>NC_133141.1:18137570-19615070 GCF_048418815.1 Hemitrygon akajei | reverse complement strand
AAATGACTCAGCGTTTACTAAAATCGATGGTTGACGATCTGCCTTGATCTTACTGGGTGGTAAAACAGGCTCAAGGAATGGACCGGGATCTTTCTGTGCCTATATTTTGAAATGCTGGCTTCTGCTGGAACTAGGACTGAGAATTACAACACGGTTACTGAGTCTGTGATAACAAAATGTGGTTATTAAATTTAGTCCCACAGTCCAGCATCTGGATCAGAGCCCTGAATGCAAAGGCTCTTCAGAAGCTCATC
Organism: Hemitrygon akajei; assembly: GCF_048418815.1. Classification (NCBI taxonomy): domain Eukaryota; kingdom Metazoa; phylum Chordata; class Chondrichthyes; order Myliobatiformes; family Dasyatidae; genus Hemitrygon; species Hemitrygon akajei. Next base: position 19,614,816 of record NC_133141.1, on the reverse strand, counting down.
CAGGTTTATAAATGGGGAGGGCCCTTGATTTGTATTGGTATACTATTGTCACATGTACCCAAGATACAGTGAAAAGCTTGTCTTGCATACTGTTCATACCGATTAAATCACTACACGGTGCATTGAGGTAGAACAAGGTAAAACAATAACAATGTAGAATAAAGTGTAAAACAACAGGGAAAGTGCAGTGCAAGTAGACAGTAAAGTGCAAGATCAAAACAAGGTAGATTTGGAGGCCAAGAGTCCATCTTATCATACAAGATGTCAATTCACAGTCTGATAACAGTGGGTTAGAAGCTGTCCTTGAGCCTGGTGGTCCATGCTTTCAGGCTTTTGTACTTCTACTGGATGAGAGTGGGGAGAGGAGAGAATATGGGATGGGGTCTTTGATTACGCTGGCTGCTTTACTGAGGCAGTGAGTAGTATAGACAGAGTCCATGGAGGGGAGGCTGGACCCTGTGATGTTCACAACTCTCTGCAGTTTCTTGCAGTCATGAACAAAGCAGTTGCCTTATCAAGCCGTTATGCATCCCGACAGCATGCTTTCTATGGTGCATCAATAGGAATTGCAAAGAGTCAATGGGGACACGTCAAATATCTTTAGCCTCTTGGCTTTCTTGGCTGTAAAATCATCGTGGTTGGACAGGACAGGCTATTGGTGTTGTTTTCTCCTTGAAGCTCCCAATGTGAGCGCCACTGAGGTAAACAGGATCATTTGCACTGCCCCCAACTCCTTTCTGAAGTCAATAGAAATGTAGATGGCCTACCCTTTCAGGCAGTGAGTTCCACACCCCTGCTACTGAGCAAAATAAACTCTTCTCAAAGCCTTTCTCATCCTTTGACCAAGAAGAACAAATAAATTTGAAGATATTAAGGATATGAGTGTCTGGGTCAACATGGGGTGCTCTTACAAAGAGGTGGCCTCTTGCTATGGGCAGGATGGAAATATTTTTGCAGCAGGAATATTCCTTTCACCTGATTGTAGTAATGTAAAAAAGCACAGGACATGTGTGGTCCTCTGTAAACCCCCAGGGTGGGAATCTCTCTCACAGAAACCCCCCACCCCAGGTGGGTGGTCTCTCTCACGGACCTCCAGAGTGGGGGCTATCTCCCATGCATTTTCAGGGCAGGGATTCAATCCCATGGACCCCCAGGGTGGGGTTCATTCCTTGGACCCCCACTGGGGGGGTCTCCAATGGACCTCCTGATGGAGATGAGCCTGGCAATTTACTGCTGCTCCCAGTCCCCATTGTTACTGTGTCTTGAGCCTCAGTACCTGAGAGCATCATCACTTGTCTTCAGTGAGAAATGGCTGAAATTGAGAAGCGAAGGTCCGATGCTTGCCTCAGATAAATCTGGGTGAAGGTCAAAAGATTGTAGGGCCCATGGGCGACCAAGGTCAAATAGGCAATCAATCTTTTTTTCAAAAGTGGAAACACATGAAAACTAGCACTGATGTGCTATGGTTGGAACAATTTCAAATCAAAGGGTTAAATCCATTTACAACCCCCTGCAGCTAAGGCAAATGGGCCTCAGCATATCACATTAACAGCAGGATTGCTGAAGAAAGGAGGAGGGAAGTGGGGGCTGGTGCATCAGGGTGCCATTCACGGTTTTAATGCTTTCAGTTCTTTGTGTAATTATTGTCTGTGGAGTTATTTTTCCCACATCCCTTAATTTGCATTCAGACTTCCAAACCATGCTCAGCAGTGCTTTCTGTGGGGAATTCTTTCCCTGATTTAGCTGGCAGCATTGAGCAAACGGCATAGTGTGTGAATCGCTTTGTTGGTGTTGCTGGGGTCTCACTAACTTAGGAAAATACATTTATTGTTAAGATCTGTTTCCACTCCTTCCTTTAACTCTCCTCCAGCCCTACAACCGTCTGATTCTCTGAGTGTGCCCTGTCCAAACTGCAGAGAGTCGTGAACGCAGCCGAGGCCATCATGAAAATCAGCCTCCCCTCCATTGCTCAGTCTACACTTCCCACTGCCTCGTAATCAAAGACTCCACCCACTTCAGTCATTCGCTCTTCTCCACCCCCACCCCAGTTGGGCAGAAGATACAACCGCCTGAAGGACAACTTCTATCCCACTGTTATTAGACTCCTGAATGGACCTCAGGTTCTAAAAGATGAACTCCTGATCACCCAATCTACATCGATATGGTCATTGCATTTTAGTTGTTTACTTGCACTACACCTTCTAGCCCACGGTTATGAGACTCATCTAATAAAGGAGAATTCTTGATCTCCTAATCCCTAATCCACCTTGTACCTTATTTGTCCACCTCCATTGCACTTTCTCTGTAACTGCAACACTATATTCCGCATTTTGCTCTTTTATTTCTTTTGCTCTACCTCAATGAACCTATGTATAGAATGACCTGTCACAATCAAAGCTTTTCACTGTATCTCAGTACATGTGATAATAATATACCAATTCCAATGATCTGCACTCCTCCAGTTCTGGCCTCTTATATATGCAGGACTCTGTCCCAGTAACAGTGGTGTTAACTGTTCAGGCAAACAAAATGGCTTCTCTGTATTGTTATAATGAAATGGCTTCTCTGTAATGCTGTAATGAGCTTCTGTATCTGGAATGTTTGGGTTATGACTGCAGATAAGGGGCTCCCCCATTGGTTAGTTCCCCCAACTAACCAATGGAGAATAGTTACGCTATCTTGTATGTGTAAGCTGAGCGGGAGTTCGCAGTCTTTTTCGGGAGGAGAGCGAGGAGGACAGACGTGTGAGGAATGGACAGCGGTTCCAGAGTGACGGATACTGGATGTCGGTGGTTCGGATGGTGGCTGAAGGCTCGGAAGGTCGTTGTGGATGGAACCGGAGGCGTGAGCTCCAACGTATTAAAATATTATGTGCACAAACTGATAAACTTATTTACTTGGCACCTTTAGCTTATCTGTTTCTACTAACCCATCACTAAGAAATAACTATAAAGTTGCAATTATTTACTTGCTTTTGGGTGCATTGTCTGGTATTTGTGTTGCGAGTGTGTACTGGGGGGAGCGTTACTCCGTATTTACACCGAAGTATTGCACTGTTGGCGGGGCGACGGCGGTTCACCCTAGGCGAATGGGGGCCAACTGGGGGCACGGAGGCTATATATACAAGGTGCAAGATCCACAGCTCTGGAATTCACTCCCCAAACCTTTTTGTTTTTAAAGAATTTCCTTAAAAATCATCACCTGCCATCATGTGGCTTGGTATTGACTTTCATCCAAGCTCTTATGAATGGTCTTACTAAGCTGAAGATGCAAGGCTGTGGTTGCTGTCACTTCTCTCACAGTTCTGGGCAGCGTTTACATGTTATATAACGTGATACACAAGGTCTCACAGTAGTTTTAGGCCAGATAGATGGAGTTGAGGGGCCTGACTTCTCTGTAACATGAGGGAGAGCTGAGGCAGTGGTGGTGTTAGTTGGAGTCAGTCTCCCTTCCCAGCAGCTCCGAGCTTTCAGTCACACGGTTGCTTTGGCAGAAAGCAGGGCACAGTCTGCCCATTCACAATGCCACCTGGTCATGATGCCTGGCATAAGAAAACCCCGCCAAGCAAAGATGAGATGGACAGCTCCGGGAAACAAGGGCCATCTTATCAAAAGTTGCCAAGACAGGGAAGATGTTGAGAAACAATCCCCCAAGACCCCATTTTCTTGTCTGCCTGAAGAGCTCAGTTGACATTGTGCAAGCTATGCTTGGTGTTCTTTCAAGCAGCTTCTGATTCTGATGAAATTTAGACAGGAGTTGAAGCAAGTTGCCTCAAGCGGGCAAGTTACCAGTGGAGCAGAGATTACAAATGATCAAATTAAGTTTCTGTTCACGGGAGAAGTTGGCCCACCCAGTCAGTAAACAGCTTATTGACGAAGCTCACCAGTCAAGCTACAAGTTGCCCCATTCAATATTCTTAAATACAACTTGTCTTAGAATAAAACTTCCTTGATGTTCCCAGATGTGATGAGTGCATCTGGAAACTTATCAGCTGTAAAACTGAAATTGAGGCCATGCCGTTGACTGATGGGCAGGAGCAGGAGTTCACCTGCTCACTGACTCACAAAAAGACCTACAGCTTGACCAGCATACAGAACCAGGCGCGTAAGACAAGCTGCTGGAGGAACTCAATAGGCCAGGCAGCATTTGAGGAGGCAACAGGATGGTTAATGTTTTAGGATGAGACTCTGCATCAGCACCAGACTCATGCCTACTGATGAGAACAGTAATAAAGGCCATCTGAAAATTCAGCCCGGAGAGATGTCTTAACTCCAGTAGCAATTTGCCAGCCTTCTTTTGATGCATGATCAAACGCAGGGATGTGGGTGGGAAATTAAAGTAAAAATTTGATAAAAGGTCATTGACCTGAAATGTTAACTCCATTTCTCTCTCCATGGGTGCTAACTGACTAGCTGATTATCCCTAGTGCTTTCTATTGTTATTTAAATTTAAGTGCCTAAGCACATTGTACTGTATCCCTTTAATATACTTATTTGGGCTTGGGGAGAGAGCTTGTTCTAAACCAGTCCTGTCTATTAATATTTGTACAAAATCCATGGCCCTGAAATTCAGACAAAAAGACCCCAAAATGACCCCAAAAATCATCCCTTGAGTGATGATAATTTATGCTTAAGCCTTGTTTTTCTAATGAATGCTGTGTATTCGAAGCTACAGGATGTACTGCTACAAGTTCTTGTGTACATGACAAATTCCACTTTAAAATTGTGAGGTTAACTGTGAGCAAACAACTCAGCTCAGTCTAGCTTCAATCACAAAGACCATTTGAGGAGTTTGCCTGATTTGACAAGCCATAACATAACCTGAGATAACACGAGTGAATCTGCAATGCTGGAAATAAGTAAAAACACAAAATGCTGGCAGAACTCAGCAGGCCAGACAGCATCTATGGGAGGAGGTAGTGACGACGTTTCAGGCCGAAACCCTTCATCAGGAGTGAAGTAACATGGGATGGTCGAGGGGGGATAAGAAGTGGGGGGAGGGATGAAGTAGAGAGCTGGGAAGTGATAGGCTGGAGGGAAATGGGCTGGGGGAAGGTGGAGAATTATGGGAAATAAAAGAGAAAGAAAGGTAGGGCTGAGGGGAGATTATAGTGAGGGGGGAAAAGAGAAAGAGAACCAGACTAAAATAATAGATAGGGATGGGGTAAGGGGGGGCAGGGGTATCAACGGAGGTCTGTGAGTTGAATGTTCATGCCGGCAGGTAGGAGGCTACCTAGGCGGGAGATAAGGTATTGCTCCATTGACCTGCGTGTGGCCTCATCTTGACGGTAGAGGAGGCCCTGGACAGACATGTCGGAGTGGGAGTGGTCTGTGGAATTGAAGTGTGTGGCCACAGGGAGATCCCGCCACTGCTGGAGGACTGAGCGCCGGTGTTCGGCAAAACGGTCTCCCAGTCTGCGGCGGGTCTCCCCAATGTATAAATGGCCACATCGGGAGCACCGGATACAGTATATCACCCCAGTTGACTTGCAGGTGAAGTGGTGCCTCACCTGAAAGGACTGTCTGGGGCCTAGGATGGTGGAGAGGGAAGAAATGTGGGGGCAGGTGTAGCACTTCTTCCGTTTGCAGGGATGAGTGCCCGGAGGGAGGTCCGTGGGGAGGGATGGGGGGGGGGGGGGATGAATGGACAAGGGAGTCGTGTAGGGATCCCTGCGGAAAGCCAAGAGTTGGGGGGAGGGGAAGATGTGGTTGGTGGTGGGATCACGTAGGAGGTGGCGGAAGTTACGGAGGATTATGCATTGGATCTGTAGGCTGGTAGGGTGATAGGTGAGGACCAGGGGGACTCTATCCCTGGTGGGCTGGCGGGGGGATGGGGTGAGGGCAGAGGTGCGTGAAATACGGGAGACGCGATGGAGGGCAGAGTTGATAGTGGACGAAGGGAAGCACCTTTCTTTAAAAAAGGAAGACATCTCCTTTGTCCTACAATGAAAGGCCTCATCCTGAGAGCAGATGTGACGGAGGCAGAGGAATTGAGAGAAAGGGATAGCATTTTTGCAGGAGACAGGGTGGGAGGAGGAATAGTCTTGGTAGCTGTGGGAGTTAGTAGGTTTGTAGTAGACTTCGGTGGATAGGCTGTCTCCAGAGATAGAAACAGAAAGATCTAGAAAGGGGAGGGAGGTGTCGGAAATAGACCAGGTGAATTTGAGGGCAGGGTGAAAGTTGGAGGCGAAGTTAATGAAGTCAACAAGCTCAGCATGCGTGCAGGAGGCAGCGCCAATGCAGTCGTCGATATAACGCAAGAAAAGAATAGGACAGATACCGGTGCAGGCTTGGAACATAGATTGCTCCACATGGCCGACAAAAAGGCAGGCACAGCTAGGACCCATGCGGGTGCCCATGGCTACACCTTTAGTTTGGAGGAAGTGGGAGGAGCCAAAGGAGAAATTGTTAAGGGTGAGGACTAATTCCACAAGGTGGAGAAGAGTGGTGGTAGAGGGTGACTGGCTGGGTCTGGAATCCAGGAAGAAACGGAGAGCTTGGAGACCTTCCTGGTGGGGGATAGAGGTATATAGGGACTGGACGTCCATGGTGAAAATGAGGCGGTGGGGGCCAGGGAACTTGAAATCTTTGAAGAGATGTAAAGCATGGGAAGTATCACGGACATAGGTAGGAAGGGATTGAACAAGGGGAGATAAAACAGAGTCGAGATAGACAGAAATGAGTTCAGTGGGGCAGGAGCAAGCAGAGACAATGGGTCTGTCTGGACAGGCAGGTTTGTGAATCTTAGGTAGGAGGTAGAAACAGGAAGTGCGGGGTGTGGGAACTATAAATTTGGTGGCCGTGGATGGGAGATCTCTCGAGCTGATGAGATCGGAAATGGTTTGGGAGACAATGGACTGGTGCTCCCTAGTGGGGTCATGGTCCAGGGGTAGATAAGAGGAGGTGTCAGCGAGTTGTCGTCGTGCCTCGGCTATGTACAGGTCGGTGTGCCAGACGACAACAGCACCTCCCTTATCAGCGGGTTTGATGGTAAGGTTGGGATTGTTGCGGAGGGAATGGAGAGCAGAGCGTTCAGAGGGGGTAAGGTTGGAATTGGAGCAAGGGGTGGTGAAGTCAAGACGGTTAATGTCCCGACGGCAATTAGAGATGAACAGATCCAGGGCGGGTAGAAGTCCTGGGTGGGGAGTCCATGAGGAGGAGGCGGGTTGGAGATGGGAGAACGGGTCATCGGTGGGGGTGGGAGAGTCCCTACTGAAGAAGTGGGCTCAAAGACGGAGCCGGCGGAAGAAGAGCTCCACGTCCTGGCGCACGCGGAACTCACTGAGGTGAGGGCGAAGGGGGACAAAGGTGAGGCCCTTACTAAGGACAGAGCGCTCAGCCTCAGAGAGAGGACGGTCGGAGGGGATAGTGAAGACCCAGCAGGGTTGAGAGCTCTGGTCCGAGGGGGGTGGGAGGCTGGTGGAGTCAGCGGGGAAGTGGGGGGGGTGAGAGGAAGCTGAAGCCCCCGAGGGCCTGGGAACTGGTGATTGAACCTCAGGCTCGGAAAGATCAGATGGCAGCATGGTGGTGGGGGAAGGGGGGAGAGGGCAGGCGTGGAGGTCCAGCTCGGAGGTCAAGGCTGGGATCCAGCGTGCTGGTGGGGGGAGGGGGGAGATGGCAGCACGAGGAGGTCCGACTGGAAGTTCAAGGCCGGAGTCTCTGAGGGGGTGTCCATGGCCGTAGGAACCCGCGTTGGTGGTACTGGAGTCAGGGTTCGGAGTTTGTCCGGTGCCGTGATTGGCAGCAGGGGTCGCGATCTGTCCAGTGCCGTAACCTGAGATACATGCTTATGAGTTGTTTGAGGAAAGTAATAAAGAACTTCGTCTATTCTACCATTTGAAGTGATTTAAACTACTGTAACTCTTGCGATGTAGGAGCCACACACACATTTTCATCAGATGAACTGTTTTAATAATGTTGATTGAGAGGTAAGGACTCCTGGGGGACCATTCTCTCTTTTGTAATAGCAATTCAATATTTTTCATATCCATTGAGTGAGTACCCCTGGTTTAGTGTCTTACAGAGTGCAGCACTTAGGCTGTGAGCAGGACTTGAACTTGATTCTCTGACTCAGAGCCAAGAATGATATCCATTGAACCACAGAATGCAGGAAGTGCAATGCATTCAGCCAGAGCGGGTTTCTTTTGATCTACAACGTCATGCTCAGGCACTGAACCATTTGCTCACCCTATATCGGGGCTCTTGTGGATGAGTAGATAGAGACTGATTGCTATGGTTACTCCATTATTGCTGGACTGCAGCAACCGCAAGGCTACCAATTTATTTCCAGAAAGTTTGACAGAATCTCACATTTTCAACTCCTTATAATCCCAAGTGGCTTTTTTCCATCTCACAGAAGACAAAGTCCATACTTGGGCACCACAATTGTGTAGTGGTTAGCAGGACGCTATGGAGTTCAGAGTTCAAGTATGTCCTCCCCACAGAATGTGTGGGTTTTCCCCGGGTCCTCTGGTTTCCTCCCACAGTTCAAAGATGCACTGAGTAGTTTAATTGGTCACTGTAAATTGTCCTGTGATTAGGGTAGCTTTGTTGTGGGGTTGCTGGGGCGGCATGGCTCAAAGGGCCGGAAGGGCCTACTCCCTGCTGTATTGCTAAAATAAAATTTTTAAAATAAGTAAAATTTCCCGTCAAGAATAGAGCTTCAGGAGCTTGAGTTTTGACAGTTGAAGTCAAGGAGGCCATTTGGCATTTCTCCAAAGACTGTCTTCTCATCCAGTGTTTAAGCCTGAGGAAAACTCCACAGGAATCTTAAAGAGTTGTTTAAAATGGCGAGCATCCACAATGTCCTTGGCAGAGGCAAACTGCCAATTTTGGTCTTCTGGTAAGAAAAATATGAGGTGAAATGTCAATAGAAGTCAGTGTTGGATACTTGAGTCAATGAACCTATTAACAACTGGTTGAAATGATTGAACATTGATAGAGCAGAGATTGTGATGTGGGATTAACACATCCCCAAATGTCACAGGGCAGGCTACACTGAGAGCTTGTGTCGTATCCTGGTCAGCACCATCTCAGCTTCCAGACAGCGATAAGCATGTTGCACTTCACCGCTGGGCTCATTCTCAACACCAGCCTGCCTATGCCTTATTCAGGGGAGGGTGAGGGAAACATTGGTTGGAAGTGTTGGCCTTGCATGGGCAAGAACATCAGTGGGATGTGAGCATTGTGGAGGTGAACATACAGCCCCAAGGCCCTGAGGACAAACGTTCCATGATCAAAAAGGTCAAGGTCAGCAAATGCATCGTGAATTTTCCACCAACAGCTTCACACACCATTCAATGCACCACGCCTACCTCTCATCTGTCAACAACCTTGCATCCATACACCTCCACGTTTTCACCAACACACCACCGCTCACGCTGCCAGCTATTCAGCCATGACATCACGACAACGCATCGGGCAGCACAGAGCAAGCACAAGCAGCAACTGTGCCTGCCGACTGACGGAGCAAAAGCAGTTCCCACTCATCCGCCAGCAGTTGAGACTGAGAATATTGAAGATGATTGTGTTGTCATTCCTCAACCTCCTCCTGCCCACCACTCCTTCAGTGCACCAGCTTCCACAGTGACATTTGCCCCTTTCCGATACCAACCTGGCCAGGGTGCAGGCTGTACAACAAAAGAGCAAAGATGAGAATGTCACCTGTAGCCAGACATCTGCACGTAGAATGGAGGGGAGCTCAGAGACTAAACATGCAGGGCAGCGGGCAAGGGGAGATCGAGTGCCAGCTGCCTTGAGTGTGTTTGCTTTCCAACTCTCCTGAAGGAGTACACAGTGAGGTGTTCGGTGCATTGGCAGGGGCAATGTCAAAGGTCAATATTGGGGTAGGGGAGGCCCCATGCTCTGTCTCGCACAGGTTTGGAGCTGAAACCTAGGAGCCTGGAGTTGGAGGGTTGTCTGTGTGTGTGGGTGGGAGGAAAGGAGTTTGCTTTGTTGTTGCTCTTTTGTAGCTCCCTGTGTTCTGTGTTCTGCTGAGCGCTGTTATGTTGGTGCTGGAATGGGTGGCTACACTTGCCGGCTGCCCCCAGCACAGCCTTGGGTGAGTTGATTGTGGATGCAAATGATGCACAGGTGAAGCCGGACCTCCACTGCACTCTGCTGAAGGAAAGTTACAGGCCCAAAGCTCCACATCACAAAACAGAATCTGGCCTGAAGTGACCAGCTTTCGGCATTTCTGTTTTGACAGATGCACTCCAGTTTTCAACAGAGATAAATAATACCAATTAATATTAAACAGCAGGGAAAGCTGAAAGAAATTAATGTGAACAAGCCCTACAACAACTGGAGCAAGGTGGGATCAAGCCTGGCTGGGATCAGCGGTCGTGAAACTGCCAATAATTTCATGTCGAGAATGCTTTTGCCCATGAGGACAAGTATATGAACAGAGAGAGGTGCTGCCAGTCATGTCAATGATAACATTATACTGCCGCTGCCTAACGATATTTGACTGACCTCCGTGATAAAGCGCGTGAGACACCAAAATGGAGATCTGACCAAATTCTCCACTTGAGTGAAGTTTAGTGTGCAGTTTTGGTCACCGAGTTACAGGAAGGATATTAATAAGGTTGAAAGAGTGCAGAGAAGGTTTACAAGGATGTTGCCGGGACTTGAGAAACTGAGTTACAGAGAAAGGTTGAATAGGTTAGGACTTTATTCCCTGGAGCGTAGAAGAATGAGGGGAGACTTGATAGAGGTATATAAAATTATGATGGGTATAGATAGAGTGAATGCAAGCAGGCTTTTTCCACTGAGGCTAGGGGAGAAAAAAACAGAGGTCATGGGTTAAGGGTGAAGGGGGAAAAGCTTAAAGGGAACATTGGGGGGGCTTTTTCACACAGAGAGTGGTGGGAGTGTGGAATGAGCTGCCAGATGAAGTGGTGAATGCAGGCTCACTTTTAAAGTTTAAGAAAAACCTGGACAGGTACATGGATGAGAGGTGTATGGAGGGATATGGTCCAGGTGTAGGTCAGTGGGACTAGGCAGAAAAATGTGTCGACACAGCCAAGAAGGGCCAAAAGGCCTTTTTCTGTGCTGTAATGTTCTACGGTTCTATGGTTCTTGAGGATGGACGAATGCTGGTCCGGGTCATATCCTACTGAGTACTCGTTACTAGGATGGTACAAATTTTGCCTCTGCATTGTAAATAGATTAGAGTGGGATGGGTATATGAAGCAGCCAATCAAACCATTCCTCGGCTATACTTAAGGCATTCTGTAATGGGCTGTCTCCCACACCAATGCCCTAAAAGTTGTCAAGCAAGACTCCAAAGAGTCAAATTCTCTTAAAAGTATACTTTGTTTTAAAGTACTGGTGAACAACATCAATGCCATTCCTTTAACAGTCCTTAGTCATTGATTTTAGGAGTAGTGTGAGAATATCTTCATTATATGGATTTGGACTTCAGTATTCCTTGTAAAGACATTCTCAAGCCACTGATAGTTTGAGAGCCTCAACCCCAACTTTCCAGACTGCAGTTATTTGCTTCCATCTGAAATTATCCCCCTGAACTTGCATTTCTTCTAGCTATATTCATACAAATCCTAAAATGCACTGAACAATCACAGTTAAAGTGGCACAGCCCTCTAAATAATTATCAACTCCACCTACAAATAACACAGCATGTATTGAAGTGGCAGTGTGTCAAAGAACTGAAATAATGAACTTTAGTTTTCTTTCAAAGCAAACTCGGGCAGTTGCTTGAAATCTGAAAACAAAAAATTCTGAATCCCGAAAATATTCAGGGCTGCTTCTGTGGAGAGGGAATTTGGTTGAGAATGTTTTAGTTCAGTGATGGGGCTGGGGTGGAAAGAGCAATGGGAATGTCAGGAAAAACTGAATACTATGAAAGGTATGACTGAGAGAGAATTTGGCTGAACATGAACTTGAGAGAGTGGGAAGGGTGCATTTGGGAAGGTGTAAACAGAAGGAAATTGGAATGGGGATAAAGAAAACAATGGGAGATACAAGGTTAAAGTGTTAACTATCTCATAATATTGATAATGCCTCAAAAAGGCCACATTCATCATTAAGGACCCCCATCACCCAGGTCATGCCTTGTTCTTGTTACTACCATCAGGAAAGAGTTACAGAAGGCTTAGACACACACTCAACAATTCAGGAACAGCTTCTTCCCCTCTGCCATCTGATTTTTGAATGGACTTTGGACCCATGGACACTACCTCACTACATTTGTTTTATTTCTATTCTTGCATTGCTTAATTAATTTAACTATTCAATATATATTACTTACTGTAATTCACATTTCTTTTCTATTATTATGTATTGGATTGTACTTCCGCTGCAAAGACAACAAATTTCATGACGTAAGCCAGTGATATTAATCCTGATTCTGATTCTGAATTTAATGTTGTCACAATCAGCTTGAATGATGAAGCAGGAGAAGGGGCCAATTGGCCTACTCTTCAGCTTCAATTTCTTATGATGCTGAAGGCTTTAATGTGGCAAGTTGGAAATGAGATACTGTTCTTCAGGCTTATGTTGGAACAATGCAGGATGACAAAGTTCAGACTGGGAATGGGATGGAGAATGAAGACCATATGACCATAGAAAAGAGGAGCAGAATTAGGCCATTCAGACCATCGAGTCTGCGCTGCCATTTGAACATGGCTGATTTATTTTCCCTCTCAATCCTCTCCTCATTCCTTCTCCCTGTAACCTTTGACACCTTTACTAATCAAGAAACTATCAACCCCCACTTTAAATATCTCCCATGACCTGGCCTTCATAGCCATCTGTGGCAATGCATTCCACACATTCACCACCCTCTGGCAAATTAAATTCCTCCTAATCTCTGTTTTAAAGGGACGTCTTGCGATTCTGAGGCTGTGCCCTCTTGTCCAAGGCTCCCCCGCTAATTAAAGTGACATCTGGAAGCTTTGGGTGAACTTTGCTATATCCATGCAGGCACTCAGTGAAGCAATCACCCAATTTGTGTTTGGGTTTTCCAACACAAAGACGAACCATGAGCACCAAATCCACGACACCAGATTAGAGGCATTAGTTTTAATATTTCTTATTTTTGTCTGTTTAATCCATTCTTCTGCCAAAAATTGCAGTTTGTTCCTGTCACTCCAGATGAGTGACTCTCCCAACCTCTGTACACCTTAATCCCTTGCATCCCTTTTTTCTGTGCAGCTTGGCCTGATCAAGGTGGCAGCAATCTGATTGGCTCTTTTCTGAGGTGCAGTCGTGCAGCAGATGGCGCTGGTTTTATCAGCGGCTCCTTTTCTTCAGATGTAAGTGATTTAAAATCATGTCAGAAGCATACCCTGAGCTGAATGTCCAATGAATTCACATCAAAGGGCTTCCCGCTGCAGTTGTCTGCTGCTAACGATGCCACTTCTTATCATCTTCATCCATTGCAGTCTCTGCAGAACAAACAAGTCCCTGGCTGCTTGGTTTGGTGGCACTGTAAACAGAGCAGCTTGGTTCTTAATATTCGCTGATATATTCGCCAAATGATAGGGTTGGAGTTGAGTTAGGGAAGGGTAGGAGAGTGTTTATATTTCCAAAACAGACAGCTGGAAGCAACTGGACTCAGCTGGTTCTCAACACATAAGATGCTCAACACCTTCCAGGAGAAAACAGCAGCGTAATCTCTCTCCGTCTGCCACCATTGTTCTGTCGACAAAACGAACTGTAAATTCTCACTCCACCACCTCCCAAGTCAGCAACCTCCACCAGCAAAAGGGCAGGAACTACAAGGGGAGCACCACCACCTGCGGGTTCCCCTCCAAGCCGCACACGGACCTGACTGTGTCGAAAATTATGAACGCTGGTTCATAGTTTCGAAAGAAGCTGAAAATCCCAGTCAAGGAAGTCACAATGTATAGGTGGCAAACGGAGCGTCACATTTTGCGGGCAAGGCTCATATTCCAAAGGTGAACGTGGCATGCGTGCATTGCAGTCTAGATTTGCCCGAGCTCCATTTGCTCAACTCTGTCCATTCCCATTTGTGATGGCAGATATGCATCCTTGACTGATCAGTTTGAGAATCCCCAAAAAGAAGCTAACTCACCCTCAGAACCTCTAGGTCTGGACTAACAGAAACCCAAGAAGTGAAAGAATGCTTGCTAACCCACTGTGCAATGACATCTCCGCCGACACTCTCTGACTATGATACATCAGCGACAGCAAAGCTGAATTAACCCAGCTATCAATGCTCCAATGCTTGCTCCAACATCAATAGGAAATGAATTCTAGAAGTTGTTTACACCAATTAAGATTGCATCAAATTATTGGCATTTTGTTTTTGTAATTTCAGCCTCAGAACACTAATTGCAGTCACGAATTTGGATGAGCATCCATCAGAAACACATCGAGGTTGGTATCAACCGACAATCTGTAAATTGCTCCATTCATCTGCTCCTGAACATCTACATCAAATTCTACCTCACTTACATCCTTATTAAAAAAAAGAGCATCATCCCAGCAGGAACATAGACCTCCGCTGTGTAAATTGCTTCACCATTACATCTGCTGCTTAATTTTTAATAACATTTCAAATAAAAAGGCTGATAAGCTTTTAAGCAATAATGTATTTCATTGTGCACACAATTAAATTAAAGTAAAATGAAGCATTTTCAATCAGAGATTGTTTCATTTTAATTTTAAGTGACACTGCAGATAACAGTGAAACGAATTGGTTCATAGGGTTCAATTAGACACCTGTTGGTTTGATGCAAGTTCAAATCTCAAAATATTTCTTTAATCTTTCATAAGAAGAAATATACATTTACATAGCACCCTGTCACTTGGAGAGTCATAGAGTCATAGAAAAGTGCAGCACAGACACAGATCCTTCGGCCCATCTAGTCCATACCAAACCATTTGAACTGCCTCGTCCCATTGACCTGCACACGGACCATAGCCCTCCATCCTTGTACCTGTCCAAACTTCTCTTAAACATTGAAATCAAGCTCATATGCACCATTTGCGCTGGCAGCTCATTCCACGTTCTTATGACCCACTGAATAAAGAAGTTTCCCCTCATGTTCCCCTTAAACTTTTCACCTTTCACCCTAAATCCATGACCACTAGTTGAAGTCCCACCCAGCCTCAGTGGGAAAAGCCTGCTTGCATTCGCCCTAGCTATATCTCTTTCAAATCTCCTCTCAAGCTTCTATGTTCCAAGGAATACAGACCTAACCCATTCAACCTTTCCTTATAACTCAGATCCTCCAGTCTCAGCAACATCCTTTTAAATGTGTTCTGTACTCTTTCCTGTAGGTAGGTGACCAAAATTGCACACAACACTCCAAATTAGGCTTCACCAACTATACAACTTCAGCATAACATCCTAACCAGGCCTCAATTTCTCTTGAAAGCCAAGTTCCCTATATTTGTTATCTTTACCTTTTATTCTGACAGGCACATAGAAGCTTTGTACTCTCAAAACTTCATTTTGAAGGCCTCCCACTCACGAAGAACATCTTTGCCAGAAACCAGCCTGTCCCAATCCACACTTGCCAGATCCTTTCTGATACCATCAAAATTGGCCTTTCTCCAATTTCGAATCTCAACCCATGGACCAGACCTAACCTTCTCCATAATTACCTTGAACCTAATGACAACATGATCACTAGATGCAAAATGTTCCCCTTCACAAACCTCTGTCAACTGCCCTGTCTCATTCAGTAATAGGAAATCAAGTATCGCACACTCTCTCATTGAGACTTCTATGTACTGATTAAGGAACAATTTCTGAACACATTAACAAACCCTATCCCATACAATATCCTTTAACAATATGGGAGTCCCAGTCAATATGTGAAAAGCTCAAATCACCTACTATAACAACCTTATGTTTCCTGCAACTTTCTGCGATCTCTCCACAGATTTGTTTTTCTACATCCCGCGGTCTGTTGGGTGATCTATAATATAGCCCCATTAACGTGATAGTACCTTTATTATTCCTCAGTTCCACCCATGGAGCTCTCCAGTCTGTCCTGACTGAGCATTGCTGTGACGTTTTCCCTGACTAGTAATGCCACCCCTCCCCCTTTAATCCCTCCTGCTCTGTCGCATCTAAGACAGTGGAACCCTGGAACATTGAGCTGCCAGTCCTGCCCCTCCTGCAACCAAGTTTCACTAATGGCTACAACGTCATAATTCCAGGTGTTGATCCGTGCTCTGAGCTCATCTGCCTTTCCTACAATACTTCTTGCATTCAAATATATATGTGTCATAGAGTCTTAGAAAAGTACAACACAGAAACAGGCCCTCTGGCCCATCCAGACTGTCACACCATGCTCAACCTTTTGATTCCTGGCTTCATAACAAATCACATGGACGAGCAGATAATCTGTATCAGAGAAAGAAAGAACATTGGCCAAGCCCTGGTGAGAGCTTCTGCATTGACTTGTGTTGTACGCATTATATCTGGTGGATGTATCCTCCTTTGCATTTTGCAAGGGAAAGGTGGAAACATCTCATTTGAAAGACAGCACATCTGACAGATCAATGCTACATTGATGTGTCAGTCTGGACTCTATGCTCTACTCTTGGGTTGTGATTTCACCCACAACAAACGAATCTTCCATCCTTAAGACTCACTTTACACCACACGCTGTCGGAGCAGTGCTGCCAGCATAATCAAGGACACGACCCACCCAGCCAACACACTTTTTGTCCCTCCTCCCTCTGGGAGAAGGTTCAGGAGCTTGAAGACTCGTACGGCCAGATTTGGGAACAGTTTCTTTCCAACTGTGATAAGCCTGCTGAACGGATCCTGACCCGGATCTGGGCCGTACCTTCCAAATATCCGGACCTGACTTGCACTACCTTACTTTCCCTTTTCTATTTTTTTAATTTATGATTTATAATTTAAATTTTTATTATATTTACTATCGATTTGTACTCTAGGGAGCGCGAAGCGCAGAATCAAATATCGCTGTGATGATTGTACGCTCTAGTATCAATTGTTTGGCAACAATAAAGTAATAATAATAATAACTTCTGACCCAAGAGGCAAGATGGAGTTTCAGTGTGGAACACTTCTGCATGCCTACCAATGGTAACTATGCAATTCTTTCTGTGAACTGCTTTCTCCCCTCAGTATCAAGTTCATCCCATTCAATTGCCTAAATGCCCCTCTTCTCCTGCGAGCCCAGATACCTGGTATTTGCAGAAATTCAATCATGGGAGCATTCCAATCTTGCTACCACCCAACAACAATTCTCTCAGAATTCTCTCTTTCTGTGTACAAAAGCAGTTTGGTTTGACCTGACTAGGAGGCATAGGTCATGGCACTGTCTTGCAATAAAGGGACTTCAAACACTAACTCCATTCCTCCTTCCACAGATGTTGCCAGGTCTGACCAGTGTTACTAATGCTTTCTACCCTCTTGTTCCTGCCCATTGAGGTCAGAAGTCAAAGCTATAATCAACAAATTCGCTGACGATACAACCATTGTTGGTAGAATCTCAGGTGGTGATGAGCAGGTGTACAGGAGTGAGATATGCCATCTAGTGGAATGGTGCCGCAGCAACAACCTGGCACTCAATGTCAGTAAGATGAAAGAGCTGATTGTGGACTTCAGGAAGGGTAAGATGAAGCAACACATACCAATCCTCATAGAGGGATCAGAAGTGGAGAGAGTGAGCAGCTTCTAGTTCCTGGGTGTCAAGATCTCTGAGGATCTAACCTGATCCCAACATATCGATGTCGTCATAAAGAAGGCCAGACAGCAGATATACTTTATTAGGAGTTTGAAGAGATTTGGCATGTCAACAAATACACTCAAAAACTTCTATAGTTGTACCGTGGAGAACATTCTGACAGGCTCATCACTGTCTGGTATGGGGGGGGGGGGGGGGGAGCTATTGAAAAGGACCGAAAGAAGCTGAAGAAGGTTGTAAATCTAGTCAGCTCCATCTTGGGTACTAACCTACAAAGTACCCAGGACATCTTTAGTGAGCGGTATCTCAGAAAGGCAGCGTCCATTATGAAGGACCCCCAGCACCCAGGGCATGCCCTTTTCTCACTGTTACCATCAGGTAGGAGGTACAGAAGCCTGAAGGCACACACTCAGCGATTCAGGAACAGCTTCTTCCCCTCTGCTACCCGATTCCTAAATGGACATTGAAGCTTTGGACACTACCTCACTTTTTGAAATATACAGTATTTCCGTTTTTTGCACATTTTTAAAAATCGATTCAATACATGTAATTGATTTACTTGTTTATTTATTATTATGCTTTATTTTTTTTCTCTCTCTCTGCTAGATTATGTATTGCATTGAACTGCTGCTGCTAAGTTAACAAATTTCACGTCACATGCCAGTGATAATAAACCTGATTCTGATTCTGATAGTGGGCCAAATTTTCCACAGGATATAAAATCAATCACACCTGAAAATCAAGCCCTTTTGTCTCTCGAAGCAGAACGCACCATTATTAAATGAGTGACAAAAAGATCACGTGGTGGACAGAAAAAGAGATTCAAAGACTCTCTGAAAGCATTCCTGAAGAGCTTCAACATTGACACATCCCAGTGGGAACAGCCAGCACCGAATCGCCGTGTTTGGTGCACTCACTTAAAAAGTGGTGCTCACTCGCGTGAGGAAGCGCGGAAAGGAGTTTGTTGAAAATAATGAACCACCAATGCCACAGCATGCCTCCACCTCCATCACCTGTGTGGAAGGATCCTTCAAGCCCAGGTTGGTCAAATTAGCCATATCCACACACATCACAACACCACAGTCTCGGTCTTACTTGAGAATGAGCAACAAACAATAAAAACGACAGCTAAGAACAGGGACCCAACCAGCCCATGAGAGTTTCGAATATGCTTGGTACCCACAATTTATTATGGTAGAGAGATGTTATTGCCCTTCTCTTATACCACCTTGATTTATTCATGTTTTGGAATGATCTGTGTGGATGGTATGTAAAACTAAGTTTTTCGTTGTCTATCGGTAATGTGACATTAATAAATCAATTCCAATTCCAATTCTGATTTCAATTCCAGACAGATAATGGCAGAATAGGTGTATTAGAGCCTTTGAAGAGAACTTTGAATGCTGGACATAAATTCTTGTCAAGTACAGCCAATCGTTCAAGTTCATTGCAGAGCATTCAACACCACAAGAGATTCTGCGGATGCTGGAAATCCAGAGCAACGCACAAAATGCTGGAAGAACTCAGTAGGGCAGGAGCATCTGTGGAGGGGAATAAAGAGTCAACGTTTCGGTCCAAAATGTCGACTGTTTATACCCCTCCATGAACGCTGCAGACCATCCAGTGCTGGGACATGTATTTGTAACTTTTCTGAGGCAAGGTGTGGAGAATGAGATCCCCTCTGACATTCATTTGAGCTACGTGAATAGATAGGATAAGGTCCCCACCCTTTTTGCGAGCAGTGATTCACCCCAGGAACTGGGATGCAGTGCCCACAAATGCCCACATGGCATCCCCTCGTATTGCTGCAAGCTGCTGTAAACCATCAGAGTAAAGCTATTAGCCATTACCTATTCAGGTAATCACAGATTCAAATTTTAAACAAATCCCTGCCTCTCTTTAGTTGCTAATAGTTAGGCATCAGAGTGAATGTGTTCTTGTATGTCTCAGCAGGCAAATTACTGTGTTAGCTGAAGAACTCAGCGGCAGATTCACTTCGCTGACCAGCTGAATATTTTTTTAATTCCACCCTCCTGCCTTGCCCTGAGCTGTTTTTTTTAACTTGTTAAGGACCATTACTTTCTGCTTGACATTATCTGCACGCAGCAGAGTGACAGAAAGCAAACCACCTATTAACTTGTCCGCCTGTGTTCAGCACCTGCTCTGTGGCCATGAATTTCTCCCCAATGAGGAGCTGAGACATGCCTCGACACCCTCCTCCTGCTCCTGTGCCTTCAGGACCAGCTCCTTCTGACTGTCAAGTGCTGCTGCTCAAACAGCGAAGATGTGGTTACTAAGGCATTTTTTTAAAAAATCATGCTCCTACAGAGTCCTGTCGTGGGCAAAGGCAAGCTGACCCACAAAGGGAATGGATGGGAGTGTTCACTGGACTGTCTTGATGCCCTTCCACTGTCTCAAACTGCAGTGGCATGGACCACTGTGGCAGCTACTGACTCCACCCCAAAAGATCAGGGTTTGTGCACTTAATTGTTCTGTGCTCAGCTTAACATTTAAATGCAAAGGAAACCAATTTGCTTGCATGACCAAAAGGTCCCATTTCCATAAGACCGTAGGGCATAGGAGCAGAATTGGGCCATTCAGCCCATTGAGTCTGCTCTGACATTCTATCATGGCTGATTTATTTTCCCTCTTAACCACCTTCTCCCCATAAGCTTTGATGCCTTTACTAATTACGTACCAAGTTAAAGATTCAAAGTACATTTATTATCGAGGTATGTATGTAGTGTACAACCCTGAGACTCGTCTTTCCACAGGCAGCCATGAAACAAAGAAAGCCATGGAACCCATTCAAAGAAAAATATCAAACTCCGCTTTAAATTTATGCAATAACTTGGCCTCTACAGCCATATATGGAAATGAATTCCACAGATTCACTCACCATCAGCATTACTCTGTGTCCCTCTGTAAAAATTTCTTCCCCACACTTTGCGTATATGGGCTCAGTTCAGGAAATGCTATGGTTTCCAAGGGTTTTCCATTTCTAGCCCTGTCGCACACAATCACCTTTTTTTACCTACCACGTTCGATTCAGCATTCCATGTTTGGTACAGGAAGGGCATTAGACATTTTGAAGATCTCTTCATTGATAACCGCTTTGCTTCTTTTCAACAGCTCTCTGTTAAGTTCAACCTGCCTAATGCTCACTTTTTCAGATATCTTCAAATCCGACACTTCACTGCTCCTTTAATTCCTAACTTTCCTGAAATGCCTGCGAAAAATGCTATGGACCTATTTCTCTCCATTAATCCACTAGGTAAAGGTTTAATTTCAATTATCCAAGATAAACTAGCAGCCTTACGACGTGCCCCTGTGGATAAAATTAAAATGGCCTGGGAACAGGATTTAAATATCACCTTATCCGAGGAGAGCCGGGACTCAGTTCTCAAGTCGGTTAACTCAACCTCTCTTTGTGCTCGCCATTGTCTCTTACAGTTTAAGATTGTTCATAGAGCCCATATGTCTAAATCTAAACTATCTCGATTCTACCCTGGCATTAGTCCGCTTTGTGATAAATGCAAGAGGAGCGTGGCCTCTCTCATCCATATGTACTGGCTCTGTCCTAGCTTGGAGAAATTCTGGAAAGATGTCTTCACTACACTATCGGGTATTCTGAATCAGCACCTAGAACCTAACCCCTTAATTGCTCTGTTCGGTTTTTGGGGCGAGACAGATTTATGTCTGGGTCCGACCAAATGCCGAATACTATCCTTTGCCTCTCTCCTGGCGAGACGCTTGATCCTTCTCAGATGGAGAGATGTTGCCCCGCCCACTCATGCGCAATGGCTTAACGACATTATGGCCTGCTTGGACCTCGAAAAAATTCATTATTCAGTTCTCAATTCGGATTTAAAGTTCCATAAGGTCTGGGGGCCTTTTATCGAGTACTTTCATAACCTTCCTCTTGACTAGGGTTTTTTTTCTTTTCAGTCCCTTGCTTTCAGCTCCCTTTTTTTTCTGGTAGTAGGCATTATTATCCTCTGTTGCTAAGTGTATTCACAGTCTGGGAGTTTGACTGTCCGGACTTATACTCTCTATACTGTGTGGTGGTTGGTCTGGAATTGTTGTTTTTTTTTTCTTGTGTTGTGGGGTTTGGGGAGGACACTAAGCTCACTTGTCTTTAATTTAGGTGCTTTTTTGTTAAATTCTCTTCCTTTGTAGCATATTGTTATTGTATGCTTAACCTTGCTCTGTATTAATGCACCTCACTGGGATTTGTGGTTTTTAATTTTGTAAAATGTTTTGAAAACTAATTTTTAAAAAAAATCTTCCCAATGTTGTTAAATATACAGAAAGACAACAGTATATTCAAATTGTTGGCCTCTCAGCTAAATATTGCTTCCTCTGAAGCTCACATTCCCTTTAAGCCTCAAGGCCCATTATTCTGCGTAACATGGTCTCTTTCACTCCTGGTTCTTCTTTTCTGTGGCCAGTATGTCCTCTGTTCTCTCACTGCGAATAAAACAAGAGTGAACAGAGAATTCTGAGTGATCTCTGCTCAGAAACAGTGCTCCTACAATATATTTCTAGCTTCAGGTGAGCTTGCCATCAAGGTGTGCCGTCTTGTGTCAGAAGACATAGGCCAAGGTGGTATGAGAGGCAGCTCTTCAACAGTCTTCCAAGGCCAATACAGAATAGGCATTCAAGCCAATCACAAACAAGAGAAAATCTGTAGATGCTGGATATCCAAACAACACACACAAAATGCTGGAGGAACTCAGTAGGCCAGGCAGCGTCTATGGAAAAAAGTACAGTTAACGTTTCAGGCCAAGACCCTTTGGCAGGCCCGATCATCCTGTTCCTCTCCTCTCCCCCACCCATTCACTGGGTCTCCTCCTCCCCACTGTTCCATTCTGCCCTCCCCACGTCCCTTATTTGGTTCCATCCTCCACCCTCCTCTCCTATCGGATCCCACTGTCTGAAGCCCTTTCTCATCTTCATCTTTCACTTCCCAGCCTCTGTCATTTCCCCCATCTGCCTATGATCTCTCTTCATTTTAGGTTGCATCATTTGATGAAGTCCAAGGATTCTGATATCCCTGAGAGTTTGTTGCTTCATCAATATGTTAAGGAAAATTATTATATGTTAACCATCTTTACTGATGGATCAAAAGATAATTTAACTGGGAATGTTGGTGTGGCTGTTTTTATGCCTGAATTACAAGTAACAATAAAGAAATGATTTACTAACCATTTATCAGTGTATACTGCAGAATTGGTTGCCATCATTTTGGGCTTACAGTGGGTGGAGGAAATCTGTCCTTGCAAAGTTGTAATCTTTTCAGATTCTGTTTCGGTTTTGACCAGTCTTAAACAGGTCGTTCTAGCAGTAGGTCAGATTTACTGCTGGAAGCTCTTCAAACTTTATTACATATTCAAAGTATTGGCTTACATGTCTGCTTCTTAGGGGTTCCTGCACATAGAGGTGCTGAGGGGAATGAGCGGGTTGATTGTTTTGCCAAAAAGGGGTCTTGTGTATTCTGTAAAACTGTTGAATTGATGGGAGAAGGGGGTAAAACAAGAAGGGAAGGAATTATATTTACTCAACTTAGAACAAGGCATACTATGCTTAATTATTCCTTAACCTTGTTGGAAAACATCACTCTGGGGTGTGCAGGTTTTGCCATTATTATGAAACAGTTGAACTCATTATTTTACAATGTGAAGCACATAACTTTACTAAGCTATGGAAGTGACTTTAATTTAATTCTGAATATTGTTTCAAAGGTTTTAAGGAACAGAAAGGACAGGGAGGGAGGCAAAAGAGGTGGGGGGGTGGCATTGCTGATCAGAGATAGTGTCACAGCTGCAGAAAAGGAGGAAGTCATGGAGGGATTGTCTACTGAGTCTCTGTGGGTGGAGGTTAGGAACAGGAAGGGGTCAATAATGTTTTTTATAGACCACCCAATTGTAACAGGGACATCGAGGAGCAGATAAGGAGACAGATTCTGGAAAGGCATAATAATAACAGGGCTGTCATGGTGGGAGATTTTTAATTTCCCAAATATTGATTGGCATCTCCCTACAGCAAGGGGTTTTGATGGAGTGGAGTTTGTTAGGTGTGTTCAGAAAGGTTTGCTGACACAATATGTAGATAAGCCTACAAGGAGAGGCTGTACTTGATTTGGTATTGGGAAATGAACCTGGTCAGGTGTCAAATCTCTAAATGGGAGAGCATTTTGGAGACAGTGATCATAATTCTATCTCCTTTACCATAGCATTGGAGAGGGATAGGAACAGACAATTTAGCAAAGCATTTAATTGGAGTAAGGGGAAATATGGGTCTATCAAGCAGGAACTTGGAAGCATAAATTAGGAACAGATGTTCTCAGGGAAATGTACGGCAGAAATGTGGCAAATGTTCAGGGGATATTTGCGTGAGGTTCTGCATAGGTACGTTCCAATGAGACGGAAAGAATGGTAGGGTACAGGAACCGTGGTGTACAAAGGCTGTTGAAAATCTAGTCAAGAAGAAAAGCTTACGTAAAGTTCAAAAAACTAGGTAACGATAGAGATCTAGAAGATTATAAGGCTAGCAGGAAGGAGCTTAAGAAAGAAATTAGGAGAGCCAGAAGGGGCCATGAGAAGGCTTTTGCAGGCAGGATTAAGGAAAACCCCAAGGCATTCTACGAGTATGTGAAGAGCAAGAAGATAAGATGTGAGAGAATAGGACCAATCAAGTGTGACAGTGGGAAAGTGTGTATAGAACCGGAGGAAATAGCAGAGGTACTTAATGAATACTTTGCTTCAGTATTCACTACGGAAAAGGATCTTGGCGATTGTAGGGATGACTTGCAGCAGATTGAAAAGCTTGAGACATTAAAAAAGGATGTGCTGGAGCTTTTGGAAAGCATCAAGTTGGATAAGTCTCTAGGACTGAACGAGATGTACCCCAGGCTACTGTGGGAGGCGAGGGAGGAGATTGCTGAGCCTCTGGTGACGATCTTTGCATCATCAGTGGGGACAGGAGAAGTTCTGGAGGATTGGAGGGTTGCAGATGTTGTTCTCTTATTCAAGAAAGGGAATAGACTATCTCAGAATAGAGATAGTCCAGGAAATTATAGACCAGTGAGTCTTACTTCAGTGGTTGGTAAGTTGATGGAGAAGATCCTGAGAGGCAGGATTTATGAACATTTGGAGAGGCATAATATGATTAGGAATAGTCAGCATGGCTTTGTCAAAGGCAGGTTGTGCTTACGAGCCTGATTGAATTTTTTGAGGATGTTACTAAACATGTTGATGAAGGTAGAGCAGTAGATGTAGTGTATATGGATTTCAGCAAGGCATTTGACAAGGTACCCCATGCAAGGCTTCTTGAGAAAGTAAGGAGGTATGGGATCCAAGGGGACATTGCTTTGTGGATCCAGAACTGGCTTGCCCACAGAAGGCAAAGTGTGGTTGTAAATGGGTCATATTCTGCATGGAGGTCAGTGACCAATGGTGTGCCTCAGGGGTCTGTTCTGGGACCCTTTCTCTTTGTGATTTTTATAATTGACCTGGATGAGGAGGTGGAGGGATAGGTTAGTAAATTTGATGATGACACAAAGGTTGGAGGTGTTGTACATAGTGTGGAGGGCTGTCACAGCAGGACATTGATAGGATGAAAAACTGGGCTGAGAAGTGGGGCAGATGGAATTCAACCCAGATAAATAAGAGCTGGTTCATTTTGGTAAGTCAAATATGATGGTAAGACTCTTGGCAGTGTGAAGGATCAGAGGGATCTTGGGGTCCAAGTCCATAAGACATTCAAAGCTGCTGCGCAGGTTGATTCTGTGGTTAAGAAGGCATCTGGTGCATTGGCCTTCATCAACCATGGGATTGAGTTTAAGAGCCGAGAGATAATGTTGCAGCTATATAGGACCCTGGTCAGACCCCACTTGGAGTACTGTGCTCAGTTCTGGTCACCTCACTACAGGAAGGATGTGGAAACCATAGAAAGGCTGCAGAGGAGATTTACAAGGATGTTGCCTGGATTGGGGAGCATGCCTTACGAGAATAGATGGAGTGAACTCGGCCTTTTCTCCTTGGAGCGATGGAGGATGAGAGGTGACCTGATAGAGGTGTATAAGATGATGAGAGGCACTAATTGTGTGGATAGTCAGAGGCTTTTTCCCAGGGCTGAAATGGCTGCCACAAGAGGGCACAGGTTTAAGGTGCTTGGAAGTACGTACAGAGAAGATGTCGGTTAGGTTTTCTATGCAGTGAGTGGTGAGTGCGTGGAATGGGCTGCCGACGACGGTGATGGAGGTGGATACGATAGGGTCTTTTAAGAGTCTCCTGGATAGGCACATGGAGCTTAGAAAAATAGAGAGCTATGGGTAAGCCTAGTAATTTCTAAAGTAAGTAACATGTTTGACACAGCATTCTGGGCCAAAGGGCCTGTATTGTGCTGTAGTTTTTCTATGTTTCTATGATTCTATGTTTCAAAGGTACATTTAATATCAGAGAAATGTATACAATATAAATCTTGCTTTTTCTTCTTGTCTTTCATTATTTACAATCTTTAGGGATTTCTGGGGTAATTTAGTTTTAATTTCACCAAGATCTAGTAGGGGTTTTGTTTCCCAGCTTTCTACACCACGCTCCAGTCCATCTGTGGCAGCAATGCAGCTTTAAGTTGGACTGCCAACTGCCATTAAAAGGCAGAAGAACAAGATTCCTCTTCACTTGGATCTCCCTATTGCTTGCCAACTCTTGCACACTCTCCTATCCCTCACCTCTTCTACTGGCTCTGTCAGTCCTTGAAGGGTCTTGGCCCAAATCATTGACTGTCCCCTCAACAGATGCTGCCTAACCCACCGAATTCTTCCAACAGTTGTTTGTTGCTCCAGATTCTGGCATCTGCAATCACATGTATCCAGAAATGGGATTGGCAGTGGCTTAGAAGTCGATACCCTCTCGACAGAGTTGGGAGGCAGATGAAAGCAAAGAGATCCCTCTTGGAAGCCCTAATGTCTCAGACATCATGCATTTCTTTACACAACAAATATAATCTTTAACATAGTAACTTGCTCCATGCCATTTGGTAGCAGGTAATCAGAGAAAAACTGATACGGTGCAAGTAAGGGGACATGCAGATAAGTGACCAAAAGCTTAGCCTGAGGGATAGTTTATAAATCAGCATCTTAAATAGAAGAGGGGCAGAGAGGCTAAGGGAGGACAAGAAAAATTTTTTTAAACTGCTGATGCTGGAAATCTGATGCAAAGATTAAAATGCTCTCAGACAACATATGTGGGAGAGAAATGGTGAATGTTTCAGGTCTGGTGACCTGAAATATTACTTTTAAAATTAGTCAGCTCCATCAGGTAGCTAAGACATCTTCAAGGAGCGATGCCTTAGGAAGGCGGTGTCCATCATTAAGGAACCCAACACCCAGAACATGCCCTCTTCTCATTGTTACTGTCGGGAAGGAGGTACAGAAGCCTGAAGACACAGACTCCACGTTTCAGGAACAGATTCTTCCCCTCTGCTATCTGATTTCTAAATGGACATTGAACCCAAGAACACTACATCACTACTTTATTATTTCTGGGGGTTTTGCACTATGGATTTTAACTTAACTATTTAATAGACATGTATATACTTAATGTAACAGTTTTTTCTCTCTCTATTTATTTATCATGTATTACATTGAACTGCCGCTGTGAAGTTAACAACTTTCATGGCATATGCTGGTGATAATAAACCTGATTCTGATTCTGAAGCTGAGGAAAGTATCTCCAAGGTTTGGGGCCTTGGCAACTGAAGACACGAGCAGCGATATTGAAGTAGGGAATGGGCAAGGAGCCGGAATGGAAGGTTCGTTACACAGATAGAAAAACAAATGCTGGCTTTAATCTGGCCGGTCGAAATCAAAGCCTGCTTGGTTGTCAAGGTATCTGCTCTGCAATCGCCTCAATGTTAGTCCACAAAGACAAAAAAAAAAGATTTGAGAGCAATTTACCCACAGGAACTAGTTTTAAAATCAATTAGGATCACTGGGAAGATAGGTATTTATTGCTAGAATCCCATTAACCCTATTCACTGATCCATTACTGTGACTGAAAGTTTACTGTTTCATAATGCTTTATTCTGTTAAGGTCCTGGCTGAATTATCTCCTTGCCAGCGATCCATTACCTGCTGGAGGCTCTGTGTCAGCTCAGTATCAGTCACTACGATCAGAGTTTGACTCACAAAGATCCTCTTCAAGGACATCAACAGAGATGGACGTGTGAGGGAAGTTAAACGCATCTCATTCGAGAGGGGATAAGTTCACTGTGGTGGTGGCGGTAAAGGACCAGGGAGGTCTAGCCATTGCTCCATGTTGCTGCTTACTGGTCAGGCAATGGATAGAAGGAGGCATCGGGGAACATACCCCACTTGAAACTACGTTCTTCGGCCTTGCATTGCAAGTACACCACCGCAGGTTTCAGCCGAGGGGTGTACTTGCTGTGAGTTTCTGCACGATGTTGAACGTACTCCTAACGCATGCATGCACTTAAACTCATTCCATTGGCTGGGCACCCCAATGCGCACAGCCAATTATCTGACACTGAGAGCTAATCAATAACAGGGCACTCACAGAAATTAAAGAGGAACTTTGTTTCTTTTGATATTACACCAGCAAAGGCAAAGCTGAAATGGTGGGAACCCATTGGGGCTCCACTACAGCGAAAGACAGATTAGCGCCACAACACAGTGGGGAAGATAATGAAACATACAGTACTCTGCAGGGAATACACTTGTGTTTGTACAAGGCAGATTTTGCTAATTACAATCTTTGGCTCAATCTACCATGTAAACTGATGTGTCTTTAACTGTACAGTAGGTTAGTGCATGGTTGATCAATTAACAGGCTAGCATTAGCAATGTTGAGATGGGTGTATGGGCTACACAGATGCATGCACAAACACACAAAGATGTTGGACGAGCCAGCAGGAAGTGATTACTGAAGGCTAGCCAATATACTTCGTCAAGGGCCGCTACTCCCTCGAACAGAAGGCTCTTGCCAAACATACGTGCCAGAAGTTGTCAGTGGATGCAATTATTCTCTTTGGATAGAGCTCACTCCCCTCTGTTGCATTTTAAAGTATACTAATTTTTCAAGAGCTGAGGATATTTTCAACAGCACTTGAGAAGTAGGGGTGGACCGCCTGAACAGCTTCTGCTGAAGGTGTTCCCACAGTTGTTAAGCAAGGAACTCAAGAATTTAACCTGTGAAAATGAAGGAACAGACATCTGTTGATGTGCTTCCAAGTGAGAATGGTGCATTACTTGGAGGAGGACCTGCAGATGGTGGTGCTCCCCTTCTCCTTCCTGGTGGCAGAGGATGCAGGCTTGGTTGGTGAAGGGACAGGCGGTGTTGAGGAAGCAGGGAATCTGCAGACAGACTTGGACAGATTAGGAGAATGGGCAAAGAAGTGGCAGATGGAATACAGTCTAGAGAATTGTATGGTCATGCACTTTGGTGGAAGGAATAAAGTTGTGGACTATTTCCTAAATGGGGACAGAATTCAAAAATCAGAGGTGCAAAGGAACTTGGGAGTCCTTGTGCAGGATTCTCTAAAAGTTAACTTGCAGGTTGATTTAGCGGTATGGAAGGCAAATGCAATGTTAGCATTCATTTAGAGTGAACTAGAATATAAGAGCAAGGATGTAATATTCAGGCTTTACAGGGCATTGGTCAGACCACATTTGGAGCATTGTGAACAGTTTTGGGCCCCATGAATAAACGATGTGTTGGCATCGGACAGGGGCCAGAAGAGGCTCACGCGAATGATGCCAGGAATGAAGGGTTAACATATGAGGAACATTTGATGAATCTGGGCCTGTACTCATTGGAGTTTTGAAGAATGAGGAGAGGATCTCATTGAAATCTATTGAATATTGAAAGGCCTGGATGGAGTGGACAGAGAGAGGATGGTCTAGGACCAGAGGGCACAGTCTCAGAACAGAAGAAAGTCCCTTTAGAATAGAGATAAGGAGGAATTTCTTTAGCTAGAGGGTGGTGAATATGTGGAATTCATTGCCATAGATGTCTGTGGAGGTCAAGTTATTGGGTATATTTAAAGCAGAGGTTGATAGGTTCTTGATTAGTAATGGTGACAAAGGTTATGGTTGGAAGGCAGGAGAATGGAGTTGAGGGGAAAATAAATCAGCCGCGATGGAATTGTGGAGCAGACTCAAAGGGCTGAATGGCCTAATCCTACTCCTCTGTCAGTTTGGGAGTTGCAATTATTGTTTTCCGTGCCTTCTGGCACATCCCTTGCCGTTTCTTTAGCATTTTTGATGATTTTTACGAGGCCGAGTTGCCAGCTCGACACTCAACCCAGCACGGATGGAAAGTGTGCAGGGAGCCAGCCAGATTTGAACCCAGAACCAGTCGCCTCAAAGTCAGGTACGGATGCCACTACACCACTGGCCAGTGGTTTGGGAGTAGCCTGGGTGAATCAATGCAGTGCATTTTGTTGGTCGCATACATTGCAACACCGTGACAGATAGATGGGGTGTTGAGCTAGCAGACTGCTTCTTGAGCTTCTGGAGAGCTGTTGGAGCTGCATCATCTGGGCGAGTGGAAAGTGTCCCATCACACTCCTGACTTGTGCCTCGTAGATGGTGAAAAAGGTAGCTTTTCATAGTAGATCTTAGAGTGAGGGTTTTGGTGAGAGAGGGGGCTTCACTGAGAAGAATCTGATATGCTTCAGTGGGACTTAGATAAATACTTGAACAATCAAGGAATTGAGGGTTGAAGGAACTGGCACAGAAGAGGAAATAAGGCCATGATCATAATGAATGTTGAGGCAAGCTTGAGGAATGAAGTGGCCGATTCCTGTTCCTATTACCTTATATTTTTCTGTACAAATTATGAGGGTCACAGATAAGGAGGCACTTTTCCCCATCACAAAGGTAGATAAAATGAGAGGTTTAGAGTAAAGAGTAGCAGGTTTAGACGGGATCTGAGGAAGAATTTTTCACCCAGAGGTGGGGGGGGGGGGGGTGTTGGAATCTGGAACACACTACCTGAGGGAGTGGTGGCGGCAGAGGCTCCCACAGCATTTCAGATTTAGCTCGACACTTCAATGGTCAAGGCAGAGGACGATCCAGATTAGGTGCTGATACGTGGGATTACTAAGGGTAGCTAATGCTTGGCATGGGCACAGTGGGCCAATGGGCCTGTTTCTGTGCTCTATGGGTGTCAAGAGGTGAGTCGCTTACAAGGATACACCCAGCCTCTGGCCTAACCTGTAATCATGACACTTATGTGGCTGATCCAGTTGAGTTTCTGGTCAATGGTGAACCACGGGATGTTGATGGTGAAGGACATGGTGACACTAATGTGATTGAACATCATGAGTAAATGGTTGAGGAAAGATATACTGGCTTTGGAGGTGGTGAAGAGGAGGTTCACCAGGTTGATTCCAGAGACGAGGGGGGTTAGACTATGAGGAGAGATTGAGTTGCCTGGGACTGTATTTGCTGGAATTCAGAAGAATGAGAGTAGATCTTACAGAAACATAAAATTATGAAATGGATAGATAAGATAGAGACAGGAAAGTTGTTTCCACTGATAGGTGAGCCTAGAGCTAGGGAACATAGCCTCAAGATTTGGGGGGAGGGGTAGATTTAGGATGGAGATGAGGAGGAACTGCTTTTCCCAGAGAGTGGTGAATCTGTGGAATTCTCAGCCCAATGAAGCAGTGGAGGCTACCTCAGTAAATATATTTAAGACAAGGTTGGATAGACTCTTGCATAATAGGGGAATTAAGGGTTACGGGGTGGAAAAGGCAGGTAGATGGAGATGAGTCCATGGGCAGATCAGCCATGATCTTATTGAATGGTGGAGCAGGTTCGACAGGCCAGAGAGCCGAACCCTGCTCCTGCTTATTACGGTCTTGTGTTCTCTCTCGTTGGAGGTGGTTATTGCTGGCACTTTTATGTCATGAATGTTACTTGCCACTTCTCAGCCAATATCTGAATGTTGTCTTGGACCTTTTGTTTGCAGGCATGGTGTGCTTCATTTGCTAAGGAGCTGTGAACACCCCACTTCTGACAGTAAGGTCAGCGATGAAGCAGCTGTAGATGGTTGAGCCCAGGACACTGAGAGACGGGGAGAGGGGGAGATGGGGAAGAGAAGGGGAGACAGGGGAGAGGGGGTGGGGAGAGTGGAGAGAGAGGGGGAGAGAGAGGGGGGAGGGGGAGGGGGAGAAAGACATGAGAGTGAGGGAGCATATTGAGGAGTGAAGAGGATGAGTGTGATTGGAACTGTACACGTGCAGGGTGGGGTAAAGAGGACAGCAAGGTAGGGAGAATAAAGAGAGTGAGTATGGGAGACAGTGAGGGAGGAAAAGAAGTTGAGTGAGAGAGGCATTGAGGGGAGAGCAGCGAAAGGAGACTCAGTGAAAACAAATTTGTAGTGCGATTAAAAAGTCTCTTCACAGTTTAAGAATGTGTCTGTGTTCACGATGTGCCTGGGCTGAGGGCAGGCCATGTTAATACGTGAAAATGGTTCAGGTGCAACGTTAGGCCACGTGAGCCAGAGAACATTTTCTGATTCCTGTCACTTCACTGCTACTCAGGCCAGCGTGGGACGAAAGTCGAATGAACTCTCGTACTGGAGCACAGGGAGCACAGCAACTGATTTCAATAAAATTCTGTGGGAGTCGTTGGATTCAAAAAGCTCTGATGCTGTTGGAAGCTTTTGGGAGGGAAGATTATCAGAGTAGTGGTGCACCAGGCATGCAATGATGACATCAAATATTTTTCACATACAGAACTAGACTCCCAAAGACTAGTCAATTGTAAGTCCCCCTGAGCTGGCTTAGCTCAACAAAGACCAGTTGTCCTTATTGACTGTTGGGATAAACCAATGCAAATATTGACAGGTATTCATTTAGGAGCAGTGGATTTCAATTGCTTAGATAGCTCTG
Organism: Hemitrygon akajei; assembly: GCF_048418815.1. Lineage (NCBI taxonomy): Eukaryota > Metazoa > Chordata > Chondrichthyes > Myliobatiformes > Dasyatidae > Hemitrygon > Hemitrygon akajei. The sequence goes on along the minus strand of NC_133141.1, from coordinate 19,582,232 downwards.
GCCCTTTGCCAGATTTCGACAGCTGGATTGTGTCAACACTCTGGTCAGTGTTGTACCCCCAGGACCAGGAGCTACAGGAGTAAGCCATAAGGCCAGTGTTATGTCTGCACTGTGCAAGTTGCCTTCTGCCTTTCTTTACCTCTTGAGGCGACACCTGTCTCAGTTACAGTCTCTGGGTTTGAAACTCGTTCCAGAATCGCTTGTGCTGAATGCTACAGCTGCGTGTGGCACTCTACCTAAATTCAGCTCTGCGAATGGCAAGTTAGCGCTCTTTATTCCTCTCCAGAGAAGCAGCCTGACCTGCGGAGCTCCTCCAGCATTTTGTGCGTGTTGAGCAAAATAGTGAGGTAGTGTTGTGATGGCGGAGTTTAAGGGGCTGTTCCTAAAACGTTGTGCATGCGTCTTCAGGCTCCTGTATACCTTCACTGACGGTAACAATGAGAAGAGAGGATGGACTGGATGGTGAGTGTCCTTCACGATGAATGCCACTTTCTTGAGGTGTCACCTTTGGAAGACATCCATGTGAAGAGACTAGTGCCCATGGTGGACAAGCTCACAACCCTCTGCAGCCTTTTCCAATTCTATGCATTGGCGCCTCCATATCAGATAGCGATGCGACCAGTCAAAATATTCTCCATGACGACATCATCGTGACCCTTGCACATTATTTGGCTCCTTGCACCGCACTGTTGTTATACCTGAAATACTATATTGTGCATTCTGTTTTCTTTTACTACCTCAATGTATTCATGCACAAAATTCTCAAGTTCAAGTTCAAGTTTATTGTCATTTCAACCATAAACTGCTGATACAGTACACAGTAAAAACGAAACAACGTTCCTCCAGGACCCTGAATTATCTGTCTGGATGGACTGCAAAATAAAGAGTTTTCTAACTGTATCGTAGTATTTTCAATGATAATAAACCAATATTTAATATGCATTTATTATGCGCTATAAATATACATGCTGACTTAGCATCCACACACTATTCTGGGGTAGGGAAGGCTAAGAGATACCCAATCCCTTGAGAAGAAATTTATCCTTTCCACCCCAAATGGACAATTCTTCATCTGAAACTTTGACCCTTGTTCAAGAAGATGCAGCAAGGAAAGAAAATATTTCAACATCTACCCTGAACTTTGCACACTCCTAATACAAGTGATTCTGCAAATGCTGGAAATCTTGACCAACCCACACAAAATGCTGGAGAAACTCAGCAAGACTGGCAGCATCTATGGAGGAGAATAAATAGTTGACGTTTCAGGCAGAGACCCTTCCGTAGCATTTAGATGCAATTTCCTCAACATCCACAGCAAGCAACCTTAAATCAAATTACTTCTTTCATCCTGGAGAAGAAATTTGAATTTTGAAGAACTGTTTTCTCAAGTTTGATAGGGAACTATCGTTCTGAAGTGTCATTTTACACGTGGCACAAAACCAGGGGCACATGTTTCTCTTCTGAAGACGAACAAGTCCTTTTGAGTATTCAGCTTATTTCTATTTCTCGTTCAGCATCATATTTTCTTTTGCCTCACATCTTTGCTGGAGTACATAAGTTCTTTCTAAAAGGAATTATTTTATTGCTGAGAAAAGATGAATGTTAAAGGAAATGAAGAGTGAACAAGGCTTGACCAGGTGACACGTGGTGAAAAGCAGCCGCTGTCTGTAAGGAGTTTGTGTGTTCTCTCTGTGACTGGGTGGGTTACCTCTCAGTGCTCTGGTTTCCCCCCAAGGTCCAAATACCTACCAGTCAGTAGGTTAATTGGTCATGTAAATTGGCCTGTGATTAGGCTCTGATTAAATTCAGGAAATACTGGGTGGTGTGGCTCATAGGACCGGGAGGGCCTACTCCTCACCGTATCTCCATAAATAAAAATCTCCAAAGTGAAGACACGAGACTGCAGATGCTAGAATCTGTAACAACAGACAAAATGCTGGAGGAACTCGGAGGGTCAGACAGCATGTGTGGAGGACAGGGCTTGTCAATGCTTCACGTTGAAACCCTGCTTCATGACGGGAGGCAGGGTCTTGGACTGATACGTCAATATCTCCTTTCTCTTTGCAGGTGCTGCTTGGCCCGTAGAGTTCCTCCAGCAGATTGTCTGTTGCTTCAGAGGCTGCAAAATATCCAGAGAAAGGATGTGCTGCCAATAGTGAGGGTTCAGATGAGGTTTACCGGAATGATCCTGGGAATGACCGGGTTAACCTATGAGGAGCTAGAAGAATAGGAGGTGGGGGGAATCTCATTGGAACCTATCAAATTGAAAGGCCTAGATAGAGTGGTCATGGACAGGATGTTTCCTGTTGTGGGGGAGTCTCAGCCTCAGTGTAGAAGGATGTCCCTTTAGAAAAGAGATGAGGAGGAATTTCTTCAGCCAGACAGTCATGACTCTGTCGAACTTATTACCACAAGTGGCTGTGGAGGTCAAGTCATTGGGTCGACACAAAGCGGGAGTTGATAGGCTCTTGAAGTAAGGGTGTCAACGGTTATGGGTTGAAGGCAGGAGAATGGGGTTGTGATGGAAAATAAATAGGCCACGATTGAATGATGGAGCAGATTAGACAGGCCGAATGGCCTAATCCTGCTCCTATGTCATATGGGTTTATGGTCTTAAAACAAGTGTGTTAGGCTTCAAGCAAACTGCCCACTGAACCTGCTTGCAGACTGACAACAAAAGCCATTCAATTGCCTGTGGTTAGTATCTGATAGAGGAGGCCACTTAGCCCAAGTAGGCCATGCTAGCTCCAAGCAGACGCAATCCTACCTGTCATTTTCTCCCTCTCCCTAACTCTCTGTACCCCGCAACATATTCTCTCTTGCACACCTATAAACTCTCCCTTGATTCTTTTTCCACTCACCTACACTGGGTGGGTGGGGGGGGGGTAGTTTACAGTGGGTTTGGGATGTGGGAGGAAACACAAACAAGTCACAGGGAGAGCGTGCTAACTCCACACAGACAGTGCTGGAGGTCAGGATCGAACTCAGGTCCCTGGAGGCGAGGAGGTAGCAGCTCTATCTGCCGCACCACTGTGCTGTCCGTATTAGGCCACTGTGGTGTTACATGAGGTGCCCCACTAACGCAGTTCCTTTCTCTGTGCTGTTGCTCCAGGCTGCAGAACCTGGCCTACTTATGGGGGCAGCACAAACTATTTTTATTCTGGCAAACATTGCTGTAAATTGGGCCATTGTTAATCCTCAGATATTCGATCACGGAAGGCTAGTAAAAAAAAACCTGTGTTTCTGGAACACAGGGGGCATAGGTCACTTGTGGGAATTGCTGGCAGGCAGTTAAGAGACACAAAAGTCTAACAACGTAATAGGAACATAATCAGAGTCAAATATCAAACCCATGCTTCATCATTAGTGTCTTGGTTATGACAAACCCAGTGCACAAGCCTCTCTGAATTATTCATCAAATCCTTAAAAGAAACAGTGCTTAGCTTAAAAAAGAACTCCGAAGCATTACACCAGCACAAATATGATCTCAGCTAACTTTCTGCAATGAAAATCCCTGAAAAAATATCACCGAGAGGCTCTTCTTCCCAATGAGGTAGAACAGTCATCAAAAGGGCAGATCAATGGGCCCGTCACTTGAAAATAGGTTAGAATATTGAACAAACTCAATCATCTCACAGAAAACGACAACTAAACTGTGACTTCAGAATTGAGTCGCACATTGTGAATCGCTTTCAGTGGACTCATTGAAAGATTTTCTTCATAGACTGTCAATGTTGCATCAACTGTGAATCAGTGGGCAAGAGAAGATGGGGCATGAACTCTCCTGTGGAGGCCAACGTAAGCAGCACTGAGGGAGCAGAATTGGGGCAGTACCAAGGCACAAGCAATACGAAGCATTCTCCCCCTAATCCGTCCATGTGGTCCGTAGGGCGAGAGGCCTGTATTGTCAGGAAGCCATCTTGTGTGTGCTTGGGCTACACAACCCCTCACTAATGTGGCCAGCAGGTGACCATGGCCTTGCGGAGTCGGTATCAGAAATGGAAGGGGGCGGGAGTGAGGAAGGTTGGCAAGTCCTGGGCCAATTGAATGTGGGTGGGAGGGGCTGGAAGGGTTGTTCATTAGCCCAAATGCTAAATGACTGGAACTTTGCTCGAGCACTGTTCTACAAAAGAATGCTTGTTAATTCTGTGACAACCTCAGAGTCAGAATCAAATTTATTTTTTTTATTTTTTTATTGAAATACTGCACGGTATAGACCCTTCTGGCCCTTTCAGCCATGCTGCCCAGTAACGCAAGCCTCATCATGGGACAACTTACAATGCCCAATTAACCTACCAATCGGTACGTTTTTGGACAGTAAGAGGAAATCAGAGCACCCGGGGAGAACGTACAAACTCCTTACAGGCAGTGGCGAGAATTGAACCTGGGTCACTGGTACTGTAAAGTGTTGTGCTAATCACTACACTACTGTGCCACCCCAATTTTTACTGGCAATATGAGGTGAAATGTGTTGTTTTGTGGCTACAATACAAAGACATAAAAATCTATAAATAATGCAAAAAAGAAATAAGAACCCTCCCACCGCAAGATGTGGGAAGTGACATTACCTAACGCATGCCTGATACAGAGACCAGGTCAGACGTGGATGCTCGATTCAAGCTGGGAAGTGCCCAGTCCTATCAAAATGCACCAACAACTCAATCCCCAGTGAAGGGAAACCATACTGAAACTCTGCAGTCTGAAGGACCTCAGGTAAATTGCGCTTAAAAATAACAAATGAAACTTGCTGGCTAATTCTCGGCTGTGAAGACTCCCTTTAAAGATCGGCCAACTAGGCAGTGCCTGTTATCTTTTTTGCTCTAAGTTTAACCATAAAAATCAGAGGAAGAGTGTTTGCTCTAGTTATATTTTGGAGGTAAAAATCCACTGAGACTTAACCGAGGTAAGGAAAGATACCGCATGAAAACAGGACCTTTAGCCCACTGAGTCTGTGCCAACCATCAACACGAATCTTATGCTAATCCCATTTCACTGCCATCAGCTTCTCCCAGATTCTGCCACTAACCCACATACTGGAGCAACTTACAGCGGGTAATTAATCCACCTGCCATTGTGATGTGGGAACTAACAGGAGAAGCCCACATGGTCACAGGGAGAACATGCAAACTCCACACAGAAAGATCCAGAGGTCAGGATTGAACCTGGGTCTTTGGAGGCGTGAGGCAGCAACTTCACACGCTGCACCTTAAACCCCTCAGTGCAAGGACCAACGCCCACATACCAAACTGAAGCCCACGGCAAGAAACTCTTTTCCCATTTGAAACAGGCCAAATTAGCTATGGCTTTAAAATTAATTGTGTGGTTTCTTCAAGTCTTCAGTAATACACTGGGTTGATTCTCGATCAGCCCACCCTGGGAAGGCCTGGGCTCCAATGCAGCAATGTATCCAAGGGAAGGGATTGTGTCGATAACCCAGCCTCGCTCTGCACGAGGAACAGCTCTAACAGAAAGCCCCAAGCCAATCAGTCAGTTACCGGGTCCCACCCCTGGCTCGGCTAAGTGTTGCGTTGCTCCTTTCTGTATAAAATGTTGTGATTGATTTTGCAACGTTTCGGAAAGAAGTTGAAGGAAATAAATAAATAAATGCACGATCAGCAAAACCGAAACTCTGACACTTCTACAGCTTCGCATAATGGTGCATTTTTGGCTAAACCCTGACTATAAATTAAGGAACATTTGCTTCTTCAATGACTTTGCACATGATATGAAACACCAGCCGTGCAGTACGTGAATATCGCACTCATACCTGGACAGATTTTTTCACCATTACTTGCAGATTCTTGCGCAGGTTACACGAAAAATTGGACTAAGCACATAATGCTCGAAATCTGATAGAACTCCAGAAAATGCGGAAACACGGAGATTCACCTCTGCGTGCCTGAAACCGAATTAGTTTTTTTCAGGCCCATGACCCTTCTGAGAGGTCACAGCGTAGAAGAGATGGGCCGAGTCATATTGTCCAGAAGTTGTCCGCACTGCAGCTCGATTTGATCCTCTGTGCAACTGGCCCTGATCCACCACTGAGCACAAAGCAGAACCGCGGTGACACACTGAGGAGGGCCTGGAGGCTCTCTGCTCCCATCCCCTTCACTGTACTCAAGGGAGGAATAGAACATGTTTGCGGGACCTCCTGTATTAACTTGAATGGACTCACAAACGCTGAGAGAAAAGGTAAGCACAAGTAAGTGGTTCTTTTACTTTATTTTGATGTGGTTCACTATTTGTACAGATATTTAGTTTGAGTCATTTTTACTTTATAAAATTATTTGAATGTATTAGAACATGGATGGCATTTTAAAATGGTTCTAAGGCCTTTGCTGGATGGTGAGCTGTCAGTGCCTTTCTGGGACGGAACGTCCATTCTATGCTACCTGAGGCCTAGTCGTTGGATCCTAATGAACACCTTCACCATTCCAATAATGACATGGGTGGAGGGAGTGCTGCGGGCAAGATCAGCTGCACTGTTTATTGGATGGAAAATTGTGCTGTCTGGTGGACAAGCCCAGCCTCTCCAGAAGCACCTCAGTCCATCGCCAACATCCTTGTCTTCTCCCCCCTCCCAAAATCCTCGTTTGCAGTGTTGAAATTATTTACTTACTTATTGAGATACAGCACGGAATAGGCCCTTTGAGCACTTCAAACCACACCGCCCAGCAATCCTCCGGTACGTCTTTGGACTGTGGGAGGAAACCGGAGCACCCAAAGGAAATCCACGCGGTCACAGGGAGAACGTACAAACTGCTTACAGGCAGCAGCGGGAATTGAACCCGGGTCACCTGTACTTTAAAGAGTTGTGCTAACCGTTACGCTACTGTTCCGACCATGTGCCAGGCTTGACTTCTCAAGTTCTAACAGATAAACAAAAACACCCAAAAGCCCAACTGGAAAATTAATCTTATTCCTTCATCAAATCTCCAAAAAATGTCAACTGTGTAGAATCAGAGGTTAGACAAATTTGGGTTGTTTTCTCTGGAGGGTCAGAGGCTGAGGGAAGACCTGACAGAGTTAATAAAATTATGAGAGGTATACACAGGGTAGACAGTCAGAGTCTTTTTCCCAGGGTAGAACTGTTTAATACGAGAGCCTGTGCATTTAATGTGAGAGGGGACAAGTTTAAAAGAGATGTGTGGGCAAGTATTTTTACAGGGGTGATGGTGGAAGAAGATACAATTGAAGAGGCTTTTTGATGGACTCAGGGAATGAATTGTGGTTTGGATTGTTACAGTAGAGTCACACACCACCCACCACAAACCACCCCACCCACCTCATCCCTCAACAGATGCTTACAGCCACCATTGCCTCCTGCCTCACCTTTTCTCATCTATCCTTTTGAATCCTGCTGCTGTTCTGTACAGGAAGTCTTGGCACTTCAAAAAGATAGCGCGTAGAACGAAACAAAATTGAGTTACACAAAGAGGTGATCATTGAGGGGAGCTTGATTAAACTGAGAGGTTTGAAGGAGCCTCTTGAAGGATGAGAGAGAGGCGGAGGGGTGTAGAGCTTATATGACAGCTGGTAAATAGCATTACAACCAGACAAAATCCCACTGTACCACTGCAGATGTTTATTCTCTGCCTTTAGACCATTTCTGACCAAGTTATAACACAGAACATAACAGCACAGTATGGCCCTTTGACCCACGATGTTAACCTCCTTAACCTACTTCAAGATTAATCCAACACTTCCTTCCCACATAGCCTCCATTTTTCTATCATCTTTGTGCCAATCTAAGAATCCCTAAGTGTCCCTAATATATCCACTTCTAGCATCACCCCGACAGGCATTCCACACATCTACCACTCTCTGTGTAAAAAATCCTACCTGATGTCCCCCTTATACTATCCACCAATCACCATATCACTCCAGTTCTCAGATCGCTACACTGGCTTCCTGTCCATCAGAGGATTGGCTTTAAAATATTACTACTGGTTTATAAAGCACTGAATGTTCTAGGGTCAAAATACATCTTCAATCTCTTGCTGCATTATGAACCTTCCCGAGCTCTCAGGTCATCTGGGGTGGGTGTGCTTACCGTCCCCAGGGTCAAAACTAAACATGGTGAAGCAGCTTTTAGCTACTACGCTCCACATATCTGTAATAACCCCCAGAGGATTTGAAGTGTGCCCCAACTTTCAGCTCTTTAAATTGTGGCTTAAAACTTTTATTTTCGATGTAGCTTTTAATTAGAATCTCCTGCACTGTAACTTCTACTTACCGTATCTATTTTGTGTGATTTCATTCTCTTATATATTGTCTGAAATTTGATGTTTGATTTTTATACCTTGTTCTATGCAAAGCACTTTGAACTACCTTGTGTTTGAAAAGTGCTATACAAATAAACTTGCTTGCTTATAATTATGCCAACTGGTATTAGCCATTGCCACCCTGGGTAAAGATAGGAAGTGTCTGCCCACTCCATCTATGCTTCTTTTCATCTTGTACACCTCTATCAAGCCACCTTTCACCCTCCTTTGCTCCAAAGAGAAAAGCCCGAGCTTGCTCAACCTTTTCTCATAAAACACGCTCGCTAATCCAGGCAGAATCCTGGTAAAACACTGTGCCCTCTCTAAAGCTTCCACATCCTTCCGCTAAATGAGGTGGCCAGAACTGAATATGAATATCCCAAGTGTGGTCTGACCAGAGTATTCAAGTTGCAACGTTACCTCGGCATTCTTGAACTCAAATCCCCACTAATGAAGGCCAATACACCACACGTTGTGGTGAACTACATATACCTGTCTGGACACGCCCCCTGCTGACTGCTCCTGTGGCTCCTCCCACAGACCCCTGTATAAAGGTGATGGAGGTCTGAGCCCGGCCTCTCTGTCTCCAGGATGTAGTGTGGTGGTCAACCACTGCTCGTTCCTTCTTCCAGTCAATAAAAGCCGATACCTCGCTTTTACGTCTCAGAGTGAGTTATTGATGGTGCATCACACGTTTTCTTAACCTTATCAACTTGCACAGCAACTTTGAGGCAATCTATGGGCACAGACGCCAAGATCCTGCAGTGCCTCCACAGTGTGAAAAATCCTGCCATTAAAGTTCATGTTTTTATCTTGTTCTCTGCCTTTCTCCAATTCAACTGGTCCACCTTCAATGCTGCCTGTCACCTCTCCCACTGCACAACCCACCTCAGCATACCTGACTCCACTCATGGCTCCAACTCCTTTCTACGTATAATGCCAATATCGCAGTCTGTAAGATGCGACCAGGAGGATTAAGTTTAACAGTGGAAGTCTCCTATAACCCAAATAGATTGAAGATTGAACAGGATTTCCTAATCCACTAAAAGGCCACTAGGGCATTAGCAGATGGGTATTACCAGTCTGGCGCATGTAATGCACATCTTGAAATGAATAATGAAAGGTTTTCCTTTTTAATTAAATAAATCTGGCCTGGTTCAGAAGAGAATCATATTAAATTGTGATATTGATTAGACAGAAGTATCAAGAGGTTAAACAAATACTGATTAATAACAGGAATATTCTTTTATGTCTCCGTGCTTCCTGAAGAGATCTGTCACTGTGATTATTAATGCTTTGTTGAACCACATTTTAACCATTATGCAGTGCATGGGAAAAATACCAGATTCTGCTTGGTACAGGTCAGAATGGTGGCGTGGAGGGTGATACTGGGTGAGGGGTGCTCTGTAGAGGGGAGGGGAGCTGGGGTTCAGCAAGGCAAGAGGCAGGGTGGTGTGTTGTGGGGTCACAGAAGGGCAAAGATCATCAAAGTTCAAAGTAAAATTTATCATCATACTGTCACCTTATAAGATTCACTTCCTTGCAGGCATTTACAGGGAAAAAAATAGCTGCAATAGAATTTATGAAAAACTACACACAAACAGACAAAGACTGACAAACAACCAATGCGCAAAAGATGACAAATTGTGCAAGTTAAAAATATTATACTGAGAACGCAAATTGTAAAGAGTCCTTGAAAGTGAGTCTGTACATCGTAGAATCAGTTCACACTAGTGGTGAATGAAGTTATCCACTCTGGTTCAGGAGCCTGGTGGTTTGGGGCAGTAGCTGCTCCTGAACCTGGTGGATCATTCACTCTAACCACTTTGTATGAGTGTTTAATGGCTCTGGACCTGTACGCACTGGAGTTTAGAAAATGAGGGTGGATCTTATTGAAACCTACCTAATATTCAAAGGCCTACATAGAGTGGACGTGCGGAGGATGTTTCCAATAGTGGGGGAGTCTAGGACCAGAGGCCACAGCCTTAGAATAGAAGGACATCCCCTTAAAACAGAGGTGAGAAAAACTTTCTTTATTCAAAGTGTGGTAAATCTGTGGAATTTGTTGCCATGGACAGCTGTGGAGGGTCAGTCATCGCATATATTTAAAATTGGTTGATAGGTAATTAGTAAAGGCATTAAAGATTACTGAGAGAAAGCAAGAGAATGGGGTTGAGAGGAAATAAATTCAGTCATGATCAAATGACACAGCAGGGCAGAGAGGTGATACCTATTGGAAGAGTGCTCTCCAATGCGTGGAACACAGTTGCCACCATTTCCAAGAGGCCAAGCGAAGGGGAGAAAGTGTCTCCCCAGAATCTTGCAGGATCTGACCCTATTAATGGGTAGTTTGGTGATCAGGGCCACCTCTGTCCATAAGATCCCAATCTGTTGAGGTGTCTTAAAATGATAGCTTGCTTTCAGACCATGCTCGCAATGCGAATGAAATTGTCTGCAAGCACTTTAGGGTGAGGTGGGCATTGAGCAAGAGAGATTTAGAGATGAGCATGAACAAAGTCAAAGAAAAGGGCTTTAAAGAACTGAAAAGTGACGTGGGAGTTAGCACTCAAATTACTTCAAATCCCACTGTACCACTGCAGGTAAAATATATCGTAGGTACCCTAACTGGGCAGAGTATTTTCTCATCAATTGGTGCTGCTTCCATCAACAGGATTTGATTAAAAAGAAACAGAAAAAGAATTAGCCCATTTGGCCCCTCAAACCTGTTCCACCATTCAATGATCTTAGCCTCAGCTTTAGTTTCTTGCCTGTTCCACCACAACCCTTCACACCTCCCACGAACTAAAGATCTGTCCATCTCGTCTGTGAGTATATTCACTAGCTCCAGCTCTCTGGGGTAGAGAAATCCAAAGATCCATGAGCTTCTAAGAGAAGAAATTTCTCCCCATCTTTACTAAATGCTCCCTTGGTTTTAGGGAAAGATCCTCTCAGCTCCTGCACTGATGAGCTCTGTCCTGATCTCACAAGTTTTAGTACAATCTTGAGATAGATTTTCAGGCAAGACAGGCAGGAAGCTCTGTTCCAGAAAATTACTTTACTCCCCCTATCCCTAAAGGATTTGAGATCTTTTTTTTCCAAAATCTTTGTGTGCTTTCAAATCATCAGGCCCTTCTTCTCAGTCCTTCTCCTGGCTAAAGTGATTCGGGAACACACAAACAATTATGGCAAACACCAATACCAGTCAACATTTGTTTCAGATGAGTGGAGGAAAATTTAGGGGAGATGTCGGAGGCAGGTTTTTTAATGTAGAGAGTGGTGGGTGTGTCTGAAGCAGACACTGAGAGTGGTGGTGGAGGCGGAATCATTAGTGATATTTAAAAGGCTCTTAGACGGGCACATGTATGTAAGAAAAATGGAGAGTTAAGGGCTGTGTAGGAGGGAAGGGTTAGGTTGATTGTGGAATAAGTTTATACAGGTTAGCACAACATCTTGGGCTGAAGGGCCTGTACTATTCTATGTTCTATGCACCCATTCCTCCTTGTCTCCACACAGATACAACACTTAAGGAGACAGCATGCGTGAACACACCATTGCCAAAGGCGGCTGGGAAGAATCTTCCTTTCAGCTTTTGTTATCAGCATGCAGGTAAAACTTCAGCTTCATAAATTCTACTGTGAATATTTTTATTCTTCCTAATCCTCAAACACTTTGAGAAGTTGAACAGGCAAGTTCCACAGCACCAGGATGTTACCCAGAAGGCTCAGGGTCTCGCTGCTGGTACAATTCAGCGGGTCATATATCACAGACAGCTATTATCTTCACCGAGCAGTATGCGTCTGAGTACATTTGGCAGTAGGTTAAGTCTGCTCTAAGGTAGATAGGCACCAAATAATTAAAGAGGGGGTTAAACTGCCCTGCTGACTGACCTTCCTTCCCTGCTGCTCTTTTTCATCTGCTCCCTTTGCATCTCTTTTCGCTAAATATTTTCCTGTTCCCCTCTGTTCCAATTCCAAGTGCCACCCCAGAGACTTGAGCTCAAAAATCCAGGCACTCTTAGTGTTGTACTGAGGGACTACTGTTCTATCAGAGATGTCCTTCAGTTGAGATTTTTAACTGAGGCCCCAGCTGTTCCCTCAGATAATACTTGAAGAAAGGCAAGCAAGCAGTGGTTGGATGCCTCCGACAGTTTATGCTCAACACTAATAAAAGAGGTGGGTATGGAAATTCTGAGACTCAAAGGAAATATGTTATTGTGTCATAGAAAGTCATTGAATTATACAGAAAAGGGCCCTTCAACTCATTTCATCCAGGCTAACCATGACACTTATAAACGCTAAACCCAGTCACCCACGTTAATCCCATATCCCTTGACTCCTTCCTTATTCGTGTACCTTTTAAATGCCATAATCGTATCTGTCCCCATCACTTCCCCAGCACCTTGTTTCATATATGTAGCACCTTTTGTGTGAAAAAGTTGTACCTCAGATCTTCTTTAAGTTTCCCGCTCTCAGTTTAAACCTATGCCTGGTAACTTTCAACTCACCTGCTCTGGGAAAAAGACTGCCAGTGTGTAGTCTATCTGTGCCCCTCTCCAATTTCTATAGAAGCACAGTAAATACTAACTGGTCACATTACTGTCTGGTATGGAAACACCAATGCCCAGGAACTGAGAAGTCCAAAAGACCATAAGACAAAGGAGCAGAAGGAGGCCATTCAGCCCATCGAGTCTGCTCCACCATTCAACCGTTGGCTGATCCAATTTTTCCAGCCATCCCCACTCCCCCGCCTTCTCTCCATACTTTTTGATGTCCTGGCTAATCAAGAACACATCTACCTCTGCCTTAAATACACCCAGTGACTTGGCCTCCACAGCCGCTCATGGCAATAAATTCCACAGATTTACCACCCTCTGACTAAAGTGATTTCTCCGCATCTCTGTTCTAAATGGACGTCCTTCAATCCTGAATTCGTGCCCTCTTGTCCTAGACTGCCTTACCATGGGAAGTAACTTTGACATATCCAATCTGTTGAGGCCTTTTACCATTCAGAATGTTTCTATGAGATCACCCCTCATTCTCCTGAACTCCAGGGAATACAGCCCAAGAGCTGCCAGACATTCCTCATACAGTAATGCTTTCATTCCTGGAATCGTTCTCGTGAATCTTCTCTGAACCCTCTCCAATGTCAGTATATCCGTTCCAAAATAAGGAGCCCAAAACTGCACACAATACTCCAAGTGTGGTCTCACGAGTGCCTTATAGAGCCTCAACATCACATCCCTGCTCTTATATTCTATACCTCTAGAAATGAATGCCAATATTTCATTCACCTTCTTCACCACCGACTCAACCTGGAGGTTAACCTTTAGGGTATCCTGCACAAGGACTCCCAAGTCCCTTTGCATCTCTGCATTTTGAATTCTCTCCCCATCTAAATAATAGTCTGCCTGTTTATTTCTTCCACCCAAGTGCATGACCCTACACTTTCCAACATTGTATTTCATTTGCCATTTCTTTGCCCATTCCACTAAACTATCTAAGTCTCTCTGCAGGCTCTCTGTTTCCTCAACACTACCCGCTTCTGCACCTATCTTTGTATCATCGGCAAATTTAGCCTCAAATCCATTAATCCCATAGTCCAAATCATTGACATACATCATAAAATTCCAGGAAGACCTTCTTCGTTGCTGCTGCTGCTGTGAGGTCCGGGTCTCTGCTGGGAAGAACAGGCCCCCAGTCCTCGGGGTCGCGTTGCCGATGGCCGTTGGCGGGGCCGTCTTAATACGCTCGGCAGAGGATGGAGCTTGGAGAAGCTGTGCCGGAGGGGATGGTCGTTGGCTCGGATGTTCAACGGAATCAGGTCGCTTTTGGTGTGTGCTGCGTCTGCGAGGCTGAGCCGGGCGGCGCCTTGTAAGTCCATAGCGGGGGTATTCCCTTCTGCCGCTGGCGTGGGATGGTGAGTCTGTCGGGACCCTGGGGACTTGTGGAAACTGTGGTGATTTCTTTTGAACTTACAGTCCTTTAACATCTTGGACTATTTTTACTGTGCCCATAGTCTGTTTTTTTTATCAATTATGCTATTGTTTGCACTGTTGTAACTATATGTTGTAATTATCTGTTTTTTTGCAGGTCTTGTAGCTTTAGTTTTTGGTCTTGTTTTTTGTCTGGTGGATTTGGAGCTCCTTTTCGGGGAACGCGCTAAGACGGTAGCGCGATATTAACACGCAGCAGCCTCTCCGGACTCTGGATTGGGGATTGCCAAACGTTACGTGGATTTTCTGGTGTAGTCTGTTTTGTCATATGCTTTTGTGATATCATTCTGGGGGAGCGTTGTCTCATTTTTTAACTGCATTGCATTTGTGGTTTCTAAATGACAATAAACTGAATCTGAATCTGAATCTGAAAAAGCAGCGGTCCCAACACCGACCCCTGTGGAACTCCGCTGGTAACCGGCAGCCAGCTATTCATTACCCAGGGAGCTTTTATTCTTTCCTGTTTTCGTGTACAGATGATTCTATCCAAAGAACTGAACCATATTTTATAGAGGTTTGTGATTCTAGAAGGTTAGTAACTCCTGAATAGCAACGCATGTTTTTAAAAATCTATTCATGGTTGGAGTCCTATTTTAGACTCCACACATTCAACAATGCTGTGCCGTCCTAGAATGTGCATAAGGCGGAATGTGGGAGCAACGAATGTCCCAATGAATTCAGTGTGGACTCAGTGATTTATCAGCCTGGAATTATCACATTTCAGAGAAGTACTTAAACCCACTCATCATTCTTGGAGGTTATAACACAACCTCTGGAGCATACCCACTGGAACTGAAGCAATTGCTGGCTGGATGGACCTCGTTGCTTCACAGAAGCTAGTAATAAATTGCTGGACTTCTGTTAAGCCCTACTGGTTGGTAGCTGGTGGGGCTGTTAGGGTGTATTCTGGAGTTAGGGTTTATAACAAATATTAATTTCACCAACAACCAATTTTCAGACATGAACGTGGATTGGAGATTGAATTTAAAATGCAGCCCTGAACTATAGTTTCCCCAGAGCTGTGGACTGGGGCTGATTACAAATGAGACAATGCTGATTAACATTCACTTTGGGTGTCTAGGGTGTGGGTGCTAAGGAGGAGGTATGTGAAAGCTATATGTAATTCAACGGAAGCATTGTAGGTACATTGTAACTATAGTATTGTCCTGCTGTTACCTTTCATCTTTAGCATATCAAAATGTCATGGAATACTGGGTCAGGGGGCCTCTTCCTCCAAGAGTGTTTCAATATGATGCCTGTTGCTCGTCCTTGTTGAATTAAACACTTCTATATCCTCTAGCTTCAGTGTCTCTCCAGTGACTTTGCTCACGATACAACAGGAGAATTGGGGTTGGTGTGAGTGAGAGAATATTTCACAGAAAAGTACGTGGCTGCTCTGAGAGTTTAAAGGGCTGAATGTTTATCTTCTCTGCCATGAGAAAACATGGAGGTAAACATCATACAAACCACTGCACAAACTGCTGGCCACTAATTCAGTGCCCAAAGCTCATCCAGGTCCCCTTCTTTCCCAGCCTCCCAGCCAACCAACTTTCTCCCCACCCCTCTGAGGACTCTTGCAGGGATTTTGTTCCATGAATTCAAGCTGTTCCTGGTGCTCCCGCCTCTGAAAGCAGAAACCCTCATCACACTTAACATGTACCTGGATGAGGCCTTGAAAACTATGATCCTTTTTATTGTTGGCCAGTAAACATGTTGGGCAAAAGGGCATGGAATTAAACATTTGCTTTCAACAGCTATCCAGCTGAACAAAACTCTTTGGGACTAATGAGTCTGCAGGAGTCACAATGGTATGACAAGTAGCAACTATAGCTTCTGCCTGGTTAATAGACCCTATGTAGTTTTGTAGAAACTAGTGATATATGGCTGGACTCCTGTAATGTCTATTTAACATCACATTAACCAAAATTCCCTTTACAGCCTTGACACATTATGACTTTTTCTGCCCTGTTGAAAAAAGCAATAACTTCAAATGGAATCATAAGGGATGGCTTCGACTGAGTGACTGAATATTGAAAGAGGCCTTGTTTCCCTAGTGTCCAGAGCCTGCATTGATAAAATAAAACATTCTGTTACAAACCAAACCAGCCGTGACTGTTGTCTGTAATGAGGGGCAGATCAGCTCTAACTGCTGCACACCTTATCATGAGGCCAAGGGCACACCAGCTCCTGTGGGTAGGCCAGGGAGTCGCCCTGCATTCAGGCAGAGACGATGAACTAACGGCAAACATTGTGACCAGGTTCTGGTCTCCACTGACTCAAAAGAATGGCCACTGGTGTTGGAGATTAATTTCCAGGGTGAAAATCCTCCAAGTGCTTTAAAAATATTTGTCTCAGATATCACCTTTGTTTATTAGTGCTAAACACCTAATATAGACAAGCTCGCATGAATGGAATGAACTCCAAAGCGTAAGGCGACGAACCGCGGTAGCTGTACAGCACGTTTAATACTAATAAAGGGTTGAATTTATAAGCAATTTTCTTCCCCTTTCTATGATGACTTCTGGTTATTATTTATTTAAAAAACATTGACGTTGGGGAAAACGGACATTTAAATGTGAATTGGTAAGTGTGCTCGCTTTCCAATTGAGCGCTTGGAAGGCAGCGGGAGCCTTAGGATGGACATTTTGTGCATTCATTGGTGAGGAATAGGTGATCACATGACAAAACCTATCGGCACCCACAATTGGTAACTCTATATGGCGTGCCAACATGCAGCACCACACAGCTGTCTGAAGTCATTGGTGCTTCATTGATCCTACTGAGAAATAAAATTGAATCACAAAGACCATTGATTGGCTCAATGAGTCTGCACTGGCTCTCATGAAGAGAAATCCACTTTGTCGCCGTCCCTTGTTCTTTCCTCATATCCCTGCAAATTTTTTTGGACTTTAAGTCATAATCCAGCACTCTTTAGAAGGTTAATATCGAATCTGTATCCACCACCCTCTCGGCTGTGAAGATTCTAACCACTTCTTCTATAAAAAGCAATCCTCATATTGCTGCTGCTTCCTTTGTAAAACAGCTTACAAAACGTGCCTCTGCTTAATGATTCTTCAGTTTATTTTTGTCATTTTGAACATCTTGATAAAATCTCCTCTTCAACTTCTCTGCTTGGAGCAGGATATACAGGGGTAAGAATTTGTCCTTGATCACTTGCTCCAGCCAATGAGACAGTGACTGTTGGACTGATTCTAAAGAGGCCGAATATGAACTTCCACTTGATGGAGCAACACACAAGATGCTGGTGGAACTCAGTGGATCTGGCAGCATCTATGGAGGGAAATGGACAGTTGACAGCTCAGCAGATCAGGCCACATCTGTGGAGGGAAATGGATGAACTGCTGAGTTCCCCTAGAGCTGTGTGCAGTGTTCCAGATTCCAGTGTCTGCAGTCTCTTGTGTCTCCACTTAAGAGACTTTTAGACAGGTACATCGATGAAAGGGAAATGGACGGCTATGTGAGGAAGGGTTAGATTGATCTTGGCATAGGTTAAAAGGTCAACACAACATCGTGGGCCGAACTGCCTTCATGTTCCATGTTCTATGTTCTAAGAAACAAAAGGCTTCTTCCCCACCAGCACCCATCACTAACCCCACTAACATCTGTGGTTAAGCATAAAACTACAGCACAATGCTGCAGTGAGATTGTTAGCCTCAACACTAGCAAGTATGCTCCCAATGGCGAGGGTCCCAATTAGCCTCTGACAACCAAGTCCAGCTCCTGGCCTTCATCTGTGGCTTAGCTACGAAGCGCAGCAGAACTGTTTCTACTGACAGGAGAAGAGGCAAAGGCAGTTTACTGGCGCCTTAAAACCAGGCGCTTCGGGTAGCTGGAGCTTATCTGCTTTGGTTGGCAGCTCATCGAGGAGAAGGAAAACTCTGCCCTCAAATCTCCGCTGCCTTGTATGTATACTCACTCACGGGGCAGGCTTTGGGAGTAATCCCGGAGGAAAAATCTGGAGCTGGACTCCCTAAGGCAGACCTACGTTGAGTTCAACGCTGACTGGCAGCTCCTGGTGCCGCTGGTGCCAAATCATATCTGTCTCCAACATTCCGTTGGAGCTGCGTGGAAAGGGGGAGCCCGCTGCACGGACAACAGCTTGCGCTCCATATCGTACTGCCCTGGCTTACGTATCATGTGGACAGCTGGGATGCAACATCCATGGTCGATCCTGACTAATAGAGGGCTTCAACAAGTACTTACAATGCCAAAGCAAGCTCCCCTCTCTGCAGGAAGTTAAATTTGACTGCCTGTGGAAATGCACATTAAATGCATGTATCACATGCACACATACACACACCCTTAACTTTCCAAATCCTTATTGGAAAGGGATTTCCATCAAGATTATCCCTGCTGTCCACCAACCCTCATCTACACGTACATCCGCCATTTTGGTGGATTAGGTTAACTTGTTTACAGGGCTGATTAAAATAGGATTAGATATTTGACCTAATCCTATTTTCTTGCAAAATTTGGTTAACTGGTTAGTGCTAATTAACCATAAAATCCCAAAACCCAGCAAGTAACCAAGGATCCAAGGGATGCTTGCTTCTCAAGGTCACAAATGGGATCATTTTTCAGATTTTGTTTCTAAAAGTCAATTATTATATTTATACCAGATATCTGTCTGTTCAAATTACAGTTTAAAACGATTTTGTTTAGCTTTCAGCTGCTGAAGATAGTCATTATATCAATGTCATGTGATATCAGTATTGCTTTTCAGTCAAAATTAACCCACTTTCTTGTGTGTGTCTCAATTGTACAACAAAGAAAAACCAGCAAAGTGTGTTATATTTTGTCAATAGGAAGAACCAATCTGATGAGAATGGAGAGAAGTATTGAGCTCATGCTGCACCAACAGAGATTCGAAAAGGACTCTCAAGATCCTCGGAGCCTGAGAGAAATTTAACTGAATCTATCTTACCGAGCGAGTGGATAATTTCCATATTGACTAGAGCACAGCTTGGAAATCTGATGCCTTGCCAGGCTGTCTGGAGCTTGTTCCAGGTCCCCATACACCGTGTGTTATGTATTAGATGTCACAGAATAAGCACAGTCCCAGAGCGACAGTATTACAGTGCTTAGTTACTTGGTCACGGTTGCTGAAGTAAGACAGGAGAGGGGAGGATTTATTAAGGGCATGGCGCGTCTCTGGAAAACTGATGATTGCAATATACATTACCCCCATAAGTACAATCCAAAACCACCAGTCCCACATATCTCTTCAGTGATCTCCTTGAAATAGTTGTGCATACACACACACACATCAACACTCTCCTCCTTTGACTCCATCTACACTTCCCATTGCTTTGGGGGAACAGCCAACATACCCACCCCGGTCATGCTCTCTTCTGCCCCCTTCCATTGGGCAGCAAATACAAAAGCCTAAAAGCACATGTGACCAGGTTGAGGTAGAGTTACTATCCCGCTGTTACCAAACTCCTGAACAGGCCTCTTGCGCACAAAAGATGAACTCTTACTCTCTCAATCTCCCCTGTCGTGGCCTTTGCACCTGCTGCATCGACCTGCGCCACGTTTTCTCTGGAACTACGACACTTCATTCTGTACTCGGTTATTGTGTTTCCTTTTTTATTACTTTGATGTGTGGATTGATCTGCCTGGATGGGACACAAACAAAGCTGTTCACGTGACAATAATAAACCAGATGCCCTCATGAATTGGGCACGGTCTATATATTGATAAGACAATAGATTGGAGGTGGGGTGACATACCGTACACACTGGGAAATGTGCTGATGCGTAATGCTTTGAGGCTCAGTTCCCAAATAATCCAAGAAGAGAAAACCTGATTTATAATGAACTATAAACAGTGGCATTCAAGATCTCAAAATGGAGACACAAAAGATGGCAGATGCTGGAAACCTGGAGTAACACAAAAAATACTGGAGGATCTCAGCAGGTCAGGCAACATCTGTGGACAGAAATGGACAGTCGATGTTTCAGATCAAGACCCTTCACCAGTTCATTTCCCTCCACAGATGCTGCCTGACCCACTGAGTTCCTCCAGCATTTTGCGTGTTATTCAGTAACTCAACAGCGCCTTGAAAAATTCCATCTTGTACACTGACTGATTTTGATTTAGCTCAATCTGATTGCTTATTATGTGAGATTATAGAGGATCTATGGTACAGAATCAGGCCATTTGACCCAACCAGCCCATCATAGCATTTATATTCCACTCAAACCATCCCCCACCTTTCCTATCCACATGGTTCACTACCCCTTATTAACTGAAGCTTTAGGAATAGAGTGTTTATCTTGGATATTTATGATACTAATGGTGAATGATTAGTGGATATAGTCCTCAGCTATCTAACTTGTCCTTTGTCTCTATAACTGAACTCCTGAGGCATGCCAGCACAGCAGAGCACAGGAAGTTGGCACTGCTGCCCTTTGAAGGAGAAAACATGTCATTCCTTAACAATTTAAGGTGAATATAGATGTAGTTCCACATCACACTCATATATATAGCAAAGCAGTTCCAAGTTCAACTGGGGAAAGAATAATGTTTGGATGGGGTGGCAAGAAGTTGGAGGAACTCAAAACTGAACAAAGTGTTACACACAAAAGCAAAGGGAGCACTGGGATGCACCGGCAGGATGGTTTAGCACTTTTCAAAGAGAATGTTATGGTCTCAGTTGGCACAGGCTTGGCTAGGCTTCACTGAGAATACTACATTCAGTCTGGTGCTTCTGCTCTGTCAGTGATAATGGAGGCCCAGGAGATAGAGTATGAAGACCTAGTTACCAAAACAGGCTTGGAGAGTCGGGTCTGTTGACTGGAGATGTGATCAAGATCACAATGTTACTGGACTGGACTGTGTCCTTGTGGATGGGCTATGAGAGCCAGAGGATACGTGTACAAGGTGTGTAAGCAGAGGCTTGGGCTAGATGACAGGGGAATGGCTTTTGCCAGAGTATCCTCTGCAATTGCCTGCAGTGAGCATGGATGCACTGCTGGCACTTGGGGAGCCTCAGCAGTTTCTGGTTGAGGCTGATAAGATGCACCACAAAGATGTTTATAGATGCACCACTGAAAGCAAGCTGTCCAGATGCATCCCAGCTTGGTATGGCAACTGCTCTGCCCAAGACCACAAGAAATTGCAAAGAGTTGTAAACTCTGTCCAGTTCATTACACAAACTAGCCTCCCCTCCATAGACTCTGTCTACACTTCCCGCTGCTTCAGGAAAATGGCTGACGTAGTCAAGAATCCCTCTCACCCTGGACATTCTCCCTTCCCATCGGGCAGAAAATACAAAAGGTTAAAAGCGCATGTCACCTGGCTCAAGGACAGCTTCTATCAAGGACTCTTGAATGGACCGGTCGTACGCTAAAAGACAAACTCTTGATCTCCCAATCCACCTCATCGTGATCCTAGCACGTTATTTGTCGACGTGCGCTGCAGTTTCTCCATTTAGGGGTTTTCCTTCAGTGCAATGCTGGAAGATGTCCCATGGGTGGAGAATGTGGTCTCTGGAGTGTTGGCTGGGAGCAACAGCAAATCAACAAGTACCTTTCCCTTGAGTAAGCAGCTTTTAAAGTGATGCTGCTTCCCTTATCGCTGAACTTGCAATTATTTTGTTTAAAAGATTCTCATTCCTCTGCTAATATTCACAGTGTTAGTTCAGCACATTTGCAAGAATGGCAATAGAGTTGAGAAACAAAACAACTATCTGGATTGAAGAACTGGAGCTCTTTCTCCATGCCTATTTGTAGGTCATAAAATCTGTTGGGAACCAATCAATTCAATGAGGAATTCAAAGGGAATCTCTTTACCTAGAGAGTAATAGGAATGGGGAACTGGATATTTCAAAAGGTAGTTGAAGCTAGATAAGTAGATGAGTGAGGAAGGAATAGAAATTTATCTTCATATGGTGATATGGCAAGATAAATTGAGGTAACAGACGGCTTGTCTGGAGTATGAACACCATATTATCTACACGCTAAATGCTCCACTTCTGAGCTGTAAATTCTACATCAATTCAGATGACACAACCACAATAGAGAATACAAAGATTACAGTCAAAAGATATCAGACACCATATAGCCACTCTGTACAGAGATTTGTCACAGGGCCTGTATAAGGAAACTATTATTACCCCACTCAATTGGGATCAGTGTGCTACACACTAGCGCTGTTACACACTGTTATAGACCGGGGATGCAATCCTAGTATTCTCGTCCTGAGGTCAACTGATCTAGGAAATTTCTCCACCAATTAAAATTCTAAATGAAACAAAGGGGGAGAATGCGCTGGGACGAGAATTCATACAAAGGGAGGACATGTTAGCATTGGAGAGAGCACAGAAGAGATTTATGAGGAATGGAGAGTTCTGAGAAAAGATCTGATTAACTGGAGTGGTTTTCTTTAGAGTAGGTGAAACTGAGTGTTAATTGAGGGGTACAAAATTAGGAGAGGCTAGACAGGAGAAAAGGAAGGGTGCGCTTCCCTTTAGTAATAACGGGGAAATGAGAAAAAAAGCTTGAGCTATAGGGAGAGGTTGGATAGGCGAGGACTTTTATTTCTTGGAACGCAGGAGATTGAGGGGTGACTTTATATGGGTGTATAAAATGAGGGGTATAGACAAGGTGACCGTACACAGTCATTTTCCCAGGGAAAAGTAGCTAAAAACTAAGAGGGCACAGGTTTGCTATATATATGAGAGGTGAACGAATATGGAACGAGATGCTAGAAGAAGCAGTTCAGGCAGATACAATAGCAACATTTAAAAGGCACTTGGACAGGTACATGGATAAAAGAGGGTCAGAGAGAAATGGAACAAATGCAGACAAATGGAACTAGCTTAGATGGGCATCTTGGTTAGTGTGGACAAGTTGGCCTGATGGGCCTTGTAATGCTATATTACTCTATGATCTCTGCACCATGGATTTAATAGAAAGGGTTATTGGAGAGTTGACAAGAAATGTCTTCATCTAATGAGTGACGGGAGCTGGAAATTGCCTGGAAGAAGGGGCAATCAGAACTGCTCCCTGAGTATACGCAGTAGCTGGCTGAGCATGCGAAGAACCATCATCTGGAGCGTTACTGATTGACAGCTTCTCCTCATGTAGCACAGGCACAATGGGCAGAATTGCCTCCTTCTGTGCCACAGATTTCTGATTCTACACATTCCCGAGCCCTCCATCTTGCGAAGCTCGACTGAAGCTACTTTTGTCAGTCGGCATGAAAGATAGTGCTGCTCTCAAAAGCGACTCATGCGAGACAAGAAAGCTAACACCATTTGTAAGGTGAAATTATTGCAATGCAACATGTTTTGATGAGGGATAAGTTGTTCATAAACAATTCAGCAGCAAACAGGAACACTGATTGGTGCAAAGAGATGAATTCTAATCGTCACCATTTATTTCCCAACTGACTTACTGTATCTCACTGGCAAATGATGTGACCATAATTCCACAGCTCAAGCTCTACATTCAGGATCTAATTGCGCAGGGAACAGAAAAAACATCCTGAGGCTTTATTGCATGACTGGACCTGCTGTGAAGTGAATTGAGGCAGGTGAAACTGCTGTTACCTGGCTTCATTTTCAAATCTGCTTTAAACCACGAGAAGCAGAGAATCCAATGTCTGCATGAGTGAAGTCACTGTGAGGTATAATGGCTGAGGTGGAACAGGAGGAACTGCATGGTTAATTTTGGTCCAGATGTATCAGAAACAAGGCAGTTGAACACCCTTTCTGTGGGAAACTGAAAGGAGACAGGGAACCTAGTGGCATGGTATCATGACAAAAACCTCTCCCTTAATGCCAGCAAAACTAAAGGGATGGTCATTGACTTCATGAATTGAGGGGGTGGGGGTGGGGTTATGCTACGCTTGCAACTTTTTACATCAACAGTCTTGAAGCCACAAGGGTTTAAGAGTTTCAAGGTCCTAGGAGTGAACATCACTCCTGGTCCAACCACATTCATGCCACAGACAAAATAGCTCACCAATGCATCTACTTCCTTGGAAGGCTAAAGAAGTTTGTCCCTCACTAGTTGTTATCAATGCACTGCAGAAAGCATGCACCATGGCAATTACTCTGCCAGTGACTGCAAGAAACTGCAGAGTTGTGGACGTAGCTCAGCACATCATGGACTCGGTTTACACTTCTCACTGCCTCAGTAAAGCAGCCAACATCATGAAAGACCCCATTCACAATGAACATTCTGTCTTCTCTCCTCTTCCATCAGGCAGAAGATACAAAAGCCTGAAAGTATATACCACCAGGCTCAAGGACAGCTTCTACCCCGCTGTTATAGGACCATTCAATGGTCCCCTAGTTCAATAAGATGGACTTTTAACCTCACAATCTACATCATTATAGCCTTGCACTTGATTGGCACTTAAACTTCACTTTCTCTGTAACTGCAACACTTTATTCTGCATTCTGTTAGAGTTGAAGATGGCCACAAAAGGAGATTATAAGGTTTTAAAGGAGATGGGAGGAAGTTTTGAAATACAAAGCTTGTCAACCCTATTCCTTCTGTGCACTGTCATGTAATCATTATGACTATTCAGTCCTTCAAGTCCACAACGCCTCCTTGTAGAGCAGTTCTGTTGGTCAATATTCTCCTGCTTCTTCTCCTTGTCCATGCAAATTATTTTCCTTCAAGTGCAATTTCCTTTTGAAAGCCTGATTGATTCTGCTTCCACTACAGGCAGTGAGTTCCAGGCCATCAACTCTGCTTAATAAAGGTTTTCACTCAAATCCCTCATGTCCCTTCTCCATCACAGAGTCATAGAACCATACAACTCAGAAACAGGCCCCTTGCCCCGCCAAATCCATATTGTCCATCAGACAGCCATTTACACTAATTCTACTCAAATCCCATTTCATTCTCTCCACATTCCTAAGAACTCCCCCCAGATTCTACCACCCACCTACAAGCCAGGGGCAATTTACTATCGCCAATTAACCTCCTGACCCATGTGTCTTTGGGATGTGACAAGAAACCAGAATGCCCAGGGGAAATCCACACAGCTACAGGGAAAATGTGCAATACTCCTCACAGACAGAGCCCGAGGTTGGGATTGAACTCAGATCTCTGGCCCTGTGAGACAATGACTCTTCTCACTGCAGTACTCAGCTCCTAAAACCATCTGTTGTTCGAAGCAGTTTCCATCCACTTCCCCATCTAAACTGGCCATGATCTCACTCATCTGTCAAACCTCTTCAAACTTCTTTGCTCCAATCTACTGTCAATGCTATCCCACTCAGTTAAGCTCTGAACTTTTTTTATGTTGTTGTTTCACTGAATCAAAGATGGTAATGTAACAGCATATAGGAGCAAAATGGAAGGACTGAGGAAGGAGAAAGGAGTTGGAGTTGGAAGTCAGTGAGCCTGTCCTCATTAGGGAATTGGAGGTGGAGAGGGTCGGTAACTTTAAATTCCTTGGAGATACCATATCAGTGGATCTGTCCTCGGACCAGCACGTAAGTGCCATCACAAAGAAGGAGCGACAGTGCCTCTACTTTCTTATAAGTTTGCACAGATTTAGTATGTCATCTTAAACAATGACAGACTTCTATACATGCACGGTAGAGAGTAACATCACAGTCTGGTAGGGGAACACCAATGCCTCAGGAACAGAAAAGTCTACAAAAAGTAGTGGAGACAGCCCAGTCCATCACAGGCAGGCAAAGGCCTCCCCACCACTGAGCACATCTACATGGAGCGCTGTCACAAGAAAGCAGCATCCATCATCAGGGACCCCCACCATCCAGGCCATGCTCTCTTCTCACTACTACCATTGGAAAGGTGATACAGGAGCCTTAGGTCCCACATCACCGGGTTCAAGAACAATTATTACTCTAAAACCGTCAGGCTCCTGAACCAGTGTGGATAACTTCGCTTATCTCAACACTGAACTGACTCCGCAACTTATAGACTTATTTTCAAGGACTCTACAACTCATGTCCTCACTATTATTTATTTACTTTTTTCTTACTTGCACCCAATTTGTCTTCTTTTGCACATTAGATGTTTGTCAGTCTTTGTTATATATAGTTTTTCATAAATTCTATTGTATTTATTTATTTTCCTGAAAATGTCTAAAAGAAAATAAATCTCAAGGTGTTATATGGTGACATAGACATACTTTGATAATAAATTTACGAGGAGTGATTGATAAGTACGTGGCCTAAGGTAGAAGGAGTCGATTTTAGAAAACCTAACACATTTATTTTTCAACATAGTCCCCTCCTACATTTACACACTTAGTCCAGCGGTCGTGGAGCATACGGATCTTGGACCTCCAGAAAGTGTCCACAACAGGGGTGATTGATAAGCTTGTGGCCTAAGGTAGAAGGAGATGAGTTATACAACTCTCGTTATATGCACCTGCAGGTCAACTCTTTGAGTGATTATGCAGAAAGTTTGAACTTATCAATCACCCCTGCTGTGGACACTTTCTGGAGGTCCAAGATCCGTATGCTCCATGACCGCTGGACTAAGTGTGTAAATGTAGGAGGGGACTATGTTGAAAAATAAATGTGCTAGGTTTTCTAAAATTGACTCCTTCTACCTTAGGCCATGAACTTATCAATCACCCCTCATACTTTGAATTGTTGTTGACAACAGTCCTGGTACAAATAGTGGCCTCAATTACTTTAGGATTTTACTCCAATGACCTGGGTTCAAAGACACACTTTACAGAGGGAGCATTGCATTGTCAGAGGTGCCGTGCTTTGAAACCTGTTTTGAATATTGAAAGGCCTAGATAGAGTAGATGTGGAGAGGATGTTTCCTATAGTGGGGGAGTCTAGGACCAGAGGGCACAGCTTCAATATAGAGGGACGTCTCTTTAGAACAGAGAAGAGGAGTAATTTCTTTAGCCAGAAGGTGAATTAATTGTGAATTTGTGGAATTCATTGCCACAGACAGCTGTGGAGACCAAATCACTAAAGTGGAGGTTGATAGGTTCTTGATTAGTAAGGGTATCAAAGGTTATGGGGAGAAGGCAGGAGAATGGGGTTCAGAGGGATAATAAATCATATATAATGGAATGGCAGAGTGGATTCAATGGGCTGAATGGCCTAATTCTGTTCCTATGTCTTATGGTTTTATGGTCTTATATTTGGAAGAGATGTTAATCTGAGATTCTGTCTGCCCTCTCAAAGTTAATTTATTATCAAAATACCTATATTCTACTATATACTACCTTGAGATTCATTTTCTTGCAGGCATTTACAGGGAAAAAGAAATACAGTAGAATTTTACAGTAATTATACATAACTGACAAAGAAGTGACAAGCAATCAATGTGCAAAAGAAGACAAACTGTGCAAATGAAAATAATACTGGGAGCATGAATCATGAAGAGTCCTTGAAAGTGAGTCTGGAGGTTGTAGAATCAGTTCAGAGTGGTGCTGAATGAAGTTATCCATGCCAGTCCAGGGACCTGATGGTTGTGGGGCGATAACCTGTTGGAGCGGGTAGCTCCTGCCTGACGGTA
Organism: Hemitrygon akajei; assembly: GCF_048418815.1. Classification (NCBI taxonomy): domain Eukaryota; kingdom Metazoa; phylum Chordata; class Chondrichthyes; order Myliobatiformes; family Dasyatidae; genus Hemitrygon; species Hemitrygon akajei. The sequence goes on along the minus strand of NC_133141.1, from coordinate 19,554,477 downwards.
ATAATGAGAAGACTGCACGGCCCGGGTGGTGGGGTTTCTGATGATGGATGCTGCATGTAAATATATTCTGTGGTTGGGAGGGCTTTGCCTGTGATGGACTGGGCTGTATTCACCACTTCCTGGCGACATATTTGTTCCTGGACATTGGTGTTTCCATACTGGCCTGTGATGCAGACAGTAAGGACACCCTCCATTGTGTCCTTATAGAAGTTTGTCGAAGTCTCAGATCATAGAATCACAAAAAGACATGCTGAGGAGGATCATCTGTGTTCAGATCTACTAGAGTGCAATTTTGGGCAGATCCCACTTCACAATTCGGTCTCTTGCCTGATGCATTACATGTCTTCAGGCCCTCATCTAGTGCCTTTTAAAAATGGTGAGGGTTTTTGTCTCCTCCACCCTGTGAGGCACTGAGCGCCAATTTCACACCTTATTTTATGCACAAATGTTTTTTTCTAAACTTTCCCCAATTGTTCCCCTAGTTCACTTAAATAAGTTAAGATGGTGCCAAGTGGCTGCCTCTTTGAGCTCTTCTGTGGAAACACTTTAAATTCTTCGCTTTAATGTCTCTTTTTCCTTCCTTTTCAAGGTGGCTGGGATTTTATCAAGGTCCTGATCTGTAATGACACTCAAACTGGATATTTTTTGGGGGCGGACGAGTTCCTGCTCCTGGAGCTCACTGGCTGTCCATTTTCCGACAACTCCCACATAGTTTCTGTTGACTGCAGATCATGGTCTCTCTTTGGGTGCTTCGCTGCTGCTGGGTGGGTGGTTGGCACTGAGGGTCTTCACTGAAACGTGTGGGTGGAGGGGGGAGGTTGATGTTTTGATGCCTGCCTCTGCTTGCACAGGGAGGGGGGGAGAGGGGGCTCATTCTTTTGGGGTTCTATTTCTCGTGGATGTCTGTGAGGCCTAAGTATTTCAGGTTGTATACTGTATACATTCTGTGATAATAAACAGAACCATTTGAAATCTATGACCCAAGTTATTGACCTCTCTGCCAGTAGTCCTTCCTGTTCATCTTGACTTTGTCTCTCATAAGTTTGTACACTTAAATCTCACAGAGATATTACATAAGCTTATGGCAAAACAATAACAGTGCAGGGTCAGATTATTCCACACAGCCACTTGGCAGGGGAGCTCTCTTCAACGTGGCCAATACTTAACCTTCAATCAATATTGCCATCCCAGATTATCTGGTCATTACTACACGTAACACTCACAAAATGCTGGAGGAATACAGCAAGCCAGGCAGCATCTGTGGAGGGGAATAAACTGTCAAAATGCAATTACACGTTCCAGCACTGGCATTATTTCTACCCTATTTGTGGTGAATTAGCTTTACAGTATGAGGGTGTGGGGCTCACTGATGTGTGCAGAAATCATTGTGCTTTGCAGGGTGGTTACTCATGGAGAAAGCAAAGCTCCTTTGTCTTGTCGTGTGAAGTGTGGCCTTCACTCGCAGGTGTAGGAGTGGATACAAGATCCAACGTGATTGTTTCTGCTGGTTGGGGGTGGGAGGGGGGGAGAGTCAAATTGTCTTTGGTGATGAGTCTTCTAAATGAAGTGGGCCTTGTCTTTATGATAGCAGGGATTGTGATGGCTGCTGGAAGAATCAGTGGGAAAAGAATTCACTTATGAGGAAGAAATTTCTCTTAAAATTGTCAATGTATGGTATTGTGTGTGTGTGAGAGAGAGAGAGATTAAGACTTATGCACAGTTCTGTATTTGTCAATGTGGAACAGACAGCGAGTTTGAAAATCTGGTGTGAACAAAGAATGCTGGACATTTCGAAGGTGGAGCGCCATGGGAGGGGTGTGGGACAGGTGGCAGAGAAGGAGTGCCAGGGACAGGGGTTGGCGTGGGTGCAGACACACCCAGCCCTGAGACACCAAGCAAAGTCATTTGATTCCAAACAATTGGTTTATTGTTCATTAGAGAATGTCTCTCTGGTGTTTCCCGCTCCCTCCTCTCTCCCTTCCCCTTTTGCCAACCATGACTCCCCTCTCCCTGCCCTCTTCCCATTCTCAGTCCACAATACAGACCCATATCAGAATCAGGTTCATCATCACTCACATATGTCATGAGATTCGTTGTTTTATTTTTGCGGCAGCAGTACAGTGCAATGCATAAAATTACTACAGTACTGTAAAGAAGCCTTCGGCTCCCTAGTTATATATATATATGTGCCTAAGACTTTTGCACAGTACTGTACCAATCTTGCACCTTTGAACAATAGCTTCTCCACAACCCCTTTTAGACTGTTGGAAAGACCTGGAAATCTCCTTATTCTTATCACCAGATATTGTAACTACGTTAAGAACACTAGACCCATGAGACTTACAGAGCTTGCCTCTCTATCTGATGTCTGCTGTTGAGACAAGCATGTCCCCCGGGCCATCTCCGCACTTCTGCATTTCTGGCCTCTCGCTCGTCCCTGATTACTCTCACGCCACCACCAGTGGCTGGGCCTTCAGCGGTCTGCACCTTAGTTCTGGCTCTCCATCTGCTCCCAAGACAGACCTTGCAGCCAAGTGCTGTGACCAAGCACTCAGTTGCCCTTTCTCATGTCTCCTTACATGGCTCAGAGTCAAGTTTCGTCTGATAATGCTTCCACATTAAAGGAGCTATATAGACACAAGTTGCAGTTGTCGCGCGAGGAACAAAATCATTGATCTCGGTACCTTTACGGCACAATTCCGCAGGAGGGATTCAGCTGCCCTCCCTAAGACTCCACAATTCTGGGAGTCCACACTTCCACTGGAGTCTGAAGCTCCAAGTTCGAGTCGCAGCCCCAAATTACAGGCTGATGCTCACTGCAGCACCGAGGGAGTGCTGCACTGTCAGAGGGGCAGTACTTTCTGATGAGACTTTAAAATGAGGACCCGCCTGTGAGAGATCCCATGGACACTATTCAAAAAGCAAAGGATGCAGTTCCTGGTGCCCTGACGAGCTTTTATCTCTCAACCAACACCTAAAAAATAACTATCTGATGATTACTGCACCACTGTTTGTGGAATTGTATCGTGCAAACATGATTGCTTGTGTTTCCTACATTGCAACACTGAATCAGACTTCCAAAAATCATTTCTCTGAAGCCATGGGGGCTTTCTGAAAGGCATGTGAGCAGTGCTATATAAATCCAATTTTTATTTCCCTCTGCATGCAAGTAGTGCATTCAACTTAATGGATAAAAATCAGAGATCTTCCTCCGAGCATTCAGCAGGGGTGGGCACTGATGAACTGAATGAATCACTCCAGCTGCAGACACTCAGAGGTTTAATCCAGAGGCCTTTGCCTCCTCTAGTGCGCCGAGGCGGCTTAGGAGGGCAGCGGAAAGTGTGCTTCAGAAACCTTGCAAAGTGCAAGTGAAGCTGCAACTTTAATCAAAGCAAATACTCTCTGCAGATAAGGGAGGCTTAAACGCTGTTGTCTGCGGTGAGCAAATCTTGTGGCAAAGCCAGCTGATTACTTAAAGTGACCCTGCCTTCTTCAAAACCCTGATATTGAATGAAGTCTCAGCAAACACGGCTCAGAAAGTACAGAGGACATTGTCTGGCAATTGACCGGTAGGAATAGAGCACTGACAGAACATAGCATGGATCCACTCTTAATCACACGACTGGTGTTAAGTACCACTGGCTATGTTGGTGTACTTAGGCCGTACATTCTCATGCATTGTCCTGCTGTGCAGCCTTAACTCGTTAACTTTAAATGCATTAACACCAATGGGGAATATTTTTCACAGCCACTGAATATTGCCTGCTGGTTTATGGCTTGCAACAAAACAAAGACAACAACATCTATCAGCCTCTCTCATGGCCGCAGGACACTCCTCATGTTTTACAGCCAATTGCTTCTGCAGTGTAGACATTTCAGGCACAGCAAGCTCTCCCAACCAGCAATTATATAAATGACCATATAATCTGATTTTAATGATGTTGATTGAGGAATAACTATTGTCCACAACACTGAGATACATCTATTTTTCTTCAGACTAACATGCTCAGATTTCTTACACCCACCAAGAGGCCAGATGCATCTCGAGTTAAAAGAGGTACCTTGAGTTGTTCAGCACTGAGGCCTTTGTCCACATGGGGCTGCATCCACTGGAAACGTGGTTTATCCTCTGCCACACTGACTGCTGGAGCTTTTGCACTGGATTCTTGCCTCACTGCTCCCAGCATGCACACAGGGGACGTATAGCAACAGATGCACATGCAAAGACACACACAGGCACAAATATACACTCATGGTGACACACCCACACAACCACAACCTTGTCGTAGGGTTTGGAGGCTTGCGTGCCTCAATGACCTGGAGAGCTATGTAGGCTGGAGTCGGGGCTTGATGCTTTGGCTCTTGGTAGGGTCACCCGTGCCAAACAGGTCAAAGGGTAGAGGGCAGACTAAGAGTGGTTCACCGATCCTCCGGGATCGGGGGTTCACCTCAGGGCTAACGACCCTGACTGGTAAAACAGAATTGTTACAGAAACAGCGATGAAGAATCCTTCTACATCTGAGTGTGACGGTATTCTTGAGCCTCCACCTGGGACTTGCATGACTACAGCAGTAAAAACCAAAAGGAAGCTACTGACATGATGAGGGAAGCCTTGAACACCGTCAGAGATGGAGAACCTTCAGTGTTGCCCTAAACGCCAGTGGCGTAACGGGCAGTAAGCAATGTACACACACAGAGACAAATGTAGATACACACAGGAGAGATGTGCACACCTGAAACAAGTATCAACTTTTACACACAGGTGTGTACACATATACACACCAGAGTAAATTTATACACACACTTGCACACACAAATACATAAAGGGAGTTGATTACAAATGCACACACTCAATAAAAATATATAAACACACATGCACTATTTTATATATTCACTAACATGGTGTGCATATACAAATACAAACTGAGCATGTGTATACAGAAGAGTCAAATGTTTCTACATAGATACATCTTCAAAAACTTCTATAGAGCATTCTGACTAGCTGCATCAATCTGTGGTATGGCGGGGGTGGGGGGGGTGAGTACACAGGACCGAAAGAAGCTATAGAAAGTCATAAAATTAGTCAGCTCCATCTTGGGTACCAGCGTCCATAGTACCCGAGACATCTTCAAGGAGCGGTGTCTCAGAAAGGCGGTGTCCATCATTAAGGACCCCACCACCCAGGACATGCCCTCTTCTCATTGTTACTGTGAAGAAGGAGGTACAGAAGCCTGAAGGCACACACTCAGTGATTCAGGAACAGCTTCTTCCCTCTACCATACAATTCCTAAATGTTCATTGAACCCATGAGCACTACCTCACTTTTTAAAAATATATATTATTTCTGTTTTTGCACTTTTTAAATCTATTCAATGTACCATAAGACCATAAGACATTGGAGCAGAATTAGGCCATTTGGCCCATCGAGTCTGCTCTGCCAATCAATCATGGCTGATCCTTTTATCCCCTCCTCAACCCCATTCCCTCGCCTTCTCCCCATAACCTTTGAGAAGGCTGGGGAAGACATATGTATACTCACTGTAATTGATTGATCGATCTATTTCTATATTATCATGTATTGCACTGCTGCTAAGTTAACAAATTTCATGACAAATGCCAACGATATTAAACTTGACTCTGATTCTGAGATATGTCTATATGCAGACTTGCATACAGACATGCACAAAGTCATGGACATAAATGTACACACACACACACACAGACAGACAGCAGTCATGTAAAGACAAAGACACGAACACTCAGGTACACACGTAAGCACAGGGGACCACGGCCCGTGCGCTGACCAGCATCTCTTTTTGCCACCATCTCACCATTTCCGCAGTGCTTGTGGCCATACAATGTGTCTCTGGGCAAGGAGGAAGCTGCAAAACAACTGAAAGGCCAAGGGGACGCTGAGACAATTGCTTACAGGGAGTCAGGAGGATGCCTGCAGGGATAATAATAGGAATGACATCTCCGAGAAGCTTTATAGTCATCACCTGCCCCAAGGTTCTTATTACCTTCCCTCCCTTCACTCATTTGGCAGAAAGCAGGAGCAGGCTAATAATGGCTACACTCCTGCTGTGCTGGCTTTACTCAACTTAAAAATAAAGAAAACAAGAGTGAACTTACAGCCAATTAATTGATGTCTGAGGAAATACAGGCTTTGAACAAACATTGACATTTACAAGACAGCCACTAAACTGGTGCATACAGTAATCAGTTTAGGAGCATAATGCCTTCAATATCATGCTGCTATTAAGCATACAGCACTGCCCAAGCTTCTGAAGAGAAGTCAGATTTGCATTCTTGCAGCACCCTTCACATCCTGTTCAGATTAAAGACAAGATTAAATATTAGCTTTAGTTTTAGTTGTCACGTATATTCTACCTAGAGAGGGACTCCATGATTTATGTTGGTCATCACAGTGTGAGGATGTGCTGGGGGCTGCCCACAAGAGGCACCATGCTTCAGGCATGCCCACAACCTACTAACACGTATGTCCTTGGAAACCCACATGGGAAGAACATGCAAACAGCGGCAGGAATCAAATCCCGATCGTTGGCGCTGTAAAACTAACCATTACACTACTGTGCCTTGCAAGCACTGGTACAATGTAGGGAGAGGGACAACAAGCCCTTATACAGCCAGCTCCCATGTTTAGCAATGTGATAAAGTTCAGATCACCTGCTTGCATCAAGAGCAGCTTTGGTACGCGCTCCTCTGTTCATCAATGTTATTCTGCAGCGTCTTTTGCGTTCATCTGACAGGGTAGACGCGGCTTTGGTTTCTGAAGGAAAGCATCTCTGACAGCGCAGCACACTCACTGCATGCAGTGAAGTGCCAGTCTAGATTTCTGTGTTCCAGGTCTTCCCAAAAAGATGGCTCCCACAATGTTGCCACGTGTAAAGGCCCAAGGCCTAGAACCAGCAACGATGAAGGAGCAGAGACAGAATTCCAAATCAGGATGGAGTGTGACGGGGAGGTGAAACTGCAGACGTTGGTGTTCCCATGCCACATCTGCCCTTTATCCTTCTTGGTGGAAGACATTGTGAGTTTTGGGAGGTGCTGTTGGAGTATTTTAAAGGGAACATGAGGGGAAACTGCTTCACACAGAGGGTCGTGTGAGGGTGGAATGAGCTGCCAGTGCATGCGGTGCATGCGAGCTCAATTTCAACATTTAGGAGAATTTTGGACAGGTACATGGATGGTAGGCATATGAAGAGTTATGGTCCCGGTGCAGGTCGATGGGAGTAGGTAGTTTAAATGGTTCAGCATGGACAAGATGGGATGAAAGGCCTGTTTCTGTGCTGTACTTCTCTATGACTCTAATTAACCAACCCACACATCTTTGGGCTGTGAGAAGAAATGGGAGCACCCAGTGGAAAACCACGTGGTCACAGAGAGAACACACAAACTCCACACAGACAGCACCTGAGGTTACGATCAAACTGCAGTCTCTGCACTCTCCATCCACTGCACCACTGTGAACCCATTCTGGCTTGCTCTCGTAGCCACTGGATTATGTGATTGATCTGTGTCTGAATTTGGTGCCTTGGTCGATGCCGGAAGATAAGTCCAGTTTTAATTTTCCTAGGTTTGAACAGAGCGGCAATGGGACAAACGAGTGGCTTACTTGGACCATTTTTGAGGGCAATTAAGAGTCAGCCACATTGCTGAGACTCATACATAGGCTAGATCGGGTAAGCACAGCACATCTCCTCCCCCAAATGATGTCAGTGAGCCACACAGATTTAGCAACAATCCAATAGCTTTGTTGTCACCATTATGGAGACAAGATCTTTTTTAACTTCCAGGTTTTTTTTTAAAGACTGAATTTAAATTCTACAACAGTGTGCTGGGATTTCAATTACCACCGCTCAGCCTTGATTATACGAGTGAATTAGCATCCACTGTACTCCAGAGTAAAGCATTCCTAAAATTCACAACCTTTAGAGATGAAATTCCTCCTTATCTCCATCTTAAATGGGCAATCTTATCCGGAGACATACCTCCTAGATGTGCAAACCTCCACCAAGGGAATGGGTTCTCAGCATCAATCAGAATCTCACACTTCTCAATAAGATCATCTCCTGTTCTTCAAGACTGCAGCAGGTTCAACATTTCCTCAGGAGATGACCTCTGCAGTCCATGATCACCCTCAATAGCCCTCTCTGGTAAACCCAGAACTAACAAAACCCAACGACAACACTTCATTTGAAACCTATTATTGCCAACTGCCAAAATTTACCCCAAATTACCCCTCCAAGCCCCTCAGTTACATTCAAGTGCGGAGACTCCCTTGGCACTTGGAAGACATTGTTTTTTTAAACAGAAGGAGCAGCCTGATGTGAGCTAGAGGCAGAATGAGACAGCAAACCTTCTGGCATGTAGGCGTGTGCTGGTAGAGTGACAGATAGCAACTACTGGGGGCCACCATATGCTCATCTAACCTGGCCCTTCAATCTAATTTCAATTTAGAAACATCCGCCCATACTTAAATAAAAAAGCCTCTAGCAGATTACATTTTCTGCTCAAGGCAACTGGAAATAACCCAATAGATGTACAACGTACATCAATAAACCTACACTGCTTTCAAATCCCTTACATTATCGCAATTTATTAAAAAAATGATTGCAGTTTTGATGACCACGTAGAAACTCTGATTGCATATGTTTAAAAGATTGAGCTTCGTGTCCTTTCTCCAAACTGTACTAAGCCTAGTGGATTACTATAAGTGGATTTGTTGGCTGCAGTTCTCTTCATAGTCTTCGTTGGTAAAGTTATCTTGTGAGCAGTGACTGAGGATTGCGTCAGCAGACTGCAGCAAGCACCAAGTCCTAATGGCTCCACTTAATATTGGACGTTGATTAGGGCTTGTGCAAGATATAGCTTGCTGTGGCTAGTTTGCTGTTAGAAAAAGTGACAACATTAAATCAAGCAGAGGTGAAACAGCCCATTAGTAGGGTGACAAGTAGGTGAGATGGTAGGGTATAACATGCTCTGCTGTGGAAAGCAAAGATGGAATGTTATTACATGTGATAGCTGGTCAAGGTGGTGCCCAGATACAGTCTCTGTCAAGATCGAGGCTCATATTCTGTTGCTTTTTTAGGTTTGTAGGGTTTGAGAGTTAGAAAAGGGAGTTTGGAGTTAGGTCAGGTTTTAGGGACAGGGATGTGGGGAAATTAGAGGTCAGGCTGGAGTCCAGTCCTCTGCTCCACGTTCAAAGGCCAGCCACACAGACGTAGGACATTCGTGGTTGGGTGTCAGGCTGGCACACCGGAGAGAACGAGGGCTGGTGGCCCCCTACGCCAGGACAGCAAATTGGCGGTGGGTTCCTGGATCAGAGTTCCATGTGGGCAGGAGGCACGAGAGTTGGTGATCCCCTAGCTATGCGAGTCGGCGAGACTGGAGTTCGAGTCCTAGAGTTCAGGGTCCCGATTCGGCAAGCCTGGAGTCCGAGGCCTAATGCCCAGTGTTCTGATTTGGCGAGTCTGGAGTTCAAGGCCTCATGTTCAGGGTCCTCATGTATCGTCATCAGCAAGGCCTGGGGTCAATGTCAAAGATCAAAACCCAAAGGACAATCAGAAGTCTAAAAGTCTGCAGAAGCCTGGATCGAAACCCAATGTCTGCAAATCCGTGAGTCCGCCGGAGGCCAAAGATGGCTTGACCTGGGCTTGGAGGACTATGCATGTGTGTGGGTGAGTGGGAGACACAGGGCTTGTTTGGCCTTTGTTGTTTTGGTTGCTTGTTGTGCTCTGTGTTGTTCTGCCAAGCATTGTGGGCATGTTGACACCAAAATATGTGGCTACACTTGTGGGCTGCCCCCAGCACATCATTAGGTTGTGTTGGTTGCTAAACAAACGATGCACTTCACGGTACATTTCGATGTACGTGTGATAAACAAATGAATCTGAACCGACAGCTCAGAATGGAACAGTAAGAAGAGCACAGTGCAGCACACGATGAAATTATGCATTGTGGAATGGGAATACAGTTAAGCATTTGAATGAGTCCAGAGCACCAGATCACTGATCTGTAAACATGTGTTTGAATTCCACCATGGGTAATGGGGTGTTTAAATTCAAGTAATTAAGTAATTACTTGATTACTAAATTACTGGCTTATAAAGCTGGTCTGAAGGATGGAGAGCACTGGAAAACCCATCGAGATCACCAATGTGCTTCAGGGAAGGAAATCTGTTATCCTTACCTGATCTGCACTGTTTGCCTGGCCCAGAGTCTTGAAAAACAGCCCAGTATTCCCAAGCACCTCAGAAGCCAAGCTGGACTCTTTCCCAATGCAAACCTTTTGCTTTTTATCTTGTCTAAGCTACCAGTGTAGGAGGAGCTTGTCCTGCAATATGTGTGGCCGGGAGAGATCTGAAACTGGAGCAGGTTTTAAAGGCCTGTACAAGGCCAGTAGTGGTGAGGCTGTTTACTGTGGCAATGATATTGTTTGTCGCCAAGTACTTCAATGGCTGTCACATCGACACACAATGAGTTAAAACATGGGCTCTTAAAGAGATTAGAAAAATGAATCATGATTAATTATGCAATTTAAAAAATTAATCATGAGTTAATCACAGTTTTGTCACACTGTTAGATAATGGAATACTAATAATTTAGATATTTTTTAATTAATTGAGTTTAGCTAAATGCTTTTTAATTGTTTCTTTATCACTTTTTACATTTTTAATATTTTTTCAAGTGTTTAATGGTTTTATTAAATTGTGATACCATTTGCATGTTGCTAAATGTCAGAAACATTCAAAACTATTTATACCTAGAAGCTGTGTTCACTTCTGCAATTTTATGTAGGACTTAGATATGGAAGTGCTTTAGCTCACATTAGATTGCATGGTAATCATTTCCAGGCAGATGAGAGAACATCAAGAGACTGGCCCAGGCACTTCAGGACTGATTCCCCTGAACTTGTTTGATGTTTGCCCAGCATCAGACGCCCTACTAATGACATTATCTGGCGGGCAGAGGTTATTTCTGCATTTGGTCACGAAAGGTGGCTGGTAGAGGTGCAACCTACAACCTGCGTTTTGAACTGATAATAAAACAAGGGCAATCTCAGCAAGAAGCGAGTTTGAGGGATGCCATCGGGATGTGGGTGCTTCCATAAATGTTCATTTGACAATAGAATGTACTAATCAAATACGGTATGCGTACAAGTTCAGAGCGCAATTCTGTGAAGTGGCACTCAACTGGGAATCATGAGGACATCTCAATAAAGTGTGTGAGTGTCTGCGTGTGTGTACGCCCAGATGCATATTTCTGTTGTTGACAGGGCAAAATTAGATCAAAAAAGTATCCCAACACCTTGTGAAGGAATAAAGATACTCGAGCTCTTCAAGTGACCCAGCAACCATTTACCTAATCTGTGGATTGCGTCACTGAGCTGCTGAAGTTAAGCACTGCTTTGAGGGGTGAGATAAAACGGAGGACAGGCTTTGCACAAAACGGAGGAGGTACAGGGAGCCCAATGACTTAGGAACAGCTGCCATCAGATTTCAGAGCAATCCATGAACACTACATCTTTTTCCTTTTTTTAATTTACTTTGTAATTTACAGTAATTTCCATGTCTTTGCACTGTACTGCTAATGCAAAACTACACATTTCACATCACACGTCAGTGATCATAAACCTGAGTCTAAATCTGGTTCCTGAATAAATTGGCCTAGAAAGAGGCATTCATGAGATAGTACCGTTGAATTCATCCTCAGTTCCTGTTAGAAGGGGAGCTAAAACAAGTGAGCAGCTCACAGAAATACATCACCAGCCAAAGACTGCCTCAATGGGACTTCTGGCCCTGGAGTTGAACATCCTGTATTACGCCCCCCTTTGCCATAGAGACTACTGTGCCAGGCTTGAACAGAGGGGGCGATGCGGCAAGAAGATTAGCATCTGGAGTTGGCTACCAATCTCATGGAGCCTTGTGCTTGCCTGCCTGGATTTGACCTACAAGCGCCATAGGGCCCTTCCTCGACATTTCCAGCCTGGGCCCGGGTCACGGTGCAACCAGCCTGCCGGAGTCTCTGAGGTAACTTGAGCTGATGTCTTGCTGCAGAACAGAGCAGGGCACACATTGTGAATGAGTGTCCACTAATCACACTTATTGCTGGGCTCTGTGACTGCACCTGGTCACCAGGAATTCTACTGCTCGGCTCAGAATGCTAAATGAATGAGAAAAACACTTGATTATTCCAATTAACTGTTTTGTTTCTGCAACACTTAACACCCTGCCCAACAAAAACCTATCATGGTGTTATACAGCACAAAAACAGGCGCTTCGGGTGAACTTGTCCATACCAACCGAAGAATCTATCTGAGCTGGTCCTATTTGCCTACATTTGGCCCATACCCCTCTTTTAGTCATGTACCTGTCCAAATGTCTTTTAAACACCCATCTCTACCACTTCCCGTGGCAGCTTATTGCATATGCTCACCATCCTCTGTGTGGACAATTTTCCCCTTGGGTCTGTTTAAATCTTTCCCTTCTCATCTTAAACCCGAGCCCTCTAGTTTTAGGCTCCCTTATGCTGAGAAAAAGACAGCGACCATCCACTTTGTCTACACCACTCGTGGTTCTGAGAGCACATCACTCATCGGTCTCTTTTGCTCTAGGGAAAACAGCCCCAGCTTACACATTTTCTCCTTACACCTCTCACCCTCCAGTACGAGCAGCATCCTTGTGAATCGCTTCTGCACCCCTTCCAAATTAACTCCATGATGAAATTTTCAGTTGACCCCCCCCCACCCCCCCGGCTTCTGCATCTTGGTGGGAGAGTGTTTCAGATTCCCACTACCTGACTTGCCCTTGCGCTCACTCCTAACTCACTGGGAACTTCTAAGGCTCCTGATTCTGTACTCTCTGCCAGGCAGCGATTAAGAATGTCATCTCTAAAATCATTTTGAAGACTTGAATTTGAAGATGTGCAGAACAGCAGCTATTGGAGAGGCCAGGTGATTTTGCTTCGAAGGAGAAAGCCAGGAAAAATAGTACCAATTCCGAAAGTTTGTGCCCAAAAAAATTACCCAGTTCAGTACGACACAGTTGTGGCCACTTCTACACTGCATTTAGCGCAAGCAGGCCTCAGCAAGTCTCGACACAGTGCCACCTTAGCAGCAGAATATTGTACACATTATGAGTAACACCTGGAGGTGTGTGAGCTTTAGTAAATATAAGTGTCTCAGCTTAGAAACAAATAAATCTGAAAAGAAATGAGCTCACCTCACAACTTTGCTGAAAGTGAGGGCACCTAGCTTTGGCTCTGCTATCACTGGACACACATTGCTCCCACACCACCAGGTTCAGGAACAGCTGCTTCTCTTCAACCATTCCGTTCTTGAACCAATCTGTACAATCATAATCAATACCTCAGTACACTAACACTATGACCACTTTGATCAAATGGCCCTTATTCTTTTTTTTAAGTTGTACTCATTATTGTAAAAATTGTGTATAATTTACTGCATGTTTAGATTATGCTTTTCTTGTGAATGCTGTTTATATGATGTTGCAGCAAGCAAGTTTTCATTGCACTTGTGCGTACCTGAATGTATAAATGACAATAAACTCGACTTTGACTTTGTCCCGAATACCAAATACCCAAAACATACTTTGCCTAGCATTTTTGATTGATGACATTCACCTTAATGAAACATTTTCCATTTGTTACGTTAGGACTGGCCCGATACGTTTCCACAACACTTCTCTCGCAATTGCTGTGGATCAAATACATCTCCACAAAGAAAGACTTCCATATCCGTAGCGCCTTTCACAATCTCAGGAAGTCCCAAAGTGCTTTAGTTCCATTGATACATTTTTGGGCTAACTGTGGTCAAGGAATGTGCCTACCAATTTAGTATACACAGCAAATAGTGTTTATGAGCAGATCAGAGACACAAGAGATTCTGCAGATGCTGGAAATCTAGAGCAACACATACTAAACGCTGGAGGAACTCAACAGGACAAGCAGCATCTAGGGAGGGGAATTGTGGGGAGGCTAAAGCTCACCCCACTACTGAGCACATCTATACGGAGCACTGTCGCAAGAAAGTCGCATCCATCATCATGGACATGCACCGGCCTAGGCCATACTATCTTCTCACTGCTTCCATCAGGAAGGAGGTACAGGAGCCTCAGGACCCACACCACCAGGTTCAGGAACAGTTAATACCCCTCAACCATCAGGCTCTTGAACCAAAGGGGATAACTTCACTCAACTTCACTTGCCCCATCACTGAAATGTTCCCACAACTGATGGACTCACTTTCAAAGACTCTTCATCTCGTGTTCTTGATATTTATTGCAATAAAGGTATTGCACTTTGGAAGGACAAACCAAGGTAGAACATACAAGGTAAATGGCATGGCACTGAGGAGTGCAGTAGAACAGAGGGATCTGGGAGTACAGATACAAAATTCCCTAAAAGTGGCGTCACAGGTAGATAGGGTCGTAAAGAGAGCTTTTGGTACATTGGCCTTTATAAATCAAAGTATTGAGTATAAGAGTTGGAATGTTATGGTGAGGTTGTATAAGGCATTGGTGAGGCCGAATATGGAGTATTGTGTGCAGTTTTGGTCACCAAGTTACAGGAAGGATATTAATAAGGTTGAAAGAGTGCAGAGAAGGTTTACAAGGATGTTGCCGGGACTTGAAAAACTGAGTTACAGAGAAAGGTTGAATAGGTTAGGACTTTATTCCCTGGAGCGTAGAAGAATAAGAGGATATTTGATAGAGGTATATAAAATTATGATGGGTATAGATAGAGCGAATGCAAGCAGGCTTTTTCCACTGAGGCTAGGGGAGAAATAAACCAGAGGTCATGGGTTAAGAGTGAAGGGGGAAAAGTTTAAAGGGAACATGGGGGGGGGGGTTTCTTCACACAGAGAGTGGTGGGAGTGTGGAATGAGCTGCCAGATGAAGTTGTAAATGCGGGCTCACTTTTAACATTTAAGAAAAACTTGGACAGGTACACGGATGAGAGGTGTATGGAGGGATATGGTCCAGGTGCAGGTCAGTGGAACTAGGCAGAAAAATGGGTCAGCACAACCAAGAAGGGCCAAAAGACCTGTTTCTGTGCTGTAATGTTTTATAGTTCTATGTCCCCAGTGACCATCACTCGTTTTCACAGATCCATTATAGAAAGTGCTCTGTCCAGATGCATCACAGCTGGCTTGACAACTGCTCTTCCCAGGAGCACAAGGACTAGCAGAGAGTTGTGAATGTAGTCCAGACCATGATGGAAACCTGTGACTTGTTCTACACTTCCTGCTGCCTTGGGAAAACAGCCTAAATAATCAAAGACCCCTCCCACCCCAGGACATTCTCTCTCTCCCCTCTCCCACTGGGCAGAAGATACAAAAGCCCAAAAACACTTTCCACCAGACTCAAGGACAACTTCAATCTTAAATGGACCTTTTGAGATGAACTTTTTAAGACCCAATCTACCTTGTTGTGGCCCTTGCTCTTAATTTGTTTGCCTAAAAATAATAAAAATAATTCCCCTCCAAGCCTCGTGGCACATTGGGTGGCAACCTTGCCAGTTCTTTAGCATTTGACTGTTTTTTACGAGGGTGAGTTGCTAGCTCAACACTCAAAATGGAAAGCGTCCAAGGAGCTGGCCAGATTCGAACCTGGGACCACTCGCCTTGAAGTCCGGTGTGGATGCCACTACACCACCGGCATTTGTCTGCCTGCACTGCACTTTCTCTGTAACTGTGCACTATATTTCACGTTCCGTTTTCTTTTTGTATTACCTGAATGTGTAGAATGATGTGTCTGGATTGCATGCAAACGGAAGCTTCTCACTGTGGTGCCTCAGTACATTTGACAAAAATAAACCAATTACTAATACCAACACAGGTAGGTGGTGGAGGGGTGGGGTTGGATTCAGTGTTTAACACTAGGTGCTCTTCACTCTCATAGTTCAGGCTCAGGATTTGTTCCCTGCAGGGTCCTTCCCACAAGCCTGGATTTCTTGGCTGCTAATGATTATGATGTTCAGACTATTCTTACACTCAGAAAAAGCACTGTGATTGACTGAAACAAAATGATAATCAAGTACTGCAAGTGGCAGACTCAATCAAGAGCCCAATGTAAAAGCTCTTATCTTTCTATGGCCTGAGGCAGATTACAACTCTTCAACTATTTCTGAGTGGAATGGATCCCCTACCTTGGCAAATGAATACTGCAAAAGGGTCAAGAGGTTGAACAGCCTTTTCCTGATTCCTTATCATAAAGTCGTGGAAGATTATTTCTTTCATCTCAACTTCACTTCCTTACTTATCGCCATGCTCCTTGGTTGCCCAAAATCAAAAAAATCCAGTCATCTCAACGACATAGCAAACGTACCCTCTGATTCTCCTGATAGGAGAAGCCACATCAGAACGCACACCCTATCAAGCCCCTGTAGACACGGGAGATTCTGCAGATGCTGGAAATCCAGAGCAACACACACAAAAGTGCTGGAGGAACTCTGCAGATCGGGGAGCATCTACGGAGAGGTGAAATCCCATTCGGATATGTCCATACATGGCCTCCTCTACTGCTGTGATGAGGCCAAACTCAGGTTGGAGGAGCAACACCTCATATATTGTCTGGGTAGTCTCCAGCCCCTTGGTATGAACATCGAATTCTCCAACTTCCGGTAATTCCCTCCCTCTCCCTTCCCCTATCACACTTTCACTCTGCCTCCTCTTCCAGCCGCCTATCACCTCTCTCATGACACTTTCTTCGACTACCCATAGTGCTTTCCCCTTACATTCCTTCTTCATCTCTCCTGCCTATCCCCTCCCTGCTTCCCCTCCCCCACCCCTTGATCTTTCCTCTGATTGGTTTTTCACCTGCACTTTCCACCCTCCCCCCCACCTTCTTTATGGGACCCCTGCCCCCTCCCTCTTCAGTCCTGACGAAGGGTCTCGGCCCAAAACGTTGACTGCTTGTTTCAACGGATGCTGCCCGACCTGCTGAGTCCATCCAGCTTGTTTGTACGGAGAGGAATAAACAGCTGGTGTTTCACACCAAGACCTTCCACCATGAGTTCAGGTCCTTGAAGAATTTTATTCATTTCAGTGAGACCACCTCCCATTTTCCTAAAATTTCAGGAATACAGAGCCATTCCACTCCATTCCCTGTGTTTTGTGGTAATTTCCAAAGCCAAGTAAATGGCGGGAGTGCCTGAATGAATCTAAAATGAACTACAGAACAGTTGATATTGCCCGCTCCCTGAAAGTTAAATGGCTATAGTGCTTCCTGAAATAGATATGGCTTTATTTTTCTCACTCATTCAGTTATTGAAGCAGGTTATGTCCATTGATTTTAAGCAATGTTTATATCCTAAATGAATATGAAAGCATATTACTGTCCAAAATGCCTTTTACTTAAGACAAATTACGCCAAAAGTCCTACATAACAAACATTTACTCCAATCTCAATGTGTTTTTGCAACACTGGATTGGTTCTGCTGAAGCAGAAATGAGAGATCAAAACATTCTTGAGCTTTAGTAGCTGAATGGCTTGCCATATTTCATGAAAAGGATAATTTAAAGGGGATTAAGGAGGGCAGTCTGAGTTTTGCTAGATGAGTGATCTAAGAAGAAAGAAGGAAAGGAGGAAATGTGGGAAGAAGGGAAAGAGGAAAGACTGTGGGGGCGTGAGGCAAGGAGAACGGAGGGTAATAGAGAGAGATGAAATAAGGTGAAAATAAGAAAGGGGAAGAGAGTGAAAAACATTGTTCAAAGGGGTTATAAAAAAAGGAAACAGATTATAAGAGACAGAAAAAGCAAGCGATGGGAGAGACGGGGAGTGGGAAATGGAGAAGAGTGAGAGGCAGAAGGAGAGAGTCAGAGGGAGAGGGATTGAGAGCTGGAGGGAGAGGGAATGAGAGATGGAGGGAGACCAAAGTGGAGGAAATGGAAATAAAAAAGACATTAGGAATCGAGTTAAATGGAAATTCAGTCATCAAGCCCACACCTTCTTCTGAGCTTCCCCCTCAGGAGCTCAAAATCTCATCTGGGATTATGATAATTTATAATAAAAAATCTTTAACCTTAGTACTATACTCACTTAGTACTACCTCAATTTCTATCATGTTAACTATTACACCTAGTTCTCTCTGTGATGGTGGGGTGGGGGCAAGAGAGGGAGTTGGGGGAGCTGAGGAGTGCTTAAGCTGTCCAACTGAAGCTTGATTAAATGAAGCAGAACTTGGAAATGAAACGTTCTAAAGTTCCTTGCTAACATCCCTTGGGGAAATACATAATCCATTTTCTTTTTGCCTAATAACACAGACTGAGGGAAGAGCCACTTAACTGAGTATTAATTCTCTGGTTTTCTTAGGTTGACAGTTCTGAAATCCTATTCCCAACAAGATAGTCCATAGATACTGGAATGTACAACACTATCCATTCCATGTGGAGATCATCGGTGAAAATGCAGTATGTTAGATGCCCTCTCCTGTCCTTTTCATTGTCTACTCAAAATGGTAACTGATATTCAATAATATCAAGGCTGAACTACAACCAAGGCTGGACCTTACCCCATGTCCACAGTTAACAAGATCTATTGGTGTTAGACTTAAAACTCACAACTGACTGTGAGTCAACTGCTGTTTCACTGTGTGTGAAAGTGCTAACGAACATCACGTCTGAAAACCTGGCTCTGATGTTTTGGTTCTGTTCTCCCAGTCCTGGACTCACTGACCAGAAGAAATAACTTCTCTCCACCCTCCAGTTTCAACAGAGTAAGTTGTTGAAGCAGAGCTCATGGCCACACTGAAGTAGGGTCTAGAAGAGATAGATGGCTGAAGGGAAAGAATGAGGGGTGTGGGAGCAGGGCAGCCACTGGATTAATAAAAACACCACATTCTCATGTTAAGAAAAAACACCACATTCTAGTTGGGCCGAATGGCCTGTCACTGTCCTATGAATACAATGTCACTGGAAAATATGAGGTTGGAATTGTTCAAGGCACGTGTCAAGAGTGAAAGATTTCACCCTTCCGTTAGCAGGAGAGATGTGGTAGGTCAATTGACCCTAGTGTGTAGGTGAGTGGGAATGTTGGGGAAATTAATAGGGAATAGACCAAAGACCATAAGATATAGGAGCAGAATTAGGCCATTTAGCCAATCGAGTCTGTTTCTGCCATTTCATCTTGGCTGATCCATTTTCCCTCGCAGCGCCAGCCTCCTGCCTTCTCCCCATATCCCTTCATGCCCTGACTAATCAAGGATCTATCAACTTCTGCCTTAATATACATAATGACTTGGCCTCCACAGCTGCCTGTGGCAATGAATTCCACAGACTCACCACTCTCTGGCTGAAGAAATTCCTCATCTCTGTTCTAAATGGACGTCCCTCTATTCTGAGGCTGTGTCCTCTGGTCTTAGACTCCCCCACTATAGATAACATCCTTTCCACATCCACTCTATCAAGGCCTTTCACCATTTGATAGGTTTCAATAAGTCACCCCTCATTCTCCTGAATTCCAGTGAATAGAGACCTAGAACGATCAAATGTGATTAATCTGCGTGCTGGCAGAGAATCAATGGCCAAGATGGTCTCCTGTGACCAAGGAAAGGTGGTAATGTGAAATGAAGTGTGCAAGAGGAGAACGCGGGATACCTTGTCGAAAAGCCGGAAAACTTGTGGAATTTTGTACTGTCGAGTTGTAACCCTCAAGGGAGAGACCATGGTGAGAGGCAAAAAAAAAACAAGGATGAGGATTTCAAACCGGAGGTGCCAGCTAAGCTGGAGCCAGGGTAAATCAGCAAGTACAGAAGACAATGGGGCAAGTTGGGATGTGAGCAGCAGAGTTTCAGATGACCTCAGGCTTGCAAAGAATTGTATGAAGGGAGCACTGGGGTGACAAAAGATATTGATGAGTGTTTCATCAGTAGATGAGCCGGTATCATTATTCTCCATGTTACCTTCATCCGTTTCAGCTCATGCTGTGAAATTTCACACTTCTTCAGCTCCAGAATGTATCGATGACACCTTGTGACAAGTCAAGCCTAAAACCATGTGGAGACAAACAAGTCCCTTAACAAGACTTAACAAGCAACACCACAGTGAGTACCAGCCCTGTACATTAGCATCGATTTACTGTGTTAGTGGTACAGGTGAAAGTCGGTGGCCGTTCCATTAACACTAACACAAACTATCTGTACCTTAACCCACAGTCCCAACATTATTTATTATTTCAAGCAACACACACAAAATGCTGGTGGAACGCAGCAGGCCAGGCAGCATCCATAGGGAGAAGCACAGACCTGATGAAGGGTCTCGGCCCGAAACGTCAACTGTGCTTCTCCCTATGGATGCTGCCTGGCCTGCTGCGTTCCACCAGCATTTCGTGTGTGTTGCTTGAATTTCCAGCATCGGCAGATTTCCTCGTGTTTGCGATTATTTATTATTTAGTGATACAGCTAAATAAGGCCTTTCCAGCCCTTTGAGCCATGCTGCCCTAGCAACCCTGCAATCGCAATTAACCTTGACCAATTAACCTACCCGGTACGTCTTTGAACTGTGGGAGGAAACCGGAGGACCCAGAGAAAATACACACATTCCATGGGGGAACGTACAGAATGGCACCGGAATTGAATTCCAAGCTGTAATAGTGTCGCGGTAAGCACTACGCTACCGCAGCGTTTCCAATTCTTGAGGAGTGGATGAGCCTACTGCAGATTTTCAGCCTCTTTTGCTACGTTTCGGAACTAAGCTGAAAGAATTAAGCCATCCTGATGAGGCGAAGAAATTTTCTGCGACATTTTCATGCCTCTCCTGAAGTTGATGTTTTCCTAATGCGTGCCTTAAAACTCAAAGGAAGCTCTTCAGATAAGTAAAGAAAAAGCTCTCCTCCAAATAAAATCATTTTGCAATCAGCAACCACGCAATTAAATCCCGCAGGTTTTGGACAGTGTCTGCTTGCAGAGTACCTCCAGCACAGTTAATAATAATGTGCACGACAGGTCTAAAAATGACCAATTATTTTCAGATTATTGGAGGTTTTCATATGGCAAACAGGGACCTCTTCCCAATCCCTGTTATTCCACTTTTGTTGCATTGCTTCTGTTGTCACTGTTGTATATGTTACGGCTCACCATTTTGTGATAAACCCTTCCGTTTGATATTTCCATCGATGCTACTTTTCCAGAGTAATTCTAGAAAACACAAAATGGGAGTACGCAGCCCACTGTGAAGAATCTACTGTGCAGCAAAGTCAATTTATTCAGAGAACTGTGATGCAGTCAGTCAATATACTCTCCACCATACATCTGTAGACGTTTGACAGAGTTTTAGACATCATGCTGAATCTTCGCAAAAACTTACGGAAGCAGAGGCACTACTGTGCTATCTTTGTAATGGCACCTACGTATGCTGTGCCCAGGAAAGATCCTCTGAAGTGACTACACCAAGGAATTTAAAGTTGCTGACCCCCTCCACTCTGACCCTACAGTGAGGACTGGCTCATGGACCCCTGGTTTCCTCCTCCTGAAGTCAATAATCAGCTCCATGGTCTTGCTGACGTCGAGTGGGAGGTTGTTGTTGTGGCACCACTCAGCCAGATTGTCAGTCTCCCTGTTATATTCTAATTTGTCACCACCTTCGATTCGGCCAACAACAGTGATGTCATCAGCAAACTGAAATATGGTGTTCGAGCTGTGCCTAGCCACACAGTCATAAGTGTAAGGCAACAGAGCAGGGGCTTTCAAAATTGGACCATTTTTTTCTCACCCTTTTCTGGGAGGGACTGGAGTGCATTCAACACATTACTGGTGCATGCCACAGTTGCAAGGTCCCCAAGTGGAAGGCAGGAGAGTGTATGTTGTGGCAGGGTGTGGGTGATTCCTCCAACACAAGTTGGTATTGGTGTTGGTCTTAGTATTAATCACATGGACCAAGATACAGTGAAAAGCTTGTCATGCAGATCAAATCATTACTCAGTGATTTGAGGCAGAACAAGGTAATGCAATAACAATGCAGAATAAAGTGTAACAGCTACAGAGAAAGTGCAGTGCAGGTAGACAATAAGGTACAAGATCATAATGGGGTAGATTATGAGAACACAAGTACAAGAGGTCCGTTCAAGAGTCCAATAACAGTCTTTGAACTTGATGGTCTGTGCTTTCAGGCTTTTGTATCTTCTGCCCTTTGGGGAGAAGGGAGAAGAGAGAATGAGCAGGGTGAGTTATCCCACTTAGCATGGCTCCTGATCTCATACTCTGGTGTTAGAATAAGCACAGGAGATTCTGCAGAGGCTGGAAATCCAGAGGAACACACACAAATTGCTGGAGGAACTCAGCGGGTCAGGCAGCATTTATGGAGAGGAATAAAGAGTTCATATTTCAGGCCGAGACCCTTTATCAGGACTCACGATGAAGGGTCTCGGCCCAAAACATCGACTGTTCATTCATTTTCATAGATGCTGCCTGACCTGCTGAGTTCCTCTAGCATTTTGTGTGTGTTATTGTCTTCCAATTGCTCTCTCTGCACGTCACTGCACTCCCAACTCTTTCATTAAAGTGTTCTCCCTACACAATGTATTGATTGCGGATAAAATAAAACACACAAGAAAGCAAATTACTGCCAGTGACAAGCTTGGGACATCAGTAGAGAGACGTCCAAGAGCTGCCTGGACAGACAGGAATTGTTGCAGCGCTGCACCAATTAAACTAGATACTACTGCTCCACCAGTTAATGCAGATCGGGCCACTCCGTTACTTTAGTTAATGCAGTGCATCCTGCTCAAGTTAGCACAGTTAATTCAGTTGATGTGCATCCATTGCCTTGGCTGGTGCAGCTTGTCCTGCACCTGTTGCCTCTGCTCATGTGGCTAATGCTGAAGGAGGGAGACTGAGGGAGGGAGGGTAGGGGGGAGCGTTGGAAGACAGGAAGATGATCTGGTTGTGGTGAACAAGGGAGGAAGAGAGAGAGGGGGATAGGGATAGGGAGAAGGGGAAAGAGTGTGTGTACATGATGATTAATGAGAGGGAGAGGCAGTGCATGCAAACATAAGAATATCCCTTCAATTATAGCTGAGAAAGATTGCTCAGACAAAATGGTAGGCTCTTTACCTGAATGCATGCAGAATTCATAATACGAATAATATATTAACGTCACAAATAGAAATAAATGGGTATATTCTAACAGCCATTAGAGAATGTGGTTGCAAGATGACCAAATTTGGGAGTTAAGTGTTCCACGATCCTTAACATTTGGATGAGTCATAGAGTCATAGAAGAGTACTGCACAGAAACAGGCCCTTCAGCCCATCACGTCTGTGCTGAACCATTTAACATGATGAGAGTACAGTCAGGGGAGAACGTGCAAACTCCACACAGGCAGCACCAGAGATCAAGTTTGAACACATATTTCTGAAGTTGTGAGGCAGAGGCTGTTAAAATGACCAGTTTCAGGCTCAGAATATGGGTAACACAAACCAAACTTCTTTGATTGACTTAGAGAGTTAAGATACCCAGGAGAGTAGGGGTATGGATGGCTATGGTCTGGGTGCAGGTCTAGGTAGTTTAAATGGTTTGGCATGGACTAGATGGGCCAAAGGGCCTGTTTCTGTGCTGTACTCTTCAATGACTCTACATGTTTGAACCACTGCAAATTCTAAAGTATTTGGCCTTTGCTATGGTGCTTCAGCCAATGTCATTTTGTCAGAGTGCTGGCTCACTCTCTCCCTCAGACACCGATAACTTTCATGCTCTAAGCAGGATATTCTGCCTGGAGAGGTGAAACACAGATATCAACATCAGCGTAAACAGGACTGCATGGAAGAGTCAACGTGAGCTAGGGTCAGTAATTGCCAGAAGAAGTGGGAAGATAGAGGGTGTTGGGGCCAGCCTGGAGAAATTTCGAGGAGTCAGCCAAGCTTGTCAGCAGACTGGTGGCCCCTGGGGCTGGATTGGATCGTGCTGGGTCTGGGCTACCCAGGTAGGAGTGGGTGAACCAAAGCAACACCATCCCCTTCCACCAGCAGCTGTAAGCCATTAGTACTGTTGGATTAGAGTTCAAAATCTCATAGTTAAACTTTTCCTATGCTTACTTACTTTCTAAGGTACACCTTATTAGGTACCACTTTATTAGGTACATCTGCTCATTAATGGAGATATGTAATCAGCCAATCATATGGCAGCAACTCAGTGCAGAAAAGCACGCAGACACGGTCAGGAGATTCAGCTGTTGTTCAAACCGAAAATCAGAAGGGGAAGAAATGTGATCTAAGTGACTTTAACTACAGAATGATTGTTGGTGCCAGACAGGGTGGTTTGAGTATCTCTGAAACTGCAGATATCTTGGGATTTTCACAAACAAGTCTTTAGAGTTTATAGAGAATGGTGCAAAAAAAAACCAAAAAGCACATCCAATGAGTAACAGTTCTGTGTGTGAAAACACGTTGTTAATGAGAGAAGTCAATGGCCAGACTGGTTCAAGCTGACAGGAAGACTACGGTAACTCAGATAACCACATTACAACAGTGGTGTGCAGAGGAGCATCTCTAAACGCACAACACATCAAACCTTGAAGTAGATGGGCTACAGCAGCAGGAGACCACACCGGGTTCCACTCCTGTACCTAATAAAATGGCCACTGAGTGTATATTTTTATATAATCACCTATAATCAGTGGATTTTCAGTAACTATAATATAGCTGTAATTTCTTGATTTTTTTCTCTGCAGACTATGTCATGCCACGATTTGCTAGCTTACCTCTTATCATAGTAATTCTTGTGATCTCTTTACTCTGAGCTAGTTTTTAGCAGAAGGTGATCACAGCCTCGTTCTCCTCTCCCTTACAGTAGAGTGAGCTGATGACCATTATTTTTATTGCACAAGATTTGTGCATCATTCTTGACCTCTGAAGAACCTTCTGGGTCAAAACAGCTCCAGATTCAACCGTACTCCATTGCTCTCCATCCCCCAAAGAACAACGACTGATGACTGAGGAAGGACAACAGCCAGTTCTTAGCAGAAGCTGCACTCAACACTGTTGACATAATTTCCTAAAGTACAAGTGCTTATGCTGTTTAAACTGTTTCCCTTTCTTCCAAAGAAAGAACAAACCTACTAATTTTTATAAAGTTCTGCTAGTAAATAAAAAGTCTATGTTACTCAGCTGCAGTTTTTTTTTAGGTACATTCTGATATCTTAGGCCAGGTCTTAGTTACTAGTTTACGAGATGTGGGTGTCACTGGCAAGACCAGCATTGTAAACACAAAGTACACTGCAGATGCTGTGGTTAAACCAACACGTACAAAAGCTGGATGAACTCAGCAGGTCGGGCAGCATCCGGTGAAACGAGCAGTCAATGTTTCGGGCCGAGACCCTTGGTCAGGACTGAAGAGGGAGGGGGCAGGGGTCCTATAAAGAAGGTTGGGGGGAGGGTGGAAGGTGCAGGTGAAAAACCAATCAGAGGAAAGATCAAGGGGTGGGGGAGGGGAAGCAGGGAGGGGATAGGCCGGAAAGGTGAAGAAGGAATGTAAGGGGAAAGCACTATGGGTAGTAGAAGAAGGCAGAGTCATGAGAGAGGTGATAGGCAGCTAGAAGAGGAGGCAGAGTGAAACTGGGATGGGGGAAGGGAGAGGGAGGGAATTACCGGACCAGCATTTATTGCTCATCCCAATTGCCCTTCAGAAGGTGGTGATGAGCAGGCTTCTTGAGCCACCGTTGGTGAAGGTGCTCCCACAGCGCAGTTTTCGAGTGGCAGTGAAGGAAGTGTGATGCATTTCCCGTTCGGGATGATGGGGGACTTTCAGGGGCTGGTGTTCTCATGTGCCTGCAGTTCCCATCCTTCTTGGTAGTAGAAGTTGCAGGCTTGCGAGCTGCTGTCGGAATTCCCTGGGTGGGTAACTGTAGCGCTTGTTGTAAATGGTGCACATTCCAGTCACTGAGTGCTGATTTGGGTGATGGAATGGCTGCATTTTCCTGAATGGCATCGAGTTCCTTGAGAGACGTTGGAGCTGCACTCATCCATGCAAGTGGGGAGTGTGCCATCATACTCCTGACTGGTGCCTTATGGATGCTGGAAAGGTTTTAGGGAGTCACAAGGTGAATCACTCACCACAGGATACATTTATAAAATTGTCCAGGGGTTGATGCAAAACCTGACGAAGATGGAAACCCTTTGAACTTTGGCAATAATTTCTCTCTAATTCCATTGTTGAACGACTGGGCAGTGGGAATCACCAATGGGTGTGTGTTTCCATGGAACGTGGTCACTCAGTTGAAAAATCACCAGGGATGGGTGATGCACCATCAATAACTCACTCTGAGACGTAAGAAGCGAGATATCGGCTTTTATTGACTGGAAGAATGAACAACACTACATCCTGGAGAATAAGGCCGGGCATCAGGCCTCAATCGCCTTTATACAGGGGTATGTGGGAGGAGCCACAGGAGCAGTCCAGACAGGTATATGTAGTTCACCACAATGGGGCAATTTCTTGAATGGCAAAATAAGCCCAAGGGGCTGAAATGCCTCCTTTGGTTTTTATGTTTAGATCCTTCTCATCTCTCGTTTTGAATTCAGTCACACACAGGATCTTGCACCTCTGCTATAAAGGTCCCATCTGAAATGACTGCAGTGCTTCCTCAGAACAAATCTAACTCCTGAAACGGAGAGGTCTGCAGCATAACATGACCATAAATGGACAAAAACTGCCAATCTCGCGTATTATGAGCCAAAACTCCTCCTGTCAATGATAAAAGGGGTAACTGATAGTTTCTTGATTTTTTTGTAATACTCCAAAGCTTACTCCTCAACCAAAATGTGCTTATTAAGCTTTGTTTAAAAGCCCAATTGTTGCTAACTCCAACAGAAAAGTTCACATGGAAAGAGAAATAAATCAGACATTAAATCACCGTAGCAACTCAGATACAGCCTTCTTTGAAGAAGGGAAAGGCTTTACGAACATCTGTTCATTAAATTACTTGCTTTAATCAAATATTACTTACTGTAATATGCGACATGACAGACAAATGATCGATAAATAATTGAATGAAATTCAGAGTACAGATCACATCAGCTGCTTTTAGATCTGGACTAACACAGCAATTGACTTCCTAAGTTCAGCAATTCATGCTTTATGGTCAGTTTTAGTGAGAGCAGAGAAGTCAGGACAAATTCTGACTGATTATGGCAGTGAGTAGAACCCCAGTACACCTTATTGGATGGGAACCACAATGAGACATATAGCAGCTTGTTCTATTTTGAATGGCTCCCCATGTGAGATGGTGCAAATCTCAGAAACTAATGGTTCTCCATTAGTACAGAAGCAGTATGCTGGCAGATTTCACCCCTTTGTTCAGAGAGGAAAGGGTAGGGACAGGCAGGATGAGGTGTGAGGGCAGAAAGCTATAATCATGACTGGAACTTGAAATGAAATGAAATTCTCCTCCACTATGGAATTACTCAGCAGGATTGAAAGTGTGTCAATTGTGTCATGATTTCAAGACATCCCAAAGCCCTGTGCTCATGAAATGTCATCACCAATGTGATACAAGAACATACAGAGGGAAGGCTTGATAACTGCCCTTCCAGAATTAGGCAGCTTCCAGGAGAAATGCACAGGACACAATTACCCTAGTGTGTAGATGGGTGTGGAGGCAGTTGATGGGAATGTGAGAGTAAACAGGTTACAGGGAAATATTTGGGGGAAGGGAGTGATAGGGGAGCCAGCACAGATTCAATGGGCTGAATGGCCTCCTTTGGTACAAGCATGTACTACCAGCTGTTTTGACATCTCGCTGTTCTCTTAAACACCATGCCCATGCATCAAAATACAAAAATTGGAGACAAGCCAGAGATGAGATAATGACACAAAGGGCCTCCTGTTCCACCCTGTGCTCAGTACTGTGCACAGTAATTATTTTAATGTGTTTCTAATCAAATTTAGTTCTTTAAAAGGTAGCTTTTACCTATTTGAACAGCTTTTAAATGGCCCTGTGAGAGAAAAAGGCAAGCTGGCAAAAGCCGACAGGTTGCTCTGGTCACCATGTAGAGAAGGTGCAGAAAGGATCCACAAAGACGTTACTGGGTCTGGACGGTTTGAGTTATAATGAGAGAATGGACAGTCTGGGACTGTTTTCCCTTTGCATAAAGTCACGAAGGGATGTACAAGATAAATTGTCACAGTGGGGTAGTTTCATACTAGAGGGCGTAGTTTTACAGTGAGAGAGGAAAATATTTAAAGGGAATCTGAGGGGCAACTTTCTCATGCAGAGGATGCTGTGCACATGGAACAAGCCAGGGGAGTGGTAGAGGTGGGTACATTAGCAACATTTAAAAGACACTTGGATAGGAAAGGTTAGAGGGATATAGTTCAAATACAGATAAATTGGACTAAGTCAGGTAGGTAACTTGGTAAGCATGGATGAGTTGGGCCAAAGGGCCTATTTCTGTGCTATATAATTCCAAGATGCTATGGAAGGGGCTCAATTGTGTCATTGTGTCCTTGCTGACTCATCGAGCATTCCCACTTTGCCACAAATTTTCCCTCTAAACTATTCTCTCCATCATCCCGTCCTGAGTCTACCTTTCACCTTCACATCAGCAGCAATCTACAGTGGCTAAATAAACTACCAACCTAAACTACCGGCTGTGGGATGTTGAATTGAATTGAATTGACTTTATTTCTTACATCCTTCACATACATGAGGAGTAAAAATCTTCACGTAACATCTCCGTCTAGATGTAAAATGTGCAATCATAGTAATTTATAATAAGTAGAACAGTCAATATAACATAGAAATGCACTCAAATCAGCGTAGGTTAATCAGTCTGATGGCCTGGTGGAAGAAGCTGTCCCGGGGATTGTTGGTCCTGGCTTTTATCTTGCGGTACCGTTTCCCGGATGGTAGCAGCTGGAACAGATGTGAAAGGAAACCAGAGCATCCAGAAGAAACACGCGTGGTGTGAGTGTGCAAACCCCACACACGGACAGCACTAGAGGTCAGGAATGAACCTAGGTCACTTGAACTGTGAGGCAGCAACTCGATTAGCTGTGTCACTGTCATTGAAATGCTTTGTTAAAAATTTATATCTGGAAGTACTTATTCCTGTTTACTTACCCCAAACCCCCCCCCCACCCCCCGTGCAGGGTAAAGATGGCTTACATTTCTTACTGATACAGTTACATCACTAACATTACCCATTTGGGCTCATTGTGTCAACCACCTTCTTCCCAGTGCACTGGACCTGCTCTCTTTCACCTCTGCCTCCAGTCCAACTACCCTTCAAGAACTGAAGAAGGGTCTCGGCCTGAAACGTCAACTGTTTACTCTATCCCACAGATGCTGCCTGACCTGCTGATGTGTGTGTGTTGTTTTTGATTTCCAGCATCTGCAGATTTTCTCTTGTTTGTGACCCTTCAAGAACTCTTGTGCTCCCCTATACCAGTTTCTCATGCAACACTTTCATCCTGAAACCAGCAGATCGACCTTGTGCCCAATTTGGCTGCAATTCCTAGGATTCCCTTTATCTCCTTAAACACACCTCTTTGACCAGGCTTATCACCTGTTCCAATGGGTCCAGGTGGAGGTAGCTTAATGCTGCTCTGTGGATAAAAGTTATCATCACTGTAAACAACTGTTAATTCAGATAAATCAATGCTCAGGATGCATTGACACCTTTTAAAAATGCAGTCTGAATAATTTATTACGGATTGCTTGGCGATACTTAAACCAGGATGTAACATTTTCCCTCCCCCATGCAGAAGAACTAAAACACTATCTGTCTATTTCTCCCCACAGATCGCTGAGCTCTTCTAGCATGGCAAAAAATGGGCAAAGAAATGACAGATGGAATACAGAGTAAGGAAACGAATGCCATACACTTTAGTGGAAGGAATAAAGGTGCAGACTATTTTCTAAAGAAACAAGAGGTGCAGAGGAAATTGGGAGTCCTAGTGCAGGATTCCCTAAAGGTTAACTTACAGGTTGAGTCAGTAGTGAGGAAGGCAAATGCAATGTTAGCAGTCATTTCAACATGACTGGAATTAAAAAGCAAGGATGAAATGCTGAGGCTTTACAAGGCGTTGGTCAGACCGCATTTGAAGCACTGTGAGCGGTTTTGGACCCCATATCTAAGAAGTTCAAAGTAAATTTATTATCAAAGTACATATATAGAACATAGAACAGTACAGCACAGTACAGGCCCTTCAGTTGTGCCGACCCTCAAACCCTGCCTCCCATATAACTCCCCACCTTAAATTCCTCCATATACCTGTCTAGTAGTCTCTTAAACTTCACTAGTGTATCTGCCTCCACCACTGACTCAGGCAGTGCATTCCACGCACCAACCACTCTCTGAGTGAAAAACCTTCCTCTAATATCCCCCTTGAACGTCCCTCCCCTTACCTTAAGGCCATGTCCTCTTGTACTGAGCAGTGGTGCCCTGGGGAAGAGGCGCTGGCTGTCCACTCTATCTATTCCTCTTAATATCTTGTATACCTCTATCATGTCTCCTCTCATCCTCCTTCTCTCCAAAGAGTAAAGCTAAAAATATATGTCCCTGTATACAACCTATTTCTTGTGGGCATTCACAGTAAATGTAAAGAAGCAACAAAAAAACAAGCAAAATAATAATAATAAATAAATAGGCAATAAATATCAAGAACATGAGATGCAGAGTCCTTGAAAGTGAATCCACAGGTTGTGGGAACAGATCAGATTTGGGGTGAGTAATGTTGAGTGTAGTTATCTCCTCTGGTAACAACTGTTCCTGAACCTGGTGGTGTGGGTTCTGAGGCTCCTGTACCTCCTTCCCAATGTCAGCAATGAGGAGAGAGCATGGCCTGGATGGTATGGGTCTCTGATGATTCCTGCAACAGTGCTCCATGTAGATGTGTTCAATAGTGGGGAGAACTTTACCCATACTGGACTGAGCTGTATCCTCTATTTGTAGGCTTTTCCCTTCAAGGGAATACCAGGCTGTGATGCAACAGGTAACTATACTTTCCACTGTGCATCTATAGAAGTTTGTCAAGATTTTAGATAACATGCTAAATGAGCACAAACTTCAAAGAAAGTAGACGTGCTGCTGTGCCTTCTTGGTAATGGTACTTAACGTGCTGGGCTCAGGACAGATTCACTGAAATGATAACACTGAGAAACTTGCAGTAGCTGACCCTCGCTACCTCTGACCCCCAATAAGAACTGGCTCATGGACCTCCGATTTCCTTTTCCCTGGTCAATAATCAGGCCCTTGCTGTTGCTGATGTTGAGTGAGAGATTGTTGTTGTCAAACTACTCAGACAGATTTTCAATGACAGACTGACAGACAGACTGATGACACAGTGGTGTCATCAGCAAACTTAAATATGGCTTTGGAGTTGTATGTAGCCTCACAGTAATAAGCATAAAGCGAGTAGAAGGGGGGGCTAAGGACATAGCCTTGTGGTGCACCTGTGCTGATGGTCATTGTGGAGCTATAGTCAATGAAGAGCATCTTGATGTATGTATCTTCACTGTCCAGGTGTTCCAGGTTGAGTGACGAGCCAATAAAATTCATCTGTTGTTGACCTGTTGTGACAGTAGGTAAATCAGAGTGGAGCCAAGTCTCTCCTCAGGAAGGAGTTGATACTTTTCATCACCAACTTCCCAAAACACTTCATCACTGTGGATGTAAGAGCTACTGGACGACAGTCATTGAAGCAGGCTACCATGTTCTTCTTAGGCATCAGTATACACTCCAGCCAGTTGATCAGTACAGGTCTTCAGTACTCAGCCAGGTATCCCATCTGGGCTGGATACTTTCCGTGGGCTCTTTCTCCTGAAGGATTCTCTCACGTTGGCCTCAGAGACTGAAATTACAGGGTCATCGGAGCTGTGGGAGTTCGTGAAGATGCCTCCATGTTTTGATGATCAAAGCGAACATAAGAGGCATTGAGCTCATCCAGGAGCAAAACATTGTTGTCACCAATGTCACTTGGTTTCACTTTGTAGGAGGAGATAACATTCAAGCCCTGCCACAAGGGTTGAGCATCGTTCAAGTTTGGCCCAGAAATGCCACCGCACGTGAGATAGCTTTCTGCATGTTGTACCTAGACCTCTTGTATTTGGCCTGGTCGCAGACCTGAACACCACTGATCTGGCCCTTAGCAGATTGTGGATCATCCAGGGCTTCTGGTTGGGGAAAACACTGAATAACTTTGTGGGACACAGTCGTCTACGACTGTTTTTATGAAGTCTGTGACAATTGTGGCGTATTCATTCAGATCCTTTGATGAGTCCTTGAACACGGCCCAGTCCATCGACCCATAGCCACTCCTCCAACTCCCACAACTCTCTTTTTTGTCCTTTCTTTTGGAGTCTTGCTCTTTAGCCTCTGCCTGTATGCAGACAGGAGGAGGACTGCAAGAGGACCATGTTTCCTGAAATGCAGTCTAGGGATTGAACAGTCAGTATTCCAAATCATAGTGTTACAATGGTCAAGTGTATTGGGACCCCTGGTGCTGCAGGTGATATGTTGATGATAATTAGGCACAAATTTCTTCAAACAGGCTTGATTGAAGTCCCTAACAATGATTTGTAAGGCTTTTGGGTAGGCTGTTGTTTGCTCTTTAATTGCTGCACTCAGTACCTATGTGCCTGCTTGACATCGGCCTTTGGTGGTATGTAAGCTGCAGACAGGATCATAGAAGATTACTTTCTTGGTAAGTAGAATGGTTGGCACTTAATTATCAGATGTTCCAGATCAGGGGAACAGAAGTGCAACAAGACCACTGCATCTGAGCACCACAAAGTCATATCATGAAACACAGTCCCCAACCTTTTGCCCTCTTTGAATCAGCAGTCCAGTCCATCTGGTGTATTGAGAAGCCCTCGGGTCTTACTGACGTATACGGTGTGTCTTGAGTGAGCCATGTCTCCATGAAACACAGAATGCTGCAATCCCTCATTTCCCTCCGAGGCAGCAATCTTGCCCTTAAGTCCTCAATTCTGTTCTCCAATGACTGTATAAGGATGCATTGGCATTGGAGAGGTTCCAGAGGAGTTTTATGAGAATGATCCCGGGAACGAAAGGGTTAACATATGAGGAGTGTATGATGGTTCTGGAGTTTCTAAACTCACTAGAGTTTAGTAGAATGATGTTGGGGGGGAGATCTCATTGAAACCTCTGCAGTTTCAAAACACAAATGGTGGTTCAGTGCATCTTAATTGGAAAGTGAAATGTGAAAGGCTGTATTCATGCGTATTCAAATATAGTTAAATGGCAATTAAATTTGAATTGAATTGAATTGAATTAAGTACTAGTCTGACTGCTGAACTGAACCAAACAGGACTTGCCCATGTGAATCAAAAGTCAAAAAGTTACAGATGCTGGAAATCTAAAAGCAAAGAAACATTGGAAATGCTCACACAACACACACAAAATGCTGGTGGAACACAGCAAGCCAGGCAGCATCTGTAAGGAGAAGCACTGTCGACGTTTCGGGCCGAGACCCTTCGTCAGGACCTGAATGCGTTCCACCAGCATTTTGTGTGTGTTGTTTGAATTTCCAGCACCGGCAGATTTCCTCGTGTTTGCCATTGGAAATGCTCAGCAGGTCAGGCAGCACCTATGGAAAGATAAACAAAGTTTAATAAGATCCTTTGTCAGAACTGGAAAAGTGAGAAAACAATTTAGTTTTAAGTTGTAGAGAAGGTGGGGAAGAGACGGCAGGATGATGAAGGGAATATCTCTAGAACTATATGTGATGAGTTTGGATTGAGCCGGTTATTTATGATCAATTGAGTTTAGCTGGGACCTGACTGTACTTTATCCAGGTAAGGGTGATTTTAATATGCCCTCTATTCTTGACCAGAGTGGCAGGGTGGAGATATGTCTCTTACCAAAGGAGGTTTAAGGTGCTCCTTCCCTCTGGTAGCCTGCAAGTGATCCTTGGGCAAGGTGTAGCCCCCCACCCCCTGATCAGGGTCACATGAAGCCACATGGACGGTCGTATGAGCAGCTGGTTAGTCCTGATTATGTGACCACTGACGGCAGGAAGACGATCTCTGAAGAGTGTTGATAATGGCTGGGGTCACCCGTCTTGCAAAGACACTGCCCCAGAAGAAGGCAATGGCAAACCACTTCCGTCGAAAAAACTGCCAAGAACAATCATGGTCACTATGATCGCACATAATGATGATGATAATTCTCAATCAACATTCCACATTGCATCCTCAAATGGATCACGGCATGACAGATTGCTATAGTTACAAAGATGGGAGGGTGGTTTTCTTTTAAACTCCTGAGTACACCTTCATTGGGTGCCACCATAAAAGGCCGAACAGGCTGAGAGGTGATTCAAGAGAGGTCAACAAAATGGAGTAGGCCAACTGGCATGTCGAGAAATTTGTGATCCTCTCTCATCTCAGGCTGTTTTGTCCTTGGATGGGGTGGTGGGGGGGGTGGGGAATGCCAAGTGCAGTCGGCTTTATTTGGAGAGGAGATGGGGCATTGCCAGCATGCTTAGCCCATATATCACCCATGATCATAAAACTTTGTAGCACACAAGGTGGGCCGAAATATGGACTTACAGTTAATCTCACCTCCTGACTCTTAGCCGTGCAGGTTCCAATTTCTGAAATGTTTATCTGGACACAGCTATGATAATGCAAAGCAAGTCATAGGTGTTTGAAGAGCAGTAGTGGCCTGAAGATCAGCTTTGACTTGACAATAGAGTGGGTATAGAGGTGAGGCTGATAGATTCCTGACAAAAGTGGGCATAGGGATTACAGAGCACACGTAGCCTTTGTCTATTAATAGCAATGTAATCAAGCTGCCTGTTCACTCTAATCAAGTTCAAGCTTAATTATTATTCAACAATACATGAGTACCTATGAAGACAACCAAACGAAACAGTGTTACTTCAGGGCCTATGGGCAAAACACAGTACCAATTGTCACACACATCATAAGACATTTATAGGACGTGTAAAATAGCAGTAAACATTCAATCATACAAAAAATATATAATAGAGACCAATTCCTGAGTGACATGTCCTGTAAATTGATGATACATGGATGTTGTCAGCAGTCCGAAAACCAAAGCATGCAATCCAGCTTATCTTCCACTGGAGAGCAGCACTGACAGAAGGGGCCAGCCTGGAAGCAGAACCACACCGTCTCTGGCACCTCCCCTCCTGGGAGGCTGCAACAGGCAAATCCGCGGCATGAGGCCTAGTCCGCACGACATCCGAGGCCCTGCAGCTCCCCTGCCATTGCCATCGGTCTTTCCAATAAACCAGTGAACCAGACTTGCAGTACTCTATGTCACCGTTGTCCAACAGGGTCTTGCGATCACAAGAAAAACGCCCAAGGCGACTACTCGCAGTTGTACTGCACACTTCCTTTGTGCACTGACTCTGACGGCTTTCTGTAACAGGCAGCAATACGGTCCGCACCAAGTCCAGCTCCTCTGTTAACAAGCAACTCGCTGATGGGGTGGACCTGCAGTGCCTGAAATTCTAAGTGTCTTGCAAGCGTAAAAAAAAGACGTTTAAAAAAGATAAAAACACCTTTTGTCAGCCCCTGAAAGGCCGCCATCTTATCAGAATTAATGACTGCAGTAGCCAAGCAGTGAGAACTTCATCAGGGTGCCAATGTTGTGAGTGGCTAGCACCGGGTAAAACCAGCCTGCGCTGCTTAAAGCCAGACACGCCTGCTGAAAGGTAGGTACATTGTGGCTGGCAGGGGTTGGATCTACAATGCATGGGAAGCAATGTGGGAGAAAGCTGGCTAGATACAAGGCGAAGGGGAAGTGTCATACAGCATAGAAACAGGCCCTTTGGCCCAACTTGTCCATACCCTCCAAACTAGTCCCGCATTGGCTCAAAGCCCTCTAAATCCCTCCTCTCCATGGCTTTTAAATGTTTCTTTTGTGTCCACCTCAACCACTATTTCTGGCAGCTCATCCCAAATATGCACCACCCTTGTGTAAAGAAGCTTCCCCTGAAGGCCCTTTTACATCTTTCACCTCTGACCTTTAACTTGTGCCCTTTTGCTACTGGCCTTTAGTGTCCACAGAGTGTCGTGAGGCCCTTCACAGACACAGAGCCTGGAGGTCACTACCAGCAAGTCCCCAAAGACCAGGCTGCAGTGCCGCAAGGAATTCCACGAGGGGTCAAGGTCTCCACATTCCAGCCAGCTGCTCCAGTCACCCAGGGGACTGTCCGACACACCACACTCCCATCCGTCAATGGACAACAACCTCTGTCAAATAGGACACATTCATTCACCTGCTCCACCCCACCCTCCCACACTGAATGCCACAGGAAGCCTCACACCCACATCTTACCACTCCCACACGC
Organism: Hemitrygon akajei; assembly: GCF_048418815.1. Taxonomy (NCBI): domain Eukaryota; kingdom Metazoa; phylum Chordata; class Chondrichthyes; order Myliobatiformes; family Dasyatidae; genus Hemitrygon; species Hemitrygon akajei. Next base: position 19,518,157 of record NC_133141.1, on the reverse strand, counting down.
TGCCAGCTATTCAACCCTGACTGTCACCACACTCAACACATTGACTGACATACTCCTCCCTCCCTACAGGGGCAACAGGACCCTGCCAGAGGGGAATAGAGTGACTTTTGGTTCTTACCCCACCCTGAGGGGACAGTGTTGATCCGTGGTGGGTAATGACCCTGAGGCTTTAAGTAGAGGTGGGGGTGAAGACATCAGTGCACCCAATCATCCTGGCCTCACTTGCCCTTGATCCACACTTTGATCTCCACAGCACAGTCTACTCCCCTCTCACTTCCTGCCGTGCCCCCGCCCCCACATCCTGTGCCTTCCTGTCCTCAGACACCCAGGAACTACATAGAAACATAGAAAACCTACAGCACAATACTGTGCCCTCTCGTGCTAGCCATTCCAGCCCTGGGAAAAAGCCTCTGACTATCCACATGATCAATGCCTCACATCATCTTGTACACCTCTATCAGGTCACCTCTCATCCTCCGTCGCTCCAAGAAGAAAAGACCAAGTTCACTCAACCTATTCTCATAAGGCATGCTCCCCAATCCAGGCAACATCCTTGTAAATCTCCTCTGCACCCTTTCTATTGTCTCCACATCCTTCCTGTAGTGAGGTGACCAGAACTGAGCACAGTACTCCAAGTGGGGTCTGACCAGGGTCTTATATAGCTGCAACATTTCCTCTCGGCTCCAAAATTCAATTCCACGATTGATGAAGGCCAATACACCATATGCCTTCTTAACCACAGAGTCAACCTGTGCAGCTGCTTTGAGCGTCCTATGGACTCGGATCCCAAGATCCCTCTGATCCTCCACACTGCCAAGAGTCTTACCATTAATACTATATTCTGCCATCATATTTGACCTACCAAAATGAACCACTTCACACTTATCTGGGTTGAACTCCATCTGCCACTTCTCAGCCCAGTTTTGCATCCTATCAATGTCCCACTGTAACCTCTGACAGCCCTTCACACTATCCACAACACCTCCAACCTTTGTGTTATCATCAAACTTATTAACTCATCCCTCCATTTCCTCATCCAGGTCATTTATAAAAATCACGAAGTGTAAGGGGCCCCAGAACAGATCCTTGAGGCACACCACTGGTCACCGATCTCCATGCAGAATGTGACCCGTCTACAACTACAACCTAGCCGGGCAGGAGACAGACACACTGAGGGAATCTTACGTGTGTAAAATCCAGCTTCCTTAACAACAAAACTGTTGAGTGGTAGACAATGATTAAAAGCGATCAATTACTTTCAAATCAATCCTTCAGAACCTCTTGGAGGATGTGAATGGAATACGGCTACTTCACTGTCAATCGACCAGATTATCTCACCATCGCTCTCGATCTCACGCCCATGGCCACCAGCTCAGGAACAGACACTGCTCACACTTGAGAGGGGAGCTAAAAAGTGGGGATCTGCTACCCCCTGGCCATGAATGGCCTGTAGCCAGGCAGAGGGCAGGTGGGGATTTTGATTCGGTCATTTCTATTCACTTAGTGGTACTCCCCCTGTTGTAACGACCCCCTGAGATTCCCTTTGCTGCATTAGTTCTGGGATCGTCATGTTCTATCAAGTCAAGAGCAAATGCCTTGATGTGTAATGTTGTGAGTTTGAAGGCTTTAAACAGCGGGAAGCCCATGCAACAGGAGGCCTTTGGAGTTTTTGACTTACAAGTAGAAAGGTGTCTAGGGAGACTGTGTTAGAACAAGATTTACTTCCAGCCAGGATCCTGTCTTTGGGAAAACTGAGCTTTTGTGGAGCAACTGGGATCTCTATCTTTTTGAGCAGACGTTATGTATGAGCCTTGGGCAATGGAGACTCTACACTCTACCACTGTGAGTGACTGCAGTGCTTTACTCAGCTCAGCTGCATGAGCACGTTTCGGAAGCGTGGCTGGCCCTCTTGCCATCTGAAGATAGTGCTCAATTAGCAAGGATCTGAACCTGGCCACCCAGTGCAATCCAAGGGCAGCTCCTACGATTGATCCCCACAGAAGTTTCGGTGAGAAAACTGACAACAGAATGTAATCTCTCTGGTGGTATCAGGTTCAAAGATTAACCTGCATTGGAACCACATGCTGCAAATGCGAGATTGACAAAAAAAAAGTGTTCAAATCATTACGGCTCACTTCATTGGATTTACTGCTGTTTAAATATTCAATCAATAAAACTCGATGTGCCTCTACCTGCAGACCTTCTGAGAGATGGACACTCATGCAGAACATGAGACACGGGCAAAGGTAGCAGGCAAACCTGTGAAATTCCCTGGCTGAAAACCCAGTAGGTTGGGTGCACCAGTTTCTCGAGTTGGGGGACTTGAGGGCAGTGAACCATCTGTCAGAAAAGCTGGTGTTCAGCTGATGATAATCCAGTTGTCAATGTTTTGCAGGTTCCTCAGCAGAAAGCTAGCATCAGCAATCCCAGATGCCTCGATCTGAGCTGCAAGCAAATTGCTGAGGTTCTTGTCAAAACAGTGGGATGATCTTCCAGATTTTTTGCTCTTGCTGCCATCAGTTGTTCTCAGTTTAGGCAGCACAAAGGTAAAATGCACAGTAAAACTTGACATGCTTCGCAAAAGTGCACAGGGCAATTTCAAATCATTATTGCAAAGCTTTTTCCAGTAAGTATTGTGCTTAGCATCTGTGCAAATTACTTCTTTGATCACTGCAACTGAAAGCCTTGTTCTTTTCTTCAGCTTTTGTTTAAAAATAACTTTTTTTGTGAGTCCCAGATGAATAATCAATGTGCTTAAACCAATGGGAATATGAGCTAAGAGCAAGGAAGAGGCATTTAGGTCAGAGAGCACATGATTGCTTGGCAACAAAGGGCCAAACAGACACCTTTTGTACCATCAGGCTCCATGATCCTTTGCTCATAGGCAGGCCATAAACATGCATTTGGTGATTTCCCCATGAATTTCCAGGCACATAAAATGAGAATACACTGATAAGATAATAAAAATTTGAATTTAAGGTTAATTGATTATATGTATATTTTTAAATCATTCCCTGTTTTGTATATTCCAGTTCCTTTCAACTGGTGCCATAGTGCTATGATTATCTAAATTGGAGAAAGGCCAATTTTGATGGTATCAGAAATGATCTGGCAAGTGTGGATTGGGACAGGCTGTCCCCTGGCAAAGGTGAACTTGGTAAGGGGAGGCCTTCAAAAATGAAATTTTGAGAGCACAAAGCTTGTATGTGCCTGTCAGAATAAAAGGGAAGGATAACAAATGTAGGGAACCTTGGTTTCAAGAGATATTGAGGCTTTGATTAAGAGAAAAAAGGTGGATAGCAGGTTATAAGCAAGAAGGAACAAATGAGGTTCTTATGGAGTATAAGGAATGCAAGAGAAAACTTATGAAAGAAATCAGGAGGGCTAAAAGAAGGCATGAGCTTGCCTTTGCAGACAAGATGAAGGCAATTCTGAAGGTATTCTGAAGGTATGTTAAGAGCAAAAGGATTACAAGGACAAAGTTGGTCCTCTGGAAGATTAGAATGGTAATCTAGGCATGGAGCCAAAAGAGATGGGGAAGATCTTAAATTAATTCTTTGCATCTGTATTTACCCAGGAGTCAGATACATAGTCTATAGAGGTGAGGCAAAGTGGCATCAACTTCATGGACCCTATACAGATTACAAAGGAGGAAGTGTTTGCTACCCTGAGGCAAATCAGGGTGGATAAATCCCCAGGGTCTGACAAGGTGTTCCCTCAGATCCTACAGGAGGCAACTGCAGAAATTGGCCTTAGCAGAGATATTTAAAACATCTTTAGTGACAGCAGAGGTATCAGAGGATTGGAGGATAGCCAATGTTGTTCTGCTGTTTAAAAAAGGCTCTAAACAGAAACCAGGAAATTATAGGCCAGTGAGTCTGATATAATTTGTGGGAAAGTTTATCAAAGGTATTCTAAGGGACCAAATATATAAGTATTTGGATAGACGTGGACTGATTAAGGATAGTCGGCATGGCTTTGTGCATGGTAGATCACGTCCAACCAACTTATAGAGTTTATCAAGGAAGTGATCAGGAAAGTGGATGAAGGCAAGGGAGTGGATGTTGTCTACATGAAGTTTAATAGTGCATCTGAGAAGGTCCCGCATGGGAGGCTGGTCAAGAAAGTTCAGTTGCTTGACATTCAGGATGAGGTAGTAAATTGGATTATATATCAGCTTTGTGGGAGAAGCCAGAGAATGGTAGTAGAGGGTTGCCTCTCTCACTGGAGGTCTGTGATTAGTGGTGTGCCACAGGGATCAATGTTGGCCTCATTGTCGTTTGTCATCTATATCAATGATCTGGTTGATAATGTGGTTGACTGGATCAGCAAGTTTGCGGATGACACCAAGATTGGAGGTATAGTGGACAGTGAGGAAGGCTGTCAGCTGGAAAATAGGCTAAAAACTGGCAGATGGAATTTAATGCAGACAGAATTTAATTGAGTACAGGAGATGGGATGCTATGCTGAAGTTGAATAAGACATTGGTGAGGCCTAATTTGGAGTATTGTGTGCAGTTTTGATCACCTACCTACAGGAAAGAGGTAAACAAGGTTGAAAGAGTGCAGAGAAAATTTACAAGGATGTTGCTGGGTCTGGAGGACCTGAGTTATAAGGAAAGATTGAATAGGTTAGGAATTTATTGTTTAGAATGTAGAAGATTGAGGGGAGATTTGATAGAGGTATACAAAAGTATGAGGGGTATAGATAGGGTAAACGCAAGAAGGCATTTTCCACTGAGGTTGGGTGGGAAAACAACCTAAAGTCATGGGTTAAAGGTGAAAGGTGAAAAGTTTAAGAGGAACATGAGGGGAAACTTCTTCACTCAGAGGATCGTGAGATTGTGGGACGAGCTGCAGCACAAGTGGTGCATGCGAGCTCAATTTCAACATTTGAGAGAAGTTTGGATAGGTACATGGATGGTAGGGGTATGGAGGGCGATGGCCCCTATGCAGATTGATGAGAGTAGGCAGTTTAAATGGTTTCAGCATGGATTAGATGGGCCAAAGGGCCTGTTTCTGTGCTGTACTTCTCTATGACTCTATTATGTTATTGTATCCACTTTAAGAACTCCAGGCATTTGCCTTTAAAGAACCACATCCATAGTTGTAAGCAGAGACCTCGAGGCACAAAAGTCGACTCCATTTTACTGAGCTGCAAGGTGTGTGTTTAACATTGTGACTAAAGACAGCAAAGTTCGCTGGGACTGTCAAGGTGTGCAAGAGGTACCATGAATGCCAGTTGCTAGCCAGCAGAACTTCTTTCACAATCGTTGCAACTTTATCTCTCGTCCATGGATTCAGCAGTTTCTGAGATCACAGGAGGTTCAGACTGCTAACGAAGTGGGCATCACCAGCTCTCTTTCAACACTAATCACACAGCCAAACAGAATTTTGTCCTTCCTTTTCAAACAAATAAAATGAGAGAAATATATACTTGTGATATTTTTCCACTGCTTTTGCAATACTCGGGAGCTTTTGTAAACCCTAGTGTGTGTGTCTGCAGACTTGATCCTTGACACAGCCATCATTATTTGCCTGGCTGATCAACCAAAGTCAAGTGGAGACTTAGAAACTTACATGCCTTGGGGCCTAATTTTGCCTAATAACCTCTGAATTGGTTTAAAATGGCCCTGAATGTCTCAGAATGGGCCGTGCTCTGACAATCAACCGATTCTGATTGCAGGATTATTTGTTCTTTTTTCCTCCTACACACGCTCAACAACTGTTTTCAAAGTGCCTGAGAGAACAACAGCCAAGTTGAAGACCGAGAAGGGCTAGGTTTTGCCAACTCCCTGATATAGAAATTCCTCCCCTGTAACTCCGGAGGGGGAAAGATGAATGGTTATATAGGAATTGACTTATTGCACACTTTTCTGTTTGCTTGTTGGGAAAGTTAATGCTGTTCTCATGCCAATAAAGTGCAGTAAAGTGACTTCTTGACCACTGTTCCTAAGAGGATGGGGAAATTACAGAACAGTTTGTCAATATAGTAAGGCATTTTGGAAGTTATAGTGTTGTACAGGAAAGAAACAGGCCCTTCAGTCAGTGGGTTATACTCCATACTGGCCCACTGCACACAAAAATACTAATCCCATTTATCAGCATTAGGTTCATAGCCTAGATACATGCACCATGTGAAAGACCAATCACCCAGTAATCTAGCGTCATGACAAGGTGGGATAGGTAAGACGGATCACTCTGTCTTTTCCTGTTTGGAAGACACATGATGGAGAGTAGAAACTCACGTTTGGTTCCCATTGACTTCATTGAAAAAGCAAATATCGAGAGGAAGGCTACAAACAGTAACTCCACCGCGGACGGTTCCAAACTCGGCTGCGAAAGGAGGATGCTTGGACACAGGGCTAGCAACCCCAACCTGTAAAAACCCAGAGGTACAGAAATGCCAGCAGAAGCTCCAAGGACCTCATCCCTGGGGGAGGAAGGACCTTCGCTAGAAGATGTATTAAGTCATGTGGTGAAAGTGGAAGCCACAGGGCCAATCAATCTTCAGACAAGGACAGAGGACTCTGGCAAGCTGCTATCAGCGGCCTATGCCCCAATAGGGGTGATAGGAAGAAGAAGAGGAAGAGGAAAAAAAAACAGTGGCCAATGCTAGCCCTTTGTTTGATGACTAAAGATAAAATTTTCCCTCATGGATCAGAGCTACCAAATTCATTGGGAAAGTGCATCTCTGTGGGGATGAAGGAATTTTTCCTTCGTTGAGAGACATTTCTCCCAAAGGAATAATTCAGTGAGTGAAGTAAGCTTCTTTACACAGTGGGGTTAGTAGTTGTAAGTTACTGACTGCATGTATAATAAAAAGTTATACTTATATAGCACTTTTTACAACATCCCAAAGCTCTCTTCAGCTCCTTCTGAAACAAAGTCACTGTTACAATATCAGGATAATAGCTGTCAATTTGCACAGTCAGCTGTTTGATAATCATGTTATCAGTTTTCGATATATTGACTGGGCAATAAATATTGGCTAGGGAACTGGGAATTTGCTGCACTTCTTGAAAAAGTAGCCTAATTTTTCGCATCCATTCAAGAGGAGAAAAGAGCCTTAATTTAATGATGAATCTGAAAGATGGCTTCTCTGACAGTGCAGCACTTCTTTCACACTGCATTGGAGCGTCAGCCTGGAGTTTTGTGCTCAAGCCTCTGGAGTAGGACTTGAACCCAAAATCTCCTCAGCACAGCTACAGATTTTGAAAAGAAACAGTATGAACACCAGAAGAACAAAATTCGCAGGGAATAGCCTTTTTTTTCTATTAATAGCAATGTAATCAAGCCGCCTGCTCACTATAATGGCTGCAGTAGCCAAGAAATCAGAACAATCAGGGTGCCAAGGCCCTACACCACCAGGTTATTACACTTTAACCATCAAGTTCCTGAACCAATGTGAACTCACCTCAACACTGAACTGATTCCACAACCTATGGACTCTACAATTCTTGTTCTCAGTATTACTTAATTATTTTTTTATTTGCACATTGGTTGTTTGTCCGTCTTTGTGCGTAGCTTTTACCATTTTTTGATTCTACTGTATATTTTGTTCTAGTACAAATGCCTGCAAGAAAACAAAACTCAAGACATATCCTGCGTATGTACTTTGATAATAAACTTAATTTGAAACTTTGAAATGTTATGAGTGATGAGCATGAGGTAGAACCAGCCTGGGGTGCTTAAAACCAGATGCAGCTGCTAAAAGGTAAGTATTGCAAGTGACTGCATTGCTCTTTGAATGAGCTGGTACAAACTCAACGGAACGAATGGCCTCCTACAGTGCTCTTATTCTGTGAAACCTACTGAACCAATTCAAAGATAATATTTTGTTTAATACTGAAACCTTGCACATATTAGGTGTTTCAAAATGTGTCATGAACTAACTATATTAAAATACAGCCATTTAAAAATAGCCAAGTAATAGCAGTTATTCTTCAATTATCAGAAGTCTGATAAGTAATATAACAGACAAATCTACATTACCATTAATGACAACCTTTTGAGAGAACAATGCATGTGGCATAATTGCACGATTAGGAAGAAAATAAGGAGATTTTTTAATAGCATATTATCAATTAGCCTGAATTATACTAAGCACTTTTTCATAGCCATTAGTAACCCTAAATGGCAGCAGATATTTCATGTTATTCAGGAGTTATAGGGAGGTTCAGTACATGAAAAGGGGTGATTAACACCAGTCAAAAATCATCTATTTTGAAAAGAAAAGGTGTGTGAAAAATTGATAGAAACTGAGTCTGAAAGGGAAAAATGAAAGGGAATAAAGACTGATAGAAGGATAGAGCTGTACAGAGACAGATGGAGAGAAAGCGAGGCAGGAGGGGAACAGGAGAAAGGGACTGACGTTGCAAAAGAAACAGAGATAAGTGTAATAATTTCAAAATCAGTGCAACCTTGTTCAATTCAAACAGTTCAGATTTCATCTCAATAACTGATCTTAAATACCGACTCTGCTTCTCACACGACAGATGCTGCCTGATCTGCGGAGCATCTCCAATACGTTCGGTTTATGACTCATACATCCAGCATCTGCAGAATTCTATGTTCAGCTCTAATCTCCTGCTGGTGCACCAGCCGCGCTCACTTCTGCATTCCTCTTATTCTGCAGCCCAGACGTCCTCCTAATCAACATCCTAGAAGCTGACTTTGCTTTTGAATGCCCACTAGAATCCTTCCATTGGTGCATTTAACCAGTAACACAGGTTTTGTTATCCTGTCCCGGTCCACTGAAACTTGCATTGTTCTTTCTTTTTGCTCTCAACTTGCACAAAGAGTTGTATAGATTATGTTAATTTAAGTGTACATAACTTCTACAGATGTACTGTTGAAAGTAAACTGACTGGTTGTATCATGGCTGATACGGCAATTCAAATGGACTGGAACATAAGAAGCTGCAGAGAGTAATGGAGTCAGCCCAATACATCACAGGCACATCCCTTCCCACCATCAGTAGTATCTACAGGAGGTGCTGCAACAAGGAGGCATCATCCATCAAAAATCCCCACCAACCAGGCCATACCGTCATTAAGCAGGAGGTACAGATGCCTGACATTCCACTCCACCAGGTTCAGGAACAGCTCTTGAACCAAAACCTGCACAACCCTGGTAAAACAACTCTGACCACTTTGCACTACAATGGACTTTCCCTCTTTTTGTTCTAAGTTCTTTCTTCCATGTTTTTGCACAATTTAGATAGATAGATGTCACAGTAGCATTACAAGTGCACAGACGTGCAAATATTAAAGGGGAAGTAAGAAAGAATAAAAAATAAGGATTTATATTTTTCTTCAGAGTATTAAGTCTCTAGTGCTGTGTGCTGAGGTGCTACTGTAAGTAAGCTTTTCATTACACCTGTGCACTTAGGTACTTGTGAATGTGACAATAAACCTGACTTTGATGTTTGTAATATACTGTGCTGCTGCTGCTTTAATGGCATCTACACCCTGGGTATATGTGTGATGATAAACTTGAACTTGCATTTCATTAATACTTTGATCAATCTTTGCTCTTGGGGTTTCATCCATTGCTTGTAGCTGTTGAAACCTCTGTATAAACCAAGTGCTCATCAAAAAAATAACACAAGTAAGTGTGATCAAAAGGGAACAATTTTGCCTTGAGGCAGAAATCAAGGATGCAAAGTGGACAGTAATCCATTAAAATGGTGAGAGCATCCTGATGATGTCATCAAGCCATGGCAACCAATTCAATTGGACCCATCTTCTTCTCTGACATGCATGGCTTTTCCATGCCTGATTTCAGTCAAATAAAAATGGTGGAAATGCAGAATGAAAATCTCTCTCTCTCTCTCTCTCTCTCTCCACCAACCTAATAGTCACCAGCCACAACAGTCCAACTGGCTGAGAGGCTGCGTGGTACTCCACTTCTTGACAGAGCTGACTCCGTGGACCACATCACAACAAATGAGCATCCTGTCTCATTCTCTGTTGCCACAATCAAGGCAGTCTTTGAAATCACCTTTGTACAAAATAAGCAAATGGTAAGAAGGCTCACTTGACATTTCACCCTATGAGGCTACAGGACAGTACTGGCAATCAGCAAAACAGTAACAGCCACATTATTAACACAACAATTATCTCCCCTCTCCACTTAACTCATGAATCCAACTCTGCATAACAAATCCCTGTTTATAACTCCAAACTAGGCAGCACAACTGCACAGTCAGCAGACCTGGGTTCGATCCCAACTGCTGGCACTGCTTATGTGGAGTTTGCACGTTCTCCCTGTGACCGTCTAGGTCTTCTCCCCCCCCCCCCCCCCAGGTGCTCCAGTTTCCAAAGCCTTACAAGTTGGTGGGTAATTAACCTGCCCCTAATGTGTGGGTGACTGGTAGAATATGGGGAGAGTTGATTGGAATTTGAGGAGAATGAAATAGGATTGATGCTTATGGTACGCACAAGCTCAGTGGGCTGAAGGGCCTGTTTCTCTGCTGTATGACTCCATACCAAAGGACTAATATGGCAGGTTGTGATTAAGTTGTTGGATTTTGCAGCCTTTAATCCTACCATAGTACTTGAAGAATTTAAATTCAAGCAATTATATGCTCCTGGAATTTAAGAATGGAACACAGCTGCAGTAACAGTAACCACAGAATCACACGATGGTCACCCAAACAAATCTGGTTCACTGGTATCCTTCTGGGTGAGGAAATCTTACACAGTCTGGCCTATACAGGACCCCTGAACTAGGGATGGAAAATAAATGCTTACACTGCCAATGACATTAAACTTTGAGAATTAATTTTTAAAAATCAGATTGTAAAGAGGAGGTGCTGAGAAGTGTTTCTTTTGGAGCAAGTGACATTGTCTCAGGTTAAAGAGACATCCTGCCATTTAGGACTGAAATGCAGGGAAATTTCTTCACTCACAGAGTACCGAACGCTTAGAATTTTCTACCCCAGGGAGCTGTGGATGTTCAGTCATTGAGTGTATTCAAGTCTGAGTTCGATTGATTTACGATCAATAAAAGAATCAAGGAATATGGTGATCAGTCATTGCCATAAGAGAGTGAGGTGTCAGCCAAGATACTGAATGGCTGAGCAAGTTCAAGAGGCCTGCTCTTATTCTGGTGAGAAATGGCCCAGGGATATTGCAAAGCCTTCAGTGTTAATTCACTGTAGCTGATATCCAGACAGGCAAAGCTTCATCCAGCTTTACTCGTGAGTGCTGGGCAATTAGGCAAGCAGAAAGATTTCACTTATCTTCCTGATGGACCTTTTGTTCATCCAGCTAAACACAAATTGTCCTGGTGAGAGTCATCTCCCTCAACAGTCAATGAATTTGAGCCATCAGGACAAAAATGATCTTTAACAATATTGGATTTCCTTTTCCTCTTTAAAAGAAATCCTGATGAATTTCTGTTCTCTCTTCTGTGAGGCATGTTATAGACGAGAACTATTCCCCAACTTCAGAACCTTGTTTCAGAATCAGTCATTACTTCAGCAGGTTCTGCCCAGGCTAAATTGCCTGATAATACATGTTAGTCCCAATCTTAGTCACAACGCCTCTGGCTGCCCCTAATTAAATAATCTTTCAGCCCCTCACAGAAGCATTACCAATTTAACCCATATTTAGGAATTGGAAATGGAAAGAGTCAGCAGCTTCAAATCCCTGGGCATTTTCATATCCGATGACACGTCTTGGGCCCAGCATACAGATGCAATCACAAGGAAGTCTTTCCTTTGTTCGGAGGTTCTGCCTGTCATTGAACACTCTCACAAATTTCTGCAAATGTACGGTGGTAGGTATGCAGACCGGTTGCATCATGGTCTGGTATGGCAACTGGAATGCACAGGAACACAAGAAACTGCAGACGGTTGTGGACTCTGCCCACATCCTTCCTCACCATCGATAATATCCAGTACCATCGATAGTACAAGACAACAACCATCACCAAAGATCCCCCACCATCTTCTCACGGGCAGGAGGTTCAGAAGCCTGAAGTCCCACACCACCAGGTTCAGGAGCAGCCACTTCCCTTCAACCATTCGGTTCTTGAGCCAACCCGCACAACCCTAATCACTACCTCAGTGTGGCAACACTATGAGCACTTTGCACAAAATGGGCTTAGTTTTCTTTGTTTTAATTGCATTTTCTTGTAAAAAATGCATATAACATGATTAACTTACGCTTTTTGTGTAAATGTTCTATAGTACATCTGCTGCTCTGTGCCTGAGATGCTGCTGCGAGGGAGTTTTTCATTGCACCTGGGCACACATGTACTTGTGCAGATGACAGTGAACTTGACTTTGACTTTAGCATTGTAGTTCAGCTCTGAAGAAGATGTGAACTTGATTCATAAGTCACAGATTGTGCAGACTTCCAACTCATGTGCTTGTGGCTGGATTTGAACTTGGGTCCCAGAGCCAGAGGCAGATATGCACATCTCCGCTACCAGCACCATCATCCAGTCCAAATTCCCTGGGGTTGCCGTTTGAATTGGCATTTGCCTTGATAAAGAAATTCCAATCATTAAATTCACACAGAGCTTACAATTATATTTCCAGTATCCACTTGAATGTCACATCCAGCCCTAAGCTTATTGATCCGTTCAAGAATTATTTCCTTCGCTTAATTAGCTTTCGTTTTTATTGTTGCTGGCTTCCCCAGGAGAGCACTAAACCCAAGTTGTGTGATTAAGCTGATTTGTTCACTTCAGGCTTGGTTCCTGCATTGGGCGGGAAAGGCTAGACCTACAGAAGATTGCCATCTGCAGCACAGAACCCCACCACTCCTGGGTGTGGGCAGATGAAACACGATTAGAAGCAAGTCCCTTTATAGATGTGGCCTGACTTGCTGATTCCCCCAGCATTTTGTGTATGTTGCTCAAGATTTCTAGCATCGGCAGAATCTCTTGTGTTTGTGACTGGGATGGGAAGTCTACGATGGTGTGACGCCTTTCCCAGCCTCTGAGCATTGTAAAGTGGCCAGCTGCTGTTGGAATCCTTCTGAAAATAGGAAGGGCAGCCAACTTGCACAGCAAACTCACACAAACAGCAATGTGATAATGACCAGATCCTCTGTTGCTCGATGTTGGTTGAGGGGTAGGTCTTAGCCAGGACTGAGAGGTCTTATGTGCTTCTTTGAAATAGTGTTAATGGTATTTTTGTTTTAGATTTGTCCAAGAAGGCAGAGAGGGCCTTGGTTTAATTTTTCATCCTTAAGACATTGTGGCACTCCTTAGCAACGCATGGAAGCACTCCTGCAGCCTGACAGAAAGACGCTGCTTTTGGTTTGAGCTGTGTTCCAACACACTCTGGCTGCCCTACCCCTCCTATTCCTAACTCAACTCTTGATCCGTCATCCATTTGCACTTGGAGCAGGCTGGTGCGGCAATTTGCAAATCTCTTAAACCCTGGGGAGAACAAAAGCTCCTCCCAATGACTGCAAAATCCAAGCTTGACGTATTGGTAGAGACAAAACACTTGTTGAGAGTTTTTCAGGAATACCGCATTCAAAATGAAAACAGGAGAGGATCAAGGAATGGCTGACTGTTTTTTCTCTCAGAGTGATTGTTGATTGGAAGTCGAGAAATACGTTTGCAAGTCAAAGGGTACTTTGCTGCTGAAAAATGCAAGAGTGTTAAAAGTTACTGCCATGACAGTTGGAGAACACGTTGAACACAAGAAGTTGAAAGGTGTATTGTTTTTAAAAAAGCTTTTTCAGACAAGTGGAGTTTTAATTGGATCAATACTAGTGGCACTGCCCTTCAACTGCCCCAGCATTTGTGGAGGGCACCACAAACACAGCAGTCTTATTAAAATGTAGCACCCTAAAAATAATACCACATGGCATGCTTTGAGGGGGCCGGCAGATGAGAAAGGCCTCGGCTGCTCCCTCTCTCTCTCCAGTGAGCAGAAAGGAATGGACAAGGCCAAGGCAGAGGGGCTGGCAGCCACAGGCCATTCTTCAGCCCTTGCCGTAGCTTCACCTGGCCCTTACTCTCCTCTTAACATTAAACTGATTGAGGGCTGCTTCTAAAGGATTAAACCCCATTGAGAGAGTCCCAGAAAGTTGTGGAATTTGCTGAATGTTACTATTTGTGACTTCATGGAATTGTATACAATAGACAATAGACAGTAGGTGCAGGAGTAGGCCATTTGGCCCTTCTAGCCAGCACCGCCATTCGCTGTGATCATGGCTGATCATACACAATCAGTACCCCGTTCCTGTCCTCTCCCCATTTCCCTTGACCCCGCTATCTATAAGAGCTCTATCTAACTCTCTCTTGAATGCATCCAGAGACTTGGCCTCCACTGCCTTCTGGGGCAGAGCATTCCACATATCCCCCACTCTCTGGGTGAAAAAGTTTTTCCGCATCTCTGTTCTAAATGGCCTACCCCCTTATTCTTAAACTGTGGCCTCTAGTTCTGGACTCAGCCATCAGCGGGAACATGCTTCCTGCCTCCAGTGTGTCCAATCCCTTAATAATCTTATATGTCTCAATCAGATCCCCTCTCATCCTTCTAAATTCCAGTGTATACAAGCCCAGTCGCTCCAATCTTTCAACATATGACAGTCCCGCCATTCCGGGAATTAACCTTGTGAACCTACGCTACACTCCCTCAATAGCAAGAATGTCCTTCCTCAAATTTGGAGACCAAAACTGCACACAATACACCAGGTGGGGTCTCACCAGGGCCCTGTACAGCTGCAGAAGGACCTCTTTACTCCTATACTCAATTCCTCTTGTTATAAAGGCCAGCATGCCATTAGCTTTCTTCACTGCATGCTTGCTTTCATTCACTGATGTACAAGAACACCTAGATCTCGTTGTACTTCCCCTTTTCCTAACTTGACTCCATTTAGATAATAATCTGCCTTCCTGTTCTTGCCACCAAAGTGGATAACCTCACATTTATCCACATTAAACTGCATCTGCCATACATTTGCCCACTCACCCAACCTGTCCAAGTCACCCTGCATTCTCATAACATCTTCCTGACATTTCACACTGCCACCCAGCTTTGTGTCATCAGCAAATTTGCTAATGTTACTTTTAATCCCTTCATCTAAATCATTAATGTATATCATAAACAGCTGAGGTCCCAGCACCGAACCTTGCGGTACCCCACTGGTCACAGCCTGCCATTCCGAAAGGGACCCGTTAATCGCTACTCTTTGTTTCCTGTCAGCCAGCCAATTTTCAATCCATGTCAGTACTCTGCCCCCAATACCATGTGCCCTAATTTTGCCCACTAATCTCCTATGTGGGACTTTATCAAAAGCTTTCTGGAAGTCCAGGTACACTACATCCACTGGCTCTCCCTTGTCCATTTTCATAGTTACATCCTCAAAAAACCCCAGAAGATTAGTCAAGCATGATTTTCCCTTCATAAATCCATGCTGACTCGGACTGATCCTTCTACTGTTATCCAAATGTGTCGTAATTTCATCTTTTATAATTGACTCCAGCATCTTTCCCACCACTGACATCAGGCTAACCGGTCTATAATTCCCTGTTTTCTCTCTCCCTCCTTTCTTGAAAAGTGGGACAACATTAGCCACCCTCCAGTCAGCAGGAACTGTTCCTGAATCTATAGAACATTGGGAAATGATTATCAATGCGTCCATGATTTCTAGAGCCACCTCTTTAAGTACCCTGGGATGCAGACCATCAGGCCCCGGGGACTTATCAGCCTTCAGACTCAACAGTCTATCCAACACCGTTTCTTGCCTAATATAAATTTCCTTCAGTTCATCCTTTACCCTAGTTCCTTTGGCCACTATTACATCTGGGAGACTGTTTGTGTCTTCCCTAGTGAAGACAGATCCAAAGTACCTGTTCAACTCATCTACCATTTCCTTGTTCCCCATAATAAATTCACCCATTTCTGTCTTCAATGGCCCAATTTTGGTCTTAACTATTTTTTTGCTATTTACATACCTAAAGAAGCTTTTACTATCCTCCTTTATATTCTTGGCTAGTTTACCTTCGTACCTCATTTTTTCTTGGCATATTGCCTTTTTTGTTATCTTCTGGTGCTCTTTAAAAGCTTCCCAGTCCTCCGGTTTCCCGCTCATCTTTGCTATGTTATACAAAGAAAGAATAATCTGAAAACAAATAAAAAGTCTATTCAAAGTTTCAGTTCCTCTTCAGGTGAGCATTCTAAAAGACCTTTGTGCAACGGTCATTTTACTGAAATTGTATTGAAATCATGTTCTCATGGCTGGCAATTTTTCACTTTGTTCGATAGTTGCAGACTATGCTTGAGATTAGAGGCCTGGATATCTGAATGGCAGGAAAGTAACTATACTATTTGCTGTGTGTGGGCGTGGGTGTGTGTTCACTCACATTTGGCTCTGGCTCAGTCAGCAGTGCTCTTGCTTTTGACAGTTGTGAGTTCAAGTCCTGCTCTAAAGGTTGGAGAACAGCCTAGGTTGACTCATTAGTGTAGCATAGAGGGAGTGCTGTGCACTGAACCTTGGCTCCTTCTGTTCTCTCATGGAAGTAACAAATCTAATGCACTGTTTCTCCCCTTGGCCAAGAATACAATTATTCCCCAAACAAAGCATAAACAGGTTCCATAGAGTTTTCTCGTTTTTCAATTTATTTTTTGGATCTGGGCATTACCAGCAACAACAGAATTTATTGCCCATCGTTAATTGTACTTGACAAAGTGGTGGTGCACGACATTCTTGACAACTGCAGTTCTAAAGATCAGCACAACATCATGAGCAGGAGGGCCCATACGATGCTGATCTGTTCCTGTTATGTTTTGTGACTTGAAAACAGAAAGCTAACTGAAAGGAAAAAAGATGGGAGCTCAGGAGAACGGGTCTTACTTTTGTTTTTTACTTCAAGCAAGGTGAGCACATATCACGTGATGACATATGCAATTCACGTATTTTTACATACAACCATAATGGATTATATAAACAATAAAGAATGCCTAATCAAACAATAGATTTCTAAAATTACTCAAATATTACTGAAATATTAAATACACAACAGTTCCATACTCAGTAGCCAGTTTATTAGGTACCTTCTGTACCTAATCCAGTTGTCACTGAGTGTATGGTCATGGTCTCCTGCTGCTGTAGCCCATCCACTTCAAGGTTCGACATGTTGCACATTCAGAGATGCTCTTCTGCACACCACTGTTGTAACGTGTGGTTACTTGAGTTACTTGTCAGCTTGAACCAGTCTGGCCATTCTCCTCTGACCTCTCTCACTAACAAGATGTTTTCACCCTCAGAACTGCCGCACACTGGATTTTTTTTTGGTTTCTCACACCCTTCTCTGTAAACTCTAGGGACTGTTGTGTGTGAAAACCCCAGGAGATCAGCAGCTTCTCAGATACTCAAACCACCCTGTCTGGCACCAACAATCATTCCATGATCAAAGTCACTTAGATCACATTTCCTCTCCATTCTGATGTTTGGTCTGAACAACAAGTGAACCACTTGACCACATCTGCATGCTTTTATGCACTGCATTGCTGCCACCTGATTGGCTGATTTGATATTTGCATTAACAAGCAGTACCTAACAAAGAAGCCACTGAGTTTATGTTCTGCGATCTAATGACTGGCTGGCTAGATCATTGTGGAGGGTAATTGATACTCAACTGCACTGGTGGGACAGGAATCACGTATAGAGCAGACCGCATAAGGACAGTATATTTACTCCCCTGAAAGGCGGCACTTTAAACTTAACAGCTGTTAAGTTGTGATTTGGAGTCTGATCTCCAAATGTCTGTCCACACCTCTGGTATACTGCTTAGGCAACAAAGCCACTGTATCTCCACAACACCCACTATCTGTGGCACAGTACGAGGCCATTCAGCTCAACCAGTCTGTATCAACACTTGAGCTTCCTTCAATCTTTCCTCATCTAAACCTATCCATTCTCCCTTAAATGCATCCAGATTATTCTCTTCCACCTCACTTTGGGTAAAATAGTTTCTCCTGAATTCCCTATCTGAAAGTCCTGATGGTTACTAAACTCTGCATAAACTGGCATAAACTCACCAATGAAAGACTCCAGATCAAGTAAAAATCAATTCAAATCTTGTTTGAGTTCACAGAATTGGATTGCAGAGGGTGGTGAGGAGAGGTGATAGAGAGGATACACAGGGGGCTTCTGATGTTGTCTGTACCCCATGTGGAGCTAAACCAAACCATTTCCTCAGCTTTGAAAAGAGGCATCTGCTATTTTAAAATATTGGTTCTGGCCAACCACTCTGCACATCTGTTATACCTCAGCATCTCCACAACTAAACAACTAAAATAACTGACACTCCTTACTGATCCCACCACCCCACCCTGGCCATTCCCTTTTCTCTCTTCTGCCTTCTGGGAGAAGATACAGAAGCTTGACAGCCCGGACAATGAGACTCCAGAACAGCTTCTTCCCCACTGCTGTCAGACTCCTGAACCAATCACCTCCCTCACATCCCCTTCCCGGTGGTTCAGGCCACGTTCTCAGACCCCTAACCTCTCTCAGTTATTCTGTTAACGTCTATCTTCACTACCTCAGTCTACACCATTATACTTTGTACCATTCTGCTCTTTGCGTTTTATTGCTGTATTTATTACCATGTATGCTATGAGCTTCACACAAGCAAGGAACTTCATTGCACCCTGGCGTATATAACAGTAAACTAATCGAATCTAATCTAATACAAACAAAACCACTGCGAGCAGGGAACCAATGGGAAAGAACTCACACCTTGAAATTATCTCATAAAGCACCATGTTGTCAACTGTTATACGATCTACTTCTATATTTTAGAAAATGAAAAGAAGAAACAGGGTGGCAACATGCCCTGAGAGCTCTGCGGATTTTGTTCTGCCTCTGAACGCAGTGCACGGAGGACAGGGATGCATGTGGTGCATCCAACAATGTTCAACGTCAGGCTGGACTCATTTTCTCATTCAGTCAGTCCAGAGAGCGCCCAGATCACTCCTGCAGGAGCAGGTCTCCACAGTGTCTGAGAGATCCATCTGTGTAACTTAAAGAGGACACTCTCAAGCAGGTCTGTGTGGGAAACCATTTTAATTTGTGTGTTCATCCACTGGAAGGTGTTGAGAATGATGGGATGACAGTATAAGGTTCCTTCGGGGTCCTAAAATCCACCCAAGTCATCTCATCCTTGATGTAACTTACTTCAATCAACTTCAGGCCCCTATCCACCACCCCAAGTTCACTCCCTTCACAGAACTCAACCACCCAAAAAATCACTGCTGCCATCACCCTCAGCTCCCCAACCCTATCCCAAATGATCACATCTCCTCCACCAATGATTGTCAAGAAATTCCCCTCTCCTGACCCTTTAGTTCATGGACTTCTTTATCTTCTGCTTCTCGTCCCAGTGACCAATCCCAACCCAGGCCATGTCAGGTGACCCTGAATGCCCTTCACAAAACTACCAATTAGAATCAGAATCGGGTATATGATCACTGACATACGTCATAAAATTTGTTGTTCTGTGGCAGCACAACAGGAGAGAAATTATTCCCATTAGCTGAGGGGACAGGGGCTAGGGGGCAGAGCCAGAAGATCAGATTCCAGGACCCAAGTTCAGAAACTCTTACACGCACACAAGACAGAGAAAGTAGTATGTCTCTTCTGGAAATAGTTATAGATTGGTTGCTTTAGTTGTTATTTTTAAATCTGAGAGCAATAGATTTTCCTTAACCACAAGCTTTAAGGGATATGGGGAAAGGTGGATATATAGTATCAGGCTAAACTCGAAGAGCTGAATGGCCTCTTTCTGTGCCTGTATTGCTATGACTAGTTTAAGTGATCAGTACTTGGGAAAAAACAAGTGTGATCCACTGAATTCAGGCAGGATCTGATACAATATATTTTGATCAAAGCAGATACCCAAGAAAGAACAGAATCAAACAAAATATACAAGTGGGAAAACAAAGGCAGATGGAATAATCAGACGAATTGTGCACAAAATGGGTACTGATATTCATATCTTCTAGTGCACAGAAGAAGGTCATTTGGTCCATTTCAGAGAAATTCCATCAGTACGGGTCTCAGCCCGAAGTGCCGGATGTTCATTTCCCTCCGTAGATGCTGTCTGAGCCGCTGAGTTGCTCCAGCAATTTGTGACCCTCACCTACTTGCCTGCAACCTGTCGTCTCATCCTGATTCTCCTGCCTCCCACCTACACCAGCAGGAGTTCACTGTAGCCATTTAACCCACCAACCCACACGTGTATGGGATGTGGTGTGGAGGGGGCAGACAGACAGAAAGCCCTCGAGGTCTCTGCTGCCATGAGGCAGTGTTGAACGGAGTTGAATCTGCAACACGTCTGAAACACATGGAGTCACAAAACCAGGAGTCGGAGTCAAAGAATGGACTGATTGTACTTTGACCACCACTGCTCACCCAACATACCGTCAACAACTGGAAAACTGGAAGCAGTCCAGTGAAGAGTTGCAAAGCAATTTCCCAGAGTCAAGCTTCTGAATTACGAACATCGAACAGTACAGCGTAGGAGGAGGCCGTTTGGCCCACAACACCTCCTCAGAACATGGTGCCAAATTAAACTTTAATTTGTCTGCCTGCACATCATCTGTAACCCTCCATTCCCTGTTTATTCTTGCCTCTTGAACACCACTATCATATCTGCTTCCACCACCACCCCGGCAGCCCATTCTGGTCACCTATCACTCTCTGTAACAAGACGTACAAACACGCTGGATGAACTCAGCAGGTCGGGCAGCATCCGTTGGAACGAGCAGTCAACGCTTCGGGCCGAGACCCTTCATCAGGACTGAAGAGGGAGGGGGCAGGGGTCCTATAAAGAAGGTGGGGGGAGGGTGGAATGTGCCAGGTGAAAAACCAATCAGAGGAAAGATCAAGGGGTGGGGGAGGGGATAGGCAGGAGAGGTGAAGAAGGAATGTAAGGGGAAAGCACTATGGGTAGTCGAAGAAAGAGTCATGAGAGAGGTGATAGGCAGCTAGAAGAGGAGACAGAGTGAAGGTGGGATGGGAGAAGGGAGAGGGAGGGAATTACCGGAAGTTGGAGAATTCGATGTTCATACCAAGGGG
This sequence comes from Hemitrygon akajei, assembly GCF_048418815.1. Lineage (NCBI taxonomy): Eukaryota > Metazoa > Chordata > Chondrichthyes > Myliobatiformes > Dasyatidae > Hemitrygon > Hemitrygon akajei. The sequence continues at coordinate 19,497,099 of NC_133141.1, read as the reverse complement.
CTGGAGACTACCCAGACGGTATACGAGGTGTTGCTCCTCCAACCTGAGTTTGGCCTCATCACAGCAGTAGAGGAGGCCATGTATGGACATATCCGAATGGGAATGTGAAGCAGAGTTGAAGTGGGAGGGAATCACAGTCCTTCCAGGTGAGGCAACACTTCACTTGTGAGTCTGTTTGGGTTATCTATTGCATCCGGTGATCTCGGTGCCTCCTCTACATCGGCGAGACCCATCTATTCCCTCCTTCTCCCTTCCACCATCCCACTTTCACTCTGCCTCCTCTTCTAGCTGCCTATCACCTCTCTCATGATTCTGCCTTCTTCGACTACCCAAAGTGCTTTCCCCTTACATTCCTTCTTCACCTCTCTGGCCTATCCCCTCCCTGCTTCCCCTCCCCTACCCCTTGATCTTTCCTCTGATTGGTTTTTCACCTGCACCTTCCACCCACCCCCCACCTTCTTTATGGGACCCCTGCCCCCTCCCTCTTCAGTCCTGACCAAGGGTCTCGGCCCAAAACATTGACTGCTCGTTTCAACGGATGCTGCCCGACCTGCTGAGTTCATCCAGCTTTTGTACGTGTTGATTTAACCACAGCATCTGCAGTGCACTTTGTGTTTACTCTCTGTAACAAACTTGCCGCACACTTTTCCTTTAAACGTTTCCTTTTTCACCTTAAAGCTCTGTCCTCTAGTACTTGACAATTCTACCCTGAGATAAAGATTCTGCTTGTCCACGCTATCTATGCCTCTCGTAGTTTTATATACTTCTATCAGTTCACCCCCTCAGCTTCTGATGCTCCAGAGAAAATAATCCAAGTTTGTCCAACTTCCTCTTACAGCAATTACCCTCTAATCTGGTGAACCTTGTCTGAACCGCCTCCAAAGACTGCACATCCTTCCAGAACTGCACACAATACTCTAAATGCAGTCCGATCAAAAGCTTAGACAACTGCAAACGACTTCCTGAATCTTACAATTTGTGGCCCAACCATTGAAGGCAAACATGCTATATGCCTTCTTTATTACTCTATCTACTTGTGTGGACTTCCAAGGAGCTATGATAAGAATCCAGGCCACAACCTCCCATTGTGAAAATGGAGCTCCAAGGAGGCGATCTTAAAGAGATGAGCAGAATTAATTTTTAATTAAAATCTGGGGGAAAAAATGGGAAAAAGGTTTAAATTAGCGGAAGGTAACTTTGAGACTGCATTGAAGAGGTGGGTGCCCCCAGAAATAGTTATCAGTACTTGGAATGATTGAATAAACTATTAGCAGAAAGAATGCCAGGTTGTAGTGGCTGCAAGTATGTGGATGGGCTGAATGGATTTGCTATATAGTTATGATTGTTTGGGTACAGGTACGATGACTTCTGCCCACTTGTCACTGATGACCATAGTTTGATGTTGTGCTTTGAGGCAACAGAGCTAAAATCGGCCACATCTAACCGAGCAACTTACTGCATTCAACCACTGATAATCTGTTGACGTGTGTCTTTTTTGTAAGAAAAAAATTGCCAACCACAGAGGCCACATGGCAAGGGATGGGTTAAGTGTGACAACCTCCCCATACCACACAGAAGACAGTTTTATTGATGAAGGATCGAGTAATAGCCACAAAATGGATTATACTCATTTCATTATTATTTGGAATATTATTGAAGATCTTGCAATCAATGGATGCAATCCGCATAACTGGAAATAGCTTTAAGTTCCTTGATTTATTGAATGGGCCTTCAATGTGATGCCCAGCTCTATAATGGTACTGAGATACTAATGATTCTGGACAGATTGCATAATGAGTGCAACATTACTGCAAAATGAAATATGACAGATCAATTGCTGGGGCCTTGACATTAACATGGGATATACCTTACCAGTTGTAATTTCCCTGAAAATCAGATCAAGCCCACCAAAACCAAAGAAGCTGGTACATACAGAGTAGCCAATTTTCAAGAGGATAATAAAAGAAATACTACTGGGTAATGTCTTGGATGCAACAAAGCAGTGAATCAAGAGGGGATAACAAGGATAACTGGTGTTAGCAGTGGGGAATTGACATTAAATCCCATCTCATTCACTGATGTCCTTCAGGGAGACCTACTGTCCTTACTCAGCTTGCATTCCAGATCCACAAGAATGCGGTCAATGCTAACTGCTCTCTGGACTGGCCCGGCAAGCCGCGAAGTTCAAGGGCAGTTAGGGATGGGCTATAAACACTGGCAACAGTTGCTAATATGAACAAGTAAAGGCACCCACAGTACTGTGCAAAAGTCTTAGGTATATCTAGGCTGCCTTTGGACAGTACTGTAGTAATTTTATGTATTGCATTGTACTGCTGCTGCAAAAATAAACAAATATCATGACCTATGTGAGTGATGATAAACCTGACTCTGATGTAGGTCTCTATTGTGGATTGAGAGTGGGAAGGGGGCAGGGAGAGGGGAATTACAGTTGGGAAAGGGGGGGGAGGGAGAGGGGAGGGTGTGGGAAGCAACTGGGAGACATCTGTAATGATCAATAAACCAATTGTTTAGAATCGAGTGACCTTGCCTGGTGTCTCAGGGTTGGGTGTGTCTGTACCCACCCCCGGCACTCCTTCTCTGCCACCTGTTCCACACCCCTCCCATGGTGCTCCGCCTCACCATTCCCAACATCCTTTGCTCTCGCCAGACTTACAAACTCGCTTTCTGATCCACATTGACAAATGCAGTTCTGTGTAAAAGTCTTAGAATCCTTTACTATATACATGTGCCTAAGACTTTTGCACAGTACTGTAACTTAGACCTAAAGCTTGTTAACTCAGGGAGTCAATTGTCAGCTTACCAGAATGTTTTCTATCTATTTCTGTCATCAACTTTAAGCGTATTGTACAGTTTAAGTCACTGTGTTGGCTGCACTAAATATATGATAGCTAAACTATTCACAGCCCAAATTTTAAAATGGCCGCTTTGGCAACCTTAGGGAGAAATGTGATCAATAAAATAGATTGCTTCTGAGAAAAAACATTTTTAACAGATTGCTCATGTTGAGTTAGGTCATCAATTACAATGAACACAAACAAAAAAAAACGTTACTTGCATTTAGCTCCTTTAAGGTTGTGGTTAGAGCAGTACAGCGCAGAAACAGGCCCTTTGGCCCATTTAGTTAAGCTGGCCTAGTCTTCTGCCTAGTTCCATCCACCTGCACCCAGATCATAGCCCTTAATACCCCTCTCCTCCATGTACCTATCCAATTGTCTCTTAAATGCTTGAATTGACCAGGAAATTAGCTGGTGCACAGAACCACCCCTTTTCTCCCAATGAAGCCCTTTGAATGACTCCGGAGTTAAAAGCACCCACACTATCGCAACTAATAAGAAAGAATCAGGAGGTTCCATCTTCAGTCTCTGTTTATGGGTTAGCTAACAGCAACCTGAATACAAGAACGTGAATTCAACTTCCCCAATATTGATTGGCACCTCCTTAGTGCAAAAGGCTTAGATGGGCCAGAATTTGTTAGGAGTGTCCAGTCTGAATTCCTGACACAATATGTAAATAGGCCAACGAGAGGAAAGGCCATACTGGATCTGGTGCTAGAGAATGAGGACATGGCCTGCTTCCATGTGGTAATATCATGTCAACAATTGTAGGCTCCAATAATCATGAGTTGCATGAACCTGCCTTCCACTTCTTCTGGGTTACAGCTAATGGGATACTTTTTGAAGTGGAGTCACTGTTGTAACCTAACCTAAACCTAATCACACAGTCCTTCCAGCTCAACATCTTACAGTACAGCTCTCCTTCAGTATTGGGGCAGGATTATGCAAACAAGTCTCTGGGGAGGAGATTGAATTTACAACTCTCTTACTCTGGGACGAGAGTGCTGCAACTTAGGTCAGGTAAAGGTAAAGGTAGAGTTCCTTTCTGGTGCATCGGGTGGCAACCTTGCCATTTCTTTAGCATTTGACAGTTTTACGAGGCCAAGTTGCTAGCTCAACTCTCAACCCAGCATGGATGGAAGGCGGGCAAGGAGCCGGCCGGACTCGAACTAGAGATCACTAGTCCCAAACTCCAGTGTGGATGCTACTACACCGCCGACAACTTAGGTCAGGAGAAGGAGGAAATCTGATTGGTAACAAAGAAACCAAAGGATTTTTCACTCCTCACTTTCTCCTTTCAAAGATTCTTTGAAGCCCCAACTGTTGAACTGGTGGGGTTTTTTGAGACTCAAAATGCTTCCCTTAGCAATACCTGTGTCTCTGCTGACTTTATTTCTTCAGGACGGCTGATGAGAGAAACAAAATGCAGTGATGTGAGAACCCAGTGGCCCACCTTTTCCCACAGTTCATGTGAGGAGCAACAGCTTGACAGCAAACCCAAAACTGCAGCAAGACAAGAATCAAATCAGCACAAGGAAACATTTTTAAACATAAATGTAGATAAATGGCAATAATCCTTCTCCAAATTTATATCGCAAGTACAAATGGTTATTAATAATATGAATTTATCTATATTGATGGCGATGTAGAGGGCCAGTCAGTTTAATCTCTAAAATATTGTCACTACTCAGAAAGTCGGCTAATAAATCTTAAGATATGATTTTGGCATGTTGATGGTCCCTTGCACATACACTAAAGCTCGATGCTACATTTACCTCATTAGGGGAGCGATGAAGCTGTACCAAGTGTTTAATTATAAAATATCACCCACCTCCCCTCCTCATCTGCAATGTACCAGCAGGAATATTGAATAAGTACAGCTGTTACAAATGTTTTCTTCTTGCGCGAACTAACAGTGATATCAACTGTGAACAAGCAAAGATAATTTATTTTTAAGAAGGCGGCACAAGACAAGTTTCCAGGAAGGTCATGATGAAATGTTGACTGTTTATTTCTCACCATGGATGCTGCCTGACCTGCTGAGTTCCTCCAGAATTGTGAGTGTGTTGCCCAACTGAGAGCAAGATTGTGCGGTATCTGGGGGCTTACAACCGAACCACCCACCCGTATCCCCAACCCCTGCCCTATGGGGCAGCTTATCCTACAGAATGATGCAACAGCTATTGGACAACAGAGGCGACACAGCTGCGCCTCACTTGCAGATGGGGTAAGGCCAACCTGTGACTGCTCCCGCCCTCCAATAGGTGGCACTTCAGAATGGGAAGTGTCGGGCTGGGGAGAGGGAAGCGGCTAAATTGAGGACAAAAGGGTGGTAAGGTGGAGGATGGACTCAAGAGTAGGTGAAGGCTCGATCATCACGACGGATCAAGAGAGTGAGAGAGGCGAAGGACGGTGTGGTGGGGTGAGAAGGGAGGAGTATATTGAAGGAGAATGGGGTGAATGGGGGAAGGAATAAGTATTTATTAAAGGAGTGGGTCAGACAGCAGGGTGGCTGTTTCAGTGAGAGGTGGCAGGAGGGTGATGGGAAGGGAAGGGTGAAAGAACGTGGGCAGGGAGGGTGAGAGAGGTAGTATATAACCTAATATTCAAAAACGATTGGTTATTAAGGCGGGCAATCAGTAGGTTAATTGGTCACTGTACATAATCCCGTGATTAGGCTAGGATTAACTCAGGGGACTGCCGGGCAGCACGGCTCAAAGGACTGGAAGGGCCTACTCCCCACTGCACCCCAATACATACATACATACATACATACATACATACATACATACATACATACATACATACATACATACATACATAAATAAATAAATAAATAAAGAAAGAAAGAAAGAAAGACATAGGAGTAGAATTAGGCCATTTGGCCTATCAAGTCTGCTCCACCATTTAATCATGGCTGATCCTTTACCCACTCCTCAGTCCAATATTTATTTATTTGTAAATAAATAGATAGATAAATAAATAACTAAAAAGCAAAGAGGAAGCTCATGGCAGAAGGTGTGAGGAATGGCAGTCAAGAATGGTAGAGGGGAAGATCTGAGCCCTCAGAAAGGGACTGTGTTGTACAGAGCAGTGACAAGGCCACGCCTGGAATACCATTCACAGTTGTGGTCCCCTTACCTAAAAAAGTATATCGTAGCACTGAAAACCCGAGAGATTCTGCAGATGCTGGAAATCTAGAGTGATACACTAAACAATGGAGGAACTCAGTGGGTCAGACAGCATCTGTGAAGGGAAGTGAACAGTCGGCATTTCGGGCCGAGACCTTTCTTCAAGACTCAATCAGTCCTGATGGAGGATCTCAAACTTAAACATTGACTGTCCATTTCCCTTGATAGGTGCTGCCTGAACTACTGAGGTCCTCCAGCAGTTTATCTTTTGCTAATAGCATTGAAAGCAATCTGAAGAAGAGTCACTAGGGATAAGAGGGTTGTCCTATCAAGAAAGGTCTAACAAGTTAGATCTGTGTTCCTTAGAGTTCAGAAGAATAAGAGGGTGACCTAAGATGGTTTTATAGGGCAGATTTTGAGGCGTTTTTACTAGTGGGAGGGTCTTGAATGAGGGGATATAGCTACATGATAGGAGACTGGTCATTTAAAATGGATATCTGTGGAAAGCTACTTTACAAAGGGAGAATTCTCTACTCCAGAGGATTGTGGAGGTGAGATCATTGGAGGTATTTAAAAAGCAGATAGAAAAATATTTGAAAGACTGGGGAAACATAGGCAATGGGGAACTGGCATAGAAGAGGAGTTGAGGCCTAGGCAGATCAGCCATGATCATATGGAATGGCGGGACAGACTTGAGGGTCTGATAGGCCTACTCCTGCTCCTGTTTTCTTGTGCTCTTTTCCTATTCCAGCCCTAAAGTCCGAGCAGGGGGCGGGGCAGTGGTTGTGAGGCTGAGGGAGCAGAGAGAGGGAAGGGAAGAAACGGTGACAGTGGAGTCTTTAGAAGGATCAAGTTTTTAAACACTCAGGACACAGGCTCCGCCACATCAGTGAATTCTGAGAGGACAGCCCTAAGGCACAGCTAGTACAGCTGCTGTTTCGCGACTCCAGAGACCCAGGTTTGATCCTGATCTCAGGTGCTATGTGTGTGGAGCTTGTATGTTCTCCCTGTGACATGTGAGATTTCTCCTTTGGGGATTTCCTTTAGAATTCCTCATCCAGGTGACGAGATTATCCAAGGAGGACGACATCAAACAATTGAAAGAAAATAACAAGGATGCAGAGAAACCGCAATCCTACTCTGCCTCCATTGGAAATGATTTTCAGAAGCAATATGTAGCATTAGAATTGGAGCAACTTAACAGGAATCTCAGTAAATCACAAACGCAAGAAAATCTGCCGATGCTGGAAAATCCAAAGCTGGAACACACACAAAATGCTGGAGGAACTCAGCAGGCCAGGCAGCATCTATGGAAAAGAGTAAACGTTCAGTTCTGATGAAGGGCCTCAGCCTGAAACATTGACTGTTTACTCTTTTCCACAGATGCTGCCTGGCCTGCTGAGTTCGCCCAGCATTTTGTGTGTGTTGCTTAGGAATCCCAGTAAAGTCTGAATAAAGTCCAACAGTTTTGCTATCCGGGTGCTCCGGTTTCCTCTCACATCCCAAATACTTGAGGGTTGCTAGGTTAAATGGCCAATGTAAATTGTCCCTCGTGTATAGGTGAGGGGTAGAATCTTGGGGAGGGGAGTCGATGGGAATGTGGAAAGAATTAGAAACAAATGAGGGTTACGTAGGATTAGTGTAGATGGGTGGTCGATGTCGGCTTGGACCATCAAGTATAGTAATTAATCAAGGAAAACAGACAAATTCTGGACAAGGTGAGTGGAAGCAAAAGTGACAGAAAGGAAGGAATAGGTGAGGGTATGGAACTTTGATGTGATGGGGACGTTCGGTTCAGATTTCACTTCTAAGATGCTTCTTACTGGCCTACCAATCTGCTGTTTAATTCACTGTAAGATCAACCCATTTACATGTCACCGCTCCAGCTCGTAACAGTTTTCTGACCTGAACTGTTATGTCCAGAGGGTAGACCTGTGTTTTGTGTTAAATGCATCACTTTGATTTGAACCTTTCTCCCTACAATGTCCAATCTGCTTCACGGTCAGCCTCCTAACAACCCAGCCCATTTACTACTTCACAAGTGATTGCACTTGCACTTGACCCACACCAATTCTCCTGTGCAATGAGGTTAAGATGCGCTGTAAACATCAGACTGATGGACAGAGCCTCCTGCAGTAATTAATGCTTGAGCTACTAATTCAGATATATCACTTCCTCTCAGTCTCCTGTAATCATCTTGAGCAATTTATGAATGCCCTGCACTGAATTTTATTAATATAATTTCTATAAATGGCTTTGCTGGGTGATTAATACTGCTGCAACTCATTGCATGAATAAAAACATTCATCAGGTAACTGTATCTCAGAGTTATTTGACCACTCATGTTGAGGGCTTTTCTCCTCACAAGACTGATATTTTCATCTGTAGGTAGATTGGGAAAATCAGGCTGGAGCAGGATTCCAAGAGGGGGGGAATTTCTAGAATGCCTATGATTTGACTTTTTAGAGCAGCTCATGGTTGAGCCCACTAGGGGAATAGGTATTCTGAATTGGGTGTTTTGCAATGAACTAAAATTAGAAACATAGAAAACCTACAGCACAATACAGGCCCTTCAGTCCACAAAGTTGTGCCGAACACATCCCTACCTTAGAAATTACTAGGCTTACCTATAGCCCTCTATTTTACTAAGCTCCATGTACCTATCCAAAAATCTCTTAAGAGACACTATCGTATCCGCCTCCACCACCGTTGCCGGCAGCCCATTCCACACACCCACCCCTCTCTGAGTAAAAAACTTACCCCTGATATCTCTTCTGTACCAACTTCCCAGCACCTTAAACCTGTGTCCTCTTGTGGCAACCATTTCAGCCCTGGGAAAAAGCCTCTGACTATCCACACAATCAATGCCTCTCATCATCTTGTACACCTCTATCAGGTCACCTCTCATCCTCCTTCGCTCCAAGGGGGAAAGGCCGAGTTCACTCCATCTATTCTCGTAAGGCATGCTCCCCAATCCAGGCAACATCCTTGTAAATCTCCTCTGCACCCTCCCTATAGTTTCCACATCCTTCCTGTAGTGAGGTGACCAGAACTGAGCACAGTACTCCAAAAGGGGTCTGACCAGGCTCCTATATAGCTGCAATATTACCTCTCGGCTCCTAAATTCAATTCCACGGTTGATAAAGGCCAATACACCATACACTTTCTTAACCACAGAGTCAACCTGCGCAGCTGCTTTGAGTGTCCTATGGACTCGGACCCCAAAATCCCTCTGATCCTCCACACTGCCAAGAGTCTTACCATTAATACTATATTCTGCCATCATATTTGACCTACCAAAATGAACCACTTCACACTTATCTGGGTTGAACTCCATCTGCCACTTCTCAGCCCAGTTTTGTACTCCCATATTTGTAAAATTGATTAGAGAGCTAAAGGTAAAAGAACTCTTAGGGTCAAATGATCATAATATTATCGAATTCACACTGAAATTTGAGAAGGAGAGGCTAAAGTCATATGTATCATTATTACAGTGGAGTAAAGGGAATTACAGAGACATGAGAGAAGAGTTGGCCAGAATTGATTGGAAGGGAACACTGGCAGGGATGACGGCAGAGCAGCAATGGCTGGAATTTCTGAAAGCAATTCAAAAGGCACAGGATATCTACATCCCAAAGTGGAAGAAGTATTCTAAAGGAGAGATGACACAACCGTGGCTAACAAGAGAAGTCAAAGCCAACATATAGGCAAAAGGGCCTGCTTCGGTGCTGTGGTTTTCTATAACTCTCTAACTCTATCAAGATGGAGAGGAAAATGGAAAGGTTACCCAGTATGCTGAAGTAAGAAGGAGGGAGGGGACAAAGAAAAAAGCCAGAAATGGAAGAAAAGTGAGTGAGCACGGAAGATGAAATCAGATGGGAGAGAGGGAGGGTTTTTGGAAAGGGGAACTAAAGCAGAAGAAACCAAGGTGGACAAATGAGTGTATGTGGAAGTGTGTGGATACCTGAAATTGGAAAATCCTGTGTTCATTGCATTGGATTTTAGGTTGCCCGAGTGGAAAATGACACATTGTTCTTTCCATCTGCATTTAGTTTCATTGTTTCTTCCCACTTCCTCTCTCCCACACCACCTGGTTCCTTCTGCATCCCTGCTCCCTCATCATATAATAGAGCAAAAATTAGTGGAAAGTTAGAGGATTGGAAAGCTTTTAAAAACCAACAGAAGCCAACTAATAAAGTCATTAAGGAGGTAATGATGGAATAGAAAAGTAAGCTAGCCAAGAATATTAAAGAGGATACCAAATATTTCTTCAGATACATAAAGTGTAAAGAGAGGTGAGAGTGGATATTGGACAGCTGGAAAATGATGCTGGAAAGGTAGTAATGGGGGGACAAGGAAATGGAGGATGAACTGAATAAGTATTTTGCATCAGTCTTCACTGTGGAAAACAATAGCAGTATGGTGGAAGTTCCAGGTGTCAGGGGTCATGAAGTGTGTGAAGTTACCATTTCTAGAGAGAAGGTTCTTGGGAAACTGAAAGGTCTGAAGATAGAAAAGTCATCTGGACCAGATGGTGTACACTCCAGGGTTCTGAAAGAGGTGGCTGAAGAGATTGTGGAGGCATTAGTAATGATTTTTCAAGAATCACTAGATTCTGGAATGGTTCCAGAGGACTGGAAAATTGCAAATGTCTTTCTGCTCTTCAAGAAGGGAGAGAAGCAGAAGAAAGGAAATTATAGGCCAGTTAGTCTGACCTCAGTGTTGGAAAGATGTTGGAGTTGATTATGAATGAAGAGATCTCAGAATACTTGGAGACGCATGATAATATAGCACATAGTCAGCATGGTTTCCTCAAAGGAAAACCTTGCCTGACAAATCTGTTGGAATTCTTTGAAGAAATAACAAGCAGAACAGACAAAGGAGAATCAGTTGATATTGTGTACTTAGATTTTTAGAAGGCCTTTGACAAAGTGCCACACATGAGGCTGTGTAACAAGCTATGAGCCCATGGTTTTACAGGAAAGATTCTAGCATAAGTAAAGCAGTGGCTGATTGGCAGGAGGCAAAGAGTGGGAATAAAGGAAGCATTTTCTGGTTGGCTGCCAGTGACTAGTGGTGTTCCGCAGGGATCTGTGTTGGGACCGATTCTTTTTACGTTATATGTCAATGATTTGGATGATGGAATTGGTGGCTTTGTTGCAAAGTTTGCAGATGATATGAAGATAGGTAGTTTTGAGGAAGTAGAGTGGCTACAGAGGACTTAAACAGATTAGGAGAATCTGTCAAAGAAATGGCCGATGGAATACAGTGTTGGGAAGTGTATGGTCATGCACTTTGGTAGAAGAAATGAAAGGGTTGACTATTTTCTAAATGGAGAGAAAATACAAAAAAACTGAAGCACAAAGGGACGGGAGTGCTTGTGCAAGATTCCCTGAAGGTTAATTTGCAGGGAATCTGTGGTGAGGAAAGCAAAAATGTAAGGTTGTGATTTTATAAAGTATGGTGAGGCCTCACTTGGAGTATTGTGAGCAGTTTTGGGCTGCTTATCTTAGAAAGAATGTGCTGAAACTGGAGAGGGTTCAAAGGAGGTTCACGAAAATGATTGCAGGATTGAACGGTTTGTCATGTGAGGAATGTTCGATGCTGTATTCACTGGAATTCAGAAAAATGAGGAGTGACCTCATTGAAACCAATCAAATGGTGAAAGGCCTTGATAGAGTGGATGTGGAGGGGATGCTACCTATGGTGGGAGAGCCTAAGACCTGAGGACACAGCCTCAGAATAGAGGGGTGTCCTTTTAGAACGGAAATGAGGAGGAATTTCTTTAGCCAGAGAGTGGCGAATTGTGGAATTCTTTTCCAAAGGCCCCTGTGGAGGCAAAGTCTTTAGGTTTATTTAAGGCAGTGGTTGATAGATTCTTCATTGGTCAGAGCATGAAGGAATATGAGAGAGAAGGCAGGAGATTGGGGCTGAGAGGAAAATTGGATCAGCCATGATGAAATGGCGGAGCAGACTCAATGGGCCAAATAACCTAATTCTTCTCCTTTATCTTATAGTCTTATAATCAATCTAGAAGTCTTAAATCTACAAAGAATTTGAGGGGTCTCTCTACGGTCAGGGTGGACCTTTGATTCATTCTGAGAAGATGTCAGCCAAAGCTCATGCGAATGGGTCCTTGATTAATGCAAGCTGATGCCATAGTCTGAAGCTCATAGCATGGCTTGAGGTAAATGCAGAAGATCTGACATGATGCAAAAGGTGAGAGGCCTGTGTATACTCAGTGGTCAGTGTCGCTGCCTCATAGCACCAGGCTTCCAGGTTCAATCCTGACCTCGGATGCTGTCTGTGTGCACTCTGCATGTTCTCTCTGTGTCTGTTTTTTCTCCCACATACTAAAATTGAGTTGGTCAGTAGGTTAACAGGCTGCTGGAACTTGTCCCTAGAGTGTGGGCAAGTGGTAGAATCAGGGGGAAGTTTATGACACTATGGGGAGAATTATGTTACAGGAAAATAAACACGGGAATGGGATTAATGTATTGATCTAGGAGCCAGAATAGACTCATAAGGTCAAATGTTGTAAGGACGGGGGCTCACCCTATTCAAAGACAGCCTGCTGAGATCTTTCCTTACGTCGTAGACAACACCTCCCAGAGTCAACATCAGCATGGCAGCTGAAGGTTTCAAATGTAAATGGTAAGTCATCTGCTTCTTTACCAAATCAGATCTGCAGACCTCGTCACTTACATGCAAGAGAAACAAAGAATTGCTGAGTGTTGCAAGAAGTACCCAGAAGCACAAACAACTTTTCATGACAAAAATAGTACTGATAAAACTGTCCCTTCTTTTTCAAACATCACTAAAACATATAGAACACAGAACATTAGAGAACAGAAACAGACCATTTGGCCCACGATGTTGTACTAAACTGATTAAGATAATGACAATTAATCCTATCTGCCTGCACATAGTGCATATACCTTCAGTCCAGGGGTTCCCATCTTTTTTATGCCATGGACCCCTACCATTTACCAAGGGGTCCGAGAACCCTGAGTTGGGATCCCTGCTCCAGTCTCTGCACATTCATGTGCCTATCTAATAGCCTCTGAAACACCTTTATTGAATTTGCCTTCATCACCACCACAGGCAACACATTTCCAGGCATCCACCACTGTCTGTGTAAAAGAACTTCCTTTCATTTACCCCCGTCACCTTAAATGCACGCCCTCTAGAATGGGACATTTCGATCCTGGGAGAAAGATAGCAGCTGTTTACACACTCATAATATCAGAGTGGAAATTTGCCCTCAGCTGTGATAGGATTTCTTAAGCATTAAATATTAAGAATGCAGGAAATACACTAAAGGTACAGTATATGCTGAATAAAATTGATCCTAGTTAAATAGACGCAGGCACAGAACATCGTGGCTCCTCAAGCTAATCTGCCATGCACATCCTATATATACCCTGTCCGCTTTCACATCCAATCTCCAAATCCTTTGCTTTTCAGTGTATCCAAAAGGCAACCAACCAGGACTACACTCTTCAGAGTATAAAAGAATGAGAGGCTATCTCACTAAACATGCAGAGGGCAGATGTGATGTTGATGTCTCCTTTGCGTGGGGTGTCTCGAACCAAGGGTCACAATTACAAAATCAAGAATGAGATGAGGAGAACACAATAGTAATTAAAAACACAATAAATATAGAGAAAGAAGATAGCTTATACATATAATGATTGCATGTACATGAAGTGATGCGAGGCACAGGAGTGTCTGTACATAAGATAACTAACAGGAGATGATAAAAGAGTGGGGGTTGAGGATGTAGAGGGTGGGTTAGTGGGTGGAGCTGTTGACCAGTCCTACTGCTTAGGTAAGGAACTGCTTTTGGTTCTGGTGGTCCTGGCGTGGATGCTGTGCAGCCTACTCCTGAATGGAGTGGGACAAACAGTCCATGAGCAGGTTGGGTGGGATCCTTTACTGGCAATTCTTGCCAACTTTCTGTATATATGTCTTTGATGGAGGGTAGGCTGGTGCCAGTGATACGTTGGGCAGTTTTGACTACCCGTTGTGGAGCCTTCCTGTCCGCCACAGTCCAGTTTCCGTATCACACAGTGATGCAGCTTGTTAGGATGCTCGCTACTACACATCTGTAGAAGGTTGTGAGAATTGATGTGTATAGTGCAGCTCTCTTCCGCCTCCTCAGAAAGTAGAGGCATTGGTGAGCTTTCCTGATTGTGTAGGATGTGTTCGGGGACCAGGAGAGGCTGTATGTGATGTGCATTCCAAGGATTTGAAACTGCTTGCAGTTTTCACTGCTGTGTCACCGATGTAAATAGGGATGTGAAGATGTGAGTTCTCCTGAAATCAATAACCATCTCCTTTGTCTTGTTGACATTGAGGAAGAGGTTATCTGCCTGGCACCAGGCCTCAAGCACTTCCACCTCCTCTCTGTAGGCCATCTCATCATCATTGGTGACGAGCCCCATCACAGTTGTGTCATCGGCAATCTTGCCCGGTGTTTGCCCGGGCAGTCGTGTGTGAGCAGAGTGTACAGCAGTGGGCTCAGCACACTGCCCGGGGGGGGGGGGGGGGGGTACCTGTGTTCAGGATGATGGGGAGGGAGGAACGGTTATGCATCTTGACTATGTGAGATCTGTTGGCTGGTTAACATCACTGGGATGTTAAGAACAGAGGCTGCAAATTATATCACTGACAAACAAAAGGTTGAAAAAGAAAGGATATTCAAAGTAGCTACTTCTCCAGACCAGGCTTTATTGTCTCGCATTGTTTCTCACTGACAGACTTGGCATCTAAAGCATTTGTTCTCATCTCATTGTACAGATTATTTTTTTCTGACAAAGGCAGAGCTGTAAATCAGAGCTACAATGCTATTTGAATTGAAGTGGTTAAGTTTCACCACTGCTTCAGTGTGTTCCTTTTTACCGAGAGTTGGGGATTCACATCAGCGTAAAATGTGGCTAATCTAGTGTATAGACTCAGAGTTAAAATAGCTGCCAGCAATCGTCACCTATTAGTGATTACTGATGCAGACAGATCGTCTGATGGGACGCGTTTGATGTTTTGATTTGCTACACATCGATAAGGATTTCTAATTACCTAAGACGTAGGCTCTCAGTTTGGGAGCCCTGATATCAAAGAGAGAATTAACGCTTCAACTCTGCGTGCCTACAACTGTTTGTAAAATTAGGCTGCGTTTAGTTACACCACCAATGCAATTAACGAAGAAGTGTACTGTGTAATTTGATGAGACCTGTCTGTGAAGTTGCCTGCCAAAGCTCGCCACATGGCTGGGTGTAGAACTCACCAATGTACAACACTGCAGCACAGCTCCGGGCTAACACCCACTGTGTGTAGTAATACTGTTGGTGCTATTCATGGAGATATGTGACAGACAATTCCATACTGCTGGGTTCTACTGAAGTCCTCTCAAGAATGAACATTCTCACACATTTACACATCACCACAGTTGGCAGTGGTGGCAGGTTCACTGGTATTTTTTTCATCTTCCTCAGTAACAGGGAACACAGTGGACACCTTGCCCACAAAGTACTTTAGAACATCTCAAGGCTATGAGTCTGCTTGTCAATCCATTATCAGTTAATATTCAAAGAAAGGAGAGACCGTGGATGCTAGAAAATGGAGCAACACGCAAACTTCTGGAGGAATTCAACAGGTCGAGCTGCATCTGTGGAGTCTCTGCCTTGATGAAGGGTTTCGGACCGAAACATCGACTGTTTATTTCTCTCCATAGATGCTGCCTGACCTGCTGAGTTCCTCCAGCATTTTGAGTGTGTTGCTCTGGATTTCCAGCATCTGCAGAATCTCTAGTGTTTAAGATCTGTGGAGGGAAATTCTCAGTTGACATTTTGGGTCAAGGCTGTTCAGTCCAGTCCAGATGAAGTGACTCCACTTGAAACGTCAACTGCCCATCTCCCTCCATAGATGCTGCCTCACCCGCTCAGTTCCTTTTATGTGTTGCATCAGTTAAAATTCAATTAGTTGACAAAGGAGAATGATAACCCATTACTGACATTTTTTAAAATTGGTAGCGTTAGCACATTCTGTGTACAGAGCATCGTTGCCACTCATGTTGCCTCCTGGGATGATACAAACCTTAAGTGTTTGAGAGGCTTTTATACAGAGCTTAGTCCCTCAAAGGCTGAGAGCAGAATACTTTAGACTGTGGTCCTTCCTCACAGAGCCTTTGTATTGGTTGCATCATATTTCAGCAGCAACCCCCTTATGGACATCCTGTTGCGCTGAAGGATCAACGAGCTTCGGGCAGACCAAAGGCCATCTTTCGCTGAATTTATGATCTCCAAGTAACACGATGTCTATCGTGGTGTGTGACCATAGGAACAGCCAGTCCTTTTATTTCAAATATTTCAAAAAATATACTTCTTCATAAAAATAAGCACAGGGAATGCAATCAGTACACATCTCTATTTGTGTTCATTTTGCCATCAAATCAATAGATTCTATTTAGAATGCATCACCACTACCCATTTCTGTTCTTTAAATAGCATGGTCACACAGAGCACCAAGGAAGGCTACAATCCCAGAGCAAAATCAATTAGACCTCCAGTCCAGACACAATCAAAGAGGAAAGACTGGGGGAAAGCCTGTCATTTAAATGAGAAGCCCTCTCAGATGAAGTCCAAAAGATAGCGCAATAATGGAGCCAACCGCCCCGACTTCAGTGCAACACACTTACTATAACCTCACAATCTAACTCATTGTGGCACTTCACCTTATTGTCTCCCTGCACTGCACACCTTATTCCGTATTCTGTTATTCTTTTCCCTTGTACGACCTCAATGCACTGATGTAATGAATTGATCTGCCTGTTGGTCCGGGCTTTTATGCTGTGGTACTGTTTCCCGGATGGTAGCAGCTGGAATAGATTGTTTTTGGGATTGTTTGGGTCCCCAATGATCCTTCGGGCCCTTTTTACACACCTGTCCTTGTAAATGTCCTGAATCATGGGAAGTTCACAACTACAGATGCGCTGGGCTGTCCGCACCACTCTCTGCAGAGTGCTGTGATTGAGGGAAGTACAGTTCCCATACCAGGCAGTGATACAGCCAGTCAGGATGCTCTCAATCGTGCCCCTGTCAAAGATCTGATGTGATGAAATGATCCAAGTGGATGATATGAAACCAAACCTCAGCACACGTGACTATAATAAAGAAGCCCTGGATGAACCATGAGATTTGAAATCTGCTGTGGGCTAGATTGGTGGTATTTAAGACTGGTGACCCAGGAAAGTACAAGAGGTCCAGGTGTGACCTCCAGAAAGCCACCTCGCCTGTAAAGTGGATCACAGAGGAATGCTCAACATCTGTGACAGGACTTAAATGTCATCTCCTCCCACAAAGCAAAACCAAGCAATGTAAATGGCAACAGAGTTTCACTCACAGATGAGCTCAACGCCTTTGATGCTCGCTGGACCAATAGAACACGGGGGCACCTTCACGAATTCCAACAGTCCCTGACAACCCTGTGCTCTTAGTCTGTGAGGCCAACATGAGAGCACCCTTCACGAGAGTGAACCCACAGAAAGCATCTAGCGTATCTGCTGAGTACTGAAGGCCTATGCTAATCAACTGATTGGACTGTTTATGGACCTTTTCAAACTCCTGCTTCAGCAGTCTGAAGTACCTAACTGCTTCAAGCAGGTATCAATCACACTGGTGCCCACGAAGAACGTGATACAGGTGGCCCCCGCTTTTTGAATGTTCGCTTTACGACTACTCGCTGTTATGAAAGACCTACATTAGTACCTGTTTTCGCTAACCAAAGAGGATTTTTGCTTTTACGAAAAAAAGATGCACACTTTATACGTGTGTTTACCCCGAGAAAGACTACAATGACTGTGAAGCCTTGTGCGAGCAGTTGTTTGCACTTGCGTGTACGTGCGTATGCATGTACGTGCCGATTTTATTTCCCCAAATCGATTTTGGCTCGCTGTCTTCCCGAGTTTGATAAGTGAAACTACACCGTACCTACAACATTTCTACTTTACGTAGGGTGTATATTTATCATATCATTCCTGCTTTTACTATATGTTAGCGTTATTTTAGGTTTTATGTGTTATTTGCTTTGATTTGGTAGGTTATTTTTTGGGTCTGGGAACGCTCAAAAATTTTTCCCATATAAATTAATGGTAATTGCTTCTTCGCTTTACGACATTTCGGATTACAAACGGTTTCATAGGAACGCTCTACCTTCGGATTGCGGGGGAAACCTGTAACCTGCCTCAAGACCATCATCCAGTGGGACTTACATCCACCATGGTAAAGTGCTTCAAGAATTTGATCATGAAGCATATCAACTCCTGTCTGAGGAGCGACCTGGATCCGCTTCAATTTGCTGACCGTCTCAACCGGTCAACAATTGTCCAGATGTTCCAGAGCTGAGTGAAGAGCCAATGAAATAGAGATGTAGTCAGGAAGCTCTTCATTGACTACAGCGTCCAACACTATCAACACCCTCGAAAATCATTACTGCGCTCCAAGACCCAGGTCTTAATACCTCCTTGTGAAACTGGATCCTCAATTTCCTCGCTGACAGACCAGAGTTAGTACAGATTGCAACAATATCTCCTCCACAGCAAAGGTGTGCCACAGGGCTTTGAGCTTAGCCCCCTGTTCCAATTGCTTTATACATACCTATGACTGTGTGGCTGAGCACTGCTTCAATGTCATATTTACGTTTGCTAATGACACCACTGTTGGTCGAAACAAAGGAGGGAGATTGAAAATCTGGTTGAGTGGTGCTACAACAACAACCTCTGACTCAACATTAGCGAAGCCAATGAGTAAAGTATTGACCACTGAAGGAAGAAGCCAGAGGTCCATGAGCCTGTCCTCATTAGGGGAGTGGAGGTGGAGAGGGTCAGTAGCTTTAGATTCCTTGGGGTTACCATATCAGAGGATCTGTCCTGGGACCAGCATGTAAGCGTCATCACAAAGAAGGCAAAAAACACCTTCACTTTCTGAGAAGTTTGCATAGATTTAGCATGCCATCAAAAACTTGGTCAAGCTTCTATAGACGCACAGTGAAAGGTATCCAATTGACCTTGTATGGAAACAACAAAGCCCAGAAATGGAATAGGTGACAGAAAGTGGTAGATGTAGCCCAGTCCATCATAGGCAAAGCCCTCCCCAACATTGAGTAGATTCACAAGAAGCACTGACACAAGAAAGCAGCATCCATCATCAGAGACCCTCATCATCCATGCCATGCCCTCGTCTCGTTAATACCATCGGGCAGGAGGTACAGGAGCCTTAGGTCCCACACCACCAGGTTCAGGAATGATTATTACCCTACAACCATCAGGCTCCTGAACTACAGTGGATAACTTCACTCACCACCACCCTGAACCAATTGTACGAGCTACAGACTCACTTTCAAGGACTCTTTACAACTCATGTTATCAGTATAATTTTTTTATTTGCACAGTTTGTCTACTTTGGCACATTGAATGTTTGTCAGTCTTTGCCTATTTATGTATAATTTTTCATCAATTCTATTGCATTTCTTTTTTTACTGTAAATGTCTGCAAGAAAATGAATTTCAAAGTAGTATATGGTGACATATATGTACTCTGATTATACATTTACTTTGATCTTCAAACAATTACCTATTATTAATCTCCAAAAACAAAATGTCCTCTGAAGATCAGCACCCTGAAATTATAACTCTGTTTCTGTCTCGATAGATGCTGACTGACCAACTGAGTGATTCCAGAATTTATGTATTTAAATTGATAGAAGAAAGTCATCACCTTCCTTGGTTACATGTGGGATTGGAAATGAATGTCAGTGTTGTCTATAATGTCAGATTCTTGAATCAGCTCCTGAAAGCAATTCCTTGAATTTACAAAGTCTCTGTTTTCCTCAATATAACCACATGAAAAATCTGGAAATAAAGAATACTCTGGATAACCTTACCTCAGCTATATTTACAATGGTCACACACCATTGCTACTTAGTTCATTGCAAATGTCCTCAACTTATTAAATAATGATGGCAGTAAGTAAAACTGCTTAAGGTTACTGCTCCGACATTCGGGCTTGACAGGATGATAGATGAGACTCAAGTGTTTTATGGAGATGATACTTCATCTCATTATAACCAGGAGTTTGTTAGAATCTAGCCACATGACTCATTTCATTAGTTCTGACTTGACCTCATTCATTTACAATCATATCCTTCTGGAAAGTTCCTGTCATTGCTTTACTTGAGGCAAAGACCAGAGGACAATCAGAAGCTATATTACACCCTTTTATTCCCATGCCGGTAAAGAAATACGGGCAGCAGAGGTAATATTGATGTATATACCTGGGGATATTCTGGACTTGACCCAAGGACTTCTGGGACTGGGGTCCTGCTTGTCTCTCTTTTAGAGCAGGCAGAAAGGGCCCTCAAGACTTTAAGTGGTGGCCGCTGCAGTGCCTGGTGGACAGGATGCTGTCACTCCTCACCGAAGACACTGATCATCTTGAGGTGGATCTGCTGGGCCATTGAAAATTGCAACCATTTCTGGCCCTGTTATAGCACCAACACAGGATATTTGGCCCAACTTCCATCAGGATTTTCACTTGTGCTGGAAAGACAGTTCCAGTGTAAAATTCGCCTCAGTGATGTCGGCAATGGTGCAATGCCAACTTTTCGCCTACTAGTCATACTTTCATTTTCATTGGCCTAAAATACTGACAGACTTTGTTTACTCACATAGCAGCCAGCTTTCACTAACACTGGAGCTCCTGAAACCATTCTCTGTCAAGAAACAGTCATATTCAAACCACAGTCTTTGCCAGCCTGTTATATAGCACAGTCACTACTCATTCACACAAGAAAGCTTAAGCAAGCTAGGGCTCTCTTCTTTCAAGTGAAGGAGGGTGAGAGGCGACTTGATAGAGGGGTATAAGATGGTAAGAGACAGAGATGGAGTGGACAGCCAGGAACTTTTTCCCAGAGTGTAAGCAGCTAATATGAGAGGTGTTTTGGCAGAAAGTATGGGGGGCAGGGTGGGGGAATGTTGTTTTACACAGAGAGTGGTAGATGCATGGAAAGTGCTGCCCTGGGTGGTGGTGGGGCATTAAAGAGGGGCACATGGATGAAAGAAAAATGGAGGTCTATGTGGGAGGGAACAGCTAGAATGGTTTTGGAGTAGGTTTGGGCTTGGCACAACATCATGGGCTGAAGAGCCTGTACTGTTCTATGTTCTGCACAGTGGCTATTATATTAGGTATCTCCTGTATCTAATAAAGTGGCCACTGAGTGTATGGTCGTGGTCTCCTGCTGCTGTAGCCCATCCACTTCAAGGTTTGACATGTTGAGCATTCAGAGATGCTCTTCTGCACACCACTGTTGTAACACATGGTTAGTTGAGTTACTTGTCAGCTTGAACCAGTCTGGCCATTCTCCTCTGACCTCCCTCATTAACAAGGCGTTTTCACCCACAGAACTGCCACTCACTGGATGTTTTTTTGTTTTTCACACCATTCTCTGTAAACTCTAGAGACGGTTGAGTGTGAAAATCCCAGGAGATCAGCAGTTTCTGAAATACTCAAACCACCCCGTCTGGCACCAACAACAATTCCACGGTTAAAATCACTTAGATTACATTTCTTTCCCGTTCTGATGTTTGGTCTGAACAACAACTAGATCTCCTGACTGAGTCTGCATGCTTTTATGTATTGAGTTGCTGCCACATGATTGGCTGATTAGATATTTGAATTAACAAGCAGGTGCACAGGTGTACCTAATAAAGTGGTCATTGAGTGTACTTCAGTTGGCTATTGATGGTTGGTATGGAGCCTCAGATGCATTTAAAATGCAGAGAAGTAGTTATTATCCAATCCCTTAATTCACCAAGAGCTTATAGAGACTCGTGCTCATAACTAGACTTCCAAGCACCGTGACAATTTTCCCTAAAATCTGTGACCTCTTGTGATCTCAGAGGTTTATGCATGGTCAGACCATTCTCAAGGTCAAAGCCATGGTCACCCTCTCAACTTCCCAGCTACGGAATCACACATCTCACAGTTTGCAGTTCAATGTCACCTGAGGAGGGCCGCCCGACCTCTACCCTCAATCCGTTAGACCAGGCCAGAGGGAGAAATAGGAGACTGAGCCTGAAGAAATCCTACCACTCCAGGCTCCCCCAGAGCATAGCACTAACAGCAATGCAGATGTAATAATTTTATCCCCTGGCAGATATTTCTTGTCAGGAATACACCTGGAGTCTCAATTGCCCTCTTGCACACAATGGAGCTCTCCTTCCTCAACTTCTCCACCAGCCTCTCTCTGTGTGAACCTTCAAGCCCATTACTTCCCCTCTCCTCACACTTCTGCAACCATTCGACACACACACTCTGTACCAGTTGCGACTGGGGTACTTAAGTGTCGCACATGCTCCTTCGAGGGCTGGCTCCTGACATCACAGCGATTTTGGCTAAGTGCCATCAGAATAGTATAGCACAGCAACAGACCCCATGGCCCACCATGTCTGTGTTAAACGCAACGACAAATTAAACTAATCCCTTCTGCCTGCACGTGAATTGTATCCTTCCGTTCTCTCTACATATTCATGTGCCTAGATAAAAGCCTCTTAACAATCACTATCGTATCTGCTTCTGGAAGCCTGTTCCAAGCACCTACAATTCTATGTAAACAAAAACTTGCCCTACACATCCCCCTTAAATTTTCCCCTTCTCACCTTAAATGCACACTTCTCATTTCTACCCTGGGATAATAGTTCTGGTTGCTTCCCCCATCCATGTCTCCCATAATTTTAAAATATCTATCAGATCCCCATATGTCTAAAACTAAACTATCTCGCATTTACCCAGATGTTAATCCCTGCTGTGACAAATGCAAAAGGGGCGAGGATTCTCTTATTCACGTGCATTGGACATGCCCTCGCTCGGAAAAATACTGGAGAGATGTTTTCCAAACTCTATCCCAAATACTTAATTACAATCTGGAACCTAACCCTTTGATTGCTCTTTTCGGCACCTCTGGAGATGGGGACACGCACTTAAGTCCGCCCAAACATTGCACACTGTCTTTTGCCTCTCTTTTGGCCAGGCGCGCAGTCTTGCTCAGGTGGAGGGATACTGCCCCATCCACGCATGCTCAGTGGCTCAGGGACATCATGTCCTTGAGAAGACCCATTATTCAACTCTCAATTCGGACATAAAGTTCCAAAAGGTGTGGGGACCCTTTCTTGAATATTTTCAGAATTCCCAGCCAAACTAAAGGTTCATCCCTTCTTCCTCTCCTCTTCACATAACTCCCTGACTTTCAGCATTCTCCGGTAAAATTCTACGAACTCAGACGTGTAAACATACGACAGTTTACGAGTTAGGAAAATACACCTTCTCTATACCGATGCAGCTCCGTGGGAATAAAGGTTCTGCTTAACCCTTTTTGCTAATGCGATGATGGCTTGGAGATGGGAATTGGGAGGGGTAGGTCAGGGCAGGGAGGCAACCAAAGCATGATTGTACTATGGGTGCATCTCTTTCACAGATGTGAGTTGAACATCTGTTACAAGTGTTATGTACTGCACAAACCTCCTTTGTACTATGCTTTCTTGATTTAAAAAACCTATAAAATTATTGCTGAGAGAAAAAATATCTATCAGATCCCCCCTCAGTCTCTGCCTCCCCAGTGAAAACATCCTAGCTTTTCCAGTCCGCAAACACGAGGAAATCTGCAGATGCTGGGAATTCAAGCAACACACACAAAATTCTGGTGGAACGCCAGCATTTTGTGTGGGTTGCTAGCTTTTCCAGTCCCTCCTTATAGCTGATACTCTTTAATCTGGGCAGCCTTCTGGTAAACCTCCTCTTACCTTTGCCAAAGCCTCCACATCCTTCCTGTAATGGGGTGACTAGAAATGCATATAGTAATAGATAATTCATTTGTACATGCTGAGCCAGGAAACACTACAGAATACAAATAAATACAACAAAGGTTTATTGAGTTTCTTTGGGTACCAGATACAGCAGGATGTAGATCAGTTATGAACAGAGAAATGACAATGGAGTTAAATCCAATCAAGTGTGAGGTGTTGCACTTTGGGAGGTCAAATGTAAGGGGAAAGGATACAGTTAACAGCAGGATCCTTGGGGCCCGAGTCCACAATCCCCTGGAAGGAGCAACTTCTGTAGACAGAGTGGTAAAGAACGTGCTTTGCTTTCACTGCTTGGGGCACAGGATATAAGAGTCAGAAAGTTATGATGCAGTTGCATAAAACTTGGCCATACTTCGAGTATTAAATGAAGTTAAGATCACCCCATTACAGGAAGGACGTGAGGGTTTTGAAGAGGGCGCAGAAGAGGTTTACATGGATGCTGCTTGGAGTAGAGGCCATGAACTCTACTCTTTTTTTTTCTCTCTCTCTCTTTCTGGAGTGTCAGAGGCTGAAGGGAGACCTGATGGAAATTTATAAAATTATGAGAAGCAGAGATGGGGTAGTCAGTCAGAATCTACTCCCCAGGATTGGGTTTGAATATTGTCAGTGTACCAACACCACTGTCAACAGAACCAGCTGAGTGCCATTTTGGCACAATGAAAAGGAATTTCAAATTTGTTGAACTTAGGTGTCTTTGTTTAATGGTTTGTGCATTTCCCTGATGCCTCGGTTATAAATAGATAACTAAGCTATAATTATACAGAAAATATAATAATTATTTTGTCTGATATTTCTGAGAATACATAAGAATAACCAGCATGGAAATGCATTGATCTCAATGGGACGAATGTTAGAGGTGAGAACAAGTGGGGGCAGGTATCTTCACAAGTGCTAAGTGAGGATATATTTCTAGTCCGTTACCTCTCAGATGTACAACAAGATTTATCATGAGGGATCATGAGGGAGGGCTGAAATCACAACTACAGGTATAAAAAAAGGGCAGAAATAGCAACTATCTGGACTTGTTTCAGAACCATTAAACAGAAATTGAAAAAAAGTGCAGATGCCAGTAGTCCAAAATAAAAACAGAAGATGCTAGAAATACTCAGCAAGCCAGGCAGCTGGAGACAGAAACAGAGGTGATGATTTAGGTCAAAGACTTTTAGTGGAAAAAATGAAAAGAAAGAAAAAAGAAACAAGTTACTCTTAAATTGCAGTGAAATTGGGGAGAGATAGAGAGGACAAAGGGAATACTTGTGACAGGGTGAGATTAGAATTGCCGTGGGGATAAACTGTAGATGAAATTAATTATTTGATTGATCGACACGGTAAATTACATGAACAAAGAAAGTTAAAATCTGCAAAATGCAGCCAATTAGAGAGAGAAAAGGCAAACAAAAAAAGTAAGGGCTGCAAAATGGAAAGTAAAAAGTAGGCTTGTGGATAATGGTGTCAAGGCTGAGTGTGGAGATAAAGGCCAAGGATCAAGCATTACAGAGTGGTGGGAGATACGAGAAACTGTTTGCACAGAAAGTGACAGATATCCCTCTTTTGCTTTGGGATACGTAATCACCTCTGCAGAATCCATTGGAGAAGACTGCAGCCTGTAATGGAACCTGCACAATTAAATTAACCAACAGAAAACCTGATGACCAGAGTGAGATCCACCCAGCCTAAGTTTGTCTGTACATAATGCTCAGGGAATTCAAGTACAGTCAAAGAAAATCCACCCTATTACAACACTCCTGGGCATGGGCTTGCGAGAGCTGTGTCAACAAACTCAAGGATGTGGAAAGAACTGGAACGGCCAACAGCAAGGACAGAGGGTCAGAGGTCAAAGGCAATTGGCAGTCATGATAACCATGATGGCCAGATTTTGTACAGTGGAGTTCTCAGAAACTGGATTGAAAGGACTGTATACGTTTGGATAGAATGTTCTGCACTGAAGGATGTTAATTATGAAGAAAGTGTATTTGAAGATGACTTTATGGAAGAGGTTCTCGACAGGGAGCATGAGGTCAAGTGAATAGGAAAATATGGTACAGCAATTGTAGCGCTCCCCTCCATGTCAGACCCCATCTTTTGCTATGTCACAAAAGACACTAGCATTTCTCTACAGATGTACAGTGGAGAGCATTCTAACTGGTTGCCGAATGTGGAGGCTCCAGTGAGCAGGGACACGGCACATGTGATGATGATGAATGTGCTGGATCAAGAGAGGCTGTAGAGGGTTGTAGACTCAACCATCTCCATCACGGGCACAACACTCCCCACCATTGAGGACATCAAGAGGCAGTGCCTCAAAAAGGCAACATCCATCACTAAGGAGCCTCACCATCCATGACATGCTCTCTTCATGTTACTACTATTGGGGACTGAAGACCCACACCCAATGTTTTAGGAGCAGTTTCTTCCCTACCGCCATCAGATTTTTGAATGGTCCATGAACACTTCCTCACAACTCCTCTTTTGCACTTATATATTTATTGTGACTTATAATAATTTTATATCTTGCTGCTGCCACAAAATAGCAAATTTCACAAAATGTCAGTGATAATAAACCTGATTCTGATTCGTCACTGTCACTGGGGCTAAATCCTAAAAATTGCTACCCACCACACTGAGGGAGCAGCTTCAGCAGAGGGACTGCGACAGGCCAAGAAGGAAGCTCACCCACTTTCTCAAGGGTAGTTAGGGATAAGCAATAAATGCTGGCCTTGTCAATAACAGCTACATTTTGGAAAAACTACTTGTAAACAAAACTGGATGTTGGAAAGAGAAGTTGCTGTCAGAATTAGGTGGGAATTTGGAAGAGATGGGAATGGTGGGGGTCAAGAGTGTGCTTTTGATTTACAGCGGGTGTTTTGCAAAGCTGCTGGAGGGTCTTCAGCTGTCCTTACCCTTACGGGAGCACAGCTTGAAACAGTATTTCTGCTGGGGGTTAGCCAAAACAGGCATATACCACAAGTCTCGAACAAGTGGTCCATCCTTGAAGCCAAGAAGGCAGTTGGCGGCCACCTGAAATCTGGATTGAAGATGAAGTTCAGGCATTTGAATTGCTTAGAGCCAAGGAGACATAGATCTTTCTTTGTACATTTAAAGTCATTGTGTAAATTCTGGATCTGGATCATCATAAAGATCATTAGCAGGGTGAAATAAGGTATGATATTTCAGTGACATCAATCAGGTCTTGAAAAACTTCACATGAATGTGCAAGATCAGTAACACCGTGGCCTTCATCATTGTGTATGCGCATGCATGCTTGTAAAGTGTGTCTCTTTATTTGTGTGTCTGTACTCTACATGTTTGTTTAAAATGTATCTCTGTATTTCTGTGTGTGGGTGTGTGTGCACTGAGAAAGATTCTGGAATGAAATTTAAACAACTTGGAATCTCTGGAATTGAAACAATTTGGAGGTTTCTTGACTGAAAAACAAGTTCTGTGGAAGTCGTTGTCTAACCATTCATGCAGAGTCAGTAGCCAGAAGGAATATTTCTATGTGGAGGAATGGAGTTACATAGACAAACGAGGGGTGATTGATAAGTTTGTGGCCTAAGGTAGAAGGAGTCAATTTTAGAAAACCTAACACATTTATTTTTCAACATAGTCCCCTCCTACATTTACACACTTAGTCCGGCGGTCGTGGAGCATACGGATCTTGGACCTCCAGAAAGTGTCCACAGCAGGGGTGATTGATAAGTACGTGGCCTAAGGTAGAAGGAGATGAGTTATACAGCTCTCATTACATGCACGTGCAGTTCAACTCTTTGAGTGATCATGCAGAAAGTTTGAAGTTAATAACTCATCTCCTTCTACCCTAGACCACGAACCTCACATAAAATACTGCAGCACAGAAACAAACCCTCTGGGCCATCTTGTCATTCTGAACTATTAATCAGCCTAGTCCCATTGACCTGCACCCGGACCACAGCCCTCCATACCCCTCCCATCCACGTAACTTCCAAATTTATCTTAAATGTTGAAAACAAACCCACATTCACCACTTCCATTGGCAACTCATTTCATATTCTCACCACCCTCTGAGTGAAGAAGTTCTCCTTCATTCTCTCTTTAAATAGTTCACCTTTCACCCTTAACCAATGACCTCTAGTTCTAGTCTCAACCATCCTCAGTGGAAAAAGTCTGTTTGCATATACCCTATCTATACCACTCATAATTTTGTATACTTCTATCAAATCTCCCATCATTCTTCTATGCTCTAGGGAATAAAGTCCTAACCTATTCAATGTTTCCCTATAATTCAGGCCCTCAAGGACTGGCAATAACCTTGTAAATTTTCTCTGCACTCTTTCAATCTTATTGACATCTTTCCTGTAGGTAGGTGACCAAAACTGCACACAATACTCCAAATTGGTCCTCACCAACGTCTTGTACAACTTCAACATAACATTCCAATTCCTGTACTCAGTACTTCAATCTATGAAGGTCAATGCACCAAAAGCTTTCTTTATGACCTATCTACCTGTGTTGCCACTTTCAAGGAATTATGGATCTGTATTCCCAGATCCCTCTGTTCTACCACACTCCTCAATGCCCTGCTATTCACTGTGTAAGTCCTAGCCTGGTTTGTCCACTGATCCGTAGCCCTTTTAGCTTCCTTGTGTTCCCTTCACAATGAATTTTCCCACCTGCCTTTGTGTCAACAGCAAAATGTGCAAGAATACTTTTGGTATCTTCATCCACGTCATTTATAAAAATTGTAAAAAGTAAAGGCCTCAGTTCTGATCCATATGCACAAGCTGTAACATAACATAACTTATATTTAACATGCTAAGCACCAATCTGGTATCTCAGTGCCAGCACTATCATGAAGAGATCCTATTATGTGATAAGTATCCATCTTGCTCTCCACCAGGTTAGGAATAAAGGATGCTTTAGCAGAACAATTTTGATATTACGGTAAACCATTGTTTCATTCATAGAGCCATAGTCATACAACACTGAAATAGCCCTTCGGCCCACTGAGTCTGTGCCGACCACTTCCACTAATCCGACACTAATCCCATTTTATTGTCCCCACATTCCTCTCAACTCCCCCCAGGTTCTACCCCTCACCTACACACAAGGGGCAATTTGCAGCGGCTGACTAACCCACCAATCCGCACACCTTTGGGATGTTGGAAGAAAATGGAGCACCCCCGGGTGACAGGAGGAATGTGCAAACTCCAAGCAGTCAGTGCCCAAGGTCAGGGTGAAACGCGGGTCTCTTCAGCTGTGAAGGAGAGGCTCTGCCAGCTGCACCACTGAGTCACCCACAGGCTCAGTACAGACACCTATCACTCACTGAGTGGCTGGCACCATTTTCGCCAAAAGGACACCGCAACGTAGGGCAGCAGCAAGATAGAGCAACTTCAGATCGGATCTTATTAAACAGCAGAACAGGCCCGTGTGGCCGAACCTTGCTCCTAATTTGGATGGCTACATGCTCATCAATACCAGAAAGCTGTCACTTTCATACATCTTCTAATTAAAAAGTCTTTTTCCCTCTTTTCCCTTGTGCGATGCAGCTCAAACAAGCAGGGTGACATTGAGGTGGAAATTCCCTCTAGGGAGTCTGTCCAAAACTGTAACTGGGACACCTGACATTAACCCCTCCCTGCCCACACCCCCACCACTGATCCTGCAATGGCGCCTGACTTTCAGATGTCCTCATCTGGCCAGACAACTTTCCACCTCAGTACCAGCTGCGGAAGATCTGCAGGAAAGCAGCTCAGAAGAAACACACTGCATTGATGAAAGAGCATTGGGGCAAGCAACATACTGGTGGGCCTTTTGAGTTGATATCGAAAGTTTTGAGCTGATATTAGGGCAGCGCAGTTGCGTAGTGCCAGCAACCAGGGATCAAATCCCACTGCTGTCCGTAAGGAGTTTGTGTGTTCTCCCTGTGACCGTGTGAGTTTCCTCCGGTTGCTCCAGTTTCCTCCCACGTTCCAAAGATGTACAAGGTTAATAGGCTAATTGGTCACATGGGTATAATTGGGAGGGGAGAGTGGACCATGGGATAAGGGGCACAAAAGGGAGGTGATAGGATGAGAAGAGGTAATGGGGGGGGGGGCAGAATGGGGAATTGAAGAAGAGGGAAGAGGGAGGGGAAAAGTTACTGGAATTTGGAGAAATCAATGTTCATGCCATCAGGTTGGATGTTATCCAACGGAATATGAAGTGTTGCTCCTCCAACCTGAGGGTGGCCTCATCATGGCAGTAGAGGAGGGCACGGACTGACATCTTGAAATGAGAATGGAGATTGGAATGGAAATGGTTGGCCAATGGGAAATGCTGCTTTTTGCAGATGGAGTGAAGGTGCCCCAATCCATGTTAGGTCTCACCAACGTAGTGAAGGCTGTATTGGGAGCACTGTATACAGTATATGAGCTCAACAGATTTGCAGATGAAATGTTGCCTCACCTGGAAGGACTGCTTAGGGCCCTGAATGGCGGTGAGAAGGTGAACAGGCAGGTGTAGCACTTCTCCTTGCAGGAATCTGTGCCAGGAGGGACATTAGTGGGGAGGGACAAGGGAGTCATGGAGGGAACAATCCCTGCAGAAAGCATAGAGTGGGGGTGCAGGGGTGGCGGTAAAGATCTGTTTGGTGGTAGGGTCTCATTGAAGATGGCGGAAGTTGCAGAGAATGATGTGTTGGATGTGGAGGCTCATGGGATGGTAGGTAAGGACAAGAGGAACTTTATCCCTGTTAAGGTGGTGGGAAGATGGGGTGAGGGAGGATGTCTGGGAAATGGATAGATGCGGGTGAGGGCAGCATCAATGATGGAGGAAGGGAAACACCATCCTTTGAAGAAGGAGGACATCTCTGATATCCCAGAGAGGAAAGCCTCATCCTGGGAACAGATGAAGCAGAGACGAAGAAACTGAAAATAGGGGATAGCATTTTTACAGGAGACAGGGTAGAAAGAGGTATAGTGAAGATAGCCATAAGAGCCTGTAGGTTTGTCTCCAGAGATGGAGATAGACGGATCAAGAAAGGGGAGAGAGATGTCAGAAATGGACCAAGTGAACTCAAGGGCAGGGTGAAAGTTGGAGGCAAAGTTGATGAAATTGATGAGCTCAGCATAGGTGCAAGAAGCAGCATCAATGCAGTCGTCAATGAATTTGAACTGAATTGACTTTATTTCTTACATCCTTCATATACATGAGGAGTAGAAATCTTTACGTTACATCTCCATCGTAGCAGTGCAGCAGAAACAGAGTTGGGGAGAATTACCAAGGAAGGCTTAGAACATGGACTGTTTCATGTAGCCAACAAAAAAGGCAGACATAGCTGGGACCCGTGCGGATGTCCATAACTACTCTTTGAGTTTGGAGAGAGTGGGAGGAGTCGAAAGAGGAATTGCTGAGGGTGAGGAGCAGTTCTGTCGGATGGAGGAGGGCTGTGGTGGAAGGGAACTGTTCGGATCTGTTGTCGAGAAAGAAACGGAGAGCTTTAAGGCCTTTTTGATGGGGAATAGATATAGGGACTGAAAACATGGAGATCAGGACCAGGGAACTGGGGAGATTCACACTGGAATTTTCCTGTGAAATATAGCAATAAAAGTGCATTTTCAATCACATTGTGGTGGAGTAAACAGTGCTGCTTGATTACATTTCTAGCCAATAATATTTTGATGTAAATGAATGCAGTTAAGTCTTACATTAGGAAACAGGTCAGTTCCAACAGGAAGCAACAATCTTCTGGAGAAACTCGAAGGTTCAAGTGGGCACCTGTGGGTGGGAGGTGGGAAGGAATCATTGATGCTTCAGGTCAAAACCCTGCACCAGAACCTGATGCAGGGTTTCAATCTGAAACATCAACAATTCCTTTCCTCCCACTGATTCCACTTGACCTGTTGGGTTCCTCCAGCAGATTGTTTGTTGCTCCAGACTCCAGCGTCTGCAGTCTCTTGTCTCCAGTTCCAATATGACTTCAGTTCAGAACAATCCACCCATATTTTGCTTCTGGCGTCAATGAACTACACAGCAGAGAAGAATAAGTACATACATTGAAATAATAAACACAAGAGATTCTGCAGATGCTGGAAATCTTGAGCAATACACACAAAATGCTGGAGAAACTCAGCAAGCCAGGCAGCATCTATAGAGAGGAATAAACATTTGATGTTTTGGGCCTAGACCCTTCATCAGGACTGGAAAGGGAGGGAGGAGAAACTAGAATAAGAAAATCGGGTGAGGGCAGGGGTACAACTGCCAGCTGATAGGTGAGGTGGAAGGTGAGGGAGGGAGGGGAGATGAAGAAGCTGAGAGGTGATAGGTCGGAGAGGTAAAGAGTTGAAGAAAGAATCTAATAGGAGAGGACAGTGGACCATGGAAGAAAGGGAAGGTGGAGGGGAGCCAGAGGAAGGTGATGGACGGGCAAGGAGAAGAGAGGGGTGAGAGAATAGCCTGAATGCAGAATGGAAAACTATGAGAAGGGGGAAGGGAGGGTGGAGAAATTACCAGGAGTTAGAAAAATCAATATTTAATGCTATCAGGTTGGAGGCTATCCAGACAGAATAAGAAGTCATGTTCCTCCAAAGTGAGTATGGCCTCATCATGACCGTAGAGCAGGCCACGGACAGAACATTGAGACATATGAAATAGGAGCAGGAGTTGTCCATTCAGCTCTTTAAGCCTGCTCTGCTATTCGATAAGACCATGGCTAATCTTTAAGCTCTCTTTCCCACCTGATCCTATGACTCCACTAAAAACCTAAAAACATACCAAGATCAACGTTGAATACACTCAGTAACTGAGCCTTTGCATTCTCCTTGGATGGAGAACTCCAAACATTAACAACCCACTGTGTGGAGAAATGTCTCCTCACCCATGTGCAGAATGGCCAACCTTTTAGCCTGGCTCTGAACATTCCAGCCAGAGGGAACCTCCTCACAGCATCTGCACAGTCAATCCCCCTCAGAGTATGATGTCGTATAATGGCTTAAGCTCCCTGGTTCAGATGGCCTAGAAGACCTCACTTTTGGAGTGATTCCCCAGGTGCAGTCTTCCCAATGAAGCTGCTGCTCTCCTCTCTCAGAAATGCTGCAAGAGCCAGTAAGGCTCTTTCCCCCTCAACACCTCCCTCCCGAGGCTTACCAGCTGTCTGAGCTATGAAGGTGAAGTCTCACTGGAACAGTTTCTCACAGAAATAATCTGCTTCCTGCATTGTTTACTTCGCAGCTCTATGATGCAAAATGTCTTTTTACAAAGATCAAAGAACACTCAACCCCCCCCCCCCCCCCATGTTTTAGAAGAAGAAGAATAGCCCTTAACTTGGTAGTGGAGTTATTGGGGCACCGTCATAACGGTGCTTCCGTAGCAAGCTATTCTTATTTTTGTGAGGCCGAGTTGCTAGCTCGACACTCAACCCGACTTGGATTCGAACTTGGGAACCTTCGCTCCGGAGTCTGGTGCTGATATTATTGTGCCACCAAGAATTGATGTTAAAGTTCTCTTACTTGTTTCTAAAGCTCTCAACAGAGTACATCACAGAATCACTTTTGTTTTATAATCTGCTCGAGCTCTCGGATTTTCTTCCACCGGTCTCTTAAATTTAAACAATCTCCCTCAAAAGATAATTGGCAAGTCAGTTTTTTTGATCTACACTCCTAAACTGTGGAATTCAATACCTAGAACTGTGAGGGGCACTTAAACGCCGGCTCAAAACCTATTTATTTAACCTTGCTTTTAACTACCATCTTTTTGTCTTTTATTTTTATGTTTGCACTTTATCCCATCATAGAGCACTTTGAACTACATCTTCTGTATGAAAAGTACTCAATAAATAAGTTATTATTATCATCAAAAGTTAAAGGACTTTGCTGTTTTTCATGAATTATTTAAAAAAAAGTTAATGCATTTCAAAACAGCCTAAAATCCCAAGGGGTTTTGACGAGGTGTATATGGAGAGGACGTTCCATCTTGTGGGAGAACCTAGGACGAGGGATCACCATTTAATAATAAGGGGTTGCCTATTTAAGACAGAGATAAGGTGGTCTTGTTTCTCTCTCATAGGGTTGCGAGTCCTCAACCCTTCCTTCACCAAGGACTGCTGAAACCCGGTTGTACAGGGTGTTAGTGAGACCACATCTAGAAGACTATGGATGGTTCTGCTCCCCTTACCTAGAAGAGGATGTGGTACCATTGGAGGCAGTTCAAAGCAGATTCATCAGGGTGATCCCTGGAATGAGAGGGTTGCCCAATGATGACACTTTGGAGTTTAGAAGAATGAGGAATGGATGACCTTATTCAAACCCAGGTGGCTTGACATTGTAGAAAGCATTACCGACAAGGAAAATAGCTGCAAAATAAGAACGACATGCAAAATGCTGGAGGAACTCAGTAGGTCAGGCAGCACCTATGGAGGGGAAGAAATAGTCAAATTTTCGGACTGAGACCTTCCTGAAACGTTGACTGGTTATTCCCCTCCATAGATGCTGCCTGACTTGCAGAGTTCCTCCAGCATTTTGCATGTTGCTCTGTATCTCCAGCGTCTGCAGAATCTCTTGTGTTTACCAAGTAACGGGCTGGTCATTTAAAACTAAGGTGTGCAGAAATGTCATCTCTCAGAAGGTAGTGAGTCTCTGCCCGTGAGTGTGGCGGAGGCTGGATCATTAGACGTACTTTAGGCTTCAAGGTGGAGATAGATAATTGTTTGAAAAATGAAGGAACTGAAGCTTGTAAGGAACTGGCATAGAAGAGGAGCTCAGATCAGCCAAGGTGATATTGAACGGCGGGGCCTAAGGGACTGAGTAGCCTACGCCTACTCTCACTTTCTTGTGTGTTTCTGTCCCAGCTCTCTCTCTGTTTTCCCTCTGGATGTGTGGCAGTTCAATCTGATGTCTCTCCACCAGACTGATTCTCCAGCTAAATTCTGGGAATTCCGTGGAAGTTTGTCCGGACTCTACAATGGAGCAGCACAGGAGCAGTATTTAGCTGAACAGTAAGTTTTCTACTTTCACTCAGGAATTGCAAACTTCCACCCTGTTGCACAGATAATCGGCAGGTCCAGGTCAATGTTTTTTCTCCCAAACACGGAGACCATAGGCCTTCCCACTTTCCCAATCGCCATTCTTCCCAGAAATCTGTCGAATGCAAAATAATTATCACCATGAGCTCAGTCAGTTTATGCTCCAAACAAGCCTTTGCAACATTCCACTTCTGCATGGTAGCACCCAGCTTGTTTATGAAAGTCTTTAATGAGGATGCGGGGGTAAGTTTTTCACACAGAGAGTGGTGAGTGCGTGGAATGCACTGCCGGCGACGGTGTTAGAGGTGGATGCACTAGGTTCTTTTAAGAGACTCTTAGGTAGGTGCATGGAGCTTAGAAAAATAGAGGGCTATGCAGCAGGGAAATTCTAGGCAGTCATGGTCTAGGTTACATGGTCAGCACAACATTTTGGGCCGAAAGGCCTGTAATGCGCTGTAGATTTCCATGTTCTATGTTGTATAATGTTTGTTTGGAGTGAAAATTGCTTTCATTCCAACAACAAGAAGCTCCTTAACACTTGACACTAATTTTCCATGTCTAAATTGATTGCAAGTTGTTGAGAATTGGTGTTAATCCAGCCTGAAAGGTCAAATGCAATTAGCACTCAATTTGGGCCTAATCTTATTTGAATAATTATTTAAAACAAAGTCACACAGGTTCAGAGAAAATATCTGGAGGTCATTTGAAGTTTTGATAATCATGTAAAGGAAGGGATGGGGGGAGAATAGGATTAGTGGGTGTCTGTGACACATTTCTCATTCCACAGACATTCTTTGAGCCAGACCGACCCTCCAGTACAGTGCTAAGGGGACTGCCATACTGTCAGGTGCTACCTGAAGTCTGCCTGCCCCCAGGCACAAGTTGCCTGTTCCCATGGCTGAAGAGAGGGCACTGATTTCCTGATGTCCAAGTCCACTCCAGAGGAAGAAGCAGATGAACATTCTGCGGGATGGGACTGCACACAATGTTTCCAAACATCGCTGTAAAACCTTCTGTCTTTTGCTTTGCTTGGCACAGTGGATCAGGTTACTGTGGAGTAACAATGCTAATTGGTCCTCCCATTGCAGTGGCTTGATGCCAACTAATGATGGCATGCCCTGTGGCAGTCAGGCACACGTGAGAGCAAATCCGCTCATGCGCACTGTCGTGCCAGGAGAAGCCTCTCGCTGGTCCAGGAAATCCTGCCTGTACAGTCCCCCGGGGAGTGGGACGACTCACCCTTGTTGTGAATGACCCAGTGTTTCTCCTGTGAGTCAGACTTTGATGGGCAAACCCAGATGCCAGTGCTGTTCCTGGGGCTGGAATGTCCCCTGAGAAGCCCAATTTCCAGCGTTGGCATCGGTTAAAGTCTGCCACGGAACCTTTCACTCTGCCCTTTTTACCGAGCCCACTGGGATAATGTTTTTCTTTGAAGAGTATTCTATCGGCCAGGAAATTGTGCCCACGGAGCCTGTCCCAGGTTAAACTGGAAAGCGACCGAGCATTCCTTCAGATAAATAGGAGAACTTGGCTGCCGGGAGGAACATGTGGTAATTATAATCACTTATTTAAGTTGGTTTCAGGTGTTTTGTGCGCAACTATGTTTTAAATGCTAAAAAATATATTTTTAACACTTCTGTGGTTCTCAAACATCACTGTGATATCAACGATGCTCACAGTGAGTCAGTGACTCTGCTCATACTGATCACTTTGACAGCCCATGTTTTAAAGGGTAAAGCCTTGCCACCTGTCAGAGCAGCCAGTTGCCTACACAGCGATAGCCCTTGGACCAAAGAACTGGGAGGTGGCGTTGTCACAGGATACTGCACAGGAACAGACGGCCTGGCACAGGGCAGGTGGCTACTGGCACTGGCTAACAGGGCTGCTGCCTCGTTCTTTGATAAGGCAGAAGGTCATTTAGCTGCTTCCTTCAGTGAATTAGCCATGTCAGAATGGAGTCATAGAGAAGTACAACACAGAAACAGGCCATTCAGCCCATCTAGTCTGTGCTGAACTATTATTCTGATTAGTCCCATTGACCTGCACCTGGACCATAGCCCTCTATACATACCCCTCCTATTCACGTACCTATCCAAACTTCTAAAGAGGAAGGTATTTGATGGAGGTAAGGGGAGGAGGAACTGGATTCTGGATTGTGAGGCCCGAGTGTGCAGTGTGTATTGAGGACAGTGTCTTCTACACCCTCTACCCACGTGCTGAAAATGGTAAGATGAATGCAGACAAAGGAAGTCAGTGTGGCATCTGTCCAGATTAAACATTTGCTCAGGCCCCAAACACTCAATCAAAGTTCTTCAGCTTTGCGCCATCGGATCAATACTTGACTTTGCGACTCCCGAGCTGGTTCTCTGCCAGACAAAATGCCTGAAACGGCAGCCAGTAAGCCAGGTGTAAATGGAAATAACAAGAACAATTTCAACAGGGCTGACTTCCCTGCCCTCTGACGCCAGCAGTGCTTGTCGGCTGCTAAGAGGAGCTCCTTGCTGAAGACTTCAGCTGTCACTGACAGTCTCGATATTGATGCAAGGAGACTGGTCCTCGGACGGCGATGCAGGTTGGCTAATGTAACCAGTGTTGACAACATAGAACAGTACAGGAGGAACAGGCCCTTCAGCCCATGATGTTGTTGATGCACCATCAATAACTCTCAGAGACAGGAGGCAAACGATAGGCTTTTATTAGCTGCAAACGTGACCACAACATCTTGGAGACTGAGGGAGGAGCAGTGCCTCCAATCGCCTTTATACCGGGGTCTGTGGGAGGAGCCACAGGAGCAGTCAGCAGAGGGGCATGTCCAGACAGGTATACACCTAGTTTACCACAGTTGTGTCGACTTTTTAATCAAGATCAACCTAACCCTTCCCTCCTACATAACCTCCATTTTTCTATCATCCATGTGCCTAAGAGTCCCTTAAATGTCCCTATTATATCTGCTTCTACCAACAACCTCCCCCTCCCCCCCGGCAGCACATTCCATGCACCCACCACTCTCCGTGTAAAAAAAAAAGCCTACCTCCAACATCCCCCCCCCCATA
Organism: Hemitrygon akajei; assembly: GCF_048418815.1. Classification (NCBI taxonomy): domain Eukaryota; kingdom Metazoa; phylum Chordata; class Chondrichthyes; order Myliobatiformes; family Dasyatidae; genus Hemitrygon; species Hemitrygon akajei. Next base: position 19,459,169 of record NC_133141.1, on the reverse strand, counting down.
TTTTCCTCCAATCACCCTAACATGATGCCCTCTTGCATTAGCCATTTCTGCCCTATGAAAATGTTTGGCTGTCCACTTGATCTATGCCTCTATACATTCCATACCCTGCTGTACCCTCTGATCACACATGACTGCACGGCCAAACACGCGAGAAATCACATTGTCAGGATTGCCGATGACACGACAGTGGTGGGGCTCATCACCAACGATGATGATGATGCAGCCTACAGAGAGGAGGTGGAATACTTCGAGGCCTGGTGCCAGGCAGATAGCCTCTTCCTCAATGTCAACAAGACAAAGGAGATGGTTATTGATTTCGGGAGAACCCACACCACTTCCACCCCTCCCCCCTTACATCAGCAGTTTCAAACTCCTGGGAGTGTACATCGCACACAACCTCTCCCACTCCCAGAACACATCCTCCACAGTGAAGGACGTCCACTAACACCTCTACTTTCTGAGGAGGCCGAGGGGAGCTGGACTTTGCACTTCCATACTCACATCGTTCTGCAGATACACAGTAGAGAGCTTCCTGTAGAATGAGCTGCATCATTACCTGATACGGAAACTGGACTGTGGCGGACAGGAAGGCTCTACAACGGGTAGTCAAAACCACCCAACGCATCACTGGCACCAGCCTACCCTCCATCGAGGACATATATACAGAAAGGTGCTAGAAAAGGGCCAATATCAGGAAGCAGCCCATACACCCTGCTCATGGACTGTTTGTCCCACCCCATCAGGGAGGAGGCTACGTATCAGCCACGTGAGGACCACCAGACTCAAAAACTGTTACTTTCCCCAGGCAGTGAGGCTGATCAAAACCCCCACCCATTATCTCCACCAATAGTTTATTATTTCCTGTCAGTCACTTTATGTACAGCCTAGTGTCACTTTATGGACATACAATCAATCTATGTATATAACCGACCTTATGTGTTTATATTTGTGTTCTTTATCTCTGTGTTTTTTTGTGCTGCATCAGATCCGGAGTAACAATTACATCACTCTCTTTACACGTGTGTACTGGAAATGACATTAAACAATCTATCAAGTCACCTCTCATCATCCTTCGCTCCAAAGAGAAAAGCCCGAGCTCACTCAACCTTTCCTCATAAGGAACCTTTTCCCAGAGAGTGCTGACCGTTGATGGGCTGCTTTGCTGCAGGAATGGCGCAAGTTGTATTGCTGCAGCCGAAGAACCTGGTTTCAGGTCACCTGGCACTGAGAATTTCCCGAGGGTTTCAACCTGGATAAGAGTAAGGTAAGCCTTTGGCACTGAAACCACTCTTGGCTTTGGTGTGTAGATAATGGTGAAGAATGTCCAGAAGTTAAGTGGCTGAACTTCTGACCCCAAGGGGCTGTGAGCTTCAATAATGGCAAGCATTAAAATTGGCTTCAGATAAATTGGAGAGATTGCTATGAACCCAGCCACAAAGACTCAGCTCCCACCCTGTATTAGATGCTTGGCACATTACACTGACGTGGTCATGGAAGAGACATCATCTTTTCAGGCTGCCCAGCCGCCACTGTAAAACTCGAACTGTTAGTGCATTCTGACAACAGGGCCGATAACTTCTGGCATTTAGAAGGATGAACCATGACCTTATTAGGACACAGAATGCAGAACAGTACAGCACAGGAACAGCACCTTCGGCCCACAATTTCAATGCTGACCAATTTGCTGATTTAAATGGCACATCATCCATATCCTTCCATTCCCTGCCTATTGAAGCGTTTATCGATCAGCCTCTTAAAGATTGCTATTGTATCTGCTTCTACCCCTGGCAGCCTGCTCCATGCACTTAGTGCTTTCTGTGTAAATAAACTTGCCCCACACATCTCCTTCAGTGGAAATGTGAGGGGCAAGTTTTTTGACAGAGTGGTAGGTGCCTGGAATGCACTGCTGGGGTGGTGGTGGAAGCAGATATGACTAATAGCATTTGATGAACAGATGGATATGGAAGGAATGGTGATGGGGCATATGGATCATGTGCAGGCAGAGGAGATTTAGATTAATTTGACATGTTTGGGACAGACATTGTGGGCTGAAGGGCCTGTTCCTGTGCTGTACTGTTCTATGTTCCAATAAAATGTAGTGGATACTACTTCAATGCCACGTGCCCCATGTCTCCCTGTCCTCTTACCCCTGCAGGCTGGCACGTAAGTCAGAGCATAGGTACAGTTACTTGGCAGTAGGAAGGTTGGCTGGCAATGCCAACTGTGTGGTTGGCAGTGGTTGCTGTCTTGCAACAACACCAAAGGACAAGCACTCAGCCACTGTTGTTCGAATACCACCTCTTTGCAGAACTGATGTACATACCACACAGCATTGTTTTGTATCATCAGAAAAGGTGCAGTTGTGATTCAGAGCCCCATGAAACAATTTGTACCAATCCACGCCCCTCGCCCTCACTGAACCACAGCAAGATGCTCGCAGTGATGGTTGAAGCCCCTTGTGTGTTTGCGTCCCAGTGCCGTGAAAAGTCGCACCCCTCACCCCAAATCCCATTTTCAAGGACACCTGGACCCAGGCAGCCTTGCAGCAATGAAAGCTGTAACTGTAACTCCAAAACAAATTGAAAGGAAAATATGGGAGCCAGGAGATGCGTGTCTGCTTTGTTTTTACATTTTACTTATGCTGTGGTGGCATAAAGGCGTATGCCATTTACGTACTTTTACATATAACCTGTAACACATTATGTGAACAAAGAGTGTTCAATCAAATATATTTACAATACTACTCAAATATTACTGAAATATTAAATACACAACACTCCTATATAGACATCCACAGCACAGTAAATTTTAAATTGTCCCATTCAGGACTAAAGATTTAATTGCTGAGGGGGATAACGTCTTTCCTGATAAGGGAGATCACTTTGCTTGGCAGGTGAGACCTGTGGCTGTGAAACACTCTGAAGTTTGGGACCTCCTGCAGAAGCTGACTCTGAGACTGCAGGAAGTCTTTCCAACAGCTCTGGACACATTTCCTCTCCAACAATTGACTCTTCCCTCCTCAGCTGATCAATGTGTCATCTCCAGGTGACATCAGACACAATCCCCACTGTGTAGGAGAGCGGCTGAAACATTTTACACCCCAAACCAGACTCAATGCCTCTCTGTCAATCCGTGCATAATTTTTCTCTGTAAAAGAACATCATTGCAAAAGCTATGGGGTGTTCACATCCATTATTCATAATGTGACCTGACTGCCCCTATACCACAAGGCAAGGCGTCACAGGCAAGCTTCACTGGACGATGTGGATCATAATGTGTGAGTACAGTGTCTGACGTCACCATTTCCTGTACCTTTTGGAAAGCCTCCTCACAATGCTTTGTCAATTGCTATTTCTTCCCGATCTGTAGTGATGAGCTCAGTCGGTGGAGCACAGCAGCCAGGTTTGGCAGGAACCTGTTATAGTAATTGACAAATCCTAAAAAGGATCACAATTGTGCTTGAATTTTCTCAGCACACTTGTGTAATCCTTGTGCATCAATGGTGTGACCACATTAAGTGATGCTTGGTTTAAAGAATTTACACTTGTTGCATTGTGCTCAGAGACCATTGTCTTCTAATCTTCGTGATACTGACTTGAGATTTTGGAAATGTTCCTTGTTATCCTTACCGGTAACAATGTAATACTGAGTGCCTGGGCAGCCTTGCAGCACCTGGTCCATAGTTTTGTCAGAATGCACGTGCAGGTAACTACTCCAAAATAAGCCTATTGTAGTTATAAACCCCTTTGCAACTGTTTATGTTGAGAAGCACTTTGGACTTTTGTTCTATCTCCATCTGTAAATAGGCCTCATCTAAGTCCACTTTGCTGAAGTGTTTTCCTTCAGAAAGGTTTTCAAAGTTATCCTCTATCCCGGGCAGAGGGTATTGATCTACTTTCAGTATTATGTTAATGGTGATCGTAAAATCACCACAGATCCTGACAGACCAATTCTTCCTTGCTACCGGGACCACTGGCATTGCCCATGGGCTCCACTCAACCTAGAAAAAAAATTCTTTCAGCCTCCATGTGATCCAGTTCACTGGCTACTTTATCATGGATGGTATAAGGAACTGGATGTACTTTGTAAAACTTGGGTATGTCATTTTCATTTAACACTGTTTTACCCTTGATATGTTTGAGTTTTCCAATGCCATCATTGAACACTGCTGTGGCATCATCCAGTACCTTTCTGAATTCACTTTCAGTTGACTCTATTGCAGGCAATGTGGCATGCAAATAGTGGATGAATCTCCAATCAAGTTGTAGTTGTCTCAGCCAATCATGACCCCACAATGCTGGCCCTCCTGTTTTTACCACATACAAGCCCAATGTGGCTTGTTGGTTGTTGTATTTCACTGTTATGAATGTCATTTCCCACAGAAGTTACCTTTTCTCCAGTATAAATTCTTACTTGGATATCTGCAGGCTTCAGTATCTTTGAAATGCCATTCAAACTTTTTGTGGAATGACTGAAACAGCTGAGCCAGTGTCCAATTCCATTTTAATTAATTTGCTATTCACTTCTAGTGTAAGCCATATTGCTTGTCTATTGTAAGTTTTCACACTGTAAATCTCAAGGCTATCCAGTCCTGTGTCACTCTCATCATAATCACCTTCTTCATCAACAGCATGCAGATTAGTGCTCTTTTTGATATTGCAACTTGACTTCTTATCTTTTTCTCTTCTCTGTGCAGTCCTTTTACTCTTGTCTGCCTGACAGGCTCTTTGTATGAATTCTGCTTTGTTGAATTTTCTGTAAGTTTCACCTTTAAACCTGCATTGGCCTGGTAGATGTGCGCTCCCGCCATATTAGTAACACTATTTGTTTGGCCAGGCTGGTTTCTGTTTAGGCATTTCAATTTTGTTCATGTTTGCTTTCCTTTCTGACTGCAACTCAATTGCGTCTGTCTGCTACTTCCATTAATACAGCAATTTCAATTGCTCTCTTAAATGTGAGTTTGCTTCAGTTAGGAGCTGTTATTGAATGCTTTTTTTTTTGTTGGAGTCCATAAACTAAATGGCCTCTTATTAAGCCCATCACTGAATTGACAACGCTTGGACAATCTTTTCAAATTAGCCACATCAGCTGAAATGGATTCCCCTTCCTTTTGATTCCACTTATGAAACCTAGAGTGTGCTGCAGTCAACAATGGTTTTGATTCTAAATGCTCCTGCGTTACTTTCACAATATCAGCAAAATTCATTTTGGTTGGTTTGATTTGAGCAGTTAAACTTCTGAGGAAACTGTATGCCTTTCCATCTATTACACTCAGCAAAACTGGCACTCCCTTTTCATCTGCTATTTCATTTGCTTCAAAATATTGCTCAATTTGTTCAGTACATAAAACTCAGTTATCTGTTGTGCAAATAAACACATCTATATTTCCGATTTAACCTGCCAATTTTTGTTTATTTTTTATTTCTTATTATCACCTGGTATGCACTGTTTATGAACTCGTGAATTTTGCCCTTCTTCTGCCCTTTTAAAAACGTGACTGTCTTTCTCCCCCACGAAGAAAAAAATGTGCTGCACTTTTTAAAAATTCAAACGTCTCTCTCTCTCTCGCTCTCTCTCTCTCCTTCCGAAGAAGAAAATGTGCTGCGCTTCAACAGGTAGGTAGTCATCTTGGGTTAATTTTAAAACTTCGTTGTCGCTACTGTTATGTTTTGTAACTTCAGAAATTAATCAAAAGGAAAACATGGTAACCGGCAGATGCATGTCTAGTTCATTATTACTTTAGTGAGGCACTCACTCACTTGTGATGTGGTGGCATAAAGGCTTATGCCATTTACATATTTTTACATGTAACCCAGAATGAATTATGTGAACAGCAAAGAATGCTTAATCAAACAATATATTTACAATATTACTGAAATATTAAATACACAACGGTAACTATCAGGTCAGGAGAACACAAAAAGAAAATTATACACTGACAATGGCATCTTGGGTAAAGACAGCCAGCTTCAGGAACAGTTTACATATCAGCTGCTAAACTGCAAACTTTCTGCAACAGCTGTTGCTTGTCTTTATGTTTTGCAGAAATAGAAGATCTGACAAGCTGTGCTGAGAGACTATACAGTGATACTTGTCGCTATGAGTCAGAGTACTCCAGAGACACAGCCTCCTAATGTTGCTCGGTGCTCCAGTGCAGTGCTGAGCAGGTGCTGCACTGCCAGGGCTGTAAAAGGCAAGGCACCTCTTGCCATTGTGAGCAGACGTCAAAGATTCTGAGGTACTAGTTCAGAAGAGCAATGGGTCAAGGGGCCAAAACGTACCCCTCGCCAAATCATAGACACAGGAGATTCTGCAGATGCTGGAAATCTTGAGCAAAATGCTGGAGGAACTCACGAGGATCAGGTAGCATCTCTGATGGGAGAACAGTCGATGATGTGGACTGAGACTCTTTGTCAGGGCTGCTTATTCTCTCTCTCTCTCTCTGCCTGACCCTCTAGGTATTTTCAGGATTCTTTGTCTCTCATTGCTATTTGTGTGATCTTGCTGTGTACAGATAGGTTGCAGACTTCACTACATTACAGCAGTGGCCAATAGGGTGTTTGCAGGTTTTGGAGGGGTGGATCGATGAACATAAGTGGCCATTGGTTCCTCTCCTGTAGCCTCTGACATTTGTGGGGGTAGGGAGAATTGCACAGCCCCTCTCCCCTCCAACTGGCATTCCTCAGGAATGAACATTGGTGGTGTAGTTGGACAGGGTGAAGTGGAGGGAAGATGAGTACCTCACAGCTTTTCTTTAGGGTGGTAGTAAGAGAGGAGCTGCAGTAACTGTTGGGACAACAAGGTTAGGACCAGTCACTGCACCCCCCCCCCAATCATCCTGAGAAAAAAGACTTGCAGCTTTCATCATGTCACTGTCTGTTGGATCGCTCTGTGCACAAACTTGCTCTGTTTTACGGTTGGAGAAACGTCTGCTTTTTAAGACATCCTGTGGTGGCTGGAAGGGGTCTTGGGATGCCAACCGTTACTTTGCCTGGAGGACACTCTGAAACGAAGAGTTGAGGGCCCACAGCTAATAGAGCACACAGAATCCGATACTGTAACAGAAGAAGCACAGGGGGCCATATTTGCATGGCAAGATCCCACAACAAAATGGTAACATTTGGAGAACCTTTTTGTACCGATGCAACAAACAAGATGTTGGTGGAATTAAATGGGTCAGGCAGAACCTGTGGAGGAAAATGGATAATTGATGTTTCAGATTGAGACCCTTCATCTGAAAGCTGAACTGCCTGGTTTAAAATGAGATCAGTAGCAGAAGCAATCTCATTTTTTATTTTGTAGAGAAGGAGGCCACTCAGCCTGTCAGCTTCATGCTGGCTTCAAGTGCAACGATCCCATCAGTCTCGTCACCCCTCATCTTCATTCCCTGTACACTGCAAGTGATTCTCTGTCCCATGCCCACCAGCTTCCCTTCAGATTCTTTTGCCACTTACCTACATGAGGAGTAACTTATGGAAGCCAATTAATCTAGTAGCTCACACATCAGGATGTGGGAGGAAAATAGAGCAGCCGGGGGGAAACCTACCTACTCACAGGGAGTAGGTAGGTTTCACACGTGTAAACTCCAAGCAGACAGCACCCGGACTGGATCAAACCCAGATCTCTGCAGTTGTGAGGCAATGGCACTAAGTCCCCTGGCCTTGCATATTTAGGCTCAAAAAGCTTGCTTAATAAACTTAAAATAAAAACAGAAAATGCTGGAAACGCAACAAGACAGGCAGCATCTGTGAAAGAAGAAATGGTCAACTCCACAGGTCTGAAATCCTTCAGTTCTGACAAAGGGTTTCAGACCCTAAACAATAGCCCTATTTCTCTCAGCAGGTGCTGCCTGACTTGAGTATTTCCAGCATTTCTGTTTTTTTATTTCAAACTTCCATTTATTGCTTTAAATCCTTTTTTTGCCTACCAGCTCTTTGCCTGTATTGGAATGAATTTACGAGTGCACTGAATCAGACAGACTGCTGCTGCACCCAGACGCAGACTGCTGAACATTTGATCATTTGAAGCCTTGCAGTACACAGAGCAGATAAGGATATCTGGACCAGCATAACAAGCTCTCCAAGCAAAACACCGAGACAACATCTCTGTGTTTACTGTGTGAATGAAAAATTATATTTCAAAAACATTTCAAAGCTGTTCCTGTGGCCTGCTGGCAGATGTGGGGTGAGAGTTGCTTTGGGTAGTGCTGTGGTGAACTACATATACCTGTCTGGCCATGCCCCCCCCGCTGACTGCTCCTGTGGCTCCTCCCACAGACCCTGGTATAAAGGTGATTGGGGCCTGAGCCCTGGTCTCAGTCTCCAGGATGTAGTATTGTGGTCAATTGCTGCTTGTTCTTTCTTCCAGTCAATAAAAGCCGATATCTCGCCTCACATCTCCGAGAGTTATTGATGGCGCATCAAGTGCTGAGCTGTGTTAGTCAGAGAGGTACAAGGGAGCTGATCACTGACGGTCTGGCATCAGCTACCTTCAGTGATCTAGGTGTGGTTAAATGCCACATGGGGAACCTTCCTCAAGGAGATATCCATGAGAGCTGACAGGCTCTAATTGGTATGTGTGAAACTTATGAGGTGGGGAGCCTGCGGAATAGTTTGAGTAAGCATTGCCCCACTCTCTGAGTCTGAAGTCCTTGGCAACCCAGGAGTCTTTTATGTTACTTCCTCAGGAACCTAAGGAAGTTTGGCGTGTCGCCACTGACCCTCACCAATTTTTACCAATGCACCATAGAAAGCATCCTATCTGGATGCATCATCATGGTTTATTATAGCAATTGCTTTGCTCGTGATTGCAAAAAACTTGTGGACATCACAGAAACTAGCCTCCCTCTGTGGACTCTGTCTACACTTCTCACTGCCTCAGTACAGCAGCCACCAAATTCAAAGACCACACTTACCCAGACATTCTCTCTTCTCCCCCCATCCCATCAGGCAGAAGATACAAAAGCCTGAGATCACGTATGACCAGGCTCAAGGACAGCTTCTATCCCACTGTCATCAGACTATTGTATGGACCCCAGTACAACAGGATGGACGCTTGACATCACAGTCTACCTCATTATAGCCCTTGAACCTTACCCTGTGTCCGCACTGCACTTTCTTTCTAAGTTTTTGCAACACATTCTGCAAATCTCAAAGTTCAAAATAAAATTTATTGTCTAAGTAGATATATGTCACCATATACAACCCAGATATTCTGTTATTGATTTCCCTTGTACTATCTCTATGTACTGATATGATGACATGACCTGTATGGATGGGATGCAAAACTGAGTTTTTTCACTGTACCTCAGTACATGTGACAATAATAAACTAATGACCAGTTAATAAACCAAGTATTGAAGGATGTGGGTCAAACCCAGAGCATTCTCGGGTACGGTCGGACAGTAAGTTATTTCTTGATACTTGGTGCTGAAGCGTTGGAGAATGAGACATAAAACTGAGGCTCTACCTTTCTTTTCAGGCAGACATAAAAAGTCCCATGGCACTGCTTCAAAGAAGGATTCTCCCCACTGCCCAATCAAGTTTCTTTTCCAAGACTAACATCAATATAAACAGGTGACGCAAGAGACTGCAGATGCTGGAATCTGGAACAAGAAACAATATGGCGGAGAAGCTCAACAGGTCAGCCAGAATCTGTCAACAGAGAGGTGTTTCTAATAAAAATAAAAATCCTTTCTGACCTTGTGCCACGGCCTGAAAACCTCACCAATGTTTCTCAAGTATTCAATGAGTGTGAAAACCATCATTCTCCGACTTGAAGATGAATCTCAGGGTTGTATATGGTATACATACTTTGATAATAAACTTACTTTGAATGGGCCCTCGCCTTTCTCACCAGGATAACATCAAACAGAACAGAGAGAGACTGTGCAGCAGGAATCAGCCAAAGAGCATGAGCAAGGCTCGACGTGTCAGCAGGGAAGAAATCTGTAGAGTTTCAAGTGATGGAAGGGACAACAGAGACAATAATGGAGCAGAGGTGGCTGCAGTGTTCGCTTCAGAAGATCTGTGGCCAAGGAGGGAATAGATCAAAAAGCAGAGTTGAATTTAGTTTTTCCACTTTTTCAGATTGTGAAAACCAGCAAAAAACCTTGGGATTGGAGAAGGGAGTTAAAATAAATCAGAGAAGCAGCAGTGATTAAGGCTAGAAAATTGAAGTAAGAGGATATGATGGTTGAAAACATCCCCTGGAGTCATCACTACGTAAATCGATGCTTCCTTCATTTCATCCAGACATTAAGACAATGAAGATGTGGACTGCTAAGTAACAGAATGCTTACTTCAGGCACCGAATTAAAGAAGCCCGGTTTAGGAGCGTGACTGGTGCCTTCCAGCTACAGGAATGCCTTTGCTCTGCTCGCGAATTTTAATACTCTGATCCAACACAATGACAGGAAGTGGGTTTAACCCAGAGGGTAATTCTGTGCTATTCAACAGTACCAGCACCTAATAAAGTCTTTAGACTCCCACAGGAAGATTATCAAACAAAATTTAACACTGAACGACAGGAGGAGATGGATCAAAACTTGCTCAGAGAATCACTAAAAGGTTATGGGATGGAAGGAAGCTATCTGACTCATTGAGTCCACACTAGTTCTAAGTAAGAGCAGCCCAGCTGCTTGAGAGTGGCATGAAGCTTTTGCACCATGATTGTTTGTCAGTCTTTATGTATAGATTTTCATAAATTCTGTTGTATTTCTTAATTTTCATATATTAACACCTGCAAGAAAATGAATATCAAGGTGATATATAAGTACTTTGATAATAAGTTTACATTGACTTTGAATCTTATTCCCCTCCAGCTTTTCCCCACCACCACCTTCTTATTCTAGCTTCTTCCCCCTTTTTTTCCCAGTTCTGATGAAGGGTCTCAGCCTGAAAAGTCGACTGTTTATTCCTCTCCATAGATGCTGCCTTGACCTGCTGAATTCCTCCAGCATTTTGTATTTTGCTCTGGATTTCCAGCATCTGCAGAATCTCTTGTGCTCGAGTAAGTCTGATGTCAGTGAGTACAAAGGAGAGCAAAAACCTCACTATACGGAATCAAAAGGAAGATTGATTGCAGTTGTAGAAAAAAAGATCTCCGTCTCAGGACAGAGCAGGATGAGACCCAATCATCTTCAGCTGCTCCATTGATCTTTTTCCTTTCACCAAGTCAGAATGAAGGACATTATCTGCTGATTGGACCATTCAGTTCTTGATGAAGTAGTCACTGCCAAGTAACATTTGCATCACATGTGTGAGGCATGGACAATAACTATCTTCCCCTCATAATCAAAGGTCTTGGAATACCCCAGCATCATCCTGTGGATCACTGCCAACCATAAGTTTAACATTGTGGCTTTAAATAACATTTTAATGGAAGACAGAGAGAGGTGGAGAGGGTTAGGGAGGAACTCTATCAGATACTGGAAGGCATGGATAGTGTGGACATGAAATTGATGTTTCTATTAGTAGGAGAGTCTAGAATCTGAGGGCAGAGCCTCAGAATAAACAGACGTCTCTTTAAAACTGAGGCAAGGAGGAATTTCTTCAGCAAGAAAGTGGTGAAACTGGAATTCATTGCCACAGAGGACCATGCAAGTATTTGGGTGTATTTAAGGCAGAGATTTATATGTTCTTGATTGGTAAAGAGGTTGAGGGTGACAGAGCGAAAGTGGGAGAATGGGGCTGCAAAAAAATCAGCTATGATTGAATGGTGGAGCAGACTCAATGAGCCATGGCCCAATTCTTTTCTTAGGTCGTATGGTCCAATGGTTTAATTCCTGCAGTGGAAGGCACAGCCAACATTGGTGGAGAAATTAAACTGGGGAGTGATCAAGAGGCAGGGATTGGGGGAGCAATAGAGGTCTGAGTCTGAGTAGGTTGCACAGTTGGAGGTCACAGAGATGGAGTGGGAGTTGGCGAGAGCCTTTGAGATCATTTGTAATATTTTTTGGGGCCATCAGGAATGCTCAGGCTTTAATTAAATTCAAGTAATTTTGTTCACTGACTGGCACGTGGAGCAAACCCTGAGCCGTTCTGTTTAAGCTCCCGCATTGACCATCTTCAGAGCTCGAGGTGCAACGATCAGGCAGGTGGACAGGGTTGCTGCAGCCAGTCACAAGCCGTGACAAGCACTCGAGCGCTGGAGGGGATGGGGAGGGGTTGGTGGGCGGGTGGGGAGACAGAAAAGGACATGCAAAACAACAAAAGGACAGTTCTGTTAATGTCATCTCTGTGCTCTGAAAACAAATCTTAACATCCTCTTATAGCCTGTAGTACAGCAAGCTGGGTGTTTATCTGCACAGTGCAGAAACACATGGTTTAATTAGAAAGAAGTTGTTTAATATTGCATTAAGGTTCATGCTGAATACCGATTTCTCTCTGCTTTGTTTTAAAGAATATGTGGGACATCTGTTTGGCATTGACAAAACAATGTTATTGATCAAGAGATGCCACCATGCCTTAAGCTTGGGGAGTATGAATAACTGGGACTAATAAACTATCCAAAAAGTATTTTAATGAAATATTGGTATTCCAATGCAGAGGAAAGAAGAAGAAAAGGAAAGCCCTAAACTCCGAGTGGAGTCATCGGGAGGCTGTCGTAACGGCGTTTTTTTTTTAAGCAGGCTTTCTTGTTTTTACGAGGCCGAGTTGCTAGCTCGACGCTCAACCCAGCACGGATGGAAAGCGTGCAAGGGAGCCGGCTGGATTCGAACTCAGGAGCCTTCGCTCCGAAGTCCGGCGCTGACGCCACTGCGGGTCTGTTTTAAATACTGCTACTAATTTCACCTCACATCATTAACACTGAATCCTGATTATGGAGTAAACTTGAATCCATTCGTCAATTTCTGCCCGGCTCTCTCTCTACTTACTCAGCTTCGCACCTCTGTCCTCATCAGATATCAAGCTTGGACAAGAAGAAAGGTCGCTTTCACTGTGATGTGATAAACATGGGCAGGAGTCACCTTGCAAAGTTTTCGTGCTTGGAATATCCTCCAGTTAATGAGGAGCTTTTCGATGCTTTCAGCAGTTCCATCATCAGTAAATCGAATTTTGATCTCAATCCACGTCCAGGTAAAGAGCTTACAAAGTGAAAGAGAGGGCCGCTCCCATACATCTCAATCGGAAGGCAAGGGGTTCAAGTTCTGCTCTAGGGATATAGTCTCCAAAGCCCAGGCTAACAATCTGGGGAGCACTGCTTTGCCAGTGGCACCAGCTTTCAGATGTCCCTCAAGGGAGATTATCTGCTGTTGATGGTAGCATACTGTGCACGAGCTGACTGCCTGCATTGCAACATTAGCTAAGGCATTTCAGGCATTGTACACCTCTGGGGTGTCCAGAGTTTGTGAAAGGTGCAACAGAGATGCGGGACTTTTTCTTTCATCATTCATTTGAGTTCAGTACTAAACAGCTATGCCCCGACGATAACTGACACCCCATGGAATGGTTTACTCGTGTGCTCACTGTCACAGAACTCGGGGGCCTCCTGTCAACTGGGAATTATCTTGCACTCTGCCTAACCCACACTGAGTCCCTTTCATCCATCACCACTATGCTGACCAATGCTGGTTCCCAATTAAGCAACACTAAATTTCAAAATCCTCAGTTTAGTATCTATTTTGAGCTCTTGTCTCTCCCTGTGTGGTTATAACCACTCTACACTCATCCCAATCTATCCTCTAAACCTCTCCAAAGATAATTGCACCATTACTTTTAGCTCCCCCTTCAACTTCTGAGGCCTCGAACTCAAGAATTCCTTCCTTAAATTTCTCCGCCACCTTAAATCACCTCCTTCAAGGCCCTCTTAGAACCTGCCTCCTGAAATGGAGCTTTTGATTGCCCCTCTAATATCTATCTGTGTTTTATGCTGGATTTTCTTCACCTCTTGTACAATAATATCACAGAACACCCGCTGTCCCTCTGGCTGTCGGTGGAATAGCACTAGATCAAAGGGGTATTGGCTTTGCACCACTGTAAGCAGCCTCGACTGTTTGATATAATTATTTTAATTTCTCTGTCCCCTTGCCTTCATTCCTGGCAGTGTTGTCCTGGGAACAAACAGCACATAAATGAATTCCTAACAAATCATGTCTTTCAAATCCGCACTCAAATTCTACCCTTGTGTAGGAGTGTAATGAGATATTTGTATTTGACAATTACTCAGTTTAAACACAAGTACTGGAGTAGTTTACTGATGAAATTGATCAACGACGTTCCAGTTGCTGTACGTAATTATTTCTTTTGAAAACAAAATTGTTGGGTTGAGTGTTGTGATCATTAGTTCTGTTCCTAAAGAGGGTGTATTCACCAAGCAACTGAGAACTGAAGCAAGCATCTGCCAGGCTCGGAGTTCAATGCAGACTCACACTGAAGTGAAAAAAAGCTTTGTGGTTCATTCAAAACCGTCCAGCATGAGGAAATACTTGCAATCAAGTGCCAGCTAATTATGTTTCCGGGGGGCGGGGTGGGGGGGGTTGACAAGTTAGGGAAGTGGGCAAATGGATTTCAATACAGATGTGTGAGGTGATGCATTTTGGGGAGCAGGACATACAATAAACGGTAGGGCATGAGAGACTCTAATGGAACAGAGGATCCTACAAGTGTACAATTTGTTGAAAGCAGCGTCACAGGTGAAAAATTATTTAGCAATGTACAAACATCAACTATAAATATCCAAACATTGCCTGCATTTATCCAAATAACTGTCTTTACAATTATTTTCCTTGAAATAAAGTATCTTTGCAAAGTGAAAATAAAACAGAAAGAGGGGGAGGCCAAATGCAGAGTAAAGCTCAATATTTTCCACTGGTCTATATTTCTAGTCAGTGAATAAAGCTGGCAGCATGTCCAAAATTGCAAATGAATCTGATTCTTATTGGGGAAACTTCGCAGAAGAGGAAGGAATAAGACTGTGCTGGAGTGATGCAATTTAAATTTGTTTGTATATGTACAAAATATGACCAATTAGAGCCCATGGTTTTCTTTCATGTGATTGGACCGACAAAGCTAACAAGTAACTCTAACACTGGCCAAGTTTGCCAATTGCTTGCCTGCTATCTGTTACTCTCTCACCTTGAACTATCTGACTCCCAACAGTGCAGTGCACGTCTTGCAAATTAAAGATGGCAGGAGCTGCTCACTGAATTGTCCTGGCAGCTGGACCCCTAGCTTATTAGCTGTTTCAGAGATTCAATGTTTATGAAGTCTCTAACATTTTGTCTAACATTCTGCTTCCGTCTGGTAGGCGCTTCAGATCCCTCCAGACTAAGACTAGTAGGCACTGGAGAAGTTTTTTTCCTACTGCGGTCACTTTGCTGAACAGTTAACTGCCAGTTAACTGTCGGCTAACTATTACTTGGATTGCACTACCTGTATGTATAATCTATATTTTCATTTATATTTATCATTATTATTGTTATGAGCAGAGAGACAACATCTGCCGGAAGTAAATTCCTTGTATGTGCATAGGTACTTGGCGATTAAAGTCTGATTCTGGTTCTGATTCTGATTTACAGACATTCAAAACATCTTTAAAGCTGTTTTTAAATTAAGTACTTATAAACACTAGAAAACACAAAACCAATGAAATACATTTAAATCAAATCAGTTAGTTTTTTAAAAATGCAATTTATCTAATACCCTTCTCCCTTGAAGCCATTCTTCTCCATTTAAATGTATATGTTTGATGATCTTGCATTCGATTTGAGCTGGTGAAGAGCAGCAGCCAGAAATGCACTCTCAACATGCACTCTATGATAAATCAAATGTCAGAATGAAATTTGGGGCAGTCCCTAATCTCTGCAAGGAAAATGGTGGCAATTTCTGCAAGGAACTGCCAGTATTTCTGTGCAAGCCCTAGGCAACATTTGTAAAGGACGTATGAGAATATAAGAACAGCAAGATGGAATACACATGAAAGACCAAAATGGAGAGGTCAATGCCCAGAAATGTAGGTTCATACTTCTATTCTGAGGCAGTGCCTTCTGCTCCTAGACTCTACCACTATTGGAAGCATCTTCTCCACGACCACTCTATCTAGGCCTTCAAATATTCGGTAGGTTTCAATGAAGTTCCCCCTTCATTCTTCTAAACTCCAGTGAGTACAGGCCCAGAGCCCTCAAACACTCCTCATACAATTGACCCTCTAATTCCAGAGATCAATCTTAAAAACTTCCTCTGGACCCTCTCCAATACCAGCACGTTCTTTCTTAGATGTAGGGCCCAAAATGGCTCACTTTCTACTCCAAGTGTGGTCTGACCAATGCTTTATAAAGCCTCAGCATCACATCCTTGCTTTTGTATTCTAGTCCTCTCAAAATGAATGCTAAATGAACGAGGAAGCATGGATTGAGAGGTGGGATCATGCTGGAGAGCTCTTTTGTGACTAGAATGCTTACGATGGGCCAGACAGCTTCCTTCTGTGCCAAAGATTCCTTGTCATTATATGATTCTCTATACCAGGAGCCCCTCCGACTGCTTCACTTCCCCATTCTGCTTCCCCTCTGTGGAACAAGGGGTGAATCCTTGTGTTTCCAACATGAGTCATTGTTCAGTCAGAGAGGACGCTGGCAGCTCAGTGCAAACACAAAAAGCAAGTAGCTCTGACTGCTCTAAATCTGCAACAAAAACAGAACATACTGGAGATACTCAGCAGGGCTACGAACATGAGTGACACTGCCTCCTTCCTTTCTCTTTGTCCTGTTCCTTATCAGGCACAGCTGATCTTTAATTTATTTATTGCTCAGGAAGAGTCCTCACCTGAAACATCCGCTCATGCCGCAGATGCCAACTGGCTCGCTGCGTGTTTCCAGCCATTTTTACTGTTCCGCCCTGCTGGGTGTCAGCCTCAGCGGGTGCAACGCTCACCTGTGATGCAGAAGGTCAGGGGTTCAAGTTGCATTCCAGAGACTTGAGCAGAGAAGCTGAGGCAGTCTACAGAGGGCGTGCAGCTGGGCAGCCATGTTGGGGTGAGGACATTGTGATTCTGCAACGGGATACAGACAGATTGAGTGATCGGGCGAATGGAGCTCAATGTGGGGGTGCGTGAGGTTGGGCAATTCGGTAGGAGGAAACAAACAGTGGATTTTTATTGCAATGGAGAGCGACTGCAAATGAAATGGATTTCAGAGGGACCAAGGTGTTCTGCTGCATGAATCGCAAAAAGTTAGCAGACAAGGTCTAACAAGTTGTTCAGAAGGCAAATAGCATTTGGCATTTATCGCCAAGGTGTTTGAGTTCCAGAGATTTTGTGACAGTGTACAAGAAGTTGGTGAGGCCTCACCTGGAATACCATTCCCAGTTCTAATCTTCTTACCTGAAAAAGGATACAGTGACATTGGAGGCAGGTTCAACAGGATAATAATACCTGAGGCGAGAGAGGGTGGAGAATTTGGGTTTGAGTTCCTTGTTTAGAAGAATGAGGGTAAACATAATTCCCTGAGGGGAGTTGACAGGGTAGATGTTGGGATGTTTTCACATCTGGGGGAGTCAGGCAAAAGGAGCCATAGCTGCAAAATAAGGTGAAGGTGATTTAAAACTGAAGTGTGTAGAAATGTCTTCTCTTAGAGGATGGTGAATCTCTGGAACTCTCTGCCCCTGAGGGCAGTGGAGGCCAGATCATCAGATATATTTAATGTGTAGATAAGTTAGTTATGAAAGATTGGGGAATTGAGGCTTATAGTCACAGGGTCATACAGCATATGGAAACAGGACCTTCTTCCCAACTGTTCCATAGTGATCAAGATTCCCATCTTAGTTAGTCCTGTTTGCCTGCATTTGGCCCATATCCTCTAAACCTTTGCTATCCTGTCCAAATGCCCTTTAAATGCTGTTAATAATGTTAGTGAACTGACACAGAAGAGGAGTTCGATCTAACACAGAGATGGGGCAGGCTTGAAGAAACTGGTGGCCTATTCCTTCTCTGACATTCTTGTGTATTTGTCTACTGCACCTTCAAGGGTGTTGCCATGGTGATGTGAAGTTAGGTGCCTTGTCTGACCTCTCAAGGCGTTTGGAAAGACTCTGCAGCAGTATTTTGAAAAAGTGACAGGAAACTGTTCCTGGTGTCCAGACCAACAATAATCAATAATGCAACATCACTAAAAGAGATGACCCATTTATTCTCAAATCACTGTCTGTGGCAACTTGCTGCGCACAAATTAGCTGCTGCAAATCCTAAAATGCCACAGCCATTACACTTCAGAAGCACTTTGGAGTTTGCTCCCCCAGAGGACTTTGGAGAGCATGTCATTGAATATGTTTATGGCCAGCACAGGCTCCTAGACCACCGACGAGTCAAAGATTATGGGGATCAGAGAGGGGAAATGAATTAAGGCCACCATCAGAGGAACTGTGATTTTGATTGAACTGCAGAGTAGACTCGAGAGGCTGAGTGGCTACGCCTACTTCTCTTTCATACGACTGGTTGGAGGTCCTCAAATGAAGGTCTTCCACTTGCATGTGACTTACAAAGCAACTTTCTGAGCAGACACACTTAAAAGAATAGGATCTAAGGAAAGATGTGCTGGCCCTAGACGGGGTCTAGAGGAGTTTTGCAAGAACAATCGCAGAAATGAAAGGCTAAATGTAAGAGGTCTCCAGACTTGTACTCGATGCGATTCAGAAGGATGAGGGCTCATTTAATTGAAACTTAACAGATACTGAAAGGTCTGGATAGTGTGGATGTGGAGAGGCTGTTTCCATTAAGAGGAGAGTCCTGAATCCGAGGGCACAGCCTCAGAATAAAAAGGGAGTCCATCAGAACTGAGATGAGAAGGGGTTGCTTCAGCCAGAGGGTGATGCATCTATGGAAAGAAGGCAAGCCATTAGGTGTACTTAAGGCGGAGGCTGATAGTTCCTAGATTGGTAAGGGGCTTAAGCTTTACAAGAAAGCTGGAGAATGGTGCTAAGAAAAAAATATATCCATGATTGAATGGTGGAGCAGACTTGATAGGCTTAATTCTACTCCTGTACCTCATGGTGTTCTGGCAAAATCATCCCAAATTATTTCAGGGGTGGGAGACTCACAGCCAGGATTTCCATCTGGCGAAGGTCAGGAAGCTCAGTTTACAAGTCTATCAGTCTCCTGGTACACTCTCCTCCCATTGCCATGTTAGTTCGACAGCATAGGATTCCTCTGGGTGCCTTGGTTTACTTCCACGTTCTAAAGATGCATAGGGTCGTAAGTTGTGAGTGTGCTATGCTGGTGCTGAAAGCACACTTTAGGGGTGCCCCCAGCACATATTCGGACTGTGTTGGTCATTCTTGCAAATGACACATTTCACAATATATTTCAATGTTTCGATGTACATGTGACAAATAAAGCTCATCTTTATCTTTGTGGTGGAGACCAGCCCAATGTTCAGGGAGCAAGAACTGATGGCTTGTAGAGTGGGGCGTGGTGTGGGCACCAACAGAGGTTCAAGCCATCGGGTGGGTGGGGTGGAGGGGTTCCATTTAAAATGGAAAGGGACCCAGCTCAGTCGCGGTGAGATCTTCCAAGGGAGCAACACTATCAAACGGCCACTATTTTCCAGGGGTTCCCAATGTCTAGCTCCTCTCAGCACTTCCTGAGCACAAAGCGTTGCATCACGAATGACAATGTGAAATGCAAGTCGCACCATCAGCACAGCAACGTTCAGAAGCAAGCAGTGAGACGAAAATGGCTGCAAACGTTTTCCACTCAAGAAATAACTGATTTCCTTTCACTCATAAAGCAGTGTGGTGTTTCTGGGCTAAAGACCAATGCAAGCTGCTCACTGAAATGTCAAAAGGGATTTATGAAAACTTCATTCTCTGTACCAAGTTCAGCTGTACATATGTCGAGTTCAATGTGCTGCTTCTCACCAGAAGCTGCTGATCTTTGAATTGTCAGTATTGATTTTAGGATTTCCACCAATCCCGTTCAACCTGGATCATGGGCATTTACCGCATTAATCCAGATGATTGGATTTAACACATAGTCTCCTTTCTTTAAAGTGACCGAGGGTAATTACTTCCCTGCAAGGGCACTTCATACAAATGGTGTAACTGGTTTGTGGACTATTTTCCACCAAGTGATTTATCAGTCTTACTCTTCTCTTGGTGGTGTCAACTCAGAGGTTAGATGACACAGGCACCAGCTGTCTGCTGGAACCTTGGCAAAGTAGTATTTAATGTATGCCAGCGCTGACAGTACGCTGGTAGAGCATGGCCCACAAGCATGTTGACATGTATTGGCTTCAGCTGGCATTCCTGAATATTTTCCCCCTTATCAATCCTGGCCTTTTCTCACCTTTCCATGGGGATTCATAGAACAGGATTGATAAGGGCACGCTCAGTTACCATGCTTTGGTTACCATGATTAGGGAGTACTTACCTTAAAACCTCTTTTCTCTTCCTGCCCATCCATCTCATTGAGCAACTGATTTAGTCTTGGCTAAATCAGAGAATTGCATGCTGCCCAGCCTGATAGCCTTGTTCACTTGGATTCCCTGTGAATCTCTGCAACTTACGGCTTTGAAACATACAACTTCCTTCTCCTCTTCACTTCGTGTCACCTACAAACTTAGTCATACCATTCTCTCTTTCTTCACGCTCCAAGCCATTATCACCAATCGTCCCATTGTATGTTGGTGCTCTAGTCAATTGCTTTCTGTTGAATTCAACAGATTGTTCACACGGTATCTTTGTTGAATTGAATTGAACTGAATTGACTTTATTGCTTACATCCTTCATATACATGAGGAGTTAAAACCTCTACATTATGTCTCCATCTAAATGTGCAATGTGCAATTTATAGTAATCTATACTAAATATTATGTAATACAGGATAGCCAATATAGCACAGAAATACACTCAGATCTGCGTGGGTTAATCAGTCTGATGGCCTGGTGGAAGAAGCTGTCCCGGAGCCTGTTTGTCCTGGCTTTAATGCTGCGGTACCATTTCCTGGATGGCAGCAGCAGGAACAGTTTGTGGTTGGGGTGACTCGAGTCCCCAATGATCCTTCGGACCCTTTTTACACACCTATCTTTGTAAATGTCCTGAATAGTGGGAAGTTCACATCTACAGATGTGCTGGGCTGTCTGCACCACTCTATGCAGAGTCCTGCAATTGAGGGAAGTACAGTTCCCATACCAGGTAGTGATGCAGCCAGTCAGGATGCTCTTAATTGTGCCCCTGTAGAAAGTTCTTAGGATTTGGGGGCCTACACCAAACTTCTTCAACCGTCTGAGGTGAAAGAGGTGCTGTTGTGTCTTCTTCACCACAGAGTCAGTATGTACAGACCACGTGAGATCCTCAGTGATGTTTATGCTGAGGAACTTAAAGCTGTTCACCCTCTCAACCCCAGATCCATTGATGTCAATAGGGGTTAGCCTGCCTCCATTCCTCCTGTAATCCATAACCAGCTCCTTTGTTTTTGTGACATTGAGGGAGAGGTTGTTTTCTTGACACCACTGTGTCAGAGAGATGACTTCTTCTCTGAAGGCTGCCTCATTATTATTTGAGATTAGGCCAATCAGTGTGGTGTTGTCGGCCAAACACATACATTACATGCACTCAGTGGCCACTTTGTTAGGTACAAGAGGTATCTAACACAATGGCCACTGAGTGAATTTCTGTATGCTGGTGCTCTTCTGCTATCCATTTCAAAGTTCGATGTGTTATGCTTGAGTTACTGTCACCTTCCTGTCAGCTTAAACCAATCTGGCCATTCTCCTCTGACCTTTCTCATTAACATTGCGTTTTTACCCACAGAACTGCTGCTCACTGGATGTTTTTGTTTCTCACACCATTTGTAAACTCTAGAGACTGTTGTGCATGAAAATCCCCGGAGATCAGCATTTTCTGAGATACTCAAACCACCCCATCTGACACCAACGATCATTCTACAGTCAAAGCCACTTAGATCACATTTCTTCCCCAGTCTGATATTTGGTCTGAACAACAACTGAATCTCTTGACCAAGTCTGTATGTTTTTATGCGATGAGTTTCTGCCACATGATTGGCTGATTAGATATTTGCATTAAATAGCAGGTGTAAAAGGTGTACCCAATAAAGTGGCCACTAAGTTTATGTGTCAGGACAAAGAAGCAGGGTGGAAAAATCATTGTGGACACCACCCAGCCAACAAACTGCATTTTTCAAAAGCTGCCTTCTGGAAGCACTAAGGCTATTAAAACAAAAACTTCATGCAGACTTAAAAGTTTCTTCCTCCAGGCAGTTAATCTGATTAACCATTCGAGTTAGCCACCCCCACTCCCCTCTATCTATCACCTCAGTCACTGCAATACAATGTTAACACTTTAACCCACTTTTTATAATGCTCTTACATTGTAAATATATGCTGGTATTTATGCACATTTTATTCCATATCCATACATTTATTTTTATATAATTCTTTATAACTGTTCAATGTTGCTTTTTGTTGCATGTAACACCAACACACAAATGCAATTTCCTAATACATGTCAATGTTTCTGGTGAATAATGTTGACTTTGCTAAACAAAAAATTTATCTGAAATGCCAAAAGTAATCAGGGCAATTGACTCTTTATAACAGTGTACACGTGGTTGGCTGCAGTCTACCATCACTTCAGGATTTGTACGCTCAGAGGCCATCTTATTAGATACTTCCTGTGGCTACTAAGTGTATGTTTGTGATCTTCTGCTGCTGTAGCCCATCCACTTCAAAATTCAACATGTTGTGCATTCAGAGATGCTGTTCTGCACACCACTGTTGTAATGTGTGGTTATTTGAGTTACTGTCACCTTCCTGTCAGCTTGAACCAGTCTGGCCATTCTCCTCTGACCTCTCTCATTAACAAGGCATTGTCACCCAGAGAACTGCCATTCACTGGATGTTTTTTGTTTCTCGCACCATTCTCCATAAAGTCTAGAGACTGTTGTGTGTGAAAATCCCAGGAGATCAGCAGTTTCTGAGATACTCAAACCACCCCGTCTCGCACCATTATTTGTTCCACGGTCAAAGTCACTGAGATCACATTTCTTCCCCCATTCTCATGTTTAATCTGAACAACACCTGAACCCCCAGATCACGTCAAGATTGATTGGTTGATTAGATATTTGCATTAACAAACAGCTGTACAGGTGTACCTAATAAAGTGGCCACTGAGCAAATATATTGTGTATCTACATATACACACACGTTACGTGCATCCACACATCCACACATCATATACCCCCCACACACACACCACCCAAATATTATATACTCACATTATAAGGGGACACATTGTATACACTTAATATATGCACATACATACGTCTACCTATTCTACACATACATACTGGACCTTCGGGTTAATTTTTTCACTGAGAATGGTATCCATATGGAGCGAGATGCCAGACGAAGTGGTTGAGGTAGGTACTTGAATAACATTTAAAAGGCACTTGGACAGGTACATGGATAGGCAAAGTTTAGGAATATGAGCCAAACACAGGCAAATGGGACTAGCTTGGATGGGAATCTTGATCGACATGGATCAGTTAGGCCGAAGGTCCCATGTCTTTGCTGTAGGACTCTCTGACCATTATATGTACACCCACACATTACATACATCCACATATTCCACACATGCTCCATATAAACACCCACATATTGAGCATACATACTAAATTCATACACCTACATATTCTACACATACACTATATAAACTTATTATACATATATAGAGCAATGCATCATATACACACATTACAAACATGCAAATCCCTAATCCTTGACCATTGTCTGAAATGGCCAACCAAGCCCTCCATGAGGTGGGGGACTTCATCGTCATTTACTAGTTCGGAACCATCTCTGAGTATAAGACGTAGGAGCAGAGTTATAGGCTATTTGGCCTCAAGAATGAGGTGGTCTGCTGCTTCCTAAACTGCAGCAGCCCACACTCTTTGCAGGTCTAACTTTGTGGTTTGCTAGGTTGCAATTAAGAACTCAACATATTGTGGCACAGGAATTCACTTTAAAATAAGAAAGGCAACTGATTTTTGTTAAACCTGAATCCAGGTTCTCTAACTTCAGAAAGCACCACATGGCTCTCAATTCAATCTGCTCATCCAGTCGAAAAAGCATCCCGAATTGAAAATCTATGTGGCGTGAGCATTTTATGTTCTCTTTCTTAAGTGAACGGAAACTGCCATCAAGCTTTTTATAAACATGGTACTTTGCCAGAAAGAAGAAGTGTGTGCCAACTTGTAATGCATCTTTTTGCCCCCAATGCATTGTGGTCTGCATGACCTCATTGGCCATTGGTTGCCAGCTGGCTGGAAGATGACAACTCAGAACTTGCAAGCCAGTCACCCTGAACCTTCCTTTTGCTCAACTTTCCTGATGTCTGCTGACACAAAAGGATTTGTTACTAATGATTGTTAAAGCTTTTCAATTAATTTTTGCTGGCACTGAATCAAACATCAGGACTCAAGCCACGATCTCACCACCTGCGCTAACCCCATCCCGGTCACTTTAAGGCGCTGTGGAAATTTGCAATCAGTTATAGGAACTAATAACCCAATATGGAAGTAGAAATTCTGCTTCTAAAATTCACACACTTTAAATCAAGAGGGCCAAACTTTAAAGCAGAGTACAAATGGCATGTATTACTGTTCCACACGCCACTCATCAGAGAATGAACAGCATAGACTGAGGCCATTCCTGTGTCATCTCTCTAGAATTGCTGTCCAATCTTCTTGCAGACACCAGTCTTTTTCCCCAGCTCTGCCAATTAGCCTCTTTCCAGCATCCAATGTTTTTGTTTTATGGAATCTGGTTACAGTACTTTCAAGTTCTACACGTTCCAGACCTCAGAAGCTTCCTAGAAGAAGAAATTTCATGCATCATCATTCTGGATACCAAGCACGTCAATTATGGCGCCATCAGCTGTCATATCAGGAAATAGAACTCCACTATTCAAGAAATTAAGGAGAGAGAAAACAGGGAACTATAGGTCAATTAGCCTTGATGTCAGGAAAATGCTAAAATCCATTATTAATGATACTTTAACAAGGTATTTGAAAATTTACAGTATGATAAGGCAAAATCACTCCTGTTTTATGAAAGGTCAGTTGGATTTGATTAACTTGAAATAATATTTTGAGGCTGGATAATAGGGAGATGGTAGATGGATTGTATTTAGATTTTCAGATGGCTTGTAACAATATAGCAGACTATTGCACATGATTTAGGCTCATTACATTGGGAGTAATTGGCCAAAAGTCAGTGAGTGGAAACAGGTCATATTTTAGATCAGCATGGTATTACCATTGGGGTGCCTATCACTGAACTGTATCAGTGCTGAGCTCCAGTTATTTACAATCTGCATTAATCATTTAGATAAAAGGGCAGAGTCCAATAAAACCAAGTTTGCTGAAAGTACAAAGTGAGGGGGGGTAATGGCCTGTGAATAGACACAAAACGCACTGCAACAAATCCAACAGCATCTTACAAACTTTATCAGGTACCTTCTATACCTAATAAAGTGGCCACTGAGTGTATGGTCGTGGTCTTCTGCTGCTGTAGCCCATCCACTTCAAGGTTTGACATGTTGTGTATTCAGAGGCGCTCTTCTGCACATCATCTCTTGTAACACATGGTTGAGTTACTGTCATCTTCCTGTCAACTTGAACCAGTCTGGCCATTCTCCTCTGACCTCTCTCATTAACAAGGTGTTTTCGCCCTCAGAACTGCCGCTCATTGGATTTTTTTTTTTTGTTTATCGCACCATTCTCTGTAAACTCTAAAGACTGTTGTGCATGAAAATTCCAGGAAATCAGCAGTTTCTGAAATACTCAAACCACCCCATCTGGCACCAACAATAATTCCACGGTCAAAGTCACTTAGATCACATTTCTTCCCCATTCTGATGTTTGGTCTGAACATCAACTAAACCTCTTGACCATGTCTGCATGCTTTTATGCATTAAGTTGCTGGCACCTGATTGGCTGATTAGATATTTGCATTAGTGAGCAGGTGTACAAGTGGATCTAATAAAGTGGCCACTGGGTATATATTGCGGCTCCCTCATCATCGCTCATCTAAATGCTAGATCACTACAAATACCTTACATATGGATTTAAATGGTTCAGGAAGGCAGCTCCCCATATCTTTCTTAAGGGCGTGAACAGTAAATGCTTGTCTTACTGGAGAGTGAGCAATTTCAAGTTCCTGGGTGTCAATTTCTCTGAGGACCTAACCTGGATGCAGCCGATCGCAACCTAATAAAGGCAAGACAATGACTATATTTCATTAGTAGTCTGAGGAGATTTGGTTTGTGAACTAAATCACTGGAAAACTGCTACAGATGTGCCACGGAGAGCATCCTGACTGGCTGCATCACCATCTGGTATGCAGGGGGAGAGGGGCTACTGCACAGGATCAAAATAAGCTGCAGAAACTTGTAAAATTAGTCAGCTCTATACTATCCAAGACAACTTCAAGGAGCCAGCCTTAGGAAGGTGGCATCCATCACTGAGGGTCCCGACCACCAGGCACACACTCAGCAATTCAGGAACAGCATCTTCCCCTCTGCCATCTGATTCCTAAATGGACATTGAACCCATGAACACTACCTCACTACTTTTTTTTAATTTGTTTCTTTTTTGCACTACTTATTTTAACTTAACTATTTAATACACACACATATACTTAATTAAACTCAGTTTTCTCTCTGTATTTAATTATCATGTATTTCATTGCGCTGCTGTCACAAAGTTAGCAAATTTCACGACATATGCCAGTGATATTAAATCTGATTCTGAAGTTCTTTTGTACCGGTGATAGACTCTTCCCTTATTGATCATTAATACAGAATACGTAAAGGGACATGAACTTGTTCAGCAGTTAGGAGGGTGGTGTATAAAGTGGGGAAGTGTGTCTATTCTGGTATGGAGCATGGAAAAGCACAGTACACTTAGTGGCCACTTACTAGGAACCTCTTGTACCTAATAAAGTGGCCGCTGAGTGTACATTTTATAAGGGAAGAGACTAGTTTATGTTGATTTTCAGAGGGAGTTGGGGCATCCACAAACACAAACCATCAAGAGTTAGCACAGGGCAAGTGCAAGCAATTGGGAAGACCAAGAGTCCTCTAGCTTGAATGCGGGAAGTGTTCTACTGTGTGGCAGTCTCTTCCGCAGAAGCCCAGCTCGGGTCACTAGCTTCTTCATCCCCGAGCCACACACGGATGAACCTGCGGAACACTAGAATCGGGAGGAGCATAGTCGATCTAGGCAGCTTGCCGCTTTAGCACCCTGCACAATCTATTTCATCATTTCAACCTACCCCACTTAGTTTCTATTCAAAGGGAGAATTCTGCATCGTTCTTTATTGGCCTTTAGAATTTTCTGAATGAAATCATCAGTGATTCTCGCCTCTATTCTATTCATCTTTACTTTCTGCAATGAAATTACCTAATCTGCTCAGCTTCATTTATTCTGGTCAGATACATGTGGGACAAATGCAAGTTCGCTCATGCCAGACTAGTTCAAAAGTTTACAGGGTGAAACTCCTTCACAGAGAGCCGTCCCAAACATTCCATGGTGCTGGAAATGATTGTTTGCTCTTGTATGGACAACATTCCAGAAATCCCTGCCAAATTAGACTAATCACTAAGCTACAGTAAATAAAATCAATTCACAACAACAATTATAGATTTGCAGTGATGCGTAAAATTCCACCATCTGGAGCTTTTTTGCTTCAGTTTGATATGAACTGGGCATTGGGGCACCATTGTGCAGTACCTCTTCTCGTCTGATGTGTATTTTAATAAACTAAATCAATGTTGTTAATTTTATGGATATCTGCATTCTTGGGCCACCGTTACCATAGAAACCATAAACACCAATAGTTATTGTTTGATGGAAAAAGGGTTCAGATGCTTTTATTTATTAGTGCAATTGATAAGTATGATAATTACCTGTGATAATTAACATAATAGATCACTGTCTTTCAGTGTGAATACAAAATGTTTTGCAATGTAGTTATTATTTGTGATTTAAGTTGGCTATGGAAATAACAAGTGGAATAGCTACAAGGGTTCACATACTGCTCTGAGTTCAATTCCCATTCACAGTGTGGACACTTTGCATAACTCTATACTTCGAGGCACAGTGAAAGTACCAAACCTGAAAGGTTTTACAGATTGAACAAGCCAGCGTTCATTCCATTACCAAGAGGAAAATGACAGATGACAATGATCAGATAGATATAGAGGAAGGAACAGAAGCAAGGACTCTTAATAAAAGACAGTTGATAAGAGATCCAACCAGGAATTTCTTTAAACAGAGGTGTCATCGAGTCGGAGATGTCATGGAGTAATACAGCACAAAAACAGGCCCTTCGGCCCGACTCATCCATGCTGACCAAGATGCCCATCTAGCTAGTCCCATTTGCCCATATTTAACCAATATCCTTCTAAACCTTGGAGCATTTTAAGTGCTCCAAGATTGTGCAGCTCATCATCACTCAAGTCTAGAAGAATAAGGAGGCACTGGCTGGTTGCATGACAGAGAAGGAATGGAAGGTTACAAAATGGTAACACCATTAAAGGATGCAAAGTGGTCATTGCATACAAGATATCTAGACATACGTAGTGCCGCAAGTGTTACACTGAGAGTTTTGCTATCAGTTGGTGGTTGTAGGTAGTGCCTCACAAGTGAATTTAGAACTTATTTAAAATCTTACATCCATCCCAAAACATGAGGGAGTAAAAATCTTTGCATGAGATCAGTGGTACTAAAGGTTGGATTTATTTGTTAGAGTCACAATTCTTGCAAACAACTTTACTCCCATTTCAAGAATGGAACGTCAGGGATTCTGAAGTCAGAATCACATCATAGTCCAGACTGCCTTAGGAACAGGAGGAACTTCAGCTTCTGATGGTCCCAAACCTTTCGTAGGGGTAGGAAACAAAGAAATGAGGGGAACTTTTTTCAAAGGTGGTCATATCAACTATTGCTCAGCTTTTGTAAAAAAATTACAAAGGCTCCACAAGAAAGATATTGGGAGAGGTCTCCGCGTGCCCTGGCCAACATTAATCTATCATCTGATATTTCTGCAGAGTGTGGCTAATGTCTAGAACGTCTTGCCAGAAGAGGTGGTGGAATCCGACACAATCAGCACATTATTGAGAATGACACTTAAGTAGCCAAGGCACGGAAGGATACGGACATAATGAAGGCAAATGGGATAAGTTAGACGGGCAAAAAGGAACAGCATGGTCACGGTGAGCCAAAGGTTCTGTTTTGGTGCTGTGTGACTTCATTGCGCAATGGCACCAGTTTCATAATCCTACTTCTCAAGGGCACTTAAGGATGAGCAAAAAATAATGGTTTTGCCAGCAATGCCCAAAACCCATAAATGTATAAATAAATAAAAATCTACCGTGGATTAAGTGATCATTGCTGTTTTCTGGAATCTTGCTGTGTACGAATCACCGCCAGAATTTCCCTGCTGCTGTATCGGGGAACAACGTTTCAATAAAAATAGTGTTCGGGTTGCAATGTATAGGGCACAGCAAGCTGTTTCCTTCAGGCGATCCCAGTTACTGAGTTTTCCGAAAGCTAAACAGTTTTAACTACTGCTGAACCAATGCCGCATTTCTTACTTCAGTTCTTCAGCTTGTTCCATCTCACAAAGTGGCCAATCCATTGTGCCAGTGAGCTGCTGATTACAGAGCTCTACTGACAACAAACGTGGCCGGCTGCTGGCTGCCATCTTGCTCTCACTCAGAGCAGGCTCACCTCTCAGTGTACCAGAGCAAGCCAGTGACATACTGTATCTATTCCCAGCCAATATTATCATCATTACCTGCTCATTAACCCACAACTTCAAAGCCCATCACCTCAAGCTACTTGTGTCCTACCTCCATTTATTCTTGGTTCCTTAGCACACAGAGAGAAAAAAAAGATTCATGTTTGAGGCACTAATTAATTTCATTGATAGTAATTAATCAGAAACTCTTCGGATGGTTACAATTACAACTTGCGCTAATGAGGTCTGTTATGTCCCAGCGGAATCATCAGATCTCAGACACCGCATTGAAAGCTGCGAAATATCCTTCATGACAAGGAAAGTACAGAGCCTGCTGTCGTGAATCATATTCCCCCAGCCCTTTCATGAACAGAACAACAGTTGCATTAAGGGCTGCCCCCCCCCCCCCTTTCATACCTAGTTAGAACTCAGGAGCTTACAGCATAATAGGCAAGGAGGGACTCTGCCATTATGCCTAATCCTACATAGAAATTGTTCTAAATGGCAATTCTGCCCAATTTGTTTGTGCAAAGCTTCTCCCTGCTCCTTCAAGTGATGACAGCAACAACTTGCACTTGATTGAAATTTTAGCATAGCTGACTGAACTACACAGGAGCAATTATCAAGAAGCTAACAGCAAGCCACAAAAAGAGATTTTCTAGCAGGTTGGACTAAGTAGAAGGTTTGATGGAGTGTCTGAGAGGAGGAAAGGAGAACAAAGAATGGACGGCAGATGCCAGTGGCAATGCCAGCATTTATTGCCTATCCCTAATTGGCCCCTGAACTGATGTGGCAGTGAAAAAGACAACTACACTGGAGGGGGCCAGGGCCACATATGAACCACACTAGGGAAGGAAGGAATATCTCCTTCCCTGATGGACATTAAGTCCAAGAAATGGGTTTGGGGAAAGATTTTCTGGTGAGATTTAAGGATGGCAATCTGGTTGCTGCATTTCCAGCAATGACAACACTTTAGAAAGAATCTCATCAGGTGTAACGCACTGCAATATCAGACAAATCTCAAAAATGTTGATCTAAAGACGTGATATTATAGAAGTGCTACTTCTAAAAGCAGAGAGATTAAAATTCCACTTTTATCAGTGGAAATGAAATAAATGCAATCTTTAAAATTAATGAATGCTCACTGTATTGTAATGTAACTACAGATATGAATAACTGCTTGCCCTTGGGGTAACTATCACATTCTGAAATACTTACCAAGCTCGATTGATAGGTCCCTTGAAATTAAATGTTTGGTCTAAGGTAACCATGATGTTAAGTAAACTACCAAAACTTTGCATGAATGTTCTTCGTCTGATCTTTAACAGGCAATGTTGTTAGTGTTAAGCACAACTCAGTCAATCCACAGCTCAACTGAAATGACTTTAAGTATTCATCAGGAACACACAAAAAGAGGGAAGATGCCACTCCCCAGAGCCAGTGTCCATGCAGTTTTCAGATTCAATTCACAACTCAACTTTGGTGTGAGATGCTCCAATTTACCGTTTAAGCAAATCTGTGAACCCAATCCTAATAAACAGTGTGAAAATCACGGAGCAGGAGGAGCTTATATGAACGTGTTTATAACCAGAGATCAATAGATAGAAATAAAGGGTAATATTATTTGGAACAAACGAAGATGTGTGGAGGAGTTAAAATCAAAACGGTACACAGAGAGTAACTAGTATTTATGTCCAGGATGCTGCTGAGCAGGCCAGCGTTTATTGCTCAACCTCAATGGCCTTTAAGAAGATGATGATACCCAGGTATCATGAGGTGGTGTTGTCCATGGGTACAACGGAAAGGATGGGACACAGTTTGAACCTGGGCTTGTGGGGAGAGTGTAGGTACTGATGGTCTGTTTGAGGCAATGGTGACCCATTCAACTTGAGCATGATGGGGAGGTGCTCGGTAAATGGGGGGGGGGAACTGATGAATTCCTGTCTGATGGAAACAAATCATATTTCTCCATTCATCTGATCTCTGGTCACCATGACTAGTGTGAGGAATTGGGGGGGGCCTGTTTGATGCTGTTGCAACTTACCTCCCACTCCACCATCAGACTCAGCACTGAGACAAGCACAGGTATACTGAAGAGAGGGATCATAAATAAATTGTACATACCCTGCTCTTGATGGAGGAAACAATTAAACAGAATACAAGGGCATAGTACTCTGATTAAATAACACAGTGCGAGGACAGACGAATGTAGAATGGGAAAAAGCAACAGTATCGTTGCTGTATCTCAAAATCATACAGGAACGCAGCACAGAAACAGGCCATTCAGCCCACTGAGTCTATGCTGATCACCAATCACCCATTTACAGTGATTCCATTTTATTCTCCTCATGTTCCCATCAACTTTCCCTAGTTTCTACCCCTCACCTACACATTGGGGACAATTTGCAGTGGTTAATTAACTTACAACCAATGCGTCTTTGGGATGTGGGAAGAAACTAGACCAGCTGGAGAAAACCCATGCAGTCACAGGTGGAACGTGCTAACTTCATATGGACAGCATCCTAGGTCAAGGTCGAATGGAATGTTGGAGTTCTGAGACAGTGGCACTACTAGCTGGGCCACTGTGTCATCATAGGCTTACTTCAATCATTCATTTAGTCCAACCATCAGCAAAACCAAAGACATTACCCACATATGGAATTGGACAAATATCCAATCCAAGTCAATCGACCGCATATATCAACCATGCTTCTCCTGGCCAACCAGATGGCTCTTCAGGCTACTGGCCAACCTCATCCAATCCTCAACTCTGTCAAAAGCCCCCCGGCAGCAAAGCATGTCCTAATCAATTCTATCCCAATTTGACACTAATCTGACACAATCTGTCTCAAAGAAATCGAGACTATAAAAGAGGAAGCTAGCCATATTTCCCATCTGGTTGTAGTACTTCATGGAAAAACTAATTCCAAATCCTTTGTCACTTTATTACAAAAATTGGAATTCTCTAATTCCTAAAGCAAACTTTTCTCTGTAACTCTGGAGATGGGCTGATTCTAGGCCGGTGACCCTGACGGATGTGTCGCGGGAGAACACGGAACATCAGGAGCAGCAGGTTAGCTGCTGGGGGTTGCGTGTCAGGAGAGCTGCGCCTTTCTGGTGCCGACTCTCTGGGCGCAGAGCTCAGAAAAAGCAATGCAACACCGTTGTTGTTTGGTATGTCTCCCCTCTCGCTGTGAAACGGGGACACCTCTTTTTCCCTTAATAGGGAGGGAGGGAGAGAGGGAGAGAGAGGGGGAGGGAGGGAGAGGGAGAGAGAGAAAGAGAGAGACACTGTGGTATGTTGGATACCAGGTGAATGAGTAGTTTTTGTGCAAGTGTCTTTATTGATGCTTTGTTCAATGCTTGAGTGCTCGGCGGAGGGTGCTGATGCTTTTTGCTGGGGGGGATCATTGCCTTGCTGCTGCTTGTGCGTGGGAGGGGGTAACTGGGGGGTAGGGGTTTGGGGCTCTAACGTTTTATCTGTCATTCATTCTTAGGGGCTCTTCTCTGTTTTCGTGGATGTTTGCGAAGAAAAAGAATTTCAGGATGTATATTGTATACATTTCTCAGCATTAAATGCACCTATTGAAACCTATTGAATTAGGGTGACATTATGCAACATTTTCTAAATATTTAACTGGCATGCATGAAACCCAAGTTTCTACTGTTTTAGCTATAAATGATTATGATTATATACAGTATGAAGAGAGTTAACACAGCATGATCTGAATCAAAAACATTCAGTATTGGTGAGTCACACCAACAATTCCCATCACCGAATAAATATTCAGATAAGAAAATTTTGTGAATGAGAGGGATAGAGAATACAGTATGTGAAAATGCTATGGAAGACAATTAGCACTAGCTACTTCAATGACATCTACTTTCAAATATACATGACTCTTGCTTGAACACAACATGTTAAGAGTAAATTCATTGCTTAGGGGAAAAAGTGCTTTAAACTTACACATTTGAACTTTAATATCGGGGAAAATTATTCATTGAGAGTACTTACTGTGCAGAGTTCCTTTCTGAACTAAACCACTCAACCAAGATTGGAATGGCAAAGAGCATTGAGCTTATCATAGAAATTTTAAGAACTTCTTGCACACCAGGCTCATCAGTGCACTATCAATTGCTATCTCACCAGAAGGACAGGCACTTCAAAGGCTATGGTACAGTGGTGTACAAGTGAGAGGAATGGCCCTAGGAGTCCTCAATGTTGAGACCACTACTTTCTTTCAAGATGCAGATTCAGATTCAGTTTATTGTCATTTAGAAACCACAAATGCAATGCAGTTAAAAAATGAGACAACTTTCCTCCAGAATGATATCACAAAAACACATGACAAAACAGACTACACCAGAAAATCCACATAACGTTTGGCAATCCCCAATCCAGAGTCCGGAGAGGCTGCTGCGTGTTAATATCGCGCTACCATCTTAGCGCGTTCCCCGGAAAGGAGCTCCAAATCCATCAGACAAAACAAGACCAAAAACTAAAGCTACAAGACCTGCACAAAACCACATAGTTACAACAGTGCAAACAATAGCATAATTGATTAAAAAAAACAGACCATGGGCACGGTAAAAATAGTCCAAAGATGTTAAAGGACTATAAGTTCAAAAGAAATCACCACAGTTTCCACAAGTCCCCAGGGTCTCGACAGACTCGCCATCCCACGCCGGTGGCAGAAGGGAATACCCCCGCTATGGACTTCCATGGCGCCACCCGACTCAGCCTCGCAGATGCAGCACACACCGAAAGCGACCTGACCGCAGTGGACTCTGAGTCCGTCGAACCTCCGAGTCGACGACCATCCCCTCCGGCACAGCTTCTCCGAGCACCATCCTCTGCTGAGCGTATTAAGACGGCCCCGCCAACAGCCATCGGCAACACGACCCCGAGGACTGGCGGCCTGTTCTTCCCAGCAGAGTCCCAGACCTCACAGCAGCAGCAGCAACGAAGAAGGTCTTCCTGGAGATTTCCCGATGTTCCTCCGTGCTCCCATGTCCGTTTTCAATCGATTATGATTGCGCATGGCACCCCACTTCACAAATAACAGATAATCAGATTAAGGAGATTTGACATTTTAACCAAATAGTCTAACAAATTTGTACAAATGCACTGTTGGAAGCATCCTGGCTGGTTGCATCATGGCCAGGTATGGCAATTCCAACACAAAAGGCTGCAGAGAGTAGTGGGCACAGCCTGGTCCACCGTAAGCACATACCCCACCACCACTGACAGAACCTACAGAAGGCGCTGCCTCAGAAAGGCAGCATCTGCCATAAAGGATCCTCACCATCCAGGTCATACATTCTTCTCACTGCTACTGTTGGACAGGTGGTATAGAAGCCTGAAGTTCAACACCACCAGGTTCAGGAACAGCTACTTTCCCACAACCACAAACAAGAGAAAATCTGCAGATGCCGGAAATCCGAGCAACACACACAAACTGCCGGCGGAACTCAGCAGGCCGGGCAGCGTCTGTGGGAAAGAGTGCCACCAGGTTCCTCAGCCGACCTGCCGAAATTGGAACATTAAGGAAGCTGAACGGCAATTACACCAAGCAATAAACAGTGAAACGTGGTCCCACAACCAATCGATCAGATCAAAGCTTTGCAAACCTGCCACATCTACTCATGAATGGTGGTAGGCAATCAAACAGCAATGGGGGTAAAAGGAGGCACCAAGGATGTCCCCATCCTCTATGACGATGAGGACCAGCACTTGAGTACCACAGACAGGGCTGAAGAATTTGCAACTATGATTCAGCTAGAAGCACCCGACAGATGATCCTTTTGTGATTGGTACCCCCCCCCCCCCACCACCTTGAACACTCCAGCACCGGTGCACAATGACTGCAGTGAAGTTACTTGCCCAGGCCACTCTGGCAGCACCTCCCAAACCTGTAACCACTACTTTCTAGCTAGACAAGAGCAGCAGGAACAAGGAAACACTATTAGAGGCAAGTTTCACCCAAGTCATGCACCACCCTGATCATGAACTACATCAATGGTTCTTCATTTTTACTGGATCCACACCCTGGAGCTTCCTCATCAACAGTTCCATGGGAGAACCTTCACCAGAAGGACAGCAGCGGTTTAAGGAGGTGACTCACCACAACTTTCTCAAGGGCAAGTAGAGATGGACAATAAATGCTGGTCTTGCTAATGATGCCATCATCCTGAATAGAAATGTTCCCATTCACAAACCCTACTCGCTCCTGTCACAATTTTCAGTTAAGTTGAATCAATGAGGGCCCTTATTGGCTGGTGATCTAACATTTCCTATTTTCTTTTGCTATGTCAACAGTCACGCTGCAGTTGCAGGCTTTGTCCACTATCTGGCACTATGATGGGAGACCAGGAGTGGGGAAGGTGGATGGGTGGGGGAGAAGTGGTATGAAATAAGAAGCTGGGAGGTGATAGGTGGAAGTGGTAAAGGGCTGAAGAAGAAGGAATCTGATAGGATAGAAGAAGGGATCTCCCCAATCAATCACTTGTTTTTAAATGCAATCAGAAAATGGTCTGAGCATTATTTTTATTTAGAGGATTGGAAAAGGAGACTGAAATTGAATCCTAGGCTTAGGCTGAGTACAGAATAAGTTGGTTAGCTGAAAGGACAATTTTCCAAACATAGTGTCCAACAATACAATAGCATGCAGTCAAAATAATAACTTGGCAAAATTTGATTAACCATGCAGTTGTTATGTGCCTCTGATGTTGTAAAAGTTCAATCATCATCTACTTGAAACATTGATATAAAGCAGCCATTTGTACTAATGTGCCAGACTGGTAAAGGAATTGCGCTGAGTGATCTGCTCTACAATCAATGGTGCTCAAAAATAATGGCATTTGAAACACCTCAAAGCCATGATTTCTGATGCAATACGAACGCTGTCACAATTACTCAAGGAAAGCTGAATCTTAGGCAGACATCTATTTTTGAAGGAAGTTTTAACTTCAAAACAGTAAGTTAACAACAATTCTAAAAATCCCTTGGTCTGGCTTCCTCTGAGGTGGAAAACATGGAAATAGTTATCACTCGTACAGATGTCAGGCATGCATCAGTCTACTGAAGAAAAAAGAAGTTCTATTTCAGAGATTCAAACCTAAAATACAGATGGGCTCTCTAAGGCCACACTATACACTCCTTAGTGCAATCTGTTGCATTGTCAGATGTCCTGCATTTGTTCCTTTTCCAAAGGTGGCTTATTTGGCAATTACAACATCACATTACTACAATATTATAATATTCCACAACTCACACTATTTACAGTTTAAAATTATAACATTGACTTCTTTATCCAGAATTCACTCAAGCCTCTGAGCTCTCCAAAGGTCCTGGAAAACCCCCAATATACCCTTGGATACTGCGTACTCAGGCACAGACATTACCCAAAAGAGGGGTAAGCAATCACCTTGGGCAGAACCCTTGAATACCCACCACCTGGACCTGTGAAGCCCAGGAGCAAGCCGACCATGTGATCCCCCAACGTGCTTTTTGCTTTTCATTCATTCGAGGATATAGGGAACGCTCATCACTCATTGCCCTTGAGGAGGTGGTGGTGAACCCTTATCTTCAACCACTGCAGTCCTTTTGGGGAAGGTGCTTGCTTGGTCCAGTGCTGTTGGGGAGGGAGTTCTGAATAAGGTTCCATTGGCAATGCTAGCTGAACTCCTTTCCTGAAGGAGATTGGTGAGGCAGATATTATTCAACCAATCAGCATTGTGCAGTGCCCCAGGGGCCACCTGTACAATTTATAAGAACTCACAAGTCAGGAGCTGGAGTAGGCCCCTGGGGCACTGCACAAACCCTTGATAAGATCAAGAACTTATCTACCTCTACCTTAAAATATTTATGACAGTGTGTCCACTTCCTTGTGATGGGAGGCTAAAGAAATCCTGCAAGTCCCTGTAGACTGTCACCAATTTTTACAGATGCACCACAGTGAACATTCTATTTGGATGCATGACAGCTTAGTGTGGTAACTGCTCTGCCTGTGACAGCAAGAAACCGCAGGGAGTTGTGGACACAGCTCAGCACATCACAGAAACCAACCTCCCCCTATGGACCCTATCTGTACTTCTTGCTGCCTCAGTAAAGCAATCAACATAATTGAAGGCCCCAACCAACCCAGACAATCTCCTTTCTCCTCTCCCATCGAGCAGAAGATACAGAAGCTTGAAATCACATACCGCCAGGCTCAGGGACGGTTTACATCCCACTGTTATAAGGTTATTGAGTGGTTCCTTAGTATGATAAGATGGGCTCTAGACCTCATAATTTACCTCGCCAAGGCCCTTGCACCTTATTGTCTATCTGCACTGCATTTTCTCTGTAACTGTACCACTTTATTCTGCATTCTGTTATTGTTTTACCCTGTACTGCCTCAATGGCATGAAATGATCTGTATGGATGGCACACAAGACAATTTTTTTACACTGTACGTCGGTACATGTGACAATAATAAACCAACTTATCATTTTATCAATTTTCCAAAGAAATTTCCAAATACCCAGAGAGAAAGAAATTTGCCTTATTGGTGCAAAAATTGATAATGCCCCTTGAATTGATTGGAAATTTCAGAATCAAATTTTAACTGGGGATATATCCAATGGTAGGTGGCCTGAATAGTGCACAGTGCTCAAGTTGAGCTGGAGCGACAACTGCAACAGTAAAAATGTTGATGTCTGTATTTCTCGGCGTTACGAGAGCTGGATGTGCCACTGCATAGGAATTAGGACAGGAGTCTGGTTTCTTTCATTGCATGTGCTTAATCTTCAAGGCGAGACTGATTCTTGAACTGGAACTGTCCATGAATATCAGGCAGTCATTAACGAATCCAATATAAATTCAGAATCAATCTCTTTACTCAGAACATGGCAAGGAAGTGGAAGTGCCAAGTGGTTAAGCTGATTTCAGTGGACGTGGATACTTAGTGTTGTGGAGGAACAAAGGGACTTCAGAGAAAATGTCCACAGATCTTTAAGGGAAGCCGCAATAGATGGTAAGATGTTTGATAAAGGATACTGGGTACTTTCCTTTATTAGCCAAAGCACAGAATATTAAAGCATGGAGGTTATGGTGGAAATTTATCCACCATTAGTGTCAAAGAGCCCTTCAGCACAAAAGGAGATTCTTCCACCCACCATGGTCTATGTTGACCATCGAGAACCCACCTACATTAATCCCGGTTAATCAGTTGTGCACAGGGCTGGTCACATTATGGGTAAAATGTGATTGCACTGGACAGGATACAGAGAAGGTTTATGAGCAGGTTCCTAGGACTGGAAGATTACAGCTATGGGAGAAGATTGGAGAGTCTGGAATTGCTTTCGTTGGAATGGAGAGGGCTGAGTGGAGAGTTTGTAACGTTAAGGGGTGCAGACCCAGTAAGAAGGACTGACTTATTTCCCTTAACAAGAAGGTCATGAATCGGGGGTATAGATTTAAGATGAATGGGAGGTCTTGGGAGATGAGGAAAAAAATATTTACTGGAACTAACTCACTGGCTGAAAGGATGGTGGAGACAGAGATCATGTTGAACTGTATTTGAGTGTGTTCTTAAACAGCTGTGATGTGCAGGGTTAGGGACTTGGTGAGGGAATGTGAGAGTGGCTAGACAGCTCTTCTTCAACCAGCTCAAACACTGAGGCTGAATGGCCTCTTTCTGTGTCAGAATTTTTTCTTGTATGACTCTATAAGAATTGGATACGTACATCAGGGAAAGGAGAATGGAATGGATGTACCAATAGGGGAGATTCAAATTAACCACTCAACCCAATTGGTCAAATTTTCTGTAGATTCTGCGCAATACTTTTTTCTTCTGTGGGGTGCAGGCTGACTGACAAGACCAGCATTTATTGCAGCCCTGAAAACTAGCTGATGATGTTTTCACCAATTGAGTATACTTAACATTATAATATTTTCCATTCTTGGTTAAAGATTTTAACCTTGGGCAATAGTGTCAGGCCTTTTCTGAGGTCAACTACATTGCTTACAGAGCAGAGGCACTTGCTGGTCATTTGCAGCGTTAATCAACAGAGAACAATTGCTAACCTTAAAGAACATTAGTGAACTAGATGCAATTTTATTGAGAGATTGTGTTGATTCTCTCACTGTGTTGGACAGTGACATTCTGAGCGAGAAGTGGGCGCCAGACTTTACATTGTTGTGGGCAAAAGTCCTGGTATCCCGCCCACTGTGCACACCCACTAAGAATTACTCTCACTAGAATTGTCACATTCCTGCACTGCGACCCCATCAGTTCAATGACTCAGATCGAAATGAATTCAATCTTCATTCAGCTAATTGAGTCAGTTTCATGCTATTAATTTGACATGTCAAATGATTTGGTTTAGGTGACTGTCAAAAGTTAATTTGCCATTAATTGAGTGTATAAATAATAACGGAGTTCAAATTAAAATGTATTACTTTGATTTAAATTTTTATTATGCTTCTAAGACAGAATTGTAATGAGAGCAAAGTTAGATGTCTAAGTGGTTCTATAAATGGAAATCATAAATGAATATTTAAAGAACATTGATGATGTGATCCGAATGTCAGAATGCTCCATGCACTGAGGATAAGTTGGGATTGCTCCACTTCCATGGAGCCCTTCCACCAAGAGCACTGCATATGCCACGTCTGACTGAACAAATGTTGTTCTTTCTGTTGCCTGAGTGGTCCTTGACTGCCTGAACAGCATGAAAAGAGCATTATTATAAGTGGGTCATGACTGACCGGTTTTCAGTCATTTCCATTGAAAATTTGTTCAGCACTGTGCTCCCTCAGTA
Source organism: Hemitrygon akajei (assembly GCF_048418815.1). Classification (NCBI taxonomy): domain Eukaryota; kingdom Metazoa; phylum Chordata; class Chondrichthyes; order Myliobatiformes; family Dasyatidae; genus Hemitrygon; species Hemitrygon akajei. The sequence continues at coordinate 19,418,608 of NC_133141.1, read as the reverse complement.
CCAGGCCTCAGTGGGTCTTGAACCATGAACTTCTGCCTTAAAGGTATGACGTCCTCCCAAGTCAGCCTAAACAGCTTCATATGCACACAAGGGGAGTGATCGGCTTACTAACAGACAATGGGAAGAATTTGTTTCACGCCTCTTCTTATGAGTCTGACACTTCAAACCCTTTGCTTCTTTTGGGTAAAGCATTTCCGTGAGAGATGGCATGAACTGAAAGAGCAAACTGAGACATTCAATTGAAATCCAGCCCAAACACTCTAAATGCAAATTTGCCAGCAATACTGTGGCTGTGCATTCAAAACACAAAATCATTTAAGTTTACAGCTTAATCCATTAATTACTTTTTAAGGTTATTCTGCTACTTGTGTGTTTGTATTTATTGCCTGACCCTAGTTTCTCCCTGGACTAAGTGGCTTGCTGGGGCATTTTAGGAGGACAGATAAAAAGTCCTTGCTGTTGGTCTGGAGTCACACATGCAGATATGGCTAACGATTTCCACCCTTAAAGGGCAATAAGGTGTTAATGACAATTCATAAACACAAGAAATTCTGCAGATGCTGGAAATCCAAAGCAACACACACAAAATGCTGGAGGAACTCAGCAGGCCAGCTTGACCTGCTAAGTTCCTCCAGCATTTTGTGTGTTGCTAATAATTCATGTTCACTTCTTGCCATTCTTTCATTCTGAATTTATTTGGTTAAATAAAGTTAGGTTCCTCTGTTGCCATGGAGAGAGGAGGAGGGTGGGCAGAGATATAAACTCCAACCTCCTGAACACAGACCCAGATTTTTAGATTCCCAGTATAGACACTTAACCACCAGCCTGCTGCACCACCACTGACTAGGTTGAAGGACTTAAGGACAAACAAGAAATTCGTATTCTTGGATGCACAGAGCTGATCCCTTGAAAAGGAGCATGCTAAGTAGTTAATTAAATATCTGCTTAACAGAATGCACTGCTGGTGACTTTCTAAATATTCTGAATCAATCTGAATGGCTTTGTATAGTTATTCACATGAACACAATTCACATTTCATGCTCTCACAAGTGGAGAGCATGTTGTTACAATGAAGGATATACCCCATGTAGGTATTGGAAGTGAACATGGTTAGAGCACTGGGGCACTCACTGGTGAAGTGCAATGCTGATATACAGAGGTGTCATACCACAACTGAACCAGTCAGAGCCTCACTCTAACACTCGTTACCTTCGAGCTGGTTGCAATGAAGACGAGACAATCGCCCACTCCCTTGTGGACTGTGTGTTTGCAAAGAAAGTCTGGAAATGGATGCAAGGGACCTTGTGGAAATTTGTCCTGAGCAGCTGCATTACAGAGGAGCCTCGTACCTACAGCGGGCTGTTCCCAGGGACATACACCGAGACAGACGTCAAGTGCAGCTGGAACATCATCTGCACAGTAAGACATTCGTTGGTTTGTCTGAAGCTTATTGATCTTCCAAGTCAGCGAGATGTCCATAGAGAAATGCTGCCTCCTGACATATTCCAGGCTGCAAGAGTATACGCTGGTGAATGTGCTGCAGCTCAGTGCAGCCAATGCAAAGACTCAATGGGAAAAGACCATGGTCTAGGGCAGGGGTTTCCAACCTGTTTTATGTCATGGACCCCTACCATTAACCAAGGGGTCCGTGGACCCAAGGTTGGAAACCCCTCGTCTAGGGTCTTCATGCCACTGGACACAAACACTAAAGGAGTGTATCATACAAAGAGGCCACGTGAGTGAATTAGTGCCTTGTACATCAATTGTATTAACTTAATGACACCATGAATATAACAAAAGACAACTACTGATTGTAAAAAGAAGAGATTCTGTAGTCGCTAGAAATCTTGAGCAACACAAACAAAGTGCTGAAGAAACTCAGCAGGTCAGGCAGCATCTACAGAGGAATAAACAGTCGACATTTTGGGCCTAGACTGTACATGTTTACGGTCCGTTCTCCCAGCCCTCATTTCCATGAATGCCTCGCACCCTCAAACCCTGGATGACCCCTATCCTTGACCCACCACAATCACTTCTACCCTCAGCCCCACATGACTTTGACCCCTAACTCCCAATGGTCTTGAGGCATTGACACCCCAACCCCTTTCCCTAACTCCCACCGACAGAAATGCTGGAAGCAGCAGCATCTAACCAGCTAACGCTACTGGTCAAAAGCATGTTAGTGTAAGTAACAGGGAAGGTGGAGGAGAGCAATGGGTAGAACAGAGGACACGTCTGTAATGGAGGAAATGACAGACAGCTTGCCTGTGTAATGTGCTACCAACATTGTCATGTTTCAGTGACATTGTATAGTCTGGCCTGCTGTGACATGCTGATGAAAAGTCCCTGCCCTGAGATGAGGCATGTCGACCAAGGCAGAGAAGGCCACGGACCACAAGCTGGTGAATGGGCTTGGTATCGACGGAGACTTGATAATCGGCATTCAATAAGATCATGGCTGATCTTCGACCTCAGTGTTATTTTTCTGTAACCTTCTTATCTCTTGATTCCTATAACGCCCAGAAGCCTATTTCCAATTAAATTCAGTGACTATGGGTCCACGGTCTTCTAGAGAAGAGAATTTCAAAGATTCACCTCACTCTCAGTTCATAAAATTCTCCTCGTCTCAGTTCAAAGTGACCAACCACTTATTGTCAAACTACATCCCTGTCCTTGACTCCTCAGCCAGGTGAAACTTCTTCCTAGCATCCAGCCATTTAAAATCATTAGAGGTGCAAAGGGACTTGGGAGTTCTCGTGCAGGATTCCCTGAAGGTTAACTTGCAGGTTGAGTCGGTGGTAAGAAAAGCAAATGCAGTGTTAGTATTCATCTTGAGAGGACTAGAATACAAAAGCAAGGATGTAATGTTGAGGCTTTATAAGGCACTGGTCAGACCACATGTGGAGTATTGTGAGCAGTTTTGGGCCCCATATCTCCAAAAGGATATGTTGGCATTGGAGAAGATCCAGAGGATGTTCACGAGCATGATCCCAGGAGTGAAATGGCTAACAGATGAGGGACACTGATGACTCTGGGTTTGACGACTCTCGCTGGAGTTTAGAAGAATGAGGGAGGAGTTTAGAAGAATGAGGGAGGAGCTCATTGAGACCTCGCAAATATTGAAAGGCCTAGACAGAGTAGACGTGGAGAAGATGTTTCCAATAGTGAGAGAGTCTATAACCTGAGAGCATAGCCTCAGAATAGAAGGATGTCCCTTTAGAACAGAGAACGGGGGAATTTCTTTAGCTGGATGATGGTGAATATGTGAAATTCATTGCCACAGATGGCTGTGGAGGCCAGATCATGGGGCATATTTAAAGTGGGGGTTGTTAGGTGCTTGGTCGGTAAGGGCATTAAAAGTTACGGGGAGAAGGCAGGAGAATGAGCTTGAGAGGGATAATAAATCAGCCATGATGGAATGACAGAGCAGACTCATTGAGCCAAATGGTTTAATTCTGCTCCTATGTCTTATGATCTATGGTTAACAAGGAGTTTAGTCCTAGCTGAAGGTAAACTGAGGTGAAAGGAACAGCTTGTTAGCTTACAAAATTCCACCAACTTTTTCTCAATTCTAATCTTTCTAAAAACTGAGATAATGACACATTCCAGATGTCGAAGGAAATGGTCGAACAGTGACAGAAGGCAAAGGTGTACAGGAAGGAGGAAGAAATTCACATACATGCACAAAATGCCGGTGGAACACAGCAGGCCAGGCAGCATCAATAGGAAGAAGTACAGTCGATGATTCGGGCCGAGACTCTTTGTCAAGACTCAGCCCGAAACGTCAACTGTACTTCTTCCTATAGATGCTGCCTGGCCTACTGTGTTCCACCGGCATTTTGTGTGTGTTGTTTGAATTTCCAGCATCTGCAGATTTCCTCGTGTTTGCATTTAGAAATTCACATGGTCAATTTTCAAATAATTTTCAAATCCTGTGAAAAATATGGGAAGAAAATAAAGCTCTCTCTGTTTTTTAATAAAAATATATACAACGTTTGCTATGCACTTGGGAATCATGGAACAGTTGGGGCTCTTCAGCCAGTACCTTGTGTTGTATGTTGAATATTTCAATAATATTTGAGCAATTTTGTAAATATATTGCTAGATTAGGCATTCTTTGTTTAAATAATTTATTACGGAGTACACGTGAAAGTACATGGATGGAAAACATCATCACAGCACCACATCATATGTGCATACCTCACTAAAGTAAACAAAATAATGTACACTAGTTATCCCAGGTCTGTGTTTTTCTTTCAATTAGCTTAATGTTTTGGAGTTACAAAACATAACACCTCGGAATTTTTTTGTTTAGCACTCCTGGCAAAACAACTATCCTTTTGGATCATCTGGAATCGCTTATTAACATAACGGATTGTCCGAGGTCCAGCAGAGATGCAATCACAAGGACAGTACACCTCTCTGCTTTCTGAGAAGCTTAAGAAGGTTGAGCTTGTAACCAAACATGCCAACAAACCTCCATAGATGCACCGTTGAAAGTGACTCGACTGATTCCAGTCATGGTCTGGTACAGCAGTTCAAATATGCTGGAACATAAGAAGCCACAGAGTTGCCGTGGACTCTTCCCGATCCATCCTGGGCTCATCCCTCCCACCATCAACAGTATCTACAGGAAGTGCTGCCTCAAGGAGGCAGCATCCATCATCAAAGATCTCCACCATCTTCTCATAGCTATCGGAGGAGCAACATACACAAAATGCTGGAGCAGACCTGATGGGCCAAATGGCCTAATTCTGCTCCTATATTTTATGGTCTTATAGTCTATCATCATGCAAGAAGTACAGAAGCCTGAAGTCCCACACCACCAGGTTCAGGAATGGCTACTTCCCTTCAACCATTTGTTTCTTCAACCAACATATACAACAATCATCACTACCTCACAGTATAGCAACACAATGACCACTTCAGCCACTTTGCACTACAATCAACTTTAGTTTTGTTCCATAATTCTTATATAATTTTATATAATTTGTGTTTAATTGATGTTTTTCTTGTGAATATTGTGTAACTGATGCTCTGTGCCTTTGAGGCTGCTGCAAGCAAGTTCTTCATTACACCGGTGACTTGTAAGTGACAATAAACTCGGTTTGACTTGAAACTCGATGCTAAACTCCAACTGATGTGGTGGCTTCTCATCTGAGGCACTCCTCACATTCATCCACAATGTTGAAGCATCTGCCAGCTCGTTTGCTAATTCTCAATTAAGTACCATGCGGAGTTTACCACGACTTTGAAACATCTTTGGAAATGTGCTCCAGGCATCGAGCCATAAGCTGTGCAAATAGTACTTAAAATACAGTCCACACACAAAGACACGTCATATGCAGTTGTACTCAATGCCAGCCTCTCAAACCAAACCCTCAATCTATCATCCGTCAAGAGTATCAATTTGAACGGCATTCGGAATATTAGCCTCCCTCCACTGACATGATTCCATATAAAATACAGGGTAGATTAACTGGATCTTCAGATCGGGCAATCAAAGCTAGAAATTCATCAGCGCTCAGAAGGGCGCATAAAATGAAACTAATTTTGCGTAAGTAAGTGAAACTGATCTGTGAAACTCATCTTCACATTTAGTCCCAGCAGAGAAGGACCAATTTCTCTGTCACATTGTTTGGGAGTTCAGCAACTGCAATTTCTGAGACAGCGCAGCTGCAAAGTGACAGTGTAAAAGGCGACAAAGTGAAGTAATAACAGGGCAATTACAGTAAGCTGAAAATGGAATTTGATGCAAGCATCATAAACCACTCATGTACAACGCCATGTTTAAAATAGCTCTAGAACTAACAAAGTTGGGCAATGTTGCAAACAACCGCTTGCAATGGTTAAAATGCTCGCAGCCTCACCGCCAAAGCAGATGGAAAGTTGTGTTGCATAGCACGACACGCGAATGCGAATTCACTAAATTAATTGGTAAATTGGTTTATTATTGTCACAGGTACGAAGGTACGGTGAAAAACTTTGTTCTGCATGCCATCCATACTGATCATGTCATTACAGCAGGACAAGGGAAGGCAACATGAGAGTGCAGAATAAAGTGCCACAGTAAGGTGCAAGGCCATAATGAGGTAGACTGTAGGTCAATAGCTCATCTTATTATACTAGAGGACTGTTTAATAGTCTTATAACAGCAGGGTAGAAGCTCTCCTGCAGCCTGGATATGCACAGTTTCAGGCTTCTGTATCCTCTGCCTGATGGGAGAGGGGGAAGAGTCATGGCTACATTCCCGAGGCAGAGGCAAATATCACGCTGTGCACAGTTTTTCTTCCGGGTTTTCCCTGGTCACTATCACTGGGTCTACACCCTCGCCACCCTCCCCAACAGCATCTTCAGACGGATTGCAGCACCTCCGGAGGGTGGCTCAGCCGCCCACCTTCTTGAGAGCAGCTAGGGATGGGTAATAAATGCTGGCTTTTGGCGGTTCTCAGATCCCAGAAGCTTGTGCGTACACAGACCTTCACAGCACCTACAGCTTGTTTTATCACGAGAAGAGGGGCTTGCCAGATCAATGGCGGAGTATCACAAGTATAAAACGTGTGCACATCATAACGTATAGGGCATTTCGCTCTAAACCTCACTTGCTGTCCCAAATAAAAAGGATTAATATTGGATGAGTGTAAATGGGCAGTTGATGGTTAGTGTGAACCTGGTGGGCCACAGAATCTGTTTCCATACTGTATCTCACACCACCAATTTAACATGTTTTTCCCAAAAATTTCAAGGCAAAGTTAAAATGGAAAAGGCATGTTAGGAATTACAGCATTGGTATTCTACAGGTACGTACAATTGCAATGAGTACAATTACTACAATAATAATTTCTTCATATAAATCTGCCAAAAGGTACGAGGTTGCAAATGAATCCACAGACAACTTCATATCCCGTCAAAAAGCTGTAACGTTTATTCTTTACGTGTCAGGGTCTCTCTTCAATGCGGGCAATGCTCTTTGAACACCAATGGAAATTTGCTTCTCTTGTGGGTAGCTCATTGCCGATAGGCATTGGGGTTTGAAAAAAATCTGCTCATTATAAACAGGCTTTTTAAAAAACAATTAGAAACATAATTGCAAATGCTTTAGGCATTTCTGCCTTCAGCCCAATCCAACACTTCACATAGACTGATCTTCAGCTGATACTTTCTTGCTAATACAATTAACTTTTCCAATGCTCTCATTTAATAGTGTCACTCTGTTACACTAAGAAATTGTCCATTATATTGAAGTGGATGGTCCATTGCATAGTTCTCTAAGAAGTACAACAGGTTTTGCAGAAGAAAGCACTGCTTTTTATCACAGCTGTTGGTGGTGATGATCATTGGAGAAACTGGGCCAAAAAAAAACAGGCCCCAGATATATTCAAACACCATCCCTCTGGCACTATCCACCAAACCTGCTCCACAATACTAGCTTATCAATTATCAACTAAACTACACCACTGCATCATTAACTAGCCTGCTCTGTCCTCAAATCCAATTGCCTCAACCATTAATTATCTAATCTCAATCTCAAGTACCTGGCCTCCCAGCTCTTGCAGGCTGATTAATTTATTCAGCCAACAATGTCTCGAGCACACCATTTCAAAAGTTAATGCTGATGTCTACTTTGAGTGTGTGTTCTCGGAGTCATGTACATTATTTATACGGTAGTGAGATGGTGCATATTTTATTTGCCACCTTCATCATTAACATGGATTCCCTTTTCATAAGTCATGTCTTCATTTATAATGAGCAAAATGTTTTACAGAGTTTAAAGGCAAGAATTGGCATCAGGATGTATACGTGCCATATACAAATAGGTATGCTTAACTGGCTATCTTTCACTGAATGTGATAAATAACTCGTAAAAATCCTTCTTTTTAGTCAAATCTGACAAGTCTCATGCATTAAAGATGAGACTCACAGGCCCAACGTACCGTTGTGCAGAAATCCTGCAACCTCTTGCTGAATGACTAATGGTGCAAAGGCTTCGGAAGCTATTCAACACTGCAGTGAAAGTGTCCCTCATTTGCTGGTGGCTCAAATCAATACTTGCTTGACCATAAAGAGGAGTAATGAGGAGCTCTCTACCATGCCAACCTCCAACAGCTGTCCTTTTCTAAAACACCACTGGCAAGTTGCTTTCATGCAAGAAGTTTTTGCAGGCTGAATGTTTCCTTTGTCTCTTTTGCAAGGTTTGTTGGATGGAGGCATCGGATAAAAATGGCAAACGGGCCACCTGTTGCAACAAAGCTGACCTGGTTTCATTTGAATATCTTTCACCATAACCTTCTGGATTCTCTGTCAGTGAAGGACTGTGTGGCTCTGCTAAATGGCCTTGACTTCAAGAGGGGCTGGGGTGGAATAGTGGGGGTCAGCAAGGGAAATATGTCACGGGTTCACATCACTAAGAAATTCTCCCTACAAACTGAAGACAGCTTGTTTAATCCTGCATTGCTGCACTTCTCTCTTTCATTCTTTCATTCAGGCACCAAAGGAAGGGGAAAATGGACATTTTATGCACTGGAATCACCACTTCCATGTCAAATAACAGGAGGTGCTTCATGGACAGCAATCAGCAGACAGACTTTTCTGTCCACCTTTCAATTATTCTTAAGTGGAAGCGCTCAGCTTGATGTTCAGTGCTTCATTTGTGACCAGAATGAGATGTAGGAAATGAGGTAATTTAACTTCTAAGGTTAGTCTTTGAAATCTACTTCTCCTGGTTGCATTTCAGCTATACTGAATCAATCCCTCTGATCATCTTTAATATCAGCTAGCAAACCAATATTTAACTTTCTGCAGGATGAGAATAACTACGTTAATAAAACAGTAATTTTCAAGCTGGAATTCTGACGTGGAGTGGCCAGCACAGTAGCAAAGCTGGCAGAGCTCCAGAAACCCGAGTTCCATCCTCTGCATCTTCTCCCCGTGTTCAAGTTCATTGTCATCTGACTGTACATATATACAATCGAACACAACAAGTGTTCTCCGGACCACAGTGCACCCTCAATACATATATCACGCACAGCACATCAAACAAAATATTACCACGAATAAGTTAATAAAATATAATTTAAAATGCATGTTAAGTGCGCAGCACAGAGTAAACAGGACAGTAAACAGCTCGTTGTCCTAGTGATGAGACCTTGGTGGAGGCAGAGTCTTCCTTCATTTCAGAGCCTGAGGGAACAAGCTGTTACCCAGTCTAGCCGTCCTCCTCCTGATGCTTCAGTACCTCCTCCCAGATGGTAGTGAGTTAAAAAGATTGTGGGATGGGTGGTCGGGATCCTCAACAATGCTTTGGGTCCTTTGTGTACAACGCGCCTGGTAAATGTGACAAATAGAGAGGAAGGAGACCCAGTGATATTCCCAGCGGTTTGCACTATCCTCTGTAGGGTCTTGCAGTCTGAGTGAGGCCTTGCAGCTTCCGTACCACACAATGGTGTAGCCAGACAGGACACTCTTGATAGTTCTCCTGTAGAAAGTTGTTTGAACGTGCTCAGAGAGTGTAAACACTGCTGTGCATTCTTGACTGAGGAGGTGATGTAGGTCCTGATTAGACTGTCCGTCATGTGCACACCAAGGAACTTTCTATTCTTCACTCTCTCCACGGCCGAGCCATTGATGTGCAATGGAGAGTGGAGAGAATAAAGATCACGATTAGTGTCTGGTTACTGTGGGCTCAGTGGGCTGAATGGTCTGTTTCTGTGTTGTATGACTATGGCTCCATGAATGAAGCAATCAAATTTTGGTTTCTCTAATATCAAAATTGTCCTGCTAAAACATCCTTTATTCCTAACTCAATAGAGAGCAAGATGGAAACTTATCACATAATAGGATCTCTCTCTCTGGTGCCATAAGTATACTGACAAACTTACATTGTTGTACCGAGGGAAATAAAAACAAGTTTAAGATGGATGGCTTTAATTGAGATTTGAACTCTTGGCAGCACTGAAGGCTCATAATCGACTCCAAGAACACTAAGTGCCTACTCCTAATATATACACACCCCAAAGAAGCTTTGCAACACAATGAAATTCACCTCTCCACTTTTCTCTGGTCAAGCCTTTGGCTAAACCTGCCTGTCAGTCAAGCCCCTCTTACACACTGCCCAAAACCCGTGCACTTTAATTAGTTTCCGCAACCTGTAATTACTGCAATCAATTGAAGGGAGATTCAAGCCTCAGCTTCAAAATAATATGTCAGCACAAAAATACCAGATGACTTTCCAACAGGAGTTGCTGGTGGATTTTATGTCACATTTAGAATATTTATGCTTTTCAATAAAGAACAAGTTACATGAACGAGCATTTCAGGAAATGATGATCAGTTGTCTTATCATTGTAGATATATGGATCTGCTTTGCCCGTCCATGTAATATAATTTTAAATTGCTAAGTTGCACAGTTGGTTGTAACAACCTGTTTTTGTCTTGTCTGCTGAGTCTTTAAAGGGGAGGTTCTGGCTTCAGCACAGCTTTTATTTAAAATACCAAGGACTGGCATTCAGCTCTTATATATCTTATTATCTAGAGAAGAGGTTTCAAAAATGGATTTCTACTTGCTTTGTCAGAACACTGAGAGGTGGATCATGTGTCTAGCTGTAGCTGACATGCACAGATATCAGGGGGTGCTGTGTGATTTAAATTCGTCTTTTTCTCCCCACTGACTGCAGTTGATTAACACCCAAACATTTCTGACATAGAAAGCAGACTTGCATTGTGATAGCACCTCCTATGTCCCTTTCAGTACATCTAAATGAGACGGCTTTTGAAGTATCGTCGTTGCCGTAATACAGAACATCCTAGAGTCGACTAGAGCACAGTAACCTCCCAGAAGCAGTGGTGTGAACCTCCGGTGATAATGGTGGGGGGTGGAAGCACACCCAATTCTGACCAGGGCACCTCAGGAGGAAGGGAAGCTCTTTCCGGAGGGAGAATTAACTTTGGCTACTTGAGCAGAATAGTTTTAGTTGGTGTTCAAACAAACAAAGGGTCAGGGTAAAAAAAAACGCAGATGCTGTAAATCTAAAATAAAACAGAAGATGTTGGAAATACTCAGCAGATAAGGCAGCATCTGCGGGAAGAGAAACAGACTGAATGTCTCAGAGTGACGACCTCTCGTCAGAACTGAGAAGGGAATAAAAGAGCTAGTAAAGCTGCAAGGAGGGAGTGTTTCTGATTGACTAAAATCGGAGTGACCATGCAGATAAACTGTAAATACGCTTAGCTGGTCAGTGAGTGGATGGGAACAGTTGGAGAGTCAGAAGATCGACAAGAGGATCATGTCCTCATTCTGACGAAAGGGGCTTGATTGCTTCTTTTTCCCACACAAGCAGCCTGGTCTGCTGAGTATTTCAGAATCAGAATCAGATTTATTATCAGAGAGAGAAAACGTTGCAGGTCATACAGAGAAATTGGACCAAAGGGATTGCTCTGCTGGGAAATAACATGGACACAATTTATCAGACAACTGGTTCCCTAGCTCAGGGGTGTTGTAATTAGTGAGGAAGTTTGTTTCCACTGGAAGGAGAGTTGAGAGTGAGAGGACTATGTTTTAAAGTGATTAGCAACTGCCTCACAGCTCCCAGAGACCCGGGTTCGATCCTGACCGAGGGCACTGTCTGCGTGGAATCCACATGTTCTCCTTGCGACTGTGTGGGTACCCCCCCCACCCCGCGTGTTCTGGTTTCCTACCACATCCCAAACAACCTGTGGGTTGGTGGGTTTAATCGGTTACTGTAACTTACCTCTCATGTGTGGGAGAGGGGTAGAATCTGGGGGGAAGTTGATGGGAATGTGGGGAGAATATAATTGGTGTAAGACAGGTGGATGATGGTCAGAACAGACTCAGCGGGCCAAAGGGCCTGTTCCATTCTTTGTCAGTTTGTGACTCCTGTCTGACTATGAAGCGTGAGGAAAATGCTCCGATTGACTTGTACCTGGATCACTGTGAGGGTGACTTTCAAAACACATCTGGACAAGCACTTAAAAATAAAAAGAGAAAGCAACTCTCTCTGCTAATAGATGATGATGATGAAGGGTGCTTACTAAACGTTAGTACGGCTCCTTGTTTTTCCATAGGATGTGGACACCGCTGGCAGCGCCAAGATTCACTGTCCATCTCTAATCACTCCTGAACAGAGAAGGCAGGAAAACACATTGGTGGGCCACATACAGCAGCAAATTTCCTTTGCCTGAGGAGGATTGGGAGCCGGAGGTTTACTGTTGAACAAAAATCCAATGTTGTATGGTTACTTTCACTGAAACAACCACCGTTGTGGAGGGATTCTGGGGTGAGCAAGAGCTCTCTGAGCATTGGAGGGGATTCCAGAGACACGGAGAGGACACAACTGGAACGATGTGCAAGCAAGCATGAAAATGTTCAAATCGAGCCTTTTCTACTCTGAAGTGGCTTCAGGAATGAAGGAGGGAAAGTGGGAAGCCAGTACCTTGCCGGCTCCCTGGTGAGTAATTGATGTTGAACTGCAGTTGGCCTCTTTGTTCCTACTGAATTTAACTGCAACTGTAATCTGGGTTAAAAAAAAACAGCTGGATACAGCAGAGAAGTCTAAAGAATTTGTGCTTCATACGAACAAGATCAACTGGGCCGAAATAACTTCAACCAGTCTATATTTAACAATATTTGCTTCCAAGCACATTTAGCTCGCTTACGCTGTTTTTGCTATATTCCCAATATACTTAGGCCAATGGTTGTTTAAATTCTTTGAAGGGCCCACTGAATCTCTTTTTTTTGCATAAAAACACAGAAACAGACCTTATGGCCCAGAATTTAGGCTCCACATAAGCCTCTTCCCTTCCATTTGACTCATCCTTCAAATCACCCAACCTTGCCCTAACATCATCTCTGTACATTTTCTCAGCCTCTCCCTATGTTGGGAAGCTCCACAATATCACAGGCAGTGAAAGTGCTTCCCCTGGATTTGGAGCCATTAAAAATTACCTTAAATTTATGACTCCTGGATGCTCCCAGAAGTGGAGTTACTCCCTAGGGTTCTCTCACCTTTGCACCTCTTCAGATAATTCTAAGCTCTCATTCCACTGGGACTTTCCTGTTATTGCCTGCTGTACAAGACAACCATTGGCATCTACTTCTTATTCCTCATCAAGAATTACAGGAAGTATGTGACTGCACTGAGAGGAGATTCCTCAGGCAGTTCTCTGGAATGGAGTGGCTCAGTTTCTAGAGATGGGACAGGTTAGGTTTGTTTACCTTGGAGCAGAGGAGGTTAGGGGGTAGAATTAAGGGTACATATTATGAGAAGCATGGATTGGATAGATAATGAGAATGTTCTACCTTTAGCAGAGGCGCCTAAACTAGTGGGCATAATTAGGGTTTCTTGCTGTCACATGCAGAGCAGGTGCCATACCATGACATCATGTCACTAACATCTCCACCTCCTTCCTGTACTCCGACTCATTGCTATGGAGATTCGGCTAACGACAGTGCAAACTTGTAGATGGAGTTAAAGTAGAATCTGGCCATGCCGTCTGAGTGTGCTGAGGAAACAACCTTGTGGAACACCAGATGCTCCAGAGGCGAGTGTAGGGCCAGAGAGTTGGCAAGGTAAAACAATAACAGAGTGCAGAGGAAGTAACAGCTGTGGAGCAAGTGTGGTGCAGGCGGACAATGAGGAACAGTGCCGTGCAAAAGTCTGAAGCACGCTAGCTATGTACAGTATATGTGCCTGAGACTTGTGCATGGTACTGTATTTGTCAACGTGGAGCAGAGAGCAAGTTTGTAAAGCCAGCAGGAGCAAAGGATTTAGGAATGGCGAGGGTGGAGCACAGCAAGATGGGTGTGGGACAGGTGGCAGAGAAGGAGTGTCAGGGGCGGGGGGTGGGTAGTGTTGGGGGTGCAGACACGTCCAGTCCTGAGACACCAGGCAAGTTCATTTGATTCCAAACAATCGGTTAACTGATCATTACAGAATATCTCTCTGGTGCTTCCTGCTCCCTCCTCTCTCCCTTCCCCTTTTCCATTCTGAGTGCACAATCGAGACCCATATTAGAATCTGGTTTATCACCTCTCACATATGTCATGAAATTGGTTTTTTTGCGGCAGCAGTACAGTGCAATACATAAAATTACTACAGTACTGTCCAAAAGTCTTAGGCACCCGAGATATATATATATATATATATATATATATATATATATGTGCCGAAGACTTTTGGACAGTACTATAGATTGTGAGGTCAAGAGTCAATATTTTTGTTCGAGGGAACCTTTCTTATTACAGCGATAAAGCTGTCATCAGCCTGATGACATGTACTTTCAAAGCTTTTGTATCTTCTGCCCAATGAGAGACAGACTGAAAGACTGTAGCATATAAACAAGGCAGTTCACACCATTTTCTTTGAGGGCATTTAGGGATGACCAATAAATACTGGCTTTTGGTGATGATTCCCAGAGCCCAGTAAATGGTACAAAGAGCTTGCGTTGCACAGAACTTCAGAGGGCATAAAGCTTGTCTTGTCACCAGCAACAATGGTGTAATGTCAGAAATGTGCAGGTCCCAATGTACTCACTGGAATTTAGAAGAGTGCATGGAGATCTCATTAAAACCTAACGAATGTTGAAAGGACTAGATAAGGTGGATGTGGAGAGGATGTTTCCTGTGCTGGGGGTATCCAGAACTAGAGGGCACAGCCTCAAAATTGAGGGGTGACCCTTTAGAACAGAAGTAAGAAGGAATTTTTTTTAGCCAGAGAGTGGTGAACCTGTGGAAGGCACTGCCACAGACCGTGGTGGAGGCCAAGTCCGTGGGTATATTTAAGGCGGAAGTTGATTGCTTCCTGATCGGTCAGGGCAAAGGATGTGGTGAGTAGGCAAGTGTATGGGGTTGAGTGGTATCCAGGATCTGCCATGATGGCATGGTGGAGCAGACTCAATGGACTGAATGGCCTAATTCTGCTCCTATTTCTTATGGTCTTGTGTTGTGATCGAAAAAGGGATTAATGCAGGATTAGCTTAAACGGGTGCTTTTGATGGTTAGTATGAAGCTGAGCTTAAGGGTCTGCTTCCATACTGTATGTTTCTATGACCTTATCACACAGTCAATTTAACATGCCTTTCCAAAGCAACTTCAAGGCAAGGTTAAAATGGAAAGGTCATGTTTGGAATTACAGCATTGATATACAACAGGTATGTACAATTATAATCGGTTTACCACCACCTTCTCAAGGGCAACTTAGAGTTGGGCAATAAATGCTGGGCTTGGCAGTGACAGCCAGTCCCTGAAGTCAATGTTGTCATGACCTTGTTGGAAAATCTAACATTACAGCCTCAACCCTGATCAACTTTCTCACTCGTATGCACCAGGAGACCAACTAAACTGCTACTCTTGAAGAACGATTATGCCCTCTTCAACATCAACCACTACGAAGGGGGGTTCGGGGACAGTAAGCTTACAATACTGATCCCACCCTCCTCTCCTCCAATGAGAGTCAGAATCAGGTTTGGCATCATCCACTTATATCGTGATATTTGTTAACTTTGCGGCAGGAGTACAACACATGATAAATATAGAGGAAAAAAACTGAATTACAGTCAGTATATCTATGTATGTTAAATAGTTAAACTAAATAAGAAATTTTAAAAAAGTAGTGAGTTAGTGTTCATGGGTTCAATGTCCATTCAGAAATCAGATGGCAGAGGGGAAGAAGCTGTTCCTGAATCTCTGAGTGTGTGCCTTCAGGCTTCTGTACCTCCTTCCTGACGGTATCAATGAGAAGAGGGCATGACCTGGGTGGTGGGGATCCTTAATGATGGACAATCTATTTCTTTTGCAAGACATCAATGACAGGTGTAAGGCAGTCTGAGATGAAGTGGAATGATTCTGAAGTTGGCTGACATCGTCCCAACACCTTTGAAAATGTAATATCTTTGGATAAAATATAGCTGCTTCCTTTATAGTAAATTGAACAAATGCAAGCAAGATATCTTGGTTCCGAAAAAAATTGAAATACAAGCCCCCACCCCTCCCCATTTCTTGGACCCACTCTGGTGGAACCAAGCTGCTTTCTGCTGGGACCGTTTTATCCTGAAAGGACCCAGTTATAACTGCTGATCAAAAATACAGTTTTTTAAAAATGTTTTTCCCAGTCAACAGAAACTAGTTAAGTGTGCAAAACATGTCCCAGGTCAATCTGCCCAGGAGGATTCTTGAAATGGAGCACAAGTGGAGTTTCAAATTTGAATTTATATAGTGCCTTTGAGACAGTAAAGTGTCCCAAAGTTGTTCCACAAACACTGAGACATTTAAGGAAATATTGGGTCACCAAAACCTTGGCTGGACGCAGGTTTTACAGTGTGTGAGTGAGAGAGAGAGAGGCGGAGAGGTTTAGGGAATTCCAGTAATTAGGGCCGTGGCAGATGAAGGAACAACGAAATGATGGAGTGATCACGTCTCGGAATGGTCAAGAAGAGTGCGGACATCCCAGGCTCTTACAGAGATGACGATGCTTACAGAGAGGGAGGTGTACAGCATGGAGGGGTTTGCAAACTGACAACGGATGGTTATACAATGGTGTAGCGGGTAGAATCGTTGCCTCACAACTCCAGAGTTGTGGGTTCAATCCTGACCCTGGGTGCTGTTTGTGTGTGGACACTACACAATTTCTGTGTAACTGCATGTGCTTCCCCCGAGTTCTTCGGTTTCCTCCCGCGCCCCAAAGACGTGAGGATTGGTAGGTTAATTCACGGCTGTAAATTGTCCCCGGATGTGTCACTGAGCAGTGGGAGAACTGGGGTAGAGGTGATGGGAATGTGGAAGAGAATAGGTCACAGAGAAATAGGTGGGGGAGCGGGATTGATGGGAATGCTCTGAGAGCTGACGTAGAGTTGATGGGACAAAGGGCCTCCTGCTATGTCATGAGAAAATATGAAATATCAGTTATTACTGTAATGTAGGCTGAGGGGCAAATGTTAACATGTTTATTGTTCATTCTGGAACCTGCAACCTCCCTCACCTGATTCAGGTGGGATAAAAGGTTCCTTTATGGACTGCCTGCAGAACAATCTCCCTCCAAAGATCACACACAAAATGCTGGTGGAACGCAGCAGGTCAGGCAGCATCTATAGGGAGAAGTGCTGTTGCTTTTGTCCTCACCTTCGTCCCCCTTCGCCCACACCTCAGCGAGTTCCGCGTACGCCATGATGCTGAACTCTTCTTCCGCCGGCTCCGTCTCCGAGCTTACTACTTTGGCAAGGACTCTCCTACCCCCACCGATGACCCCTTCTCCCGTCTTCAACCCTCCTCCTCTTCATGGACACCCCGCTCTGGTCTTCTGCCTGCTCTGGATCTCTTTTTTTTAAGAGAAAGCTTCTCCCTATAGATGCTGCCTGACCTGCTGCGTTCCACCAGCATTTTGTGTGTGTTGCTTGAATTTCCAGCATCTGCAGATTTCCTCGTGTTTCCCTCCAAAGATTACAGCATAAAAACCACATACTGAGCCTCCAGTGCTCTGTTAAGGGAGCACTACTTGGGTGGCAGTGCTGTTATCTAGATGAGATTTGAAACCGCTCTTGCAGCATATCGCGGAGCAGAGCTGCCATGCTAGCCTACTTTTCTACCCCACTAGCGCTACAAGTGGCCGTTGTAATATTTCCAGTGGGAACCTGCTGTATGCAAATTGGTTTGTGCATCTAACTAATGGAAAAATCTTCACAATACTTCAGAAATAATTCAGAGGAAGTGAAGCCTATTAGGCACAAGTCTTTCTAATTCACCTACCAATCCGATTGCTGATTTGATCACACATATCTCTTGAACAAGTTATTACTAAGTCTGTCATCTCACTACGAACCAGAGTCAGAATCAGGAGAGCACAAAGTGGTGGGAGGTGTAGGGGCTGTACGGGTATTTGGGGCCCGAGATAATGACTAACTGTTCTCACCCAGTAGAGGGAACTTTACCCTAATCCAAGGCAGGTTAGGCTGCTGTTTGCTGTCCCTAACCTCAAGGTCCTGAACTCAAGGCAACAGAGAAGGGATGAAGACATCACGGAGCGATCCGGTTGCAAAACTTGAACAGGGAAACGGTAGACACAACATTAAAACCCACAAGATGATAATGTGCAGCCCAGGCAGATACACTTGTGTTTTTCGAGCGACGTCTTTAAAATATTTATTGGCTGTCTGAGGTAGACATTTATAGCTGAACCAATATGAGAGGAGTGACCTTGTAATGTGTGGAAAGGGCAACAAGCGGGATGATTTGCAGCTCAGGGCTCCAACTTGGCAGCTTGTTAGAAAAGTGCAGAGTTGTGGATACAGCTCAGCATATCACAGTAACCAGACTCCCCTCCATGGACTCTGTCTACACTTCTCGCTGCCTCCGTAAAGCAGCCAACGTAATCAAAGATCCCATCTACCCTGGACATCCTCTCTCCTCCCCTGTCCCATCGGGCAGAAGATACAAAAGCCTGAAGTCATGTACCAGCAGGCTCAAGGACAGCTTCTGTCCCACTGTTGTCAGACTCAATGGTTCCCTAGTACAAAAAAAATGGAATCTTGACTTCACCGTCTTCCACTTTATCGTTTACCTGCACACTTCCTCTGTAGCTGTCACACTTTACTCTGCATTGTTATTGTTTCACCTTGTTCTGCCACAATGCACTGTGTAATGATCTGATCTGTATGAACAGAATGCAAGACAAACTTTTCACTGTATCTCAGTACATGTGACAATAATAAATCAATTTTAATACCACTACCTTTAGCAGGGTAGGCCCTGCTCTCGCTGGCCCTTTCAACTGAGGATAACACAGCATTGAGGAGAATGAGGAAGCAGCACCCTCAAATAAACCCTTCTCAGCTGGATGTACCCACACTGCTGAGGCGGACTGACTCTGCTTCTTTCCCCCACCACCCTACCCTGTTCCCCCACCCCCCCCCCACCATCCAGCACCCTCCTTTGATTTTCTTGGTTGGGGTCAGTTGCCGCTTGTTTCAGGGCCCTGAAACCCACCAGTGAGTGATCCAGAGGAAAATGGCAGTGGCCCAGATTTGTATGCCAGCTATATGGCAGAGCAAAAAGCTAAGACCACCAATGAAATGCCAGTAGCCCACAGAGAAAACCCACTGGCCCAGGCTGAAATGCCGGGTTCCAGAGAGAAATGCCAGTGGACCAGAGGGGAAGCTCACTGGTGCAAGAAAATGCCAGTGACCCAGAGTGAAAAGCAATTGGTTAAGAAAGAAAAGCCAGTGACCCAGAGTGTTAGTGGTCTTGACATAAGATGGCTGAATTTAAGATCCAAGGTCTTTATCTTACTCCCAAAGAGGGCTTTGGTGGGCTCTGTGAGTAAGTATTTGAAGCTGTATTGGGGGAAAAAAGGCTCTCTCCTTCCACCGGGAGAACTGGGCTTCCTACCACCAGTGCAGAGGCTACACCATAATGCAGGTACCCCCAGGGTACAGGGGTCAGGGGTCACCCTGCCCCCTCCACTCCCTGCTGCTGGATGCTGAAAGATCTAACAGTGATGGCCCCAACAAGAGCAGAGGATGTTTGGCCTGGGGCAGAAGAGGTGGGGGTGGGGACAGCAGCCAGCCTCTGTCCAATCGCAGCCCTTTTCAGCCAATTGCAGCAGAACATCCCTCCCCCACCCCTTCACATCTAAAGAAAGGCAAATACAAGGCAAAAGCATACAATGACATTTTGCACATTTTAATACATATTTAATCATGTCTTAGATATCCACTGCCAGAAAAACTAAGATTACAAAGCAATTTATAATATACAAATGTACCTTCGGGCACCATCATCTTATTCGCTTTTCCATGTCACATCAGCTCTACCACAATCAGCTTGCCTTTCACGCAATAGCAAAGAGGAAAATCAAAGGCTATCTTTTAGCTATAAAGTTAAGATGAAAATATGCTCGAGAAAAATACTGACAAAGGGAGATGGTGACAATGAGGAAGGAGCGACAGAGAGTCAAAGTGTTAGTGCCGGGAGCAGGGATAAAAAGGCAGAGAGAACAAAGAGAGGGAGAGAGAGAGAGGACAGAAAACAGACGGAGAAAACAGAGGGATAGGGAGAGAGGAAGCAGAGAGAGGGAATAGAGGAAATGGGAGAACAAAGAGTAATAGTTACATAGAGATAGTAAGAGAAGGGAGAGGGAGGGGGAGAGAGGGAGGGGGAGAGAGGGAGGGGGAGAGAGGGAGGGGGAGAGAGGGAGGGGGAGAGAGGGAGGGGGAGAGAGGGAGGGGGGAGAGAGGGGGGGGAGAGAGGGGGGGGAGAGAGGGGGGGGAGAGAGGGGGGGGAGAGAGGGGGGGAGAGAGGGGGGGAGGGGGGGGAAGAGAGGGGGGAGAGAGGGGGGGAGAGAGGGGGGGAGAGAGGGGGGGAGAGAGGGGGGGGGGGAGAGAGGGGGGGGGAGAGAGGGAGGGGAGAGAGGGAGGGGAGAGAGGGAGGGGGAGAGAGGGAGGGGGGAGAGAGGGAGGAGGAGAGAGGGACTCACTTGTGTATTACCCTTGTACATTGTTGTCTTGGATTTTGCACTATTATCACCAGTTGTCTGGTACATTCAGCTTCTTATATTCACGTCCCACAACAACCCTGGACATTTGCAGCACAGCAGGCCTTTCAGCTCGTTGTGCCCATGCAAGCTCACAACCAGACAGCACTCACTGCCGTGTCTTGCTTCATTTACAAAGGTTTATCGCCTGCTCTCCTAAAATATGATATGGCCCCTGGTTCAATTCTTCCGTGGGCCAGGGCACAGCAGGATCCGAGTAAACCATGGAGACCAAATACATGGAAGGTCGGTGCAACAGTGCAAGTTGTACAGCATGTCACGTTCTCGTGGGCACAACACGGGTACCCACCCGATGGCTCACTTGATGAGGAACCAAGCCACTTGCACCACAACAGTCTGTACTCTTAGTTGGTGGTAGGTTGGCTGATCTCAGGGCAGGCCAGTCATGTGGTTACTACAAGATATAATCAGCTGGAGGAACTCAGCAAGTCAAGCAGCATCCATGAGGAGAAAGGGAATGTTGTGTTTCGCATCAGGACCTGAACGTCAACTGTTCCTATCCCCCTACCCCCTCCTCCTGCCGCCATACACGGGTGCTGCTCCTCTCATACGCTAAAACGATGGACTCTTGATCTCCCAGTCTACATTGACAAGGCCCTTGCACTTTATTTGTCGACCTGCACTGCACTTTCTCTGTAACTGCAACGGTAAGTACCACATTCTGGTTTCCCTCAATGTACTGATAAACACAATGTGATAAGCACGTGCTGGAAATTCGGAGCAACACACACAAAATCCTGGCCTGAAATGTCTGTTTATTTCTCTCCATGACTGCTGCCTGACCCGCTGAGTTCCGCCAGCATTTTGTGTGTGTTGCTCTAAATGTACTGATGTTATTGATTTATTTATTGATTAATTGATTAACTGAGATAAAGCACAGAATAGGACTTTCCGGCCCTTCAAGCTGCATTGCTCAGAAATCCCCGATTATAACCCTAGTTTAATCACAGGACAATCTACAGTGACAAATTAAGCCACGGCTTTGGACTGTGGGAGGACACCACAACACCCAGAGAGAAGCCCACGCGGTCACGCGGAGAACGTACAAACTCCTTACAGACAGCGGCAGGAATGGAATAACCTGTCAGGATGGCATGCAAAGCTCAGTAAATGTGACTGTAACAAACCAATACCAATACCAAACACCAAATTGGATTTTGCTCCAGATTTTTTAGATCTGCAGTCCCCAGTGTTTCCATACAATTACTGCAAATGATAGAGAGCAGGATGATAAAATAAGTTATTTCTCAGTGGCACCCAGCAACTCATGCTGAGGAGGGTAGGGATAAGAATGAGGCTAGGTGGTCCTGTACGCCCTCTCACCATCACCCTCTGCAGAGACCACTGCAAAAACCTGGCCCATGTTTGCAGTCTTGGCCCAGAGAACTGCACACAATGTGTTGGGCACCAGCAGGCAGCCTCAGTCTCCAGAGCATAAACACAAGGGATTCTGCAGATGCTGGAAATCCAGATCCAAAATTGCTGGAGGAACTCAGCAGGTCAGGCAGCGTCTATGGAGAGGAATGAAGAGTCAACATTTCAGGCCTAGACCCGAGTCTCAGCTGAAACATTGACTCTTTATTCCTATCCATACAGTAGATGTTGTCTGACCTGCTGAGTTCCTCCAGCGGTTCATATGTTTTACTCAGTCTCCAGAGGTTAGAGTCCTAGAGTCAGTGAGAAATTCAACACAGAAACACAGGCCCTTTGGCCCACCAACTCTGTGCTGACCACCAACCAACTAGCTCCACTATTCCTACACTAATTCACCTGATATTCCCATCAACAACTCCCCCCAAAAAGATTCTACCACTCACCTGCACCCTCAGGCAATTTACATCTGCCAGTTAACATGGTGTTGAAGGAGTACCCAAGGTGAAACCTATGTCACAAAGAGAACAAGCAAACTCCACACAAACAGCACCAGAGGTCAGAATGGAGGCCGGGTTGCTCTACCAAGGGATGTGAGGGAGGCACCGACAAACAATATTTATTTACTGAGATACAGCCTGGAGTAGACCCTTCCAGCCTCTGAGCCACCTCATTCACCCCTATTTAATCCAAACCTAATCATGGGACAATTTACAACAGCCAATTAACCAACCAGGACGTCTTTAGGAAACTAGAGCACCCGGAGGAAACCCAATTGGTCACAGGGAGAACGTACAAATTCCTTACAGACAGCGGCGGGAATTGAACCCAGGTCACCTGTATTATAAAACGTTGTGCTAACCACTACACTACCATGCCACCCTGTTTCATGGCCTCACTCTGATCCATCAAGTCACCCAGTGAGCTGGCAAAGATGCTACCTTGCCTTATTTCTACTTAGTGCCCTTAATCTGTCAGAAGAGAGCGGGGAACCCCTTCCCTACCAGCAGTGGGGGCAGGAGGCAGCAGTGACAGAGACACCCGATACAGCTCCCATTGTGATATGGATTCAAGCTCCTTCTTCTGAGTATCCACAGTTTTAAGAAAGAATACTTTGTCACAGAGAAAAGGTGGAAATAGCACATTGGAGCACTAGAAGTGTGCCACTCTCCAACTCCAATTAAACCAGCAATTAAACCACTTTACTCAAGACCAGACACAAGGATTTGGTCTGTGCATGCTAGATCCTCTCACTGTTGCTGTAGAATTCAAAGCAATAATTAACACCTTTTTGTTCTGGGCAGGCTGCCAGCTTCCTGTGGAGTCTACCAGTCACTATTACAAAAGCAATGCATCCTTTTCTATTGAGAAGGGGTGTGGGGGTGGGGGGGGAGACATGTTAACCGTCTCCTGCTTTCTGTACTTGAATGAAACTCAATAGTCCGAGCATGGAGGGATCGAAGCACGGGCTAGAGATTGTAGACTGGAGCCTCACGGCCTTCTCATTCGGTTTCCAACGTTTAGCGTCAGGGCTGCATACATCATCACATCGTGCCTGCCTTTTTCAGGTGTGCAAAGTGTGAAACAAACTTCCCAGCATGCAAAGCAATGGCAGATCCAATGCTCAGGAAGCGCAACGCTTGAAGGATACCAGACGTGGAGTGGTGACATCAATCCTTGCGCAATGGATGCTGGGCCCTGCTCCTGCGACATTACTTTGAGGTAACAGTGGGGGCAAGGGGCACGGACACAAAAGCAGGTCCCAACAGAAGTACGCGGGGCTAGTCAAGTGCACCTTGAAGAGGCAGACATCTCCCCGTGCAGGAAGGAGTGTGAGAAGATTCGGATGTCACCAAAGACTCTGACAAAAGTTGTGCGGTGGAAGAGCATCCTGGTATGGAGGTTCCAATGCACAGGATAATGAGAAGCTGCAGAGGGCTGAAGATTCATTCAGCTCCATCAAGAGCGCAACCCTCCCATCATCAAGAATATCTTCAAAAGGCAGCATCCATCACTAAGGAACCTCACCATTCAGGACATACCATCTTCTCATTACTACCATCAGGGAGGAAGTAAAATGCACACTCAACAATTCAGAAACAGCTTTTCCCTTTCTGCCATCAGATTTCTGAATGGTCCCTCAATAAATAAAATTTATTGTAATTTCATAATAATTCTACATCTTTGCACTGCACTGCTGCCACAAAACAGCAAACCTCACAACAAAATTGATTCTGATTCTGATTGGTGGGGAGTCTGAATGCAGAATCCACCAATATGTTTACCTCTGATACAGTGGATCTCTGAACACGAGAAATTCTGTAGATGTTGGAAAGCCAAAGCAACACACACAAAATGCTGGAGGAACTCAGCAGGTCAGGCAACATCTATGGAGGGAAATAAACGGTCAATATTTTGGGCCAAGACCCTTCTTCAGGACTGGAAAGGAAGGGGAGAGGGGAAGGAGGACAACTAGAAAGTGTCAAGTGAAGCCAGATGGGTAGGAAAGGTAAAGGGCTGGAGAAGAAGGAATTTAACAGGAGAGGAAAATGGACCTTTGGAGAAAGGAGGAACCTCACCTGCCTATCGCCTCCCCCGAGTGCCCTCCTCCTTTCCCTTTCTCCAATATTCCATGGATCAAAAGACCAGTGGATCAATCTGCCTGCATGTGTGGCATCTCACACTGACGGCACAGACTCAAACTGATCTCCAGAGGCTCTGAGGACAAAGGTGTGCACACTTCTGTCCCTGTACTTAGGTAAGAGTTTGTGCAAAGTTTGAGTATGTTAAATTGAAACTTGGGATGCAAAAATTGTTGTTGATTTATATTTCAACTTCATGGAATTCCTAGGGAACTGGAATGAGCCTTGCTGTGAGCTCCCTTACAGAATACACCAGACAGACAGCTGTTATCCATGAGTAACTTTGAGATGGATCAGAGCAAGGTCAGACTGACATCTTACACAGGGTGTCCCAAAAACGATGAAAGCTTGAGCAATGCACTAGACGCTGGAGGAACTCAGCAGGTTTGGCAACATCTACAGAGGGAAATGGACGGTCATCATTTTGGGTCGAGGCCCTTCATCTGGACTATCTCGATAGGTCTCAACCTGAAACGTCTCCTTCATAGATGCTGCCTGACTTGCTGAGTTTTGTGTGCTGCTCCAGATTCCAGCAACTACAGTGTCTCAACAATGAACGCTTGCTGATGGCAGGGGGCTCGGTCATAGTAACATAGCTAAGCCTCTATTCTAGATGGCCAGGGCTGGACACTAGCAAGGAGGCAATTTGAAGCACTGCTTTCCAAGCCTTGAATTTGTCTGGGGCTGCACAGTGGGCACAGACTGCCGAGGAGCTGCAAACCCTGCTAATCTTCAGAACATTTGATGCTTGGAGGCAAAAGAGGCAGTTTTAAGTCAATTCTTTTGGCATCAAATTGACATGTCAGAAGTTTAAATTTCACCGACCTGCACAAACTGACTGTAAAAAGCAAAACACAAGCAAACTCCATTCATATGTATTACTGCCCAGCACAGTGGAGAGGGAACCTCTTAACATCGCACTGAATTGAAACGTTAAATACACATGAAATCTTGTTTGGATAAAGAAATTTAGAATGCAATCTGGAGTTCATTGACTGGATGATGCTTGTCAAAGGAGGTAGCCATTAAATTAGAGGTAAACAGAGAAGCTGAGGAAAATTAACGGAGTGCAAGACAGCCTGATACTCAAGGCAGTTTAAAAACACAGTGCTCTACAATTTTTAAATTAAGTCCTTTAAGGGTATCATTACACCATTGTGGAGATGTTGATAAAACTGGCTTTTGAACATGCTGCGACAACATGTGCTGTGCAAACCTTTATTTACAGCTGCCACGCCAGCCACCAAGAATGCTGAAACTGCTAATGTCCGGGATGATTTCCTCAGTGCCACACCCACCACACCACACACACCACAACTCGAAGGGACTTTTTGCCGACTATTTTCAGCTCTTCATTTTCAATGTGCTGTCTTAGTGCCCTATGGCTGAGGAGCAGTCACTTGAGTGGCCACGGAGACAGGTGGACAGGAATATAAAGACAATCAGTACAGTCACGGGTAGACAAGTGGCAGATGCAGTTTTGCACAGATAATAGTGAATTCTGGCAGAAAAGGAGTGAGAATAGACATTGTTTGAATGTGCGTATAGGAGCAGAGGAAGCTGGGTGTAAATGTGAATAAATCCTTGAAAGTGAGAGAGCGGGTAGGAGATCATATGATATGCTGGGTTTCACAAAGAACGGGTCAGAGCATTACAGCAGGGACACTTTTTTTTATCCAAGAATGCAGCTCTTCTGTTGTGAGGTTAGACTGGAAAAGTTGATGTTTTTTTTCCTTGGAGCAAAGGATGTTGAGAGGAGATATCATATGAGGTGGACAAGAGGTTCACAAATATTATTTCGGGAATGAAAGGGTGTTTGATGGCTCTGGGCCTGTACTTGCTGCAGTTTAGAAGGATGAGAGTGTGTCAAATTGAAGTCTACCAAATATTGAAAGGCTAGACAGAGTGGATGTGGAGAGGATTTTTTCAATAGTGGACAAGTTTATGACCAGAGGGAACAGCCTCAGAATAGGATATCCCAATTAGAACAGAAATGAGGAGGAATGTCTTTAGCCCGAGAGTAGTTTCCACAGGTGAGTGTGGAGGCTAAGTCTTTGGGTATATTTAAAGTGGAGGTTGATAAATTCTTGATTAGTAACGGAGTCAAAGGTTAAGGGGAGAAAGCTGGAGAACAGGGTTGAAAGGGATAATAAATCAGCCATGATAGAATGGTGGAGCAGACTTGATCAGCTGAATGGCCTGATTCTGCTCCTATGTCTTTTGGGAGAGGCATTTGGGAGAACACTCAGGATGATGGTGCTACCGTCACGAGAATGGCTCAAAGATCATGGGCCAAAACTGTAAAATACAGAAAGAAGGTTCTTGGGAAACTGAAAGGTCTGAAGGTCACCTGGAACAGATGGTGTACACCCCACGTACAACACGCTGATGGAACTCAGCAGGTTGGGCAGCATCCGTGGAAATGAGCAGTCAACGTTTCGGGCCGAGATCCTTCGTCAGGTCTCAGCCCGAAACGTTGACTGCTCGTTTCCACGGACGCTGCCCGACCTGCTGAGTTCCTCCAGCGTGTTGTACGTGTTACTTTGACCACAGCATCTGCAGTGTACTTTGTGGTGTACACCCTAGGGTTCTGAAAAGGTGCCTGAAGAGATTATGGAGACATTATTAATGATCTTTCAAGATTCTGGAATGGTTCAGGAAAAAATGGAAAATTGCAAATATCGCTCCATTCTTCAAGAAGGGAGAGAGGCAGGAGAAAGGAAACTATAGGCCAGTTAGTCTTGCCTCAGTGGTTGGGAAGATGTTGGAGTTGATGATCAAAGATAAGATCTCAGGGTACTTGGAGGCACATAATAAAATAGGCCATAGTCAGCATGGTGTCCTCAATAGAAAATCTTGCTTGACAAAGCTGTTGGAATTCTTTGAAGAAATAACAAGCATGATAGACAAAGGAGAATCGGTGGATGCTGTGTACTTGGATTTTCAGAAGGCACTTGACAAGGTGCCA
This sequence comes from Hemitrygon akajei, assembly GCF_048418815.1. Taxonomy (NCBI): domain Eukaryota; kingdom Metazoa; phylum Chordata; class Chondrichthyes; order Myliobatiformes; family Dasyatidae; genus Hemitrygon; species Hemitrygon akajei. Next base: position 19,391,069 of record NC_133141.1, on the reverse strand, counting down.
CACATGAGACTGTTTAACAAGATAAGAGCCCATGGTATTACAGGAAAGATACCAGCATGGATAAAGTAGTGGTTGACTGGCAGGAGGCAAAGAGTCGGAATAAAGGGAGCCTTTTCTGGCTGGCTGCTGGTGACTAGTGGTGTTCCACAAGGGTCTGTGTTTGGACCGTTTCTTTTTATGTTATATGTCAATTATTTAGATAATGGAATTGATGGCTTTTTTAAGAAGTTTGTGGACGATACGGAGATAGGTGTAGGGGTAGAGCATTTTGAAGAAGTAGAGAGGCTACAGAAGGACATACAGTTTAGGAGAATGGGCAAAGAAATGGCAAATGGAATACAGTGTCAGGAAGTATGTGGCCATGTATGTTGGTAGAAGAAATGAAACGGTCGACTATTTTCTAAATAGAGAGAAAATACAAAAATCCGAGGTGCAAAGTGACTTGGGAGTCCTTGTGCAGGATTCCCTAAAGGTTAATTTGCAGGTTGAGTCGGTGGTGAGGAAGGCAAATGCAATGTTAGCATTAATTTCAAGAGGACTAGAATATAAAAGCAAGGATGTAATGTTGAGACTTGATAAAGCACTGGTGAGGCCTCATTTGGAGTATTCTGAGCAGCTTTGGACCCCTTATCTTATAAAGGATGTGCTGAAACTGGAGAGGGTTCAAAGGAGGTTCACAAAAATGATTGCAGGATTGAATTTTTTCTCATATGAAGAGCGTTTGATGGCTCCCATTAGAATTCAGAAGAATGAGGGGCGACCTAATTGAAACCAATCAAATGGTGAAAGGCCTTGATAGAGTGGATGTGGAGAGAATGCTTCCTATAGTGGGAGAGTCTAAGACCAGAGGGCACAGCCTCAGAATAGAGGGGCGTCCATTTAGAACAGAAATGGGGAAGAGTTTATTTAGCCAGAGAGTGGTGAATCTGTGGAATTATTTCCCACAGGCAGCTGTGAAGGTCAGGAGTTTATGTATATTTAAGGCAGAGGTTGATAAATTCTTGATTAGTCAGGGCATGAAGGGATACGGGGAGAAGGCAGGAGACTGGGGCTGAGAAGAAAATTGGATCAGCCATGATGAAATGGTGGAGCAGACTTGATGGGCCAAATGGTATATCTTATGGTCTTAAAAAAAAATACAAGTAGGATGTGAGAATAAGTGAACTTCACTCTTTGGAATTCACTGCTGAAAGGAAGTGATGCCTCAATTGGTATAGGTATCGCATGTACTGGGATACAGTGAAAAGCTTTTGTTTACGTGCCATCCCAACCAATCATGCCATACACAAGTACATCAAGGCAGTTATAAAAAAAGAGAATGAAATACAGAATATAGTATTAGTTACAGAGAAAGTGCAGGGCAGGTAGACAAATAAGATGCAAGGGCCTCAATGAAGTCGATTGGGGGATGAAGAGTTCATCTTTATCACACAAGAGGTTTGTTCAAGAGTCCGATGTACAAAGCTTCCGACAGATCCACCTGGGCGCTGTTCCTCCGGGTGGCTACACTGAGGATGCATGGGCCACCACACCAAGGCACCAAAACCTATTGTGGCTTACAGGGTGAAATTGCAAGGATCAGCCACATGTCAGAGAAAGTGTCCTTTGATGAAAGAATAGAGAAGGAAAAATCTTAGAATTGGAGGGATGCCATTTAGAACTGAAATCAGGAAGCAATTTACCTCACATAAGGGGGCAGAAACCTTCCCTTTCACATTCAGGATAATTGAATTGGGGCCTTGGAAATTTTTTACACTGTAAGCAGAGATTTACTGTAAATGGGTCCGTTTTTTTTCACTAATCTTTTTCACACAATATAGGAAAATCAATATTTAATTATGAAAATAATTTTTGTATGTTCTATGAAGCTGATGTGAAACCACCTGCTTCTGCACAGCACAGTGCACAGGAGCCCAAGGGGATACTTTCTCATACAAGAGAATAACCAGAAGACCAGAAGGCGTAGGAGCTGAATTTGGCCATTTATGGCTGATTTTTTAAAACTCCATTTTCCCGCCTTCTCCCCATAAATCTTAACACCCTTACCAATCAAGGACCTATTAATCTCTGCCTTAAATACACCCAGTGACTTGGCCTCCAAAGCCCTCTGTGGCAATGTATTCCACAGATTCACCATCCATTGGCTGAAGAATGCTTTTTGTAAATACCAATGTCCGTTCACAGACTAAGGTTTTCTGTCACACTTGAAGAAACTTCTAGAAAATAACACCTCATTTTGATTGCCAATGGCTTGCATTAGCAGTGAATTGGGCGATATGTTCTGCAGTTTGTGCTGGGTGAGTCACATATGCATCTCATTCTCCACTGGAAGAGGGCTTGGCCAATTCTCTGAGGAAATATCCTGATTTGGTTGAGTATCCAGCAAGCTTTCTAACACAGGTGGACACGATCGATATCACATTGTCTAATTCCAGCAAGTTCAAGGTTAAATTAGGATGGCAGATTGCCTGGTTAGGTTATAGAAATAGAAGTGTGTTTGAACAGTTCAAGAAGATTCATGAGTCCTTCAGGGAGGAAGAAAGAGAAAGCATCTCCTTTGGTGGGATGACCCAGAGTAAAATCGGAGCCAACCATTCAGGAGTGACGGTTGGAAGTTCTTCTCACGAAAGCTCGTGGGAATCCAGAACTCTCCTTCAAGGCTGGGGGCAATTACAAACTTCAGAACAGATTGATATGTGTGTGTTTATAGAAGTCTGAGGTTTGAGAGGCTGAATGATCTGGTCTTCTGTCCAAGATTAACTAGATCGCCACAAGACTGAGGTAACATTCAGGAATGGGTGGAGAAGTAGTAAGTAACTATTGCAGAACTGCCAGGCAACTATCATCTCCAGCAAGAGTGAGTTCAACCATCTATCCATGATACTCTATGCACTGAAATGATATACCAGTTTCACTCACCAGAAGGAACAAATGACCTTCATCACTTGGGCTGGCCGTGAAGTCTCATGTTCTCCTGGGTTGAGCAAGCCCATCTTCAGTTGACCTTCAGTCAGAAGTGGGGATGTTTACTAATGATTGCACAGTGTTCAATTACAGAACAAGTCATCACCCTGACACAGTGGTGTCAAGAAAACACCCTCTCCCTCAATGTTGCAAAAACAAAGGAGCTGGTTGTGGACTACAGGAGGAATGGAGACAGGCTAACCCCTACTGACATCAATGGATCTGGGATTGAGAGGGTAAACAGCTTTAAGTTCCTCGGCATCCACATCACCGAGGATCTCATGTGGTCTGTACACACCAGCTGTGTGGTGAAAAAGGCACAACATGGTTGGCGTCATTCAATGTCTGTAGTGAGATGCTGAAGATGTTCTATAGGTCAGTTGTGGAGAGCGCCCTCTTCTTTGTGGTGGCGTGTTGGGGAGGAAGCATTAAGAAGAGGGACGCCTCACGTCTTAATAAGCTGGTAAGGAAGGCGGGCTCTGTCGTGGGCAAAGTACTGGAGAGTTTAACATCGGTAGCTGAGCGAAGGGCGCTGAGTAGGCTACGGTCAATTATGGAAAACTCTGAACATCCTCTACATAGCACCATCCAGAGACAGAGAAGCAGTTTCAGCGACAGGTTACTATCGATGCAATGCTCCTCAGACAGGATGAAGAGGTCAATACTCCCCAATGCCATTAGGCTTTACAATTCAACCGCCAGGACTTAAGAACTTTTTAAAAGCTATTATTAATGCTTTTTGAGATAGTGATTTAGATGCATATCATATTTTTTACTGAGTTAAGTATTGTATGTAATTAGTTTTGCTACAACAAGTGTATGGGACATTGGGAAAAAAAAGTTGAATTTCCCCATGGGGATGAATAAAGTATCTATCTATCTATCTATCTTTCACCTCAGACGGTTGAGGAAGTTTGGTATGGGCCCTGAGATCTTAAGAACTTTCTACAGGGGCACAATTGAGAGCATCCTGACTGGCTGCATCACTGCCTGGTATGGGAACTGTACCTCCCTTAATTGTAGGACTCTGCAGGGAGTGGTGTGGACAGCCCAGCGCATCTGTAGATGTGAACTTCCCATGATTCAGGATATTTACAAAGACAGGTGTGTAAAAAGGGCCCGAAGGATCATTGGGGACCCGAGTCACCCCAACCACAAACTGTTCCAGCTGCTGCCACCTGGGAAACGGTACTGCAATGTAAAAGCCAGGACCAACAGGCTCCGGGCCAGCTTCTTCCACCAGGTCATCAGACTGATTAATTCACGCTGACACAACTGTATTTCGATGTTATATTGACTCTCCTGATGTACATACTATTTATTACAAATTACTATAAACGGCAAATTGCACATCTAGACGGAGACGTAACATAAAGATTTTCACTCCTCTTGTATATGGAGGATGTAAGTAATAAAGTCAATTCAGTTGATTCACAATTCCTCAGCAGATAAAGAAGCCCTTGTCTGCATGCAACATGACTAAGACAACACTCAGCCCTGGTCTGATAAGAGGCAAGTAACATATGTGCCACAAAAGTGCCAGGCAATGTCTATCCCCAACAGGAGAGAGTCCAACCTCTGACCCTTGGAATTCAGTGGCATTACCATCACCAACATCCTGAGGGTGAACACCAGAAGCAGAATTGAACCAGCCATGTGACTATGGCTACAAGAGCAGGCTAAAGGCAATGGGTGACCCACCTCTCTGCCATCAACAAGGTACAGTCAAAGAATGTCATGGAACACTCTACAATGGTGTGGATGAGCAGCTCCAACAACACTCGAGAATTCTGACGCCATCCAAGGTAGCTTGCTTAATTGATGCCCATCCACTACATTAAACGTCCATTCTCTCTGCCACCAGCACACAGTATATGCAGTCTGTAAAATACATAGTACCTTCCAGGCCTATAAGTCAAAGTTCAAAGTAAATTTATTATCAAAGTGCATATATGCTACCATATACTATCTTGAGTTTCATTGAAAGTGAGTCTGTAGGTTGTGAGATCAGTTCAGAGTTGTGGTGAGTGAAGTTATCCACTGCGGTTCAGAAGTCTGATGCTTGTAGGGTAATAACTATTCCTGTAGCTGATGATGTGGGACCCAAGGCTTCTGTAGCTCCTACCCAATGGTAGCAATAAGAAGTGTGCATGGCCTGGATGGCAGGGATCCTTGACGATGGATGCTACTTTCTTGTAGATGTGCTCCTTGTAAATGTGCTCAATGGTGGGAAGGGCTATGAGGGAAAGGGGCATCAGGTGCAGGGAATTCTGACTTGGAAACACACCGCTGTCTCTTCATCGTCACTGAGGTGAAATCTTGGGATTCCGTCCCTCTGAACACCAGAAGACTACAGCCCATGAGGATGAGAACAGAGAGTGCAGGGAGTTCCTTTAGTACTGTGGTCCAAAAGAATGGGGTTGGTGGGGCGGGGGGGTGGTGTTAGGGGTGTATAATTAGGGGGATACATTCTCTTCAGTGCTTCTGCATTATCTGTTCAGTCCCAGGGTGAAATGCATCACTTCTGGGCTGGAGAGGAAATTGGATTGAGAGAGGGAAAATCCAGTTGCTGTACATGTAGGAATCAATGGCACAGGTAGGACCATGAAGGACCATGAAGAAGATATATAATGATCCTGAAAGAGAGCAGGAGTTGGGAGAGTGCAACATCCTAACAGACCTCCTGAACCGGATGTGCATTTCGACATGTCAGAGCTGCAGCTGAAGGAAGTCAGAGAGGTTGTCCGCAAAGCAAGGGCAAGCTCAGCTCCAGGACCAAGCAGCACCTCGTACAGAGTGTGCAGGAATTGCCCCAAACTCCTGCTGCGTCTGTGGAAGATCCTGAGGATCTTCTGGAGAATGGGGAAGATCCCAGATCAGTGGAGAGTGGCTGAAGGGGTGTGGATCCTGAAGGAGGAAAACGCCACCTAGATAGACCAATTCCACATCATCTCCCTGCTGTGTGTCGAGGCAAAGATCTTCTTCAGTGCTGTTTCTGGTCGACCGTGTACTTACCCAGCAAAGAACACCTATATCGATACATCAGTCCAGAAGGGTGGCATTTCAGGGATGCCGGGCTGTCTGGAGCACACTGGTGTGGTGACACAGCTCATCAGGGAGGCCAGAGAGAACAAGGGCGACCTGTCAGTGCTGTGGCTCGACCTGGCCAATGGATATGGCTCCATTCTGCACAAGCTGGTGCAGCTCACACTGACCAAGTATCACATCCCCAGCAGAATCAGAGACCTTATCACTGATTATTACAGCAACTTCAGGGTGAGGGTCTCTTCAGGAGCAATTACATCAAGCTGGCACAAGATGGAGATCGGCTTCATCACAGGGTGCACTATCTCAGTGACACTGTTCTCCCTAGCCATGAACATGCTCACTGAGTCTGCTGAGCCAGAGTGCAGAGGGCCCAGAGTGAATTCCGCTCAACGGTAACCACCCGTCAGGGCATTCATGGACGACCTCACAGAATCAGCCCCAGGCGGCCGGTGGATCCTGCAGGGGCTCAGAAAGCTGGTGGAGTGGGCCTGGATGCGTTTCAAACCAGCCAAATCAAGATCAATGATGCTGAGGAGAGGGAAGGTAGAGAACAAGTTCCGGTTCAGCATCGCAGGTTCAGCCATCCCAACCATCACAGAAAAGCCAGTCAAGAGCTTAGGTAAGGTTTTTGACAGCTCTCTGAGGGACACGGCATCCATTCAGGCGACCTGCACCGAGTTGGATGGCTGGCTGAAATCTGTGGCCTACCTGGGAAGTTCAAAGCCTGGGTGTATCAGCATGGCATTCTTCCCAAAATTCTGTGGCCCCTCCTCATCTATGCAGTTCTGATCTCAACAGTCGAAACCTCAGAGAGGAGGGTCAGTCAGCACCTCAGAAGATGGCTGGGGCTGCCAAAGAGCCTGAGCAGCATCGCCCTCTATGGACACCACAACAAACTGCAACTGCCCTTCAAACCCCTGGAGGAGGAGTTCAAAGTTACAAGAGCCAGAGAAGTGATACAGTACAGGGACTCAAGTGATCCGAAGGTGGCTCGAGCAGGGATCCAAGTGAGGACTGGCAGGAAGTGGAGGGCAGAGGAAGCTGTTCTGGAAGCAGAGGCAAGGCTGTGTCACAGGAGGCTGGTGGGAGTGGTCACACAAGGCAGAGCTGGGCTAGGATCCTTTCCAGCTCCCCAAATGGACACCATCAGAGAGAAGGAAAGGTGCAACCTAGTTCAGGAGGAGGTGAGAGCAGCAGTGGAGGAGAGGAGAACCTGCAAGGTGGTGGGAATGAAGCAACAGGGAGCTTGGACAAGATGGGAGAATGCGGTGGAGAGGAAAGTGACCTGGGCTGAGCTTTGGCAAGCCGAGCCACACCACATCCAATTTCTCATCCAGGCAGTATACGATGTGCTTCCAAGCCCATCAAACCTGCACGCTTGGGGCAAGGCAGAGTCATCAGCGTGCCCACTGTGTTCCAAGCGAGGAACCCTGGAGCACATCCTCAGCAGCTGCACAAGGGCACTTGGTGAGGGACGGTACCGATGGAGGCATGATCAGGTCCTGAAGACCATTGCTGAAGCCATCAGCGCAGGAGTGGAGTGGGCGAAGCAGTCCCGACCCTCCAAGCAGACCATTGCCTTTGTCAGAGCTGGGGAGCAGCCAATACCCGCCAAAAGAACATCAGCAGGTGTCCTGACCTCTGCAAGGGACTGGCAGCTGTTAGTGGACCTCGAGCGGCAGCTGAAGTTCCCCAACCATATCGCAGCCACCACCCGGCGACCAGACATTATCCTTGTGTCTGAGTCTACGAAGCAGGTGGTGATGCTGGAGCTGACAATCCCATGGGAAGATCACTTGGAAGAGGCCTTTGAAAGGAAGCTCTCCAAGTACGCAGGACTGGTCAGCAACTGCCAACAGGCTGGATGGACAGCGAGGTGTCTCCCAGTGGAGGTTGGATGTAGGGGATTCGCAGCCCGTTCTTTAGCCAGAGCCTTCAGCAATTTGGGCATTGAGGGAGAGAGGAAGAGGAAGAGCCATCCACAGTTCCACCGATGCGGAAGAGAGGCCTCAAGATGGCTGTGGCTCAAAAGAGGGAAGCCATGGAGTCATATGTAGCTGGCCATCTGGACACAAGCTGGGGTCTGATCAGCCCCGGCTGGATCACCTGGATGTTGTTGATGTTGAAAGACCCGAAACACCCGATGATTCCAGGAACATCACTGAAGATGTGTCCAGAGGCATCAGTAGATGTATGTACACAGCTGCTGAAGGAATATGTGCAGCTAGAGTCCAAATTAAAAAGAAACAGAACCTCAGAAGGTGCTACCCTGAGAATTACTAGCCAAGCAGGAATGTGTGGTGCAAAGACTGATGTGGGAGAAATGGGTTCCAATTCATGCGACACTGGAACAAAGCTAACTTCAGAGCAGGCAAACTTGCACAAAGATACAATAGAAGGCTCTTTATCTGAATGCATGCAGCATTCAGAACAACATCGATGAGTTAGTGGCACAAACAGAATTAAATGGGTACAGTCTAAATGCCATTACAGAATTGAACTTACAAAGTGATCATGTTTGGGAATTAAACATTCAAGAGTCTTTAACTTCTACAAAAAGCTGGCAAATGGAAAAGAAGGAGGGAAAGCCCTGAACTAGGTGGCAGAGGTAATTGACCTTGAGTTGGAAAATTAACAAGTAGGGTCAGTTAGGAACTAAGAGCCTGCAAGACAGAAAACACTGATGTGAGTTACTGTATATATAGATCCTCATGCATTAGAGATTCTGTGGAGCATGGTATAAATCAGGGAATTAGGAGTACATGTAACAAGAGTAATATAATAATTACTGGAGACTTATCTACATATGGACTGAGGAGACCAACACTGTGGAGGGTGAATTTGTGGATTTTTTTTAGATCAGTATGTTGAAGAACTAACAAAGGAAGAGGCTATTTTAAATCTAATACCGTGTAATGGAATGGGTTAAATTGTGATCTGGGCACAGTGATCATGATATAATAGGATCTTATAAAATGACTAAAAGTGATTTTGCTCTGAAACCAGGGTCTTAAATTTGACTAAAGCAAAAATGGTAGATTGGGAAAGCATATTTAATGGCATGATAACAAACTAGCAATGGCTGGTTTTTAAAGAATTAATACACAGTTTACAAGTAATATATATGTCTGTTTAAGGCAACAAAACAACAGGAGTAGTGACCCAGCATGGTTTTCAGAAAAGTTAAAGATTGTGTTAGATCAAAGGAAAAGGCTTAGAATGTTGCCAAAAAGAGCAGCAAAGCCTGGTGATTGGGAAGATTTTGGAATTCAACAATAGAAATGCATAAGGAGAAGGAAAGTAGAATATGAGAAAAATAAAAACAGACTATGTGTCTACAGATATGTAAAAAGGAAAAGGTTAGCTTGAAGTTAACATGGCTGAGATGGAAAATAACATATAACAATCACAGCACGGAAACAGGCCATTCCGGCGGCCCTCCTAGTCCGTGCCACTGGGGAGAAAGGAAAATCAGATATATTGAACGGGTTTTGTGTTTGGCTATGTGGAAGATCTGTAAATAGCGCTAGGTTCAGATTGTGTGAGGAGCTCTAAGAAATTGACATTAATTAATTTAAAAATTCAGTATGGGAGAAAATTTTGGGACTAAAAGATGACAAATCCCCAGGGTTTTGAAAGAAGTAGATGTGGAGATAGTGGGTCATCTTCCAAAATCCTATAGATTCTAATAATCTCCACAGTTAGGAAGGCAGGAAATGCAAGGAGGGAAAGAGAAAACAGGGAATGGTAGAGACACAAGAGATTCTGCAGATGCTGGAAATCCAGAGTTACACACACAAAATGCTGGAGGAACTCAAGAACACAATTAGAACAAAAAAAAGTCTATTGTAGTGTAACACACACGTGCTGGAGGAACTCAGCAGGTCAGGCAGCATCTATGGAGGGAAGTAAGCTGTGACCCTTCATCAGGACTGGAAAGGAAGGGGACAGAAGCCACAATAAGAAGTTGGGGGGGGGGGCTGTGGAGGGAAAGGAGTATAAACTGGCAGATGATAGGTGAGACCAGGTGAGGGGGCAGGTGGGTGGGTAGCAGTGGGCTTCTCACATCATTCTCCCCCACCCCCCTCCACCTTAATATGCTGGAGGCTCCCTTCATCCCCACACCAGCAGACACCTTTACTGCAAGCACCAAGAGCCATTATTCCCAGAGTCATTCTTGATGCAGCCCTTGTCTGTATAGGTAGCTCTGCTGTTACACATTATTTAGGTTCCCAAGAAACCCTGTGTTAGAGAAATTCACGTAAAAGCAGAACAGGCTATGTGAATAACCAATTCGTATTATGGAAACCAAAATCATATCAGAACTACCTTTAGGAGGAGAAGCGAGGAAGTGCGCTTCTCAATGTTCACTACTCTCAGCTGCCTCAAACGACGAAGCTCACTCATTCCTCTAAACGAGGCGCTCTCTTTAATAAGGTCCCAATTGCTTCTTTTATGTAACAAAATATTAACAGCAACACACCAGGAGATAGGCTTGGTGCAGAAAGAGAGTGAGTTCAATGTAAAAGGGAAGTGGAATTCTAATTTTTCTTTTTTTCAAATTTAATACATACTGACAGCGAGGCTCCCTGTTTAATCTCCAGATACTGGAACGAATGCGAAATTACACTGAAAAAAGCCCAAACTCACTGAAGATAGCGAAGCAAAGGAGCCCACTGGCAGCAGAGATTGCGCGTTGCCTGTACAGATCTAAGCGCAGCATTCAGTATGCATGTGATGTCGTTCGCGCACTCCCGGCACGTTGTGTGGTACGGTTGCCGAGTGATTTGCTGTACAGTTTAATATTGAATTCATCAATCAAAAGACACATTTTTCTAACAAAATAGGTTTAAAAATACATAATGAGGACTGTTGATTTGGTCGGAGATGCTGGCTAGAAATGTAAACACATGGTCTTGCCCTCTTGTTGAGAGCAGTGAAATTAAAGTGGTGACTGAAGTTTCGCGCTGAGCTTGTTTTGACTGTGAGTGCTGCTGCTGATTGCGCTCTCTGCATATTTCGAGTGTATTTATAATGGAGGTCGGCCCAATCTCCAGCACAAATCTTGGCTTCACTTCCCAGCCTTCAGGAATTGCATTATACTCTAATTGTTGTCTGATTGTGTCTGGGTATTTAAAGAAGAGGGTTTACAATTCTACAGAGCATTTTCATAACCTCTTGGACAGCCCAAAGCATGTTCTGTCTGGATTTCGAAGAATGTTAGCTCACTGAAAGTGGGAGAGTGGTAAAGAAGGTACACTGTATGACATGTTTTCATCAGCCAGGGCATTGAGTATTAAGAGTCAGCAAGTCATTCTACAGCTGTGCAAAACTTTGGTTGGGCAGCACTTGCAATTCTGGCTGCTGCTTTACAGGAAGGACCGGAAGGCTTTGGGAAGAGTGCAGAAGAGCATGTTGCTTGATTAGAGAGTGTATGATCTATAAGGAGAGGTTGGACAAACTTGGGTTGTCCTCTACAGTGGCGCAGGCAGAGGGGAGATCTGATGGGAGATCATAAAATTATAATATACAGTCGATAAGGTAGGCAGCCAGAATTTTTTCCCCAGTAGAAATATCAAGTACTGCATTTAAGGTGAGAAGGGGGAAAGTTTAAAGGAGATGTGCAAGGCAAGTATTTTTATTCACAGAGTGGTGGATGCCTGGAATAAGCTGCCAGGGGTAGAGATGGAGGCAGATACGATAGTGGGGTCTAAGAGACATTTCACCCGACACTTGAACAAGCAGGAAATTGGAGGACATGGATCAAATGCAGGCAGATGGGATCAGTTTAATTTGGCATTGTGTTCAGAGCAGATGCAGTGTGCCGAAGGGCCTGTTCCCATACTCTACTGATCTGTGTTCTAATGAGATGTGAGCTTATTAAAACATTTTGCAGGGGGCTTGACACAGCAGACGGTAAGAGGTTGTTACTTATCCGGGGAAATCTAGAGGCTCAGGATCAGTATCATCCAGGAGACTGAGTGGCAAAGAAAATTGTCCTCCACCTGGATCGTAAATCTTTGCAATTCACTAATTCTGAGCGTTGTGAATCAACTTTAAAATGCATATATATTTGGCCAAGAGGGGAGTCAAAGGGACAGGAAAATGGAGTTGCATGCAAGATCGGATTGGTTATGATCTTAGATTTGAGTGTCGAATTGACCTTCTCCTTCTCGTGTACATTAATGGTGCAGTTTCTGAGTGTTAACACTCCTACAATGCCAGGAAATGGAAGAGATAGTTATTGGCCATGATGAAAAGAGCAAAAGAAAGTTTAGCCTCCTCTGTGGTGTCTATCAGGACATAAACCCTGGGCAGGGCACAAAGGAGGAACATGGAACAGCACCAAGAGACCTGTAACACAAACCCAAGGAAGTAAAACAGGTCAATGGGCATCAGGGAGATGACACTCTAATGACTGGAGCCATGCCTCACAATACAAAAGTGGTTATGAATGTTGGAGATCAATTATCCCAGCTCCAGGATACGACTGTGGCATTTCCTTAGGCCAGTGGGCTGCATCCAGCCATCTTCAGCTGTCGTATCAATGACCGTTTTTCCATCATGATATAGAAAGGGGGGAGATGCTCACTGACGGTTGCACACTGTTCAATTCTATTCACACCTCCTTGGCATGCAGCAAGACCAAGACCATATTCAGGCATGGGCTGATAATTTTTATGCCACAAAACTGCCAGGGAATGACAACCTCCATTAAGATAGAGAGCCTAAACATCTACCCTTGACATTTAGTGGCATTGCCATTGCTGGTCAATATTCGAAGGGTCAACGTTAATTTGAAAGTCAATTGGACAATAAGCAACATATGTACTGTGACTACAAGGGCAAGTTCTGAGCTGAGGAACTCACACAGATGTGTTCATGAAATTCTGATGTGGAATGACTCAATAAGAAGTTATTTTTGCAGAGTTCCATTTCCTCAGTTTTAATAGTGCCCTCAAGCGACTTTCAAATGTGTTTGAGTGTGGGCACAGCCCCCCCTGCCCCTACAGTCTGGAACCAGAAGGTCTCCTTATGCCTGGCCAGCACAGGCTTGTGGGATGAAGGGCCTGTTTTCATGCCGTTTATCTCAGAGCTCATCTCACCAAAGTGAACCAGCAGGGAAGGAGATCTGAGACTCGGCAAATTGCACTTAAAAATACAAATGAAAGCAGTGAGACTGCAGTGTTCTTCCACAAGAGCCAGCAGTGAGAAACCTACTATCCCTCTCTGCAGAGTGACAAGTCAAGTTGTCAAAATGGCTGACAGGCAATCTTCGATAAGTAGTTTAAAAACTTTGACAAGCCAGCCATATTAAGCAGTTTTTTTTTCCCGAGTCTGTGCTGCAAAATTTCAGCTGTCTATTTTAAACTAAAATTGCTTTGCCAAATTGAAATCTAAACACCAAGGGATACTGAGGTGCCCATGGGAGATTCATTTCAAGATCCTATTAAATAAGAACTGTTGGGCCACAAAAATAGAAGTTTTTTTTTCACCAGGAAGGTGCATGGATCAGAAGTTCAAATTATATGTAACTGAAAATGCCCTTGTCTTAGAATAGGATCACTGTGGAAGTCAGGGTTACAATTACTCTCTGCTGATATGCAAGCAGTCGAGCTTGTTCCTCTTTGGTGTTCATTGGAACTAAGCATATAATTTTACTGGAACCCGGACAGAGACTATGAGATTGCACTGCTCAATTAAACACATGAACGCACAAATAAGGAGCGGGGGTCAGACACTCAGCTCCTCGAGCCTGCTCCACCAGTCAATACTGTCATGGCTGATGTGATTGTAACTTCCACTCTGTGTTCCCATCCACCCCTGGTAACCTTTCACTCTTCCCCCTTGCTTATTGGGAATACATCCATGTCGGCCTTAAAATATTCCACCACCTTTTCAGGAAGAGAGATTCCAAAAGACTTTCACCTGTCAGTGAATACAAAAACCTAGTACTATATTAGAACATAAGAACATAGAACAGTACAGCACAGTCTGGGCCCTGCGGTTCACGATGCTCCAACCAATATAAGCCTACTCCATAATCGATCTAACCTGTCACTCCTCCAAAGCCCATAACTCTCCATTTTTCTTTCATCCATGTGTCTATCTAACAGTCTCTTAAATGCCTCTAATGTCAGGCACCCACCACTCTTTGCGTCAAAAAACTAGCTCTAACCTCTCCCTTAAACCTCCCTCCATTCACCTTAAATGGGTGTCTTCGAGTATTGGCCATTGCCGCCCAGGGAAAAAGGTGCTGGTTGTCCACACTATCAATACCACTCATAATAACACCATAACACATAAGAGCAGAATTGGACCATTTGGCCCATCGAGTCTGCTCCAGCATTCCAACATGGCTGATTTATTAGCCCTCTCAACCCCATTCTCCTGTCTTCTCCCTGTAACTTTTGACGCCCTGAGCAACTATCAACCTCTGCCTTAAATGTACCCAATGGTTTGGCCAGCACCACTGTCTGTGGTAATGAATTCCACGGATTCACCACCCTCTGGCTAAAGAAATATTTCCTCATCTCTGTTCTAAATGGATGTCCCTCAATTCGGAGGCTGTGCCCTCTGGTCCTAGACTCCTATAGGAAACATCCTCTCCACATCCACTTTATCCAGACCTTTCAATATTCGATAGATTGCAATGAGACTACCTCACAGTCTTCGAATCTCCAGCAAGTACTGGTCCAGTATTATCAAATGCTCCTCACATTTTAATCCTTTCATTCCTGGGATAATTCTCGTGAAGCTCCTCTGGACTCTCTCCAACACCAACACAGCTTTTCTTAGACAAGGGCCCAAAACTGCTCACAATACTCCAAGTGCGGTCCGACCAATGCCTCATAAAACGTCAGGATCACATGTTTGCTTTCATATTCTAGTCCTCTTGAAATATATGCTAACATTATATTTGCCTTCCTTAACACTGACTCAACTTGCAAGGTAATCTTTGGGGAATCCTGCATAAGTCCCTCTGCATCTCTGATTTTTGAATTTTCTCCCCATTTAGGAAATAGTCCACACCTTAATTCCTTCTGACAAAGTGCATGACAATGCACTTCCCTGCATTATATTCCATCTGCTACCTCTTTGTCCATTCCCCCAATATGTCTAAGTCCTTCTGCAGACACTCTGCTTCCTCAACAAGACAGCCTCTCCACCTACCTTCGTCTCGTCTGCAAACTTGGCCACAAAGCCATCAATTCCGTCATCCAAATCATGAGCATATACAGCTGTCCCCCGCTTTACGCCACTTTGCTTTTACAAAAGACCTACATTAGTACCTGTTTTTGCATTACAAAGAGGATTTTCGCTTTTACAAACATTTTTCCCATATAAATTAATGGTTCTTCGCTTTACGTCATTTTGGCTTAAGAAAGGTTTCATAGGAACACTCTGCCTTTGTGTGGGGGGGGGGGGGAATACCTGTAAGGTGAAAAGAAGAGCACCAACACTTGTGGCACACCACTAGTCACCAGCAGCTAACTAGAAAAGCCCCCCCACTTTGTTCCGACTCTGTCTCCTCCCAGTCAGCCAATCTTCTGTCCATGCTAGTATCTTTCCTGTAGTACCATGGACTCTTATCTTGTTTAGCAGCCTCATGTGTGGCACCTTGTCAAAGACCTTATGAAAATCCAAGTAAACAACATCCTCTGATCCTCCTTTGTCTATCCTGCCTGTTATTTCCTCAAAGAATTACAACAGATTTGTCAGGCGAGATTTCCCCTCAAGGAAACCACACTGATGTTGGCCTATTTTATCATGTGCCTCTAAGTACCCCAAAACCTCATCCTTTGTAATAGACTTCAACATCTTCCCAACCACTGAAGTCAGTTGAATGTCCTATAATTTTCTCTTTTCTGCCTCACTCCCTTCTTAAAGAGTGGAATGACATTTGCAATTTTCCAGTCCTCAGGAATCATTCCAGAATCTACTGATTCTTGAAAGATCATTACTACTGCCTCCACAATCACTTCAGCCACCTCTTTCAGAACCCTAGCGTGTAGTCCATCTGGTCCAGATGACTTATCTATCTTCAGACCTTTCAGTTTCTCAAGCACCTTCTCCTTTGTAATAACAACTGCACTCACTTCTTTCCCCGATACTCTTGAATTTCTGGCATACAGTTAGTGTCTTCCACAGTGAAGGCTGATGCAATATACTTAATAATTTGCTTGGCCATTTCTTTCTCCCCCATTACTACCTCTTCAGCATAATTTTCCAGCAGCCCTATGTCCACTATCTGAAAAAAAACTTCTGTATCCTCTTTTATATTATTGGCTATTTTACCTTCATATTTCATCTTTTCCTCCATTATCGCTTTTTTAGTTGTCTTCTGTTGGTTTTTAAAAGCTTCCCAATCTTCTATATGCACACGAATTTTTGCTATGTTATATGCCCTCTCTCTTGCTTTTCTGCTGTCTTTGGCTTCTCTTGTCAGCCACAGCTGCCTCATCCTCCCTTTAGAATGCCATTTCATCTTTGGGATGTATCACTCCTGCACCTTCTGAAATTCCCCATAAACACCAGCCATTGCTGTTCTGCCATCATCTCTGCTAGTGTCCCCTGCCAATCAATTTTGGCCAGCTCCTCTCTCATGCCTCTGTAATTCCCTTTACTCTACTGTAATACTGATACATTTGCTTTTATCTTACACTTCTCAAACTGCAGGGTGAATTCTACCATATTATGATCACTGCCTCCTATGGGTTCCTATACCTTAAGCTTCCTAATGAAATTTGGGTCATTACATAATACCAAATCCAGAATTGCAATTCCCCTCATGGGCTCAACCACCAGCTGCTCTAAAAACCTATCTCATAGGCATTCTACAAATGCCCTCTTTTGGGATCCAGTACCAATTGGATTTTCTCAATCTACCTGTATATTCAAATCCTAACCCTAAGTCTACCCACAAAGATTCTACATCTTCCAGTCCTAAGTCACCTCTTTCAAAGGATATGATTTCATTTTTTTACCAATAGAGCCACCCTCTGCCTTCCTGCCTTATCCTTTCTATACAAGGTGTATCCTCGGATGTTAAGCTCCCAATTATGATCTTCTCTCAGAGATGCTCACAACCTCATACCTGCCAATCCCTAACTGTGCCACAAGATTATCTAACTTATTCCGTATATTGCATGCATTCAAATATATTCATCATTCTGTATTCATCACCCTTTTTGATTTCGGCCCCGTTATATTTTAACTCATTCCGCTGACTGCAATTTTGCCCTATCTTCTGCCTGTCCTTCCTCACAGTCTTACAACACACTGCATCTACTTGTATACCAACTGCCCCATCCTACCACTCTGGTTCCCATGCCCCTGCCAAATTAGTTTAAACTGACCCCAACAACTCTAGCATACCTGCCCACAAGGATATTGGTCCCCCTTGGGTTCAGGCGTAACCCATTCCTTTTCTACAGGTCGTACACTCTCCAGAAGAGTTCCCAATGGTCCAACAATCTGAAACCCTGCCCACTGCACCAATTTCTCAGCTACACATTCACCTGCCAAAATATCCTATTCTTACCTTCACTGGCATATGGCACAGGTAGTAATCTGGAGATTGCTACCGTTGAGGTCCTGGTTTTCAGCTTAGTGCCTAGCTCCCTAACTTCTCTCTTCAGGACTCCATCCGTTTTCCTACCTGTTTTGTTGGTATCAGTATGTAACATGACTTTCAGCTGTTCACCTTCCCCTTTTAGAATGCCATGGACCGGATCCAAGTTGTGCCTGACCCTGGCACCTGACAGCCAACATATCATCCAGGTGTCTCTTTCATGTCCACAGAATCTGCTTTCTCCTCCTCTTATTACTGCACTCCTCTTCTCCCCCTTCCCTTTTGATCCACTGAGCCAGACTCAGTACCAGAGCCCTGGTCACTGCGGCTTCCTCCTGGGAGCTCCCCCAGCAGTATAGCAGTGTACTTATTATTGAGGGGAACAGCCACAAGGGTACTCTGCACTGGCTGACTATTGCCTTTTCCTCTCCTGACCATCACCCAGAGGCCTGCCTCCTGCAACTTAGGCGTGACTACCTCCCTGTATCTCATATCTATCACCTCCTCAATCTCCTGTATGAGCTGCAGGTCATCGAGCTACAGTTCCAGTTCCTTAACACGGTTTCAAAGGAGCTGCAGCTCAGTGCACTTTGTGCAAATGTAGTTATCAGAGCGACTGGAAGTCTCCCCTTATTTCCCACATCTCACACAATGAACATACCACCACCTCCAGAACCATTCTCAGCACACTAGCTATATACAAATAGAAAACAAAAACTTACTGGAAACTTTCCTACTTTCTTCTTAGAACCTCTGTATGTGCTTCTCCAAGCCAGCTGAGCCAAAGCTGGACCACTCTAAAACTGTCCCACTCCAACAATAGCTGCTCCACTTACACATCCTTTCTTTTTATTGGTTTTTAAAATTGATTAACTTTCTCTTTATTGATCACATTTTTATTAATCTTTTACACCTCTGTCAAGTTGCCTCTCATCCTCCATTGATCCAAAGGGAAAAGCCCTGGCTTGCTCAACCTTTCCTCATAAGACATGTAAACAATATTATTGAAATATATTTTGTATTTTGTTTTCTTTCTGCTTCCTCAACGTAATTATGTATGGAATGATCTGTCTTGATGACATGTGAAACAAAGGCCTTTTACTGTATCTCAGTATATGTGATAATAGTAAACTTAGACCATTACCAAGAATATCCACCTCATGTCTGTTTTTAATGAGTGGCTCTTTTAAACAATGATTCTTCCACAAGAGAAAACATCCTCTCAAAGTCTACAGCGCCAAAACCCCTCAGGTTTTATATCTGTTAGTCAAGCCCCCTCTCACTCATTTAAATTCCAGCAGGTACAAGCCTAGCTGGTATGACCTCTAACCTTTTTTCATTAGACAACCAACCCTCAACATGTTGTCTCACCAAGGCTTTAAATCACTTTAGCACAAACTTCCAACTTTTGTATTTAATTTTTCTTGCAATAAACAATTGCTAACAATTCTGTTAGCTTTCCAAATTATTTGCTGTAACTGCATACTACAGTCTGTGAATCATGCATGAGAAACCCTTCATTTTGTAACCTTAAGAGCCCAAGGCAAGTCACAGACAATGTTCTCAGCAAAGGTGGCAGGGCCTACAAACACATAAACATATAAATTAGGAGCAGGGGTGGGCCACTTGGGCTGTCAAGTCTGCTCCAACATTTAATAAGATTGTAGATTTTCTGATAAAAACCATATTTGGGTGCATAAATTGGTAAGAGCAAAGGGCACATGTTAGAAGTTTGTGAATCACTGGCTCAAACTTAACTGATCTATCCTGACACCAGAGAAGATGAAAGTGCCTGAGAAAAGGGACAGAGGAAGATTTTCAGGACATTAATAGGGATGAGGAACTTTGATGAGGAACCTGAAGAAGTTTGCATTGTCCTTCTGGGAACAGGTTAGCCATGAGATGATGTGATTGCTGGTTTTGGGACAGGTTGGGGGGCTTTCATAGGTAATAAGAGAGAAAAACAAGTTGCTGAAGTTCAAGGACAGCTTTTACACCCTCCCCCTACCCATTATAAGACTATTAAATGGTTCCCTAGTATGATAAGATGGACTCTTGACTTCACAATCTACCTCATTATGACCTTGCACTTTATGGTCTGTCTGCATTGCACTTTCTCTGGAGCTGTTACACTTTATTCAACACTCTTCTTTAACATCAATGTATTGTGATCTGATCTATATGAACAGTATGTAAGAGAAGCTTTTTACTGTACTTCGGAACTTGTGACAATTCCAATTCCAAGGCTCAAAATCAGTGGCAGCAGGCCAAAAGAGGCAAAGTGCAGGAATTTCTTCATCCTGTAATTGCTGGGATCAGGAATGGTTTTCCTGAGCAGGGGACGGAAGCAGGTTCTGGAAGTAATGTGAGAAGAGATTTGGATGGGTACTAGAGGACAGGAACAACACACTGTTACTGACTAAAGAAAGGTGAAACAAAGGATGGCCCACTCTTCTGTCGAGACAGGGTAAGTGCAACACGCCAAATGGTCTCTTCCTGCCCTGTGTTTCCATGGTACACCCAGATTAAATTTTTAAACACATTAAGGAAGCTGTGTGTGTGTATGACTGTGACTGTGCGTTTGTCTGAACATATGTGTGCACTGTCACACTCATGTATGTGCTCATATGTGCATGCTTGAAGCACCCTCTAAAAGATGACCTATTCAAATCCCTGTGTACACCTCTGAGTGCTCAGCTGAAAAACAAACAACTTACGGGGGTGGGGGAGTGAGAGAAGATTTGAAGTTTGGACTAGAACTATGTTATAATCTTCAAAATTATTTGAATATACTTGTTGTGAACCCTCAGGCTTTTGGCTCTGCTATTGGGATCTGTGATTGATGGAGAGTAAAACTCCATCCCTTGAGGTGAAGGGCACATTGTTTGATCACATAATATGATTCCAACCCTTTTGAAAGTACAATTCCTAATTCAGCAGTCAATTCCACAACGCTGTTCCAGCTGATTAATTTTGGAGTGAGGACATAGTTGGTAACAGGAAAACAGCTCCCAAGGCATCTCTCCTGTTATAATTACAAGCCCTTGAGGTCTGTGGGTCATTATATCTCACTTGCTGTTGTATTTGGGATGCCAAAAAAGACTATTGTATAAAAATATGATGGGCAAAGAAGTACAGAGACCAGAAGAAATCAAATAGAAAGGAAATCAAGTCAAACAAGGGGATGTTTTTCTTTGTCTTCACCTCCGCTCCAGATCTCAGTCACACTAACTTTGGAGCCGGCACCCTTAGCCTTTAACACCAGCCTGCTCACACCTATAAGACAGGAGCAGAATTAGGCTATTTGGCCCATCGAGTCTGCTCTGCCATTCCATCTGGGCCAATTTATTTCTCCTTCTGGGGAGAGATTGAACTAGGGGTATAATTCCAGAATAAGCGCCTTCCTTTTTCAGATGGAGGTGAGGTAGAATTTCCTTCTCAAGGTCATGACATGTGGAGTTGTCTCCCCCAGAGAGCTGTGGGGGCAGTCAGTGAATATATTCAAGGCTGAGATAGACAGACCTCTGGATCTTTGGAGAGACGTGTATTACAGGGAATTTGGCCGGAAGGTGATATTGAGGTTAATGACAGAGCAGGCTTGACAGGCCAATTGGCCTACTCCTGGTTACTTTCATGTAATGCTTTATACCAGCCCCATGCCCTTCACCTCCCCCACCACAACCTCACTAGAGTATAACTGAGGCCTCTCTCTTTTTCTCACTGCCCTCTAGCTACCCCACCTCCTCAACCACTCTAACAAGACCCAAAACCTCCCATTTCTTTGCCCCATTCCTTCAATGAGCCTGACCAACCTGCAGGGAGGCTTTGATGTTGACATCACACATTCCACACACAGTGGGTCTGTTATTTGAATTGTCCATCAAGAGGCTGGATTCAAGATACAGGATGGACTTTGTAAACCTGGAAGCTTCCAACAGTCTAGGGAACTACTGGCCGACAGGAGGGCATAATTATGGGGGGGGATTATAAATTGAAGAATTGGCAAATGTTGGAAGGGACGTTACTTTGTTGGGGCAGAAGTAAGAATTTGTATCCATTGAAGTTACTCATCTTTTTCAGTTGATTATTAAGGTATGGTGAAAGCTTCAAAGGGAAGAGGTCCATGATTTATGCCCCCCAAACCACATCCTGCCCTGAGTTGACATAGGATGGGAAGGGAGAGGAAGTGCAGGAAGGATCAAATGGCCTCTCCTACACTGGAATGATTCCACACAGGGAGAACATGGTGGGGGGGGGGGGGGGGATAGTGAGAAATTGAGAGGAGGGGAGAATAAAAGAACAAGATGTGAAAGGATGGGGACTTCTTAATCTTAAACCTGCCGAATACAAGTGATCTGAAATTCTGTGGGATATTTCCACTTGCCTTTGGAATTAAGTTCTGGAAAAGACATCAATTTTCAAACTCCATGACAATTTCAAATTATACATTATCTTGTTCTAGTCTGAACGAACCAGTAGAGTAGAATATAAATGCTATGCACTTCATCTGAAGGGGTTTGCTGGAATTAAATAGTGTAGCTAACAGGAGCCCAGACTTTGCAAGGATAATGGAGATATTCTGAAACTGGCTGGATCAGGACTACCTAGGATTATTGCCACTCATCCAGTTTTACAATAATGCAGTGTGCACCATGTCCACACACACAGGAGATCACTGTGTCCACACACACACACACTCACACTCACTCACTCACTCACACACACAAACACACACACACACACATACACAAGAGAGCATGTGAAATGTTCTATTTGCAGGCTGCTTGTTCTATAGCTGGAAAAATGTACAGGATGAATCTTTAAAATGTGCACATGGATTCTGAAGGGAACCACACGGGTTCTGTCTCCGCACATGGATGCTCATTGCCACTCTGCTACTTCAAGTGGGGTTCTCGTCAATTTCATATGTTTCTGAGGAAAATTCAAGTGGGCATGTGTTGCAGGCTGCACATGTTTAACATACCAAAGGAGGGTAAACAACACACACAAAATGCTGGTGGAACACAGCAGGCTAGGCAGCATCTATAGGGAGAAGCACTGTCGACGTTTCGGGCCGAGACCCTTCGTCAGGACCCTTCGTCTCGGCCTGAAACGTCGACAGTGCTTCTTCCTATAGATGCTGCCTGGCCTGCTGTGTTCCACCAGCATTTTGTGTGTGTTGTTGTTTGAATTTCCAGCATCTGCAGATTTCCTCGTGTTTGCTCTTTAAAGGAGGGTAAAGAGCAGTTTTCAGGCAATGGTCTCTGCATTTAGACAATCAAGCCATATTTTATGCACTTACATTAGTGTTTTCTATTTACCTCAAGAATTAGGTCTTGGCAACAAACATTTGAATTCAAAGCCTTTCAATTTTTTGCACTGCCGATGTTACCCAGTTTATTTCCTTACCTTTGTACTTTACAGATGGAGGACAAATCCAAATTTATCCTTCAAATGTACATGCAATCTTTATTTCCAGCCTACTGAAATAATTAAGTTTTGTTTTTCTCCCCTTTATTTAAAGAAATGGTGGGAAACTTAAACCTGATGGTGAACGATTTTGAGGTTTGCCAGTAACTAGTTCCTTCTGAAATGGCAAAACACCCCAGTGATGGGAAATGGGCAGAACACACGAGTGTCTGCTGAGCACGTTCCAATTCATTAAAGAAAAACCTCAGACTGAGCATCACTGAACAAAAGCTCTGTTATCTGGTAAGTGCAGGTTATCTCTGAGTTGGGTGTGTTCCAGTATCATTCACAGATGCACTTACTTTATGCTCCAGGGTGGTGAGTGCTTTTAATACAGCCCTGCTCCTTCCAATCTGTAGGGCTGCTGCTTTATTTGGATGAAAGCCCAAATGATATCCAAGCACATTCTTTGAATCAACAGGCTGCAAGTCCCCTTAATACATGGTTTGATTCTGGGTTGCTCACCTATTTTTGAGAATGGTCTTGTTTGTCTTAACACTCCAAATTAGACTTTGCAAAAGATAATGGAAAATGTGCCTTCTGGGCTGAGTTCCACTTTCATACCGTGAAAAAGAAAAGATCAAACTGCAAAAGAGGAAACCAAATGAAAGAAAACTAAAAGCTAGAGCCACCATTTTCAACATAATATTTGGCTCCCAAGACTATTGGTAATTGATAACTGGTTTAATATTGTTACATGTACTGAGATACAGTGAATGCATGCCATTCATACAGATTATTTCAAAACACAAGGGCAACACACAGATTGCTGGAGGAATTCAGGAGGTCAGGCAGCATCTACACAGAGGAATAAATAGCTGACATTTATTTTTCTCCATAGACACTGCTTGACAGCTGAGCTCCTCCCGGATTTTAAAAGTGTTGCTCTGGATGTCCAGCATTTGCAGAATCTCTTGTGTTTATTATTTCAAAACACAACTACATTGAGATGATACAAGAGAAAAACAATACCAGAATGTAGAATAAGACCATAAGATATAGGAGCAGAATTAGGCCATTTGGCCCATTGGGTCTGGGTCTGCTCCTCCATTCCATCATGGCTCATTTCTTAGCCCCTCAAATCAATTCTCCTGCCTTCTCCTCATAACCTTTCACATCCTGACTAATCAAGAACTATCAGCCTCCACTTTAAATACCCCCAATGACTTAGCCTCCACAGCTATCTGTGGCAATGAATTCCACAGATTCACTACAATCTCGCTAAAGAAATTCCTCATCTCATTCTAAATGGATGTCTCTCTATTCTGAGGTTGTGCCCTCTCATTCTAGACTATGAAACATCCTCTCAATATTTGATATGTTTCAGTGAGATAACCCCCTCATTCTTTAGAATTCCAGAGTCTAGAGGCTCAGAGCCATCAAACGCTCCTCAGACATTAACCCTTTCATTCCCAGAATCATTCTCGTGAGCCTCCTCTTGACCCACTCCAATGCTAGCACATCTTTTCTCAGATAAGGGACTCAAAACTGCTCATAATGTCCCAAATACAGTCTGACCAATGCCCTATAAAGTCTCAGGATTACACCCTTGCTTATATAATCTAGGCCTCTCAAAATGAATGCTAACATTGCATTTGCCTTCCTCACCACCAACTCAACCTGCAAATTAACCTTTAGGAATCCTGCACGAGGACTTCTAAGTCCCTTTGCACCTCTGAGTTTTGAAATGTTCTTTCCATTTAGAAAAGAACATCTACATCTTTATTCCTACTACCAGGTGCATGACTGTACACTTCCCGACACTGTATTCCATCTGCCACTTCTTTGCCCATTCTCCTAATCTATCTGAATCCTTCTGCAGACTCCCTGCTTCCTCAACACTACCTGCCTCTCCACCTATCTTCATATTGCCCATAAACTTGGCCACAAAGCCATCAATTTCTTCTTTCAAATCATTGACATATAACATAAAAAGTGGTCCCAACACCAATTTGCTCTGAACACCACTAGACAGCAGCAGTCAACCAGAAAAGTCACCCCTTTATTCCCCTCTGCCTTCTGTCAGTCAATCAACCTTCTATCCATGCTAGTATTTTCCTGTAATAGCATGAGTTCTTATCTTGTTAAGCAGCCTCATGTACAGGACCTTGTCAAAGGCCTTCTGAAAATGCAAGTACACAACATCCACCGATTCTCTTTTGTCTCTTCTGCTTGCTATTTCCTCAAAGAATTCCAACAGATTTGTCAGGCAAGATTTCCCCCTAAGTAAATCATGCTGACTTTGGCCTATTTTATCCTGTGCCTCCAAGTTCACCAAAACCTCATCCTGAATAATGGACTCCAATGTTACATAGAGTTACAGTTACATAGAGAGTGCAGTGCAGGCAAATATTAAGATCATAATGAGGTAGATTGTCAAGCCAAGAATCCATCTTACCACACAAGAGGTCTGTTCGATAGTCTTATAACAATGTAAGAAGCTGTCCCTGAGCCTGGTGGAATGTGCTCTCAAGCTTTTGTATCTTCTGTCTGATGGGTAGGGTTAGAAGAGAAAATGTCTAGGGTGGGAGGGGTCTTTGATGGGTCAATCCTGACCTTGAGTGGGTCTGTTTGGAGTTCACATGTTACAGGTGCTCTGTGTTATGTTTTGTAACTCCAGATCATTAAAACTAATTAAAAGCAAAATAAGCAGCCACCAGAGATAAACGTGTCTACTTCATTTTTACTTTAGCGAGCCACCCATGTATCACGTGGTGGTGTGATGACATATGTAGATAATCTGCCATGTATTATGTAAACAACAAAGAATGCTTAATCAAACAAAACAGTTACAATATCACTCAAATATTACTGAAATATTAAACACACAACACTCCTTGCTTATCTATGGTCATATCTCTCTCTCTCACACACACACACACACACACACACACACACACACACACACACACACACACACACACACACACACACACACACACACACACACACACACACACACACACACACACACACACACACACACGAAATACAACCATATAGACATCCACAGCATAGTAAATCTTTTAACTGGCTCATTCAGGCCTAAAGATTTAATCGCTGTGGAGGATTTCTTACTCTTGTGGGATAACGTCTTTTCTAACAAGGAGATCACTTTGCTTGGCAGGTGAGACTTGTGGCTGTGAAACAATCTCAGTTTCTGGGGCCTCCTCCGTGGTGGTGTAAGAATCGACTCTGGAACTAACAGCTCTGAGTACCTTTCTCCTCCTTTCCTCTTCTTTCCTTTTCAACTCCTTGTCTTCCTTTTTCTCACCTTTTTCTTCTTCTAGCTTCTTGTGAGTAATTCTGAATTTACTTATTTCTTAATAAATTTTGTTTATCCTCTTCCACTTCCACAACACTTATGTCATTGTCCTCTTTCATTTCCTTTTAGGATGTGCATCTTGATCTTGGGAAGGTGCATTTAGTTCACTGGACTTTTCTCTTGTTAATCCTTCTATTGCTCCCTCCACGATCTGATCTCTCCTCTCGGTTTTCTTATCCACAACATCATCTGATATATCTTCTGTTTTTGTATCTCCATTGACTCCTTTCTTTTTGGCCATCTATTCATCCAGCTGGGCTTTGGACTTTGCATCTCCTTTTACGAGCAGCTTTTTGTCTCCCACCTGAAGCTCGTGCAATAACCTTAATGCACACAGAATAGATTCTGGTTTTTTATACTCACAAAAGCCAAATGCTTGCAACTTTCCTGAAGCTCCTTGAACTCTCTTCCAGCTTAATACCAAGTCAACTTTCACAAGTAACTGCCTGACTAACATATCAGAAGCTTTTACAGATACATTGCCTACAAAAACTGTTGTAGTCAGACCACTATTTTCATCACTTTCACAATTCCTCTGAGCAGCATGGTCATTCCTTGGACCAATATGCTTTCCAAACAGAGGCACAGATATTGGCACCAAAATCTGTTTGTCCTCTGTTGGGCAACAGTTGATGGCGTACAGCATGGAGACAGTTCTGACAGCATCCAGTACCTTTTTTAATTCACTTTCAGTTGGCTTCATTGCAGGGAATATTGCATGCAAATGGTGGATGGATCGCCAATCAAGTTGTAGTTGTCTCAGCTAATCACATCCCTGCAATGCTGGCCATCCTGTTTTTACCACATACAAGCTCAATGTGGTTTGTTGGTTGTTGTATTTCACTATTATGAATGTCATTCCCACAGGAGCTATCTTTTCTTCAGTATAAGTTCTTAGTTGGATACCTGCAGGCTTCAGTTTAATATATATGAAATGCCATTCAAACTCATTTTGTGGAATGACAGAAACAGCTGAACTAGTGTCCAATTCAATTTAATTTGCTCTTCACCTCAGGTGTAACACACATTGTTTGTTTTTCGTTAGCTTTCACATTGTAAATCTTAAGGCTGCCCAGTCCTGCGTTACTCATATCATTATCGGATCTTTCAACAACAGCATGCAGATTAGTGCTCTTTTTGAAACTTCAACTTGACTTTTTATCTTTTTGTCTTCTCTGTGCAGTCCATTTATTTTTGTCTGCATGACATGCTATTTGTATGTGTCCTAGTTTGTTGTATTTTCTGCATATTTTGCCTTTAAATCTGCATTGGCTTGGTGTATGTGAGCCCCTGCCACAATAGTAACACAATTTGTTCAGCCAGTCAGGCTTCCGTCTAGATGCTTTGAATTTGTTCACACTCACTTTCATTCCTGACTGGAACTGAACTGCGTCTCTGTCTGCTGTTTCCATTGAAACAGCAATGTTAACTGGTGTTTTATACATGAGTTGTGCTTCAGTTATGAGCTGTTTTTGAATGCTTTCTTGTAAGATTCCACAAACTAAAGGATCTCTCATCATTGAACTCAGACAATCTCTTCAATTCAGCCACATACGCTGAAATGGATTCCCCTTTCTTTTGATTCTGCTTATGAAATGGAAAGTGTTCTGGAATCAACAATGGTTTTGCTTCTAAATGGTCCAGTATTACTTTGACAATATCGGCAAACCTCATTGTGGTTGGTTTGTTTGGAGCAGTTAAACTTCAAAGCAAACTTCATGCCTTTAAACCCAATGCACTCAGCAAAACAGGTACTTGTTTCTCATTGGCTATTTCATTTCCTTTAAAATACTGCTCAATCCACTCCATATATAATATCCAGTTATCTGTTGTGTAATCGAATGTGTTAATCTTTTCAATGTAGCCAGCCATTTCTGCTCATCTTTATGATTATTATCACCAGTACTCACTGTTTATGAACTTGTGAATTCTTCCATTTTCTGCCTTTTTTAAACTCATCCGTGTCTTCCCTTCAAGAGAAGCACTTGCTGCACTGTTTGTTTTTACTCAACCATTTCTTGCTGCATTTATTTAAAACTCAAGCATCTCACTGCATTTCAACAGGTAGGTAATTGTCTCGGGCTCGGTTTGAAAATACACCATCACCACAGTTATGTTTTGTAACTCCAATACATTAAAACTAATTGAGAGCAAAACAAGGAGCTGGGATGGCCTGTTTCCATGCTGTAATTGTTATATGGTTATATAAATGTGTGTACTTAGTGTTTACTTTAGCGAAATGTGCACCTATTACATGGTGTCGTGACGACGTGTGCCATTCACGTACTTTTACATATAACCCGCAATGCATTATGTAACAACAAAGAATGCTTAATCAAGCAACATATTTACATTATTACTCAAGTATTACTGAAATATTAAATACACAACACTCTAGTTTACTCCCACATTCCAAAGATATGCAAATTGGTAGGTTAGCAGGTCATTGTATTACAGTACAGAAAAAGTACAGAGCATGTAGATAATGAAGTGCAAGGTCATAATGAGGTAGATGGTGAGGTCAAGAATCCACCTTATCATATGTCCTTGAGCCTGATGGAACGTACTTTCAGGCTTTTGTATCTTCTGTGCACTGAGAGCAGGAGGGGAGAAGAGAGAATGTCTTGTGTGGAACAGGTCTTTCATTATCCTGGCTGCTTTACCAAGACAGTGAGAAGTACAGAAAGAGTCCATGAAAAGGAGGCTGGTTTCTGTGATGTGCTGAGCTGTGTCCACCACTCTCTGCAGTTTCTTGTGAGTTCCCTGGGAGGGCAGATTTAACTCATGCCACTGAGACCCTATATGTATGTTCCAGCTGAATCTGTCCGAGGAGAGGTACCTGATTCAAAGCGAAATACAAGAAAATCACAAAAATGCAGACACTGGAAATTTGAAATTTAAAAGAAAAACAGGAAATGCTGGGGATGCACAGCAGATCAGGCAGCATCTGAAGAGAAGGGGTTGGCATTGCAGGTCAAAGTCTTGTTGGCTGAAATAAAGGAATAGAAAGTTATGTCTGTGAGGTCAGTTGAATGTATGAAGTACTGTAGTTGGCTGGACGGCCTGGTTCTGTACTGTATGTTCTCCGTCCGTTCTGGGGCACTAGATGCTCTCGTACCTTTCTCTTGTGCCTATATGAGAGAACCAAAGCCACGTGAACTGGAAGGTGAGTTAAATGCTCGATACACAGCAGGCTGTCAGCAGTTTGAATTTCCAAAGTTATTCTGTTACCATCATTGAAAGCACACTGCTGATGTGGAATAAACCTTTGAGGCCTTCTGAAATATAGCATTCCCCAGATCCCCTGACTACCTGATGCAAAACTCATTTGTGGCACAGGCCATAAAGTAAGAAATGAGTCCCCAGTGCCCATCGAAGGAGCTGGATGAAGCTGTCTCAATGCCCAGAATTGGGACATTATGTTGCAGTTGTACAAGATGGTGGCAAGGCAGCACTTGGAATATTGTGCACAGCTTTTGGCATCCATTTTTAGGAAAGATATCGTTAAACTTGGAAGAGTGAAGAGAAGATTAACGAGAGTGTTGCCAGGGCTCAAAGGTCTGCATTATAGGGAGAGGTTGAGCGGGCTGGCACTTTATTCCTCGGAGTGTAGATTGAGGGGTGACCTTATGTATAAAATCACGAGGACCATAGGTAAGGTGAAGCACACCATCTTTTTTCCCAGGGAAGGCTAGGTTTAAAGTGAGAGGTGAAAGATTTAAAAGGGACCTGAGGGGCAGCTTTTTAGAAGAAGGGTGGTGTAAGGTGCTGCAGGAAGTGTTGGAGGAAGGTACGATAACAACATTTAACAGACATTTGGATAAGTACATGGATTGAAGTATAGAGGGATATGGGCCAAATGTATCAAATAGGATTAGCTTGGTGGCCACCATGGATGAATTGTGCTCAAAGACCTGCTTCCATGCTACATTACTCTATGACTCTACGATAGGCAGCAGTTATCAGCGGGCCTAGGCTGATAGAGATCACAGTGTGTGTTCACCAGAGCGACAGCAAAAGGTGCCACACCTCACTGTGGACTCCTCACCCCACAGAAGGGGCCAAAACAGCCAAAGTCTGGATCAAGACTACGATTCACTGCCCCTGCCTCATACCAGAATCAGGGGTTCAGATGAGACTGGCATCACCTGGAATGGCTAACGTTTGCCCACCCTCCCAGAGCCTGTGCTCTCGGCCAAGATGCAAAAAGTGCCAAACTGGACAGAGTATCAATGGGCACACAACATCATGATCCGTAGCCCAGCGCAATCCAGGAAGATACAAAGGAATGCAAACGTAAAGCAAACCCAGAAAATCTGCACTCACGTAATAAAATAACTCTTTTTGACAAGACAAAGAAACCCATCATCATTGTATAGCGTCATTAAGCTCTTATAGGACTTGCATACTGGCACAGCACAATGTTCTGCTGGCCTAATAGTTAGGACTAGAGCCATTTGCATTATTCACAGTAATTGTACTTGGCTTTTGAAAGCACAGACCAGCTACACCAATGAAAGCTATTGTATTTTGATGCCTCCATCTCAACTCATGCAGTCCACAGATGGAACAAGATGTGGCGAAAGGACGCCAGTACTCATGTAAGAATTCTTCACCGTGTTCAAAGACCAGAGATGTGATGGTGTCAGGGTGCTAGAGAACAATGGAGCTCATTTCATAGCCCCAATTTTAACCAGGGTGGTGACGGAGTTTCAAGGGATTAAAATGGTAACCGTCTGCTCGTTGCATCCTGGCTGCATTTATGCCCATCACAATTTTATGTCTTAATTCAGACCCCCATCACTAACTTTAACTGGGGAACTGTGGCTGTAGTACTCAATAACAGGGAAATAGACAAGAGGGACAGCAGAGACAGAGATCAGCAGTTTCTTTTTAAGTAGTTTCTTTCTGGGTCATGACTAATTTCTTTCCAGTCCCACCAAGAAGCTTTGGGCTTCTTCTGTCCCACCGACCACAATACCAACCCTCAAACCCTACCAATCCGCTATGGTATCTCCTGGACACTTCTAGCCCCACTCCTTTCTTATTTTTTAAGTCCTGGCTTGTCCCTCAATGTTCACAATTTTTGAGCCACTTGGTCCCTCAGTCCTACTCTACTATTTAATAAGATTGCGGCTGATCTGAAGGTAACTTCAACTCTATTCATACCCAGGCACAGCAAACTTTCACCCTCTTGTTCATCTAGTATCTATATACCTCAGCCATAAAAATATTCAAAGACTCTTCTTTCATGCTCTTTAAGCAAAAAATTCCAAAGACTCAACAGGGAGAGAGAAAAAAATCATCTCATCTCTGTTATAAATGGACAACTCCTTATTTTTGAACAGTTTAAGATTCTCTCACGAGGAAACATCTCTGCATTCCAAACTTTGAAGACCCCTCATGATCTTATATACACTCAGGGTCCACTTTATTAGGTACAGGAGAGGAACACAGAGCCTTCTGCTGCTGTAGCCCATTCCCTTCAAAGTTCAAAACAGAGATATTGTGCATGCAGAGATGCTCTTCTGCACACCACTGTTGTAATTCATGGTTATTTCAGTTACTGTTACCCTCCCGTCAACCTGACCCAGTCTGGCCATTCTCCTCTGACCTCTCTCAATAACAAGGCATTTTTGTCTGCAGAACTGCCACTCACTGTATGTTTTGTTATTTGCACTATTCACTGTAAACTCTAGAGACTGCTGTGTGTGAAAATCCCAGGAGATCAGGAGTCTCTGAGATATTCAAACATCCCATCGGGCACCAGCAACCATGGTCAAAGTCACTTAGATCACATATCTTCCCCGTTCTGATGTTTGCTCAAAACAACTGTACCTCTTGAGCAAGTCTGCATGCTTTTATGCTTTGAGGTGCTGCCTCATGATTGGCCGATTAGATAATTGCATTATCAATCTGGTGCACCATTGAGTGTATTTCAATTGTCCCTTCTCTAATCTTCAACAGACAAAAGCCTAGACTGTCTAGTTATTCCTCATTAAGAAGTATGCCCATTCTGTATGTAAACCTAGCAAACTTTCTCTGAAATATTTCCACTGCATTAGCGTTCTTCCTTAAATAGGAGCCTAAGAGGTCATATTTTGGGCAGATGGGGCTGATCTATGAGAAGGAAAACTCTGTTCTCAAAACTCTGGGTGCCTTTTGGCTATACCCACCCATGGGGAAGGCTTTGGGAGTAAACCCTGAAGAATAATCCGGAACTGGAGTCCCCAAGGCAATCCTCCATTGAGTTCAACACTGACTGGCAACTCCTGCAATGCCACTAACGCCAAACTGTATTGCTTTTTGCCGTTCCTTTGGATTCATCAGCTGCGTGGAGAAGGGGAGCCTACTGCATAGACAACGGCTTGTGTATTACGTAGACAGCTGGGACACAATATCTGTGGTTGACCCCGGCCAATGGAGGGCCTCAGAAAAAGAGGTAACATCCTCTTCACAAACATCCTTTTCAAATACAATTATTCCAGAACAATACGTGGGTTATTTTCTCCAAAACACAAGAATTGCCCCATGGAGGAGGATTTTAAGCTTTTTGCCTCACTGGCTTAGACACAACAATGCCAAAAGGGGTTGGGTGGTTTAAAAAAAGCCATCTTAAGGATATTTAAAAATTGTTCATTTTGGAAACAAAGCCTAGTGTTCTGAGTTTGCCAAATGATCCTGAATTGATGATGGCATGTTTGCTCCCCATTAAGAACAGAAATGATTTCATAAATCCGCTCTCCAATCACCCATACACATCTGTGCAATGGAGCTGATATTGCAAGAGGCAATGTAATTACACAGTAAATCTAAACAATTTAACTAAAAATTCTTACAGAAGGAATTGCAGATGTTTGCACAGGAGAGAATGAAGTATTAATTTTGTACTGTCTTTTAAAAAGAATGTAGAAGAAAATTAATAGTGTCTAAAATTATCTCAAGTTGCATGGATAAGCAGTGTGGTGAAGCTAATTGAAGGTGAAAGGAGCAGTTAGAATGATAATTTAGAACATAATGTTATGATCTTTGATACTTGTAACAATTGTTCCAGCAAATATGACAGCGAGATTCTTTTTGATCATCTTGCCTCCTCACTGCCCTGTCTGTTGTCTCAAGATAGCTTTATTACTGGGGACTCTTGGCTTTTCTGCCTCTTGATGTATGGAATGGCTTCTCATGTATCCATTTCTCTTCCGGCTCTTGAAAGGGGATCCAGGCGAGAAAAAAAATTCCCATCTCCACAGTGTGATATTTTGCAGGGCCACATACCACACGTTGACAGGCTGGCCAGTGCACAGAGAGGCCGTTTTTTGTGCACAACATCATTCACAAAAATGCTCAAGACCCATTGTGAAGCCTTCCAGTTAATCACTCCAGGTCAGCGCAAGGCCACAACATCAAAATCAGAATCAGATTTATTATCACTGACGGATGTCATGAATTTGTTTTTTGTTTTGTGGCAGCAGTACTGTGCTAAACATTAAAAATTATTTAAGATATAAAATAAAAATAAGTAAAGTGCAAAAGAGGAATTGTGAGGTAGCGTTCATGGATTTGTGGAACTTTCAGAAATCTGATGGCAGAGGGGAAGAAGCTGTTCCTAAAACATTAAGTGTGGGCCTTCAGGCCTCTGATTTCAGTATTAAAAAAAGGAAATGTTCCGGATGGTGAAGGTCATTATTGATAGAATGCCATCTTCTTGAGGCATTGTCTCAATGGTGGGGATGGTTGTGCCCGTGATCTTTCTGCCCCGGAAGACATGATGGGCCAAATGGTCCCAATGTGCCTTATAAATGGCTCCGATTCTTCAGCTCTCACTGTGCCCTGTTTTGAAACTTGTGGCATGATACAACAGTGCTCAAAATCCAAAACAACCAGCTTTTTGAAGCCTTAAATCCATTTTTATGTTCACAACCAGAGTGGAACAATCTCCTGCAAACCTTCAAAGCAAAGCAAAATCATCCTGGTACAAAGGCAACCAGATATTGCAATCCACGGATCACTGCCACCTCAGGCCCACAGCCATTACTAATCTCCCTCACAATCTATCAGTTTAGTCGAGTGTAATAATGTTCATGGGCCCACTGTTAACGTATATGATTTCAAATGAGAGCCTTTGCTCTACGTGTGTTTACTGCTAAAACTCTTGCTTGTAAATTTTTGAAGTATTAGCTCTTTTGAAGCCCTTTAAACTTTGTGCTTTGAAACCAGCCAGTCAACCAGACCAGCTCATCCCATCTATGTCAGCAAATGTATTAGGCCTCCGTAGTGGTGGGCTTTAAATCAGTATAGCGACCCTTATTTGGATATGAGAGGTGAGGAGAAATTCCTATTGATTGCCAGTACTCAACATACTGTGAGTATACTGGAGGCTAAATGTATTCAACTCTGCATGTTGCACATGAGTGAGAAATGTTTAATTTTTCCCTTATGACTCAGGAGGAGGCCATTCAGGCCATCAAGATGATGCCAGCTCAGAGCATTGCCATTACTTCCATGCCATCACTAATTACCCTGGAGCCTATTTCCTCTCACCTGCTCATCAACTCCACCATGATTCCCCTGCAGCCCACCTACATGAGGGGCAATTTAACGTAAACACTGCTTTGCACAGGTACAGCACCTCATCCAAAAAAAGACATTGCATTATCTGCTATTTCACAACAACATGGTTATCAATTCCAGCTGACCAAATCCAAGTATTCTAAATGGAGTCAAAGTTTCACTCAATGGCAGGAAAGCTAAAGGCATCATTTTAGTCACTCATCAATGCTTACTTCTGAGTCTCTCACTCATACCCAGTCAGGTACATTTGGCCACTGTGTGTCCATTACCAAGACCCCACATTCTCCTTTTTGGAAGTGTTACATCCCAACCTCATAACTGTTGTGGCTGGAATCCCCATTCTCCAAACGCAGCCACTAAACCAGCCTTGGGTGAAGGTACAGATACGCCACAAATCAGTTCTCTGCCCCATTACTGTTGTGCTGGCTGAGGAAATGGAGGCTGCATTTTTAAACAGTCACCGTTTTGCACTGGGTCTCAATCTGAAATTAAGTGTCAAGGAATTTCCCCGGGACAGGTTGCGACAGTGCGCTTTCATGCAGACAGCACAGAAGGAGAGCATTTGGTTCATCATGCACGTTAGGACTTTGAATTTGTGATCCATTTAGTCTCTTCACCCTGCTCTTGCCTCATCACCTAGCAATTTTGTTTCCCTTTGCAAGGACATAATCAGGCTGACACGAAAACAAGTTGTTGGAATGAGAATGTCTTTGCACTTCACTACAGCAGCCAGACTGAAAAGAATAACCCGCTGGAGAGAGTAAAGTTGGTGTTGTTAGTTATTTTTTCACATTCAGCTAAAGTCCATCATTATCAAGGTTTACCTTGCTTTTTGGCACATAGCCCCAGCAGTTCCCCAGTGGTCAAATGAAATTTGTCATTTCCTTGATTGCTTCCACAAGGCCAACCTAGGTACAGTCTTTTATTCTGTTCCTGTGTGATTCCTAATCCATTATGTGCTGACACAGACCAACTCTTGATGGACAGGCAGTGTCAGGATTGAAACAAACAGCAAGGGGGAGAAGAAGGAAGACAGGAGACAGGCATGGGACAACTTACTTGGTTGCAGAAGCCAAAGGAAAGTGAAGATGTCGGAATCGGGGGGGAAAAAAGGAGGCATACAACAGTGACATAAATCAGCTGGAGGAGTGGTCTTGCAACAACCACCTTGCACTCAACGTCAGTAAGACCCAGAAATTGATTGTGAACTTCAGAAAGAGGAAGTCAAGAGAATACACACCAGTATGCATTGAGGGATCAGCAGTGGAAAAAATGAACAACGTCAAGTTCCTGAGTGCCAACACCTCAGAGGATCTATACTGGGCCATTGATGCAATGATGAAGAGGGCAAGCCAGCGTCTATACTTCACTAGGAGTTTGAGGAGATTTGGTATGTCACCAAAGATTCCTGCAAATTTCTACAGATGTGCCGTGGAGAGAATTCTGGCTGGTTGCATCATCACTTGGTGTGGAGGCTCCAATGTGCAGGATCGCCAGAGGTTGCAGAGTATTGTAGACTCGGCCAGGTCCATCGGGGCACAACCCTCCCCATCACCAAGCACATCTTCAAAAGGTGGTACCTCAAGAAGGCAACATCTGTCACTGGGGACCTTCACTATTCAGGTTATGCCCTTTTCTCATCACTACCATCAGGGAGGAGGTATAAGAGCCTGAAGACCCACACTCCGTATTTTAGAAACTGCTTCCCCTCTGCCATCATTTTTCTGATCAATCCATGAACACTATCTCATTATTTTGCTCTCTTTTTGCCCTACCTATTTATTTACCACAAAAAAAAATCCTATCCAGACGTATCACAGCTCGGTGTGACAACTGCTCTGCCCACGACCGCAAGAAACTGCAGAGAGTTGTGGACACAGGTTAGCATATCATGGAAACCGGCCTCTTCTCCATTTATTGTCTACACTTCTTGCACCTTGGGTTAATCAAAGACCCCACCCACACCAGACATTTTGTCTTCTCCTCTCTCGCATCGGGCAGAAGATGCAAAAGCCTAAAAGCACGGAGCACCAAGCTCAAGGATGGCTTCTATCCCACTGTTATAAGACTGATTAACAGATCTCTTGTACAATAATAAGAGGGCCTTTTGACTTCACAGTCTACCTTGTTAAACTAATACGATGAAATGATCTGTATGGACAGCATGCAAAGCAAAGTTTTTCACTGTACCTCGGTGCATGTGACAATAATAAATTAATTTACCAATTTTTCAGGTAATGGCAACTAATGTGGCTGTGTGAAACCTGGAAAGGGGAGCTGGCCTTGACTTGATGGGCCAAATGGTGAGTAACACACAAAAAATGCTGGAGGAACGCAGCAGTTCAGGCAGCAGCTGTGGAAAGGAATGAACAGTCGATGCGTTCGGGCCGAGACCCTTCATACTGATGGAGCGCATTTTCTCTGCTGGCTTTTGCTGCTGGAGCTTGAGATCAAACCTGGACGAAGTCAGCTTCAGGCAGTTACATCCCAGTTCTCCATTGACGTAAGCCCGCAAGATGGAAACTCTTCTGACTTTAACACATACACCAGTGTCACTCAGGCCAACTGTAAAGACAGAAGATGGTAATGCCAGGCTGGGAAAAAGAGCAAAGGCAAAAGAAGCTTCATCTTGTCTTGACCTATGCTAAGTCTGATTTGGAATGAGCAGCACACCTAATCTGCTCTCCGTCCCTGATATTCTCCATTTGCGCGTTTAAAATTGAATTGTTTCAAGAACATTGAGATATTTAAACTAGCACATAAAGTACGTAATGTTATCAGGCTGCAGCGAGCCGCCTGCTTCATCACATGATGTGATAACAATCAAGATTGGCAAATTGCTTTGAATCACTGAGACAGTGTGTTGCAATCAACTGCTAACTCTCCTCCGCTCAGGTCACCACAGGTCCAGGAGAAATCAATGTTCCCAGGACTGTGTGACATAGCAAGGATAATTTGCCAGTTCCTCACTGATACTAGAAACTTGCAGCAAAAGGAACTGTCAGCATCTGGTAAAAGGATGTAGTGCTGAGTTTTCATGGCGGCCTGGTGTGGTCAAGTGTCCTTCTCGGGAATGGCTGGCCCTGAGTGAAGATGTCCAATTGGGAAATGGTCGGTAAAAAGTACTAATGCCATCAGAAGTTCTATCAATTCATCCTTAATTGTATTAATGACATACTACTCTTCTACACACTTCCAAATCTCTTAAAGACAGCTTGGATAGGCATGGTGATCAAAGGGCCACGGCCTCTCTGCTGAACCAGAAGTAGTGCCGTATCTTTCCCCAGTACAACTGGCAGCAACAATGTGGAAGTACCAATACAAAGATGATGCTAACTCAAGAAAAGTGCCCACTGCCATCTTGTCATGGCACGTCAAGTAGCCAAGTCTCCCCACCATCGAGGACATCTTCAAGATGGCGGCATCCATTATTGAGGACCCTTACCATCCAGGACTTGCCCTCTTCTCTTACCATCAGGGAAGAGGTACAGGAACCTGAAGACCCAAGCTCAATGTTTTAGGAACAGTTTCTTCCCCTCTTCCATCAGATTTCTAAATGGTCCATAAATACTACCTCGATATTCCTCTTTTATACCATTTACTTATCTTTCTTTATTCTAACATAGTAATTTTTTTCATCATGCACTGCCACAAAATAACAAATTTGGTGACTGACGCCAGTGATGGTGAACCTGATTCTGATGCTAAAATAGAACCAAATGGATTGTTGGGTAGTTGGCATGTGATAAAGGACTGGCATAGTAGAGGTTTGAGATAGAACTCAAAGTTCCTCAGAACAACCCTAAGCACTTCAAGGTTCATGAAGCTCCTTTGAAATATTGTCACTTTCATGCTGTGCAAAACAAAGTAGCCATTTTACAAAGAATGTAAAGATATCCTGAATCTTTGCCATGCTGTTTCAGTCAATAATATTTTCTTTTTTGCACACTGGAAGTCCTAAATCTAACTTCTTGCCATTCAATCACCCTCCCAAATCAAGATCAACATGAATGATAGTATTAACCCAAGAGACTGAATGGCCTAAATGTTCCTCTCCTGCTCTAAGGAAAACATTGCTTTTAGTCAATTCAATTACATCACTGCTCAAGTAGTATATTTGTTTTATTAAAAACACATTTAAATTCAAACCTTATACTCCTTTTGTCAACTGTGTAAAAAAAATCATGCATTTAAAAGATATACTGGATGCAAGCTGGTAGCTCAATTCTGTCTGATAACTTTTTATCAATTCCTGCACTTGTGTGGTACATTCTGCATAAAAACTATTTAAAGATATATCTTATGCATATTAAATTAATATCATTAACATGTGTTGCCATGCACGAATCCAATACAAGCTTGTAAAACAGATGGATGGTTTTTACAAATAGTTGTCTGCAGTATTTGAAATGCTGGACTAATTAACACAAATTCTCCAAATGCAGTTTGAAGTATGGCTATATCTGGCAGAGGACTCATATAAAATATTAGTGAAGCCGCAGCTGAAATACTCAGTGTAGTTCTGCTCATAACGCCAGAGAAAGGATGCAATTGCACTCGAGAGGGTGCGGCGGCGGTTAACCAGGATTTTGCCTGAGATAGAGTGCTTCAGTTAGAAGACATGACTGGAGAGGTTGGGCTTGTTTTCCTCAAGTGGAGGAGGCCGAGTGGGACCTGAATGAGGTGTACAAAATTATGAGGAGCATAGACTGGGTCGACAGTGATTAACTTTTCCCCTGCATAAAGGGCGTACGTTTGGGGTAAGCGAATGGAGGTTTAGAGGAGATCTAGCAAAGAATTTTTTTTCATCTAGAGGTAGATTGGAATCTGGAACATACTGTGCATGGGGGTCGTGGAGGCAGAGACTCTCATCACATTTCAGACAAATTTAGGTGAGCACTGGAAACACCAGGGCATAGAAAACCACAAGCCAAGTGCTAGGAAGTGGGGTTAGTGTAGTGAGCACTGGGTCAGCATGGGGATAGTAGGCTGAAAGGCCTGTGCTTCTGGTGGACTATCAGACATCAGGCTCAACAAGCCACTTTGTACAGGGTAGAGAAGAAAGGGTGGGCCAATGGATAAAGGCAATATATCAAAAATGGTATTGAATTTTCCACCCCATTTGCACTCTGACCTTGACCTCTCACAATAACCCAATGAAGTTCAAGATGTAAACCCTCCCCTCAATTAATCGCTTTCTGGCATCAATATATTGTTAAAGATCATAACCACCTCTTCCATTTTCTTGCTGGTGGCATTTCCTTCCAGTGTTACACTTTCTTGATAACAACAATGTAGCATCTGGGACTGAAGGGGGGGGGGGGGGGTGTGGGGACCCAAACGGTGCTGGGGGTGCAGGGGAGCAGTTCGGTTCAATTATCGGGTAAGAGGTCAGTGGTGAGGGACTTGTAGCTGGAATTGGTACGTTGCTCTGGTACAGCCAGCACAGATACACTGGGTTGTGCAGACCACTGGGGACATTTTCAAAAGGGAATGCCTCAAGAATGTGGCATCCATCATAAAGGTCTCTCACCACCCAGGGCATGCCCCCATTTTCTTGCTACCAATGGGGAGAAGGTACAGGAGCCTGAAGACACACACTCAACATTTTAGAAACAGCTTCCTCTCCTCTGCCATCACAGTTCTGAACTGTCCATGAACACCATTTTGCTCTCTCTTTGCACTTAAATTTTTTAATATGTATTTCTTATTGTAACTTATATTAACTTTTTATGTATTGCATTGTACCTCTACTAGAAAACAAATTTCATGACGTGTCAGTGTTAATAAACCTTATTCTAATTCTAATTCTATGCTTCTGTTCTAGAGGTTGGGACAGAGGCCTCAGAAGATTTGGGAGTCAATGGGCGGGTGCTGTTACCCTTGGAATGACCGACTTCCCCAGCAATGCTACAGAGGAGCAGGATTCACATCAAGGAATACGTAGTGGAATATCTAGAGTGACTGAAAACAACCCAGAAATGATCGTTATCCCATTTGATTCTGGCAGAAGTGTATTCTCAGTTGTGTAACACTGAAAATAAACAACTATGAATGACAGCTCCAGAGAGCTATGAGGAAGTGGCTCTACCAGCTCTACCACTGTGTCACCTCTATCCAACAACAAAAAGTGACTGGACTGTACACTGTTAGATATTGATCTGGAGCAGGGTTCCCAACCTTTTTCAGCCGTACACCCCTACCATTAATGGTGGACCCCAGGTTGGGAACCCCTGATCTGGAGCTTCTTTGGAAGTTAAGATATCTTGGTGGTTGCTGTTGTGTATTTAATATTTCAATAATATTTTAGTAATCTTGTACATATATTGTTTGATTAAGCTTTCCTGTTCGTTTAAATAATTAATTACGGATTATATGTAAATTGTGTTAATTGCATTTGTCATCACGCTACGTGCGCACCTTGCTAAAAAAAAGTAAACTTGAAGTATTGACCCACATTTCGCACTCCCTGTGTCTTCTTTGAATTAGTTTAATGTTTTGAAGTTACAAAGCATAACAATTGTGGCCGCTTTGTAAAGTGTTACAAGAACAAAGAACCAAAGACAAAGGAAAAGAAGTCGTGGTCGTCTCATACTCAGGCGGGAGGTAAAATACATCCCATTAATAAGAGGTAACCTATGAAATAGCCTGATTCAAGTGGTGTGGCGTTTGCTGCAGAAAAACTGACAAGCTTCTAGAAAATACAGAATCAGCTATACTACAATTACATGCATACAGGTGATTATATAAAATACAAGCAAGCATTGGAAAGTTAAACTACAAGAAAAATAATAATTCTACACCTCAATCCAACATATAGAGGGAAAGCAAAGAGAACAATCATCAGAACCACAACCAGCTACAGTGAAAGAGGTCTGCATCATTTTGTGTGCACTGCCTCTTTAAATTATTGACTGAACTAATAAATGCATACTGACCTTAGGTCATATTTAAAAGGCAATGTCTCATCACTTGCCCAATTGTCTGGAAAATATTAGTTTTTCCACATATAAAAAATATATTTTAAAAATGCTACTGTGTGTATAAAGCTTTTAATTGAAAATTTAATTAGAAATTTGGAATATCGTCAATTCGACTAAAACGAGCAATTGGCAAGTGATGATTAAAGTGCAGGGAGGTGAGCAGCAATGCCATTTCCAAACAAGAGCCATAATTTTTGTTGTCTGAGAATGAATCGTTCCCTTACTGAGTGCAATGCCAAAAAAAAAGATTTGCTTAATTCAGAAACTACACATTTGTTAATCCGATAGGGGTTTGCTTTTTGGACAGGTTTGCACACATGGAGTAATGCGCTGACTGATCATTCCATTACCCGACCCATAGCACAAGGTACGCTAACAGCTGAAGCTTCACAATCAAGTCTGAACAGTTATTCTGGTTCCTTGGTACCAGATGGCAAGACTCATGAAGCTGGCAGTCAATTTGGAGAGATAAGGAACAGAATAAATGGATTGGGAGGGAAAAGACAGACAGCGAGAAAGAAACGGAAGAAAATAATTGGCCCGTCCACGAGCAGATCACTGACGTGAAGTGGCACGTTTAATTTGATTTGGTAGCCTTGGAATTACAACTAGCTGCAAGGAGCAGAACACCAGTCATCACTGATTCTGTTCTCGTTCATGGCAGTACAATCGAGACCAAGGACAAGGTGATCCACTTCATGAGCTGAGGTTCAGAGAGGCCT
The DNA here is from genome assembly GCF_048418815.1 of Hemitrygon akajei. Taxonomy (NCBI): domain Eukaryota; kingdom Metazoa; phylum Chordata; class Chondrichthyes; order Myliobatiformes; family Dasyatidae; genus Hemitrygon; species Hemitrygon akajei. Next base: position 19,348,415 of record NC_133141.1, on the reverse strand, counting down.
GTAGAAGCTTAGCATCACTGCATGTAAGTAATTGTCCCTGACCAGCCTGGCTGACATTGCTGTTTGCCATTTTGGTCTTGGTTTACCCTACGTATGAATAAGACATTCATATGACACCAGCCTTTACATGGTTCCTTTTTTCTCCGGAGTCATATCATGTGTTGTTCTTATGCTGCCATTGATATTCAAAACCTAAGCCCCTGCATTCTCACCCTCTCCTAACCCCATTACAGAAATAGTCACAGTCATAGGGTTGTACAGCACAGAAACAGGCCCTTCAGCCCAACTTGTTTGCACTGACTAAGTTCCCTATCTCAGCTAGTCCCACTTATACTTGACCCATATCACTCTGAACCTTTCTTACCCTTGTACCTGTCAAAATGTAATTGTATCCAACCCTACCACCTCCTCTTGCAGCTCGTTCTATATACACACCACCCTCTATGTAAAAAACTTCCTCCTCAGGTCAGTTTTAATTCTTTCCACTCTTGCCTTGAGCCTATGCCCTCAAGTTATGGACTCCTGTACCCTGGCTATTCACCTTATCTATGTCCATTATGAGTTTATAAACCTCTATAAGATCACCCCTCAACCCCACTACACCACAGGGAAGAGTCCCAGCCTCTCCAGTCTTGTAACCCAAGCCCACCATTCACAGCAACATCCTTAGTCCTCATCGTAGGAAAGTAGCATCCATCAAGCGGGAACCCCACCACCCAGGTCATGCTCTCTTCTCACTGCTGCCATCAAGAAGGAGGTACAGGAGCCTGAGGACCCACACCACCAGGTTCATGAACAGTTGTTGCCCCTCAACAAGTAAGCTCTTGAACCAAAGGGGATACCTTTTCATTGAAAAGTTCCCACAACCTATAGACTCACATTCAAGGACTCTTCATCTCATGTTTTCAATATTTATTTCTTATTTATTTATTTATTAATTATTTCTTTCTTTTTGTATTTGCACAGTTTGTTTGTATTTTGCACATTGGTTGAACGCCAAAGTTAGTGAAGTCTTTCATTGACTCGGTTATGGTTAATATTCTATGGATTTATTGAGTATGCCCACAAGAAAATGAACTGTATATGGTGACATATATGCACTTTGATAATAAATTTACTTAGAACTTTGAACTTAAATCATTTTTGCACCCTCTCCAGTTCAATGAAATCCTTGGAACGAATTGAAGACAACAGGCCACAATGCATTGGGAAACTTCGGCAGTGGGGGAAAAAAAGGCTTGTGTTTCCAAGGCTCCTTTCCCCACCTCAGGATAGTTGAATCGCAGCAGCATGTTTGTACAAAGTAAGATCCCACAAGTAGCAATATATGAATCATTTCATTCAAGTTGACTCACAGATAAATATTGGTTGGGACTCTGTTCTTTCTTCAAAGTAGGCATGGGATCATCCAGATTTGAGAAAGAAGACAGGCTTTGTGCACCATGCAAAAGAAGGCACTTTCAGCCATGCAACATGCTCTACGCTGGCCTGGATTTTTAGATTAGTCTCTATAACGAGATATACACTTTCTGATTTAAAGATGAGAGTGCGATGAACTGAGCCACAAGACGTTATTTTGGCTTGTGTTGGTTGATTGGAAGCACTTCATAAACCTACAAAGCGCACAATGAAGCTCCTCTCTCTCTCTCTCCTCTCTGTAAATCTACTGCCAGAGTCTCAATTCAAAATCAGAATCAGGCTTATTATCACTGACATATATTGTCAAATTTTATATTGGTAAAGTGCAATACAAAAAGATTACTCTAAAGTTACAAAAATAATAGTGCAAAAAGGTTAATGAGGGAGAGTTTAAGGGTTAATGGATCATTTTGAAATGTGACGGTTGACGGGAAGAAGCTATTCTTAAAATGGCGGGTGTGGGTTCAAGCTCCTGTAACGACTTCCCCGATGGTAGTAATGAGAAGACAGCATGTCCAGGATGGTGAGGCTTCTTAACAACGGATGCCGCCTTCTTGAGATACTGCTTTTGAAGAGGTCCTCAGTGGTGGGGAGGGTTGTGCCCATGACGAAACTGGCTGAGTTCACAACCCTCTGCAGCCCCTTTCAATCCAGCACATTGGAGCCTCTAGATTAGATTAGATTCAACGTTATTGTCATTGTGCGGAGTACAGATACAAAGCCAATGAAATGCATCTAACCAGAAATGCAAAGAATCATGTTATTTACAAAATAACTGCGAATAAAAAGTAAGTGCTACAGCACACAAATATAAAAGTACTGAGACAGTACAATATGGGTGCAATACTGCTTAGCGCTGTGATGTGAGGTTCAGCAGGGTCACAGCCTCAGGGAAGAAGCTCTTCCTGTGCCTGCTGGTGCGGGAGCGGAGGCTCCTGTAGCGCCTATCAGATGGGAGGAGAGTAAAAAGTCCATGGTTAGGGTGAGATGCATCCTTGATGATGCTTTTTGCCCTGCTCAGGAAGCATTTATGGTAAATGTTCTCAATGGTGGGCAATTAGGTGCCGATGATCCACTGGGCAGTTTTCACCACACGCTGGAGTGCTTTGCGGTCCGATACGGGACAATTGCCATAGCACGGTGAGATGCAGTTGGTGAGTACGCTCTCAATGGTACAGCGGTAAAAGTCCGTCAGTATCCTGGGACAGAGGTGAGCTTTCTTAATGCTCCGCAGGAAATAAAGGCACTGTTGCGCCTTTTTGATCAGGATGGAGGAGCTCAGGGACCAGGTGAGATCCTCGGAAATGTGGACACTACACCAGGCAGTGACCCTGTTCCATTCACCCACCACCCCTGTGCTTGCTGCCTGCATATTTACTGGTCACACAATGCCTTGACTTTAAAACTCAGACCATTGTTTTTAAATCCCCTCCGTGATCCTGCGTCTCTCTGTCTTTGCAAGGTGAAGTGGGGAAAATCTGCAGTAAATCGCTGCATGACCCTCTCATATCTCAGCTTCCCGATTATCCTTGGATTTAACTGCTGCACCATTCGTGGTCATGCATGGGCACCAGTCACTGGAAGTCTCTCTTTAAACCTCTCTCCCTCTTTCAAAGGCACTCCTAATCACCTCTGAACAAGCCTTTAGACACCTGCCTTAATATTTCCTTATGTATAGTAGCTTTGTGTCAAATCTTGTTCTGATAATCAATTGCTGTGAATCACATTCTGAAAATTGCTGTATAAATTGAATATGTTAGTGATTGTTTTAATTAATTGGAATGAGGAACATGAAGGGCCCAATTTTAATCTGGTGAGTAATCTCTAAGGAGCTTCTTTTTCGATTAGTTTTCTCTTCATGAATTGAATAGAGAAAATGCGAAGCAGTGAAGATCACATGCTACGCTCTAGGAGGCTTCACCACAGGATGTCCCATCTGTGTATAAAAGACAGCGCCTATATTTCATCTGGAGTTTGAGGAGATTTGGTTTGTCACCTAAAACACAAAAACTCCCACAGATGTACTGTGGAGAGCATTCTGACTGGCTGCATCACCGTCTGGTACGGGGAGGGGGGCGCGTGAGGCTGTTGCACAGGATCAAAAGAAGCTACAAAGAGTTGTAAAATTAGTCAGCTCCATTATGGGTACTAGCCTCCATAATATCCAAGACATCTTCAAGGAGCAGTACCTCAGAAAGGTGTCATCCATTATTAAGGACCCCCATCACCAGGTCATGCCCTCTCGTCATTGTTAGCGTCAGGAAGGAATTACAGAAGCCTGAAGGCACACACTCGGTGTTCCAATCCAATCCTGAGAACTGTTTGGCGAACCAGAATGTTCGTCAAATCGGAAATGAACTACTATGGTGCAAGGGAGAGGATCGCCGGAACACGGGGACAGGGGAGCGAGCTGGCACAGGAAGATTGGCCGCCAGCCGACCTCGCTGACTCACGGAGCATGCGAGTGAGTTTGCTCGGCGCTACAAGGCTCTGCCTGGCTCAGGGGAGGAAGAGGCGAGAGAAGGCACATAGAAACGGCAAACTCCCACCTGACAAGAGGTGCCTGCAGCTGGCAAATCAGTCTGCATCCGTCCATCCAGTCTCCCGAATGCTCGCTTATAGGTACAGAGTCAAGGGTTGGTAACCTGGGAAGCAGCAGTGAACCGGTCTTCTTTTAGCCACTTCTAACCATCTCCTTTATGTTCAAAACATCTGCATACTCGTCTGTGTCTGAAGTGATTGCTTGCAATAATCTTTGCGATCCTGTCACAGTGTACCTTTATCAGTCCTGACAACTGTACTGCTGTCAGACATAGATACAGCAATGATTTACCCTGTACAATGATCTACATATCAGAGCTCCCTTGACTCCGGGTTTACCAATGTCAAAGACACACCCCTAGCCAGCTTCCCTATAGTCACGTCTTATTGGTTTCAATGGCACCATCTTGAGACTGATGGCTTAATCCAGGAGGACATTACACACTGCTCCCAAATCAAGCTGAAATGATACTGCATCTAGTGGGTGTTTTGCCACAGGGGTCTTGACATGAAATGTTGACTTTCTATTTCTTTTATAGATGCTGCCTGCCCCACTGAATTGCTCTGGTACCTTGCTTGTTGCTCCAGATTCCAGCATTTGCAAACAGAATTGTCTTTACTTTGGCACCAGCTGCATTGTATACAGCCGGTGATTGCTTCTGTCCCTGTGTGGCTCATCTCTCTATAGACTTTCATCGTCTGTTTCAATGTGTACTGCTTGAGGAAATCATTTGCTAAGTCACATCTCATAGCCCTTTCCCCATGCACAGGTTTTTATGTAATTCTCACACATTTTGAGACTCCAGGGCCATCGTGGCAGCACTTTCCCGGTTCTACGTGTTGATGTGTTTCACCTCATGAACTTTAAGAACATAGAACAGGACAACACAATGCAGGGCCTCAGGCCCATGATATTGTGCCAACATTTTAATCTACTCGAAGGTCAATCTAACCCTTCCCTCTCACGTAGCCCTCCATTTTTCTATCATCCATATTCCCATCTAAGAGTCTCTTAAATGTCCTTAATGTATCTGCCTTTACCATCACCTCCAGCAGTGTGTTCCACACACCCACCACTCTCTGTAAAAAAAAACCTACCTCTGACATCCCCCTTTTACTTCTCTCCAATCACTTTAAGATTATGCCATTTGGTACTAGCCTTTGCTGCCCTGGGGACAGGGTTCTGGCTGCCCACTCTATCTACGCTTCTTGTCATCTTACACACCTCTATTGAGTCACTTCTCGTCCTCCGTTGCTCCAAAGAGAAAAGCCCTAGCTTGCTCAACCTTTCCTCATAAAATGTGCTCTCTAATCCAGGCAGCATCCCGGTAAATATCCTCTGCATTCTCCCTAAAGCTTCCACATCCTTCCTATAATGAAGCAACTTTCTTCTGCTGCTAATCCAACATTTCTGTCCTGGCTCTGAAGCTCTGCACATCTGTGTGTACACTTCCAGAGCTAACGACCTCTCGTGTAGTTGTCATTCCCTAAGGCTAGGCTCTACAAATAATCCGATCCACTTTGAGCAACTCTTCCAAAATCTGCAAAACTGCAATTATCTGCTAACAGTCTCGGCTCTGTTAGGAAAGCAACAAAAGATTTTCCCTGCTCCTTGCTGCAAGTAAAGACCCAGGGCCAGTCAACCATTCAATTTCTTGCAGATTGCTGCATGCTGTAGTGTATCGAGTGCATTTTTCTAGGTCTCATTTGAGGGCCCTATGGAAGGGTATAATCTTCTCTCCTTGTGACCAGTAACATCTTAACTTTCATCCGTTCTGGTACACCAGCCAGAGCTTCCACTATATATTGCTTCTGTTCTTTGGACAAGTTACTTGCCTGGAATTCCAGCACCTTAAATGCTTTGATCCAATTCCACTGTGTATAAAAATTGAATCACCGTCTCTCAGCATGTTACCTCAAATGGAAGAGATTGCCGCTGGCTCTCAGAATTTAGATTCCGTCATGGCAACTAAATTTCAGGTTGATTAGCCAGTACTTCTGATACCATGTCTCAATCTCCCTCTTTCACGTACACACACACACAGACACTGGAGGAGCTTATAACTAACAAAGTGCCTTATTATATCAAAGAGCTTACAGTGAGACAAGCAGTGTTCCTCAATTGTGTGTCTACAACCCCAGAGACTGATAAGTTTTGCCCAGTTCTACCCTGAAATATTTATATGAGCAGCATAAAAAGCACTTGGTCACATGCCCAGTTCCTAAGAGGAGCACGCGCTTCGTGCTAGCTACACAAGACATGTAGCAACTGAAGCCTGGAATGTTGTTAAGATTCACAAATGCAGGCAAGAGATGGCATCGAGCTTGGCTGGACATTCTGGGTAGAATCGTGGATGTTCCTCTCACCTTCAACTTCCTTTCAATAACAATGTCATCAAAATAATATGGAGAGAAGAGGCAACAGGTTTTAAACCTTGGAATTATTCTCCCAGGTTTTACCTACAGCTGTATTCAGACAATTGATGCCTTTTGAGATATTCCAGGTCAATTCTGAGTGCTGCCAACATCACTCCTATCTCCAAAGCAAGTAACAATTGCAGCCCTCGTTTGAAAGAGCTCTGGAATCACTAATCACAATCACTTAGCTGGATTGCATCTGCATTGGCCCAAATTAACAAGAACACAAGAGAATTGGAGCAGGGGTAGGCCACTCAGCCCCTCAAACCTGTTCCAACATTCAATATGACTATGGCTGATCTATGATGACCTCATCTCCTCTTCTGTGTCAATTCCCCATAACACTCATTCCCCCAATCTTCAAAATATTTATCTACCTCCACCTTAAATATATCTAATGATCTGGCATCCACCACGCTTGGGGGTTGAGGATTCCACAGGTTCAACTCCCTCTGACAGAAGAAATTTCCGCATATGTCACTTCTAAGTGGCTGCCTCCTTGTTTTCAGAATCAGAATCAGGTTGAATATCACTGGCATATGTCATGAAATTTAATGTCTTTGCAGCAACAGTACATTACAATACATAATAATAGAAAATAAATTGTGAATTACAGATTTTATATATACACACACACACACACAAACACACACACACACTCATAGAGCTATACTCATTCATGGGGAAGGCTTCAGGAGTAAGCCCCAAGAGAATGTTCCGGAGCTGGAACCCCTAAGGCAGTCCTACATTGAGTTCAATACTGACTGGCAACTCTTGCAAAGCTGATGGTACTAAACTGTATCGGTCTCTGCCGTTCCTTTGGGTTCATCAGCTGCGTGGAGAGGGGGAGATTGCTACACGGGAAACAGCTTGCTCTCCATATCGTACTGTCCAGGGGTTTGCATATCTAGACAGCTAGGACACAATATCCATGGTCAACTCTGATAAGACAATGAGAAGCAGGCATGACCTGGGTGATGAGTGATGAGGGTTGTTAATGATGGATTGTAGCTATATCCCCTTGTTTGTCAGTTTCCAGTAGTTCAGCCAGCTTAGAACAGTGACACCACTCATGATTTGTACATTAAGAATTCATTTTTATTTCTCAATTTTATTTCAGCTGCCAGCTGGTTAACAGAATAGAAAATACATCACTCAGCATAACTAACATGCCATTCACTGGCACAAAAACACAGAAAATAGAAGCAGAGGACTGCCATCCGGCCCCTTAAGTTTGTTCTGTCATTTGATAAGCACTTAAGTGTATCCATGGCTCCACCAGACAGATTTTTTTTGTCCGTGAGGGAGTCAGTTCTCAGTTGCAGCAGAAGAGTGGAGCTGAGGCCTCACAGTTCCAAAGGCCCAGGTTCAATCCTGACCTCTGGTGCTCTCTGTGGTGAGTTTTTCACATTCTCTTTGTGACAGCATGTTTCTCTTCTGGGTGCGGTAGTTTCCTCCCACATCTTCAATACGTGCACATCAGCTAAATTACCCCTTCACGCAGTTTAATGGCAAAAAGAAGGAAAGGTGGTTGATGGGTGTGTGAGAGAGAATAAGTTATAATGATGAGATTGATCTGCTGGGAGCTACCATGATCCAAATGACCTCCAATTGTTTCATTATAATATCAGATCTTTACAAATGACAAAGCAGCTTCCTCCTGATCTCATTTTTATATTCCTATGCACAGCAAGTCCATCTTCAGTCACTGAATCCTACAGGCTAGAAATAGGCCCTTCGGCCCGCTGTCCCTGCTTACCACCCAGTATCCATCTACAGTTAACTGGTATATGTCTGTGAGTTTCTCTGCCTTGATGGATCTCGATATTTTTTCAATGCTGTGAGGGGCTCTGCCTCCACTGCACCCTCAGGCAGTGTGTTACAGATTTTAACATCCCCTTCCTCAGATGCTCTCCAAATCTAACTAATGCCTTCTAATTATAGACACTTCTGCTCAAGGGAAAGGTTTCATACTTTTACCCTATACCTATATACTGTATATGCCCCCTCAAAATTTTGTACACCCCTGTCAGTTACCCTCACCCTTCAGCCTCCTCTGTTCCATGAGAAACAAACCCAACTAATCCAGTCACTCCTTAAAACTGACACGCTCCATCCCAGGCAAAGTCCTGGTGAATCTCCTCTGCAGCCTCTCCAGTGCAGTCAGATCCTACCTACAGGGTGGCAGCCGGAACTACACTTGGTACTCCAGCAGTGATGTAGCTATAAAATTGTACCATGACCATAAATGGCACAGTCTAACATGGGTAGGAAAGCAGCATCCATCATCAGGGACCCCACCACTCAGCCCCTGCTCTCTTCTCCCTGCTGCCATCTGGAAGGAGGTACAGGAGCCTCAGGACTCACATCACCAGGTTCAGGAAAGGTTGTTACCCCTCAACCATCAGGCTCCTGAACGATACAAGATAACGTCACTCAACTCCACTTGCCCCATCATCCAAATGTTCCCACAAACTATGGATGCACTTTCAAGGACATTTCATCTAATTTTGCCGATATTTATTGCTTATTTATTTATTATTGTTATTACTTATTTTGGTATTTGCACAGTTTGTTGTCTTTTGCACACTGGTTGAATTCCCGAGTTAGCGCGACCTTTCATTGATTCTATCATGGTTATTATTCTATTATGGATTTATTGAGTATGCCCAGAAGAAAATTAATCTCAGAGTTGTATATGGTGACATATATGTACTTTGGTAATAAATGTACTTTGAACTTTGAACTGATCTTATATTCTATGTCCCAGATGTTGATCGCATATGCCTTCTTCACCAACATATCCACCTATGCTGCCACTTTGTTGCCAAGGTCCCTCCATTCTTTTATATCCTACTTTTATTAGTCTATAATGACCAGAACTGAAGTATCAAACTGCAAGCTGCTCATGTGTCTAACTTAGCTTCCAAAACTACTCCTCTTGAACACACGATGCGTAGTAATTAAGTCAGTGGGTTATGTTAGGACACTAGTTAGGACCCAGAGGCTTGAATTATTGATCTGGAGATGTGAGTTCTATGGGGAATGTCAATTCAGGTAATTAAGTAACTTGGATTAAAAACTCATATCAGGAATGGTGTTCACAAAACTACTGGATTGATATGAAAATCCTTCTGGTTTTCTCATGACTTTCAGGGAAGGAAACCTGCTTCTGCATTTGACTCTGTGCCCACCAATATAGTTGACTCTTAAATGCCCTCTGAAGTGCCTGACCATTTCACTTGAGGGGGCAATAAGGGATGGCCAACCAGTTCCACGCATAAAACAGCAACATGGATAGACTGTTCAGCGCGCACTCAAATCTCCAGTAGAAGATTGTGACTGCAACGGATTCTTTGGAGTTTGAATCCAGCTCTTTGGGTTGAGTTGTGATTTACCATTCCTTGTTCTTGCCTCTGATATGCCTAAATCCACAATGATCACAAAGAATGAGAGTTCATTCTCGCACAAAGCAGAACCCTGCACAGGTTGAAACTGTATTACGTTTGCTCATGGTACTGCAAAGTTCATTTTCCTTCAGGCTGTCCAAAAGCCAGCATGAATTACACAGCACTGAGAAGCAGTCATTTATCAGCATAAAAAAACACTTTCAGAATAAAGCAACTGCCCCAGGAAAATGCTTCTTGGTTTAGGGATGCGTTTGATTAACAGATTCTGCCTGCAGCCAACGAAACTGTCATCCATTATTATGCCAGGGAATGATGGTTCGAAATATAACCCATTAGTCTTCCCAAGTAGGCTTCAGTATGGCAGCTCATCTCAGACTGGTGTGATTACAGTGTACTGCAATGCCAAGGTTCTGTAATGGGCTACATGAAAGCCAATTTTGTATTCCAATATAGTGCGGGTTGGTAGTGACAGGAATCATGCAGGTTTTGCTGTGCAGGTTCAGAGCAAGGTAGTCAAGAGAAAGTTAACACACTGCAATTCAACTGAAGTGCCAGAGAACAAGGGCAAACTTTGATTGGTTTATGAAAAGTCCTGCTGAAGAGTCGCCGCCCAAAACGTTGACTGTATAGATGCTGCCTGACCTGCTGAGTTCTTCTAGCATTTTGTGTGTGTCACTCTGGATTTCCAGCACCTGCACGGTCTCTTGTGCTTTTGGTTTGTGAATTGCTCCTTAGTGTCAAATTACACTGTAGAGTTAATTTGAGACCTTCATCTCCTTGCCTGTCCAGTTCCATTTGCCCATCACCCTTGGTTGCTCTCTGACCTATGTCGGCTCCCAGTTAATTAACACCTCAGTTTTAAAGCCATCATCCTTCTATCCAAATGACTCCATTGTCACATCCCTTCCTATAGCCCAAGATTCAATAGCATAACACTGCAGATGCTGGAAATCTAGAATGAAAGAAGAGAATGCCAGGAGTGCTCAGCAGGTCAGGCAGCATCTGTGGAGAGGGAAAAGAGTTAATGTTTCAAGTTAGTGACCTTTCATTAATTGACATGTGACCTTTCTCTTAAAGGTGTTTGACATGAAATATTAATTATATTTCTCTCTCAACAGATGCTGCTTGACCTGCTGAATTATCTGCTTTCATTGAAAACCTGAGGATCCATGGACAAGGACTGGAGTCCAGAGATGGCCCATCCTGGGGTTGGAGGCCTGTCTGGGTGGGAAAGGGGCTTGTTTTGTTTTTGTTGTTGTTTGTGTTCTGCCAACCATTGTGGGCCTGCTACGTTGGCACTGCAATATGTGACAACATGACAACACTTGTGGGCTACACCTGGTTGTTAACACAAATGATGTATTTCACTGTACGTTTTGATGTATGTGTAATAAATTAATCTGAATTTGAGATCTGAATCAAGGTAACTTGGTTTGCATGGATGAAGTGTGTGTGTGTGTGTGTGTGTGTGTGTGTGTGTGTGTGTGTGTGTGTGTGTGTGTGTGTGTGTGTGTGTGTGTGTGTGTGTGTGTGTGTGTGTGAGTGTGTGTGTGTGTGTGTGTGTGTGTGTGTGTGTGTGTGTGTGTGTGTGTGTGTGTGTGTGTGTGAGTGTGTGTGTGTGTACACTGAGTGAAAACAGGATCAGGGCAGCATGCTCTCCTTTGGTTGGTTGATGCTCATTTGCTGCCCTAGGCCCAGTCCTGCCCTGCCTGACTCAAAAGCTGTGAGTTCAAAGTCTTCAACTACGTGCTTTGCCTAACAATAACATTTGTATCTGTAAAGCACATTTAACAAAGTAAAATCTTTCAGCACTCCAAAGGAACGATTATCAAACAGTGGTGCACAGAGGGAGATAGCAGGGTCTGGTGATTGAAAGCTAGGCGGAGAGACAGGCCTTAAGGAACGTCTGAAAGGATAAAAGAGAGAAAGAGGATAAAAGAGGAAATACCAAGTTTCAAAACAGCTGTAATGTCAGAAAAATGGCAGCCAACTTATGCACAGTGCGATCCAACAAACAGCAATAAGATAACGATCAGAGATAACCTTTTATTTAAGTGACATTGACAGTGGAATAAATCTCACACTACTGAGAGGAGGACCAACTTACTCTTTGAAATAGTGTGACAGGATTTCCCACATCTACCTGAGCGAGCAGATAGGGTTTGAGTTTCAAATGAAAGGCAGTGCAGCAGTGTTTCAATACTGTACTGGAGAGTCAACCTAAATATTTGTGGTTCAAACAATGGTTGGACCCACGATCTTCCAGTGGATCTGGACCACACCTGACCGTTCCATTCTGTTGTGCTGCAGCAGTGAGAGTCAATTTAACTGGATACTTTTTGCTTTTCTTTACTAAAAAGAGTGTCAGCAATAAATGCCAGAAGTGCAAAATTTCCATTTTCACTCACTTTGCTTTAAGAACGCAGCTTCCAAAATGCTCCTATGGACCATTGACCAATCCCATTTGTTTGTCAAATACACTGGCCAGTGCCATAATGGTGGTAATTTTAATGTTAATACGCATACGTGTTATTATTACTGATCACACTTAGTTGCACCTTATGAAGACTGAAAGCTGACGAATTTTCTGTTAATTTTTTTAAAAAGAGATTAAAATACCCAACTTTGCTGACCGGAACTTAAAATAAACCAAAAGATGAAAAAAACCCCAAAAATATTTCAAGTTCCATGTTCAGCCCCCAATACAGTATAAGGGGGAAAATGCACGGCATAGTGTCACGGGGCATTAAGACGCAATTCAATTTTTTTTAATAATTTGATTTATGTTCAATAAAATGCCTGAATTTGTCCAGAGTGGGTAACCCCACTTCGACTTTCCAGGTGCCCATTGATGCCCCTTTGATTCTTTTTGCCGTTAACCTACACTGACGGCTAATTTACTATTAATCTTCCAGTTCATCCTTGGGATGTGGGAAGAGATCAGAGTTCCCAGAGCAGTCACCAGGAGAGCACAGTCAGCAACCAAGATCAGGCTGGGGCCGCACGCTAGCGTAGCAGTTAGCGTAATGCTATTATAGGGCCAGCAACCCGGGTTCAATTCCACCCTGCCTGTAAGGAGTTTGTACTTTCTCCCCTCGACCACATGGGTGTCCTCTGCGTGCTCCAGTTCCCTTCCATGTTCCAGAGATGTACGAGGTAGAAAGTTAATTGGTCACATGGGCGTAACTGAGCGGCGCAGGCTCCTTGGGCCCGAAGGGCTCATTATCGTGCCGTATCTCTAAATAAAGTAAGTAAGAATTGAGCCGGGATCATTGGAGCTACAAAGCAGCGGTCCCACTAGCTTCGCCACTGTGCCACTCGAGTACCCACACACTCCATGCCAGCAGCCAACATACGGTGTATTGTAATTAATAAATATGTTTTCTTCATCCGGGAAAACACAACATCACCATCCTTCTTCACATCATTACAGCAATATATCCACTTAATCCACAGACTTTCCTCCGTTAGTAACCAAATGACAGTGAAGAACAGTTCATAAAAGGTTAACCAGTTGAAAAACAAAAACCATTGTAAATAACAAATGCTTGCGGACCAATAGAAGACAGTGCTCAACTAAGGTTCTGCTGATGTTCATATATTGCTCAGTCATATTTAATGATGTTACCAGAACCATTTGATTGAATTACTGTCTGGTAACTTATGTCAACCATCTGTTATCCTCTTAAGTACAGAGCAGTAATTTACTTTTTAAGCATGCAAAGTTTTGAGACAACTGACAGAAAAGCCATTAGAAACCCTCATGTAGCCATTAGTACATGTGCAACTTACTGCACACAATACATCATGTTTTCTGTGCTTTACAAACAAATGGTGTGTATTTTCAAGCCTCACAAGTGATGGGACAAAGTAAGTTATGATCACCACTTGTGCTGCATTACTCACTCAGTAGTGGGGAGAGTGGGGTGCAGACAAGACACATGACCTTGGCCATCTTCCAAGACAATGTGAAATGGTGGGAGATTAGGACATAATTTCTCTACTGTTTCAAAAAATACATATTTCAAAAGCCAGACAGGGTATTGTTTTTCTCTCTCTCTCCTTCAAGGGACTAGGAACACTCTCTTTTTCACTCAGTGAAGAAAGGGAGGCGGTGACAAGTTCAAGATTACTAATAGAAGTTGAACTAGACACAAAAGCAAAATACTGCAGATGCTGGAAATGCAAAATAAAAATACAGAATGTTAAAAATACTCAGCGAGTCAGGCACCAACTGTAGAGAGAGGAAAAAGGAAACAGGGCCAACATTTCAGGCCAACAACCTTGTATCAATCCTGGGAAAGGTCAGAAATGAAGACAGTTTCAAGTTGTAGGCAAGGAGGAGGAGTGGAGAAAAAAAAAGAGGGAATACCTGAGATGGGTAAATAAAAGACACAAAATGCTGGCAGAACTCAGCAGGCCAGACAGCATCTATGGGAGGAGGTAATAACGACGTTTCGGGCCGAAACCCTTCATCAGGAGGGCTGTCTGGCCTGCTAAGTTCTGCCAGCATTTTGTGTTTTTTATTTATTTCTAGCATCTGCAGATTCACTTGTGTTGCCTTTGAATACCTGAGATGGGGACTGGATGACACCAGTGCTGGCTGAGGAAGGGTGGGAAGGTTGTGTCAGGAGATGGCGCAAGTAACAGGAGACAAAATCAGTTGAGCTACCATAAGAGGAGAGGAATAGCGTTCTCTCCTCCAACCTCTCTTCGGGAAAATATACTTTTCTTCACATCCACGTGACCAACATGGAATCACGGGAGCACAATCATTAAAGTTTCCTTCACAGTCATCTCCCCATCCACTGGAGCTAGTCATACAAAGATATCAGTGGTCAGCACCCAGCTACCTCACACCTCTGATGCATTTCCATTTGGTCTATGGGTCATTTGTGGACTTCTTATCAAAGGGCCATCACTCAGAAGGATAAAGATTGGGTATAAAAGAATTTGCTTGTTATGTTACAGGATCAAGTGGTACAGGGGAGTGGAACACCAAAGAGAACCTCCAGGGCACTGCTCCATAATTGAATCATTCGACCAATGCACCTTCAGGGCTGCAAGTCGATTTCGAGCACAAACACTGAAGGAATTCATCCATTCGAGTGACAGGAAAAGCAGCAGGGGATTCCCTGACTACTGAGAATGGTTTTGAGAAGTGCTTTCTAATGCGGTGGCTGAACAGAGGATCAATGAGGAGTTTACAGGAGCTTTTGCGCCTGCCCCAGCAAGTGTATGTTGGTAATCCGGATGCAAGGAAGTGTGGATTCCAGGCAATTTTTCATCCATTAAGTAGTTTTGGATGGATGTTCCTGCATTTTAACCTGTGGTCCTAAATTCTGCATCTGCCTCAGAAAGCTGTGCTCTGGTCAGATCTAGTCCTTACTTTGAAAAGACGAGGAAAAAAGAAAAAAAATAACAACGGCTAGAATACAGACACTGATCAGGAACTAAACATCAATCCATTGAAGAAACCTCATCAGGATTCCAAATTTGCCTCCAAAAGAGCTACTAATTTCACATCCTTACTTGAGACACTTCCAGTACTGTCTGATGTTGGGCTGATTACACTCCACGTCTCTGATTGTTTCCTTGCCACCAGCCCCGTGATGTACTAGGCTTTTCCAGCTTGAACAGCCCTTCAGCTTGTGTTGGTCTTGCTGTCTAGGGAGTGGTGAGCTGTAAACCTGACTCACAGACTCTGCCTGTCTGTCTTCTGACAGCTCACGATGGGAATGGTCATCACACTTTGCCCAAAATGCCTCCAGTGTTTACAAATACTTGGAAATAGTTGAGAAAAAAGTTTTAAAGTGAAGAACTCTTTTTAAATAAAGATAATATTTGAGTTACATCACTTTAAAAACTGCTGTCAATTAATAAGAACATAAATATACAGTATAGTAAAATTATAGTTATAGAGCAATGCAACACAGCAACAGGCCCTTCAGCCCAATTTGTCTGTGCTAACCAAGATGCCCATCTAAGCAAGTCCCAATTGCCATGGTGGTGGATTAGGGTGTAGAATTGATATTTTCCTTGTCATTTAACTTTTCTATGCTTGCTTGTATTTTATATAATCATAGTTATATAAATTGTTCAGTAAATTTTCAACTCATTGTACTGCTTATTCTGTATTTTCTAGAAGCTTCTCAGCATCAGGTGATCACCTCTTGAATTTGGTTATTTCATACACTCAGTGGTCAGTTCATTAGGTACACCTGTAGACCTGCTTATTAATGCAAGTATCTAATCAGTCAATGGTGTGGCAGCAACTCAATGCACAAAAGCATGCCGACATGGTCAAGAGGGTCAGTTGTTGTTGTTCAGACCAAACTTCAGAATGGGGAAGAACTGTGTGCCAGAGAGGGTGGTTAGAGCATCTCAGAAACTGCTGGCCAATCTCCTGGGATTTGCAAACACAACTTTGTCTCTAGAGTTTACAGAGAATGATGTGAAAGTTGTTGAAAGCAGAAGATAAAGAAACAGAAAATTTACTTTTCTAATGAAGATTAAATCATTCATTCAGCTCTGGCTGGGATAAAGGTGAGAGGCCAGGTAAGAACTGGAGTCAATATTGGGTTAAGGGCCATAGCAGAAGGCCAAAGGCTTCCATCTGAACTCAGGCACCTTTTCAACTTATGTATGGCAGTCTGCAGGTACAGAGGTCCTGAACATGTTAGGTGCAATAATTAGGAACAGGAGTGGGTTATCTGACCCTGAGAGCCAGCTCTGCCATTCACCTTCTGATGTTCCACCTTAGTGGCAATTCCCCGCCCTACCCCTATATCCCTTGAATTCCTTATTATCGAGAAATCCATTGATCTCTTTTCCAAATGGACATGCTAACTGTGACTGCAATGGCTCCAGGGTACAGAATACCAAACGTTCTTCACCCTCTGTGTGAAGAAATATCTTCTCACCTCAGATCAAACTGGTTTAACACCACTTTCTGAGACTGTGGTCCCTGGTTCTCGTCTCATCGGCCAAGGGAAGTGGCTTCCCTGCATCCATCTGTCCATCTGCTGGAGAACTTTGAAAGTTTCAGTGAGATCTCCTCTCATTCTTCTAAACTTCAGAGAATACAAGCCCAGTCCACTCAATTTCTCCTCATAATGCCAACCAGCCATCCCTGCGAATGGTTGAGGGAATCTTCACCGCATTCTCTCTACACAAGTGTATCTTTTCTTAGGTATGTAACATAGAACAGTACAGGCAGGAATAGGCCATTCAGCCCACTATGTCAGTGCTGATCATGATGCCACTGTAAACTAATCCCACATGGTTCGAATCCCTCTCCTCCCTATCAGTTTATGTATGTTCGGAACACAGAGTGAATCCGAGCCTGAATCTGAATCTGACCACAGTTTTCTACGTGTGGCCTCATGAAGGCCCAATGCCTAGAGGCACGTAGATTTCCCTTCTGTAAAGACATCAAACACTTCATAAAGAGGCTGCCTCACTTGCTAAATGTAGAAATGTTGAAAGTCAGATATCCAAAAGGACATTTCTGGAAATACACAGGAAACAGGCAGTAAGGGGAAAGACAAAGGGTTGATATCCAAAATAAAACCTTTGAAGAGTCCTTGAAAGTGGTTGTTGGAACATTTCAGTGGTGAGGCAATTGAAGTCAAGTGAAGTTATCCCTTTTCATTTAACAGCCTGATGGCTGAGGGGTAATAACTGTTCCTGAACCTAGTAGTGTAAGTCCTGAGGTTCCTGTCCCTTCTTCCTGATGGCAGCAGTGAGAAGAGAGCATGAGACAGGTAGCATCAATGGAGAGGAATAAACAGTTGACATTTCTGGCTTCACCCCCTTCTTTTCCAGTCCTGATGAAGGACCTCAGTCTGAAATGTTGACTGTTTAATTCCATCTATATGCTGAGTTCCTCCAACATATCGAGTGTTCCCTTGAACCCGCTGCCTTCATCATTCTTGACAGGAGACACTGTGGGTTTGGGAGGTGCTGTTGGAGTAGCCTGGGTGAGCAACTGCAGACATTTTGCAGACATTGCACACTGCATTCACTGTGCGTTGGTGGTGGAGAGAGGGAATGTTTGAGGTGATGGATGGAGCTTCAATCAAGCAGGTCGCTTTGTCTTGTATGGTGTTGAGCTTCTTGAGTGATACTGGAGGTCTATTCATCCAAGCTAGTAGATAATATTCCATCACACCTCTGTCAGTTACCACAGGATATCCAGTGTTTCAGAATCAGTATTAGAATCACTGACATATGTTGTGAAATTTGTTGTTTTGCAGCAATAGTCAGTGCGATATGTAAAGTGAAAACCAGAGGTCCATGAGCCAGTCCTCATTGGAGGATCATAAGTGGAGAGGGTCAGCAACTTTAAATTCCTCAGTGTTATCATTTCGGAGGGTGTGTCCTGGGCCCAACATGTAAGTGCAATTACAAAGAAAGCACAGCAGCGCCTCCACTTCCTTATGAGTTTGCAGAGATTCAGCATGACATCTAAAACTTTGACAAACTTTTATAGATGAGTAGTGAAGAGTATATTGACTGGCTGCATCACAGCCTGGTATGGAAACACCAATGCCATTGACCAGAAATTCCTACAAAAAGTAGTGGATTCGGCCCAGTCCATCACAGGTAAAGCCCTCCCCACGAGTGAGCACATCTACACAGAGCGCTGTCGCAGGAAAGCAGCATCCATCTTCAGGGACCCAGGTCACGTTCTCTTCTCACTGCTACCATCAGGTGGAAGGTACAGGAGCCTCAGCACTCATGCCACCAAGCTCAGGAACAATTATTACCCCTCAACCATCAGGCTCTTGAATGAAAAGGGATTACTTCACTTAACTTCAATTGCCCCATCACTGAAATGTTCCAGCAATCTACGGACTCACTTTCAAGGACTCTTCATCTCATGTTCTTGATCTTTATCATTTTTGTCATTTCTTCATTCTTTTTGTATTTTCACAGTTTTGTACACTGGTTGTACGTTCAGTGCAGTCTTTCACGGATTCTTTTGGTTTTTGGACTTACTGAGTATGCCTGCAAGTAAATGAATCTCAGGGTTGTATGCTGACATTGATAATAAATTCACTTTGAACTTGTGTTTAGGTACCACTGGAAATTGTCTTGCAGGTCACACACTATCCTGACTGGAAATATATCCCTCTTCATCGTCACTGAGTCTAAACCTGGAGCTCCCACCCCAACAGCACTGTGTGAGCACCTTCTCCAGAAAGGCAACAGCAGTTCAAAAAGGCACCCACTCCCAACTACTCAAGGGCAATAAATGCTGGCCTTGCCAGTGACACACAAATCTTACAAATCGAATTAAAAATTAACCATGATACCGGCAGGCTCCACTTAAATTGGAAGATTGCATCCATACCCAATATCAACAAGCTGTCCATTTCCTTCTTAAAAGTGATACAGTTCTGCACTTGAGATTTATTGTACAAGTTGACAATGTCAAGTGAAAATAAGTTGAGTTTTGAAGAAGTGGTACTTCAAAACGTGTTGAAAAATCGATATCTACTTTCTCTGAGCCTTGGTAATTTAGTATCTATACTGTCAAAAATGTTGATATTACTGAAGCATTGTTGCCATTGTCAGGTGTACTTCAGAGGTATCTTGCTGCAAATTTTCTGGTCCACCCTCATTGTAGCTTTAGATCATCGACGACTGGAATCAAAGCCTCAGGCTGACACATTTAAAGGAGATTGCAATCCTGACCAGAGATCACTGGACCTGCCTCTTTATAACTGCTAAAAGCATCCGGTGCTGTCACAAGCTCGGTGAAATCGCATCAACGAGAATGAAAGCTTGTTTTCAATGGTGAATTTAGATGAATTCTGAAACTCTTCACCTTAAGCTTATTCACAGCAATCACCCAAGCATAAACCCTGATTTCTAAAGCCTTGGTCATGATTCAGGGTGGGCTCTGATGTGAATGCTGCCTTGGATAATTTTAGGAGCTGAACTCCCCTGCCACTTAACACAACCAGATATCCATATTTTTCGCCCATTCTTTCAGAAGCATTAGAACCCGGCAGTTTTGAATGTCATTGCAGTGTCCCACTGGAATTCACACAATAAACTTCTACGGGACTTGAAGGGACCCCAGTCAGGGTTATTAATGGTGTCAATCATTCAGTTGCACAGGCACATTCCCATGTTCAACTTGGCTCCACTGACCCATAGAGCAATTTAGTTAATAGACAAAGAAGGCCATGTCAATTCATTACCCTGAGATATTAACATCACCTGATTTTCTTTGATGGTCTCTTTTATTTTTGTCACCATTGCTTTAGTTAATTATCAGCCCTTTTCCTACATGCTCAAAATGAATTTTAAAAACTTGAATCGACTTGAATCCCGTCACATGCATGCCCCACCTGATCCAATAAGAGACCTGAAGCCCAAGTACTTTGATGGGTTAGTAACAAGGTGTGCCTCTGAATCACACGGGCCAGGCCTGTCATAGGTTTGATGTGGCTACCATCACAACCCTTTCAAAACTCATTCATTGTTGGCAGTCACTGTGGCTTCCTATTTCAAGGGTGGAAAGGCCTTTTTTTGCTGCATCTCTATGACAAAAGGTGCCACGTTCCTGAGGCTTGAGCATAAAAATTGAAGTTGCTACACCAATGCAGTATTGCTTACCAAACCATGGAAGGAGACCACTCCAGTCTGGCTCCAAACAGTCCCACAATCCTTCTCTTTATTCCCCAGTAAACTGCAACTTATTCTCTCTCACATCCTATCAATTCCCCTTGGATTTTTTTTTACGCCGCTAACTCACACCAGAGGCAATTTACAGCGGCCAAGTTGTCCTCTGGTAGATTAATAGGCAATTCATCTACCAGCACATGCTTGGGATGTTGGAGGAAACTGGGGCACGTGGGAGAAACCCGTGCGGTCACAAGGGGACCGTGCAAACTCCACACAGACAGCACCGGCGGTTGAGATTGAACCTGGGCCGCTGGAGTTGTGAGGCAATGGTAGTGCCTCCCATTACGCACACATTGCTGCATGTGGGATCTGGCTCTGCACAAATAGGCTGCTTTCCTACAGCTGTGGCTGAAGTTTAAAAGTGCTCTATCGACAGGCCCTGCAAGATGCGACAGGGGTGCAGGTCATTTGTCCTCTCAGTGTGCTTTCACTGGAGCTGGTGGGGCAAGAGCCCGAAGTAAGCAATCACCAGGGAAATCTCATAAATATAAGTGCTGTGCAGAGGGGCAGCTGCTTATTCAAGGTAACCCGAGCTGCTTCCAGTCAGTAGCCCTACACCAGTGAAAGATCACACTGCCACCAGGATGGAGGACAAACTTCCGTCCCATGACATTGCTCCAGAGCACCATCACATTGCACAAACTAGTTTAAAGCTCCGTAAAACCTTTGAAGAGCTACTTTAGATCATTGAAGATGGAGAGATCACAAGATAACTTCAGAAGAGAAAAGATCTTTTAGCTCATTTGATCTCATCCTTCCAAGGATACGAGCAGCATCACCTTCCCGCTGGAGAATACAGTCAAAGGGAGAAAGAACACATCACTCTGGAGGATGACACGATCGTGAAGATTTAGAACTCAGAACAAGGCCATTCAGCTGAGACCAAGCTCTCCAGGCTAATCTCACTTCCAGCAGAAGACCATAAGACATAAGAATAGAATTAGGCCACTTGACCTACAGAATATGCTCCTCAAACGTTAACCTTTTCATCCTTCACCATTTGACCATTTATTCTCCCTCTCAACCCCATTCTCCTGCCTTCTCCCTTAGTCAAGAACCTATCAACCTCTGCTTTAAATATACCCAATGACTTAGTCTCCACAGCCTCTGTGTGGTAATGAACTTCACAGATTCACCACACTATGTGAAAGAAATCCCTCCTCACCTCTGTGCCCTCTGGACCCAGACTCTCCTATGTTGCAGGCATCTTCTCACCTTTATCAAGACCTTTCAATGTTCGGTAGGTTTCAGTGAGATCCCCCCTCATTCTTCTAAATTCCAGTGAGTACAGGCCCAGAGTTAGCAAACATTCCTCATACATGTACACTTTCATTCCCGGGGATCCTTCTTGAGAACCCCCTCTGGATCGCCTCCAACGCTAGCACATCCTTTCTCAGATACGGGGCCCAAAGTTCCAAATGCGGTCTGGCCAATGCCTTAAAAGCAGGAGATTCAAGGCTCTGCAGGTGACAGTCAAATGCTATCAAAACGTGACTGGGGCCGCAACCTCTACCACCCTTTCGGACACTGCATTTACATTTTGCCACGTGCTTTCCCGCTGCAATGCAGGGGCTGTCCCAGTTGCTCTCGGCTCACAAGTAACCACTATCTATCTGTCAGCCCTCTTTCCCTTTGCATCTAACTAATCACTGACCTGAAACATTAACTCGGCGTGGCTGCCTCTTGGCCTGGTAAAGATTGACTGCTTTTTCTATTCTTTTTTCTAAAAATCGTCACCTTTTTAAAAAGGGGTTACTGAAGTGTTTAACAGCCTTGAATCAATAAATTGCCTCTCTGTGAAAGTCACTGGTATGTTTCAACAATTTGGAATGAAACGGGGGGGGGGGGGGGGGGCATGGGAACCTGACATTCCTCATTTTGCTGAGGTTGTTTGACCTGCTGATTGCTTCGGCCATTTCAGGTCGAATAGCAAATGGGACTTGCCTGGTTGACATGGACAGGATGGGCTGAAGGGCCTCCTTCTGTCCTGTCCACGCTTCGTAATGGTGACCAAAAGAATTAGTCAATACTCAGTGTCATTGGCGTTCACAGCCCGTCTCTAATTGCCCCATGAGAAGGCGGGGGTGAATCACTGCAGTCCTCCCAGTCAACGTTGTTGGTGAGACAGTTCCAGGATTTAGACCCAGTGATGAAGGAATTCTGAGAGTAGGAAAACAGAGGGCTCTGTGGCACCTAAGTTAGAGAGGGCGGTTGGATAGGCTAGAACTGTATTCCTTGGAGCGTAGGATATTGAGTGGTACCCTCACTGAGGTGTATAAAGTTAGGAGGGGTACATTCTCCTACACTCCCAGGAAAAAAGTCCTAGCCTGTATAAGTCAGACAACATTCTTGCAAATTTTCTTTGCACTCTTTCCATCTTTCCCACAATGTAACCAGAACTGTACACAATATACCAGGCGTGGCCTCACCAATATCTTGTACAACTGCAACATAACTTCCCAATTTCTATTCTCAATGTAGCAAAGAATCCGCTGGAGGAATGTAGTGGGTCAAGCAGCGCTTGTGGGAGAAAGGGAATTGTCGACGTTTTGTGTCAAAACCCAGCATCAGGATACTAATTCCTTTCCTCCAGGAGATTTTGCTCAGCCCTTTGAGTTTCTCCAGCAGGTTGTGTGCTGCTGCATGTTCTCGTGCCCTGCAGTCTCTTGTGTCTCCTACATTCTGTGTCCTGACTGATGAAGGCCAGTCCATAACTAGTGCCTGATGTGACGAAAGAAGGGCCACTCAGCCCCTCCATTCTCTTCCAGCTCTTAGGTCAAGCTCTCCAACAATCTCAGCTTCCCGCTCTTTCCCTGTCACACAATTAAAAACTTATCAGCCTTATTTCAGACTTCCAGCAATGCTTTGCACTTCGTATAGATAAGGCTGATGTCTCCTGCCTTCAGCTGCGGCAGCCTGTTGCAACTCAAAGGCAACCACGCATTTCAAAATATTATATCTTTGGAACTAAAGGTAATTAATTCTTTGTGCTAATTATTTTAAATAGGCTTTCTGAAATGCAAACAAAAATACTCTGTTTTAAGTGTGAGCAGAATTAGCCACAGTCACAATGAATGCGACTAAGTGAACGTGATTTGTTTTACCTCAAGGAAGCTTTCCTTTATTATTATTATTACAGTACAATACATGAGCAATCAATTACATTTTGTAGGGTACTCATCTCCGTGTTCACAGCACCCATGGGCTCCTGTGAATTTATTACCTGGAAGGTGAAAACTGCTTCTATTTGTCACACCACATGCCATGACTGCACCCACCCACAATGCATCTTACATGAAACTCTCTAATGAACTGGATAACCTTCTTTCCACTTCTGCTTTTGTTAATCCTGCAAAGTTTACAGCACAGAAACCAGCAATTTGGTTTGCATGCCTTGTGTTGGTGCTTAGTCTCAGTCATGCTGCCCTCTGCCCAATTTTAACTAAGCTCCTCTACGGACACTTCTCTCTTCACCACTTGTTCAACTGGCCTCTGCTTAAAATATCACCACACCGGGCTGGAAAGCACCGTCAAGGGATGATTTCACTCTTGCCTCACAGCAGCGTTATGAAACAGAAAGATCTCATAAGCTTACGGGGTCATTCAGGATGGAGGCAGGCACTTTAGCTCACTAAGTCTGTACTGACCATCAAGCACACACATTTGTACAAATCCTAATGTTAATTTTCCCACATATTCCACCTCTCACCCACACATTGGGGGGCAAATTACAGCAGGCAATTCACCTACCAGCCTACATTTCTTTGAGATGTGGGAGGAAACCTGAGCACCTGGGAGAAACTGCATGTTGTTAGAGGGAGAACGTGCAAGCTCCATGCAGACAACACAAGACTGAAACTGCGTCACTGTGCCACACAAAGTAAGAGGGCAAAGCCAAATAAATACAGTAACCAGGATCAAAACAAATGAAGTTTTCGCTGGAAATGGATCAGTAATTTGCTGTAATGGATGTCTCTGCAGTTCCTCAAATGCCTCTCTCCAGGGAAAGTAGGATCACAGGAGCAGAATCTGGCCATTAGGCCCATCGAGGCTGCCCAGCCATTTGATCATGGCTGATCTGTTTTCCTCTCAACTCCATTCTCCTACTTTCTCCCCATAACCTTTCAAGCCTTGACTTACCAAGAAACTATCAACCTCCACCTTAAATATATCTAATGACCCGGCCTCTACAGTCACCTGTGGCAACAAATTCCACAGATACCACTCCTTCTGGCTAAAGAAATTCTTCCTCTCTTCCATTCTAAATGCACATTCCTCTATTCTGAAGTTGCGCCTTCTGGTCCTCACTGTAGAAAATACCCTCTCCACATCCACTCTGCCTAGGCCTTTCAATATTCAGTAGGTTTCAATGAGATCCCTCATCATTCTTTGGAATTCCAGTGAGTACAGGCTCAAAGCCATCAAACGCTCCTCATATGATAAGCCTTTCATTCCTGGAATCATAATCATGAACCTCCTTTGAACTCTCTCCAATATCAACACATCCTTTCTTAGATAAGGGGCCCAAAACTGCTCACAATACTCCAAGTGAGGCCTCACCAGTTGTGGTGAACTAGATATACCTGTCTGACTGCTCCTGTGGCTCCTCCCAAGACCCTGCTGACTGCCCCTGTGGCTCCTCCCACAGACCCCTGTATAAAGGCGACTGTGGCCTGCTGCTCTCCCTCATTTTCCCCAGGATGTAGTGTTGTTCTTCAGTCAATAAAAGCCGATATCTCACTTCCTAAGTCTCGGCGTGAGTTATTGATGGTGCATCACCAGTGCTACATGAATCCTTTCAAAATCAATGCTAACATTGCATTTGCCTTCCTCACCACTGCCTCAATCTGCAAGTTAACCTTCAGGGAATCCTGCACAAGGACTTCCAAAACCCTTTGTGCTTAAGACTTTTGAATTTTCTTCCTGTTTAGAAAATAGTATTTGCTTTCATTCCTTCTACCAAAGTGCATGGCCATACACTTCCCCACACTAAATTCCATCTGCCCACATCTTTGCCCATTTTCCTAATCTGTCTAAGTCTTTCTGCAACCTCCCTGCTCCTCAACACTACCTGCCCCTCTACCTATCTTTGTATTGTCCACA
Source organism: Hemitrygon akajei (assembly GCF_048418815.1). NCBI lineage: Eukaryota > Metazoa > Chordata > Chondrichthyes > Myliobatiformes > Dasyatidae > Hemitrygon > Hemitrygon akajei. The sequence goes on along the minus strand of NC_133141.1, from coordinate 19,322,823 downwards.
AACTAGACCACAGAGCCATCAATTCCTTCATCCAAATCTTTGACATACAATGTAAAAAGAAGCGGTCCCAACACTGACCCCTGCGGAGCACCATTAGTCACTGGCAGCCAATTGGAAAAGGCTCCTTTTATTCCCACTTTTTGCCTCCTGTCAATCAGCCAATGCTCTATCCATGTTAGGACCTTTCCTGTAATACCATTGGCTTTCTCCTTGCTAAGCAGCCTCATGTAAGGTACCTTGTCAAAGGCCTTCTGAAAGTCCAAGTACAGTGCACAACATCCACCGATTCTCTTTTATCTATCCTGCTTATAATTTCCTCAAAGAATTCCAGCAGATTTGTCAGGCAAGATTTTCCTTGAAGGAGCCATGCTGATTTCGACCTGTTTTATCACGTGCCTCCAAGTACTCCGAAACCTCATCCTTAACAAACGACTCCAACATCTTCCCAACCACTGAGATCAGGCTAACTGGCCTATAGTTTTCTTTCTTCTGCCTTCCTCCCTTCTTGAAGAGTGGAGAGACATTTTCAATTTTCCAGTCCTCCAGAACCAATGCAGGATCTAGTGATTCTTGAAAGATCATTACTAATGCCTCCACAATCTCTTCAGCCACCTCTTTCAGAACCCTGGGGTGTACACCATCTGATCCAGGTGACATATTTAACTTCAGACCTTTCAGCTTCCCAAAACCCTTTTCCCGAGTAATAGCAACTGCACTCACTTCTGGCCCCCGACACTCTCAAATGTCCAGCATACGGCTAGTGATTTTCACAGTGAAGACCGACGCAAAATACTTATTCAGTTCATCGTCCGTTTTCTTGTCCCCTATTACTACTCCAGCGTCATTTTCCAGCAGTCCAATATCTACTCTCATTTCTCCTTTACTCTTTACATAGCTGAAAAAACTTTTAATAATAATAATAGCAACAACAATAATAATTATAATTTCTTAATTGATCCCGACTGGGAAATTCTTTCTTACAGCAGCAAAATTTAAAAACACATTTAGCAGTGTGTTTTTAACTAATAATAAAGTACAGAATAATAATGTACACAATAATAATTTACCAATGTGCAATAATGTACAATAATTTTGATATCCTCTTTTATATTATTGGTTAACTTACATTCATATTTCATCTTTTCCCTTCTTATGGTTTTTTTAGTTGCCTTTCGTTAGTTTTTAAAAATTTCCAAATCCTCTAACTTACCACTAATTTTTGCTCAATGATATGTCCTCTCTTTTGCTTCTATCTTTGCTTTGACTTCTCTTGTTAGTCACGGTTGCGTCATCCTACATTTAGAATACTACTAATTCTTTGGGATGCATGGAAAACTCTTGGGGAAAAAAGTCAAGAAGTTTAAGTGAATAAAAAGTAAAAATAGAAAAGAAATTGATGTTTCTTTTACATTTTGTGTTTAATCTTTTCCCACATAATTTTGTAAGAACCAATTTTATGCAATATTTTGCGATTTCCGTTAGGGCTTATTTCTGTAACCCATATGACCATAACATGGAGGTTGCCTTTCTCCAAAAGTACCTCACAGCCAATGAGCTGCTTGTCGTCACTGTTGTAATGCAGGAACTAATAGTCATACAGCAAGATCCCACTGACAGCAATATTACAGGTAACCGGCTGAAATGAATGAATTCTCTGAACAGACTGTGTGTTAAACAGTATGTGCTGGTCTAGAAACACAACTTCACAAACAAAATAGCACAGAAGCAGGAGCTATTCAGCAATCTCATAGCTAAAACAGCTGGCTGTCTTAATATATATCATATGAAATGGTCAGCTGAAATGAGCAAAAAACGTGTTTTGTTTGGCAGTGCCAATGAAATTAAAATGGGATTGAATGGGAATCTGATTGACAGATGGCAGAACTAAAGTGAAGGAGTGTTGGGAAACAGGCAACCCAGAACTTTTTTAAAAACGGAAAATCCTGGAAAAGCTCAGCAGGTCAGGCAGCATCTGTGGAAAGATAAACCATTAATGTTTTGGTTCTGCAACCGCTTGTCAGATTTGGAAAGGAAGCAATTTGTCGAGAATTTATTTTGTGGCTTATCATGGTTCTTGGAAACATCCTACACTCATTTGCAACAGCAGCCGCCATTTTTCCCCTGAACAACAAGATCCCATCAGCAGTGCAAGACTGGTCAACATGTTTATGTGCTCTTGGTTGGGGGCAAGGATGTTGTTCTGAGCAGTAACGAAGAGGCAAATTCAATTTTCCACATGCTCCGCTCACCAAGCTTTGTGCAGGAGGACAGTGCAGTGTAGAGACGAATGGAAAACACAGGATGGCAGAGGACTTCAGTGGAAAGTTTTTGTGCAGCAGAAGCAAGGACTCATTCCAGCAGAGGGTGAATTTTGTTTCAAATTTATAGACAAGCAGTGTTATTCACATGTGTATAAAATGAAATGCAGACTTGAACTAATCCTACCATATGGCCTGACTCATTAGCTTGATGATAAGATCAAAAAAGCAAGGAAAGGGAATTTTACAACAGGCAAACAGAAAGTAACCCTCCATTGGTGTGAGTAGGGAGAACGGACGATGCTGGAACTGTATTAATAAAAGGTATCCACTGAGCTGCTTTTGGGTCCTTAATCAAGGCTGCTTAATAACAAACATTTACATTTTGTTTGTAATTCTTCATTTATAGATCATGTGGATTTGTTCCCTGAACTCTGGGCAAATTCAGAGTTAACCATATTACTGGGTCTGGAGTCACAGGTAATCCAGAACAGGTGAGGACAGCAAATTTCCTTCGAGCAGGATTTAAGGGCTAAAGTGCCAATAACTCCCCTGTGCTTCTTGCTCGTAGGGGTCTTTAACATTTATCTGGGAAAGCAGATGGAGCTCTTGATTTAACATCTCAAGCAAGAGACATTCCCACTGCCTTGCTCCCACACACAAGAGTGGCACCCACGATTTTCTGATTACGAGGAAGGAGTATCCTGTACTAGAGCATTACGATCATAGCCTGCACAATGGCAGAAAGGATGAATCCAACTCCAGATTTCCACCTCCGATTTCTTTTTTGCACCAATACTTGCATGATTTATGTACAAATAATACAAATAGTTTTGTTTCAGCTGCTGTGCATTTCTCGCTCCCCTTGAAAGAGCAAGAGATTTCACTGGGCGAAAGGATTTATGATTGATTTTTAACTGCTTTTGCTTGCAGTATCAGTTTGTGTTGAATAGAAAAGGGCCCGAGAGGACGAGGCTTCAAGGAGGAGGAGAAACAGGAAGACGAAGAGGTGGTGGTAATATCAGAAGATTGAAATATCTGAATGAGAATCAACTGAATGAACAAATGCATCCAAGTAACTTCAAAATACACAAATAATAAAACAGACTGAAGATAAGAGGTGAAAATCCACACCTACTACGCATTGATTATTAGCTTATTGAAGTTTATTGATTACAGCACAATGTTCAACAACATCACCCCCTCAGTACTAACCAACAAGCTCCAAAACCTAGGCCTCTGTATCTCCCTCTGCAACTGAATCCTTAACTTCCTCACCAGGAGACCACAGTCTGTGCTGATTGGAAATAACAACTCTTCGGCGCTGACAATCAACACGGGCGCACCTCAGGGATGCGTACTTAGCCCATGGCTCTACTCTCTCTACACGCATGACTATGTGGCTATGCACAGCTCAAATGCCATCTATAAATGTGTTGGGAGAATTTCAGATGGTGACGAGGTGGGGTACAGGAGTGAGACTGGGCAGCTGGTTGAGTGGTGGTGCAACAACAACCTTGTACTTAACGTCAGTAAGACCAAAGAACTGACTGTGGACTTCAGGAAGGGGAAGTGGATGGAACACACACCAGTCCTCATTGAGGCCTCAGCAGTGGAAAGGGTGAGCAGTTTCAAGTCCTTGGGTGTCAACATCCCTGAGGATCTACCCTGGGCCCAACATATTGATGCAATTGCAAAGAAAGCACAACAACACCTATGAGTATAACATTATGAGTTTGAGGAGATTTGGTATGTCACCAAAGACTCTAGCACCATCACTGTCTCATATGGAGGGGCCACTGCACAGAACCAGAAAAAGCTGCAGAAAGTTGCAAACTCAGCCTTCTCCATCGACGGCATCCACCTCCTCAGCATCAAGGACAGCTTCAAAAGGCGATACCTCAAAAACGCAGCATTCATCATTAATCACCTAAGACATGCCCTCTTCTCATTACTACCATTAGGGAGTCTGGAGACACACCCACAACATTTTATTAACGGCTTCCTCCGTTCTGCCATCAGATTTCTGAATGGATAATGAACCCATGTACACTACCTCACTATCTATATATATATATATATATATACACACATACATACACAGATTTCTTTTTGTAATTTATAGTTTTATTCCACTGTACTGCTGCTGCAAAACAACAAATTTCAGAACCTCAGCCAGTGAACCAGAGATGTTAAATCCGATTCGGATTCATTGGCCTTACAGGGAGTGGCTGCTCACGACTGATGAGGTAAGAACACTAAACCTATGTCCATACATTTTACGGCATTATTTCCCAATGGAAGGCTAGCTCGGTGGGGCAGCAGCCTGGACTCCGGCGTTGTCTGTGTGGAGTTTACACTTTCTCCCTGTGACCACGTGGATTTCCCTCCCACATCAGCGGAGCCGGTCGGGTCTCTCCATCACTTGCAGTTCTGCAGCGCTTATCACAACGCACCGCAGCCACAGTTTGGGCACGTTGCAACACTGCAAATATGCCAGCCCAGTTGTGCACAGCAAGCTCCCACAAAAGTAATGTGACAATGACGACGTCACCTTGAGTTTTATTCCCCCCGCCCCCAAGAAGTGTTACGAAAATAGGTATTGATAAAATCAGTGGGGGACTCTGCTGCTGCCTTGGACCAGGCCTTGGCTTAATGTTTCAGCCTCCCACAGTGCAGCTTTCCTTCACCACTGCAGCTGAAATGCTTGAAATCGCTGAAGTGCATTTTGAATCCTCCCTTGCATCAAGAGTCCAGTGCTTGCCCACTGAAACACAGGAAAAACAGGCCTCAAGGGGACCACTACACTTCCCTAAATAGCGGCTATAATTTTCTGGGGACATGAGAAGATGCTCACGGGGTCCATTGAGTGGGACAGTGGAACATGGGCCTCACAGTCGCCCCCTTTAGTGGGGCCAACTTGCAAAACTACTCAGAGTGCAGAGGAAGATTACAGCTCTCACAAAGTCACAACATCTCAAAAAAAAGCAACAATCCTGCAGACAGTTGGTAGAATTTCACTGCTTGGTTAACTACTGAGATTGATTTCACACACATAGCTTACATGGAAATATACACTTGTTCTATAGCCATTATCTTACCTCTTTATTACTGGGAGAAGTTGCTGTCGTTCGTTCCATTGAATAGGCCTTGTACTGTGAGTAAATTGCTTCTGTTGAATAATCACTTATTTGCACTGTTTGGGTTATTAGATATTGTCAATAAATATTCTGAACTCTGGGAATAAAATATTAACAACTCCCAGTCAACTCCCATTAAATTCCAGATGTATTGCAAGAAAAGGGATTTGTAGGCATACTAGTATAGATGTACTCTCCATTATCTTCCATCCTCAAGTAAACCACACAATCAGCCGTAGAACCAGGCAGCACACAGAGAGACTCACCAAATCCATTCCAACCATTAACCACCCACTTGCACTAGCCCACAATCCTATCAAATCACAAACAAGAGAAAATCTGCAAGTGCTGGAAATCCGAACAACACACACAAAATGCTGGAGGAACTCAGCAATCCAGGCAGCATCTATGGGAAAAAGTACAGTCGACGTTTCAGTCCTGCCAAGTGGTTTTGGCCTGGCCTGCGGAGTTCCTCGAGCATTTTGTGTGTGCTGATCCTATCAAGTCCCCAGGATTCTACCACCCACCTACACACCGTAGGCAAAATTTACAGCAGCCAATTACCTTCCCAGCCCACATGTCCAATGTTGGCAGAGAGCTCAAAATCATAAAAGAGGTTTAATCAAGACATTTAATTCAAAAGCGTGTTAAATTGCAACAGCCATCTAGATTTTCCTTTTAGATTCCAAAGAATTGCAAGTTATTACCTGAAGCAGAAACTCAAGTTTACCAAAATGGCCCCTTGCCCAGCAAAACAGATGCTTCAAAAATTAGTTTCTTTGTGATAAGAAGCGTGCCTGGTCCTCAACAGTTTGTTTCAATAAGCAAAATATTGAAGTAAGACGTTGGTAATCTAAATAAAAAAGAGAAGGTGCTGGAAATGCTCAGTTGGTCAGGCAGCAAGCAGACGTCGCCTAGACATGCTGAGCGCTTACAGCACTTTCTGCTTTTACATCAAGTTGCGATAATTATTTGTCACTGTAAAAGAGACTTCAGCTGCATTCCCAACTGACTCTGGCAGATTCTGCACAAGTAATCACTTTCAGGAGGCAAGTTTAAAAAAAGATTAATGCCATGTTCCTTGTCCTTGTCATGAAGAAGATGCAATTCCAACACTGGCTGGGATCTTTTGTGAAGGTTGCACAGCCTCAAGCAAAATTCTATTTCTTTGACTGCCTTAGGTTGTGGTTCACTTTACCCCAGTCCTCTAAGCCTTCCCAGAAAAGGTGATGATTTGTATTTTGTCAGATTTCGAGCTGCTTGTGCGACAGTGCAGTGAGCCAGTGTGTGTGCACGGACATTTCTTTGACATACAAGGACGGGAAATGATGTGCCCATAAAAGACCATTTGTGGTGCTTGTCAGTAAATAAGCCCAGTGCAAAGCTATTCGGTTGCAAATCCTTGTGTGCACTAAATTAAATCAATCTCGGAGCGGGCCTTTCCACACTCCAAGGTCAACAGGCCTCTTAAAAAGTCTCTGTATTTGTTGACCTACCAGCAGTTTATTTCTGTTTGTGCAGAAACTACTCCTTCAACAATGGTGGCAATAATTAGCTTGCCGTCTATCACCAGACCAGCTGAGAACCCTCAGAGTGTGTCAGTGTTTGCAAGTGTTTCTTCACACAACACACAGTACTACCCCTCACTGTGCAAATTTATGTCAAGATAACCAACAATTCAAGGCACCACAGAGGTGCCAGACATCACAATTGTTATCTTCAAGGGAGGGGGATAATAGGGAAAGGTGGAGTTTTAAACTACAATTTTATGGAGTAAACTATGCTTTTGTTAAATCGTGTCAATTGTAGTCAATCTTTCATGACAATAGAAAATACGCAAATACTGGAAATCTATAAAAATAATAAAGTGCTCGGAACAGGCAAGAGAAACAGAGTTAATGTTTCAGATTAAGCTCAAAGTAAATTTATTATCAAAGTTCATGTATGTCACCATATTCAACCCTGAGATTCATTTTCTTGCGGGCATACTCAGAAAATTTAAGAAACATAATAGAATCAATGAAAGACCCCACCCAACAGGACGGACAGACAGCCAATGTGCAATATAAAAGAAAAATAAAGAAATAATAGTAATAAATAAATAAGCAATAAATATTGAGAACATGAGATTAAGAGTCATTGAAAATGAGTCCATGAGCTGTGGGAACATTTCAGTGATGGGGCAAGTGAAGTTATCCTCTCTGGTTCAAGAGCCAGATGGTTGAGGGGTAATAACTGTTCCTGAGCCTGGTAATGTGGGTCCTGAGGCTCCTGTGCCTTCTTCCTGAGGGCAGCAGCAAGAAGCGAGCATGACCTGGGTGGTAGGCGTCCCTGATGATGGATGCTGCTTTCTTGTGACAGCGCCACTTGTGGTGGGGAGGACTTTACCTGTGATGGACTGGGCCATATCCGCTTCTTTTTGTAAGATTTTCCATTCAAGAGCATTGGTGTTTCCATATCAGACTGTGATGCAACTAGTCAATATACTCTCCACCATGCAGCTATGGAAGTACGCACGAATCTATAGATCTGTTGTTAGGGACAGAATTAACTTTTCAGGTTTTCCTGCTGAGTGTTTCCAGCATTTTCTGTTTTTATTCCATTTCAAAAGTTCCAATCGCAAAATCCAAAATTCTTCCCCGATACCATCTCTGATGCTTCACGGGTACTGTCTACTCCCTTACTGTATTTCCCAAGGTTCAGTTCACCATGAACCAGGCTTGGTGGCCTGACAACCAGGTACATTTAAAGCACTTTGTTGGAAGTTACCCACCATTGCCACTAAGCCTATTACTGAGGATCCATCACTTGAAATGGACGGATGTTGTTGAATTATCAATCCCTCAACCCTCCTTAAACTGAGAGACCTTTCCGAGACTAAATCAGATTTATTTAAGAATAAATCACATTTCTGTGGGTCTGAAGTCACATGGACGGCCAGATTCCTTTTCTAAAGGATTTGAGAGAATAAGGTGGAATCTTACATCAAACTGTTATTGCATGGTCACCAGCTTTTAATTCTAAATTTACTTAATTACAAATTTAAATTCCCCATGCAACCGGATCAATAAACTTGTTATCCAAATACTCGTCGAGCAATGTAACTGTAATGCCAATGTACCTGTAAGCCAGGAAAGAAAATCATAGCAATATAATCCCTTAATACTTTCCATGCATTTTGAATGTGAAGAAAGTGGTTGTGGATGATAAAACTTCATACAATTCACCACCTTTCCTCAAGTATACACCTCACACATTAAAAAGGCAACAATAGGACGGACATCATGTACAACACACAGACATTTTCTACTTGTGTAGGAGGTAAACACCATTAGAATGGAAGATTCTGTCTTCAAATAAAATTGCAGTTCTACCCAAGAGACTGAACAAAAATCAATACCAACCCCATCAAAACACAGCTTCAGCTGCTCTCAATGTCTTTTTAATATTGGCATTCAGTCGGGATATGGACATGTTTGGACCCAGTGACAATGAAAGGACAATAATATATTTTGAAGTCAGGCGCTTGACTAGGAAGGAAACCTGCCGCTTAGGTCAGCAGAAAAGATTTTTAGCTGCAGTTGACCATCACTGCAGAACTTAGGTGTCCAGGACAACAAAACGGGCGGGAAAAATCATTGCAGACACTACCCACCCTGCAAACTGCCTTTTCCAAAAGCTCCGTTCTGGAAAGTGCTATAGGGCTATTAAAGCACAAACTTCACACTGTCTTAAATGTTTCTTCCCCTAGACAGTTAATCAGATCAACCATTCCAGTTAGACCCTCCCCCACCCCTTTCTACCTATTACCTCAGTCACTGTAAACACTTTTAACCACTTTTATAATGCTGCTTACATTGAATTTTATTCCATATCTGTACTTTAACCTTCAATTTTATTTTTATATCATTCTTTGTGGTTGTTTAATGTGGATTTTTTGTTGCATGTCATGCCAACCCATCACAGCAAATTCCAAATACAAAAATTCCAAGTACATGGTGAATAAAGTTGATCCTGGAGGTCGATCACCCTTGTCCTTCTTAGTGGTTGAAATTGAGAGTTGGGCGCTTCTGTTGGAGTAGCTTAGCTGGGTAACTGCAATGTATTTTGTAGTTAGCCGCACTATAGCCACTATACAGTACTGTGCAAATGTTTTAGGTATATATATATATATATATAGAGGCAGACACATCCAGCCCTGAGACACCAGCTAAGGTCATTTGATTCCAAACAATTGGTTTATGGATTATTACAGAATGTCTCTCTGATGCTTCCCACTCCCTCCCCCCTTTTCTCAACCATGATTCCCCTCTCCCTGCCCCTTTCCTACTCTCAGTCCACAAAAGAGACCCATATCAGAATGAAGTTTATCATCACTCATATATGTCATGAAATTTGTTTACTTTTGTGGCAACAGTACAGAGCAATACATAAAATTATTGCAGTACTGTGGTATATGTATTTGTGCCTAAGACTTTTGTACAATACTGTACACTGGTGGTGGAAGGAAGGAATATTTGGGCTGGTGGATGATGTGTTGATCAAGAGAAGTTTGACTTCATCACACTCCTGACTTGTGCTTTGAAGATGGTGAAACAGCTTTGTGGTATCAGGAAGTGAGTTACTCACAACAGGATACTGAGCATCTGACCTACTCCTATAACCTTTTACATATTTATGTAGCTGGTCTACTTGAGTTTCTTGTCAATGATGACCCCCCCCCCCCGCCCCCTTCCGGATATAAGACCATAAGTTATAGGAGCAGAATTAGGCCATTTGGCCCATTGAGTCTGTTCCGCCATTTCATCATGGCTGATCCATTTCCCTCTCAGCCACAATCTCCTATCTTCCCCCCCTCCGATATCCCTTCATGCCCTGACTAATCAAGAATCTATCAACGGCCTTAAATATACCCAATGATTTGACCTCCACAGCTGCCCGTGGCAATAAATCCCACAGATTCTTCACTCTCTGGCTAAAGAAATTCCTCCTCATCTCCATTCTGATAGGACACCTCTCTATTCTGAGGCTGTGTCCTCTGGTCTTAGACTCTCCTGTCATAGGAAACACCCTCTCCACATCCACTCTATCAAGGCCTTTCACCATTTGATTGGTTTCATTTAGGTCAGAATCAGAATCAGGTTTATTATCACCGGCATGTGACGTGAAATTTGTTAACTTAGCTGCAGCAGTTCAATGCAATACATAATCTAGCAGAAAGAGAAAAAATAATAATAAATAAAATAAGACATAATAATAAGCAAACAAGCAAATCAATTACACATATTGAATAGATTTTTAAAAATGTGCAAAAACAGAAATACTGTATATTAAAAAAAGTGAGGTAGTGTCCAAAGCTTCAAAGTCCATTTAGGAATCAGATGGCAGAGAGGAAGAAGCTGTTCCTGAATTGCTGAGTGTGTGCCTTCAGGTTTCTGTACCTCCTACCTGATGGTAACAGTGAGAAAAGGGCATGTCCTGGGTGCTGGGGGTCCTTAATAATGGGCACTGCTTTTCTGGGACACCGCTCCTTAAAGGTCACTGTTCATTCTTCTGAATTCAAGTGAATACAGGCCCAGAGTCATCTTCATATGACAAGCCATTCTGAAATCATTCTGTGCACCTCCTTTGAACCCTCTGCAATGTCAGCACAACCTTTCTTGGACAAGGGGCCCAAAACTGCTCACAATACTCCAAATGAGGCCTCACCAGTGCTTTATAAAGCCTCAACTTTATATCTTTGGTTTTATATTCCAATCCTCTCTAAATGAATGCCAACATCGCATTTGCCTTCCTCACAACCAATTTTATATTTGGAAAATCCTGCACAAGGAACTTCAAGTCCCTGTGCACCTCAGATTTCTGAATTTTCCTCTCCATTTACAAAATAGTCTACCCTTTTATTTCTTCTACCAAAGTGCATGACCATGCACTTGATACTGTATTCTATCTGCCAAGTCTTTGCCCATTCTCCTAATCTAAGTCCTTCTGTAGCCTCTCTACTTCCTCAATACTACATGCCCCTTCACCTATCTTCATATCATCTCCGAGCTCTGCAACAAAGCTATTAATTCCATTATCTAAATTATTGACATACAACATAAAAAGAATCAGTCCCAACACCGACCCCTGTGGAACACCACTAAGTCACCGGCAGCCAAAAAGAAAAGGCTCCCTTTATTCCCACTCTTTGCCTCCTGCCAATCAGCCACTGCTTTATCCATTCTACAATCTTCCCTGTAATAATCATGGGCTCTTAACTTGCTAAGCAGCCTCATGTGTGGCACCTTGTCAAAGGCCTTCTGAAAATCCAAATACACAACATCCACTGACTCTCCTTTGTCTTTTTCTTTAACGTCAGAATGTTGTAGTTTCAAATCCTACTCCGGAGATCTGTGTATTGAAAATCAAGGCTGAAATTTGAGTGTGGTACTTAGCGGCTACATTGTCATCAAGGTTCAGCCCTAGAAATTTAATGCAATGTTTATGTATGCCATCCAATTAGTATTTATCAGGGAAGCAACTGCAAGATTACTGAGCCATGTCAAATTGCTTCTGGGTCCCCCGTGCATATGACATATTTAAGCCCAGAGATGCCACAGCCAACTCAGCGGTGTGTTTTGATGCCACTTTCACAAACATGAGCTGAAGGCCCGTGGCCTGTGAATTACGAGGGGGAAAACTCAGCCCTCCCGTCGAAAGGGAGCCCTGTTTCAGTGGCAGCTGCTTCACTTGGAGTTCAGTGCCTGAATTCTCTCGCAGACTATGTCCACTTCTAAAATGTAACTTGCTCCTTACACCTGCCCTTCTCCCAGTGTCACAGGTCTCTGTTCCCACCATGTAGACAGAAAGAATTTACAGAGTCCAGGCTTTACCTTCAGAACAGACATGCTCTTTATAACAACATGTGAGTTGCTCATCCTAGAACAAATGCTCCCCGATTCAAAGTTTTCATTATTCTTGCATTACTTCTTATCTACTTCCACCACCACGATCTCTACCCCACATGCACTACGTACACAAAGAGCTAAGCCTTTTGCAGTGACAAGCTTCAGTACCTATGTGCTATGTGAGTGGTGTGCAGTTCCACTTTGACCTTGTATGTTCAATGGCAAGCATCCGTCCTGGAGTTTTATGAAGCCGTGGCCAGGCTAGTAAGCAGGTACTTTATTTTTATTTACGGATTGAGATACAGCATGGAGTAGGCTCTTCCTGCCCATCGAATCACGCCGCCCAGCAATCCCCCAGCTAAATCGGAGCCTAATCACGGGACAATTTACAATGAGCAATTAACCTGCCAACCGGTACGTCTTTGGACTGCGGGAGGAAACTGGAACACCCGGAGGAAACCCACGCAGTCACACGTACAAACGTACAAATTCCTTACGGGCAGCAGCGGGAATTGGTCAAGCTCCTGTGCCACGACACTACAGATTTTCACTGGCTGGTACCAACCCTACAGGGACCGCCATTATCTCCCGAATACGTTCTTGTCTCCTCATCGCTCTCTGCTGTGCGGCAGAACCAAGAATTCACTTTTGCCTACTATCACTTTACTATCCCTACTACACCCACCCCCGTAGTATAGCAAGGGGTGTATGGGGTGTCTATGGTGGGGTAGCACCTCTGGCGAATGGGCTTATCATAGCAGCTCGCTCACCTTTGGTCCCCACCGGACACTCAGCTCTCACCCGTGGCTCCAAGTAGCTGTTGGCATGCGACAGCAGCCACAGCCCAGTACACCGCTTCGACAGGTGGGCTAAACCAGGTGAGGGTAGCTGGCAGCCTCATACCCTGGTGAGAAAGGGACATGCCTGCCCTAGCATGTGAAGTCAGCTCTGGTGAGGCCAACAACCAGGAAGATGGTACTGAAAACTCCGTGGAGAGGGAAGGGCATGACGAGGCACCGAAGGAGCTATGTTCATCCATACAACCGAGGAAAACCCCAGTTTTGATGACCAGTCATGCTACTGGATATGGACTTCCACGGCTGAGAGAGTGGAACTGACCCTGTGCAACGGCTTTTCCACTTTAGAAACTCTCTCACACAGGTTTCAACTGTCACCATTGGGTACATCGGACAACCAATCAATTAATCACTACACAGGCATTCCAAACAGACATGCCCCGAAGAGATGCCACCTGCTGCCCAAGGCTAATCGTGGCCCACCACCCACAGCCAAATAGCCAGAGACAGATGGGAATGACTCAGCAGCAACAGCTAAAGTCCCTGCAATCCCCACCGTCTCCTCCATCACAAGCAGATGTGTCCACCAGCTCTAGGATGGCTAAACAAAGGGATTGACACACTCTAAGTGTAAACACGAGACATGCTGGAAATCCAAAATGCTGGAGGAACTCAGCAGGTCGGGCAGATCTATAGAAATGAATAAACAGTCGAAGTTTCATGCTGAGGCCCTTCTTCAGGGTTGAAAAAGGTTTAATGTGATCCTGGTGAAGCACGGCAACTACTTGCCTGTAGCAAACAAAGCAAAGAAAACCACTAAATACTTTATTAATCACACTCTTTCTGGTAAACAATCACTTCCCTTTCAGGGCTCAGCTTTTGAACCACCTGTACGACCCGGCATTTTCCCTGTGTGAAGTCTCGAAGGTGCAGGATGGCTGTGGTGAAGCATGCACAAGGGGTGTTGAGGCAGCAGGACCCGGGCCCGAGGGCAGGGAGTGAGTCCATTGCTGGAGTGGACTCGGAGGCAGCAGCACTGAGGCGAGGCGAGCGGAGGCAAAGCACGGTCAAGGTGGCAGGGCCCAGGTTTGAGCCCAAGAACAAGGAAAGGCCTGAGGTTTGACCAATTTAAGCGCTGGGCCCAATTGGAAAGGTCAGGGTGTCGGGGCTGGAGGCGAGGGATGGGCCAGCTCAGCTTGCTGCTCTGCCATGTTTACTCGTCTGCACTGAACTGAGGCTGTGGCCTGCAACTTTCGGGCTCCTGGAATGGCTGCAGTAATGATTGGTCTCATGGCCATGGACTCACTTTCACGAACTTCAGCTGTTTGCTTGCTTTTCCTGTTTGCACAATTTTTTTTCCCCTGCACATTAGGTGTTTGATGGGTTTCTGCAGCATATATACTTTTAATAAATGTATTTTGACTTTGACCTTAGCTCTTGTGTGCAAATGAATCTCGCTTTGTGAGTGGGAGAGTGCTCCACACACACAAGGTGCTGCCCACTGCATATCACTGCTATCATCTGCACAGAAGTTCCACGAGACTGCAGATGTTGGGATCTACTGGAGGAACTCAGTGGGTCGAGCAGCAGTTACTTGTCAAAACATACAGTGAAATGTGTCAATGCCCAAAACAGTGCCAAGGACGTGCTTCTGTCACCAACATGTCATGCCCACAACTTAGTAGCCCTAACCCGTACATCTTTGGACTGTGGGAGGAAACCGGCGCACCCAGAGGAAATGCACACGGTCACGGGGAGAACGTACAAACTACTTACAGACAGCAGTAGGAATTGAGAAGATGGTGCTAGTGAACGATGTTACCAAAGGCGACGTACTTAGGATGGGTCACAAAGCAATTCTTTTCACTTTTTTACAGCTCCTTTTTATTTCTGATACGGTTCTCACTACTGTTAGAATCTGTAATCTACATCCTGGCGGTGTGATTTCGGGACGATTGGATGAACTAGTGCTTTGCTGTCTCTGGGGGCGTTCCACGAGGCTGCGATCAAAATGTGTGGCACGGAGGCTAGGAGGCATGGAGACTGGATGCGAGCCCATGATTGACTCCATCTCTCGCCGATTAAAAAGCCGAGGAAGACTGAAATCATCGAGGTGGGTGCAAACTCGAAGCGGTGCAGG
The DNA here is from genome assembly GCF_048418815.1 of Hemitrygon akajei. Lineage (NCBI taxonomy): Eukaryota > Metazoa > Chordata > Chondrichthyes > Myliobatiformes > Dasyatidae > Hemitrygon > Hemitrygon akajei. Next base: position 19,307,598 of record NC_133141.1, on the reverse strand, counting down.
TTCGAAGGGCCGAATGGTCTACTTCTGCACCTATTGTCTATTGAAAGGTGAGCAAGCGCTCAGCACTATCGGCCAGCCTCTTGCTTGCTGCTGCCGGAGAAGGTGGCTGGGTGTGGTGGGTGGCTGCTCCCAAGGGAAGGTCCTTGCGTTCAAGTGATCTCTCTCTCGCTTGATGCTGCTGGAGCAAGGTTTAATCGACGTGGACTGTAGATTCAGGCTCTAATTCAGTTTTTATGATGTGTTCTATTTCTAGTTGTAGTTCTGGGCGATTTTTGAATAGGGAGGCCTGCAGATAAGGAACACTGAGCTGAACAGTACTGAAGTATGCTTTTTGTGTTTTATATTTTCTGGTTTTTGATCGTTTTTTTGTTGCCTTTTGCCTGTGGGGGGTAGGGGGTTTAATGCTGACGTCTCTCTTTGAACGGGTTGGTTCCGTGGTTCTTTGTTCCATGGCTGTCTGTGGGGAAGACGAATTTCAGGGTTGTATACTGCATACATATTGTACTTTGAACCCTGATCACTGGTGCTGCAGTCTCACACTAGCCACGGTTCTTCCATGCAGCAGCTGTGGGGGGAAAGGACATCCCAGTTCAGATGCAGAGTGTCGACCCAAAATATCCACAATTCCTTCCCCACCCACCAGAAGCCACTGCTTGACCCGGTGAGCTCCTCTTGCAGATTGTTCATTTCTTCAGAATTTCTAAGCTGCCTGCTTTTAGGTGAAGCATTGGACACTGGTCCCTGTCTGCTCATCATTCAGAATCGGCAGGAATGATCTGATTCGTCGCTGTGCAAACACTCCAACGGCAGTAAAATCAGAGTTGTGGGCACTATAGAAATGCGAACCTACAAGATTTTAGCAACTTGTGCTTCTTTTCACCTGTCAGCATGAAGATTGTTTGCCTCTTTTAGAACTCCGTCTGCCACAGTTTTGCCCACTCAGTGTGCTATGTCACTTTGCAACTGCGAGCTAAAATTACTCATTCTGGAAGAACCAGGGATTATTTTTGGGCCCGTTGCATCAGAAAGAGATCACAGGCACAAGGATGCGCTTGCTAGATCTCAGATTGCAGTGGGTGTTTATTACTGAAGCAGCAACATCCCCTTACAATGCAAAGGCTACACGAGGCCGAGAATAATTCTGATGCCAAGTTATTCATTGGGGCAGGAGCATGCTTCACAGTCAGACAAAGTCAGAGAGGAGGCTCCCTGTTGAGTGGCAGTTCACAATCAATGTGCCTTGGCAAGATGCCATCTACCTCAGTTACAGACATTTTTATCAGGAAACTTGGGCACGACAGGGCTAAGATGACACAGAAATTTAGAGTAGGATTTGGCCGTTCCAATAGTCCATATAATCATGCCCGAAGATCCAAATACTGTCCTCTGATGATAAAATCAAAAAGCTACAAATCTGACATAAACACTCAGCAGGTCAGGCAGCATTTGATATTGCCTGACCTGTTGAGAGGTTCCAATCTTTTCTGTTTTTATTTCAGTACCTCTTTCCACATTCTGCCCATACCCTTTATCAAGCTCCTTCTTGAATATACATAATGATTTGACTTCAACTGCCTTCAGTGGCTGACAATTCCACAAGTTCACCACTCCCTGCATGAAGAAACTTCTCCCCATCTCAACCCTAGTTGGCCTACCCTGTATCTTCAGGCTGTGACATCTGGTTCTGGACTTGCCCACCACTGGGCCTGCCCACTCCTGTCAGGGTTTTATAGGTTTCAAGTGTGATCCCCTCTCATTTTATCAAACTCTAGTAAATACAAGCAGTGGTTCCAATCTCTCTTTGTAGATCGGCCCTGCCATCCCGGGTATTAGTCTGGTGAATCTTCACTTAACCTCTGGGGTCAGGAGACCAAAACTCTGCACACTGCTCAAGGTGCTGTCCCACCAGGGCATACGACAACAACCCCCCTCCCAGCCTGGCTTGCTGCAGTACTCAAATCCTCTCGCTGAACATCACCGCACCATTAGCTGCCTTAACCGCCTGCTACACCTTCACCGGCTGGTGTACAAGGACATCCAGGTCTCACCGCACCTTCCCTTTACCCACTCCTTTTCCATCTGCATTCCCGTTTTCAGCACAAAGTAGGTAACCTCACATTTATCCACATCAGTCAACACCTACCATGTATTTGTCCTCTCCCTCAACCCATCCCAATCACCCTGGAACCTTTCTGCATCCTCCCCACAACTCCCACTCCCACCCAGTCATCCACATGTTACATTTAAATCCCTCATCCAACTCACTGATATATATTGTGAGTGGCTGGGGTTCGAGTGCAGAACCCTCCGCTACCCCACTGGCTAGCACCTGCGACTGGGAAGAGAACCATTTATTCTGATTCTTTGCTCTCTGTCTGAAACCAGTTCTCTGTCCATGTTAGTATGTCACTTCTAATCCCATGTGCTTTAATTTTGTACCTTTATGTGGGAACTTGTCAAAACCCTTCTGAAAGTCCATTGATTCTCCCCATCCACTCTACTAGGTACTGAACATCTAGAAACAATTCCAGTTACTTTGTCAAGTATGATCTTCTTTTCACAAATCCACACAGACTTTGGTCAATCATGTGTCACCATCTTCGAAGTTCTCTAAGATTGCAACTTGAATAATGGACTCAAACATTTTCACAACTCCAATTTCAGACTAACTGAATTACTATTTCCTGTTTTCTCTCTCCTTCCTTTTTTCCATAGTAGGGTCACATTAGCTACCCTCCAATCCATAGGAACTGATTCAGAGTCCCGAGTGTTGGGAAATAACCAGCAATGTATGCACTAGTTCGTAAGTACTCTGGAACACATATCTATCAAGTCACAGTTTAGTCCAGTTCCCTGACATCATTTCTCCATTAATACCAATTGCCTCTAGCTTAGTTCCGAGGGATTATTCGTGCTCACTTCAGTGACCACAGGACCAAGGTATTTGTTCATTTGGTTCTCACATTTCTTTTCCCCCCCTATTATAAAATCTGTGGTTTCTATCTGTGAGGGGCTTATATCTGCTTCACCAATCCTTCTCTCCTCACATCTTACAGAAGTTTTAATGCTCCCTGCAAACCCACTCGCATGTAATATCAAAACTGATTGTAAAATCATGCAGCTCCCAAAGTGGTCCGGCAGTCATCCAACAAGATGAAATCCTCCCTGAGTAGCTGTGGATTTACATTGCAGTTGCTGATCTTGGATTTTTAAAAAAAACCCAGTAATGCTGAGCATGAAACTTGAGGATCGTTGCACAACCCCATCTTGTTCACTCATGCCTATCAGGGAAGCAAGTCAAGCACCTTCGTGCCCACGTGTGAACAGCAAAGTGCCTGACTCTGAAATGACCTAACAAACCACTCTGTTTAAGGACATTTGGAAGTGGGCAATAAATGTAGGCCTTACCAGTGATGTGGAAAACACCACCTCCCCTCCGTTCCTCTCCCCTCCCCCCCAGTGAGTTAGTCTCACTGGATGTGTCCAGTAATTATGAACAAAACCATTTAAGCCCTGATTATTGTCAGGTTTGGCAAATCTGTCACCTGCAGCTGGGCAGATGCAACCCTCATGGGGTTCAACATCAGATCCCACCCTTGCTGAGGAACTGCTGGATGGAAAGTGTGCAAGGAGCCGGCCAGATTCGAACTCGGGACCATTTGCACTACACCACCAGCTGGCACAAAACGAAGCTTAGGTTTTCTTTAAATTATTCTGCCTCTCTTTACTGTTTTTAATTATCTTGAGCTGTCTTTGCTGTATTTAATTTTCCCACAAATGCTTTAATGTTTAAATTTGCGTTAATTTTTAATGATTTATCAATGACTTTCTAAATTTAAAAAAATTAGCATTATTGACAGCTTTGACATGCGGCTCCACCCACCCGACAACCTTCTGGATAAGTCTGTCGGCGGGCACTGGAGAAGGGGCCCCGTCGCAATGCCGACAGCAAGTCACCGCTGGGAAGCCACCACACGGTTTTGGTGCAAGGCGAGAGCTACTGAGGTCGGCATTAGTAAGTGCAAGGTCCGGAGGTGGTGGTGGTGATGTGGGGATGATTCAGTCCACCCCAATGTAGCTCACTGAGTTCTTCCAATGCACTCCGATTTGTAGCCGGAGAAAACGTCAGTTAGGTAGGGTTGTGTGGTACAAGTAAGTTTGATGTCTCAGCATGTGGCAACTCTAAAGTTTAGTGAACTTACCAGAGAAGGTACATTCTCAGTCCTTCATTACATTAACTGAACCATTAGTTTGGGACTTAGCCGTTTAGTGTGAAAAAAACTCAAATCTGTCATGTTTTGCTCAGGGCTTTTATATTTAATTATGGAAAGCCTCGGAGTTCATCTGAATAGTTTAATGTCTTTCCTGGATAAGTGATTAACCAAAATAGAAAATGAGAAATAGTCGGGTGTTCTAAACTACATTACAAATAACATTAAATCCTAAAATATATTGGCTGAGAGCACTTTCATAAAGAACTCAATATTTCATACTTTATTTCCTAAATTAAAATGCTAGACTAAATTAAGTTTTATTAAAGTCCAAAGATGAAATGGCAAACAATTAAACAGGTTTCATATCTTGCAATAACTTTAATCACTTTATCCATTTAGATCAGCACAGTAGAGCATCCGCCAGACCAGAAATATTCATTACTTTTACTCCTTGTTTGCCATGAAATAGCATTTTTGTGTCTGTTGCAAGTTTCCTTAAATAATTTTTTGATTTTTAATGGGTATTACCCGAGTGTCAAATAAATCTTCTCGCAGACTTTTCAACAATTGGGAGACTCTTATGAATAAAATGTTTTACATGTTCAGAGTATTAGTTTCCAAGTCACACTAGCCCAGCCTCAGACCATTTACCTTGCTCCTCTTGGACCTCCTAGGCCATGAGCCATGAATGAAGACCAAGACATCAGTGCCTGGCAGTTCAATCACATTGTCCCTCTCTAGTTTTCCTTACTTCTCTTTTCTCGGCCTTTAATGGCAGAGTTCCACCACCTTCCTTCCATAAGGCTGTCAGTTCAGCCTCTTGTCCATACCTATACCCCAAAGACTGTAATTTTTCTGACTACCCCTCCCTGCTTCTTTAACCTATTCCAGTTTTCCAGTCCCAACCATTTACAGTGGATGAGCTATCCCTTCACACCTAGATGGCCCACCTGTGCGGTCTGAGGACACTCTGCAGTAATTACCGTGATTCATCAGACTTGATTCTTTGTCAGCTGTTCAACTATCCATTTTTGGGATCACAGCTCATTCCACCTCTGCATAATCTTGGCTCAGTTTTATTTTCCAGGCAGCACAGAGTGGCCTAAAGGCCTGCATTTTGTTTGTGTTCTTATTCTAATTGGTCTCACCAACCCATCAACCAGTTACTGCATCAACAATGTATCCTCAAAGCAACCCTGGTAAAACCCCTCGTCCTATTTATCCCTCCTTCACCTTCTCCGCAACTTAACACAAATCTGTTTCTTCATTACACAGTTCTGATGAAAGGTCTCAAACATAACCCTGTTTCTTTCTTCGTGGATGCTGCCTGATCTGCTGAGTGTTTCCAGTACTTGCCGAGTGGAGAAATTTCTTCATTCAGAGAGTAGTGGATCTTGTAGATTCTGTCACTGAATATTCAAGGAAAAGATCACTATATGTGTTAGGGAATTAGGGTTTTGAAAGAGCTTGCTGGAAATCCTCTGCAGGTCAAATAGCATTACTGGAGAGAGGGGCAGAGTTATCATTTCAGGATAATGACCCTTCATCAGTACTGGACCAAAATTGTTAGAAATCTATTCCCTGCTAAGAATGTTTTTAAATGTTGCAGCTTCTTACTTCATTCCCCCACCCTCCTTCCCGCTCACTTGGATTCGCCTATTAACTGCGAGCTTGTACTCCTTCCCCTCCTCCCCGCCCCCTTACTCTGGCATCTTCCCCCTTCCTTTTTTCGACTGCTTACTCCCCTCCATAGATGCTGCCTGACCCACTGAGTCCCCCCAGCATTCCGTGTGTGTGTTTTGTTCCAATTGTGTTCTTTCCTGTATAATTTATGTATGAGTTATGTTTAATTTATGTTTTTCTTGTGAATGTTCTCTATATGCTGTATATGTGCCTCTGATGCTGCTGCAAGTAGATTTATCATTGCATCTGTGCATATGTACTGAATACAGTATATATATACTGTATATACTTTGCATCTGACATTACATTCAACTTGAGTTACACATGTTGTGAACAAATAACTAAAAAAAAAATCATTTTTTTTTAAAGAGCTTGCTGGAAATCCTCTGCAGGTCAAATAGCAATACTGGAGAGAGGGGCAGAGTTATCATTTCAGGATAATGACCCTTCATCAGTACTGGACCAAAACTGTTAGAAATCTATTCCCTGCTAAGACACAGACAATGCTTTGATTTTAACTTGTGCACTAGCCATGGAAAAAAAAGCTCTCCTTTTATCAGCATTTTCTCTGATGCTACTCATTTAACATTTGCTTTCAATTGGCATAGAAGAGCTCGTGAGTACTGCAGTACAGGGAACCACTGTCTCAAATTAGGAACACATGGCTTTAGTTGAAAATTTGCAGCCGGAGATAACAATAGCTGATGGAGTCTTTTAAAAGGTGATTACCGGTAGGTAGTTTCTTAAGAGAGGACAGTGGAAGGAAGTCAGAGGTCAACAGGGAGGGTGTGATTACACCTGGGCAGGGCAAAACATTGGAGCACACCTGATAGGGTATTTCTCTCCTCCAACAGCCCATGACTTCCTGTCCCTGTTACCAATTCCAAATTTATGCAGGTGATTTGCACACATGCAAATCAGGAAAGTTAGTTCTGATGAAGGGTTTTGACCAAAATGTCAACTGTTTATTCCCCTCCATAGACGTTGCCCGACTTGGTGAGTTCCTCCAGCATCTTGTGTGGGTTGCTCAAGATTTCCAGCATCTGCAGAATCTTGTGTTTGGGACAGTCAGTCATTTTCAGAGACGCACAGTGCATTACTTTCAGATCTACTGCAGCATCGGTTCCAACCGTATTGAAATGAAGGCTCACTTGTTTGCCTTCAGTAAAATAGATCCCCACCATGCCTTTGTAATGAGGTAGGACATCCCAGGGATTCCTGGATACTGTAAGTAGATCAATAACCAGGACAGTCAGCTCAGAACATAGAACAGTACAGCAAAGGAACAGGCCCTTTACCCCACAATGTGTGTGTTGACCATAATGCCAATTCAAACTAAATGTCAATATTCCTCCATTCTCTGCTTGCTCATGTATAACCATGTAACAATTACAGCACGGAAACAGGCCATCTCCGTCCTTCTAGTCCATGCCGAACGCTTACTCTCACCTAGTTCCACTGACCTGCACTCAGCCCATAACCCTCCATTCCTTTCCTATCCATATACCTATCCAATTTTACTTTAAATGACAATACCAAACCTGCCTCTACCACTTCTACTGGAAGCTCATTCCACACAGCTACCACTCTCTGAGTAAAGAAATTCCCCCTCGTGTTACCCTTAAACTTTTGCCCCCTAACTCTCAACTCATGTCCTCTTGTTTGAATCTCCCCTACTCTCAATGGAAAAAGCCTATCCACGTCAACTCTATCTATCCCCCTAATTTTAAATACCTCTATCAAGTCCCCCCTCAACCTTCTACGCTCCAAAGAATAAAGACCTAACTTGTTCAACCTTTCTCTGTAACTTAGGTGCTGAAACCCAGGTAACATTCTAGTAAATAGTGTCTATCTAAATGCCTCTGAAGCGTTGCTATGATATCTGCTTCCACCTTCTCCACTGGTAGCACATTTTGGGCACAAACTAGTCTCTGTGTAAAAAAAGTTCCCCACCATGCAAGTCTCCTTTAAACGTTTTCCCTCTCACCTTTAGTATAGCCTTTGACAAGATCCCACCTGGGAGGTTAGTCAAGAAGGTTCAGTCACTTGGAATTCAAGATGAGGTAGTCAATTAGATTTAAAATTGACTTTGTGGGAGAAGCTGAAGAGTGGTAGTAGATGGTTGCCTCTCTGATTGGAGGCCTGTGACTAGTGGAGTGACACAGAGATTGAAGCTGGGTCCATTGTTGTTTATCATCTATATCAATGATCTGGATGATAATGTGACTAACTGGATCACAAATTTGTGGATGACACCAAGATTGGCAGTGCAGTGGACAGCGAGGAAGACTATCAAAGCTTGCAGCTGGATCTGGACCAGCTGGAAAAATTGGCTGAAAAATGGCAGATGCAATTTAATGCAGACAAGTGCAAAGTGTTGCACTTCAATAGGACCAACCAGTGTTGGTCATACACTGTGAATAGCAGGGCACTGAGGAGTGTAGTAGAACAAAGAGATCTAGGAATAGAGGAGGTCCATAATTCATTGAAGGTGCTGTTACAGATAGATAGGGTCATAAAGAAAGTTTTCGGCACATTGGCCTTCATAGATCAAAATACTGAGTACAGGAATTGGGATGTTATGTTGAAGTTGTAAAAGATGTTGGTGAGGCCTAACTTGTAGTATTGTGTGCAGTTATGGTCACCTATCTATAGGAAAAATATCAATTAGACTGAAAAAGTGCAAGAGGAAATTTTCAAGGATGTTGCCAAGACTTGAGGACCTGAGTTATAGCAAATGGTTGAATAGTTTAGGACTGCATCCCCTAAAGCGTAAGAGAATAAGGAGATTTGATAGAGGTATACAAAATTATGAGGTTGCTTTTTCCACTTAGTTTGGGAGATGAGTACCAGAGGTCATGGGTTAAGGGTGAAAGGAGAACTGTTTAAGGGGAACGTCTTCACTCTGTGGATGGTGAGAGTGTGGAACGAGCTACCAGCAGAAATGGTGGATGTTGGTTCGATTTCAACATTTAAGAGAAATTTGTGCAAGTACATGAATAAGAGGGGTGTGGAGGGCTATGGTCTGGGTTCGGGCCGATGGGGGTAGGCAGATTAATAGTTTAACGGCCTGTTTGTGTGCTGTATGACTCTATGACCTTAGAGCTATGCTCTCTAGTATTTGATATTTTTACCCTAAGAAAAGATCTGACTGTCTACCCTATCTCTGCCTCTCAGAATTTTATAAGCTTCTATCAGGTCTCCACTCAGCCCCTGACACTCCAGAGAAAACAACCCAACTTTGTCTAACCTCCTCTTACCACTAATATTCCCTAATCCTGGCAAATTCCTGGCGAATCTACTCTGCACCCTCTAAAAAAGCCTCACACTTATTCAGAATAAACTCCACCTCTTATTCCTTTGCCCATATTTCCAAATAAATCCTTTGACAACCTCCCTCACTATCCACAAATCTGCCAAATGTTGTGTTGCCTGCATGCCTTAGTTTGTAACTGTGTCTTCTTGTTCATGACTTTCCCATTAAGTTTATGACTCTTCATAACTAAGGGAACAGAGCAGTCCAAAGTCACACAATTATGTGTGACTGGGCCTTTTCCTGCCTGTCACTGACCCTCCAATTTAATGAGTCATGGGACTTTTAAAGTCCTTCTAAACCAATTGAGGAATATTTCCAAGAGTCAGCCTAGAGTTCATGCTCAAAGAGATTGAATATAAACGCAAAACTACAGACAAAAATCTGAAAGCTTATCACCTTCACAACAAATTTCCACCATTCTCCACCTTTCATGTCGTCCATTCCAGTTCTTCCCTCCCCTTTCTTGATTTGCCTGTCTCCATTTCATTGAGTAGGTTCGTGAGCAGTATCCATGACAAGTCCATAGACTCCCGCAACTACCTCCTCCTACCCTGCCTCCATTCTATTCCATTTACCCACTTCGTTCCACTTCATTGCATCTATTCTAATTACTGCACCTTCCACACTAGTGCTTCCAAGTGCACTCATTTCTCTACAAACTCAGTTGACCCAGTCCTCAAGTGTCCCTATTCCACCTCCTTTGCTTCTGCTCTTACAGCCTCTCTTTCCACGCAGAACAAGAATAGGGTCCCCCTTGTCCTCAGCTTCCACCCCACCAGCCTCCATATTTAGCAGATCATCCTCCATACTCTCCTTGACCTTCAACGTGATGCCATGGGGCACTGTCCCTCTGCTCTCTTCACCCTTTCCCCAACATGCACTGCCTCAAGGATCCCAGCATTCAAAGCAGCAAAGTTTCCCTGTTGGGCTCTAGGGAATTAACATCCTGTAGAATGAAAGAATCCTTGGCCAAATCCAAGCTCAACCTCTGCCCTACCAACAAGCCAAACACATTCAAACAGAGAATACAAAACAAAAAGGCACTTCAAACAGCTGAACCTAACCGTGATTGCAATTAATTTGACATAAACCTCAGAGGATTGAGATTCAGGTGCAGTCAATGTTCTTTTGGTGTCTGTTTGAGAAAACAATTACGATTTAATTGCATCTCAAAGTTTTGTGTGCGTCTTGGATGTCAATGTCAAGTAAGCTTGAAGGCTCACAATACACATGAATGCAAACACATTCTCAACTCACAATCAATGTAGTATTGCACACCCCCCCCCCCCCCCACATACACACACTGAACTACAATACATACAATCATTCTACAAACCACACTTCCTCAGAGGCTGGTGTGTCAGCTGTCTTCACTGGGACTCAACACTTCTCTCTGTAACTGGATCTTGGGCTGCTTGACAGAGGGATCCCAGTCAGTCCGAGTTGACAGCAACATCTCAAGCTCCATCACGCTGAGCACCGGTGCTCCCAGGGCTGTGAGCTCAGTCCGCTGCTGACTCACGACTGCACTGCCAGATCCAGCTCAAACCGCATCATCATTCGCTGATGATACAACAGTGACTGTCCTCTGCAGTGACAATGGTGAGCCGGCACACAGCGAGGAGGTAGAGAGGCATGTCAAATGGTGTCAGGACAACAACCTGAGTCTCATCGTGGACAATACAAAAGAGATGATTGTGGACTTCAGGAAGGCACAGGTTGGCCACTTTTGATTGCACATCAATGGCTCTGCCATCGAGAGAGAGAAGAGCTCAAAGTTCCTTGGTGTGCACAAGTGGACAATCTAATCTGGACTCAAAACATTTCATCATTAGTCGAGGCAAAGTAGCGTCTACACTTTGAGGAGATTGAGGTATGCAAGGCTCTCCACCCCCATTCTAACAACTGTCTACAAGAGCACCATCAAGAGTATCCTGTCTGGCTGCATCATTGTGTGTCCCTCCCTCTCGTTCATGACATTCACCAGGAATGTTGTATACTAAGGACCCCGACCACCCATCCCACAATCTCTTGACCCACTACCATCAGGAGGAGGAAACAGTTTCTTCCCTCAGGCTGTGAGACTAATGAATACCCTGCCACCACTGCGGTCTCATCACTAGGATGGTGAACTGTTCTCCTATGTTGTACACTTTACATGCATTTTGAATTACATTTTATTACTTTATTTGTAGTAATATTCTGTTTTATGTGCTGTGTGTGCATTGAGAGTGCACCATGGTCCAGAGGAACGTTGTTTCATTTGATTGTATATGCAGTCAGATGACAATAAACTTGAATTTGGAATCTTTGCATCCTCAGTTTCACTTTGACTCTCTCAATGTATCCTCTACAAATCTTCAGAACCCTCCTTCTAGACTCTTGGTTGCTTAGTGCTTGATTCTTCATGTTGCCCCTTCTTTTCCCCTGTCATGGTCTCTCTGTGCTGTCCCTTCAGTTACTCAAGCCCACACTCCCAGACTCACAACCAAAGTAACTTCCCATGTCAAAAACTCCTTCTAATGAACTCCTTGACTGAAAGGGTAGAAGTAAAAAGTAAAACAAATGAGGAAAAAGATAAAATGGATGCTGTGGGTGGTAGCATAGTGTAGCAGCTAGCGTGACGCTACTACAGCGCCAGTGACCCAGTTCAATTCTCGCCAATGCCTGTAAGGAGTTTCAGCAATCTCCCCATAACCAGTTTCCTCTCACATTCCAAACACACATGGGTTACTAGCTTAATTGGTCACATGGGTGCAATTAGGCAGCACAGGGATGTTAGGCTAGAAGGGCCTGTTATAATTATCCTGAAAGTAAGATCTTGGCAGTGGGGTTGGTACGAGTCTTAGAATTAAACACAAACTAAAGCAGAAGGGAGAACGATGGAGGGGTGAAGAGAGAACAACAAACTGGAGGTGCATAAGCAGGAGAGAGACTCAAACAAGCAGGAAGGAGGGAGGGATGCAGGAAAGGAAAGGAATGAGGCTTCCTTTGATGCATGCTGTTTGTTGGACGATTTCTTTTATTGCAGGAACCAGGAGCTTTGATGATTCCAAAGACTAAGCTTTTTACCTCCTTCAGAAGCATGTGGGAGTTGCAAATCGGATTAGGTTTGATTTTGGGTTTATTTATTGCTTTTATAACTTGCTGCATTGTAGAAAGTCATAAAATTGTCCAAAAACTTTATTTTGAAGTTACTTATATCGATGATGTTTTATGTTGAACCAGTGGGATTTATTTGATGTTTGTGATCACAGGTTGATATTGTTATAGCACCATTGTAGTAGATTTCATTTAAACATCACTGATCTTCAAATCTTTCTATTCTTCTGTGTTCATTGATTCATAAATTTTTATGTCAGCACAAAATAAAATTACCAGGATTTTTATTTGTAGGGTAACTCTGTGCAATGCGTATTGAACTGTTTGTTTCTTCCTCCCTCCCCTTTTCAAACACAATCACATTCTTACTGCACAGGTCACGTTGAATGCCAAATTCATTTGATGTATTTGTGCATGGAGGTAGCTGGACATGCACAATGGCATCAAACTGTGCTCAACTCAGGTTTGGCGTCAGTCATTTAAAATTCATTTCTGCTCATAGCCATTCATGGAGGTGGCCTTCATAAATCTTGAGGCCTGCTTTAGCCCAGCTTAAAGGGAACCACCTTGACTCAGTCTGTTGCCAAGGCAACCTGGCCAAGTAGGTCCCCTTTAAGGTTTCGACTTGCTGCTGGCCCCAACTTTACTTTGGGTCATGACCACCAAATCCCAGCCTGATCCCCACCCTTGTCTGAAGCTCTGATGCTCCTTGCCATCCCCCTCCATCCTTCCACTCATGATCTACCCGACTTCCTCTGCCGTCTGCAATGTTGAATTAGTGGTGGAAAGGCCTGGGATGCCTGTGGTATGGTGTAGCATACACTGGATCTTCATGCAAGAGATGACAGCCCATTCTCTGGGAACGGAACAATCATTGGCCTCCCAGTCTCAAATATATAACAAGCTTGGGGAGACACAGAATAATGCCTAGGTCAAAAAAATATTACTCAGAGCTTGGTAATATGAAGCTGAGGCATTTATAAATTTACAGCAATGTTCAGATGATTATTTGTCACATGTTCCATATTTCATGAGCATGTGCAATGTGACTGACTGACATTTGATCATATGTTGCATTATCAAATCTCCAGGTATACCTCAAAACACCACGGGCAACTCTATCTCATGTTTCCTCACAAAATATGAAGCTATTATAGCCATTAGTCCAATTCCCCTACTGATTTCCCCATCTCCTACACTTAATCCTCTTGTCACCCTACAGCAACCAATTACCCTGCCCTTGGGATGTGGGAGGGAGCTGGAGCGTCCAGGGAAAACCATGCAGTCGCAGGGAGATCATGCAGACTCCATACAAACATCACCAGAGGTCAGGCTCGAGCCTGGGTTGCTGGAGCTTCAAGCTGTGCCACCTGGTAGACTCTTTAAGTCACACAGATGACCCAAATTGGAAATACATTGTCATCCCCTCACTGCCACTGGGGCAAAAATCTCGAGCTCCATTCTCAATAGAATTTCAGTAGTTTCAACAATGACTCAAGAGACTCTGAGTGTTTCGGAGACTACAATATGGAGAATGGTTGTTTTAAAAGGACTGAATTAAAAACTCACATGTTTCATTGCTACTGTCTGCTGCATCTTCAAAAGCGACAATGTCTATATAAGAACACTGGCATCCAATTCACTTTTCCAATTACACTTCGAGTCACAGAAACAGGCCTTTCAGCACAACTCATCCATGCTGATCAGGGTTTCAATTTGAGTTAGTCCTATTTAACTATGTTTGCTTCGTATCCTTCTCAATGCTTCCTACCTCTGTACCTGTCAAACTACTTTTTAAATGTTCTTAATGTACAGTACCTACATCAACCACTTCCTCTGGCAGCTTGTTCTGTATGCAGACCACCCTCTCACCTTAAACCTGTACCCTCCAGTTCTTGATTGCCCAACCCTGGGATAAAGACCGCATGCATTCACTTGTGGTTTTATGCAACTCTAGAGGTCACCTGTCTCCTGAGCTCCAATGAATAAAGTCCTAGCCTGCCCAAACTCTCTCTCTCTATAACTCAGCCCTTCAAGTCCTGTCAACATCCTTGTATATCTGTACTGTTGCTTTGTATTAGTCTCTGGCTGGAGTATGCTCAACAATTATGTTTCTACTTTTCTCTGAGGATATGCTTAATTTTTGGAATTCAATTTCTGAATGAAGAGTTGTATTCTCATCTTGGTCCTAAATGGCTAGCCTCTTATGCTGAGACTGCATCCTATAGCTCTAGAATCATCAGCCAAGCATCAACTCCTTTTAGTCATGTATGCCTCAATGGGATACCACTATTCTTTTATAAGCACCAACGAGCTTCATTGGATGACAGTCTAAGGACAGGGATGTCATTGAAGACTGCGATGGAGAGAAATATCTGCTCAGAGGATGGCGAAATTCTCTATCACAGAAAGCAGATGAGCCCTATTATTAAGAATTGTTCAGAACGCTAAAAGGACTGAAGGATTTGGGGAGAGAGCTGGAACGGGACTGACTCGGGATGATCAGCCATAATGATATTGAATCAGCTTAAGGGGCTGAATGGCCTTCTCTTGCTCCTGTTTTCTGGAAGTACTGACCACTTTATCCTCAGTAATTTGGTGAATATATAGTCCATCGCTTTCAAAGCAAAGACTTCCGTAAGTATCGCAGTGTACTCCAGATGTTCTCTCTCCAAGGTCCTGAATGTGTATGGGGGAAAAGAGCCAGAATTCTGTCGTGCCATTTACAACAATCCAAAGTGCTTTACATCAAACAGGATTGTCAATATTAAAATTTGCATGCAGCAAGCTCCAACGGACAGCAAGTGATACTGACCGGTGCATCTGGTTTTAGTGATAGCAGTGTCTAAAGGAGGCGCTGCGTTGAGAAGCCAACATCTATCAATCAATGAACCCCACCATCTGCCTCATGCAATCTTCTTGCATCTACTGCCAGGAAGGAGGTACAGAAGCTTAAAGTCCTACACAAGAACAGCTGCTTCCCTCAACAATTTGGTTTTTGAACCAACCTGTGCAACCTGAATCACTACAGTCTGACAACACCATGTGCACTTTGATCATCTTGCACTAAAATTGACATTTTTGTGCTCATTCTGTTTTTGTAAAGTGTTCTACTTTGGAGTTAATTTGCTTTTCTGGTGAATACTGCTTAACTGATGCTGCTGCACACAAGTTTTTCCATTGCACCTGTGCACTTCTCTACTGCATATGACAATAAACTCAACTTCAACTTTCACTGTGACTGAGGGATACATTTTGGCTGGGACAGAGGGGAGATCTCCCCTTTGTCCCAGATTTGGATGCCGGATCTCAGGTTAGCAACTTGTGTGAAAGCCAGGGTCTCTGACAGTGCCATTTTCCCTTGGTCCTGTATCACCATATAAACTCAGATTAAGACCATAAAACATATGGCTTTATTATGCCCCTTTGTCCCATTGAGTCTGCTCCACCATTCCATCTTTGCTGATTTATTTTCCCTCTCAAATCCATTCTCCTGACTTCCCCATGTAACCTTCAACATCCTTACTAATCAAGAACCCATCAACCACTGCTTTAAATATGCCCAACGACTTGGCCTCAGCAGCTATCTGTGGTAATAAATTCCACAGATTCACCACTAAAGAAATTCATCATCTCTGTCCTAAAGGGACACCCTTCTATTCTGAGGCTATGTCCTCAGGTCCCCCACTATAGGAAACATCCACTCCACATTCACTCTATATAGGCTTTTCACTATTCTACAGGTTTCAGAGAGATCCCTCCTCATTCTTCTAAACTGCAGAGAGTAGGCCAAGAGCCATCCTTATACGTTAACCCTTCCATTCCCAGGGATCATTCTTGTGAACCTCCTCTGGACCCTCTCCAATGCCAGCACATCCTTTCTTAGATATGGGGTCAAAAACAGCTTACAATACTACAAATGCGGTCTGACATTTGTATTCTAGTCCTCTCAAAATGATTGCTAACATTGCATTTGCCTTCCTTACCATTGATTCAACCTGCAGGTTAAACTTTAGTGAATCCTGCACAAGGAATCCCAAGTTCCTTTACCCCTCCCCCCAACTTCTGAATTCTCTCCCCATTTAGAAAAGTCTATGACTTTATTCCTTCTACCAAAGTACGTGACCATACACTGTATTCCATCTGCCACTTCTTTGCCCATTCTCCCAATCTGTCCAAGTCCTTCTGCAGATTCCCTGCTTCCTCAACAATACCTGCCCTTCTGCCCATCTTTGTATGATCTGCAAACTTGGCCACAAAGCTATCAATTCCATCATCCAGATCAGTGACGTACGACATGAAAAGAAATGGTCCCAACACTGCGGAACAACACTAGTCACCAGCAGCCAACCAGAAAGCGCCCCCTTCATTCCCACTCTTTGCCTTCTGTCAGTCAGCTGATCTTCTGTCCATGCTAGTATCTTCCCTGTAATACCATGGGCTCTTATCTTGTTTAGCAGCCTCATGTGTGGCACCTTGTCAAAGGCCTTCTGAAAATCCAAGTAAACAACGTCTGCTGACTCTCCTTTGTTATAATTTCCTGGTTTTTATCCTCCCTCCCTTCTTGAAGAATGGAGTGACATTTGCAATTTTCCAGTCCTCAGAAACCATTCTGTATCTAGTGATTCTTGAAAGATCATGACTTATGTTTCCACAATCTCTTCAGTTACCTCTTTCAGGATGTAGTCCATTTGGCCAGGTGACTTACCTATCTTCAGACTTTTCAGTTTCCCAAGTGCCTTCTCCTTAGTAATAGCAACTATACTCATTTCTGCCCCGACACTCATCCCAATCCTCCAGCTTCCCTCTAATTTTTGCTATATTATATTCCCTCTCTTTTATTTTTACATTGCCTTTAACTTCCCTTGACAGCTACTGTTGCCTCATCCTCCCTTTAGAATGCTTCTTCTTCGAATGAACTAATCCTGCATCTTCCAAATTACTCCAGCCATTGCTTCTCTACCATCACCCCTGCTAATGTTCCCTTCCAATCAATTTGCTGCTGTAGTTCCCTTTACTCCACTGTAAGACTGAAATATCTGATTTTAGCTTCTCCCTCTTAAACTGCAGGGTTTATTATGATTATATTATGATCATTGTTTCCTAAGGGTTCCTTTACCTTAATCTCCCTAATCAAATCTGGTTTATTATACACCCCCAAATCCAGAATTGCCCCTTCAAAGTTCAAAAATTCAAAGCAAGATTTATGATCAGAGTACATACATGTCACCACATATAACCATAAGATTCTTTTTCTGTGGGCATACTTAGCAAATCTATAGAACAGTAACTGTAAACTGTAAACATCAGGAATGGTTTACTGTAAACAAACTGTGCAAATGCAGATATTAATAAATAGCAACAAATAACAAGCATGAAATAACAATATAACAGTGTCCTTAAATAAGTGTAGCTATCCCCTTTTGTTCAAGAGCCTGATGGCTGTGGGGTAGTAACATTGCCCTTTTTAGATTGTCATGCTGAAGCCTCTGGAGTGGACTTAAACCAAACTCACCATTTCTTGAGCAAACATGAGGAAATCTGCAGATGCTACAAATTCAAGCAACACACACAAAATGCTGGTGGAACGCAGCAGGCCAGGCAGCATCTAAAGGAAGAAAGTAGGAGGGGAAGGGGGATACTCCTACTTTCAAACCTCTTACTATCTTTTCTTTCAGTTAGTCCTGACGAAGGGTCTCGGCCCGAAAGGTCGACAGCGCTTCTCCCTATAGATGCTGCCTAGCCTGCTGTGTTCCACCAGCATTTTGTGTGTGTCACCATTTCTTGATTCAGTTCTACCATCACAAAACAGGGAACAAAGCAGCAATTGGAGAAGTGGATTATAAATGGACAACCCCACAAATCATTGCTAAGAGGGAATCCTAATTACAGGCAGCCAAATGTCATCATTAACCACACTACTGTCTCCACACGTTTCCCATTCTCATTCCCCACCCTCAGCTGACTCCCTTTAGTTGCCCTCACCCGACCCCCCGCAGCCCCCAACTTCCTCACTCTCAGCCCTTCCAAACTGCACTCAACCCTCCAGTTCCTCCTGTCTCAATGTTCTTGGCTCCCACCTTGTTTCTTGACCTCAGTCTCCCCTCTACACCTATAGATGGATGGAGTTCTTGCAGAAAACCGTAAGTACTACTCCTTGGTCTAAATACACCACTGTGCAACTAGGTGTTGGACTTCCTAATGAACAGACCAGATAGGATTCTCCTGAATGCTCCTCCCTCCCCATCATCCTCAACATGGTTGCCCCCCAGGGCAGTGTGCTGAGCCCATTGCTGTACCCTCTGATCACACATGACTGCCCGGGCAAACACGCGAGAAATCACATTGTCAAGATTGCCGATGACACGACAGTGGTGGGGCTCATCACCAACAACGATGATGATGCAGCCTACAGAGAGGAGGTGGAATACTTCGAGGCCTGGTGCCAGGCAGATAGCCTCTTCCTCAATGTCAACAAGACAAAGGAGATGGTTATTGGTTTCGGGAGAACCCGCACCACTTCCACCCCTCCCCCCTTACATCAGCAGTTTCAAACTCCTGGGAGTGTACATCGCACACAACCTCTCCCACTCCCAGAACACATCCTCCACAGTGAAGGACGTCCACTAACACCTCTACTTTCTGAGGAGGCCGAGGGGAGCTGGACTTTGCACTTCCATACTCACATCGTTCTGCAGATACACAGTAGAGAGCTTCCTGTAGAATGAGCTGCATCATTGCCTGGTACGGAAACTGGACTGTAGCGGACAGGAAGGCTCTACAACGGGTAGTCAAAACCGCCCAACGCATCACTGGCACCAGCCTACCCTCCATCGAGGACATATATACAGAAAGGTGCTAGAAAAGGGCCAATATCAGGAAGCAGCCCATACACCCTGCTCATGGACTGTTTGTCCCACCCCATCAGGGAGGAGGCTACACAGCATCCAAACCAGGACCATTAGACTCAAAAACTGCTACTTTCCTCTAGTTGTAAAACTGATCGACACCTCCACCCACTAATTCCACTACTACTTTATTATTTCCCATCAGCCACCTTATGTATGGTCTAGCGTCACCTTATGGACATACAATCAATGTATATAAGCTACCACATGTATTTATATTTATTGTATTTTTTATTATTATTGCATTCTTTATCTTTTGTGGCTTTTTTTTGTGCTTCATCGGATCCAAAGTAACAATAACTTTGGTCTCTTTACACTTGTGTACTGGAAATGACATTAAACAATCTTGAATCTTGAAGTAAAAGTTTTCAACTGCACACGTCCAATCCAAAAAACAAAGCACTATGCTTTTCCTCTGGCATTAGCCTCCAATATTATGGTCAAGTATCTGGAATAGCCCTTGGAATCGTCAAACCTGGGGTCATCCGTGCTAGCCACTGAGTCACAACTACTACACAACACCACACCCACGGCAAGAGGAATAATGGCTGATTAACAACTACTTGGGATTTAGCCACAAATTGATGCCAGATTTCACTGCGAGTTAATGCCATAAAGCCATATGCACTGGTTGGGGCTATTCACTCTTCCAA
The DNA here is from genome assembly GCF_048418815.1 of Hemitrygon akajei. Taxonomy (NCBI): domain Eukaryota; kingdom Metazoa; phylum Chordata; class Chondrichthyes; order Myliobatiformes; family Dasyatidae; genus Hemitrygon; species Hemitrygon akajei. The sequence continues at coordinate 19,287,722 of NC_133141.1, read as the reverse complement.
ACAGACTGCCAAAATAGAGGTCTTCTTATCCTCCGTTTCTGCTGAAGCACAAACACTTCAAGATGCTTGAGCCTCTATCTTGAATCTTCATCAACTGAAGCAGCTTCCAGATCCACAATAATCAATAAGTACCAGTATATCTGCGGCAGTGCGCAAAGCTGTCAAAAGTGCAGATTAAAGATTCAGTAGACAGAACATACATCTGTCGCACTCCCTGAATTTAATTTCTCTGCAAATCTAAAGCTATTTTGAGATTGGGGTGGGTGCGCATGTTTCGGTACCAGCTGTAGTTTAGTGGCTGCACTCCTTGCCTTGTAAAGTCAAAGCCCCGTTCCTGCAATTGGGGCACAACCCCCATGCTGACTCTTCGGTGCAGAGCTGGGAGAATGCTGCAATGTTGGAGGCATCATCGTTTGAAGGGTCAATATTTACCATCAAAGAGCATCAACAGAAAAGATTACTTGGTTGTGATTAAATGACTGTTTATGGGATCTCGCTGTGCCCTTTGAGCCTGTCGTACATTCAACATGATCATGGTTGATCACCCATTCCTGTTCTTCCTTTTGTCCCTCTACCCTCTGACCACTTTAACATGAAGAAATATATCTAGCTCCTTTGTGAATACATTTGATAATTTGTCCTCTATGCCTTCTGTGGTAGAGAATGCCACAGCTTCACTGAGCTCTGAATGAAAAAAAGTTCCCCTGCTCTCAGTTCTAAATGGCATCCTTCATATCCCGAGGCAGTGGCTCTGGTTCTGGACCTCTCCACCACTGGGAACCTCCTGGTATCTGGTCAATATGGTCCTGCTGGAATTTTACTATCTGTGCACAGCAAGCTCCCACAAACAGCAGTGTGACAATTTACTTGAGGCTGCATGGAAGTGTAGTGGTTAGGGCAATACTTTACAATGCCAGCTTTAAGATCGGGGCTCCATTCCACCGCTGGCGGTAAGGAATTTGTACATTCTCCCTGTCATCTTGCAGGTTTCCTCCCACATTCCAAAGACACACAGTTAGGGCGAATGAGTTGCAGGCATGCGATGTTGGTGCTGGAAGCACGACCACACTTGCAGGAGGCTCCCAGCACATCCCTGGGCTGCTTTGGTCTTGGACACAAACAATGCATTTCACTGTACAGTATATTTTAATGCATATGTGTCAAATAAAGCTAATCTTTAAAAAAAATTTTTTACACCAATGCTCATTGGCTGCACACCAACAAGAACTTCCCTGCTCTCCTTTCAAATGCACTACACGATCTTGTACCCACCAGAGAGGGGCTTGGTTCAGCAATAATTCCAAAACACAGTTTAACTTTGTCAAGACTAGAGAAGCTCAACTGCCCAGAAAAGGCTTTAAAGTCATAACCTGAAGGAGTCACAGTTCAAGGAGACAGATAGGTCAACTCTGATGATACCTCAAGATACAAGTAGAAACAGAAAACAGATCTTTAAATTATCTCAGAGCAATTTTGAAAAAAAGCTATTTGGGGAAGAAATATTCACTCAAAGAATGATTGGGAACAGATTATCAAGTGGGATCTTGAGGCAAATAACATGACGACTGGATGCATTTTGGTGGCTGAAGTGGTTTTTCCTCAACCCGATCCAATCTTATCGATTAAAGAATAAATGAACTGTACCCTACTGATGTGTGTAAATTGAGAAGGTAATCTTTGCCAAATAGCATAGGGTTCTCTACATCTGAAGACCATAAGACACAGGAGCAGAATTAGGCCATTCAGCCCTTCGAGTCTATTCCATCATTGCATCATGGCTGATTAATTATCATTTTCAACCCCACTCTCCTGCCTTCTCCCTGTGAATACAATGAACTGTGAATTAGAATGACAGATCAAAGATAAAAAATGCCATCAAAAGGCCGGAGAGAATGTCCAATCCAGAAAATGGAACATGGAAGCATTTCAAGTCAAGTTTATTCTCATTTAACTATATAAATGTATACAAATATAACTGTAATGCCCTGGTTCATATTTTTACTGTTATGCTGTATGTATTTTATTTTGTGCTGTTCTGTGAGAGCCTGTCCTGTTTTCATGCTTGTTTGGGTTACTGTTGAAGATAGAAGAGGAGAACCGTGTGCCATCCAATTAGGATGGTGGAATTGAAGGGGAGGTTTCTCTGGTGAGGGGCACTAAGGTTGGGCTTGGAGCTTTTGTTCGAGAGGTGATGAAGATGGGGAGAACCGGTCCTAGCATACAATTCGGTGGGAGACCCGTTTGTTCGAGGTGGATTGCGAGCGATGTTTGGATGGTGGTGTGTGCTTTCACGTTGACCGAGGGCCCCGCGTGTGACTGACAGAGAAGTTTAAGATAATCTCCAACTTGTGCACATTTGACTGTTTAATTAGAATGGGCCCTTTCCTTTTTGTTATTCTTTACTAACCTTTTAGTTACGATTCATAAATATAATTCCTTTAATCGTATGCAGTGCACTGTCTGTTATTTTGTGGCATTAATTTGTAATCGGGCAGCAAATGACACAGCATCCACACAAACTGGGGTTTGGGGTGGGATTGAGTGCACCTCAACCGCACGAGTTTGGCAGGACCAGAGGTTGTCTCCCCTAGAGCTACACAGCCGGGGAAACTGGGCTATTTCATGGCCACATAATGTATATAGAAATGAGACAATGTTTCTCCAAACCAGGGTGTAAAGCACAGTAGTACACATAACACACAATAACACGAAGGGAAGGATAAAGTCCACAGATGAATCACACATAAATAACAAACTAAAGTGCATTCATATTAAATATTGCCGGGTACAGAACCGGTTAACCACTGACATTTCGAATACAATGCGGCAGGGAGTTCAGAAGCCTTATGGCCTGGGGGAAGGAACCGTTTCTCATCCTGACCGTTCCTGTTTTATGCATCAGCGTCTCCTGCCGATGAAGTCAAAGAGATGAAAGTCGCTTAGTAGAAAGTCAAAGAGGATGCTGGATGGATGGGTGGGATCCTCAATGATACGAAGGGACCTGCATACGCAGTGCTCCTGCTAGATGTCCCCAGTGGATGGTGGGGAGACCCCTATGGTCCTCTCAGCTGTTCTCACTGTCCTTTGCAGGAGATCATTCAAGGATTTAGGGCTTGTCTTGTGAAGAGTAGCTGTTTATTGAGTAATGCAACTTGCTTTGATTGCCCGTGTGTAATCCTCTGCATTTCTCTCCTATGCTACTTTCCAACATGTTCCCTTCACAGTGATGGTGAGTGGGATCCTGAAGCCAACTGTACTCAGATCAGCCGATGTCTAACATCCATCACCACCGCCCCCACTCCACTGGATTGGTGAACGTGACTCTGCATGCACCACCAGCCCTTGGGAAGAGTATTTAATCAAAGCTGAAAGCTTGATAAGAAAAATACTGGAAATCCTGGACAAGCTGTAGAGAGATGAGATAAATTACATTTTGTATTCAGATCTCCGAGGAAGGTCATAAACACAAATTCAGATTATCAATCCATCTGTTCTCTTCCAAGTTATTGACTGGTCCATTGTGTGTTTCCAACATTCTTTGCATTCGAGTTACAACAATAGCATCACAATGTACAGTAGTTAATCCAGTGAGACCTGTGCAAAGTGCTGAGACGGGTCTCAGTGACATTGTAGTTACTGCTGTAGTACATCTTCCCTGTGCTGAGATCAGTCGAGTGTAGTTACTCCCTACTGATCTAAAGTCCAGCTCAGCCTCTACCCCTGTGTGACATCTCACCATGATGAGATCAGTCTCAGTCACAGGGTTTACTCCTGTGAGATATCTTTGCTTGGTTAAAATCAGTGTGAATCAGAGTGTAGATACTCTAGATACCATCTCTGTTTTGAGGTCACACTCAGAATCACAGTGTACTTCCTCCTGTGGGACACCCTCGTCATGTTGAAATCAGTTTCACGGTCACATTGTAGTTACTCCTGTGGGACATTGTTAATGTGATAATGTCACGTCCAAGACCCTAAAGCAAAGGCACCACAGTCCTTTCAGTCTTCTCTCCCTCTTACAACTTGTGTGATATCTAAACTGAACCCAGGTATCAGCTGGTCATGACTAGGTCATTTTTTTTGTAAACCATCTTCCCCTTCTGACTCAGGAACCCTATCTTGCCTTCTGAGTCTTTAATCTCCTGCAGGTTTCCCAAATCACTGGAGACAGATCATTGCGAGGGGTTACATCATGATCACCCTCCAAATGCACAGAGGCAGAAAGGACTACATTTTGGCTTACTTTCCTCAGATGCTTTACATTTAATATTCAGCCATCAAACGTCAGGAGACGCTTCCCAGTAAACGTTTCTTTTTCCAAATATTGATTATTCTGCAAACTCTACCGTGTCCAGACAAAGCTAAATTCAAACACACATTAAATGTTGTTATTTAATATAATGAATGAGTCTAGATATTGCCAATTCACCACTGACAAAGTTTATTTGTGCCTTGATGTTAATGAAATATAGATCAGAATGAAAGTGTACTAAATTGAGAGGGTGGGTACAGAATGTGCATGAAGCACACAGTTTTCACACTGATCTACTCCATCTGCTCGGAAAACAAAGTATCAGCGTTAAATGTGAATTATACAATTAATTGCTCTGCATACCTGCAATCCGTCAGTGGGGTTGATAAACAAACGCACATATGAATTCTCCACTGTTGCTCCGAACTAGGTCTCCAGTGTAAACTCGAGTCTGTATTGCTCTTCATCTCAGCTCCTCTGCTTGGGCTGGTAATGAGTCAATAACCATCCGGCCATCCGCTCTTGTAACGAAGCAAGGATGGTGAGATTGAGCCTAATTGTGATCCTGCCATCGCCTTGCATCGAATGAAGGGGCCAAGAAACCCCAGGGGTTCCCTACCTGGTTTACGCCATAGAGCCTTACTGTTAACTGAAGGGTCTGTGGACCCTCAGGTTGGGAACCCCTCTCTTAGAAGCATGAATGGATATGAAAACAAATCAAAGGATAAACTTGGGTGGCCAAATAATCTATTTTCTATTCATATTGACAAAGGTTTTTTGACCTAAAATGTTAACTGACAAAGGATCTAGTGTTTTCCCGGCATATGTGATGAATACACTTTTCTCGGGCTTCCAGCCGGGTACAGGTATCAATTTTAACCAATGGTTCAATGACAGTCTCTGCCATCTTCATCTGGGATGATACCTATGCACGTCTAGTCCGTTGGTATCTATACCCCCATCATCCGTCCCTCCTCATTGATTAGTCGTCATCCAATCAGGTTTTCGCTGTCTCACTTTGTTTACAATCAAATTCCAGTCCTCACAAAGTCTTTGTTAAAATTCTTTTTCTCCTGTTCCATTCCCAAAAGGCACAGTAGTTTTATGCTGAAGTCAATCCTAAGGCCACTGTGAATGCAATGTTCCACTACTGCCGAATCCTCCGGGTAACTCAAATGGATACACTTCCTGATAAAATTTCCCTCTCTACAAATGATGAGTGTTTACACCATTTCTGTTCTTACTACAGATTTCCAGCATCTGCAATTTTCCCCACTTTGTCATTTTGTTCATCCGTGGATCCTTGCTGCACTCTGAACGACCCCAGATCTGAGTGATTTGCTGAGCTTCAGAACAACTGCAATCTGTATCCTCAGCCTGTGAAAGGCAAATGTCAATACTTCACCAGTGACTCGTCCTAAGTAGGATGTTGACTGGTTCATCTAATTTGTCTGCTTTGGAAATATTTTTTAAAGCCAGGCAGTTAATTTAAACAATGATGAATAGGTAAAATGGAAGAAAATGGATATGTGACTGTGCAGTTTGTTCTCCTCAGCTAGGAGGCACTGTAATTGTGTCACTGGACTTGTAATATTGAGGCCTGATACTTGCAGAATTGAATTCTTTAAGTAAATAAAGATCATCCTAGTCTTAAAAGGTAGTGTATGCAATGGTTACCTCTTAAGTAATTCCTATAAGAACCCATCCGTTTTACTGATATCATTCCGAGTAGACTTTTAACTGCCCTCTGAGATGGGCTGAAATTATAGATTGCAAATAGATGCTAGCTACACCAATCCCACGAGGAAACAGCAATAAAAGCTGTCCATTAGGTTAGGTGAGCGGCAAAATGAAAAGGCGGCCAAACCTTCCCCAAATGTGCACATAAGGAAATAGCAGGCAGATGATTGGGCATGGGATGTATTGGCCAGGAGGTAGTGTAGCATAGATTCACCACGAGGAGTGAAGGGATTGATTAAGGAGAAGGACTGAGGAAGATTGGCCAGTATTCACTGAAGCAAAAAAAAAGATGCTGGAGGAACACAGCAGGTCAGGCAGCATCTGTGCAAGCAAGTGGAAAGTCCACGTTGTAGGTCGAGACCATTCATTAGGAATGTGGAGGTCCATTTCCCTCCACAGATGCTGCCTGACCCACTGAGTTCCTTTTCTGCTCCAGATTCCAGCACCTGCAGTCTTTTGTGTTTCCAATACTCATTGGAGTTTAGAAGAATCAGAAACAACTCATTGAGACTTGAGAGGGAGTAGCATCCTCAAGAGCAGAATTTAGAACGGGGAGCATGGACCCAGTTTAATGGACCAGACTCTTGAACAAGATAAGAAGAAACTTCTTTGCACAGTGTTGTGAATCTTTGGACCTCCCTGCTTTAGAGGGCCAAGTTCAGTCATGAGCATGATCTATTGAACATGAAGGGAGTGGTATGATCTGTGGATCAGGTAGGAAATGGAATCAACCAGAACCTCATTGAATGACAAAATAGGTTTGAGGGGCCAAATGGCCTTCTCCCTCTTGTATTCATGCTCTTACCCTGATTCAGCGTCTTTGCTCATTCAGCCCACCATCCCATTCTTTAGCCAGTCATTTCATACACCTTACATAAAAGCTCAGGACATTCCTTATTTGAATGGACTCTTTAGATTAAGTACAGTCCCATTCTCCAGCACTAAGATTTCACATCTTCAACAGCAAAAGACTTTAATGAAAAATATATTGATCAAGGAGCAGACTTTGAAAGCGATTCCATTAAATAAGCACTCGCGGGAATGCTCCCAATATTTATTCTTGGGAGAGTTTTCACTTAGGAACTGTAAGGTCATAAATTTGACGTATTTGTTATATTCCAATGACTGCTGTGAAAATAAAATTACATCAAAGAGCTGTGAGAATTGTGGTTCTGATTTCCTACCTCACAGCTCGCGGGGCTCATAAATGTGATGCTTGCAAGTCTTCATCGAACATTCAGCAGAGGGCAGAAAAACTTGTTTAAAATCATTTAGAGCATACAGCGATTCGATTTTCTTCAGGTTATTCCAGATATCTCATGAATTTACCAAATTAAAAAACGCCAATCCAGGTTAAGCTGGCAATTTCAGTTTTTAATGCAGCTTTCATCACCTGTTAGAATCTCAAGCATGATCCCAACTCCCCATTTATTAACTCATTAACTAGGTCCTTGATTAGATCAGTGACTTTTGTTGAATAATGTGTTGGTGAGTAATAGTTCTGCATTACTTAAAAAAAAAAATCAGGATACAAACTCCACAGTGAGAAAGCAAATACTTAGCTTATTTATCAGTTTGCTGATTTTGGTATTTCTTGGCTCCTTCCTTGAGATCATATTCAAAGTTGGAAATATGCCAGGTCTAAAATGGAGAGCTTGTTCTGGGAACTTCTCAGTCTTAGATCATGAATGGCACAACAGCCAGTAACTTACAATGCATGAGACTACTAAACCTAGAAGACAATCAGAACTACAGAAGCACAACCTCTTACTGGCATTCTTTGGATGAGGTTCAGGGCTGGTGGAATGGGCTATAGCCGTACAATAGTTAAGTTACAGGACTGCTGTCCTGAAAGCTATAGATTTAAAAAGCAAGTTCAAATCCCTCCAATACCAACTGTGGAACTTTCTGCTGAAATCAGCAAATGTAGTTCTATAGAGTATAAGCAGGCTCTTCGACCCATCACATCTATACAAAACGCTTTGCCTCACTATACTAATCCCAATTGCCATATCCCTCTATACCAGGGGATCCCATCCTTTTTTATGCCATGGACCCCTAGCATTATCAGAGGGGTCTGTGGACCCCAGGTTGGGTACCCCTGCTCTATGCTATCCCTGTTTAAGATCTTGTTAAAATCTCCTAAATGTAGTGACAATATCCAATGCCACCATCTCCCCTGGAAATGCATTTCAGTTATCAACTTCTCTGTCAAAGATTTTCCCCTCAAATCCACTCTTACATGGAAACAAAGATTCTGACTATTTACCCTATACTTCTTATAATTTAATAAACTTCTATCAGTTCACCCCTCAGCCTCCTTCACCCCAGGAAAACAAACCCGTCTGTCCAATCTCTCCTTATAACTAAAGTCCTCCAATCCAGACAATATCCTGGTTAATCTCCTCTGCACTCTCTGCAGCAAATTCACATCCTTCCTACAGAGCGCAGCAACCAGAATTGCAGTGTTTAATCAGTGTTAAAGCTCCAATTGAACACCTATATTCTCTGCACCAACCTATGAGGGCAAGTACGCCATATGCCTTCTTCACCACCCTACCGAACTGTGTTGTCATTTTCAGGGAGGTATGGACTGGGACCCCTAAGTCTCTCCATTCATCAACATACCTTAGTGCCCAACCATTTACTGTACATGTCCTACCCCTATTTGACTTCCCAAAATCCAACACCTCACATTTGTCAGGATCATATTCCATCCACCAATGTTCTGCTCAACTTTCCATCTCATCTATATCCAGCTGTAGTCTCAGATAACTTTCCTTGTTCACACCACTACCAACTTAAACGGCACCCACAAACATACTAATCATACTTCTATCTCAAATTTTTAAAAAGCCAGGGTCGGTGGCAGTGACCGTGGAAGGAAATGTGCTAATCTATCTCACAGGAGTAGTTCGCAATTAAATGCCTGCTAAAATGGCCCAGTAAGTCACACAATGATGGCATTTGGGGATGGGCAATAAATATTTGCCTTTCCAGCAATGTGAGGCATCTTTATATTATAAATCAGCATACAGCAGATTACTGAAAATCAGCATATATTTTTTGGCAATTCTTCTACCAATTCTTCACTCCAACACATTCACTAACAGCAGAAACTTTAGGAATATTCTTCAAATGAGTGAGCTTTGGAGGAGGACCCTTGGTTTATTGTAGCTGTGTTAACATTTTGAAGAGTTCTCCAATTGGTCCCACTGTTCTTTTCCCAAACCCCTACTGATACTTCCCTTGGAGTATCCAACTAGTGCCATGATGGAATATTATTTTTAAACTTGCTTCCCCTTCAGCAGTGACTTCCTGATCTTGGCAATCATGGCACAAGCATTTTTATCCAAATGCTGCCTTTGTCAGTCTGTTTTTGTATTTGAATAGCTGTTCAAATCTCTCCACTTTTTCTGCTCTTGGGAGAGCAACTCTGGTTTCTGAAGACATTACTTGAGTGATGCATAGGATTCTGGTCACCACACTTGAGAAAGGCTGTGAAAGCCTTAGAGAGGGTGAGGGAAGGATTGACTGGAGCAGTACCAGGGATGAAGGGCATATGGAATCAGAAAGGATTGGATAAGCTAATATTCCTCTCCTTAAAGCAGGAAAATCTGGAAGGAGGCAAGATAAAGGTGTTCAAACAAATGTCAACGGAGATTCCCATCTTTCCATACTTATGACAAAGGAGGCCATTCAGCCCACTCGGTCTATGCTGGCTCACAGAGCATTCCCTTTGCCCCACTCATTTTCCCTGTCTCCGATTCTCTTCTTCTTCCAACCTCCTTCACAATATACAGTGGGCAATTGACCTAACAACCAGTACATCTTTGGGAACCAAAGTACCCATGCAGTCGCAAAGACTTCACACAAACATGCACAAAATACCTGAGGTCAGAATTGAACCCATGTTACTGGAGCTACAAGGTAGCAGTTCTACCAGCTGCAAAACCACTCTGCTGAGATGGAAGGGAGATTGTCCTAACTGGCAGAAGGGTTGACTACCAGGGATCACAGATTCAAGGCCACTGAAGAACACGTGATGAACACGTTTTAACCCTGCGGTGCCTGGCCAGTGCCTAGAATGCATCACATTACAAGACGACATGGGTTGATTCACTGGGCCAGCACATGACAGAATGAAGTACAGCATCACGAGGATGGGGCGGGGCTGTGTTACAACTAAGGTTAGATTCTAATGCGTTTAATAAACAGCTCTCATGGTGTACTAAAGAATAACATGAAATCTGCAGCATTCTAACCAGGCTGTCAGAGTCCACATGAATCACACCAATCACCTCCTCCCATCCCAAACCTCACTCCTTGAACCTCTGCTGCATCCCTATAGTCTAGTCCCTTCATCCCATGTACACAAGTCAAAGTCAATTTAGACATGTCAGCATATACTACTGTAAGATTCATTTTCTTGCAGACATTTACAGGAAAACAAAGAAATACAATGGAATTTATAAACAACTATAAAGACAAACAACCAAAATGCAAAAGACAAATTGTGCAAAGATAAAACAAAATACTGAGGGAGTGAGTTGTTGATTCCTTGGAGTGAGTCTAGGTTGTGAAATCAGTTCAGAGTTGAGGTGAGTGAAGTTGACCACACTGGTTCAGGAGCCTGATGGTTGAAGGGCAATAACTGTTCCTGAATCTAGTGATGTGACCTGAAGCTCCTGTACCCCCTGCCTGAAGGTGGTAGCAAGCTAACATCATGGCCTGGATGGCAGGGGTCCTTAATGGTGGATGCTACTTTCTTGTGGCAGCACTCCTTGTAGATGTGCTCGATGGTGTAGAGGGATTTGCTTGCGATGGACTGGGCTGTATCCACCACTTTTGTAGTACAATTCTGTACATGAGTGTCCTGTTGCAAATAAGCACGGCTTAACAGACTTGTGTCCTCTGACACTGGAGAGTAGAGGTGCAGGCCCAGGTGCCTCATGAGCATTTGCAATAACTGGCCTTCAGTCGCTCTGGAACAGCTGAGAGTTAAACCCCTTTGTGAGTCCTGACAATGGCACAGAATGCACACTCCACAACAACCCACAGCAAAGCCTTTGATAGAAATTACTCCTCAAGAACAAGTGCTTCAATTTGTACAACATAATACACTAGATTTTCAAACTGCCGAAGGTAAATGTCTTTTTGGATAATTGTCAATTATTAAATATCTCACTGGGGAAATCCAGTTTATGTCTTTTGTGCTGTTAAAGCAATATGACAGAGAGCTTCATTCTCGCCCTTTGATCATAGGTTAATGGCATGTTTGGAAGAACTCTGATCCGGAATATGATTGAATGATCAATGATAGGAAGGCAAACAGGGAGCTCTGTGTGTATTTTTAACTTTGCTAGTGGTGATGTTTCTGCAAAGCCCCGCCAAGTCCAAGGCTGGCTATGCTGCAATGGAGGGGCAATGGAGGGAGATGCAGAGAGCGATGGCTTGCAATCCACAGCAAGGCTGCCATGGGCCATTTGAGGCCTTGCCTCCTTGACATTATCACCAGGCCTCTGATCTATTGCACCCTAGTTTGTCTTGATGGACTCAATAGACAGACACCACATTTCATTGTAAACTGGGAGCCTTTCCGCAACTGAACGGTTAAATGGCAACATTGTGCACTGGTTAGCGTGACCACTACTGTGCCAGCGACCCAGGTTCAATTACTGCTGCTGTCTATAAGGAGTTTGTGCATTCTGCCTGTGACCGCATGGGCTTTCCTCCCACGTTCCCACAGGTTAGTGGGTTAATTGGTCACGTAGGTGTAATTGGTCAGTATGGGTTCACTGTGCCGAAAAGGCCTGTTACTGGTGGCAATTGTCATCAAAGCCTGATAGGATCGCACATAGCTGTGGCTTTGGATTCCTCTGATAATACTCAGGACTGACTGCAGTGGAGGTTGAAATGGTGATGAGTATGAAACCACCATTGCTCCATTCATGTCCCTGCCCTGCCCGGTCTAAAATTGTCCTCATTTCCTCAGGAGACACATACATCTGCAAGGAATATTCTCTCCTGGATAGGCTTTCAAGCACAGTGGAGGGGGATTGAAGAAGATCCCATCCTCATTTTTCAGCAATAGTACTGATGGAAGCACAGGCTGGATGGCCGGATCACCCAATGAAGACGTGGTACCCTTTAGAGCAGAGCTTACAGTGATGGACTGCCATCAGCTAGCTCTCTTATGGACTTACCCAATCTGTGGTGTGAATGCATGTGGGAATTCCAATACAGGATAAAAGAGGCAGGTCCTCTTCAAAATCAGTGCCGTGACGATGCATTCCCAACTTTTAAGAGATTGCTTTATTTCCACAGAAATCCCATCTTCATTATCAAATCCCTCCATGGAGTTGCCCAAACCTTTAATCTAATCCAGGCCTCCTGAGATCTCAGGGCTCCAGCTTTTGACTGTCATGCATCTCTGAAATGGGTAACTGGAGGTACCGCTACTGCTATCAAAGCGACTAAGGCTCTGAGCTCTGCAATTCCCAGTCCAGACTTCCCCTTCTCCGTTTCCTCCTGTAAAACTTACAATTTTCACCTGAGCTTTGGATTGCCTGCTGTGGCATCACGTTCGGTAGCTCAGTCTCAAATAGAGTGCCCTGGGTGGCACTAGGTGAATGGAAGCTGCTGTTGTTATTCTACAGACAAGATTCCCATTTGAGATCCTGCAATCCTGCTTGGGAGCTGATCTATCTTTAGCAGCCAAAACAAGATATGAATGGAAGGGCAGTGCTGTCTCCTTACTCTCCTTATTCGCCAACTCTCACAAATACATCGCAGCTCCACTGGCATTGAAATGAACGGAGCAATGTGCACAATTTATCACAGGATGCTACAGCATGTAGAAAGACCACATGATCTCTCGTGCCCAGGCCAGCTCTTTAAAAGAGCCCCTTAAACTCACTCCACTTATTTGCTCTTTCCCTACCCTATAACCCCAGTTGCCTATTTATTGCTCATCTGTCCTCTGTTTTCAGTTGAATTTAATTATGTTCAACTTAATTTACCTTCAGATGTTGGATGGAGGTATTCATTAGCATCAAATTAAATGCCACAGTGATTTATATTCCAACCATGGCAGACTGAGATCAGGAAAAATTACGCTGAATTCACTGATGACATGAAAGTATGTTTCTGTTGCAGTGTTGACGAGGGAGCTCCCAGCAGAGATGTTAATCATTTTCAGGCTTAGGAAGAAGGATACAGGAAGAAAATTAAGTCTGTAATCACAAGCATTGACTTTTGGTACAATGGGACTCTCAAAAGAGAAAATTTAAAAAGAACATCCTTTGGGAAGATGAAATAAGATGTAACTGGGTTATAGAAGACAAGTATTTCAAGGTACTCATTGATTATTTTTATGAAATATTTATGGATTCAATAAGTAATAGATGTTAAGATACTGCACTGTAAAACTTCCATTTAAGTGTCCAGTGTTTCAAAATCATTTGTTTCATTATACGAGAGACTCCAGTTCATACTATGTGCACTCAGCAACTTTGCACCACTTCAGACCTTTGTCTTGGCATCCTCCTGAACATTTCAGCTGACATTTTCTTCAGCCCAACACAACAGCTCAAGGGTACATCAGCTAGGAAGGTCTAAGACATACAAGAGTGAATTGGGAGGTTTTGATCATTGTTGGGGAAAGAAATAGAGTGATGTGGGTGAACTGGGGATACAGTTCAAGAGTTTGAGGTCAATATAGAGGACCCAAGCGGTGCAAGGGACACACAACCCTGGCGAACATTGATGGGATTGCGCTGAGAGCTGGCATACATTTGATGGGCCAGATGTCCTACTCCTTTGATAATGTGTGTGCTTGAAAGCCTCTAAACTGACATACAAGTGAGTATAACTTAGATTATATCAGGACCTTATAGAGAAGGGGCAATCAATAACTGTGGCTCTGCCGGGAACAAAGGGAGCAAGCAACTTTGTTAGAAGAAGAATGAAAGTTTAGAAGGTGGTTATCTCCAGTGACAAATGACATGGCAGTTAATTTGTAAACCACCAGTCCATATATTGAGATGAAAGCTTAAAATTCCATGTGCTACACCTGTAAGCTCGTCTTCACTTGATAGTACAGAGACCAGAGGGTAGAAAATAGCCTATTCTACACAGTAACAACCTCTATTAGAGTAATAGAGTCATAGAAAAGTACAGCACAGAAACAGGCCCTTCAGCCCATCTAGCCTGTGCCAAACTATTTAGACTGCCTAGTCCCATTGACATGCACCCGGATGCATAGCCCTCCATACTCCTGCCATCTAGGTACCTAACAAATCTTCTCTTAAACGTTCAAATCAAGCTTGCACGCACCACCTGCACTGGCAGATCATTCCACACTCTCATGAAGCTCTGAATGAAGAAGTTTCCCCTCATGTTCCCTTTAAACTTTTCACATTTCACCCTTAACCCACGACCTCCAGTTGTAATCCCACCCAACTTTAGTGGAAAAAAGTCTGCTTGCATTTACCCTTTCTATACCCTCATGATTTTGTATACTTCTATCAAATCTTCCCTCAATCTTCTATATCCCAAGAAATAAAGTCCTAACCTATTTGATCTTCCCTTGTAACTCAGGTCCTCCAGTCCCAGCAACATCCTTGTAAATTTTCTCTGTACTCTTTCAACCGTATTTACATCTTTCCTGTAGGTAGGTGACAAAAACTGCACACAATAATCCAAATTAGGCCTCAGCAATGTCTTACACAACTGCAATATAACATTCCATCTCGTGTCATACCTCTCTTATTCCTCAGTTCCACTCATACCACCTCACTAGACGAGTTCTCCAATCTGTCCTGACTGAGCAGTGCCATGATATTTGCCATGACTAGCAACGCCAACCCTCCCGTTTTGTCATGTCAAAATCAACAGAACCCCGGAATATTGAGTTGCCAGTCCTGCCCCTCCTGCAACCAAGTCTCACTAATGGCTACAATGTCATAATTCTATGGGCTCATCCACATTTTGGCACTCTCGTTCCCTTCCCCCTGTAACTCTAGCTTAAACCTCCCTCACCCCCACCCTATGCAGCACTAGCAAACCTTCCCACTAGGATATTAGTTCCCTTCCAGTTCAGGAGCAAACCGTCTCTTCTGTACAGGTCCCACCTTCACTGGAAGAGAACCCAATGATCCAAAAATCTTAAGCCCTCCCTCCTACACCAACTCCTTAGCCACAGGTAAAGCTGTATGACCTTCCTGTCCCTGGCCTCACTAGCACGTGGCATGGGTAGCAATCCTGAGATCACAACCCTGGATGTCCTGCCCTTTAAACTCATCATTGAACTCCCTGACTTACTTAGTAGAACCTCGTCACTCGTCCGAACCATGTCATTGGTACCTACACAGACCACGACTTCTGGCTGCTCACCTTCCCACTTAAGAATTCTGAAGGCTCAATCTGAGATGTCCCAGCCCCTGGCACCTGGGAGGCAACATACCATCTGGGAATCTCATTCTCGTCCACAGAACCTCCTTTCTGCTCCCCTAATGAATCCCTATCACCACAGTGTCTTCCTACTTCCCTTCTGAGCCAGAGACAGACTCAGTGCCAGAGTCCCTCAGTGACTTTCCTCTGCTGCGTCATTCCACCCCCCCCCCCACAAATATTATCCAAATTGATATACCTGTTGCTGAGGGGGATGGGGGTACTCTGCACTGGCTCCTTAACCCCTTTCCCTTTCCTGACTGCCACCCAGTTTCCTGTGTCCTGCAGTTTGGCTGTAACTACTTCATGTCCTGAGCACCTGTGATGTAGCAAAAACATTTCAGTGTTTCACTATTAAACATAATTTGCCACTGAAGGAGATGGTAGGGCAGTTGGGCAAGAACTTAGAGAGCATCTCAAAAAAACATTGGCAGGTGTCTGTATTATTTAACTGATTTGGGGGGGGGGGGTGGTATTTTCAAGAAGACTTGGCTATATGGCTGCCAGAGGTGCATCAGTTAAATTTAGGAATGATAAAGAGGCCAGAACTGAAGGAGGATTGTGATCTTGGAGGGCTTATAGAGTTGGAGGAGATTACAAAGATAAGAATGAGCAAGGCAAAGTAAGGACTTAAAGCAAGAGGAATTTTCTTTTAATTTAATATGTTTCATAACTGGGAACCAATGTGGATTAAAAAGGTACTGTGATACATGTTATATCACAGGCAGAACTTTGAATGACCTCAGGTTCACAAATGATGAGACAAGGGAGTCCAGCCAGGAGATCATTGGAATAGTCAGGTCTAAGAGGAGCAGAGGGTTCCAGTAGCAAATGAACTACGGCAGGGATAGAATCGGGCACTGTCACACATAATGTGGTCTCATTGCCATAGATATGTCGTCCAAAGCTCAACTCAGTCACCAAAACTGCACATAGTCATGTTCAAGATCAGATGGTGGACAGGAAGGGAGCAAGGAGTCATTAACAAGGGATCAACTGAGGTGGTGCAGCAGACAGAGGATTGAATTGACTTTATTACTTACATCCTTCACATACATGAGTAGAAATCTTTACATTATGTCTCTGTCTAAATGTGCAATTTATAGTAATTTGTAATAAATAGTATGTACAACAGAACAGTCAATATAACATAGAAATACAATTGTATCAGCATGAATTAATCAATCTGATGGCCTGGTGGAAGAAGCTGTCCCGGAGCCTGTTGGTCCTGGCTTTTATGCTGCGGTACTGTTTCCCAGATGGTAGCAGCTGGAATAGATTGTGGTTGGAGTGACTCAGGTTCCCAATGATCCTTCGGGCCCTTTTTACGCACCTATCTCTGTAAATGTCCTGAATAGTGGGATGATCACATCTACAGATGCACTGGGCCGTCTGCACCACTCTCTGCAGAGTGAGTCCTGTGATTGAGGGAGGTACAGTTCCCATACCAGGCAGTGATGCAGCCAGTCAGGATGCTCTCAGTTGTGACCCTATAGAAAGTTCTTAGGATTTGGGGACTCATGACAAATGTCTTCAACCGTCTGAGATGAAAGAGGCGCTGTTGTGCCTTTTTCACCACACAGTCGGTATGTACAGACAACGTGAGATCCTTGGTGATGTGTATGCCGAGGAACTTAAAGCTGTTCACCCTCTTAGAAGAATGATCAGACAATGAAACTCATGCGCTATACATTTGGTTATACTCTGACCCTTCACAGTCAAACAGTTTGTGCACACTCAAACTCAAGCACTCAGGCAGGTAATCCAAGGTGGGTTAGCACCTTTTATACCACAGAAACAGACCATCACCCCACCCAGTACGTGTCAGTGTTAACCCCCGACTTCAACACCAGAGTCAAATCAAGAGCAAGCGGCCAAGGTTCCCCTAATCGTGAGGTAAACAAAGCAACCATATTAAAGCAGAGCGTTTGTAATCTTCCATCTCACATCAGTCCAGGGATACTGACACTAACATGCAGCCAATAAATCGACTTGCGAAGGTAAGCACACACCAGACTGAATTCAGAGATTCACAGCAGAGCTCTGCAAAAGCAACATTCCATCCACATGGAATTAAACAACACTTGACTGGTTATAGGGAAATCTACTAAATTTACCAGGGGCCTTGAAGTAAAAGCAATTTCTATTCATGTAGAAATGGCCTCATCTTGTGCCACGATGAGGCCACCCTCAGGGTGAAGAAGCAATACTTCATCTTCCATCCAGTTAGCTTCCAAAACTATGGCATAAATATCGATTTCTCCTTCCAATTAAAAAAAGTTCCCCTCCCCCTCTCCTCTTCTGTTCCACACTCTGGCCTCTTACCTCTTCTCCTCTGCCTATCACCTCCCCCAGAGCCCTTCTTCCTTCTTTTTCTTCTATATTCCACTTTCCTCTCCTATCAGATTCCTTCCTTTCCCACTCACCTGGTGCCTATCCTCCTTCCCCTCCCACCACCTTTTTATTCTGCCACCTTCCCCTTCTTTTCCAGTCCTGAAGAAGGGTCTCAGCCCGAAACGTTGACTGTTTGTTCATTTCCATAGATGCTGCCTGACCTGCTGAGTTCCTCCAGCACTTTGTGTGCATGTGTGTTGCTTTAGATTTCCATTATTTGCAGAACTTCTTGTGTTTTTATTTACGTAATGCCACTTGTAAAGTAAAATGGCACACAGTGCTTGACAGGCAGGTTACTAAACAAAAATTTCACTCTGGTGATTTTAGTTGAAGAAGTGAAAGTTTGGTTCATGAGATGGGTTTAATGAATGCATTGGAGACGGAAAGAGGTAGACGTACAGAGGGTTAGGGCAGTACTTCCAGAGTTTTCACCCTCAAGACAAACCTTCCAATGATGCAGCAATTAAATTCCGAGAAGAGCAAAGATCTCGAAAGAGAAAGTTAAAAGGGTAAAAGGGCTGGGGGGGGGGGGGGGGAGAGTCACAAAGGGATTTTACCACAACTCTTTTAACTCAGGCGAGTGTGAAGTGATGCATTTTAGGAAAATAAACGAGGACAGAACATACACATTGAATGTCAGGCCCCTGGAGAGGGTTATAGAGCAGAGAGACCAAGGGCTACAAATACATTTAATGGAAGTTCTTTTAAATGAACCTGGGGCCTACAAACCCCATGGCATAAAAAAGGTTGGGAACCCATTTTAGATGGATGAACACCTTATTTACCTTTGCAAAGGCAAGAACTGATAAGGGATAGTCAGCATGGCTCTGTGTGTAGGTAATCAAACATTTCACAATTTTTATTGAGATTATTTGAAGAGGTGACAAAGAGGATTAATAAAGGCAGGAGGGCAGATATTGTCTACGTGGATATTAGCAAAACCCACGACAAGCTCCTGCATAGTAGGCTGGTCTGGAAGGTTAGAGCAGATGGGTCAAAGGTGAGTTACCTAATTGGATACAAACTTGGCTTGGCAGTAGATGTCAGAGGGTGGTTCTTCAAATAAGGTAGGTGACCAGAGGTGTGTGTAGGAATTGGTGCTGGGTTCACTGTTATTATCATATATTAATGGTCTGGATGAGAATATAGATGGCAGGATTGCAGATGACACCAAAACTGGTGGTGCTGTGGACTGTTAAGAATGTTGTTTAAAGTTACAACCAGACATAGGTCAACTGAGAAAGTGGGAGAACAGCACATGGAATTTAACTCAGACAAGTGTAAACAGGACAGGGGCTTGCCTTTATTGCCTGAGGCACTGAGTACAAGAGTTGGGCATTACAGGTGTCCAAAACAGTGTGACTGCACTTGTGAGGTCTGATCACCAAACTACAGGAAAGATGTGACTGAGCAGAAAAGATTCACAAGGACATTGCCTGGATTAGAGGACTTGACTTATATAGAGCGAGTGGCGAGCACTGTGAGGGTCATGTTTTTTTACTTCTCCAGTGCGTTGAACACCATCTGCCCTCCTCTGCTGGGTGAGACGCTGACAGTGATGCAGGTGGATGCTTCCCTGGTGTCATGGATTATTGATTACCTGACTGGCAGACCACAGTATGTGTGCTTGCAACACTGTGTCAGACAGAGTGGTCAGCAGCACTGGGGCTCCACAGGGGACTGTCCTGTCTCCCTTTCTCTTCACCATCTACACCTCGGACTTCAACTACTGCACAGAGTCTTGCCATCTTCAGAAGTTTTCTGATGACTCTGCCATAGTTGGATGCATCAGCAAGGGAGACAAGGCTGAGTACAGGGATACAGTGGGAAACTTTGTCACATGGGGCGAGTAGAATCATCTGCAGCTTAATGTGAAAAAGACTAAGGAGCTGGTGGTGGACCTGAGGAGGGCTAAGGCACTGGTGTCCCCTGTTTCCATCCAAGGGGTCAGTGTGGACATAGTGGAGGATTACAAATAACTGGGGATACGAATGGACAATAAACTGGACTGGTCAAAGAACACTGAGGCTGTCTACAAGAAGGGTCAGAGCCATCTCTATTTCCTGAGGAGACTGAGGTCCTTTAACATCTGCCGGACTATGCTGAGGATGTTCTATGAGGCTGTGGTGGCCAGTGCTATCATATTTGCTGTTGTGTGCTGGGGCAGCAGGCTGAGGGTAGCAGACACCAACAGAATCAACAAACTCATTCGTAAGGCAGTGATGTTGTGGGAGTGGAACTGGACTCTCTGACGGTGGTGTCTGAAAAGAGGATGCTGTCCAAGTTGCATGCCATCTTGGACAATGACTCCCATCCACTCCATAATGTACTGGTTAGGTACAGGAGTACATTCAGCCAGAGACTCATTCCACCGAGATGTAACACTGAGCGTCATAGGAAGTCATTCCTGCCTGTGGCCATCAAACTTTACAACTCCTCCCTCGGAATGTCAGACACCCTGAGCCAATAGGCTAGTCCTGGACTTATTTCCACTTGGCATGATTAATTTGTTATTATTTAATTATTTATGGTTTTATATTGCTATATTTCTTCACTATTCTTGGTTGGTGCAGCTGTAACGAAACCCAATTTCCCTCGGGATCAATAAAGTATGTCTGTCAAAAATCTGGGACTGCATTCCCTGGAGCAAAGGAGGTCAAGAGGTGACATGATAGAGATACATAAAATTATGAGAGGCATAAATTGGACAGATTTCCAAATTCTGTATCCCATGGTAGGGGTGTCTAAAATGCCTGTAGGTTGAAGATGAGAGGGAAGAGTTTAAATAAACCTGATTCTGATTCTTTATCACCCGCATGTGTCATGAAATTTGTTAACTTAGCAGTAGCAGTTCAATGTAATACAAAATCTAGCAGAGAGAAAAAATAATAAGTAAATCAATTATAGTATACATATATTGAATAGATTAAAAATTGTGCAAAAACAGAAATAAATATATTAAAAAAGTGAGGTAGTGTTCAAGGGTTCAATGTCCATTTAGGAATCTGATGGCAGAGGGGAAGAAGTTGTTCCTGAATCTGAATGGTAAATATTTCACACAAAGAGCATTTGGAATGAGGTGGTGGAGGCAGGAATAAGAAGAATATTGAAGTAGTATCTGGACAGGCACTTGAATGAGCAGGGCAAGGAAGGAAAAGGAATTAATGGAGGCAAGTAGGATGAGGTGGTTGCCATAGATGTAATGGGCCAAAGGGTCTGTCCTAATACTATGCAACTCTATGACATGCAATGGTATGTAGAGACAAAAGTCACACGAATGTGCTAATTGCATATAAAGACACCATGGAGAAATTTCAGGGCAAAGCTGATTGACATTACTATTAATTTTACCATTGATATGGGCCGTACCTTAGTTCAGAAGAGTAGGCGCAAATGATCTTCCTACCTCCTGCAGCAGACATTCAAATGGCCTCCATGAGTTATAGTTTTCAGTTATGGAAGCTTCTTTAAACCAAAACTGCAAACACCCCCATGCACACAAACACACATGAATGCTTGTGTACATACACAAACAAACCTGAGGCGCATACACACACGCACATACAGTACACACCCAGGTGCAGATACAAACACAGGTGTCCATACCTAAGCACACATACACCAACGTGCATACACACAAGTACAAGAACATTCAAACACAGACACACAATGGTAGAGAATTCTTTTTCTGCAGTGTTATATGGATTGGTGAAGCGCATTTTATTCATTACAAGCTATCCCTCCAAGACTTTTCTTCCACTTTGAAGTATTTGAGCCCGTCATTTGGACACAAGATCAAGTAAAATGAAAATCAATCTGGCATGCCAAAAAGCTTTGCTGTTTATGTCTTTAAGCCTTGACATTCTGACTGGATTCCTGGCATGAAATGGACTCCCAGTTACATAATTGCGCTTAAATCAATAGCCTGTTACTGGTACACTGTATTCAGTTGCTTGCATTTAGTGACTCAGTAAATACTTGCATAACAAATTGGTCAAGTTGAGATAGGTTTGATTGCCCCGCACATCATTAAAAACGTCCATTACACCAAGTCAAGCAATTTCATTCTGACTAACACAAGCTTTCACTGGGGAATCAGTTTGAAAAGGTCAGCCGTAATCAAAAACATCCCCATGATCCCCGCCGATCTTATTTGTATGAGGTAGATATCATTAATCTCTTTCGAAGATTTGCTGGCTGGATTTTGTGCTCATTAAAGGTTGTCAGTGGTCAGATTAATACCTTTTTCCCCATGGGTATTAGCACCAATGTACCATGCTGAAGGATCCTCATCTTGTCAGACTTCCCACTGCTTCGCACAAACACAGGAGAAGTTCACATCTACATGTTCCATTTGCTCAGACAGACTCTAAACATTCTGAGGTACCAGCAGTGGTCCAAAACAGACCAGGATTCTACTGTGCATGAAATAACTAGCATATTTGCCTCGTATAGTAGCCACACCAGAAGCATTTTGTTTTATATGAAGTATCTCGGGCTGCTCAGGAGAGAAAAGAATTTGCAAGCCAAATTATTTCATTAACTGTGTTCTGGTGTAAACCAGTCCTCCCTCTTGCTCACCTTAGCATAAAAAGCTTTAAATTTTATTGTGCCATCTTTTCTTGTGTAATTGCGCAATGAATGACATTTATTATTTCACTTGTCTGGGAATTGTTTTTGTGCTTGTAATTTGTCAATCTGATTTGCTCATGAGACAAAGGCTGCTTCACACCAACAGGCATCAAAGTATCTCAATGCTGACTGGAATCTGACTGACAGACAAGTACAAGGTTCCCCTGATGAGCAGTCTATTTGTATGCTGTTGGTGGGGAAGAAGGGTAGATCAAGGGGAAATCTAAATCTTCCTTTTCCGTACATAGAATAAACAATCAAAAACTTATGGCACACTTCCCTCTCTCCCACCCCCCCCCCCCCAATTAGGCAAGAAAATAGCAGAGTGATAAAATCTCCCTGTTAGTCTTAGGCAATACTTGACCAGAAGGGTTTTATTTTAGCAATTAAGCTTCCAGATAGAATTTAAAAAGCTGTAGCCACACTTACTGTGTTTGAAAGTGACCTAAATTAAGAATATGGCGATTTATTATCAAGCACTGAAGATATAAAGTCTTTGCCGTCCCTCACATAACTTTGATGTTCCTTTTCAAAATGGCAGCTGAGCAACCTTCTCCAATCAGGGAAGGAAAAACAAATCAGCCAATCATGACAGACCTGTAATAATGCTTCTTTCAATCCTCTCTTCTTGTCAAAAAAAAACCCCACTTAATCATTTCAAATGAGTATTACTCCCGGGGAGAAGAATGGCAGAATTATTGCGGTTGTAAAGGAGGGCTTGGAAATTGCTAGATGGCATTTGCTCCAATTCTTTCTTTAAGTGCATCATTGACAAGAGAGAAATGGTTCAGCTGCTGCATGGTAAATCATTTCACTCTTGTGTTTAAAATCAACGCTCATCAAGCAGTGACAGATTAGGAAGTGAATGGGATGCTCCTTTAATTAGAAATGAAAACTGGGTAATGGAGGTGGTTCTGAATACAAGCTGGTTGGTCCCATAATTAACCAAGTATTGCATGATTTACATTAGGTGTTATTTGTATTATGATTGCAGAGAAGCCAAGTTATTCATCAGGAGAGGAGTTCAAATCCCACTAAGGCCACTGAGGAATTTAAATTCAAGCAGTGAAATAATTTCAGATAAAAAATACTAATCTCAATAATGGTCACCATGACATTACCCAGCCACCAGTATAAACCTATCTGCTGCATTTCCCCAGTCTGACCTACGCGACTCCATATTTAGCAATGTGGTTGATTGAAAACTGGTGCTTCAGCTCAGGGGCAGCCGGGAGGATGCCAGAGAAGCATGTATCCTAACTGGTTGTATCACGGCTGGGTATGGAAACACGGCCTAGGAACGGAAAGGGTTACAGAAAGTGGTGGATACACCTCAGTTCATCGCAGGCAAAGTTCTCTCCACGATGGGCTACATTTACATGGAGCACTGCCACAAGAAAGCACAAAACCCCCTCCATCCAAACCATGCCCTCTTTTTCCTACTACCTGCAGACAGGAGGTACAGGAGCCTTGGGTCCCACACCACCAGGTTCAGGAATAGTTATTATCCTACAACCACATACCTGAACCAGCAAAGATAACTTCACTGACTATTACTCTGAACTGATTCTACAACCTACAAACTCAATTTTAAGAACTCCAAACTCTTGTTCGCAGTATTAATTTTATTTGCACAGTTTGTCTTCTTGGTGCACACTGGTAGGTTGATTGCCAGTCTTTGTGTGCAGATGTATAGATTTTCATAAAATTCTTATTTTTTCCTGTAAATACCTACAAAAAAATTAATTTCAAATAGTATATGGTAACATAGACATACTTTGATAATAAACTTACTTTGACACACACCCAGCTCCTCCAACCCCAGCAAAGTAAGTGCTGTGTTTGCGTCAGATGTTAAATCAAAGGCCCCCTGTTGGAAGAATCTTAATGATGCACTGCCTCAAAAAAAAATCCAGGCCATGCCATCTTCTTGCAGCTACCACCAGGGAGCAAATACAAAAGCCTAGAGGTCCACACTAGGTTCAGCCATTCTGTTCTTGAACCAACCCAAATCACTACAGTTCAGCTGACCACTTTGAAGGGTGGTCAAAGTGATGGGTTTTTAATTGTTCTAGCTGTGTTATATTTTTTAAAACTTGTGTATAATTTATGCTTCATTTCTGCTTTTCCTTGTGAATGTTACTTATATGATGCCATGTGCCGGTGATTCTGCTGCAAGGAAGATTTTCCTTGCACCTGTGCATACATGTACCACACATATGGTAATAAACTCAACTTTGACTTTGAAGTACTTCGAAACATCCTGACATTTTGAAAGGCGCTATAGAATTGCAAGTCTTCCTTTGAGAAAAGTGAGGCATGTTTGCTTTCATTTCTATTTAATTTCAATTTAAGTCAGCAAGGAAACAAAGGCATCTTGCAAAGTAGAGTGCTGTAATGACAATGCCCCTGTTGGGAAACATGATTGAAATCCAATAACCACAAAGATATTACTCACATTGACTTCTACTTAGCCACAGATTTTTTAATATTTAAGGCCATGTTTAGATATTGCTATGAAAAAAGATGTCTGTCTGCTGTTTACCTTTCACCTTCTCTCTGTCAATAACGATTAAAATAGTTTTGTCAAGCTTTGTAGCAGGTGACAAGACAAATTCTTTCATTCCCAGCCTGATCAAGGAGGCTATTACACCACATGACACTCGTTTGAAAGACACCCGTTAGGGATTGTCAATACTGATGCTTCCTGCAACAGATAATGATAATATTTTACTTTAGATTCATTGCAGAATTGGCTGTTTGACAGGGTCACAGTCTCTCACAACTCAGCAGCTCACTGAACGAGAACAGAACTATATTTCTCAGCAATACTAAAATGAAATCATTTTGGTAGCTTGGGTAAAGGCTTGTCTTTCCCCTAATGATTATAGTTTTGTAAGGATTGAATAAGCCATGGCGAAGGCAGAGGGGGGGGGGGGGGTGGTTTCAGAGGGACACGGAGGCCGTCTGTAGACTGCCAGCTAACTAAAAGAGTCATTAATGTCAATGGAACCCGATGAGCCAAGGTGAATCCCAAGCACGGTTAAAGACTAATTTTTCTGCATTGAATGTTAAGTACAGTTCCTTGGAAATACTTTTGAAATGCTGATATTTCTGTTTCTGAATTTTTAGTTGTTCATGCATTACAATTTACCCTGTTTTTGGGGACTCTACTGTTTTAAAAGGAGCACGTGATTCACAAATAAAATTTTTCAGACAAATTAATCAAAATTCCTGCTTGTAATACTCATTTATGTGAATGAAGGGTTGGGGGCTGAATACTTTTTCAAGGCACTGTATAGCTGCTTCTGTGATCCTTGTGCACTTCCTGACTGAACTATACTACAACCATTATTTTGGAATGAGTTGAATTCTGCCATTAATTCACCAAAAAATTTGCTAATGTACACCAGCCAAGGGTCCAGCGCCCAATGCCCATAACATGTAAAGGACAGAAGGACAAAACATGCGATGAAAGATTTCACCTTTGTCTTCATTTCTCTTTGTTTACTTTACACAAAGATCTTGTTTTTGCTCAGTCCTTTTGTTCCTGACTGTATGGTATAGAATGTCACAGTACAGGCCCTTCGGCCCACAATGTTTTGCCGACCTTCTAAGCTAATCCAAGATCAATCCAACCCTTCTCTCCTACATAGCCCTCCATTTTTCTATCAATATACTTATCTAAGAGTTGAAATGGCTCCAGTGTATTTGCCTCTAGGGCTACCCCTGGCAGGGCATTCCCATTCAGTCACCACCCGCTGCTTAAACCTACCTCTGACATGTCCCCATATGTTCCTCCAATCACCTTAAAATTGTGCTGCCCTGATTTGCCATTTCCACCCTGGGGAAAATGTGTTTGGCTAACCACTCGATCTATAACTTCTATTCTATGCTGTTGTTGTTTCAATAGGCACATTTAATGTCACAGAAATGTATACAATATACATCCTGAAATTCTTATTCTTGGCAACCATCCACGAGAACAGGGAAGTGCCCCAAAGAATGAACGACAGTTAAACGTTAGAACCCCAAAGCCCCCCCAGCTGCCCCTCCCACGCACAAGCAGCAGCAAAGCATCAATAAAGACACAGACTTGCAGTAATCCAAAGACTACTCATTCACCCAGTAATTCGACCATATCACAGGCTCTCTCTCTCTCCCTAATACCTACGTGCTTGTGATGCTGCTGCAAGCTTTCCCACTGTGTTGCACCTCACTGTAATTGTGCACATGACAATAGACTCGACTTGCCAAACGCTGCTTGATGAGAGATTCTAGAGGAAGGGAAAAGGGATGCAAGTTGCTCAGTCACCTCTCACAAGCACTGCAAACAAACACACACAAAACGCTGGTGGAACGCAGCAGGCCAGACAGCATCTATAGGGAGAAGCACTGTCGACGTTTCGGGCCGAGACCCTTCGTCAATACACCACACTTTTCACGTGGAAATACTGCATAAAGCTGAAAAGAGATTACCACAGGAAAGTAATCAAGGGTTAGACATGACCAGTGCAAAGGATGAAAAATAGAGAAGGTTGTACAAAGAGTTACAGAGAGTAGAGCCTTGTTAATTCAGGAAACACCTCCTATATCAGGTGATGCATTTTGCAAAGTCAAAACAGCTCAGGATTTACACTATGAATGGAAGGATACAAGGGATAGTTGGATGAAATCAGAGTCAGAAGTAGATCTATCCTGGGCCCAACACATTGACATAATCACAAAGAAACCACGCCAGCCTGCCTACTTCATTAGGAGTTTTAGGATGCATAAATGTACAGTTAATGCACAGGATCACAAGAGGCTGCACAGGGGCACAGTTGCAGTCGAATCAGCGCAGTTGGCCTCACGCAATCGGAGAGCGAGAGATTTCAATAAAGAAGCTTTTGCGGAATTTCGGTAGCACAGGTGGTCTCACGCATTAGCAAAGGCAAATAGAAATAAGGCAGGGAAGAGTGGAGTGGCCATGGTGTGAGTACGCCAGTGCTAGAGTGGGGAGGCTTTGGCTCATCAGGCTAGGGTGAGAAAAGTGTCTGCCAAATTTCTTCATTCTTCATCCTTTGTTAGTTAAAGAAGTGAGAATGGCTGTGTGTGAGATATGGGAACTCTGGGAGACCTCCAGCCTCCCGGATAACAACATCTGCATTAGGTGCAGCTCCTCAGAGAACGCGTTAAGGAACTAGTGCTGGAGCTTGACGACCTTCGGCTCATTCGTAAGCGTGAAGAGATGTTAGAGCGACAGGGGGTGGGGGGGGGGGGGGGGGAGTCACACCCAAGTTGCAGGAGGCAGGTAAATGGTGACTGTCCAAAGGGGGAAGGGAAATGGCAGCCAGTACAGATTATCCGAGGCTGTTCCCCTCAACAATAAATATACCATGGGGGGGGGGGTCTGATCGGGTCTCTGGCACGGAGTCTGGCGCTGTGGCTCAGAAGGGAAGGGGGGGGAGAAGAGGACTGCAGTGGTGATTGGGTATTCCATAGTGAGAGGAGCAGACATGAGATTCTGTGGACGCGCTAGAGACACCCGGATGGTATATTACCTCCCAGGTGCCAGGGTCAGCGATGTCTCAGATTGAGTCCACAACATTCCAAAGGGGGAAAAGTTGAGCAGCCAGAAAGTTTGGTACATATTGGCACCAGTGACATGGATAGGAAAAGCAAGGAGGTCCTGAAAAGAAAATTAAGGGAGCTAGGTAGAAAGCTGAGAAGCAGGAACTCCAGGGTAGCAATCTCTGTGCCATGTGCCAGTGAGGGTAAGAATAGGATGAATGGCAGATGAATGTGTGGTTGAGAAACTTGTGCAGGGGCCAGGGTTTCAGATTTCTGGATCATTGGGATCCCTTCTGGGAAGGTATGACCTGTACAAAAGGGACGTGTTACACCTTAACCAGAGGGGGACCAATATCCTTACAGGCAGGTTTGCTAGAGCTGTTGGAAAAGGTTTAAACTAATTTGGCAGGGGGATGGGAACTGGAGTGACAAGGCTGTTGGTTTACAAGCAGAGGCAGTGTGTAGTGAGACTGTCCGGAAGGACAGGCAGATGATAGGGCAAAATTGCAGGCAGTGGGGTGAGTTGCAGAGTAAAAGGGGAACAAGGAATAAATAAGGGTGTTGGACACAGGATGGAAGGTTTTATATTTGAATGCACACAATATCCAAAATAAAGCAGATGATCCTGTAGTAAAGGTAGAGATTGGAGGTATGGCATTGTGGGCATCACTGAGTTGTGGCTGAAAAATTATAGCTGTAAGCTTAACATCCAAGGATACATACTGTACTGAAAGGACAGGCAGGTAGGCAGATGGGGTGGGGAAACTCTTAGTAAAAATTGAAATCAAATCCATAGAAAGAGCTGACATAGGATCAGAAGATGCAGTATCCTTGTGGGTAGAGTCAAGAAACTGCAAGGGTAAAAAGACCCTGATGGGAGTTGTATACAGGCCTCCAAATAGGAGCCAAAATGTGGAGTACAAATTACAATGGAAGAGAGAAAAGGCTGGTCAAAAGGGCTATGTTACGATAGTCATGGAGGGTTTCAATATGCAGATAGATTGTGAAAATTGAGTTGCTGCTGGATCCCAAGAGAGAATTTATAGTTTGCCTGTAAGATAGCTTTTTAGAGCTGCTTGTGGTTGGGCCCACTCAATGATCAGTTACTCTGCATTGAGCATTGTGTAATAAACTGGATTTGATTAGGAAGCTTAAGGTAAAGGAACCCTTAGGGCACATTGATCATAATACGATGGAATTCACCTTGCAGTTTGAGAGGGAGAAGCTAAAGTCAGCTGTATCTGTATTCCAGTGGAGTAAAGGGAATTACAGAGGCACGAGAGAGGAACTGGCCAAAGTTGATTGGAAAGGGACACCAGCAGGGATGATGGCAGAGCAGCAACGGCTGGAGTTTCTGGAAGCAATCTGGAAGGTGCAAGATAGATACATCACAAATAAGAAGTGTTCAAAAGCAGGAAGACACAACCGTGGCTAACAAGGGAAGTCAATGCCAACATAAAATCGAAAGAGAAGGCGTATAATAGAGCAAAAATTAGTGGGGAGTTAGAGGATTGGGAAGCTTTTAAATACTAACAGAAGGCAACTAATAAGCCACGAGGAAGAAAAAGATGAAATATGAATGTAAGCTATCAGAGGATACCAAAAGTTTTTTTTCATATATATGAAGAGTAAAAAGAGATGCAAAAGTTAATATTGGACCACTGGAGAGGTAGCAATGGGGGAGCAAGGATATGCCGGATGAACTGAATATGTATTTTTACATCCGCCTTCACTGTGGAAGGCACTAGCAGCATGCCAGAAGTTGGAGAGTGTCGGGGGTAGAAGTGAGTGCAGTTGCTAGGTAGAAGGTGCTGAGGAAAATGAAAGGTCTGAAGGAGATAAGTCACCTGGACCAGATGGACTACACCCCAGGGTTCTGAAAGAGGGAACTGAAGAGGTTGTGGAGGCATTAACAATGATCTTTTAAGAATCACTAGATTCTGGAGGACTGGAAAATTGAAAAAAAAAAATCACTCCACTTTTCATGAATGGACTAAGTCAGAAGCAAGGAAATTATAAGCCAGTTAACCTGACCTCAGTGGTTGGTAAGATGTCAGAGTCAATTGTTAAGGATTTGGTTTTAGAGTACTTGCAGGAACGTGATAAAATAGTCAGCATGGTTTCCTTAAGGGAAAATCTTGCCTGACAAATCTATTGGAATTCCTTGAGGAAGTAACAAGCAGGATAGACAAAGGCGAGTCAGTGGATATTGTTTGCTTGAATTTTCAGAAGCCTTTAACAAGGTGCCACACATGAGACTGCTCAGCAAGAAGAAAGCCTCTGGTATTACAGGAAAGATACTTGCATTCATAGAGCATTGGCTGATTAGCAGGAGGCAAAGAGTGGGAATAAATATGATTGTCTAATGGTGACTAGTGGTGTTCTGCAGGGGTTGGTGTTGGGATCGCTTCTGTTTACTTTGCATGTCAATGATGTAATTGATGGCTTTGAGGCCAATTTTGCAAATGATTCAAAGATAGGTGGAGGGGCAGATAGTGTTGAGGAAGCAGGGGACTGCAGAAGGACTTGGACAGATTAGAAGAATGGGCAAAGAAGTGGCAGCAAATGGAATACAGTATTGAGAAGTGTATGGTCCTGCACTTTGGTAGAAGAAATGAAGGGATGACTGTTTTCTAAATGGTGAAAAAAAATACAAAACACTGAGGTACAAAGGGACTTGAGAGTCCTTGTGCAGGATTCCCCAAGGTTAATTTGCAAGTTGAGTCTGTGGTGAGGAAGGCAAATGCAATGTTAGCCTTCATTTCAAGAGGACTAGAATATAAAAAGCAATGATGTAATGCTGAGGCTGTATAAAGCACTGGAGAGGCCTCTTATAGAACTCTGAGCAGTTTTGGGCCCCCTTAAGGATTTGCTAACATTGGAGAGGGTTCAGAAAAGGTTCACAAAGATTATTCCAGGAATGAAAGTTTTACCGTATGAGGAGTGACTGATGGTTCTGGGCTTTTACTCACTGGCATTTAGAAGAATGAGGGGAATCTTATTGAAACCTATCAAATTTTGAAGGGTCTGGATAGAGTGGATGGGGAGTAGATATTTCTTATAGTAGGGGAGTCTAGGGCTAGAGGGCACAACTTCAGAAAACAGATACATCCATTTAGAATGGAGATGAGGAGGAATTTCTTAAGCCAGAGGATGATGAATCTGTGGATTTCATTGCCACAGGCATCTATGGAGGCCAGGTTGTTGGGTATATTTAAAGCAGAGGTCGATAGGTTCTTGATTGGTCGGGGGGGTGAAAGGTTATGGGGAGACAGTGAGAGAAGAGTGCTGAGAGTGAAATGGATCAGCCATGATTAAATGGCAGAGCTGATTCATGGGCCAAATGGGCGAATTCTGCTCCCATATCTTATGGTCTTTGACTCTGCCGTCTCCATCGTGGGTACAAACCTCCCCATCATTGAGGACACCAAGGAGCAGCGCATGAAGAAGATGGCATCCATCATTAAGGACACATTATCTGCGGCATGCCTTCTTCTCATTACTACCATCAGGGAGGAGGTACAGAAGCCTAAAGACCCACAGTCAATGTTTTAGAAACCGGTTCTTCCCCTTTGCCATCAAAATTCAGAATGCCCCATGAATACAATCTCAGTATAGTGATTTTTATGTCTTGCACTGAACTGCTGCCACAAATCAACAAATTTCAAGATATATATTGAGGTAATAAATTTGATTCTGATTCGGAGGCAGGGTGGCGAGACAAAAACACTTAGTGCCCTGACTGGTGAAGCCCAGTGTGCTGAGTATTGGATGTGGGACATTACATTGTACAAGGGAGGCTTCACTGTGTATAGTTTTGCTCACGTTATTATAGGAAAGATATGATTAAACAGGAGGAAAGGCCTGAGTTACATGGAGAGATTGATCAGGTTAGGTCTTTGTTCCTTAGGATGTACAAGAATGAGGGTAGACTTCACAGAAATGTTCATAAAATTATGAAGAGCATAGATAAGGTGGAAGGTAACAGTCTTTTCCCCAGGGTTAATGAGTCCAAAGCCAGGGGGCATACAGTTAGGGAGAGACAGGAAAGATTTAAAAAGGGAGCTGAGAGGCAACTTTTTCCACACAGATGGTGGTCAGTATATGGAATGATCTCCCAGAGGAAGTGGTTGAGGGAGTTACAACAGCATTATTTAAGAAGCACTTAAATGGATATAGGGAGGGACGGGTCTTAGAAGCATACAGGCAAAACAAACAAAATTAGACTAGCTGGGTGGGCACTGTGGTCAGCATGTATTTGTGGGGCTGAAGGGCCTGTATCCAGGCTGAATTTCTCTATGCTATATGATCAGACCTGGAGACTGGGAGCGACTGGAGTGAATAAATTTGCACTAATAGTTTGGGCTTTGTTTGGCTGGGAGCCATGGATGCTTTAATCAGTCCTCATCTTCAGAAGCATGACCCTTTAAAAATGAAGATAAAGTTTTCCTCTCAAGTTGGTTAATCTTTACAATACTCTACACAATCGGAGTTGAATCTTGAGCATTTCAAGAAGACTAGTATATAAAAGCAAGGAAGCAATAGTGCTAAAGCTTTATAAGGCATTGCTCAGACCACATTTGGAGTATTGTGAGCAGTTTTAGGCCCCATGTCTAAGAATCCAGGAGGCTTGTGAAAATGATCCTAGTATTGAAACTGGGTCTGTACTCACTGGAATTTAGAAGCACGAGGAGAAAAATCTCACTGAAACCTACCAATTACTAAAAGGCCTAAATAGAGTGGACATGGAGAGGATGTTTCCTTTTGCAGGAGAGTCTAGGACCAAAGGACACAGCCTCAGAAAACAAGCACATCCCTTTAGAATAGAGATGAGGAAGAATTTCTTTAGGCAGAGGGTGGTGAATCTGTGGAGTTCTTTGCCATAATGGGCTGTAGAGGCCAAGTCATTGAGTATATTTAAAGCAGTTGGTGATCAGTTCTTGATTAGTAAGGGCGGCAAATGTTTATAGGGAGAAGGCAGGGGAATGGAGTTGAGAGGGATAATAGATCAGCCAATATTGAATGGTGAAGCACAATTGATGGGCCAAAGGAACAGAATTAGGCCACAAGTCTTATGTTCTTAATCTAGGCTAACATGGCAATGCAGGACCAAGGGAACGTGACATTGTCAGAGACGCTGGCTTTCAAACAAGATGTTGACCTGAGATCCGACATTCAATTCTGTTCAAAAACAGGGGAGATCTCCCCTCTGTCCCAGCCAAAATGTATCCCTCAAAGTGGAAGTCAAAGTTGAGTTTATTGTCAGTTGCACAAGTACAGAAGTGCACAGGTGCAATGAAAAACATCCTTGCAACAGCATCACGGGCACTTAGCATCATATGAGCAGCATTAACAAAAACAAATTAAACACAAATTATACATAATTTTTACAAGGAGGAATGCAATCAGAAGAAGAAAAAGTCTATTTTAGTGCAAAATGATCAAGGTGATCAAGTGTAGTGATTAAGGTTGTGCAGTCTGGTTCAAGAACAAAATGGTTGAAGGGAAGTAGCTGTTCTTGAACCCAATGGTGTGGGACTTCAGGCTTCTGTACCTCCTGCCTGGCGGTATATGCAAGGGGACTGCATGGTGGAGATCCTCGAGGCTAGAAGTCTTCTTAATACAGCGCTTCCCGCAGACACTGCCAATGATACATCACTGAAAAACAGATGCACTTGTCAGTTTCACTTGATGTTTGTGGGAGCTTGCTGCATACAAATTGGCACGTGTATTTCCTACACTTGAATAGTGACAACCCTTGGTCATAAAGCACCTTGGATTGTTGTGAAAGGAACGAAAGAATTGCAAGTCTTCCTTTATGGATACTCTGGCTTTCCCATACTCAGAAGGAAGTGATATTCAGGACCTTGGAGAGAGAAAATCTGGAGTACACTGTGAAACCTAAGGAAATCTTGGCTTTGAAAGTGATGGACGACACACAAGATTGAATGATTGAGAAAATAGTGATCAGTACTTCAAGAAAATAGGAGCAGAAGGCCGTTCAGCCCTTTAAGCTGATTCAATATGATCATGGCCAATTGTCCAGATTCAATTCCGTTTCAGCTCTCCACAAATCCTTTAGACCCTCTAGCCCTTAGAACAATTCTTCAGAGGAAAAATAAATCAGCCATGATCAAATGGCAGAGCAGACTTGATGGGCTAAATGGCCTAATTCTGCTCTTTTGTCTTATTGTCATAGTCAAGGCAGACTATGACAATACAGGCATTACACTACAGGCATGTCAAGGTTTATGGGTAGTAGGCAAGGAAGAATGGAGGACAAGATTGGATCAACCATGACATAACTGAGTGGAACACTAGGCTTGAGAGGCCGAAGAGTTGAATCCACTTATATCCTCCAACCCCTTCAGCTAAAAGCCAGTGGGTCCAGAAGACCATAAATATGATATGGGAGCAGAATTAGGTAATTTTGGCCCATTGAGTCTGCTCCACCATGTGTTCATAGCTGATATATTATCCCCCTCAACATTGTTCTTCTGCCTTCTCCCCATAGCCTTTAACACCCTCACTAATCAACAACCTATCAACCTTCACTTTAAATGTATCCAATGATTTCTCCTTCACAGCTGTCCAGTGAGTTCCACAGATTCACCATCCTC
The DNA here is from genome assembly GCF_048418815.1 of Hemitrygon akajei. Taxonomy (NCBI): domain Eukaryota; kingdom Metazoa; phylum Chordata; class Chondrichthyes; order Myliobatiformes; family Dasyatidae; genus Hemitrygon; species Hemitrygon akajei. Next base: position 19,253,078 of record NC_133141.1, on the reverse strand, counting down.
TGGCTAAAGAAATTCCTCAACATCTGTTCTAAAGGGATGTCCAACTATTCAGAGGCTGTGCCCTCTCCTCTGGTCCTGGTCTCCCTCACTATAGGAACCATCCTCTCCATATCCACTCTATATTGGCCTTTCAATATTTGATAGGTTTCAATGATATCCCCCCTCATTCTTCTGAACTCCAGCAAATACAGGCTCAGAGCCATCAAACACTACTCACACATTAACCCTTTCAGTCCAGGGATCATTCTCATGAACCTTCTCTGCACCCTCTCCAAGGCCAGCACATCCTTTCATAAGAGAAGGGGCCCAAAACTGCTCACCATATTCCAAGCATGATCTGACCAATGCCTCAAGGCCTAAGCATTACCTCCTTGGTTTTTAAAAATATATATATACTTTAGACCTCTTAAAATGAATGCTAACATTGCATTTCCCTTCGTTACCACCAATTCAACCTGCAAGTTGACCTTTAGGGAAATCTGCACTAGGACTCCCAAGTCCCTTTGCACCTTGGATTTCTGAATTTACTCCCCATTTAGAAAATAGTCCACACCTTTATTCCTTCTACCAAAGTGCATGAGCATACACTTCCTTATGCTATATTCCATCTGACATTTAGTTGCCTATTCTTCTAATTTGTCCAAGTCCTTCTGCAGACTTCCCACTTCCTCAGCACTACCTGCCCCTCCACCTATCTTTGCATCATCTGCAAACTTGGCCAGAAAGCTATCAATTCTGTCATCTAAATTATTAACATACAAAGTAAAAAGCTATCCCAACCCAGACCCCTGCACAACATCGCTAGTCAGCCATCAAAGGCCCTTTCCATCACAGTAACAATTTCACACACCCTCTGATTCTGACAGAGGTCTCCTAAGTCATCTCACAATCCCTTAGTGGGGTAAGAGGATAAAGAGGTGAATCCCCAGTCCTGTTCCCAGCACTGTACAGTTCCCTACCTGTGCCAGCCATGGTTTGGTACCGAGACAAAAACAATTTAAATGGAAAGCCTATTAAAAAGGGCATTTATTCCAATCACTCCAAATGCATTTGGCCTTGAACTAAATTAACAGGTAGCTTGTGACACTGAGCCGGTCAGGTATTGAGCTAAGGGATGAGTTATGGGCATGTGAATCACAATGAGAAGTCAGATAGGGGAATCAAGGGATATGGGGACAAGGCAGGAACTGGGTATTGATAGTAGATGATCAGCCATGATCTCAGAATAGTGGTGCAGGCTCAAAGGGCCGAATGGTCTACTTCTGCACCTATTGTCTATTGCCAAGATACAGATGCTCGAGTTTCCCCAAACATGCCTGGGAGGAAAGAATGGAACCAACTCTGCTGAGCATATAGAATAGTACAGCACATTACAGGCCCTTTGGCCCACAATGTTGTGCCGACCATCAAACCCTGCCTTCCATATAACCCCCCCCCACCTTAAATTCCTCCATATACCTGTCTAGTAGTCTCTTAAACATCACTAGTGTATCTGCCTCCACCACTGACTCAGGCAGTGCATTCCACTCACCAACCCCTCTCCAAGTGAAAAACCTGAGCATATAAACCTTGCCTCGCCACAAGGCATTAAACAATTCTCCAAATAGAATGCTCTTCAATAATTTCATTTGATAGGTGATCATGCAGAGGTACCTGCATGTCTCCACAATTCTTCTCCTGCTAGTTGTGCCCACTGCCCAATTGTCCCTTCAAACCCCCATTGGAGGACCATCTGACCTATATTTGCTCTTTACTGAATATACAGTGCATAAGTCTTGGGTATGTTAGCTATATATGTGCCTAACACTTTTGCACAGTACTGTAGATAAATATACAAACCTGGGGAGTTACACCCCAATGACTGGGTGTGCCATTATCCAAATGACCCATGATTGTGTAGCCAAGTTTCCATCAAACTCAATATACAAGTTTGCTGATGGCACCACAATTGTAGGCCATATCTTGGGTAATGATGAGTCTGAGTACAGAGAGGAAATTAAGAACCTGGTGGCATGGTGCGAAGACAATAACCTATCCCTCAACGTCAGCAAGACGAAGAAATTGGTTGTTGACTTCAGAAGGAGTAGCGGACCGCACAACCCCATCTACATCGGTGGTGCACAGGTGGAACAGGTCAAAAGCTTTAAGTTCCTCGGGGTGAATATCACAAATGACCTGACAGACATACTTTATTGATCCTGAGGGAAATTGGGTTTCGTTACAGCCGCACCAACCAAGAATAGTGAAGAAATACAGCAATATAGAACCATAAATAATTAAATAACAACAAGTTAATCATGCCAAGTGGAAATAAGTCCAGGACCAGCCTATTGGCTCAGGGTGTCTGACACTCCAAGGGAGGAGTTGTAAAGTTTGATGGCCACAGGTAGGAATGACTTCCTATGACGCTCAGTGTTACATCTCGGTGGAATGAGTCTCTGGCTGAATGTACTCCTGTGCCTAACCAGTACATTATGGAGTGGGTGGGAGTCATTGTCCAAGATGGCATGCAACTTGGACAGCATCCTCTTTTCAGACACCACCGTCAGAGAGTCCAGTTCCACCCCCACAACATCACTGGCCTTACGAATGAGTTTGTTGATTCTGTTGGTGTCTGCTACCCTCAGCCTGCTGCCCCAGCACACAACAGCAAACATGATAGCACTGGCCACCACAGCCTCGTAGAACATCCTCAGCATAGTCCAGCAGATGTTAAAGGACCTCAGTCTCCTCAGGAAATAGAGACTTGGTCTAACCAAGCAGAGTCCACTGCCAAGAAGGCCCACCAGTGCCTTCACTTCCTGAGAAAGCTGAAGAAATTTGGCCTGTCCCCTAAAACCCTCACTAATTTTTATAGGTGCACCATAGAAAGCATTCTTCTAGGGTGCATCACAACCTGGTATGGAAGTTGTCCTGTCCAAGTCTGGAAGAAGCTGCAGAAGATAGTGAACATAGCCCAGCACATCACACAAACGAATCTTCCATCCTTGGACTCACTTTACACCACACGCTGTCAGAGCAGTGCTGCCAGGATAATCAAGGACAAGACCCACCCAGCCAACACACTTTTTGTCCCACTTCCCTCTGGGAGAAGGTTCAGGAGCTTGAAGATTCGTACGGCCAGATTTGTGAACAGCTTCTTTCCAACTGTGATAAGACTGCTGAACGGATCCTGACCCGGATCTGGGCCGTACCATCCAGATATCTGGACCTGACTTGCACTACCTTACTTTCCCTTTTCTATTTTCTAATTATGATTTATAATTTAAATTTTTATTATATTTACTTCGAGTTGTACTTCAGGGAGCGCGAAGCGCAGAAACAAATATCACTGTGATGATTGTACGCTCTAGTATCAATTGTTTGGTGACAATAAAGTATCCCAGCCTTCAGGACTCAACATTTGAGCATTTTCAGGTAATGGTTTTGCCATCCTTATTTGCACCTCCTCTTCACCCACCTTCTGTTGTTCCATTAACACTCCATTTTGCTTTACACTCGTGTTCTCAGACACTGTACTATCACAACCTTCCTCTCTTTTTCCTCCCCATTCCCACTTGCATCTTCACATCCTTTGTCTACTTCTGAAGAGAGGTCTCATCTGATAAGAGTGCTGGTGGCTGGGAGCTTTAAAATCTAAACATCTGAACATCCAGTGACATGTATCGGCTAAAAACAGAAGACCATGACCATTTAACTCGCGCCTCATCCAAGGAGTGACTTCAAAAAACCCGTTATTGCTTGTGGTCTTGCCCACTGTGCATAAATCGGAGATCTCTCACCACAAACATTCTCTCTCCCCTTCCATCAGGCGGAAGTTACCAAAGCCTGAAATTAAAGCTCAAGGTTTAATTAAAGTTCTATCACACTGTCATAAGACTCTTGAACAAAGCTCTTGTTGTTGAAGATGAAACTTGGATCTCTCAATCTACCACGTCACAGGCTTTGCAGCTTAGTGTCTACCTGCAAAGCACTTTCTCTGTAACCAATACCATATTGTGCATTCTGTTATTGCCTTTCCTTTATGCTACCTTTAAATACTTATGCTTTGAAATGATCTGTATGGACAGCATGTAAAACCAAGCTTTTCACTGTACCTTATTTCACAATAATTCCAATACTCAGTAATTTTAATGAGGGGCATTTCCTCCAATAAGCTAAATGCCGTCATTATGAGTTGGAGACATGAAACCTTCAGAGCTAAATTAAATCTCAGGAACACAAGAGGTTTAAGAAGTTAACTGCTTGAGAGGGAGGATCAGTGTAATGAGGTGCATTCATCATTGGCCTCGCGGATCACTCCCACTCAGACCCGTGGGGTGAAAGCGTTTTAAATACGAACAGTCTCAACCTGCTAATGAGCATGGACAAGAAAGGCTACTTGGACAGCAGCAGTGAGCAATCGCTGAGTCGACAGCCCCTCGTGACCATTCATCACATAGGATGGCCCCTAGAAGTCGGACTGGTTGTAGGAATTCAATCAGCCTTCAGCGTATTTAGCCATGCAGAGCTTTCATTTGGTTTAATTGCAATGAAAAAAAATGTTAGTTCTGTGCAATGAATTCAACCCATGCTTCCTCAAGTACATTAACTCTCCTCAAATGAACAAGACATATCTTTTCATTTGGAAAAAATATCATCTAAGTGAGACTTAAGGTACATTTTGGTAGTTGTTATCCGTGGCTTATAGAGAAATAGTTGATTCCAATTTCATCTCAAGTGGGGAGACCGGCTCTCCTGAGGACAGAGATGGCATTAATGGTACTCAACTATGACTCCAGTCAATTTGTTAAGAACGGTTAGACTTATTATTTCTAATGGAGTTAACATGACTGAGGATTACAACATCACCAGATTCCACTGTACTGTGGCTAATGTGTAACCCAGTGGGCAGTGTTCCCACTTATTTTCCTCTCTCAGTCTTGGGCCTGCAGAGAATGTAATCAGCTGCAAATCACATTGGCCCCCTGGTCTGAGCTCATAAGCTAACCTCCTTCTGTATCCTTCTCTTTGAGAGGGCATGAATCCTTAAAGAGCCACAAATGTACAACCTGCAGAGCCCCTTCCTTCCAGCCATCAGAAATAGGAGCAGAATTATACCATTCGGCCCTTCAAGCCAGGCCTGTGCTATACAAGCCAAAGAACAATCAGTTAAGAAGATCATTCCTTCGCACAGATGTACAGGCAAGCACTTTATGACAAATGTGATTGGATCACATTCAGAAGAGAGGGAACTCTGGCTGTAAGCTCTTCCTTTTCACTATGGAGGGCAACCAGTGTCTCTTCATTACGGAGATCAACTCACTCAAAGCTGAGGATCTTTTGTAAATCTGAAATTGAAACAGAAAGTCCTGGAAACACAACAAAACAGGAGTAGGCCATTCAGCCCCTTAAACTTCTAACTGACTATTCAATGTGATCATTGCTTACTTGCTTCAGACCTGAACTGTTCCACATCGCTCTTAATTTGTGGAAAGAGAAACACACCTAACATTCTCAGGTTGCCGGACAAAGGCCTGAAACGGTGACTCTGTGATATTTGATTAGATGGTCAAGTCTCCTATCTCAGCGAGCAACTTTGAGTGGATTCAGACTCAAAGCAGTGATTTTACCTTTTTGACCAACACAGAAGCCACGAGTTCAAAGCAGAAGAGCAATGTTTATGCATGTTCTGCACAGACGGTAACAAATACAGCAAGTATGAAGACGTGAGCATGTGTGGCAATTCTAAGAAAGAACTCGACTCAGATGAGGCCAACACACCTGCTGAAACCTTAAAAATGCCGATGATTTCCCCAGTGTTCTGGAACTACCTTGCATTTTCTGTGAAAACCTTCTATAGCAACTGAGTAACACCAGACAGATGGAGAAGTGAGTGCCTGTGCAGGTCAGGCAGCACCTGTGGAGAGAAATAGAGAGAAGTTTTCATACCAAAGACCCTTTGTCAGAACAGAACAAATGAAGGGACTTTGACAGAATATGTTGATTGTTTCTCTCTCTCTATGCTCCCTGATTTCCAGAACCTGCAGTTTCTTTTAATGATTTGAGCACTTCTCCCTCCACAATGAGAAAGGCAGAAGAGGATGTGATTGATTAATTAAAACTGGTGGGTTAATTGGCCAAGGTAAATTGCCCCTAATGCATAGGTGAGTGGTGGAATCAGGAAGGTGGGGGGGGGGCAATGGCTGTGTGTGGAAAATAAAATGGTTAGCTGTGTAGGATTAGTGTGAAATGGTCGGCATGGACTCTGTGGGCCGAGACTCTCTGATTAGGCTTCAATTCAACTGGGCCCCATGATGAAGCCCATTGTCTTTGTGGCATCAGTGACCAAGATATCAAACTGTTTTAATATCAGCCTGTGGCAATGAATAGTTCCTATTCCAGTTCCATCCATTTACTTCAACACCTGTTCAGGAAGGGAAAAGTCAAAGAGAGCAAGTTTTTGAAATGTTAATGCATACAAATGAACACAGACGTGGAGGAGACAAATGCAATTACTCCAAGCAGTGAACCATTAAAGCAAGATTCAGGCAGATGGCAACATTAAGATTTTAACATCCTCACTATACACAGTGCAAGCTCTGACTTCAAAAAGTTAGACTCAAAGCACCCCCACAGAACAAATCACAGCACTGCCTTCTCAGCTTTCGTTCAGCGCCACACTGGATACTCTGTAGTTCAGAAACTTCAGTCACCTGCACCCAACAGTAAGCATTGTTAAACGGTGTATGAACTCCATTCTGAGAAATATTTGATGAAGTGCCCATCACTGTTCTGTAGTCCCTGCTATAGCAAACACTCAACATCAGTTCCAGCCTGAAGGCAATGAACACAGAAAACAGTATTGAAGGCTCTTGGTTCACGAGAAAATTGGGCTGCATATGAAAACTAACTACACACACAAAACCTGGCAAATGAGAAGGCCGAATCTTCTCCCAGGACCAAGCCACATCAATTGCTTTGGCCTAATCATCTGAGACAGCGATGGCTGTGGCATTCTTTCCTAATGTCAAATACAATTTAAATTCAAATATTCTGAGACAGGACTCAAGCACTCTCGTCAGGTTAAGACTAGCATGGGGGAGGGGAGGATAGGTGCTTTGGTGTTGCCGTGACAACCATATAAAAAATGAAGTCAGTGCTGACAGAGAAAAGGATCCTGATGCAGATCCATAAAGGTCTGTGATTTGTCCATCAAAAACTACGTTCCTACAAACAAATGCCACTGAATGTGGAGACTTTTTTCTCCTGGTCTATCAAATGACTTAAAATAGATTTCAAATATCTGTCTACCTTGAGGAAAGAGGAGTACGGGGAGTTGAAGTGAAAGAGAAGACACAAAATGGAGTCTGTGGGCGGCAAAAATTTAGGGCTGGCAAAATGGACAGATGGCTGCCACAGGTGGGCGCAAAGAAGAATTCTTTTGCTTGGCATCTTTCTGTGAAGACAGTGCCAGGAAGATGGTATTGCCAAGGTGAAGTACCAGTACAGTACCATCATTGACCTGGGAACACTGACGCCCACTGGAAATTCATCATTGGGATGATGTACTTCCTCTGTCAGAAGATGATACGCTGCAAATGCCCTTGGCACTTGCTTGATGTCCCTGTGGATAGTGGACTGATTTAAAACTAGGACAGTCTTGCAGTGTAAATGAAAGAAAATCTTCACCACACCAAACATTTAGATTGGTTGGTGATAAAGTTAAAAACTTAAAACAAATATTCTCTAATCAGTTTTTTTCTTGTAAACAAGAACCAGTCTCCAATCCGTAATGTAAATTGCAAGCAGCAATCAGTTTGAAGTTGAAGTTGGAGGTGCAGCTGTGCAAAAAGTAACCAGGAAACATCTTGTCTGCATGAGTTTAAACTACTTCATTAACTGGAAGTATCTGCTCCCTGATTGATTGGAGTGGGGACCCACCACTCAACTAGTGGGTATTGGCAGCTAAACTTCACTCAGAGGCTAGACAGGGAAGTAAGCTAGTCCTTGAAGAGTAGGTGGATATAGTACAACCTCCCTATAGTGAGAGTAACCATAGATACCTATATCAGATAGGGTGTCAAGGATTGAAAGGCTTGTCATATGAAGAGCATTTGATGGCGCTGGGCCTGTACTCACTAGGATTCACAAGAATGAGGGGTGACCTCATTGAAACCTATTGAATGTTGAAAGGCATTGATAGAGTGGATGTGGAGAAGATATTATCTATGGTGGAAGAGTCTAAGACTAGAGGACACAGCCTCAGAATAGAGGGGTGTCCTTTTAGAATGAAGAGGAGGAGGAATTTCTTTAGGCAGAAAGTGGTGAATCTGTGGAATTCACTGCTACAGGCAGCTGTGAAGGCCAAGTCATTGGGTATATTTAAAGCAGAGGTTGATAGGTTCTTGACTGGTCAGAGCATGACGGGTTACAGGGAGAACTCTGGAGATTGGGGCGGAGAGGAAAATTGGATCAGCTATGATGAAATGGCAGAGCAGACAAATGGCCTAATTCTGCTCCTATATCTTATAGTCTTATATTTAAAAAAAAATGGAAATGCTGAATAACTACATAGGCAGCAACTGCAGAAATAAGAAATTAATGTTTCAGGTCAAAGACTCTTCCTCATAAACACAGTGAACACTTCAGGGTGAAGATCTTTCTGATAAAAGATCTTCAGCCTGAACCATTAATTCTGTTGCTCTTTCCATAGATTGTGCTCGACTTGCAGAGCATTTTCAGCAATCTTAGCTTTTATAAACGACTTCTTACACGCCAGCTTGCAGTTACTGGGAATATCCTCTCAGAGATTGGGACAATGGGGTTTATATTTTGTACACTACTGCAGCCTTTCTAATTTTGCAGAGTTCTCAACAATGGAGAACTGAGCAACCAAAAATAACTTTCATTTTGTCAAACCTTTTCAGGATGTTTTCAGTGTGTCACAGTTCCCACTTTTGTCCACCAGAAGGTAAAGAAGGCATCTTCTGAAACCAACAGGGAAGAAACATTTAACACCAGTTGCTAGTGTGATGTGGTTTGCTTATACAACAGCACAACCTCCTCGGAGGATGGTGGGAACACAAACTGGGAGATGGGTATAAAGGAGAGAAGTTAATCTTGCACAATTATGCATTGAACATGCTAGGCTGAATAATTCCCTGTTCAGAATTAATATGCATGATACTGGCATCTCCAGGGAGTGTGCGTGTCAAGAAACAGTGCAGCGTTTATTGTTTGAATGCAGTTCCTGTGAGGTGCAAAGGAAACACCTAATTGCTAAATTGAGATCTTTGGGACAGACAGTTTAACATGGGAAGTTTGTTAGAGCATCACTGCCATTGTAATGCATATAACAGCAAGTGCGTAGATGACTTTCTGAAAAGCATTAGACTTTTTGATACTACTGGAGTTTATTTGGGAAGTGGAGGGGTGGTTCATGGGTGGTTCTGTCTCTTTGCTCCACACTCCAACTCAACAGGTGGCGGTAATGCACCTTATGTTGGCCTAACAACCACCATTAAATTTTACAAGAAGTTAAAAAAGTGTCAGTCTTCCTCTTTACTGCAAAATACAACACATTGTTCATTTGCAGAATGGGACCACAAGCAAGGCAGAAAAAAGGATGAAAAGGATCCAAGGATACATTAAAGCAATGCTCTTGCAACACAGAAAGACCTTACATTGCCGACCTACAGAACAAAAACACTTGCGTTACAAAGAATTTGTGGCCAGTGGTGTAGTGGCATCAGCACTGGACTTCGAGGCGAATGGTCCCAGGTTCAATTCTGGCCGGCTCCTTGAATGCTTCCTATTCGTGCTGGGTTGAGCATTGAGCTAGCAACTTGACCTCGTTTAAAAAAAAAGACAAGTTTAACAGGCAAAGATGCCACCCGATATGCCACAAGAAGAACAATGACGTACAGAACAAAAACGTTTATATTAGGAAGAATTGTAACCCTAATGATCCTGGCAAGAGAGCAAATCCTGAGCAGCTTTAGAAATGAGAAAGGCTGGGATTTCTTCACCTCCCTTTTTAAATTACATTCCAAAGGATTTTACAGTCAATCTTTTGAGGTGTAGTCATTGTTGACACAGGAGCCAATTTGTGCTCAGCAAGATCCCACAAACAATACTGTGATAATAACCTGATTATTTTTAGTGATGTTGATTTAGGGAACACCTGGCAACAGATTAGTCAAAATGCTTTATGCAAACTTGACACTTTTGACAAGGGGGTACTTCCTCATAGAAGCATCAGCCTAGATTTTAGTGTTACAGTCCCTGTACTTCAACCTAGAAGTCAAGGGAGGAGAGAGCTCCCAACTTCACTGGACTCTGTCGGAGAGCTCACTCTAGACAGATAACCCTGGCTGTCAATAGGTCATCTGGGCACTGGCCTTCTTCCAGTCTTGCATTATGATGAACAGCAGGTTCACTGTGCCAAAGGGCACTTATCCACCAGCTTGTCCTTGCTTCTGGACAGACAGGCAGAATAGAATATAAAACAGGTCAGGCAGCACATAAACACGAGTGTCTTCAGATGCTGGAAATCTTGAGCAGCGCACACACTGAACTCAGCAAGTAAGGCAGCATCTACAAACAGTCAACATTTCAGGCAGAGACCCTCCTTCCTGGAAAGAAGGGGGCAGAAGTCCCACCCACCTTCCCCTTCGTCTGGTTTCACCTATCAATTGCCAGCTCGTACTCCTTCCCTTCCCCCCCCCCCACCTTCTTATTCTGGCTTCTGTCCCCTTCCTTTCCAGTCCTGATAAAGGGTCTCAGCCCAAAATGTCAGCTGTTTATTCCTCTCCATAGATGCTGCCTGCCCTGCTGAGTTCCTCCGGCATTGTGTGCATTAAGGGCCAGGCAGCATCTGTTGGGAAGAGAAATAGATTTGCAATCTTAGCTCAATGACCCTTCTGCACAGATGTTAACAAAGAAGAGTACAGGCCATTCACCCCATAACCACAATGCCAATCAAACTAATCCCATCTGCTTGCATGCGGTCCGTATCCCTCCTTTCCCTGACTGCTCATGTATCTACCTAAACTTTTCTTTAAACCTTACTGTCATATCTGCTTCTACCACCTCCCTGGTAGCTGATAAAGCCACCTAAAACTATACATTTAAAAAACAAAAAAAAACGCTTTGCCAATCTCCTCTAAACCTTCACCCTCTAACCAGAAACCTTGCCAGATGTCCACTGTTTTCTGTTTTAATCTCACATTTCCTGCACCTGCAGCATTTGGACACAGACAGAATTATATTATCAAGGGTCGGAGGATACAGATACATTTAGAAGGTGAAATGTAATCAGCAGAAAAATGCACCCAGTGGGATTCATATTTTTCCTTATTTCCCCGGCTTTATATCTCTTGACAAGTATCAAGTAAACGTGGCTAATATTGATTGTGCTTCTATTACAGACGGTGGCGGGTCTGCTGGATGCGTTCAGGAGGTGGCAGGCAATTGTGTGCCTTGCAGCAGAAGCTAGTGTCTCGGGGCCAAGCAAGTCGAGCATCGATTCCTATCAGCAGTGGGAGATCAATATTTTGCATGCAGTTAAAGTTAATCCTTTCTCACATCCCTGACGCAAGTTGAAGCAATCAGACTTGACTGAAGTGAGAAATAAAAATAATTCGGCAAACAGCCACAGCCAACTCCTGGAGGCTGCCCCGAGAAAGGACATAAAGAAAATGTTTCGAAAGAATCACCGAGTCCTTATCAGAGAGCTTTCCTTCATGTTTAGGTGCAGCCAAAGATGATTACTGGTGCCACACGACTTCCAGTCGCCCTGCTTGCAGATGACCGAGCGAGGTTTGAACTGGAAACTGATCCAATATGGATGTCAACATGGTGCTGTGGATGCACCAGTTGAGCACACAAAACTCAGGCAGCTTCTAAAGCAGGACCTGCCTGTTTTATCAATGTTTGGTGTTATTAGGTTCCCTCTCTGTTCCTAACCAGATATAGTTTATTGAGCAATCAATAGACTTGTTCCCCTTCTCAGGAAAATCCAGCTAAAAGTCTCTTCAGGGAATAAGGAAACAAGAACCACATCGAGAGACATGTAGAGAGAACCTTTCAGGTCATTCTAACATGCTTTATAGTCAACTTTTGAGGCATCGTTGGAAGAAACAGCAGCCAATTTACATAGAGAAAGCTCAGACATCATTCTTTTCAGAGAGTCAAAAATTGGCCGGGGAGAAGCCCCTAAACTTTAAGATGGTGCTCAAAGATTCTTCTACACCCACCCGGAGAAGCAGATCAGATTTTAGTTTAACTTCGGCTCCGTGGAACAGCATCCCCACAGTGCCACACTTCATCAGTACTACACGGGAGTGCTCTAGTCCCTGGGGTTAGCATGTACTGTGGACTTCTCCCAGGAGGTAGTCAATATTGAGGTCTGTAGAGTGCTTTATTCCTTAGGGTTAATCTATACTGAGGTCAGTGGAGTTTGATAATACTGAGTTCCAGGAAGAGTTCTATTCCCTAGGGTTAGTCTGAGATCTGTGGAGTGGTCCCTGAGGCCAGTGTAGCAGGTCACAGACCCACTGAACCACCACACACTGGACTGTTCAAAGCCATAGACTTTGCTCAAGTGATGCTATAAACTTAAGACCGAAAGGGACTGCATCCATGCCATTGTAACACAACAATTAACTACAACTTTTACTGAATAAAACGCACTCACGAAATGAGATCACACAGGGTGATTAAAATAAAAACCACCGTCAGAACAGGCATGTTACATGAATCTATTGAACATTTGCACACCAATAACACGCATCTTCGCCTCACTGCCTTTGCATTACATTGAAAATATACAAGTAATGAACTGCATTTATTGCTTTAGCAAGTTCAGATAAAAGGAACTGACAAAGTGGCTTTATTCCCAGTGAGGAGGAGTAGTAAAAATTATTTGTAGCCCACGGCTGCTGGACTGCCTTTTTTCTAGAATGTTTTCCTCCGTTTCTTCCACGTTCATCGATTGAATGTGGGACAAGTATTGATGACAATGCATTTGGATAGGTCTGCGGTCGAGCAGCTGAAAGTCGGGGCAAGGTGTGATTCCTTGCCAGAAAGGCAAGCAGCTCTGCTCTCTCCGGCGGATATAAAAGATCCCTTGGTGCTATTCTGAAACAGAGCATGTGATTTCAATAAACCACACCCCCCAGTGTTCTGCACAGAGTCAGAGTAACACAACACGGAAACAGGCCTTTCGGCCCATCCAGACCATACCAACCAAGATGCCCATCTAAGCTAATCCCATGTACCCATGTTTGTCCTACATTCCCCTTAACCTTTCCTATCCATGTGCCTGTTCTTATAAAATGTTCTTTAAATGTTATTGTACTTGCTTAATGTTATTGTATCTGTCCTTAATCCACATAATTAAAAAACATCCTGATAGTTATTACTGCTGTTTGTGAGAGCTTTTGCTGTGTATAAAAATGGCAGCTCCACTTCCTACATTGCAACAGTGACTACACTTCAAAACGACTTGCCCTAATGTGGTGATTTGTGCCTGATCACCTCATGTGAAGTAGCCAGAGACACATATTATATCAAAATATTTTCTCAATGGATGTTCTGAAATATCGACTGCCTCCACATCTTGCCCCTCAAAACTAAAATGCTGGATAGATAAATAACAGGAAAAGGAATCATGGATGTGGTGAGGATAGATGTATTTACACTGTAACAGACAGGGGATCAAAGCTTTGGGTATTTTCTGATCTGGGAGATGCCACCAGTGTTTTTGTGAGGAAACAGTCTCCCTCAAGATTCATTTTGAAAACAGGAAACAAGTGAACATCCTATTAGCTAAAGAAATAATGCCCCATTTAACCCAGTGGTTCCTTCTGGGTGCTGCACCTCTTTACAGCACGTCGTAAATTTGAAATTTCAAGAACAAAAATCTGCATACTCAAAGAAAATTATTTGGTACAAGGTTTACTCCAAGGTGAAGAACTTAATTGAGGAAAACGTGAAAATATTAGCCTGGCTTGTCCTTGTATTGCTGCTCATTTATCAGCTATTCACTGCAACTGTGATCAACTACTTAACAGCTGGTTTTCAACAAAAATCATGTTTGTCGCTTCATTGTCTTCTGGAGGTTTGCTTAATTGGGGTCAGGGCATCCAATACACCCACATAGCAGTTGTGTTGACAGCCTTCGAGAGATGCAAGATCTGGATATATTCTGCATTTTGACACATAAAGCTTGTGTCTTCTTCGTCCCCTGAAGGGCTACTTACAAGTGAACAGCGATTTCTAAATGTTGCGCAGGAAACTGCTGCATATCTACTGCCTTGTACACCCTTCTGCTTTGTGCATCGGAACGACAATCTGAATTTGCCACTCCTCCTAAGCTTCAATTTTCTATCAACCCCATGTTCTTATCGTGGAATTCAAAACTGAATTTTCCAAACACTGCCTTGACCGATACCCAGCCCTGAAGCAGCCTGATAAAGCGGACAATGTGGTCATTAATGTTGTGGGAGCTGGCTGTGATCTTAGTTTGCAAAGGGGCAATAGTGACACACGAGTTCAAGGAAACAGAAAATTGGACTGACTAGGCCATTTGACCCTTTGTAACTGCTCTGCCACTCATGTAATCACACCCAAGAATCCAAACACAGAATCTGTATTCCTTGAGCTATTTAGCCAATGGAATCATTTCTAACTCCTCCTTAAATATTATTTGGCTTCAATAGCCTTAATTAGTAGAAAATTTTATCACTTTCTGGGACAGGAGAGTCATAGTACATAGGAATAGAACACTACATCACAGCAGAGGCCCTTTGGCCCATTATGTAGTGCCAACACTTAAACCTACGCCAAGATCAACAACCCTTCCCTTCTACATAGCCCTGCATGTTTCTATCATCTATCTAAGGTTTTCTTCAATGTCCCAATATATTTGCCTTTACCAATGCCCCTAGCAGGGCATTCCACGCACCCACTATTTTCTATGTAAATAGAGTCCTCAGCACTGAATGAAGACTTCCTTGCATCATTCGGCTGTGATCTCTGGTTCTTGGACTTCAACACTTAATATCTTTCCTAAATCTAGTCTGCTTCAATCCTTCTGCATTTTAGTCATTTCATTTTACTTGAGTTGACAAAATGGGGCAAGGAGTGGCAAATGGCTTTCAGTGTAAAGTGATGCATTTTAGACAGTCAAACCAGGGTAAGACATAGGATTCTATGAATGGTAGGGCACTAGGGAGGGCAACGGAACAGCAACCTAGCTGTACAAGTGCATAACACATTGAGAGCAGCATCATAGGTAGACAGGGTAGTGAAAAAGACACTAGCCTTCATCAGTCAGGGTACTGTAGCTGGAACGGTATGCAATTGTATGAAACGTTGGCAAGTCCACACTTAGAGTACTGTGTACAGTTTTGGTCACCCTGTTAAAGGAAAGACATGGTTAACCTGGAAAGAGTACAGAGAAGATTTACGAGGATGTTGCCAGAACTGGAAGGCCTGAGTTATAGGGAGAGGCTGGCCAAGCCAAGTCTTTATTCTTTGGGACGTAGGAGAGTGAGGTATTATAGAAGTATTGCTCTATGACTAAAATATAAAATCAATTGTCCTATTCTCTCTGTAAGGATATTCCAAATCATCGCGGACTGGTCAGTTCAACATCAGTATTGAGTGATGCTTTAGAAGTAATAATCTGGGGGGGGGGGGGGGGGGGGGGAGAAGAAAAAAAGAAAAAGAAAAAAAAATCGGCATTTAGGGGAAGTTTCAGTTCATTAAGGAGACATTTGGGAAACATCTGAGTGTTTTGATGAAGTAACATAGGTTTCATAGTTTCAGGCGATATGGAGGCCACTTGGCCCATCAAATCTATGCCAACACTCAGAACACAATATTCACTCTCATATGCCCATCAACAACTGCCCCACCCTCCAATTCTCCTGCCATCCACCTACACTCAGGCGAGTTTACCACAATACACTCAGCACAATTTTGGGACATGGGAGGAAACTGAAGCACCCAGGGTCACAGGTGCACACACCACATTGACAGTACTTGTCAATAAGACCAAGGGACTGATTGTAAACTTCAGGAGAGGGAAACCAGAAGTCCATGAGCCAGTACTCATCAGAGGATTAAGTCAGTAACTTAAACTCCTGAGTGTCACTATCTCAGAGGACCTGTCCTGGACCCATCATATAAATATAATTGCGAAGAAAGCACAACAGTGCCTCTACTTCCTCAGGAGTCTGCAGAGATTCGGCATGTCATCAAAAACCTTGACAAACTTCTATAGATGTGTGGTGGAAAGTGTGCTGGCTGGCTGCATTACGGCCTGGTATAGGAACACCAATGCCTTTGAGCAGAAAATCCTACAAAAGGTAGTGGATTCAGCCCAGTACATCACGGGTAAGGCCCTCCCGACCATTGACCACATCTACATGAAACGTTGCCATAGAAAAGCAGCATCCATCATCAGAGATCCTCACCACCCAGGCCATGCTCTTTTCTCACTGCTGCCATTAGGTAGAAGGTACAGGAGTCTCAGGACTCGCACGACCAGGTCCAAGAACCATAACTACCCCTCAACCATCAGGCTCTTGATCAAAAGGGGATAGCTACACTCACTAAGGACTGTTATATTGTTATTTCATGCTCGTTATTTCTTACTATTTATGTACATCTGCATTTGCACTTTTTTTTAAGTTAACAGTTCCTGATGTTTACAGTTACTGTTCTATAGATTTGCTGAGTATGCCTGCAGAAAAAGAATCTCAGGGTTATAAGTATTTGTATGTACTCTGATCATAAATTTCACTTTGAACTTTGAGGTCAGGATCAAACCCGAGTTTCTGTAGCAACAGCACTGACAGCCGCACCACTGTGCTGTCCTCACAGGGAGTACACTGGATGTTGTCTAGATAGATTAAGGAAGCATCACGTAAAAAGCTAGTTAACAAAAGTGGGGCTCCTGAATGAGAAAGATCTGTCTTAACTTGGATAAAAAGCCAGTCAAGAAGCAGCCAGTTGTGGTTGTGGAGACACAAGAGTCTGCAAATGCCAGAATCTGGGGGCAACACACAAATTGCTGGAGAAACTTAGCGCATCATAAAGGGATCCTTTTCGGATTGGCTGCCGGTGACTAGCGCTGTTCCACAGGGATTGGTCTTGCGACCACTTCTTTTTATGTTGCATGTCAACGATTTGGATGATGAAATTGGTGGTTTTGTGGCTAATTTCACAGATGATACGAAGATAGGCAGAGGGGCAGAAAGTGTTGAGGAAGCAGGGAGTCTGCAGAAGGACTTGGACAGATTAGGAGAAAGGGCAAAGAAGTGGCAGATGGAATAATGTTTGGAAATGCATGGTCACGCACTTTGGTAGAAGGAATAAAAGCAGACTAGTTTCTAAACAGAGAGGAAATTCAAAACCCTGGAGAATGTTCAGACGAGGTTCACAAAAATTATTTTGGGATTTAAAGGCTTATCATATGAGCAGCGATTGCTGGCTCTGGGCCTGTACTCACTGGAATTTAGAAGAATGAGGGGTGACCTCATTGAATTTATTGAATGGCAAAAGGCCTTGCCAGAGTGGATGTGAAGAGGACATTTTCTTTGACTAGGACCAGAGGTCACAGCCTCAAAATAGAGGGACGTCCATTTAGAACAGATGAGGAGCAATATCTTTAGCAAGAGGGTGATGAATCTGTGGAATTTGTTGCCACTGCCAGCTGTGGTGGAGACGTCACCGGGTGTGTTTAAGGTTGACAGGTTCTTGATCAATCAGGGCATGAAAGGTTACGGGGAGAAGGCAGGAGAATGGAGTTGAGAGAGAAATGAATCAGCCATGATGAAATGCCAGAGCAGATTCAATGGGCCAAATGGGCTAATTCTGCTCCCATATCTTACAAAAAAATGGACAGTCAACATATTGGGTCAAAAGCCTTCACCTGGACTCTAAAAAAGGGGAGCCAGTCAGTACAAAGAGGTGAGCAGTGGGGTGGGGCAGGAGCTGGCAGGTGAAAGATTAATTACCTACTTAATGTTGAAAGGCCTTGGCAGAGTGGACATAGAGAATGATGTTTCCACTAGTGGGAGACTAGGACCAGAGGGCACCGCCTCAACCTAGGACATCCCTTTACAACAGAGATGAAGAGGAATGTCTTTAGCCAGAGGTGGCTAAGCTGCCATCGACAGCTGTGGAGGCCAAGCAAAGGTCGACAGGTTCTTGATTAGTAAAAGTGTCAAAGATTATGGGGCGGAAGCAGGAGAATGGTATTGAGGGAGATAATAAATTAGCCTTGACGGAATGGCAGAGCAGACTCGATGGGCCAAATAGCCCAATTCTGTCCTATATCTTATGTAATCCACATAAGGGTTCCCTGTCAGGTGGGGTCACGTGCGGGAGGGGAGGGCAGAGATAGCAACAGGAGGCTGGGAGGTGATAGGTGGAATCTGATAGAAAAGGAAAGTTAAGAGTGGAATCAAATGAGGGAGGTGGGGGGGGGGAAGGGACTCATTGGGAGGACTGTGTAGATGATTTGCAGATGGAGTGAGTAGAGGAAGGAAAGAGATTGGAAGGTTGTAAAGAAGCCTCCCTTGAGACAGAACAGGGATAGAGTTCCCTCAGTCCTCACCATCTTCGCCATTTCTGCCACCACCAGTCACACCTTGCCTTCTCAACTGCTTTCCTGCCGCAGGGACCACTCTCTCCATGACTCCTAGTTCACTGATCCCACTACCAGCCCACGCTCCCCACACACTTTCCCCTGATACCATAGAAGTTGCAACCCCCTTATGCCTACACCTCCTCCCTCATCTTCATCCAGGGACCAAGGCAAAGCAGGCATTTACACACATCTCTTCTAACCTGGTCCATTACATCCGGAGCTTTCAATGTGGCATCTTCTACACTGGTGAGGCCAATACAGATGAGGCAGCTGTTTGGTTGGTCACCAGTAATGGCTATCTGGAGCTCTGTTTTAATGAGCTCCCATTTCTTTTGGTCTAGATGAAGGGCCTTAACTCAAAACATTCAGTTCCCCTCAGATGCTGCTTGCAGACTCGATGGGCTGAATGGCCTAATTCTGCTCCTATGTCTTATGACTGAGTTCCCTCAGCAGCTTGTTTTATGCTCTCGACCACATTTGATGCATATAAAGAACAGAAAAAGGACAGATAGACACACTCACTGGCCACTTTATTAGGTACACCTGCTCATTAATGCAATATCTACTCAGCCAATCATGTGGCAGCAACTCAGTGCACAAAAGTATGCAGGCATGGTGAAGAGGTTTTGTTGTCATTTAAACCAAATATCAGAATGGGGGAGAAATGTGATTCAAGTGACTTTGACAGTGGAATAATTGTTGGTGCCAGACGGGGTGGTTTGAGCATCTCAGAAACTGCTGATCTCCTGGGATTTTCACACTCAACAGTCTCGAGTTTACAGAGAATGGTGTGAAAAACAAAAAAAAAATCTAGTGAGTGGCAGTTCTGTGGGCATAATCACCTTGTTAATGAGAGGGGTCAGAGGAGAATGGCCAGACTGGTTCAAGCTGACAGGAAGGTGACAGTAACTCAAATAACCACACATTACAACAGTGGTGTGCAGAAGAGCATCTCTGAATGCACAACACTTTGACCCTTGAAGTGGATGGGCTACAGCAGCAGAAAACCATGAACAGACCCAGAGGCCACTTTATTAGATACAGGACACCTAATAAAGTGGCACTGTGTAAAGAGATTGCTATTACCTGTTATAAATCGAGAACTGAAATGGATACATCTCTTCCAAACTAGATACAATTGGGCTCTCTTTGCATATGTTCACAGATTACCCAGTCACGAACTTTTCTCATATAAAAGTCAACTATAATTTAAAACTGGTGAAACTTGTGCTTTGCTTGGCTGACTTTTTGCTATGAAAGTGGGGGGAGGGGAAAGCAAGAGTATTTGTGGTGAAGACATCACAGAGTACAGTGCATCTTGAAAGGGTTTTTAAATTCAGTCAGTATCGGGAGCAAGAAATAGCGAGAAAGTAATTTAAAAATGGAAGAATGCAACACTGTGGTGACTGTGCGCAATCTCACAAGCAAAGGGAGAGATAAGTATGCAGTTGGGCTGTAAGCTGCTTATCAATGGGAGGTTGGCCTCACAGATACATTGGGAACAAAAGTTTTTCCACTGTGACTCACTATATTTCTGAAGTAGGAACACAAGCAATATACACTTGGGCTCCAAGCATATCTACCCTTCTCCAACCAAGCGCGATACAATTAGTAGCATCTGGCCAATTCTGCCAAGTTTAGATAAGACCCAACGCTAAATTGCCTAATTATTCAGTTAACTCTTGACTGTAAACAAAATTATTGCTTCGATATTCAAATCTCTGCTCAGCAAGTATTAAGGCCAGTTTCTATTTTGCAGCTGCTGATTGTCTTTTGCATAGATGAGTGGTCAAAGAACCATGGATGTATAATTCCTGACAGGTTTGACCATTAATACAAATGGATGAGGGATTGGTGGGGTGGCTAGGGATGCTGGCTGGCTGATATTCCCCCCCCCCACCCCAATGGCAATCCCCAAAGCCCCGTCCAACTGTGGAGTTAATTGAATCTTCCTGTTTACAGTGAACCCAGGTCATCTCCATTTCCCAGTTTCAGATGGGTAGCACCAAAACATAGCTGGGAGACTCATTTCTAATGTTTTCTGATGTAGCTGGCTGGAATCCCACTTGCTCGTTCTCATTCTTGTCTACATGCTTGTAACCATTGTCTTCAGGGCCAATCTTTATCTCACTCCTATTTCCCCTCCAATTGCACTTCAGCAGCAACTTTACGTACAAGTAGAATCAACACACACAAAATGCTGGAGGAATTCAGCAGGTCACGCAGCTTCCATGGAGGGGAATAAACAGTTGACGTTTCAGGCTGAGGCCCTTCATCAGGACTGGAAAGGAAGGGGAAGAAACCAGTGTAAGAAGGTGAGGGGAGGGGAAGGAGTACAAGCTAGAAGGTGATAGGTGAAACCAGGAAGGTGGGTACTAATTTCCAGTAATTTTTCCCCTTCCCCTCACCCTTCCCCCCTTTTTCCATTCCCCATTCTGGCTCCCCTCCTACCTCTTCTCCTTACCTGCTTATTACCTCCCAATAGTGCCCCTCCTCCTATGGTCCACTCCCCTCTCCAACCCTTTACCTCTCCCACCCACCTGGCTTCAGCGATCACCTTCTAGCTTGTATTCCTTCCCCTCTGTCCACCACCTTATTCTGCTTTCTTCTCCCATTCTTTCTAGTCCTGACGAAAGGCCCAAAACGTCAACCTTTTATTCCTTCCCATAGATGCTGGCTGACCAGCAATTTTTGTGTGTTGTTTTGGATTTCCAGCATCTGTAGAATCTCATGTCTCATAAGTTTCCACTTATACATGATTGACTCCAAGCTCAAGATTACCCCCACCTCTCTGTCTCTCTACCATCCCTACGTACAACCACTAATCTAACACTCCGAAGTTCCTTGCAATATAACACAGGGAAGACCAAAACCATAGTGCTCACTCCCCATCACAGCTACCCCCCCTCACCACTGATTCCAGATCTCTTCTTAGCAAGTGCTTTGAGACCAAAGCAGGTAGTTTACAACCTTGGTGACAAATTTAATCGCAAGACAAGCTTCTAACTATATATCCACAGCCTTTCTGAAGAAGCTAGAGTCTCCAGATCTTGAAATATCACCGACCTCCTTCAGCTTATCTAACGGTGGAAACGTCATCTATTCCTGTGTAACATTGATGCTTGACTATTCCAACACAGTCCCAGCCAATCCTTCATCTTCTACCCTGTATACACACTGTTGACCATGTCCTGACTTGAAATCAATTCCCATTCACCTGTACTCACTGAGTTAAGTTGTTCTCAGCTAAATTAAGTTTTGGCTTTCAAATTTTCATCTTGGTTTTTCCAGATCACTTTACCGCCTCAGATCTCCAGTCCAGGTCACATGCTCATCCTTGATTTATCCACCCCACCACTGGCAGCAGAGCACCCGAGCCCCAAGTTCTGCAAGCCTTTCCACCTCTCACTCCTCTTTTAAAAACCACCTCTTTCACCAAGCTTTTGATCAGCTACCTGAGTATTTTCTGATCCAATTTGGTATCAAAACTGATTACATTACACTGAGGCACCTCGAATGATTTAGCATGTTAAATGTACAGAAGCAAATTTCACACACACAATGAATTGTACTGGATTTCAAACAGACACATAACAGGACACCCACACTCAAAGAACTGTATCAAATTTCATTTACACACACACTTAAAGAACTACACTGATTTTCACACACCCACACAAGTGTGGCACCTTGTCAAATCTAAACATCTTGTATACAGCAGCCATATTACATGAGCAAGTCAATTCACCAACAGCAGAGCGACAAATATCTATTATTTTGATAGTTAAGGAAATTTGGCCTTATGCCACACATGGCCAGAGAGAGCCTCGATTTATCATCCCATCTAAAAAATAATGCCTCCGACTGTTCAGCACTCTCTCACTACCACTATAGAGTGTCACTCTAGGAGGTTATCACACTAAGTCTTTAGAGTAACACTTGACCCACAGCTTCCTAACTTGGAGCTAAGTACTTTACCTGTTGCACTAAAGCACTTTTGTGCTTGAAGCTGAATCCAGACAGACTCCATTTCAATCTTACATTCCTCAAACCAAGCCACAAGCTGACATGGTTGGAAGGCAGGGTGGAGAAGGTGACTGGATAAATTTTAAATCATTTTCTTAAAGTAAACTAACCACTATTTCATTGCAAGTTGTACAAATAACAGTGTAATTATAAAGTAATTGCAGCATATTAATAGATAATAATAGCTTTGTCATTGCATACACAAGTAATTGCAGCTTAATAATATGGCTTTGCACCTTAAATATAAGAGTTTCTTTCCCCCTGAACAAAAGAACAAACACAACAAGAGTAATGTCCTGCACAATCCTAACTTCAGGTCCTACCTCCCTTAGTTCTGCATGCCAGGTTCTTCAAAGCTCAATTTTGGTGTCTGTGGTGTTCATTTCTTTATTAAAAAAAAGCACACAGATGTTGACAATTTTCCCAATAGGGCTATGATTGAATTAATTTTCAATGTGTTTTAAAACAATGCATTCACATTGGCTGAGGGTAGGGACTCGGTGAGTGGTAGTTTATTTTCCTATTGGGTTCAGCTGTGAGGCTGAGTGCCCCCGGACCATGCTAATTAGTAATTACTTAAGTTTGTCGTGGCAATTGAGACATCACAAGCCCAGTCTGTTAGAAAGCTACTGATTCCCTTTAGTTCGGTATCATTCAAGCCGCATAATATTGGATTAGAGTGTAAAATTGCTATTTTTCTCCTAGTTTTTTCTTTCCTATGCTTGCTTGTATTTTTATATATGTATGATATACATGTAATTGTTCAGTGAATTTTCCAGTCATTGTAGCATAGCTGATTCTGTATGTTCTAGAAGCTTCTTAGATTTCCTGCAGCAGGTGTTACACAACTTGAATCTGGTTATTTTACATTTTTTTTAACGTGGAATGTCTCGTTATCATTCTAATTTGAGCTAGTTTTTAGGATAAGATGACCACTAATTCTTTGTCTTTGTTTCATTCTTTGTTCAACGCTTCAATTTAATATCAGAGAATGTATATAGTACACAAACTGAAATTCTTACTCCTTGCAGACGTCTACGAAACAGAAAAAAAAACAAAGAATGAATGACAGAAACAAGTTAGAGCCCAAAACCCCCTCCCCTTTCCCACGTACAAACATAAACCTCCCCTCCCACTTGCAAAAGCACCGAACCTCTCCCCCCACCATGCAAGCAGTAGCAAAGCCCCAAAGAGACTGTGACCTGGAGTCCATCAAAAAACTACAGTCCATCCCAGCACTTTGCTATCTCACCAGTGAGGGAGAGAGGTCACTCCTGCAACAAACGGTTCTTCTTATGCTTAATGAATAGCTGTAACTACAAAGCTTTATCCTTCTTTCTTGACTTCCAAAAACATTTTGATCACATCATTGCCAGGAACCAACAATAACTCACTGGTGTAGGGCAGCACAATACCGCCATTATTTCCACTTTGTACAAAAAGTTGTAGATTGGCATCTGTAAATTGGGTCACTCTGTGCTCACCTTTGCTGAAATAAGTACTTCTAGTGTAAAAGAAGGTGCAGATACTCAGGCTATATTGACCTTTTGACCTTTGTCCTTTCATTCAGTGATTGTATTTCAGTTTAATGATATATTCTGGGTTAACTTCCTCAAAATAACAAATTTCCCATCAGTGATAATAAGCCTGATTCTAATTCTGAATTTTCTTTGTTACGTGAGTGAGCTACTGTTTACCTCTAAAACAGGGGTTCCCAACCTGAGGTCCATCAACCCCTCAGATAATGGTAAGGCTCACTGGCATAAAAATGTTGGAAACCCCTGCTCTATAAGATCACCCACTTATAGCTTCTGTCAGAAAATGGGCCACTGGGGAGCAGGGACACACTTTTCAACACAATACCACAATAATCAAGAAAATATCGATGCCAAGACCTTGATCCTGCAGCTGGTTCTCGTGTCATCTTCTCTTCTCAGTCCTAGTGGTTGCTTGTGTCAAGGGGCTTTAACCAGTATGGAAAGCACCAAGGAAGAATAATAGCCCACAACGGATCGTAGACCACTACAGTCACTCTGACACCATGGACATACAGCCACAATTTTTACTGAGGCACCCTACCAAATGCTGATAAAATTTACCATTAAATAGATTGGGAGCTAGAAGCTGATGCAACTAAATAAATAAATGCATTTAGTTAGTGTCTCTTCAGCACATCCCAAAACCCAAACAATGAAGGAATTGCTTATGAAGTGTGGTCACTGTTGTGGCATCAGAAGGAGTAGCCAAATGATGCACAAACCCATAGGAACTTTTTGATGAGCTTAAGATATCAGAGTTTATTAGGGCCTTGGCAAATGCCTATGAAAGGAAGTGAGGTTTAAGTGGAGCAGCCATTGTGGGAGCGACCATTTTTGGAGTGGGTCAGTATTAGTGCAGAGATCTTGAGGCTTTGGCTCAAAAGACCTCAGTGAGAAGAGGGGAAGCTAAAGTAAGTTTCTTTTTTTTTTATCTATTTGTGCCTAGCTAGAGTAGTGGGAGTGGACCCAGGGTCCACAGTATGTCCTTCATGTCAGATGTGGGAATTCTGGGAGTCCTTCAGTCTCCCTGGCAACTACATGTGTGTACATCGAGCTGCAGCTCCTTACAGGCCGTGTTAGGGAACCGGAGCTGCATTTAGATGATCTTCTGTTCATTCAGGAGAATGAGGAGGCGGCAGATAAGAGCTACAGGGAGGTGGACACCCCTAAATTGCAGGAGGCAGGTAGCTGGGTGACTGTCGGGAGAGGGAAAGAGAATAGAAGAATTGTGCAGAGTGCCAGTTGCCTTCAACAACTGCTTTGGATAGTGTTGGGTGCTGGAATGACCTACCAGACGAAGGCCGCAACCACCAGGTCTCTGGCACTGAGTCTGTCTCTAGCTCAGAAGGAAAGGATGATGATAATTAGGGAGCACACAGGAGATTCTGTGGATGTGAATGAGACACTCGAATGGTATGCTGCCTTCCAGGTGCCAGGATCAGGGATGTCTCAGATCAGGTCCATAGCATTGTAAAGGGGGAGGGTGAGTAGCCAGAAATCATGGTACATATTGGAACCAACGACATAGGAAGGAAAAGGTCCTGAAGAGAGATTTTAGGGAGCTAGGCAGAAAGCTGAAAAGCAGGACCTCCAGGGTAGTAAGATCCTCAAGTCAGAGAAAGGGCAACAACAGTTAACAACTGTGCTGTGTTTAAGGGAGCGGTGCCTCAAGGAGGTGGCATTCATCACCATCCGAGACATGCCATCGTCTCCTTACTTCCATCAAGGAGGAGGCACAGGAGCCTGAAGACCCACACTCAACAATTCAGAAAGATCTTCTTCCCTTCTACCATCCAATTACTGAATGCTACCTTATTATTCCCTTTCTGTTTGCACTATTCAAATACTCTGTAACTTAGAGAAATTTTATGTCTTTATACTGTACGTCTGCCGCAAAAAAAAAATTCACGTTATATGAGACAGTGAAAATAAACCTGATTCTGCTCAGTTTCCTACTGGGAGCAATGAATTTCATTTCAGACCAGATTGAACTGAGCATATGCGCCCCTATAGGCCTGGACCTTTACATATTATGCTTCACACTTAATAATTACTAGCTATTGTGCAGCAAGGTGCTGAACATTTAATGTGAAAGATGTGATTTAAGTCTTCCAATGATAGCCTGGACAACCAGGAGTTAATGTGATTTGCTTGTGTGTGCCAGGTTGACTTTAGGCTTGGAACACAATAGCAGCTCAGCCATCCATGGGAACATCAGTCAAGTGGCTGGTCACTCATCTGCGGATCAGTGCTGACTGCGAGCGAGTGTGCACAGCAGTCTGGGATAAAGGCCTGAAATAAGCTTTCTGATCTGCACCCAGAACAGATGAAAAATACTGGGTCAAGTTTCTGAATCACTTTTCCAGCTACTCAAGTCCTGAACAAAAGTATTGATTTTCCCTGTGGCTCTTGGAATTTTCCCATTGCTACACCTTTCAAAGATAAAATCGCGCATTTCTCCTATATTTGCAGCCAAGACTTGCCAAGGTTCCTCCTCCCTCTGCATATTCTCCCCTTCCACTCCAAAATGTGCTGAGTTGTGTCCTTTGTATAAAAATAGAAAATGTGGAAACTGGTAGCAGGTCAGGAGGGATCTGTGGAGAAAATAAGGCAATATTGTATCAAAATCTGCTTGACCTTCTGAAGTATTTCCAGCACTTTCTGCTTTTATTTCAGATCCATAGCATATGCGGGTTTTTATTTTTGCTTTGTGTTTGCACTGATTGGTCCATAGTTGGTGTGTCAGCGATCTATTAAACCATAGGTGACGTCATATACACCCAGTGGTCACTTTACTAGATACCTCCTGTTCCTAATAAATTGGCCACTGAGTGTACATTTGTGGTCCTCTGCCGCTGCAGCCCATCCACTACAAGGTTCAGCATGTTGTGCATTCAGAGATGCTCTTCTGCACACCACTGTTGTAATGGGTGGTTATTAGAGTTATTGTCACCTTCCTGTCAGCTTGAACCAGTCTGGCCATTCTCCTCTGACCTCTCTCATTAACAAGGCATTAACCCCCACAGAACTGCCACTCACTGGATGTTTTTTTGTTTTCTGCACCATTCTCTGTAAACTCTGGAGACTGTTGGGTGTGACAATCCCAGGAGATCAGCAGTGTCTGAGATACTCAAACCACCCTGTCTGGCACCAACAATCATTCCACAAAGTCACTTAGATCACATTTCTTCCCCATTCTGTTATTTGGTCTGAATGACAACTGAAACCTCTTGACCATGTCTACATGCTTTTATGCATTGAGTTGCTGCCACATGATTGGCAGATTGGATATTTGCATTAACATACAGGTGTATCTAATATAGTGGCCACTGAGTGTAGCTCTAACTCATGTCTTCTTGCACTCTTCCACAAGGAGTCAACAACAAAAACAATTTATATTTACACAGCATATTAAACACAACCAAACCATTCCAAAGGATTGCAAAGGAGGGTTCCGAAGAATAAGCCACAATAGATGGATGGTCAAACCTTGCTCAAAAAGATAGATCTAGGGAATGTAACAAGGTAGAGATGTGAAGAGGCTTAGGGAAAGAATTCTGCAGATTCAGGTCTTGGCAGGAGTAGAAATGGCATCAGTTCGTGTGGGAGAACCAAGAGCTTGGAACTGGAGGAGTGTTCTAGGACCAACAGTGATTCTGGACAAAGGACAAGGACGAGGCTATCGAGAGATATGAAAACCGGGTTTAGATTTTCAAAAAGGAGGAATTTTTCAACCCGTAGGCGGCATGGCTCAGCAAGCACAGGGGTGCTGGGTCTAAACCCCGGAACTTTCTCCTCAACAACACTGTGGAAGAATGACTGCAACGATTCAAGGAGGCAGTTCCCCCCCCCCCCCATCTTCTTGGGGCAACAAGATCCACATCCCATCTGAGATTAAAATGAATTAAAATGGAGCAGCTTGTACAATCACGGTCTCCTTGGGCAGATTTCCATCCAAGCAGTGAAGACAAAAATCCACTCCTTTGCTTGTGTGCTGATCCATTCATTCCCAAAAGACACTGATTGGATCCAGGCTGGGCCAGTTTGTAATACCTTCCATCTCTCACACTGCCTGCAATGCATCTTTCTTCATTATTTCCCATCAGCTAAAGCTCCAATCAAATTAGCTCCCAGTTTTCCCTCGAAGTACAATGCCACGGAGACTTAACAACAAACACAAAGGTTATTTTCAGGCTGACAAATATCCCAGTGCCCACAACCACATTTTTATTCAATTGCTGACAGTTTAAATGAACTTCTAGTCACGCAGTTCTCAAAGACTGATGCTTCTCTGCCACTTATTAATGAATCTCTGTTCTCTGCTCCCCCCCCCCCCCACCACCACAAAACTCCATCACCGTAGAAGTTCATTTAAATTTGAAATGAATCCCTTTCTCCCCACTGGTTTGAACAACAGCACTCATTCACTCCATATCAAAATACAAATTTCTTCTCATCTTCCTTACAAATTAGCTCACAATTCCAGATCCACCATGTAGATTTACAGCAGGGAGAACTAAACACATGATTAAAAGAAATTCTGTGAGGTATGTGCAGTAGTTTCTTGCAGGCTAGACCTCTTTAGGTTTGCTTATGTTTGGCAGTTCCTCGGGATGGAGGGTAACCTGATTCCTCGCAGGTGCTGAGGCTTCTGAGGTGACTGATGAGGCACAGATTCTGATAGATGGGGCAGGAGGTGGCAGACAGGACAAGTGGGAACTTTGTGAGGCAGTGTGAGTGTGTTCCTTCCAATGCTTGTGCCAGGCCTTCCGTGTGTCCCTGAAGCAAGGGCACCAGGTTCTCAAAAACATCCCAAATCTCATGCTTCAGTTTGAGTGGTCAAAGGCCAGTGGTCAAAGTGTCAGTGGACTGACAGGACTTGCCTGTGGGTGGTTCTTGTAATTTAAGAATCCAGACTGAAAATTCAGAGTACCAGGTCAAATGAATTCAAATTCTGCTTAAAATAAAATCTGCTATCACTGAAACTAAGCATGAAACTGCTAAATAATGATAAACATCCAACAGGATCACTCATGTCCTTTCAGGAAGGAATCTTCCCATAAGAACATTGTAAGCCACCCCACAACTTATCTCAATAGGTCATTCGGTTGTATCCAAGGGCAATGAAAAATATTCACTGGCAAGGAAATAGCTGGCCACACTACTAAAGCAACTGGCCGTGTGATACTCACATTCTATGAATGAATTTAAAAGTTGTTTTGACGCCTCACTAAGTGTAGCAACTTACATATTACAGATCGGCATAATAGCAGAAACAGCCACTTGCTAAAAATCTTCACATGCATATGAAAAATAATTATCCTTTAGCTTGGAGAAAAGCACTGGACTCCTGCAACAAATCCAGTCAGGGCATCATGACGTTGGGATTTCATTTCACAGCAATGGAAGATGATCATATCACAAGAGAGCTCTCGTAGAGCCTCTTTGAATGAATGGTACACTTTTTAATTTCAATACTCAAGAGTTGGCCTTCATGTGTGGCTCAGCTACTAAGCCCAGTGGAACCATTTCTACTGACAGGAGAAGGTGGGTTACTGGTGCCTTAAAACCAATTGCTTCAGGCAGCCGTGGTTGGCAACTCACCTAGGAGAAGGAAAACTCTGATCTCAAACCTCCGCTGCCTTGCAGCTGTACCCACTCATGGGGAAGGCTTCAGGAGAAAAACCTCGAGGGAGAAGTCCAGAGCTGGAGTCCCTAAGGCAGTCCGACATTGAGTTCAACGCTGACTGGCAACTCCCGTGACGCTGCTGATGCCAAACTGTATCGGTCTCTGCCGTTCCTCTGGGTTCATCATGTGTGTGGCGAGGGAGAGCTTGCTAAATGGGCAACTGCTTGCTCTCAATATCATACTGCCCAGGCTTGCGTATCACAGAGACAGCTCGGATGCAACTTCCATGGTCAACCATGACCAACGGAGGCTCCAGACTCACTCACTCAGAGTTTCACTGAACACTTCTGGGGCAAGTATAACACAGGTTAGATTCGGAGTAAAGCTCCCTCTAAATTGTCCCATCAAATATACCCAGGGCATGTGTCAACACAGGTTAGATACAGTATACAGAATGCTGCCCCATTACCGTGCTCTCAGCACAAGGACAGCATGGGTTAGGTAGAGAGTGAAGCTGCATTGTCCTGTAAAACGCTACACTGTCGCATCACACAGAGTGAAGGTCCCTCTACACCATCCCATCACTCAATCCCAGGGAATGGGTTAGACACAGAGTGAAGGTCCCTCTACACCATCCCATCACTCAATCCCAGGGAATGGGTTAGACACAGAGTGAAGGTCCCTCTACACCATCCCATCACTCAATCCCAGGGAATGGGTTAGACACAGAGTGAAGGTCCCTCTACA
The DNA here is from genome assembly GCF_048418815.1 of Hemitrygon akajei. Lineage (NCBI taxonomy): Eukaryota > Metazoa > Chordata > Chondrichthyes > Myliobatiformes > Dasyatidae > Hemitrygon > Hemitrygon akajei. Next base: position 19,222,492 of record NC_133141.1, on the reverse strand, counting down.
CCATCCCATCACTCAATCCCAGGGAATGGGTTAGACACAGAGTGAAGGTCCCTCTACACCATCCCATCACTCAATCCCAGGGAATGGGTTAGACACAGAGTGAAGGTCCCTCTACACCATCCCATCACACAAGCCCAGGGCACGGGTTAGACGGCAGTGTCAACCCTCCTCTACGTTGTCCTATCACACAATAGCATGGCACAGGTTAGATGCAGAGTGAAGCTCCCTCTACATCATCCCATCACACACTGTCAAGGCATCAGCTAGACAAAAGCAACATGCACAAAATGCTGGGGGAACTCAGCAGGCCAGGCAACATCTGTTGTAAAAAGTACAGTCAACGTTTCAGGCTGAGACCCTTTGGCAGGACTGGAGAAAAAAAGATGAGGAATAGTTGTAAAGGGGGGGGGGGGAGGGGAGAGAGAAACACGAGGTGATAGATGAAACCTGAAGGGGGAAGGGTGAAGTAAAGAACTGGGAAGTTGATTGGTTAAAGAGATACAGGGCTGGAGAAGGGGGAGTTCAATAGGAGAGAAATCCGCGGAAGAAAGCGGGGAGGAGCACCGGAGGGAGGTGATGGGCGGGCAAGGAGATAAGGTGAGAGAGGGAAAAGGGGATGGGGAATGGTGAAGGAGATGGCGGGGGGAGGGGCCACTACTAGAGGTTTGGGAATTCGATGTTCATGCCATCAGGTTGGAGGCTACGCAGATGGAATATAAAGTGTTGTTCCTCCAACCCGAGTGTGGTCTCATCATGAGAGTGGAGGAGGCCATGGACTGACATGTTGGAATGAGAATGGGAATTGGAATTAAAATGGATGGCCACTGGGAGATCCTGCTTCTTCTGGCAGATGGAGTGTAGGTGCTTGGCGAAGCAGTTTCCCAATCTACGTCGGTCTCACTGATATACAGGAGGCCACTCCGGGAGCACCAATTTGATTGTCCCTCAAACTCTCAGCACACAAGTTAGATAGCAATTAAAACTCCCTCTCCACTGTCTCATCAGCAGTCTCAAGGTATCGGTTAGACACATAGTGAAGCTCCCTTGATATCATCCGGTCACACACTCAACAAACAGGTTAGATACTAAGTAAAGCTGCCTTTTCACTATCCTGCCACACCATCTCAGGGCAGAAGTTAGATACCAATTAAAGCTGCCTCTGCACTTTCTTACCCTTTGAAATGGATTGAGAGATTTCCATTGACCTGGGCTGTCATCCAGTGGCTGCATAGTGAAATTGTCATTTTGGTATTATTTTCTCAAATCGTAACCTCAGGGCACTGTTAAACAATTTTCATAAACAAGAATCAATTTTATTGGGTCCGTAAGGCACCATCAAATTTGAATTTGATAACATTTTAGCACTGTATTAAAGACGAAGCACTGACAAAACTTTGCATGGCTTCCTGACTGTCAGACAAGAAATACAACGTGTAAAGCCCATACAGCCCTACAGAGGCCTTTTGCCAGCCAGCAAAACAGACAAGAGGCTATAAAATTGTAGTCACTTTGGCAAAGGAAACTCATTTTGATCTATGACACTCAATAAACACAGCTTTCGTTTTATAAATGCCTTTCGTTTTCACTTGTCTTTGGCTGGTTTGCCTGGGTACCAGAGGCAGTGCCAGCATCTCCTTTACTAAACAGCACAGCTTTGTCGGCAAGGTCAGTGGGCGTTCTGCAAGGGAGATAGTGCACAGAATTAACTAAGGATTGATAGGTGGGTTGAGGAGAGGGTGGGGTGCTGGAAGGTTACAATGAATGTAGAGGTTGAGGGCTTTCAAAAATCAGCAAAATACAGGATTGAGTGAAGAAGAAAGGGTGAGAGGTAAAGATGGAGGAAAAGGACATAGAAGGACATTGGCAACATTAACAGCTTATTGTGGAAGACCCCATCTGTCAACAGCAACAGCTGCCACTAATAAAAGTCTTGTTCTTTTATATATAATGTTGAACTCATTTGTTGCCTTCCCCATGGGGAGACTACAGTCAGAAATACCATCTCCTTGCTTGCAATCAACACCAGGGCACCTCAAGGGTGTGTGCTTAGCCCACTGCTCTACTCTCTCTACACCCACGACTGTGTGGCTAGGCACAGCACAAAATTCGCTGATGACACAACTTTCATTGGCAAAATCTCACATGGCGATGAGGAGGCATACAGGAGCAAGACAGATCAGCTGGTTGAGTGGTGTTGCAACAACAACCTTGCACTCAACGTCAGCAAGACCAAAGGATTGATTATGGACTTCAGGAAGGGAAGAACACGCACCAATGCTCGTTGAGGGGTCCGCAGTGAAAGGGGTGGGCGTCAACATCTCCGGGAAACTGCCCTGGGCCCACCATATCGATGCAATCATGAAGAAGGCATGCCAGCAGCTATACTTCATTAGGAGTTTGAGGAGATTTGGTATATTACCAAAGATTCTAGCAAATTTCTACACAGGTACCATGGAGAGCATTCTGACTGGCTGCATCACCACCTGCTAAGGAGGCTCCAATGCCCAGGATCAATAAAAGCTGCAGAGTATTGTGGACTCAACCAGCACCATTATGGGCATAAACCTCCCTATCAATGAGGACATCTTCAAAAGATGGCATCCATTATTGAGGACCCTCACCATCTGGGACATGCTGTCTACTCATTATGACTATCAGGGAAGAGGTACAGGAGCCTGAAGATCCACACTCAATGCTTTAAGAACAGCTTCTTTCTTTCCGCCATCAGATTTCTGGATGGTCCGAGAACCCATGAACACTACCTCACTATTCTTCTTTTGCACTATTTATTTATTTTATTTTTATTGTAATTTATAGTAACTTTTTATGTCTTGCACTGTACTTCTGCCACAAAAGAACAAGTTTCACAACACATGCCAGTGTGAATAAACCTGATTCTGAGTATATAAGCAGAAGATAGTGCAAATGCTGAACGGGACAGGCAGCATCTTCTGCTTTAATACTACTGGTTAAGATGGTACTACTGAACACGTGAGACGGCTCTCTTGCAGTTAAGAAGATAAGAAATCCGACTAAAAGCATCACTAAAAATACCTTTTCTGAGGTAATTTGTGTTAAATTATCACTGCAAACAGTGAAGGGGTGAGCGATAGTGAGGCGAGTTTGGGGGATGAACTGAGATAGCGTGTTGCAGAATCACTGCAGATGGAATTCTGATGCCCATACAACCTGTCTGGGTGTAAGGTTGGGTTGGTCTGGATACTGAGCTGATTCAAAGAGCATAAGAGTGCTTCAGGTTGGCCGGCAAAATCTGGTCCTGGAGCGAGTAGCTGGGCCTTTTTATTTTTTTTCCCTTTCTCTTGCACATCAGGTGTTGGTGATTTATTTTTATTTTTATTCTTTTTTTCAGTTGGGTTCTTTCAGATTTCTTGCTTTGTGGCTACCTGTGAACAAGCAACTCTCAGGATCCTTTGATAATAAATGTATTGGAACCTTGAAGAATCAGAATCAGAATCGGTTTTATTCTCACTTTTGCCAAACTAAGAAATACGTTGTAGTTTGCAGGGAAGGGAGGGGGAATGGGCACAGAGAACAAACTGAATGTCTGATTGGAAGAGACTGAATGCCACAGGTGGTGTTGGTGCTGGCTGAGAGTGCTAATCACAGCTGATCTGTCCGCCTGCGATGTAAATAGAAGTAAATAGAAGGGGTCAATGAGAACAAAGGATAAAAAGAACAATGTATCGATTCTCTTGCACTTGTTACAATTTAATGGATTGCATTCAGTCTTCTCTTCACTGTTGATTGTTGGTTTCAAAAGCAAATGCAGATTGGTTGACCAGGTCAGTCTGCAAAGGCGACCATGAGCCTCCACTATATTCCTTAATTCTGCACCCTCTCTGACTTCTCAGTCTTTGGCCTCTATATTGTTTCAACAAAGTTTAACATAAGCTTAAGGAACAGCATATCACCTTCTGACTAGTCACTTAAGTCTTCGGGGCTCAGGATTGAATTCAACAATTTCAGATAAACAGCCCTTCCAGTTTGAGTCAAAACTGGCCATTTTTGATGAAAGAGCATCAATGTGTAACAATGGATCTGTTTCTCTCTCCCTGCAAATGCCGCTGAGTATTCCCAGCACCTTTGGTTTTATTTCAGACTTGCAGCATCTGCAGTGTTTTGCTTTACTTTCTGGGCATTATGACAGTTAGTTGACACAGGACAGCTGATTGCAAGAAGCCATCCATCCGCAAATATTAACGGACATACTCAGTTAAGCTCAGTTTCTAAGTATAATCTACTTTTATTTCTCTCTGTACTGATCAATAGCAATTCACACTTTCTAACCAAACACTCCAGTAATCACTTCTCATGCTGGCAGCTAGCAACAGTTCAAAGCTCTGTTCAGCAGCTTCAGTTGGGAAGCATCAATTAATTTTTGTGCAGATGTAAATGCACATCACAACTTGCGAGGTCGGGGGTAACGACTCATTGCACACACCGATATACAATGAACACTCTCAGATCAGACAGAGACAGATGCAAGTTAATGCTTCTGAATAGCTCTAGCTTTTTAAATCACACTTACAAGGAATAGCATTTATTCACATTTTGTGTTCTGACCAACTTATAATGTAACTCACTTTTACAAAAAAATACAATCCTCTCCAGAGTTTTAAATTCTAAATCTAATTTTCAGTATTTATTTGGAGTTCACAACTCATTACCAACTCTTAATGCTTCTACATTGCATGCTGTATAATTTACAGCCAATGGTCATGAAAACCGTTATGCGAATACTACAGATTCAGATTCAGTTTATTGTCATTTATAACCACAAATGCAATGCAGTTAAAAAATGAGACAACGTTCTCCAGAATAATATCACAAAAAAGCACAAAACAGACCTGGATCTTTGTAAGAACAACCCTCTTATGTTCCCCAGTCCTCTCACCTTCTTTCATGTGATGATTCCGGGTGGGATACGGTTTCAGCACATCGCACAATTGGACAAGTCTTGTGTGCATCCGCTCAGATGGGGATTCTTGTTGTTGACTAACCATGTATAGCAGACCATCACTGGTTAGTGGTCACAAGCAGGACACGTTGGTTGAGATTCTCTCAGCACATCAGCACAGATCTAAGACTGAACACAAGGTCTAGTAGTTGCCCTACTCTGTGCACCTCCTAGGGCAACAAGGGATGGGCAATAAATACTGGCTTAGTTGGCGATGTCCACATCCCGGAAATGAATAAATATATTTTAAAAAGCCTCCAGGGACAACATCAAACCAGAGTCATCCAGAAAGTGTATCAGCTATTCGAAGAGTTTAAACTCCCCCTCCTTTTTTAATATTTTAGTTTTGTAAAGAAGTGTTTTTGTTTTTTTATTGACTTTCAACAAAATCTGTATTTTCTATCACTGTGAAGATAAACCAACATTAGATCTCTATAAAGCAGAAACAAATTAAAATCAGAATTCTTAACAACTACAGACTGGTTCAGGCTTTACCAGAATTATTTATTTGACAAAAGCTTCATTTTCTTTTACTCTTCTGCCATTTTTCAACCCCATCATCCCACAGACCAGCACATCTCACTGACAATGGATTTGGTCACTGGGTTACAGAGACATTTTGCAAGCCGAGTTGGCGTTCTTTGAGCAAAATGAATGAAAATATAAATTCTGCATGGTTGGCATGGAGCTTTATCAGTGCAAACAAAAATCAAAAATTCCGTGTAGGCCACCATGGTTAACAACTGAAAATGCAAGCCCAAACTGTGCACAAAATGAACTGGGACAGATTTTGCTGACAGATAAAATGTTGAGACCTGGTAGTTCATTGCATTAGTCAGGGCATGAAGGGATACAGGGAGAAGGCAGGAGATTGGGGCTGAGAGGGAAAATGGATCAGCCATGATGGAATGGTGGTGCAGACTCGATGGGCCAAATGGCCTAATTCTGCTCCTATATCTTATGCTCTTATGGTATACTGTTTAGTCTGTGAGCTACATGTGAGCAAGGAATTTTATTGCACCCTGGTGTATATGACACAGAACACTGCAGCACAGTTGAGGCCCTTCAGCCCACTTTGTTTAACCTACTCTAAATTCAATCTAATCCTTCCCTCCTACATAGCCCTCCATTTTTCTATTATCCATGCCTATCTAAGAGATTCCTAAATGGCCCTAATATGTCTCCCTCTACCAGTATCCCTGGCAGTGCAGCCACCACTCTGTGTGCACAAACTTACCTCTGACATCCCCATTATACTTTCCTCCAATCACCTGAAAATTGTACTTCAAATTATATTAAAATTAAGACTACAAGCTAATCTGAATCTGAATGTGCTGTACACACTCTAATGTTTCTTCTGACCAATAACACATTCACTCCCACTCTCAAACACACATTAAGTAGATAATTGAACTTGAATGGTCTGTTCCCCTTGACAAATAACATTTTGATTTTTTACATTATTTACGAATTGTGAGTTAATACTCACAGTTTGCAAGATTCAAAGCAGTGTTTCAGGAATTTCTCTGCAATAGGCGGTATTAGAGTTGAACCAGGCTTGCTAATCAATAAGGTTTCTATCATGGAAGGCGTGATGCTGGGAAGGCCTGGAGTTCAAGGCCTATATGTGTGTGGAGTGTTTAAAGAAAGTCTGTCTCACCTCCTCCACAACTCACATCACTGCCAGCTTCTTTGGAACAGAAAAATATTGGTCAATCAAAACAATGAGAATGTTCTGGAAGGCAGTGAAAAGCTCCAGCACTCATTAAGCAAGGGTGTCACAGGGCAGTGCACTCGAAATGGGATCAGTTTCTGGGTCCTGATGCTCCAGCCAAGTGACAGGTATTAATTTCGCACTACTTGCACTTTGGGAATTAAAAGTTGAAATTTGCAATGTGCAGGAGCCTTTGTTGGTAATAATAATAAACGAGGAGGCAAGGTGATTGTGATTAGGTTTCAAATTGAAATCTGTTAGTGGAGTTCTGCTCATATGGCCAAGCAGCCAAGTTATTGTGTGGAACTCTGGGAAGCCATACACCATGCTAATATGGCTACGTAAGATGACTGTTCTGTAGCAGGGATTCTGGATAAGCTGACCCTTCTTCATTAAGAATGCGAAATGGCTGACACGTTCTTTCACGCAGTGGGATGTGTGCCAATATGCAATTTAATTGCTTGACCTGTCAATATCACGGGTTCAAAGCCCAGTACTGCTCAGCACTCATGGGTAGTTGTCTTGTGGAGATGGTGTAAGAAGCAGTTGTTTCGAGCACGGTCCACAGATGGGGCAGAGAACACTTTGTGGCACATTGAAAGGGTGAAAGTTAGTCCAAAACTTGGACGGAGCTCTTACTAGAGCCCGAATATCAGGGAAATTCCAGGGGGTCATGTGATTCTCAGCTGGCATTCTGAATGGTGCTGTTTATTGCAGAGAAATTTGGATGGAGCCTGGGAAAGTGACATCGGAGAAGATGGAAACCCCCAGCAGCTGCAAGGAACTCCATTTGTTAAAGATAGCACCAACGTATAAAGTGTGCACTGGATTGTACCAAGAAATCAAAACATCATTTACGGGAATTAGAAAGGAACAGCCAAACCTTTGGTAGGTGAAAGCATCAAGAGATTTGGAGCTAGGATGCAGATCAGTCATGAAATGTGAACTTCGCAGCAGGACTGTAGAGCTGAATGGCTTGTAGCTAATGAAGGGAAGGGCTGCTTCATTTTCTCCATTAGACATCTGCTCAAACGAGCATTGGTGCTGGTATGTGTGCCGACACTTGTGGCTGCCCCCCCCCCCCCCCCACACCCTCGTGTGTGTTGGTTGTTAACGCAAATGACACACTTCACTGTATGTTTCGATGGACACACGGTCAGTAAATTTGAATCTTGAATCTTGAACACTTCTGCAGCTCCAGGGTTTAACCTGCAAAGAAAAATACACCCCACCATTTGTCACTGCATCTTCTCCCCTAGATCACGAAATAAAACAACAGAGTGATGGGGGCGGCACAGTAGCATAGTGTTTTACAGTACAGGAGACCTGGGTTCAATTCCCGTCGCTGCCTGTAAGGAGTTTGTACGTTCTCCCCGTGACTGTGTGGATTTTCTCCAGTCGCTCTGGTTTCCTCCACTGTCTAAAGACCTACCAGCTGGTAGGTTAATTGATCATTGTAAATTGATTAGGCTAGGAATAAATTGGGTGATTGCTGGGCCCTTCCACACTGTATCTCAACAAATAAGTATGTGTTTCTTTACAGATAACCTGCAGTGCCCAGCTATTCAGTGTATTCGGCCACAAACCCAGGAAAAACTCATCTCTCTCCGTCTAGGTTCTTCATCCCTGACTTCAAATAATTTTCATGCCTTTGCAGCAGTTCAGTTGCGTGTGATATTCCACACATCACTGAATGAATCTGATATAACCTTCAGGCCTACTCCAGGCAAATGTTTCTCTGCCTCTCTTTGGTGCCTGTATCATCCAAATGGAGTGGTTGGACAAACTTGGGTTGTTTTCTCTGGGGCGGCAGAGGCCAAGGGCAGACATGTTAGAGGTTTATAAGGTTCTGAGAGGCAAAGATAGACAGTTTCCTTTTCCCAGCTTCAAAATATATCAGAGAGCATGCATTTAAGATGGGGGGGGGTGGTGGTAACAGAGTGCTGGGTGCCTGGAGTGTGTTGCTGGGGTGGTGGCAGAGGCAAATATGATAGGCACATGAATGTGCAGTAAATAGAAGGATATGGACACTGCATAGACAGAAGGGATTCATTTAGGTGGACATTTGATTACTAATTTAGTTGGTTTGGCCCAGCATAGCGGGCCGATGGGCTTGTTCCTGTGCTGTACTGGTCTATGCTTTGTGGAACCTTGTTGATGGGTTCATCGCTTTTAACAATGGATTTACTTGGAATAATTTATTCTGCAGTGATTGATCTAAGAGGATATGTTGGAAGTCTCTTATTAAGGCAAGTTAAACAAAATAATAAACAAGTGGCAAGGTTTAATTGAATTACCTCAAAAACTTAGTCTCATGTTTGCAGTTACCGACTCAAACTCCCCTGTACTTTTTAACATGAACACAGTCAGTTGAACATAAATTTTGACAAATTGCATTTTCCACCATGAGACATCTTCCTCCTGACAGGATAGGGAAATAGCTTGAAGCTGCTTATTGACTGAAATATCAGTGTACCTGTGGAGACAAACGTGCGATAGGATGGCATTATCGTCTTCTCAACAAGGTTACATTCTGAGTGCCATTAGTATTGTTGTTCTGCTCTTTGTGAATGTAATGTAGCAGCAAGGAAAACAACGTTATTATGTAAAGAAATTAAATTGGAGCAGCAGACTGATAATGCCAGGCACCTGATTTGCCACAATGAAAACAGATACAGCTTCTCTTGGTTATAATGGGCATGGGTCTCTCAAGGGTCTGACAATTGATTTGAATTTCAAACATATCGCACAAGATTATACAGGGTGGCTTGGAGAGGTGCTGGCATGACTAACTCCATCTCAGCTTCTAAAGAAGCAGTCTTCAAAGGAGGAAAATATGCTAGAAAGAAATAACGCAAGAATAATTTCACCAGAGGCCAGTATATTCTTGTGAAAATAAATTAACCATATTTCCTCTGGAATCATTGCAAGTTCCCTGAAATCCACAAACTCTTATTTAGAGGATCATTTACAACCTGATGAAAGTGGTCATCACTCAGCTGAAATGTTAAGTCTGTTTCTCTTTCCCCAGATATTGTCTGGCCTGCCGAGACCTCTGGCACTCTCTGTTTATTACACTGTGGGTAGCTGTGGGGGGTGGCAAGTTCTCCACAGTCGCTCCCTAGCGAGGAGGCCGCAGCACAACTTCCGACCTGATATGCCACAGATGAGCAGCTGGGGAATTTAAAATTTAAAATCTATTCAATTATTAATCTGGAATTGCACAAATAGCAGCAGCGACCCCCTAAACTGTTGGAACTCTGTAAGAAAATCCATCCATTTCATTTATGTACAGTGCTCTGCAAAAGTCTTGGGCGCATACCTATAGCTGGGGTGCCTCACGCTTTTGCATAGTTCTGCAAATAATTTTATAGACTACTGTGCAAAAACAACATATTTCATGACCTATGTGAGTGATGATAAACCTGATTCTGATATGGGTCTCTGTTGTGAACTGAGAGTGGGAAGGAGGCAGGGAGAGGGGAGTCATGGACCTTCTTAGTGTAAGGGGTTCAGATGGGTTGGAATTTGTTAAGTGTATCCAGGAAGGTTTCTTAAGTCAATATGTGGAAGGTGCAATGAGAGGAGAGGTTGTACTGGACCTGGTGTTGGGTAATCAGTGAGGTGACCGACCTTTCAGTGGGTGAAAAGTTAGGGAACAGTGACCTCAACTCCTTAACTTTCAGGATAGCTATAGATCAGGATAGGTTATGGTCCTTGTGAGAGAGTTTTAAATTGGAGTAGGGAAAATTATGAGGGCATTAGGCAGGAACTAGGAAATGTTAATTGGGAACACATTTTCTCTGGCAAGTTCACATCAGATATGTGGAGGGTGTTTAAAGATCAATTAATTGCAGAGCAGAGGAAAGTTATGTCCCTGTTAGAAGGAAGGACGGGGATGGAAAGATAAGAGAACCTTAGATGTCGAGAGAGGTGATGAATTTAGTCAAGAAGAGAAAGGAAAAGTATGTAAAGCTTTGGAAGTCAGGATCAAATGAAGCACATGAAGAATACAAAGAAGCCAGAAAAGAACTCAAGAAGAGAACTAGGAAAGATAGAAAGGGCCATGAAAATTCCTTGCCAAGTAGGATTAAGGTGAATTCCGCGGCATTCTATGCATCCACCAAGAATAAGAGGATAATTGGGGAGAAGGTGGGACTACTCAAGGATACAGGGGAGATCATTTGCTTGGATGTAGAGAATGTGAGTGAGGTACTTAATGAATACTTTGCTTCAATATTTACCAACGAAAAGGATATGGAGGACCAGGAGATCATTGTTGAGAGCATAAATATGTTAAGCCATTTAGAGGTTAAGGAGAAGGAAGTGTTGGGCGTCCTAATGACTACTTAGGTGGGTAAGTCTCCAGGGCCAGATGGGTTTACCCCAGGTTATTGAAGGATGCAAAGGACGAGATTGCTGTGCCCTTGACCAGTATCTATGTATCCTTTCAAGCCACAGGTGAGGTTCCGCAGGACTGAAGAGTGGCTAATGTTGGCTACGTAGGTCGATAAGGTGGTTAAGAAGGCTTATGAAATGCTTGCTTTTATTAGTCAAGGCACTGAGTTCAAACATCAGGAGGTTATGTTGCAACTTTATAAAACTCTGGTTAGGCCACATCTGGAATATTGCGTACAGTTCTGGTTGCCCCACTGTAGGAAGGATGTGGGGCTTCGGAGAAGGTGCAGGAGAAGTTTACCAGAAAGCTACCTGGTTTAGAGGGTATGTGCTATCATGAGAGGCTGAATAAACTTGGGTCATTTTTTCTGGAGCTTCGAAGGCTGAGGGGTGATCTGATAGAGGCTTACAAGATTATGAGAGGCATAGATAAAGTGGACAGATAGTATCTGTTTCTCAGGGTTGAAATGTCTAATACCAGGGGGCATGCATTGAAGATGAGAGGGGGCAGGTTCAAGGGGGATGTGAGGGTTAAGTTTTTTACTCAGAGAGTGATGGGTGTCTGGGATGCACTGCCTGGTGTGGTGGTAAAGATTTTTGACAGCTGTCTGGATAGGCACATGATGTAAGGAAGATGGAGGGATATGGACATGGTGTAGGTAGGAGGGATCAGTGTCTGGGTGTTTTTGATTTGCTTTTTAGCTGGTTCGGCACAACGTGTGGGCCAATGGCCTGTTCCTGCGCTGTACTCTATGCTCTATGTTCTATGGTTCGGAAAGTGAGAAGGGAGAAGGGAAGCACCAGGGAGGCATTCTGCAATGATCAATAAACCAATTGTTTGCCTGGTGTCTCAGGGCTATTTGTGTCTGCACCCGCACCACCCCCTGCCCCGGCACTCCTTCTGTGTCACCTGTCCCACACCCCTCCTGCAGCGCTCCACCCTCACCATTCCCAACATCCATTGCTCCCACCAGATTTACAAACTTACTCTCTGTTCCATGTTGACAAATACAGTACTGTGCAAAGGTCTTAGGCACCCCATATGTGCCTAGGACTTCTGCGTAGTACTGTACTTCAGAGTTATGATGCTGCCTATCTGACCTACAGCAGTGTGGCTGACTCTCAGTTATCCCCTGAAATTGCCCAACAAGCCACAGATTTGTATCTGTCTCATTAATGATATTTTAATAATTCCTGCCTTTAAAGAACTGCCCTTTCTGGACATACCACCGGAACTCACAAGGGGCAAATTTACTCTGAGGTCAGATTTCGCAAGCCTTCCAATAACTCTGAACTTTTCAGGCTTAATATTTCAAGTTTACAGCACTCACTTGGTTAACTTTTGTGTCTCCAACATCATCCCAGCTTCCTTATGGACGTAGGCTGAATTCAGTGCCTTAAAATAAAGATCCACATTTTCCTGGATCAGGGGAAGGAGGTGAGATGTAACATGTCAGAGTGCAGTAATTCAACTTTCCATCTCTCAGGGAGTGTACTTTCTTTACCTGCAACAGGACCATTTCAAATAGAACGTCTGTCAGACATGTAGATTTTAGACAGTGGGGTGATTTTTCTCTCAACGGATTTTGAAGGTGAAGGTATTTGACAGGGCCTCATCATTGCAGGATGATAGAGTTTGTACACCAATGGCTTTTCATGGCAATGAAGCAGAGCTGGAGTTGCTATTTCCGATAAATCAAGGAGCTACTGGCACACTGGGAAAGAAAGCAAACTTCTTGATTAGGAGACTGTTGCATGCTAGTGAAATACAATGCTCAGTCCTGCCAATTAGCTGCTGTTGTCTTCTTTCAATCACTATTTCATACCCTGCAGAACCAACTAAAGTCAGTTCACTCCTGGGTTGTGCTTTGTTTGCAGTTCTGTTCCTACAAAATATTGATACATACAGACATATGTACGTTCTATGTAGCGCATTCATGAATAAAATATGGGCAGCTGAAACATGGTAATATTGCTCATTGTTGTATCACCTGTGCTACATGTGATGGTGAAACACATTGGCTGAAAATGTTACAACCTGACGAACTGAAAGCTCGTACACGCCTCTGTTGTTTTCCCATTTCTAACTCCCCTCATGCCCTCTCTATTAAAACTAGAAGTTAAGAAAAAGATTAAAAATTAGCTTTATTTGTCACATGTACATCGAAACATACAGTGAAATGTGTCGTTTTGCATCAACCACCAACACAGTCACATCATCAGGTCGCAGGCTACCCAGACAGAATATAAGTTGTTCCTCCTCCACCCTGAGCATGGTCCATCTTGGCACAAGCGGAGGCCATGGACACACGTCAGAATAGGAATGGGAATCGGAATTAAAATGTTCAGCCACCAGGAAATTACGCTTGACTTGACTTTATTTCTTACACCCTTCACATACGTGAGGAGTAAAAATCTTTACGTTACGTCACCGTCTAAATGTGCAATGATAGTAATTTATAATAAATAGAACAGTCAATGTAACATAGAGTACACTCATATCAGCGTGAGTTCATCAGTCTGATGGCCTGGTGGAAGAAGCTGTCCCGGAGCCTGTTGGTCCTGGCTTTTATGCTATGGTACTGTTTCCCAGATGATAGCAGCTGGAATAGATTGTGGTTGGGGTGACTCGGGTCCCCAATGATCCTTCGGGCCCTTTTAACACACCTGTCCTTGTAAATGTCCTGAATCACAGCTACAGATGTGCTGGGCTGTCTGCACCACTCTCTGCAGAGTCCTGCGATTAAGGGAGGTACAGTTCCCATACCAGGCAGTGATACAGCCAGTCAGGATGCTCTCAATTGTGCCCCTGTAGAAAGTTCTTAGGATTTCAGGGCCCATACCAAACTTCCTCAACCGTCTGAGGTGAAAGAGGTGCTGTTGTGCCTTTTTCACCACACAGCTGGTGTGTACAGACCACGTGAGATCCTCGATGATGTGGATGTTGAGGGACTAAAAGCTGTTTACCCTCTCAACCCCAGATCCATTGATATCAATAGGGGTTAGCCTGTCTCCATTCCTGCGGAGGAGCTCAACGAAGCAGTCCCCCCAATTACATTAAGCCTTTGTTTTGAAGCTCCTTGTTGTCCTATAGTTCAGTTTGTGGGTAGAGTTTACGAGCACTCCCAGCAATGTCCAAGGTACACCCCAAATACATTACACATTTAATCCACTTTAAATAGGTTAATAGAGGGAAAATTGGAAGCACTAACCAATACATAGGCAAGGACGTGAAGGAATGGGAGAGAAATTCTACCTGGATCGCATGTGGTATTCAGCTCCACGCATCCAGTTCCAGTGGAGCTTTATGTAAGAATGTGAATTTAAACAGAAACCCATTTTGTTTCCCCAAAAAATACACTCTATTCATAAAATATACAGTTAAGTACATAACACAGAACACTGCCGTCAGTGGCTATACCAGGTATACTATTACGTGCAATATTTACACGAGATCAATTTGGCACCAATTTTTCATTCCAAACATTCCATAGGTAGTAAGTTTGGAAGATTATGATGTGGGTTCCGACCCCTCAGTGCACAATGGTGTGAGGACCCTCCACTGTGACCCTCTGCGGTGACTCACCATGCACCCCACGACACGTGGTCCTGGATGTTGAGAGATACCAGCCTGTGGCCTTTGGCTGTGGATGGCCCCATCCACTGGAAGCTTTGGGCCAGAGAACATCTTTACCAGATTCATAACCTTCCAGCAGCAGTTGGTATTTGTCTCAGTGTCTCCGGAAACAGCCGGACGGAGTCCTGGGTTACACAATGTTCGAGATGAACCCTGACAGTGCCACAGAATCTCTTTCCTGACCTTCCGGGCAAACTCCCATCCCAGAAGGAGATGGGTGAGTGAGGATCTCATCCCCAGTGCAGCCACCTCATGGGCTGCACACAGTGGTTATAAAGCCATAGCATCATAGAGCACAGAAGCAGTCCCTTCAGCCCATCTAGTGCAGGCCACATTGTTATTCTGCCTGGTCTCATGGGCTGCACACAGTGGTTCTGAGGCTCTAGCTGTCAGTGAAGGATATGACAGGGAGGCTCCTTTTCTCCACCTGTCAAGCAAGGTCTTGGTGCTTGTTTGTAAATTCTGGTGATGAGGTTTTCCTACAAGTGACTGTGATGGTCTGCTCGGGGGAGGGGGGCTATCCAACTGGACCCACCATCGCCTTCTCCCACAGGGCCTGCACAGCATCTCGTGCTGACCTCTGTACTTCACACTTAGAGTCAAAGGTGCTTCCCTCAGAAGTTTTTCTATCAGGGGCAATGGAACGTTCGCCAGGCTCAACCTTTGCAACACCAATACAGGCAGAACCTCAGCATGTGGCAGCTCTTGATGTTTGCATCCTCCAGCTCGGCGCAAAGCCTGAGGTGGCCATCAGGATGAGGGCTCCAAGGAGCACATGTCCCCTATTTCTCCGGAAAACTCTGCATCGTAATGTTTTATTCTCACCCCATTTATCTGTGAGGAATTACTCCCACACTCAAAATATACATTATATGTGCCTTCCCCATCCTTTACTGAAGCCAAAATATCAGCAGTTTCTTTAGTATAGATCATTAGACCATATCACATAGGAGCAGAAATTAGGCCATTCAGCCCATCGAGTCTGCTCCGCCATTCCATCATGGCTGATCCCAGATCCCACTCAACCCCATACACCTGCCTTCTCGCCATATCCTTTGATGCCCTGACCAATCAAGAAACGATCAACTTTCACCTTAAATATACCCACATACTTTTTTTAGCCAAAGAGTGGTGAATCTGTGGAAGGCTCTGCTACAGACTGCGGTGGACCACCGCAGTCTGTAGCAGAGCCTTCCACAGATTCACCACTCTTTGGCTAAAAAAATTCCTCCTTGCCTTTGATCTAGAAGGTCATCCCTCAATTTTGAGGCTGCACCCTCTAGTTCTGGATACCCCCACAGGAAACATCCTCTCCACATCCACCTTATCTAGTCCTTTCAGCATTCAGTAGGTTTCAATGAGATCCCCCCCCACCCCCCCAACCCGCTTTCTTCCTAAATTCCAATGAGTTCAGGCCCAAAGCTGCCCGGGCCTGTACTCACAAATGTAGAACAATTGTGTTTATCCATCTTAACAATAGTCAAACTCATATTTCAGTGACAGAATCCCACATAGTTTTTTTTGCTCCTGGTCTAACGTTCCCGTCCTTATTAAACAACATGTGCAATGACCTGTCATGAGCTGTCACAGGGCATTTGCTAAATCAACATATATTATGCATTGAGATGAGTTAACCAACTAACACTTGAGGATTTTTGTTCCGTAACATAAACCAATCTATGCTTATGCAAATTCTGGCATCATTGAACCTTTCGACTGTATTCCTATTTTGCATTCTACTGATAGATAGCCAATGCTCTTAATTTATATTCAGATTATGCTTCCATTTGCAGAGAATAAAGAGAGTGTGTCATAAAGTCATTTAAATTATGCAGTTGCTTTGCCCTGAATGTGAATTGAGGCCTCTAAAGTAAAACAGAACAAGTCATCTCTAAATCCTCACGTTGTTATAAGGTCTGCAGTGATATTTTGCTTTCAATTGTTCTCAGTACTGCTAACAGCTCGAAAAATAGGGGCGGAGATTAGTGGACAAATACTTAATGCATATGTTCTAAATAGTCAAATCTTAATCCATTAAGCGATAGTTAAAACTGTTTAAAATAAATACGATCATGACAATTTAAAAATGGAATAAGGAATTTAACATTGAGCTAATTAGGTGTAGGCAGAAGCGCCTGCAGCAAACCTGACCTGATATTCAGAGCTATCACCTTCGCAAGAGCAACGAGGGGTGGGCAAGTATGCCAGCAACATCCAGGGCAACACACACAAAATGCTGGAGGAACGCAGCAAGTCAGGCAGCATCTGTGAAAAGGAATAAGCAGTCGACGTTTCAGGTCGAGACACTTCTTCAGGACTGAGAGGGAAGGGGGAAGATGTCAGAATAAAAAGGTGGGAGGGAGGGGAAGGAGGCTAACTAGAAGGTGACAGGTGAGGTCAGGTGGGTGGGAAAGGTCAAGGGCTGGAGAAGAAAGAATCTGATAGGAGAGGAGAGTGGACAATAGGAGAAGGGGAAGGAAGAGGTAATAGGAGGAAGTAATAGGCAGGTGAGAAGAAGTGAAAGGTCAGCGTGGGGACTAGAGGAAGGAGGACTGGAGAGTTTGCTCACTGGAAGGGGACATCAATATTCATGCCAGCAGGTTGGAGGCTACTCAGACGGAATATCTGAGTTGCTCTTCCATCCTGAGGGTGGCCTCATCGCGGCAGCTGAGAAGGCCACGGACTGACATGTTGGAATGGGAATGCAAAGAAGCGGATGGTGCAGAGGTGCTCGATGAAGCAGTCCCACAATTTACGACGGGTCTCACCAACGCTGCACTGGGAGCACCAGACGCAATAGCAGATTCACATTAGTTAGTTTAACATCCATATTTGTTTGTTTTAAAAAAATGTTGTGTCACTTCTGTGAGGGGAAGTGATACTGGGAGATAAAAGATATGCAAACACACAAAAATGGGGACAAAGGGTTACAAAACGTGTTCAGAAAAGCATTTCAATGTACTTACCAAGGCTAAATGGACCATTGAATGGAAACATACATTAGTAATGGCAAGAGACATCAAGTTTACAGGCAACTGCCTCAGCAGAAACAATTCTATAAAAAACTGAACATGCTTAAAATGTAAGTTCAATTTCAAGTGCAAGTTTATTGTCATCCAACTGTGTATACATACAACTAAACGAAGCAATGTTCCTCTGGACCACAGTGCACCCACACAGCACATAAACCAAAATATTACACTATAAGTAAGTTAATAAAATATAATTCAAAATGCATGTAGTTACGCACAGCACAAGTAAACAGTAAACAGCTCGCTGTCTTAGGAACAAGACCTCAGTAGTGGCAGGGTATTCATTAGTCTCAGAGCCTGAGGAAAGAATCTCTTACCCAGTCTGGCAGTCCTTGTCCTGATGCTTCTGTGCCTCCTTCCTGACAGTAGTGGGTCAAAGAGATTGCCGGATGGGTGGTCGGGATCCTCAACAATGCTTTGGGCCCTTTGTATACACCGCTCCTGGTAAAATGTCACAAATGGAGGGGAGGAAGAGGAAGACCCGGTGATCCTCTCAGTAGTTTTTAACCAACTTCTGTAGGGCCTTGCGGTCCGATGCCTTGTAACTTCTGTACCACACAGTGATGTAGCTAGACAGGACACTTTTGATGGTTCTCCTGTTATTATTATATGTGTTGTTAGAATGGGGGCAGGGAGCCTTGCACACAGCTTCCTGAGAAAGTGTAGATGCTGCTGTGCCTGCTTGACTAATGAGGAGGTATTGTGGCTTCAGATTAGATCATCCGTTATGTAGACACCAAGGAACCTGTGCTCTTCACTCTCTCGACAGCAGAGCCACTGATGTGCAATTGAGAGTGGTTGACCTGTACCTTCCTGAAATCCACAATCATCTCTTTTGTATTGTCCACGATGAGACTCAGGTTGTTGTCCTGACACCATTTGACAAGCCTCTCTACCTCCTCTCTGTCTGCCAGCTCATCATTGTTGCTGATGAGGACAACCACTGTTGGGAACTTGATGCTGCAGTTTGAGCTGGATGTGGCAGTGCAATCGTGAGACAGCAGTGTAAACAACTGCAGACTGAGCTCACACCCCTGGGAGCTCCAGTGCTCAGTGTGATAGAGCTTGAGATGGTGCTACCAAATCGGACTGACAGGGGTCTTTCCGTCAAGAAGTCCAAGATCTAGTTACAGAGAGGGGTGTTGAGTCCCATCGAGGACAATTTATCCACCAGCCTCTGAGGGATGATCATGTTAAATAGTGAGATGAAGTTGGTGGGACAGGGCGGAGTGGAGGGCCGAGGCTATGGCATCATCAGCGGCGAAAAGCATTTTACTGTTCTTATTTCAGGTTTCCAGCATCCCGAGTATTTTGCTTCATATTACTATCTCAAAGGGAAAGAATTTGCAGGGCTATGGGGAAAGAGTGGGGCCGTGGGGCTGATGGGGTTGCTTTACAATGAGCTAGTTAGGATGTGATCGACCAAGTTCCCTCCTTCCATGATGTGATGGCATGACTTTGCTATTCGGCAGCAAAACCCCTCTTTGACTGTAAGGAGAATAGGCATGTTTCAGAATCCAGGGCACCATTCCCATGGGTCAATAGTGCAGGAGAAGAGAGAAGAATTTGGTCTTTACTATTTATCACAGCCATTGGTAGGGCCACCCCTATGGCACACATTAGCTGCTAGATAGCACAGTGTTGCATCCAGAGTCTGCAGCATCCTGCAGATATGCGACATCTTGTTGCATCTGCAGCCAATCATGTTGCAATGACTTTTGGTGAGCTTTGAATGCTTTCTTGTATTGTCACTTAAAGCTTGAAATGCAACCTCCAAAGAAAACATACCCAACGTAGCCCTAATCTGTACGGCTGCCTTTGTCAGAATGCAAAATCACCAAGAGTCACTATATGCTGAGGTTTTACCTGACCTGGTTTGTGAAGAGGGGGGGGGGGGGGGGCGTAGCCTCTTTGCAATGTCCAAAATTCATCATGAGTGAGATTTGTAACCACAGTGGGCTGAATAACAACAGGTGCTGTTCACGAAGAGTTTTCACTAATGCCGAATACTTAGGAATAACATTATCTCAGCTTGTAATCATAATCAGCCTGCACACTGACAGCTTATTCTGCTCACATTGAAGACACAGCCTGCATCTACAGATATTTTGCTGCCATCAAAGTTACCGTCCAATGGCCATAGGCCTCCAGCTAGCACTCCTCCTATGGATGATGTGGGCATGAAGAAGGCTCCTCACAGCCACCACAGGCGTTGGCAGGGACCACATCACAGGATGCAAGGACTAGCACTGAACACAATAACTTCTCAGGCTTCACACTTGCATCCACTTCCCAGAGGAGCAATGCCTGTGTAGACTGCACTTTGCCAACTCCACGACATTCAAAATTTGGCATGTCTTCGCTGACTCTTACCGATGCCTCAGAGGAAGCATTCTGTCTGGGTGCATAACAGCCTGGTATGGCAACTGCTCTGCCCATGACCACAAGAAACCACAGAGAGTTGTGGACACACCTCAGCACGCCACAAGAACCAGCCTCCAGGGACTTCATCTGTACCTCTTGCTGACTCAGTGGAGCAGCCAGCATAATCAAAAACCCCAACCAACCCCAGACGTTCTCTCTTCTCTCTCCAATCGGGCGTAAGATACAAAAGCCTGAAAGCACAGACCACCAGGCTCAAGGACAGCTACTTTCCCGCTGTTATCAGACTACTGAATGGACCTCTTATAAAATAAGATGAACTCTTGGTCTCACTATCTACCATGTTATCTGGCACTTTATCACTTACTCTTTCGATGGTTTTTGCACTTCATTCTGCATTGCTATTGCTTTACCTTGTTCTACCTCAATGCACCGTGTAATGATTTGATCTGTATGAAGACAAACTTTTCACTGTATCTTGGGACATGTGGCAAAGGTTCCACTGGCTGTCCTCCCTCACATCCCATAAAGCCTCGAGTACAAGCTCACACACCCGTGGCCACACAGCGGAAGTCATGGTCACCCTTGCCCCTGACTTGCTATTAACTCTCGGGTCATTCCAGCTCACATCTGCTGATATATACACCAGCTCTCAGCTTGCTAATCACTACTGCAGCCGGGAATCATTGACACTCTCTCATGGAGGAGACCAGACTTTATGGTTCTCTATCAACCCAGAGGAGCAGGCAGACCAACCATGGGCAGTTGCTGTCAATACAGGCGCAGGCATTCATAGAGTCCCCCGTGTCCCTTGCGGCCTCTTGTCAGCAATCTCTGGCTGCAGCCCGATGAGTCTCTTTTTGGTTATTGTCAGTCCCATACCAAGAGGGATGTTCCATACTTACATTAAATATTGTCTGGTTCTGTACAAAGTCTTTTTTTCTCTGTGTAAGAAGATTGAGAGTTGGTAAGTGTTGCAAAGAAACAGCAAGAAATGTTCCTGGGAAATGCTGGCTTCATTATTTTTGGTTTTGGTTTTATTACTGCTAACTATTTTTGTCAACAACTGCCTGGGAAAGTGAGGTGGGTCAGAATGTTGAGACAACTGCCCCTTGATGTTGAAACATGATGTTGGAAACCCTAGTCTCTATGGCACCTTTGAACTCGGGGCATTGCCCCTGCAGGTTATTTGATCCACCAGCCTCTCCACGTCCCTGTGAAAATGTTCCCTGCCCTCAAGTGTCTGAGGCAGCCATAGTGAACTTCTCCAGTAGGAAGTGGGCGCCGGTGGTGCCGTGTGCATGCGGCTCTCTACCATGTTAACTGCTGGCTAACTGGATCACAGCTGCTAAAAGATGAACTTCCAATATCCCAATCTACCTTATCGTGGCTCTTGTATCTTATTGTCTGCCTGCACTGTACTTTCTCTGTAACTGAAACACTTTATTCTGCATTCAGTTTTGCTTTTACTACCTCCATGTCCTTGTGTATAGAACAAAAGCTTCTCACTGTATCTCAGTACACGTCACGTGTAATAATAAGCCAATTACAATGTTTAAATGCCAGCAGTTGCCAATAGCAAGTTTGACCAGTAATGCACAGTATTCCTAAAACAATGTGGTACTACGAGGAAACCTGACAGCCCTGTGTTTACAAATTTTGCAATCCTTACAGAGCTATTTGCAGCAATGTTAGGAAACCAGACAACAACATTTCCACTCTGGAAAGCTGTGTAGCTAACTTCCTGTCAATGAGTGACAGGACATCTCAAATGGTCCCTTCTGTTAATATGAAAGGAGACAGCTCCTGAGAATTTGCCACTAAGATTTAGCAGCAGAGGTTGGAAGAGAAAATATCTGTATTCATGACATCACCTGGCAACCATGGATGGTCATTATACACAGGCATCAAGATCACTCAAGCACAGCTGTTGGAAAACAACATGCAGAAAGAAATGACATTTCCCTTTGGCCCAATTTGTAAAGGCCACCAAAATTCCATTCGATGCTTAATGAAACAAGGGCTAATTGGCAAGCAATTCTCAAACGCGTCCCCCGAGTTAAACCAGTGCTGATCATAAGGCTGTAGGTAGAGTGAAAATGGAATAGTTCTTTCAAGAAACGTAGCTGCCCACCTACTAACAGGCATTCCAGCTAAAATGAAGGGCTGAGCATGACTTATATATACATCCTCAACTCTGCACACACAGCAGACCTCTCCATGATCTATAATAATCACTTGCCAGCTACGCGAAAAAAATTGTAACAGTTGAAACAAGACCCTCAAGTACCTTCAGTCTCAAGTATCATACCTCCTCCAGAAGACTCAAGAAGCACCTTTTAAACTTTATACAGTGGCATGCAAAAGTTTGGGCATCCCTGGCCAAAATTTCTGTTACTGTGAATAGTTAAGTGAGTAGAAGATGAACTGGCCTCCAAAAGATATAAAGTTAAAGATGAAACATTCTTTTTAACATTTTAAGCAAGATTAGTGTATTATTTTTGTTTTGTACAATTTTAGAGGGGGGATAAAAGGAAAGGAGCACCATGCAAAAGTTTGGGCACCGCAAGAGATTTGAGATCTCAGATAACTTTTGCCAAGATCTCAGACCTTAATTAGCTTGTTAGGGCTATGCCATGTTCACAGTCATCATTAGGAAAGACCAGATGATGCAAATCCCAAAGCTTTATAAATATCCTGCCTCCTCAAACCTTGTCCGAACAATCAGCAGCCATGGGCTCCTCTAAGCAGCTGCCTAGCACTCTGAAAATTAAAACAAATGATGCCCACAAAGCAGGAGAAGGTTATAAGAAGATAGCAAAGCCTTTTCAGGTAGCCGTTTCCTCAGTTCGTAATGTAATTAGGAAATGGCAGTTAACCGGAATGACGGAGGTCAAGTTGAGGTCTGGAAGACCAAGAAAACTTTCCGAGAGAACTGCTCGTAGGATTGCTAGAAAGGCAAATCAAACCCCCCCTCCCCCATTTGCAAAAGACCTTCAGGAAGATTTAACAGACTCTGGAGTGGTGGTGCACTGTTCTACTGTACAGCAACACCTGCGCAAATTTGACCTTCATGGAAGAGTCATCAGAAGAAAACCTTTCCTGCGTCCTCACCACAAAATTCAGCATCAGAAGTTTGCAAAGGAACATCTAAACAAGCCTGACACATTTTGGAAACAAGTCCTGCGGACCGATGAAGTTAAAATAGAACTTTTTGGCCGTGATGAGCAAAGGTATGTTTGGAGAAAAAGGGTGCAAAATTTCATGAAAAGAACACCTCTCCAACTGTTAAGCACGGGAGTGGATCTATCATGCTTTGGGTTTGTATTGCAGCCAGTGGCAGAGGGAACATTTCACTGGTAGAGGGAAGAGTGAATTCAATTAAATACCAGCAAATTCTGGAAGCAAACATCACACCATCTGTAAAATAGCTGAAGATGAAAAGAGGATGGCTTCTACAACAGGATAATGAACCTAAACACACCTCAAAATCCACAATGGACTACCTCAAGAGGCGCAAGCTGAAGATTTTGCCGTGGCCCTCACAGTCCCCCAACCTAAACATCATTGAAAATCTGTGGATAGACCTCAAAAGAACAGTGCATGCAAGACGGTCCAAGAATCTCACAGAACTAGAAGCCCTTTGCAAGGAAGAATGGGCGAAAATCCTCCAAACAAGAATTGAAAGACCCTTAGCTGGCTACAGAAGCCGTTTACAAGCTGTGATACTTGCCAAAGGGGGTGTTACTAAGTACTGACCATGCAGGGTGCCCAAACTTTTCCTTCAGCCCCTTTTCCTTTATTGTTATTTTGAAACTGTAAAAGATGGAAATAAAAAGTAATCTTGCTTAAAGTATTAAAGAAATGTGTCATCTTTAACTCTATGCCTTTTGGCAATCAGGTCATCTTTTACTCGCTTAACTATTCGCAGTGACAGAAATTTTGACCAGGGGTGCCCAAACTTCTGCGTGCCACTGTATCTTAGGTATCCAATTGGTTGACATAAAATAAGTAATCATCCATTTTAGAACATTCTGTGTGATTTTTCTTCCCTTGTCCCTTAATGGAATTTCAAATAGCCTAGTTTCCACAGTCAGCAATTACAGTCTCTAAATCATTTCCAAATGCTTTAAAAAGAGGTTTAAGTAACATTTCAAATCAACAAAGAAAAGCAATTGGAGAGATAGCTAAACAGCTCCATGACGGAAGGACACCAGAAAATGTTTCAAGGCAGAATGGAGAAAAAAAACTAACAGTCTAAACAATTGCTTCAAGATGCTTTAGAACTTTTTTCATTTCTAAAAGCTGTAAGGGTTCTCATGGAGCCATAAGGCAATGTAACAAATCATCATAGCATGAACAAAAAAGACAAAAATATAAAGCTCTGTGTAGAAATATAACCCACAATCAAAAGTATTACAAACTACTAGCAATAAATCAGCAGCTCTCCACAAATTTCTCCATTCTATAGAGACAAGAGAGACATAGTGCTCGACTAAGATGCACATCCAGATCAGGACACATAAATGTGATCTAGTTCTGACTTTGTAATCTTTAAATCTGCATAAATTTTATTTGCTATTGTTTACCAATAATGACTCAGATTCCCAGTTAGCTGACTAAGAAGCAATGGGCTGGTTAGACTCCCTTTGAGATATATGAAACATAAAATAGAATCAGAATCAACTTTAATATTACTGACATATGCAATGAAATTTGTTGTTTTGCAGCAGCAGTACAATGCAATGCATAAAAAACTATAAATTACAATAAGAAATATATTAAAAATCAAATAAAGTAAGTATTGCAAAAATATAAGGTTGTGTTCATGGGTTCGTACATTATCCGTTCAGAAATCTGATGGCAGAGGGGAAGAAATTGTTCCTGAAACATTGAATGTGTGCCTTAAGGCTCCAGTACCTCCTTTCTGACGGTAGTAATAAGAGAGCATGATGAATGCCGCCTTTTTGAGGTGTTGCCTTTTGAGGATGTCCATGATGCTGGGGAGGCTCGTGCCCACGATGGAGATAGAAACATAGAAAAACCAACAGCACAATACAGACCCTTCGGCCTACAAAGTTGTGCCGAACATGTCCCTACCTTAGAAATGACTAGGCTTACCTACAGCCCTCTATTTTACTAAGCTCCATGTCCCTATCTAAAAGACCCTATTGTATCCACCTCCACCACCGTTGCCAGCAGCCCATTCCACGCACTCACCACTCTCTGAGTAAAATACTTACCCCTGGCGTCTCCTCTGTGCCTACCCCTCAGCACCTTAAAGCTGTGTCCTCCTGTGGCAACCATTTCAGCCCTGGGAAAAAGCCTCTGACTATCCACACAATCAATGCCTATCATCATCTAGTACACCTCTATCAGGTCACCTCTCATCCTTCTTCGCTCCAAGGAGAAAAGGCCGAGTTCACTCAACCTATCCTCCTAAGGCATGCTCTCCAATCCAGGCAACATCCTTGTAAATCTCCTCTGCACCCTTTCTATGGCTTCCACATCCTTCCTGTAGTGAGGCAACCAGAACTGAGCACAGTACTCCAAGTGGGGTCTGACCAGGGTCCTATATAGCTGTAACATTACCTCTCGGCTCCTAAATTCCATTCCACGGTTGATGAAGGCCAATACACCGTACACCGTACGCCTTCTTAACTACAGAGTCAACCTATGCAGCAGCTTTGAGTGTCCTATGGACTTGGATCCCAAGATCCCTCTGATCCTCCACACTGCCAAGACCCCTGAGGCACTCCACTGGTCACCGACCTCCATGCAGAATATGACCTGTCTACAACCACTCTTTGCCTTCTGTGGGCAAGCCAGTTCTGGATCCACAAAGCAATGTCCCCTTAGATCCCATACCTCCTTATTTTCTCAGTAAGCCTTGCATGGGGTACCTTATCAAATGCCTTGCTGAAATCCATAAACACTACATCTACTGCTCTTCCTTCATCAATGTGCTTAGTCACATCCTCAAAAAATTCAATCAGGCTCGTAAGTCATGCTGACTATTCCTAATCATATTATACCTCTCCAAATGTTCATAAATCCTGCCTCTCAGGATCTTCTCCATCAACTTACCAACCACTGAGGTAAGACTCACTGGTCTATAATTTCCTGGTCTATCTCTACTCCCTTTCTTGAATAAAGGAACAACATCCGCAACCCTCCAATCCTCTGGAACCTCTCCCGTCCCCATTGATGATGCAAAGATCATCACCAGAGGCTCAGCAATCTCCTCCGTCGCCTCCCACAGTAGCCTGGGGTACATCTCATCCGGTCCTGGAGATTTATCCAACTTGATGCTTTCCAAAAGCTCCAGCACATCCTCTTTCTTAATATCTACATGCTCTAGTTTTTCAGTCCACTGCAAGTCATCACTACAATCATTAAGATCCTTTTCCATAGTGAATACTGAAGTAAAGTATTCATTAAGTGCCTCTGCTATTTCATCCGGTTCCATACACACTTTCCCACTGTCACACTTGATAGGTCCTATTCTTTCACATCTTATCCTCTTGCTCTTCACATACTTGTAGAATGCCTTGGGGTTTTCCTTAATTCTGCCTGTCAAGGCCTTCTCATGACCCCTTCTGGCTCTCCTAATTTACTTTTTAAGCTCCTTCCTGTTAGCCTTATAATCTTCTAGATCTCTAACATTACCTAGCACTCTGAACCTTTTGTAAGCTTTTCTTTTCTTCTTGACTAGATTTAATACAGCCTTTGTACACCACAGTTCCTGTACCCTACCATAACTTCCCTGTCTCATTGGAACGTACCTATACAGAGCTCTACACAAATATCCCCTGAATATTTGCCACATTTCTTCCGTACTTTTCCCTGAGAACATCTGTTTCCAATTTAAGCCTCCAATTTCCTGCCTGATAGCCTCGTAATTCCCTTTACTCCAATTAAACACTTTTCTAACTTGTCTGTTCCTATCTCTCTCCAATGCTATTGTAAAGGAGATAGAATTATAATCACTATCTCCAAAATGCTCTCCCACTGAGTGATCTGACACCTGACCAGGTTCATTTCCCAATACCAAATCAAGTACAGCCTCTCCTCTTGTAGGCTTATCTACATATTGTGTCAGGAAACCTTCCTGAACATACCTAACAAACTCCACCCCATCTAAACCCCTCGCTCTAGGGAGATTCCAATCGATATTTGGGAAATTAAAATCTCCCATCACGACAACTCTGTTATTATTACACCTTTTCAGGATCTGTTTCCCTATCTGCTCCTCGATATCTTTATTACTATTAGGTGGCCGATAAAAAGCACCCAGTAAAGTTATTGGCCCTTTCCTGTTCCTAACCTCCACCCACAGAGACTCCGTAGACAATCCCTCCATGACTTCCTCCTTTTCTGCAGCCATGACACTATCTCTGATCAACAGTGCCATGCCCCCACCTCTTTTGCCTCCCTCCCTGTCCTTTCTGAAACATCTAAAACCCGGCACTTGAAGTAACCAATCCTGTCCCTGAGCCATCCAAATCTCTCTAATGGCCACCACATCACATCTACAAGTACTGATCCACGCTCTAAGCTCATCCACTTTGTTCACAACACTCCTTGCATTAAAATAGACACATGTCAAGCCTTCGGTCTGAGTGCGTCCCTTCTCTATCACCTGCCTATCCTCCCTTTTGCACTGTCTACAAGCTTTCTCTATTTGTGAACCAACCTTCTCTTCCCCAGTCTCTTCAGTTCCGTTCCCACCCCCCAACAATTCTAGTTTAAACCTTCCCCAATAGCCTTAGCAAACCTCCCCGCCAGGATATTGGTCCCCCTGGGATTCAAGTGTAACCTGTCCTTTTTGTACAGGTCACACCTGCCCCAAAAGAGGTCCCAATGATCCAAAATCTGAATCCCTGCCCCCTGCTGCAATCCCTCAGCTACACATTTATCCTCCACCTTATTCTATTCCTATACTCACTGTCGCGTGGCACAGACAGTAATCCCAAGATTATTACCTTTGCGGTCCTGCTTCTCAACTTCCTTCCTAACTCTCTGTAGTCTTTTTTCAGGACCTCTTCCTTATTCCTACCTGTCATTGGTACCAATATGTACCACAACCTCTGGCTGTTCTCCCTCCCATCGCAGGATATCTTGGACGCGATCCAAAACATCCTGGACCCTGGCACCTGGGAGGCAAACTACCATCCGAGTTTCTTTCCTGCATCCACGAATCGAACTGTCTGACCCCCCTAACTATAGAGTCCCCTATCACTACTGCCTTCCTCTTCCCTTCCCTACCCTTCTGAGCCACAGGGCCAGACTCTGTGCCACAGGTACAGCCACTGCCGCTTCCCCCAGGTAGGCTGTCCCCCTCCAACAGTACTCAAACAGGAGTACTTATTGTTGAGGGGTACAGCCACTGGGGTACTCTCTAGTACCTGACTCTTCCCCTTCCCCCTCCTGACTGTTACCCACTTCTCTGTCTCTCGTGGCCCTGGTGTGACCACCTGCCTGTAACTCCTCTCTATCACCTCCTCGCTCTCCCTGACTAGGCGAAGGTCATCGAGCTGCATCTCCAGTTCCCTAACGCGGTCCCTCAGGAGCTGCAAATTGACACAGCTGGTACAGATATGGCCGCCCGGGAGGCTGGGAGACTCCAGGACCCCGCACATCTGACACTGAGCACAGAAAACTGGCCTCACACACATATTGGCTGAGTTTACAACCTTCTGCAGCTTTTTCCAATCCTGTGCAGTGGCCTCCCCCATACCAGATGGTGATGTAACCGGTTAGCATGCTCTCCATGGTTCACCTGTGGAAATTTGCGAGTGTCTTTGGAGACACACCAATTCTCCTCAAACTCCTAACAAAATATAGCCGCTGTCATGCCTCTTTTGCAATTGCATCAATATGTTGGGCCCAGATAGATCTTCAGAGATGTTATCAGCCAGGAACTTCAAATACGAGGTTTCTTTGCTGTACTAGTTGTAGGGCCAAGAGGGTGCACAAAGTTGAGATGGAAGAGTGGAAGTATCTCATGATAATGTTTATATATTATAAATATTGCAAGTATATCTCAGGAATAAAAGTTGACACAATGTGTGACAAATGCATGTCAGCAAGACTCTGCAGGCAAGAAGTGCACACAAACATAATTACTTGTTAGGATGTACTGTGGCAAGTATTCTTACAGGTTGGTATGGAGGGGCCACTACACTGGATCAGAAAACGCTGCAGACAGTTGTAAAGTGAGCCATCTCCATCATGGGCTCTAGCCTCCCCAGCATCCAGGACTCATTACTATCATCAGTAAGGAGGTACAAGAGCCTGAGGATGTTCCTCAGTGTTTTAGGAACAGCTTCCTTTCATCTGCCATCAAATTTCTGAACAGATAATGAGGCCATGAACACTACTTCATTATTTCTACTCTCTTTTCGCTCTACTTATTTAATTTTCTTATATATACTTATCATAATTTATAATATATTTTATGTATTGCACTGTGCTGCTGCCACGCAACAACAGATTTCTCAACATATTTTGGTGCCTAAGGAAAACGTGGTGACCTGCCTCATTGACTATCATCCACAGTGGTGAAGTGTTTTGAGAGGCTGGTGATGCAACACATCGACTCCTGCCTGAGAAGCAGCTTGGGTCCACTCCAGTTTGCACAACAGGTCCACAGCAGATGCCATCTCATTGGCTCCTCACTCAACACTGCAACATCAAGACAGCAAAGATGCATACAACAGGATGCTCTTTATCAACTACAGCCTGGCTTTTACACCATCGCCCCCCCCCCTTAAAACTAATGAATAAGCTTCAAGATCTTGGCCTCAATGCCTCCTTGAGCAATTGCATCCTGGATTTTCTCACCTGGAGATCACAGTCAGTTCGGATTGGCAGCAACATCTCCTCCACAATCTCCATCAGCTCAGGTGTAGCATAAGACTGTGTCCTTAATCTCTTGCTCTACTCGCCTTACACTTATGACTGTACGGCTAAGCACAGCTCCAATGCCATATTTAAGTTTTCTGACAACACCACTGTCATTGGCCGGATCAATGGTGATGACGAATCAGCATACAGGAGGGAGACTGGAAATCTAGTGAGTGGTGCCACAACAACAACCTCTTACTCAATGTCAACAAAATTAAGGAGCTGATTATTGGAGGAAACCAGAGATCCATGAGGCATCGGGGGATCAGAGTGGAGAGGGATAGCAACTTCCTCGGTGTTATCATTTCAGAGGCCCTGTCTGGGCCCAGCATGAAGAAAGCATGGCAGCGCCTCTACTTCCTTAGGAATTTGCGAAGATTTGGCCTGATATCTAAAACTTTGATAAACTTCTATAGATGTGTAGTGGAAAGTACGTTGACTGGCTGCATCATGGCCTGGTATGGAAACATCAATGCCCTTGAATGGAAAATCCTACTAAAATAGTGGATATGCCAGTCTATCACGGGTAAAGCCCTTCCCGCAATCAAGCACATCTACACAGAGCACTGTTGCAGGAAAGCAGCATCCATTATTAGGGACCCCAACTGCCCAGGTCTTGCTGTCTTCTCGTTGCTGCCATCAGGAGCCTCAGGACTCACATCACCATGTTCAGGAACTGTTATTACCCCTCAACCATCAGGCTGTTGAATGAAAGGGCATAACTTCACTCAACTTCACTTGGCCCATCACTGAACTCTTCCTACAACCTATGGACTCACTTTCAAGGACTTTCATCTCATGTTCCTGATATTTATTGCTTGCTTGCTTATTTATTTATTGATTTTCTTTTTTTCTTTCTGTATTTGCACAGTTTGTTGCATTTTGCACACTGGTTGTCCACCCTGTTGGTGTGGTCTTTCATTGATTCTATTATGGTTATTGGATTTATTGAATATACACACAAGAAAATGGATCTCATGGTTGTATATGGTGACATATACCATATGTACTTCGGTAATAAATTTACTTTAAACTTTGATAATAAACCCAATTCTGATCCTGGTAAGTGATATTATAGGCTATGCATCCAAAGCAAAAGGACAAATTTAATGTTTATTTTCTAGGCCACACTATCCTTGCATTTTAATCCCAAAACAATGATAACACTGTACCTTCTTAAAAAGTTCTGAATAATTGTTCCACCAAACATAGTGCTGATTCACACTGACCAATTATGCTTCAGCTTCTAACTGGGATCAAGCTATGATAATTATGGTGCAACATTTGACCTCTGCATCTCTGTGCAAATAAGTCAGGAAAGGGCTCCAGTCCTGTACGAGGCAGGCAGACAGCTCACTCTGCCACCAAATGTGTTATGATTTTTTTTGATGACTCAGAAAAATATGCCAGGATCACTCTGCATGTTTCTATATCAATGATGCTGTCTAAACGTTGCCATCCACCTTCCATAATATTAGATTCCATAGTACTAAAAATTCTCAGACTTAACAGCGAGAATTGCCAAATTGACCTACAAAACTCTTATGAAACAATTTGTATTCTAGCGCAATAGAACTGTTGTTGGTTGACATCGCTACTTTGATTCTACCAGGTGGGTCCCACCACAACTAAATCATAAGCAAAAAATCAGCTGTCCTTCCATAATGTTACATTGCTTGAATATCGATAACTATGCAGACATTGTAAAGGATTGTGAAAGTTATTTGTTGCCTTCTTTAAATTAATGGAGTCTGTTTGTTTGATAAATTAACAATATTATGTTTTTTAAGACTACCCTGGCTGTGATTCATGTGCAGTAACAAGAAGTCTCTTGTGATGTATGAGCCAATTACAATGTTAAGCAAGCATTACAACTGTATTCCAATCTTTACAGTTTTCTTAAAATAGTAAATTATTTCCAATGTGTTTTTCAGGAAATTACTGCAAAACTACATCTTTTAAAATATTTTACTTCTGAATTTCCAAATGACCCACACTAGTTTTTCATTGTCCATTTATGTTATTAAATCAACTGAAGCTGCTTTGTGATATCACCCGTGCTTGCAAAATTCTTTTATCCTCTATATAAATAGAGTTTCTATCCTACCAATGTTAAACGGAAGATGCCTCTGTAGAAATAAAGAATAGGATAATTTTACTTGAACTTGCAGAATACAATGCCATCACCCATTCCTCCCCTCCCAGAGGCATGTATTGCTCAAAATACAAATTAAAACTAGAAACAGCCTCTTGTTTTCTGCACATAATTATATTTGGGTTAGTTACTGAATTTTGGGCCAGGAAAATGGCAAAGTGTGTGCTGAAGCACAAGGGAATTACCTATACCACAAGAGCACCTCCTGGTGGTGGTATCTAGGAGCTGAACTGAATTGACTGCAGCCCAGGCCAGGCATTGCAGCTTAAGTGAGCCCCTGCAGAGGTCTCATCGAAGAGGAGGGGCAAAAGGCATGAGAAAATCTAAAATAAATGTGACATTTCAAAGGCAACTTGCTTCCTGCTACCTTTTAGCACTTATCCCTGCATGAGGTTAAAAAAAACGACGGCAACTGAAAATAAGCTGTTGCTTAAATAGGTTGCTTTCTACCAGAAGCGTTGTTTGTCTCTGTTGAAATAATAGAAAGCAGACGGAAAGCTCATTCCCCTGAGCATGGTGATACGCATATGAGCGCCCATCTCCGCCACCTAATCATTGCAAAATTAAATGATTTCCAGACTAGTATAGATTTTTAAAGTAATCCCTCATAACAAGATGGGAAAGATGTAAAATTGAGGATGTTGCACAACTCATCGCCAACCTGCCTTCAATCTCAAAATGACATCTCTGTCAATAACCTATTACCAGTTGCCATAACTCCTAGCTAATTTAAATGATTTGCGTGATGATTTGCACGCAGTCTTTGACATCGAGTCTAGACCACTTGTGCAATTGAGTTAACACCAGGAGAAACTATGTTCAGCACCTTTACAGGGACATCCCAACAAGTGTTCTTGCTGACACTCTGAAGTCCAATGGAGAATCATTTAAATACCACACCACACGTACGCAGCAAGGGCATTGTAGAGTATTCCTCTGGTCCGGTTGTGTGCTATTCAGTACAGCCTTGGTTTCTGTTAGTTAACTTTCCTCATGTGTTTACAGTTTTGTTCATATTGATTACAATCTCAACCTGCTTCTCCTTTGACAATCAATCACTGTCCACAGATAGCGCAATCCTTCAGTAATTATAAAGGTGTATGGCCTCAGTCACATTTTACTCCAAATCTGTTCACTAAAGTAATGAGCTTCTGAAAGCATAATCACAGCAGACAAATTTACTTCTAAAAGTGATGCAACTTTTACCCAGCAAGATACAGAGACACTGTTTAATTTCCAGTGATTCGCTTCCACCCCAGTTCCAACAGCAACACGTCCACCTCTGCTCTGTTCCATCTGTTCCGTCCACTTTTGGTTCTTTGGGGTCACTATCCAGCCGCAGGATTGACAGTAGCAGATCACCTGACCATGGTGGGAGGGGGAGGGGCAACACACCTGCTCCAACTGATACCCATGCTTGCGTTTCCAGCACAGCTCGATCAAAAACTGATGATTAAGAGTGGAAAACCTTGTCAATTTACCACCTCCTGAACTAAGGAGAAGCTTAGCCAACTGAGCAGAAGTACAGAATCAAAACTGGGATCTTCCCTTGCTTGCTAGGTTACCACAACCAGTGTTCAGTATGTAGATTTTCAAAAGTCTGGGAGAGAGGACAAACACATGGGCACAACAAAGGGAGCAGGGAAACTCCTTGAGACTGTTCTGCCCCCAAAGAGATCATAGTTGATCCGTGTGCAAACATTACATGCCCGCCGTTTCCCAATGTTCCTGCGTACCTTTGGCCTCAAAAAATCTCAGACTTTGTCAATAAATTGACCAAGTAATGACTTCCATTTGTGGAAAAGTTCCAAGCCACCATCAAATCCTTAAATCATAAGAAACACAAACCCTTGTTTATGAGATCTCTCCTTGTAATTAGCCGTTGGGAGTCCAGCTGCCATTCTGTTGAATCTCCGTCAAGGTCTCCAAGGCCAACAGTTCCTCCTGAAAGTGCAAGGCTCAGAACTGCTCATGGAGCTGCCTGCCCTTTGCAGGGCTACAGCTCTATCAACACCCTGATCAGCTATAACCAAGGGTGACACACCAATTGTGCCAAGCACCACATCCACTACAGCACACAATATATGAAATTCCTATTTCCCCACACCACGGATCGTAAGAGGCCAATTATGGATTCTGAGCCAGGTTGAGGGAAAAAAAACAAACCAAGGTACCTGACAGAAAGAGAAATGTATATCCTTACAAGAGCCGGAGCCTTCAAGGTTCCAAGAGCCTTCCCGCTCTCCTCACTCCACACATTTTCAATGAAGATCCTTAAGTGACAGCAGTGTCCCTCAGTAGCAGGTGAAGGGATGTGCCACTGACCTTAAACAGGAGGCCACAACAAAATGACTGCAACTGAACGGCTCGGGGAGCAAGGACAGGCATCTAAAAAATCTGCCCCACCCCATCCTCATCATCACCTACACCCTTCTCTGCCCACCCCCATAGCACTATTTAAATGATGAATTCATTTTGCTTTCACCCAAGCCCAATGAAACCTGCCCACGACAATGGAACCCTCTGTGAAAACCAACAACAGATCCTAAGGATGATAGGAGAGGGTGCCCTCTCAATCAGATGACAGACATTGGTGGTGGACATGCTTCTCCCACCATGCTCTTCCCATTGGTCAGCAGTCACAAAATTCACTGGAAAGAAAAGAGACTTGGTGTTCCTAAACTAGTCGATCGGTCAACCAAAAACAGCCCTCTCATTTTCCTTAACACCATCTCCAATACTTGAACAAGCAGAAATAATTTTTTTTCCAGTGCTGTTGGCTTGCACTCATTTAAAAATGAGTGGAAAGTAACCCCAACTTCATAGCCTATTTACATCAAGCGTCTCCTCAGAGGAAGGGAGAAATCATCCAATTCAAACATCCCTTGGACTTACTATTCTTGGAAAGTACGTGAAGAAAAATTGGTCATGTTGATATGATGTAAATCCTACAAGCTAACAGAATGATGTACTGTGAACGGTGATGACATATATATTTGCAAATTTTATGAATAATATATTTTGTTTCTAAACTATATGGTCCATACAGTATACTGTTTACATTGTAAATACATGCTGATATTTATGTATTTATACACATTTTATTCCATATCCATACTTTAACCTCTAACTTATTTTTATATAATTTTTTATTCGTTATAATTGTTGAATGTTGTGGTTTTTTTGTTGCACGTCATGCCAACACAACAAAGCAAATTCCTAATCCATGTAAATAAATGCATATGGTGAATAAAGTTGATCCTTGATATTGGGGGAAGGGATCCTCATATCTGAAAGGTTGGTGGGCAAACCCATGTATGCACATTTCTGCTTCTGCCTTGAGATTTCACTGCTCCCCCGGCTTGCTGCGGCAAGGTCCAGTTTTAATTTAGGAGTGGAAGGTTAAGGGCACTTTCCTCAATCTCTCTCAGTCATTCACCGACCAGCAAACTGCAATTGTCTCTGTATGGACAGCAAATGCACGGCCATTTGATAGTGCAAGGGGAACAATTCCTGAGTGCAAAGGTAAATGAATAGATTTCACTTTTGGAGCTGAAAATGATTTAAGCCAGTTGATAATAGGAGGTAGTTCAGACACAGAAATGCCAGATGCATGGAGACAGAAGAGACTGCAGATGCTGGGATCAGGAGCAGCACACACAATCTGCTCGAGGAACCCGGTGGGTCCGGCAGCATCGGTGGAGGGACAGTGGGGGGGGAGGCGGTAAATAAATTGTCAGTGTTTACGGTCAAAGAGGAGGGGGAGTGGTGAGACAGTGGCCAGAAGGTGACTGATGGACTGAGGAGGGGTGAAGGTTGACGATGAAGGGCAGCTGGATACAATATTTGGATGGGCAGAAAGTATACCTCAAACTTTGATGTCTACCTAAAACAGATCTCATTTAATTAACATATGCAGATGAGGTGAGGTGACTCTGCTTTGAAGCATATGATTTACCCCTGACAATTAACCTTCTAAACCCCTCATCACTTCTTCATAAAGCCAAAATCTGATGTATTGCACATGTCAGGAAGCTTGTAAACATAAGACTCCTGCCAATCCCCTATTGAGGTAGTTTCCAGCTTTGGTGGAAAAAAACTGTTTTATTAGTGTGATCCACAGCAGTAGCAACGTGTTACTCAAATGACAGTCACCACTGTTCACACACACACACAATGTTAGTTTTAAACAAAGTAAGGGGCACTAAAGCCGTGTTTACAGAGATTGCTTGATCTAAGATTGCAAAGCACAACTCAGCTGCAATGTACGACTCACCCTTCCTCCCTCCCATGTCACTTATGCATCATTGTAGGAATTCACCACAACAGACAGCTCATTGTAACCCCCAAAATTCAGACTCACAAGCCTTGAGTTGTAAAGATGGGAATTTTCACAAATATAATGTTTGAACACTGCAGCTTGCATAAGCATTTTAGAGCTTTGCTGATAGAGCTTCACAGTACAGCACTTTAGTATTTTGAAAGGTTTCATGACTATGTGTAGAACTGCAGCCTACTGCTACCAATAAGATTTCACTATTTTAATTTGTTCCTCCGGGGGACTTCAGGCAAACCTAGTCTTTTCCTGGGATGGTGGAGGGGAGGGAAACTGAAATCTGCCTTAGGACTCCTTCTCCCATCAATACAGGGATTTTTCCATCACCTCTTGCCCACCCAAGGCTGCCCTGATATATTTTTCCAGCATGTTCTGCTCTATGTCAGTTATTTTATCGCTTTTTTTTCTCCTTCATTTTCATCCTCCGCCACCTTCCAAACTTCAACCCCCACCTCAAGATGCATAGGAACCTGCTCGACTCTGTTCACTGTCACAAAGAGGAAAGCAGAAAGCAACAAATACGCTGCTTCTCATAAACAATCAAATGCCAGTTGGTCAACATCAGCGGTCAGCATGTGCACCAGACAACTTCAGGGAGATGGACCTCGGAATACCCCCAACACGGTACCCAAGAGCTGAGGCAGGTCCTCCAAGCACACGCTAACAACTCTCCTCCGATCACAACACACAAATGACTGCAATGTAAGGGAAACTTTCATTTCCCGGCGGTACTCACTACTTGGAAGTGCTGGTGGGTGCACTCTTTCCCTCTGTATTTGCAGTCCAGGAGCATGTCTTTCATCTCATGGCCGGCTCGGTCGTAGAACTCCCTCATGTTAAAAGGCTTGGGTTTGAAGTTCCCGAAGTTGGCCTTCTCGATCAGGACATCCAGGACGTGTTTCTCCGCCACGTAGGGGTCGGGAATCTCGAACTTGTTGTTCAGCAGCGCCAAGAGTTCCCCTGCGTGGTACAGATCGTTCTTGGTGATTTTGCTAAAGCGAAACTCGTTGAGATTGCAGATCGTGATGGCGGGGAAGGTCAAGTTATAGGCGCTGATCTCGTCCAGTTTGGTAACATGCGGGTACTCGAAGTAATACTTGATTCTCTGGACGAAGACGTGGATGAGGAAGGATAGCGAGCCGAGGAAAGCCAGGGTCCAGATAATGCGCCTGAAGGAAAGGCGCTCGTAGGTGAAGATGTGACTGATTCCGTGCAGAGTGGAGCTGGTTGCGAAAGCCTGGAAGCTGGAAGGCTGCGTCCTCTCCGCATCTTCGGGCTCTCCTTTCAAATCCATCGGGCAGAGCCTCCGGGAATAAAAAAAAGGGAGTCAGGAAAGGAATAAGCACGAAGCGGATCCAAGGGAGGAGAGAGGAAAGAGCGGGCAGCTCCTCGCAGTCTCACTGCTCTGCGTGTATGATGTGTGTGTATGTGGAGGTATACACTATATATATATACAGGAATCGCTCGCAGGTCCCCTATTTGAGTATCTGCCGCTTCAGATGAATGACAGGCTGCTCGTACTCATCAGCGAGGGCTTTGCAAAGCTCGCTCCCACGTTAGGTTCCACCGATGATCATAAAATTATCATAAACAGCCCGCTTGACTGTAGAAGCCGGAACAGAGAGCAGCTCTTTGGCCGACGACTCACTGTACTCTGTGTCGGGGGAGGGGGTGGGGGTGGAGGGAGCGGAGAGACTAACCGGAGTGGCTATCTGTACCGAAATTGCAGACTGATCATTTCCCACTTGCAGCAAGTGATTTTTAAACCCATCTTTTTAATTTTCGTCTTACCTGCCTGGTCACGCAAGATACTAATTATAACTGCACTCCCTCGTTTTTATTTGCAGATGGTTTAGAGATTGACTTTTATTTAAATAACCTGGTTTGAGTTGGAGGGGGTAGGTGCCGCTGGTAAAATGCTGAATAAAAATAACGATTTAATCAGTATATGCTCTCATATTATAGAAAAACAACACATTTGGTGCAATAATAAAGCCATAAACCGATTTATCAAAATAAAGTCTTGCATTTCTCATATCCCAGAGCTTCTATGGCGTTTTCTAGTAATTGAAGTACTTCTGAAGTGTAGTCGCTCGTGTTGTTGCAGGGGAGGGGGAATGGGGGTGCGTACCTAACTTGCGCACAGCAAGATCCCGAAACAAATGATAATGGCGCAGTCTAGTTATTCGGTAATGCTGGGTAAAGGTAAAATAACGAGCAGGTCACTGGGGTACCTGTCCTGCCCTTCTTCAAAGTGGGATCTTGCACACCCATGGCAGGAGGCAGTCACGTCCACTTTGAAAAGTGGCATTCTGGCAGTGCAGCCGGCCTGGATTTAGTACTCATACAGTATGTCTGGAGTCGGGGATCGAACCCATGACCTTCTGAATTCAAGGCAGGGGAGCAGCCATTTAACCCCCATATAATAGCTTTAAACAGCCTATTTACGTGTTGCGGCATACAACACACAGAGCAGATGTTTTGTTCTATTACGTGAGGCAGATACTGAGCGCAGCACAGTCATTGGAAGGAATGGAAATATTAGTTTAATACCTGGTACATGCTGATATCAAACACTAAGCATCCTCAATTCATGTTGGTAAGACATTTATAGTATTACTGTTTAAGTATATCTCTCTTCCGTGATATACTACCTACTCATCCTGGAAGTTGGAAGGGTGTCCTTGCCAAATCTTGGGCAGGGTCTCTGAGAATAAAAGGGTTAATGTATGAGGAGCGTTTGATACCTCTGGGCCTGTACTCCCTAGAGTTTAGAAGAATGAGGGGTGGGGTGTGGAGGGAAATCTAATTGAAATCTGCCAAATATTGAAAGGCCTGGATAGAGTGGATGTGCAGAGGATGTTTCCAATAGTGGGAGAGTCTAGGACCGGAGGGCACAGCCTCAGAATAGAAGGACGTCCCTTTAGAACAAAGGTTAGGAGGAACTTTAGCGGAGGGTGGTGAATCTGTGGAATTAATTGCCACAGGTGACTGTGGAGGCCAAGACATTGGATATATTTAAAACAGAGTTTGATAGGTTCTTGATTAGTAAGGGTGTCAATGGATACGGGGAGAAGGCAGGAGAATGGGGTTGAGAGGAAAAATCAATCAGCCATGATTGAATAGCAGCACAGACTCAATGGGCCAAATGGCCTGATTCTGCTCCAATGTCTTATGGTCTTATGGAATAAATATGGTATAATATGGTAGGGTCCAGCAGTGCTGCTGGAGAGATGTTGCCTTTTGCCTGCTCAACTGCCTATTGGCATGCAGATTTTACTGGGTTATCTGGAGCTGTGTGTGATGGAGCCTGTGTCCCAGTGATGGGTCTGCCTGCTGCTTTTTAGGTGAACCCACCAGCCAGGCTCATGCTGAGCAGAGGGCCTGACTCATTTCTACGGCTTTTAAGAGGTATGCGCCTACCAACAGGAACCCAAACCTGTGCACCACAGGCGAGCATATACGAACTATTCCCTTATCTTCCCCTTTCCCTCCCCGTCCTGGAATTGCATCTAATATCTTCCATCCTCTTCCAACCCTCTGCACAATGACCACCTTGCCAAAATGTTTCCAATAATCTCCATTTATGTTACATCAGAGATTAAAGCAGGAATAGACCGTTTAGTGCAGGAAAATGATGCTGGGGGGAAAATGTGACCACTTTTACCCCAGCATCATTTACCTGCACTGACCCTATTCCTCTTTATTCTCTCTAATATCCTAGAATCTATCAATCTACAAATGTCCTGCCTAAGACCATAAAAAAATGGCGAAGTTGGAAACACAGCCCAATCCATCATGCCAACCACCCTCCCTCCATTGACTTCCACTGCCTCGGGAAAACAGCCAATATAATCAAGGACTCTGCCCACTGTGATGTTATTGGGTTCACTGTCTGCAAAGCCCTAAACTCAAAAGAAGATTTTAAGCCCTATCCGATACAGGTATCCATGGTTACACTGTATCCACCTACCCGCCAAAGTTTAGCTTACTTCCCTGTCTAGCCTCTATGGAGAGATCTAGTTGCCAATACCTCTCTCCCCACCAAGGAGATATTTCCAGCTCGCGAAATAGTTCATACACAGTACATTTTATATTTAATGATATATGTTTAAATGTAGACAAATAGTTCTAAACACGCATTTAAAATTCGCAGAGGATTTCTGATTTTTAAAATATTTTGAAATAAGGTGTATAAACTACAAAGGATTTCCAAACACAGGTCCAATTCTTACAAACTAAAATATCATACCAATGAGTTGCAGATGAACACATCATCAGGCACAGAAACCAAAGGTTGAGGAATGAATTCTAGTTCTTTGCTCTGTCACCTCACCTTCCCATTATTCTCCTTGTAATTCCCAACAATCCCCAATGCTTTCCAATATTTATACTCGTTTGCTACTAGTTGACATTATCTGCATGTAAAAATGTTTTTCAGATACTTTTGCTGGGACAAAATAATTTGCACAAATGGTCTAAAATCTTCTGGGAATAGAGATCCTAGACACCCAAAACTAATGTTTTGATTGCTGACTCTCTGAGTACACAAATATCTTGACCATTGATTGATCAACTATATCTGTGACCATGTTTGATGTGCTAAGTGAGAATATCAGTCTGGTCTACGTGCTTCCTTGAAATTAATCACAATGGTGCTAATAATTTAGCCAGTGTTGTCTGGTTTGTTGCAGCCCAATTAACATTAACACCATTATCTTAAGTTAATTTAACGTAGGCCTACAAGACCTCAATGTTGACTTGTTTACAACAAGAAGCTGAGTAAGGAATATTGGTTTGAAGTTTATCCTTGTCAAAAACAACTCGAACCCTTTGGAAAGGTCATGCTGATGTGCTAGAAAGCTGAGCCTGGCCTCTTGGACCCTGGAAAGTGAATATCCATCACACCACCTCTCTCCTCCCCTCTCCCAACAGATAGAAGAACCAAAATCCACCAGGCTCAAGGATAGCTTTTATCCCACTGATATCAGACTCTTGAATTGACCTGTCAAACACTCTTAAACTCTTCATCTCTCAATCTATCTTAGAGAGCACCTTGCATTTTATTTGTCTACCCGCACTGCACTTTCTCTGTAACTACACCACTATATTCTGTGTTCTCTTTTAATGTACATATGGAATTATCTGTCTGAATGGCACAGAAAACAAAAGTTTTTCACTGAATCTCAGTACATGCTGCAATAAAAGGCCAATATTATAATAAACCAGGATCACTAGACTCAAAAACAGTCACTTCCCGCAAGCTGCCAGGCTGATCAACATCTCCACCCATTAACCCACCCCACCACACCAACACCACTTCATAGACATCACCTACTACCATGATTATACATACAATCAGTATACGTAT
This sequence comes from Hemitrygon akajei, assembly GCF_048418815.1. Lineage (NCBI taxonomy): Eukaryota > Metazoa > Chordata > Chondrichthyes > Myliobatiformes > Dasyatidae > Hemitrygon > Hemitrygon akajei. The sequence goes on along the minus strand of NC_133141.1, from coordinate 19,180,580 downwards.
GTAACAGTTACTTGTAAATTGTACACTGTGTTTTATAGGATTGCCTTTATATTTATGCTTTATGCTTATAGTGTTTTTTATGTTGCATCGGATCTGGAGTAACAATCATTTCATTCTCCTTTAAACTTGTGTACTGAAGAACAACAATAAACAATCTTAAATCTTGAATCTTGAGATGAATATCAGTCTCTGTCTTGAACATAATGAGTGACTGATCCTCAGTATAAGGCTGAGTGTGTTCCATTCTCCTCTCAAACATACCCCACTTGGTAGAGAATTCCAAAGATTCATCACCTGCTGAAGAAATTTCTTTTCATCTTATTCCTGAATGTCTAGCTCCTTATTTCAAGTCTGATTCCTTCTTTCAGACATCACAACCAAGGGGAATGTCATTCTTGCAATCTACTCTGTCAAGTCCCGTAAGAATTTAGTATGAGTACTGCAGCCAAAATTAATGCCTCAGAGAAATTCCACATGATCAATAAAGTCATGAGAATATTTTTACCTTGTCAAGCCTATGAGCTGTTCCAATACAAATATCACACTGGAGCCCTGTGGTTGTCTGATTTTCTTTTTTGTTTTCTAATATTTGTTTAAATACAGTTTGCAGAAACAGAGAAATTTCATTATATTTAGATATGTCATTGACAAAAGTACAAATCTGAAAAACCTAAAGGTCAAGTGGCAGAATAATTGAAGCAAAAACTGCAGATGCTGGAAATACTCAGCAGTTCAGGCGTCATCTGAGGAGGAACAAGAGTTAAAAGTGCAGGTCAACAACCCTTCATCAGAACAGGGGTGCAGAGATCAAGCCCATGAGTTCCGCTTAGTCTTCAATCCCTTCTCTATGCAGAAACACATTTGACTCTTTGCTCTACATCAGTTGTATCAATCAATCTTCTTCCCTCTGGGTGAGAAAGCCCTTACTGATCTCCTACCTCACTCCTCATTTTTCAGTTGAATATGGTGGTTCTGCATATTTACAGCACCTGTCACTAGGTTGCATTTTTGGTTTGTTCGAGTTCTTATTTTTAAGTCAACTTTCTCACATAACAGCATTCTGCACAGTGCCTTGACCAACATTCACCCCTCAACCAACAAAAACAGACTCTGCTCCCTACCTAAATGATGTTTTTGACAGACAGACAGACAGACATACTTTATTGATCCAGAGGGAAATTGGGTTTCGTTACAGTCGCACCAACCAAGAATAGTGTAGAAATATAGCAAAATAAACCCAAAAATAATTAAATAATAATAAGTAAATTATGCTAAGTGGAAATAAGTCCAGGACCAGCCTATTGGCTCAGGGTGTCTGACACTCTGAGGGAGGAGTTGTAAAGTTTGATGGCCACAGGCAGGAATGACTTCCTATGACGCTCAGTGTTACATCTCGGTGGAATGAGTCTCTGGCTGAATGAACTCCTGTGCCTAACCAGTACATTATGGAGTGGATGGGAGACATTGTCCAAGATGCCATGCAACTTTCAGACACCACCGTCAGAGAGTCCAGTTCCACCCCCACAACATCACTGGCCTTACGAATGAGTTTGTTGATTCTGTTGGTGTCTGCTACCCTCAGCCTGCTGCCCCAGCACACAACAGCAAACATGATAGCACTGGCCACCACAGACTCGTAGAACATCCTCAGCATCACCCAGCAGATGTTAAAGGACCTCAATCTCCTCAGGAAATAGAGACGGCTCTGACCCTTCTTGTAGACAGTCTCAGTGTTCTTTGACCAGTCCAGTTTATTGTCAATTTGTATCCCCAGGTATTTGTAATCCTCCACCATGTCCACACTGACCCCTTGGATGGAAACAGGGGTCACCGGTGCCTTAGCCCTCCTCAGGTCCACCACCAGCTCCTTAGTCTTTTTCACATTAAGCTGCAGATGATTCTGCTCGCACCATGTGACAAAGTTTCCCACCGTAGCCCTGTACTCAGCCTCATCTCCCTTGCTGATGCATCCAACTATGGCAGAGTCATCAGAAAACTTCTGAAGATGGCAAGACTCTGTGCAGTAGTTGAAGTCCAAGGTGTAGATGGTGAAGAGAAAGGGAGACAGGACAGTCCCCTGTGGAGCCCCAGTGCTGCTGACCACTCTGTCTGACACACAATGTTAGACCTTGTTCTGTGTGAATTGTGCTTCCTATTGAGCACCAATGGCTAAACTGCAAGGGTGGGTGAAGCAGTCCCTCCCATCCTGAGTAATCATTACAAACTGAAAGGATGTACTATGAATATGGATGCATATAAAATACGTCCGTACATAAAAATTCCTCCACTTGCCCCTAATGTGTAACAGTTTTGGATGGCCTGGGGATGTTAGGCGCTCTAGAAATGCAAGTTGACCATGTTTTCCTTTTTGTGTCTGGCCATGGTATAGATGAAAAGAGCGAAATGAGCCTATAGTGCCACACCCATTGTATATATATATGCAAATTACATTACACCTGGTTGGAAATCCTAGGATTCTAAAAGCAATGATTCAACTTTAAGGTTCAGGATATTCAGAGGCAGCTATGAGACTTTTGGAGACTTCTGCGCCCATCGTTGAAATTAATTCAAAATGGCAAGTTAGGTAACTAATCAATGCCACCATGCATTTTGAGATCATAGGAAAAAGAGTGCAGATGCTGCAGTCTGAAGCAACACACTATCCACGCAGTAGGGCAAGCAGTATGTGAGGGCAAAGGAACTGTTGACATGTTGGGCCAGAGGCCCAGCAATAAAGTGGTGAAATAAGAGCAGGATGCTTTGTTAACACTCAACAAAAACTGTGGACAGAGAGACAGAGGTAACGGTTTTGTCCAGCAGAACTGGGAAAATTTGGAGATGCAACAGGTTGCAAGCAAGTACAGAACTGGGGAAAGAGAAGACAGGAGGAAGAAGCAGAAATGAGCATGTGCAATAGGATGGAAAGTTGGAGAGATCAAAGGATAAAGGGAATGATGATGCAAACCAAAAGAAGAGAAACAATAACATAGGTCTAATTGAGCTGTAAGTGGGAACAGTAGAATTATTGCCAATAGCTTCCATCAAAAAAAAACTGGAGCAATAGTTGTGATCTGAAATTGTTTAACTTAAAATTATGTCCTTGAGACTCAATCAAATCAAGATATGATGTACTGTTCCTAGGGATTCTGTTGAGCTTTGTTAGAACTGTATAGGAGGACAAAGGCAGAGAAGTCAGAATATAAGGGGAAAAAATGATTGGTACTCCATCCTCCTCATTTCCTCTGCCACATATGCACCTTGGTTGCAGTGTGTACCATCTACAAAATGCACTGCAGAAATTTTCCTAGGCCACTCTGATAGCACCTCCAAGCACACAAACCTTATGATCTGAAAGGACAAGGACAGCAGGAAAATGGAAACACCACAAACTGCAGGTTTCCCTCCAAGTTGCTCTTCATTGTGACTTCTACATCCTGGAACTCTTTTCCCCGAAAGCACCTACACTGGAAGGCTCATCACTTGAGGTCCTTTGTTGTTTGTGATTGACCATGGATGTTGAGTCCTAGTTGTCAATGTGATACGCAAGCCAGTACACAAGTCAGGGCAGTACGATACGGAGAGCGAGCTGTTGCCAATGCAGCAGGCTCCCAGTCTCGACACAACTGATGAATCCAAAGGAATGGCAGAGACCGATGCGGTTTGGCACCAATGGCATCGCAGGAGTTGCCAGTCGGCATTGAACTCTGCTTAGGACTGCCTTAGGGACTCTAGCTCTGGATTTTTCCTCGGGGTTTACTCCTGACGCCTTCCCCCTGAGCGGGTATGAGCGGGAGCTTTGAGATTGGAGTTTTCCTCCTCCTAGATAAGCTGCCAACCACGGCTGACAAGCCCCATCTGCCCAAAGAGACTGGTTTTAAAGGTGCCAGTAACACGCCTTTGCCCTGTCAGTAGAAATGGTTCCACTGAGCTTAGTAGCTGAGCCACCTATCATGGCCAGGAGCCGGACTTGCTTGTCAGAGGCTATTTGAGATGTATGCCATTGCGAGTATTTAGTAGATAGTGGGAGGTTATCCTCACTATCACTCCAGCTGTGACAACCTTGAGGAACTTTCAAGGAAGGCTCCTCAATTAAGGATGGACAATAAATGAGCCTTGCCATCCACAGCCATGTCCCATAAATGATTAAAAAATGGCAAAGAGATTTAAATTACCTGTTCTTTCTTTTTCTAAGCATAGCACAAGAGACTGTCTAGTTTTAAGTAATAGGGCAGTTTCAATAAGTACAAACATTTTTAGATTTGAAGTCTGGTGAATATAATGCATTGGAAGTTCAGGATTAGCGATGGTGTAGTGGGCCAGAGAATGTGATTAGTGATTTTCTACAGAGTGTCTCCTTCATCATCGGTGCATTGTTGGGACAGGACATGCAGCAAATGGAATCCAGTCACTTCTCTGCCGGAATTGGCCACTGAAGATATTCTTAATACTGTGCCCTTTTCATAGTTGCTTACTCCACCTTGACGGAAAATCCTGAGCAAAGCCTGCTTGCTTTTAAAGTGTAGTGAAACAAAACCCTTGATTCCCTTTAAGTAAGTCTCCTTGAAGCAAATAAGCACATGGAAAAAAAACATGCTTTTGCATGAAACTTAAATAATAAATCAGCATATTCTTGCTTCTTTTCTAACACTAAGACCAAGTCTGATCTGTACTGGGGTGGCGAGATTTTAATTAAAATTTCCAGCCCTTCTCCGGATCTGATCACATCTTTACTTGTCCATTGTTGGATGCAAAGCATTCTAAAAGGAGAGGTGATAAACAGAGTGATCGGGTTTTGGTGGGCTGTTTATAATCTCTGTGCTATAATCCAAGAAAGAGTGGGTGTCATTAGGTAATTCCACAGTCAGCCAAGACCAGTGACCACATTGTTGCAAGTAACTGAACTTGATGCGAGGTGCAACATTCAGGGGTATTTATCCTGCACTCCCTGAAGTTCTGGTGAAAATGCCGGGCTTAGATTGCAATAAATTACTGTAGAGTTCTTTGTAATTTTGTTTCCCTTCACCTTTTAAATAGCCCATTTTCTGAATAAATAGTCTATTTTCTGAGTAAATTAGTGCTGTTAGCTGTACAATTAATTAATTGTAGGCCCAGATAAACACCCAGCCCTGCCACTTCCAAGTCGCAAACTGCATTAAAGCTGGCAATAGAGAAATTATGTCTTCAATAAAGGTTCAACCTTAAAGTGATGCTTGATATGTTGGAGGAAGAGGATAATTGCTTCTCATGCTTGACTTGCTGATGGACTTGGTCACTCTTTCTTCATTGTTGGAACTCTGAAACTCAGTTCCCTCCTCGGAAAGATGTTGGTGTTTCACTTGCATGTATTATATATCCTCCTGCATTATTAAGACCTCTCTCATTGTGATTAATAGCAATTGTGCTGATTGGAAAGCCAGCTTTGTGTTGTGTATCCACATCTACTGGGAAATTGAATCAAACTGGTCAATTTCAGTTTCACTTAGTATCTTTATACCAGCTCTTCGAGGGAGAACAATCTCAGCTAGATTCAAATCCAGGTCTCAAAGATGAAAGAGCAATGTTCTTGCTGTCAGCATCTTCTTAATAATGTTCCCCATTAGACTCAATTTTCATATTCTTGGCATTAGGTGGCAAAAATCAATACACCTAAAGAGGTTGAGGAGCAAAATTGAGAAGTCTGTATTTCAAATTTTAGTGGCAAGATTTACTGCTACATATTGGATTTATAAGAAAAGCTTTTCTCTATATGTAGTTCCAGAGAAGACCATACCCCTTCAGATGTCCAAGAACTCCTTTATCAGCCTGGCTCTTTCCAGGTTCTGGGACTCAAGGCGAGTCAGCCACTCTGTACACATTAACCTATTTATAGAATCACAGAAGGAAGGAGGCCATTCAGCCCACTGATTCTGTACTGATGATCTAATCCTCTGGATTTTTCCCTGCTTTCAAGTACCTTTTCCAAATCTCTTTTGAATGCCATAATTGAAACTGATCCCATGATTGATCTGCACGCTTACCACACCAACAGTGAACTCCAGTCTTGAACCATTTGCTGTATGAAAACGCACATTATATCTTAATATCACTTTTTTTTTTACCAATCATCATAATTCTATGGTCCCTGATTCTCGACCCTCCTACTAAAGGAAACAGTTTCTCTCTATCTACTTTCTCCATACCTTTTGTATTTTAAATATCTCTGTCAGATCCCTTTGCAGTCCCCTCTATTCCCATGCCAGCTTCTACAGTCCATTTGCATAATCATTTTGGTAAATCTTTTCTATGCCCTTTTCAAAGTTTTGCCATTTTTCCTGAAAGTGTTGTTCCCAGAAATGGCAGAATCCTTCAGTTATGGCCAAACTAGTGGTTTATGAAGGCACAACAAACATTGCTGGAGGAACTCAACGGGTCGAGCAGCATCTGTGGGAGGGAAATTGTTGATGTTTAATGTCAAAACCCAGCATCAGGGCTGAGAGTGAAGGGAGGAGCTGACTGGATAAAACAGAGAGAGGGAGGAGTGAGACACAGGCCAGGAGGTGATTGGTGGGCTGAGGGCAGGTGGGATGGGAGGGAGGGTAGGGAAGGATCTTGGGCAGATCAAGCCAGTGGAGTTGGAAGACAGTGGCAAGTGGGTGATAGATGGAGGCAGACAGAACAAATAGAGAAGGGCAGGTGGAGCTGGGCGGGGCAGGGAAGGGTCATTGAGGAAGTGTCCAGAGCAGGGGTTCCCAAACTTTTTTATGCAATAGACTGAGAGGTCCGTGTACCCCAAGTTGGGAACCCCTGGTCTAGAGGGTGGTAAGCAGGAATATAAAGTTACTAACACTTAATCTGTTAAGTAAGAAAGGTGACACATCAATACTCAGAACCTATGGATGTGCAATTGAGAGCATCCTAACTAGCTGCATCACTGTGTAGTACAGAAATGCACCGCGGCAGACAGGAGGGCTCTGATGTGTTTTTTATGCTGCATGGGATCTGGAGTAACAATCATTTTGTTCTCCTTTACTCTCGTGTTCTGATGAATGACAATAAACGATCCTGAATCTAGACAATGGGAATGATTAGGGGAGTGGTTTGCTTGGAGCCGGAGGTGACCCGTGAACTGAGGAGGATTCATGAAGCTTCATCTGGTCATCTGGTTGACCAGGTAACAGATTTTGCACAACTATATGAACTCTGAATTGGCAAATGCCAGGGACCAAACTGTTGTATTTACAAGCCGTAACAATGTAATGCTGTGTAAAATTCCAAATGGTTCAACTACATTTTATAAAAAGCTTCACCAGAAAGTAAAAGCTTTTCGGATAACTTCCATGCATTTTGGCTGGTAACACATTTGCCCATGTATTCCAACTATTATGTGTGAAGAATGGCCCTGGTTAAATTAGTATAATTTACCACTGCCTTCCTCAATTTTTGCCTTATGATTCGATGATGTTGGAGGATGTTACTGAGGTTTATAGATTTGGACTATGGACTGTGGGCTTTTTTTTTGCAGTCTTATAGTTCTGATATTCTATGCTTTCACCCGTTCTTTCTCATTTTTTGTGCGTGAGAAGGAGATTTGGAGGTCGATGATCTTGTTGCATTTCATGTGGGGGAGAGGGGGATTTGGGCTCTGATATTCTTGTTGCATTTCATGCAGGAGGAGGGGTGTTTGAGGGTTAACGATCATGTTGCTGTTCTTTTCTGTACAAGGTGGGGTGGGTTTGCTGTTTTTCTCGGAACTGACATCCATGGTTTTTCTTTGTTTCATGGCTATCTGGAAAAGAAACATTTCAGAGTTGTATATTGCATGCATACTTTGACAATAAATAAACCTTTGAAACGCCTCTCATATGATTCCAGGCCTGTTTCATCAACCTGCTATTAATTGTATGTAAGTTTTCAAACAATCTAAACAATAATTATGGCCTGGAAGTTCACCTTTGCTTAAAAACATGCACAAAAATGGCACTGGGTGAAGGGGTCTGCAGCAAGTTCCTGCAGCACCACTACGGAATGAGTATTGTGCACACACAACATACAAGTTGCTGCTGGCATTAGAGAGGCAATTTGTGGGTCTTTGCATGGTTGCACACAAATTTGGTTGTTGTGTGCGTTCTGTATTTAATATTTCAGTAATATTTGAGTAATCTTGTAAATATATTGTTTGATTAAGCAATCCTTGTTGTTTATATAATTCATTATGGTTAGATGTAAAAATACGTGAATTGCATATGATACCGCCTGATATGTGCGTGCCTCCTTGAAGTAAAGAACGAAGTTAGACTTGCATTCCCCGCTCTCTTGTTTTTTTTTCCAGTTAGTTTAATGTTTTGAAGTCACAAAACATAGCAGTCTATATACTGTCGAATTCACTTGTGTGCTGTGATGTCACGGACTGAACTTTCAAAGTGGCCCTTTGAAAGGGACAACCACAGCTGACCTAAGGAATGGCAGGTTGGACATGGGAGCATCACATTGCATCACAGAAGTCAATTCCAGGAGAGAGACTTGGGGCATTCAAGCTTCCTCCCCACATAAGTAACACAAATAATACAGTGAATAACACTGAGAAAATCTGCTCCTTTACTGCACTGGGCTTGAATCTGTTGCTCTCTTCTGCGATGGACCCTCCAACAATAATGCAAATAAGGCCTCTTCCCTTAGGATGAGTTTGCATGCTTCCGACCCGTGCAGTTTCTTCAGTGCATATCTGCACCTCAGTTCTGCAATAGTGGTAATCAAATGTACAGAACATTGGTACTTACTCGGTTCCACTTTCAGAGTTAGTCCTGGAATTTTAGGTGATCTGTATAGCTGAGGCTAGTGAACATCATTTACAAAATAAAAGTGAACGATTTGAGGTGGATGAATGTTTCTCCAAACCAGCTTGCATAAAAAAAGCATCTTCTTTGCTTCAGCTAGAGCAGCACTCAGCAAGCTGAGATAAGCAGTTTGATGAAATGTTAACCCTGTTAGCCAATCAGTTAATAACCTGAAATGTCGACTCTGTTTCTCTCTCCACAGATGCTGCCTGACCTCCACATTTCCTTTATTTTTTACTCCAGATATCCAGCTTCTGCAGCATTTTGCTTTATAACCAGTTAATGCATTTTGGAATGATTGGCCAGAAACTCAGGAGCGTTCCCTATTTCCTTTATGAATTGTTCTGTAGAGCCACTAACATCCATCAACACACACCATTTTAACATCTGTACTCCTTTTAAAAGCAAACTATCAACAAAACTCACAACACCTTCACTGCGGCCGTCTTAATGTTGTTCTTTAAGCATTTCTTTGTAATGATGTCTTCAAGGGGCACTGACTTGGAGGAGGCAGTGAACTGGTTATGCTAAGGAGCTGAATTAATTTTAGTGGAGATGGTCCATTAACCTAGGGTGTTTTAAAGAACCTGTCAGTTTAATTGCATTATTAATTTAGCTTCTCTCACGGTGTTGGTTCCAGTAATTTCTCTAAGTTGAATCCAAATGATCTCATTCTTAATCAGCGTTTAAATAATTTTCCAAAAAAGTCAACATAAAGATAGAGAAAACAGAAGGTGCAACTTTAATCTTCTCTTGCGTTTCATCCAGCTGCAGAGGGCTCCAACAATCTGCCACATCTTCCCTCCCTACCCCTTTCCACCTTGCTCAGGGACCATTCCGCCTGTGAGTGCCTGGTCTGCTCAGACCGCCTTTCCCTGACCCCTGGCACGCTCCCCCGCGCACGTAGAAGGCGCAGCATAAGTTCATGCAACTCTTCCCTTGGGAGCATAAACAGCCCTTCCAGGTGAGGGGAATATTCACGTGTACCTCTTTTGATCCCGTTTATTGCTCTTGGCTCTCCTGATGTGGCCTCCTCTTCATTGGCATGGCCATCTGCAGGCCAGGCAACTGATCTCCTGAGCCCGCTCCATAATGAGCTCCCGGCTAGAAGCCATTGCAATCCCCCTTCCCATTCCCACATTGACAAATCTGTCCTCGACCTCCTCTACTGCCGAGGATGCAAATCTAAATGCAAACTGGAAGAATAACTCTTCATATTCCAACTGGAAGATGACAGCACAATGGTATGAACACTTCTGGTAACCTTTACCTCTTGTGTTGCCCCCACGCCTCTCTCTGGCCCTTCCAGCCCAACAAGCCCGTGCTGTCCAATTACACCCATTTGACCAATTAATCTGCCAACCCGAACATCTTTGGACTGTGGGAGGAAACCAGAGCACCCGGAGGAAACCCATGCAGTCACAGGGAGAACATACAAACTCTTTACAGACAGCAGTAGGAATTGAACCCCAATCAGGGATTGCTGGCACTGTAAAGTGTTGTGCTAACTGCTACGCTACTGTGTCACCCTATTCCTCTTGGTTTCATCCACCTACAAACCTCGGACCACCATCACTCGATACTGCCATCAGGGCGAGGGTGCGGCCTAAAGACCCACAGTCAATGATTCAGGGACAGCTTTGTCCCCTCCGCCATCAGATTTCTGAACAATCTGTGAATTTATGGACAATACCTCATTATTCCTTTTATTGCACTATTGATTTTGTAATATATAGTCACTTTTTTGTCTTTGCACTGAACTACTGCTGCAAAACAACAAATTTCACATCATATAAGACAGTGATGATAAATATGATTCTGATTCTGAGCTGCACATTTTGCCCTTCCGCTGTCTAATGGCTCCCATGATCACATTTCTTACTGATCAGATTCCAGCACTGACAACCAACCTGCGTGTCCCCACTTAACACTCTCTGACTCCTCAGCCACCTGGCTACAGCTGCCCATCCACTTCCACCCATCACTCACATGCCTCATATAGCAACACACCCCCTCCCCTACACCTGGCTCCTTCTGCACATCATCCCTCACCCCTCTTGCCGCTGTCTCAACCCTCCCTGTCCATCTCGTTATAGGATATCTTCCCTCTTCACCATCCTAATGCACAGTCTTGTCCAGAACTGTTGACAGTTCCTTACTTTACCCCCCACCCCACCCACAGGTCTTCTAGCAACAATGAGGGGAGGGGGGAAAGGAGCTGTCACCGTTTCACACAGCAGGCCAGGCAGCATCTATGGAAAAAGTACAGTCGACGTTTTGGTCAGACACCCAGCAGATCAGGCAGGATCTAGAGAGAGAAACAGCATTCATGTTTCAGCTCAGTGAAGCTTTGTCAAACTTTTCCATTGACCTGAAATATTAACACTGCTTCTTTCTCCATAGATGCTGTACAGCATTTCTAGTGTCTTTTCCTTTTATTTCAGATTTCCAGCGTCAAATATTTTTGCCTTTCTGTTCAATAGTTGGAAATGAGATCAAAAACCTAAATATAAATACCAGCGTACTGACTTCGCTTCTGACAGGAAAGGCTTGCATTTATATGCAGCTTTCAATTTCCTTTTAAGGTATCCCAAAGCATTATACAGCCAAGGTACTTTTGACATGCTTAAAGTTCAAAGTTCAAAGCAAATTTATTATCAGAGCAGGTATATATCACCAAATACTACCCTGAGATCAGCTTTCTTGCAGGTATTAGCAGTAGAACAGGAAATACAATGGAATCAACGAAAAACTCCACACAAAGGCTGACAAGCAACTGATGTGCAAAAGAAGACAAACTGTGGAAATAGAGAAAAACAAATAATAAACAAACAAACAAGCAAATAAATAATACTGAGAACGTGAGTTATAGAGTCCTTGAAATTAAGTCCATATGTTGTGTTCAGTGTTGAGGTGAGTGAAGTTAAACACATTGGTTCAGAAACATGGCAGTTGAAGGGTAGTAACTGTTCCTGAACCTGGTAGGACCAAAGTACCTCCCTGATGGCAGCAACGAGTAGTGAGCTTGGCCTGGATGGTGGGGGTCCTTGATGACAGATGCTGCTTTCTTGTGGCAGCAATCCTTGTAGATGTGCTCAATGGTCGGGAAGGCTTTTCCTCTGATGGACTGGGCTGTATCCATCACTTTTTGTAGGCTTTTCTGTTCCTGTTTCCGTACCAGGCCATGATGCATCCAGTCCTTTGTAACTGTGATGCAACATGTGGTCGTTGTGCTCATGCAGAATGTGCAACAGGCAGTTTGTGCACAGATAGAGAATGTGTTCATGATCTGATCACCGTTTTACAACAAGTGACATTGTCTTCCTCTAGTGTGTCATAAGCCCGAGGTCACTGTGTGCTTTTAAATGCTCTGTGAATAAGAGAGTCCTGAGAATATATGTGAATGAAATGGAAATTAAAAGTTATTGCATCTGTTGGATATGAGGATAAAGGAGAATGACTATCAGCTGTTGATTATGGTGCTGGCCATTGTTTCTTCCATTACTGGCCCCTCTCTCCTCTCCTCTAGCCCACCTGGATCTGCTGTTGGCTTTCTATCTACACTATCTTTCCACTTGGTGCTCCTATAATGCAGGAGGTAATCCAGTTAGGTTCAACATTTGGTTGGAGGTAATACGTTTTTTAGGTTAAATGGTTTATGATCTTCTCCCAATATTTCCATCCTGACCTTTCATTTCGCCATTGGCAACCACGCCTTTAGCTGCATTGTCTGATTGGCTGGGCCTCTCTGCTTTTAAGACTCTCCTTAAAACCCAAACCTTAATTATGCCTCCTAAATTCCCTCTTAGTCTCATTGTCATTGCTTTGTGACGTGGCAGATGTTTTTTAAGGCTGCACCCCTCACCTTCTCCAACCCAACAGCACTCCAAGATTTTTGAGTTCCTCCAATTTTGCATTCAGTATTCTCTACACCCACACTGGTAGTCAAGCTTCAGCTACCTCAGCCTAAGGTTCTGAAATGCCCTTACTAAACCTTTCCTTTAAAACCACTTTCTTCCTCAAAGACACCCCATAAAACCTACCTCTTGACCAAACTTTTTGTCACCTTCCTTATGTGTCAAGTTCACTCACAAAAACTATTTAGGCTACTATGTAGCAGGAGTGAAGCCAAGTTACGGATAGCGATTTCCTATTCCGACCCACCAACCCAGTAGGAAACAGTTCATGTAGGGATTCTTTACTCACAACTTAATGCATTTGGGATAGTAAGCAACTGAAATTTCACAGAGACTCAATAATGCAATATAACTAGAGACAATTTACTCAGTGACCAACAGCATAATGTGAAGTGAAATCCGCTGTTCAAAATGTTATGCCACGGCCTGTTCAATATCTTAAGGGGTCTAAATATTTTGAAAAATCTACCGAGCAAAAATAACGGGGTCAAAGTTTTGGAGATCCAGTAAGATCTGTGCTAATCGCAAACCTTGTTTTCCCGCATGATCCCCATGCCCTCTCATGTCCAAAAATCGATCAGTGTCAGCTTTGAGTGCGCTCAAAGTGACAGCTTGAATTACAATCTCGTCATTAGTGAGTTAATATACCAAAGGGATCACCCTCAATGGGCAAATAGAATCGTAACCTTTCACAGGAGGTCGGTCAATTTATTGTGTCTCTGCAGGTGCCAGACTTTAAACCCAAAACAAACAATTGCATTTCCCTTTAGCTTTCAGATTCTTCCTTTTCAGAAGCTGATCCATTGGCCCCTTTACGGCCCTTTGGCAATGCACTCAGAGTTTAAATAGCTCCTCTATGTAAAAATTATTTTCGAGCATCTAGATTTGATCTGCTTCTAATGATATTTGGTCTCTGCTCTGCTTTGTGGGATGAGAAACTTATTCTCATCCTGACTTTACTACTGTTCATGACATGACACTATTTCTTTGTAAAGCTAGTTTTAAAATGGCATGAACACAGTCGAATTTGCATTTAAACGTCCTCTGGGGTATAATTTTCACTGTGTGAAAAAAAAATTAATTTTTCATTGAATAGCTTGATATGTTTTTAAAATACTGGTGTCCATGGCTGCACTAACAAATATACTGAGATAGCTTTCTCACAGATATGATTGTGTTAGGCACTTGTGGAGAATTTTAATCTGAAGATGAAATTTCTTTTCAAAATGAGGCAAGTGTTTAGCTATTATCTTAAGTGTGTACATGGAGTATCAGCTACCTTTATGTTTCTATTGAACACACAAAGACAAGCCAGTTGGCCATTGGATACTATATATCATATCAGAATGTATTTATTTATTTAGCAATACAGCACAGAGAGGCGCTTCCAGCCTTTTGAGCCATGCCGCCCCAGTAACCCCTGACAAACCCGATTAACCCTAATCTAATCACAGGGCAATTTACAATGACCAATTAACCTATCGGATACGTATTTGGACTGTGGGAGGAGACTGGAGAACTTGGAGAAAACCCACACATTCCATGTGGAGAACAAACAGAGATTCCTTACAGAATGGCACTGGAATTGAACTCCGAATTCTGGAGTATGCCAGGCTGTAATAACGTTGCACTATCTGCTATGGTACAGCTGAACGACACAGTGTTCCTCTGGGGCCAAGGTGCAAAACATTTAAAATAGCAAGCAAACATTCAAAAATAGCGAGTAACATAATACAAAATATTGAGCAAAGAAGCATATTCACTCAAAAAAAACACATATATAGTTCCAAACCCTGAGCGACAATGCCCAGCAATTGATGGCACAATCTCCCGGTAGTGTACAGACGCATAGAATCCAGTCTGTTATTCCACCACTTGAACAGGGGAAGGCAGCACCAATAGGCTCCAGCTGAGCTCAACCACTCTCTAGCACTTCCACATCTCTCAACTGGTCTGCAGCAGCAGGCAAGCCCGAGGCTTGAGGCCTAGTTCTCACTACAGCCAAGGCTGCACAGCTCCCATGTCAATTGTCCCTCCACCAGACAGGCCTGCGGCAACAGTGAAATGTCCGAGACAATCTCCTACGGTTATATGGCACCAACTCCGATAGGTCCGAGTATCAGGCAGAAACACTGTCTGAATTTTTTTTTAAATCACCCTTGATTTCAAGCTCTTCATGGACTTGACCAATTGTATCCATTCTGTCACTCATCTCTCTTCCACCTCCATCTTACAGACTAGAGAGGATGTAGAGGAGATTCACCAGGATGTTACCTAGGATAGAATGCAGGAATTCGAATTGGTTTCTTGTTACCACATGTACCAGGATACAGTGAAAAGCTTACCTTGTATACTGTTTATACAAATCGAATCATTACACAGTGCATTGAGGTAGTATAGGGTGAAACAATAACAGATTGTAAAATAAATTGTAACAGCTACAGAGAAAGTACAGTGCAGGTAGACAATGTCACAGTTATTTTGAGAGATTGGATGGGCTTGGTTTGTTTTCCTTGGAGCAGAGGAGGCTGGGTCTGAGTGGAGTTCTGGGGGAGGGGTACCTGACAAAGGTGTGCAACATCAGATTAGTTTAGTGTCAGTAAACCAGGTTGCAATAAAATCCCTTGCTCATGTGAAGCTCACAGAGTAGACAGTAAAAGAAAGAAAGATTAGCACACCAAAACATAGTGTGAATATGTCGTTTGTGTCAACAGCCAACGCTGTCTGAGGATGTGCTGGGGGCAGCCTGCAAGTGTCACTGTGCTTCTGTTGCCAACGTGTGTGTAGGCCTCCGTTAGTCTCGATAGACCATGGATTTACGCCTTGGAAAGTTTCCAGGGCTCAAGCCTGGGCAAGGTTTTTTTTAATGGAAGACCGGCAGTTGCCCAAGCTGCAAGTCTACCCTCTCCACGCCACTGATGTTGTCGAAGGGAAGGGCATTAGAGTCGCCAACGTAGTGGGCCCACGACTTACTAACCCTAACTCCAACCCGTACACCTTTGGAATGTGGGAGGAAACCAGTGTAACCAGAAACCCACATGGTCACAGGAAGAATGTATAAACTCCTCACAGACAGCAGCAGGAATTAAAATACGATCACTGGCACTGTGAAGTGCTACATTAGCTGCTTGGCAATAATGAGTACCACAATAAGCACAGCCCCTAGCTCTATAATTTATGAAGGGCATAGATGGAGTAAATGGTAAGAAACTTCACCCTATAGCAAAGGTGTATAGAATGTCAGGGCATAGGTTTGAGGTTCAGAGAGGATCTGAGGAAAAGCATCGTCCTCCAAAGCAGGTGTTTGGAATCCGGAACGCGCTACCTGAGGCAAAGGCTCTCACAGCGTTTAGGAAGTATCTGGACAAGAACTTGAAGCACTTGATGCAAAGAAGGCTACAGACCAATGGAGTTCATTTAGTTGGGCAATTGATGGCCAACACCAACTTTCGGTGGGCCAAAAGGTCCGTTGCTGTGTGACGAGTCTCTACCGTCTGCAAGATCTCTGTGTTCTTGAGCATTTTCATTTCTCCGAAGGTCATTGAGCTGAAATGTTCTAATCTGTTCCTCTTTGCACAGATCCTGCCTGACTTCACGAGATTTCCATCTGCTGCAGAATTTTGCTTTCATTGCAATGCTCACCCACTGGCAAGGCCCTGAAGTTTGGAATTCTCTTCCTAAACCTCGTTGGCTCTCTATTTCTCCTTCCTTGTTTCAGACACTCCTCAATACCTTCCAGTTTCACTACCTTTGGTTATCTGTTCTTCATGCCTCTACACAAAGCTGGGTGAATCTCCGAGATGCCTTTTATAGTATGTTGAAGGTTTTATCCTCATAGTCCATGGAGCTGTAGTCTACAGTGGAGCTATTCTGAGGTGGAGATGTCCAAACTCACAATTTTGCAAAAGACTAGTGTTCAGGTGAGGCAAGTAATTAAGAAAGCTAACAGAATGTTATTGTACAAAGGAATCGAGGTTATGCATTGGTGAGACGACATCTAGAGTGCTATGTACTGTAGATAACGAGCCTCCTTATTGAAGGAAACAGCTCAGGGAAGGTTTACAAGACCAATATTTAGAATGAGCAGGCTGTTTTTTTGAAGAAAGATTGGATGGGGTGAGGTTATATCTGATAGAGATTAGAAGAATTCAAGATTCAAAATTGCTAATTGTCATTTTACAATTGTAAAAGAGAAGGAAATAATTGCTACTCTGGATCTGATGCAGCATAAAAAACACAACAGATATAAATATAAAAGCAATCCCATCAAACACAAGTAACTGTTACATACGTATACTGATTCTATGTACAATCATGACGCTAGGTGATATGTATGTAGTGGTGGTGGGGGGTTAGGGTTAATGAGTGGAGGTGTTGATCACCCTGATGGCTTGGGGGAAATAACTGTTTTTGAGTCTAGTGGTCCTGGTGTGAACGCTGTGTAGCCACTCCCCTGATTGGATTGGGACCAACAGAATGATAAGTACACAAACAAGAGAAAATATGCAGATGCTGGAAATCCAAGCAACACACACAAAATGCTGGAGGACTTTAGCAGGCGGCATCTATGGAAATGAATGAACAGTGGACCGCTTACTCTTTTCCATAGATGCCACCTGGCCTGCTGGGCTCCTCCAGCAATTTGAGAATGATAGGTGACTTGATTGGAGCTTAAGGGACCTCGACAGGCTGGAGGTGGAGAGGATGTTTCTTCCCGTGGGGAGATCAAAAGTGAAGGGTCACTTTTTAAAAATAAAAGGTCACTCACTGAAGATAAATATGAAGCAAAATGCTTTCACTGAAAGGGTCACTTGCAATTCACTTCCCCAAAGGATGTGGAAGCAGAACCTTTGAATACTTTTAAGGATAAGAGAGGTATATTCTTGATAAGCGAGGGATTGGAAGGCTCCTGTGGGCAGACTCGAATGCAGAAGTGAGCTTACCATCACATCAGCCAGCAGCTTGTCGAGTAGTGGAGCGGGATTAAAAGGTCAAGTGGCTGATTGCCACCTTCTATACCCTATAAAGAATTGCACTGCCCTTTGATTGTGTCTGTCTGTTAAATGTGTTTGAACCGTGTGTCCTCTCAATACTGGAAAAGGTGATCCCAGAAGGGCAACAAAACAAAATTATCAGCCCTTCTGCAGCTGAACAAACAGGACAATATGTTTAACCAGAATCTCAGCTGTATGTTAGAAAATAAAAGTACAAAAATAGTGGCTTGATATCCAGCCCATTCATGAATGACACATTTTGTTAAAACAGCAGTGATCATGTTTCATGAGAAATAACCAATAGTAGTCTCTATTTGAAAGCTACATGAGGAGTAACTTATTGTATTGAACTAATTAATTAGTGTAGGTAGAAGCTTGTTGGAGTAATACTTGGAAGAATCAACTTTTTGATACAAATTTCAAGTTGCCACTGATAGCCATTCTGTAATGAATATTGTTAGTGCTTCATCAAAGCTCAAAGCTCAAAGTAAATTTATTATCAAAGTACATGTATGTCATCATATTCATCCCCGAGATTCATTTTCTTGTGGGCATACTCAATAAATCCATAGAATAATAACCATAACACAATCAATGAACATCCACCCATCTTGGGCATTCAACCCGAGTGCAAAAGACAACAAACTGTGTAAATACCAAAAGAAATAAATAATAATAATAATAATAATAATAATAATAATAAATAAGCAATAAATATTGAGAACATGAGATGAAGAGTCCTTGAAAGTGAGTCCATAGGTTGTGGGAACATTTCAATAATTGGTTAAGTGAAGTTGAGTGAAGTTATACCCTTTGGTTTAAGATCCTGATTGTTGAGGGGTAATAACTATTCCTGAACCTGGTGGTGTGAGTCCTGAGGATCCTGTACCTTCTTCCTGCTGGTAGTAGCTGGATGGTGGGGGTCCCTGATGATGGATGCTGCTTTCCTGTGACGACACTCCACATGGATGTGCTCACTGGTGGGGAGGGCTTTACTCTTGATGGACTGGGCCGTATCCACTACTTTTTGTAGGATTTTCCATTCAAAAGCATTAGAGTTTCCATACCAGGCTGTGATACAGACAGTCAATATACACATCTATAGAAGTTTGTCATGGCCAAGCATATCTTCTCCTTCCATAAAACTGATGGTGTACTTCACTACCTCATTACTTGCCTTTTGCACGACTTACTCATTTCGTAACTCATAGTAATTTTTATATTTTGCATGGTTCTACAACCACAAAACAACTAATTTCACCACGTACACTTGGTGGCCTCTTTATTAGATACACCTGTACACCTGCTCATGAACACAAATATCTAATCAGCCAATCATGTGGCAGCAATTCAATGTATAAAAGCATACAGACATGGTCAAGAGGCTCAGTTGTTCAGACCAAACCTCAGAAGTGACTTTGACTGTGGAATGATTGTTGGTGCCAGATGGGGTGGTTTGAGTATCTGAGAAGCTGCTGATCTCCTGGGATTTTCATGCACAACAGTCTCTAAAGTTTATAGAGAATGGTGCAAAAAAACAAAAAAACACACATCCAGAGAGTGGCAGTTCTGTGGGTGAAATGACCTTGTTAATGAGAGAGGGCAGAGGAGAATGGCCAGACTGGTTCACCTGACAGGAAGGTGACAGTAGCTCAAATAATCACATATTGCATCAGTGGTGTGCAGAGGAGCATCTCTGAATGCACAACACATCGAACCTCAAAGTGGATGGGCTACAGTAGCAGAAGACCATGAACATACACTCATTGGTCACTTCATTAGTTGTGTAGTGTAGGCCTCTGTTAGTCTCGATAGAACATGGATTTGCACCTTGGAAAGTTTCCAGGGTACAAGTTTTTTTTAATGGGGGACCGGCAGTTGCCCAAGCTGCAAGTCTCCCCTCTCCACACCACCAATGTTGTCCAAGGGAAGGGCATTAGGACCCATACAGCTTGGCACCGGTGTCGTCGCAGAGCAATGTGTGGTTAAGTGCCTTGCTTAAGGACACACACGCAGCCTCAGCCAATGCTCGAACTAGCGACCTTCAGATAACTAGAGGAACGCCTTAACCACTTGGCCACACGCCAATACTTCATTAGGTACAGGGTATCTAATAATGTGGCCAATTAATGTATGTCAATCTGGGTCCATTGGAGGCTGTAGGCTGAAGAATATGGTTTGTCTTGTGGTTAGAGGACTGTGTATGTGCTTGGGTGGGAGGAAGGAACAGGGGCTTGTTTCGCTGTTGCTCTCTGGTTGCTTTTTGCGTTCTGTGTTGTTCTTCTAAGCATCGTGGGCATTTTGTGTTGGCGCTGGCCTGTGCGGTGACACTTGCAGGCTGTCCCCAACATACCCTTGGCTACGTTGGTTGTTAATACAAATGGCCCATTTCACTTTATGTTTTGATGTACATGTGATAAATAAATCTAAGTCTTGAATTCTGGTTCTCCTGCAAAGTCCTGCAGATGTTCAAAATCTGAAATAGAAACAGAAAATGCTGTAAATACTCAGCAGGCACTGCAGCAGATTATGCTACCGCCTGACCCTCATTACTGCCTGTGTGGAATTTGCACATACTCCAGATGAAATAATCACTTCAAAGTTCAAAGTAAATTTATTATCAAAATATATACAGTATATGTCACCACATACAACCCCGAGATTAATTTTCTTGTGGGCATGCACAGTAAATCCATAATGGAATAATGACCATAATAGAATCAATGAAAGACCGCATCAACTTGGACATCCAACCAGTGTGCAAAAGACAACAAACTGTGCAAATACAACAAGAAAATAATAATAATAAATAAATAAGCAGTAAATATCGAGAGCTTCCGATAAAGAGTCCTTGAAAGTGAGTCCATAGGCCATGGGAATATTTCAAGGATGGGGCAAGTGAAGTTGAGTGAAGTTATTCCACTTGGATCAAGAGTCCCATGGTTGAGAGGTAATGACATGGTGGCGTGAGTGCTGAGGGCTCCGTACCTTCTTCCTGATGGTAACAGTGAGAAGAGAGCATGCCCTGGGTAATAGGGTCCCCGATGATGGATGCTGCTTTCCTGTGACAGCATTTCATGTAGATGTGAGCAAAGGTGGGGAGTGCTTTATCCACGATGGACTGGGTCATATCCACTACTTTTTGTAGGATTTTCCACTCAAGAGCATTGGTGTTTCTATACCAGGCTGTGATGCAACCTGTCAATATACTCTCCACTACACATCTATGTAAGTTTGTCAGTTTAGATGTCATGCCAATCTTCACAAACTCCTAAGGAAGTACAGGCGCTGCCATGCTTTCTTCGTAATTGCATTTATGTTGTGGGTCCAGGACAGGTCCTCTGAAATAATAACACCGTGGAATTTAAAGTTGCCAACGCTCTCCATCTCTATACCACGATGAGGACTGGCTCATGTACCTCTGGTTTCCTCCTCCTGAAGTCAGTAATCAGTTCCTTGCTCTTACTGACATTGGGTGAGAGGTTGTTGTTGTGGCCCCACTCAGCCAGGTTTTCAATCTCCCTCCTATATGCTGATTTGTCACCAGCTTTAATTGCGCCTACGACAGTGGTGTCATCAGCAAACTGAATATGGCATTGGAGCTGTGCTTAGCCACACAGTAAAGTAAGCAGAGCAGGGGACTAAGCACACAGCCTTGTGGTGCAATTGTGCTAATGGAAATCGTGGAGGAGATGCTGTTGCCAATCCAAACTGACTGGGGTCTGCAAGTGAAGAAATCGAGGATCCAATTGCACAAGGAGGAATTGAGACCAAGGTCTCGAATCTTATTGATTAGTTTTGAGGGGATGATAGTATTGAACTCCGAGCTGTAGTTGATAAAGAACATCCTGATATAGGCACCTTTGCTGTTTAGATGATCCAGCCAATGAGATGGTGTCTGCTGTGGACCTGTTGCTCATTGATTCATTATTTTCCTGGTAATATATACCATTGGATTTAGAACCCAGCAGAGATTTAAAATTGTATCTGTAACTCTGATATACCTGACAACACTGCTTCATGCAGAATTACAAGATTCACAGTACTTCTTCATGTTCATGTTCTCTGCTATTCCATTGTTTAACCTCCATAGAAGCTGTTTTTCAGGTTAATTCATTTCACCTCACTGCCAAAACCTTGTACTTATCAATCTACCCAATAAAGGCATCAATGCTGTTCTCTCCATTCACTCTTGCCAAGAATCTTCAAACAGATAGACACAACGACTGCCTGTTTCAGGTAGGGAAGCAACTTTTAACACGGAAATCGCACTTCGGAGGAATAGTACCACTTCGTTGTTTCGGGATATGGGAGTCCCGGGATATTGGGTAAGAAGTTTCAGACTGGGATGAAGACATTACTTCATAAGGCATCAGATATACGAGCAGAATTAGGCCATCGAGTCTACTCCGCCATTCCACCGTGTCTCATTTATTATCCCCCAATCCCATTCTCCTGACTTATTCCTGTAACCTTTGATGCTCTGACTAATCCAGAACCTATCAACACATGAAATATGATCAATTACTTGGCCTCCATAACTGTCCACCACACTGAGTTCCACAAATTCACCACTTGGTCCTAGACTCGCCTACTATAGGAAACATCCTTTCCACTCCACTCTCTCTAAGCCTTCAATAGTTTCAATGACATCCCCCTCATACTTCTAAACTCCAGTGAATACAGGCTTCATATGCTGAAATGCACCTCATACAGGAACCCTTTCATTCCCAGAATCAATCTCGTGAACCCCCTCTGGGCCCTCTCCATTGCCTCACAGGTTTCTTTGCATCTCTGACCAAACACTGCCCTACACTATATTCCATCTGCCATTTCTTTGCCCTTTCTCCCAATCTATCTCAGTCCTTCTGCAGTCTTCCTGACTCCTTAACACTACCTACCCCTCTTCATATTTTAAAAAAAAAGGATTTTTAGTTTGTTTAATCAGTTTTTTCTTATCTGCTGAATACAAATAAAGATCTAGGGGGATATTGATCGACTGGGATTCCATTGAGACCCAAGTAGGGGAGTGATCCTTAACAAAGTAGAACATTCCTGTTCTAATTTGGGCCGCCCAAAAATACCATATAAGATTTGGTAGCTGTCAGCCACCTCTATCATACGGCAAATATAATAGGGAAAGCCTGAGTCTTGGACGTCTATTATTCCAGATAAAGTTAGAAAAAACTTTCTTTAATAAATAAAAGAAAGATGATGGAGGAGAGACTTCGGTAAAATTAACATTTTTAGAATGTTTATGTGTCCAATCAGAGATACAGGTAATTTCAACCATCTGTTTATAAGTTGAATAACTGAGTCTGTGAGACAATTATAATTAGCTGGGATAATTTCATCAATAGTAGGAGTGATTTTAACACCCAAATAAGTAAAACCCTGTACTGACACCATGAATGGAGTTTGAAATGAGGGATTGAGTCTCTCATCTTTATCCATGAATAATATTACAGATTTATTGTTGTTTATTTTATAGCCTGCAAAAGTAACAAAAGTACTTATCAGGTCAGTTAAGGCAGGTAATGTTTGTTTCAAGTTCGAACAAAACAAAATTACGTCATCCGCGTATAGGGCTATGCGATGTTCTGTATCTCCTATAGTTATTCCTGCTATGGTAGCTTCTTTTTGAATTGCCATAGCAAGCGGCTCAATGGCAGGATAAACAGGAGGGGAGATAGGGGACAGCCCTGTCTTGTTCCCCTTTGGAGTTTGAAAGGTGCGGAAAAAAGCCCATTAGTTAAAATTTCAGCCTGTGGGTTAGAATAAAGAAGCTGTATCCATCGTAAAAATTTCCCCCCATATACCGGATCTTTCTAAAACTTTAAACAAATATTGCCATTTCACTCTGTCAAAAGCTTTCTCGGCATCCAGTGACAGAATAGCACTATCAGAGCTTCCAGACTTTTCGTAGAGTATATTAAGCACTCTTCGGATGTTGTGGAAGCCCTGTCTTCCCTTAACAAAACCATTTTGGTCAGGGTGGACCATCTTTGGCAAGAGTGGCTCCAGCCCCCTAGCTAATACCTTACAAAGAATTTTGAGATCATTATTCAGAAGTGAAATTGGTCTATAAGATCCACATAAGGACAGTGAATTTCCAGGTTTTAGTAGTAGTGTAATTACTGCCATATTAAGAGAGGGGGGAAGGGATCCAGTATCAAATGACTCCTGATACATATCAAGCAGAGGTGGTATTAATTTAGTTTTAAAGATTTTATATATTTCAATTGGAATGCCATCAGGCCCAGGACTTTTCCCTCCCTTCATATTAGTTATGGCTTCAGACAATTCTTTATCCTCTAAGTTATACTCCAGCAAGGTCAAGGACATTTCATCCAGGGGTGTAAATTCTAGCAAATCCAGAAATTCCTTTTGTATTTGTGGAGTTGAATCCGAATATTCTGATGTATACAAATTTTGGCAAAATCTCAAAAAGATATAATTTATTTCTTTTGGGTCAGCAGTTGTCACGCCCTCATCTGACTGTAGGGAGTTTATTGTCCTTTCTGTTTGTATCTGTTTGATACGCCGGGCCAAGAGTTTAATAGCCTTTTCACCCTGCTCGTAATAGGATTGCTTCAATCTCATCAAACTTTTTGTTGCCTTATCAATGGACAATACATTATCTCTAGCTCTCAGTTTGTTAAGTTCTGCAAGTAGCTGCTGAGAGGAATTTTGAAAAATTTCAGATTCAGTCTCTTTTATTCTTTTCTTGGGCTGTTCTATTTCAAATCTAAAAGATCTCTCCTCAAAGCTGGTGAAGCTAATCATCTGACCTCTTAGAAAAGCTTTAAAGGCTTCCCATCTTATGGCCGCAGATGTCTGGTCCGTATTAATTCCAAAATAGTAGTCTATCTGTTCTCCAATAAACTTTATAAATTCTGGATCCCTAAGCCAAATATTTTGAAGCCACCACCTTGGGGAGTAATGTAAAGCGTTAGGCTGGTTCCAAGTAAATGAAACTGGAGCATGATCAGAAATTAATATGTTGTCATACCAGCAGCTTGAAATTGTAGATATTAAGGTAGCTGAAACTAAGTAATAATAAAGTCTGGAAAAGGTCTGGCAACTGCTAGAATAGCAAGAAAAAGCTACCGTAGATTCCGGACTACAGAGCGCACCTGATTAAAAGCCGCAGGCTCTAATTTTAGAAATAAAATCAATTTTTTAATTGTAAAGGCCACACCGGATTTTAGGCCGCACCGCTACTTTTAAATATACATACGTATCGGTAACACAAATTACGTTGCATATACTTTTTTACTGAACAGCACGAACAACATTCCAATATCTCCTAGCGACTGGTAAAAATATATATACTGCAGCCTACCAGGAAAAGTTATTGATCGACTTTAACTTAAAAGCAGCATTTTCGCTCGGGTCTAATCGGGTCTGACGCGCTTGCGCAACGCGATCGGGTCTAATCGGGTCTGACGCGCTCGGGTCTTGCTTTTCTTCGAGTATTTTCCATGTTGATGAGGGTGAGTACAAATGACTGATTTACAATAATTTAATTGTGAAAGTGCGCTTGATTTATCGTACAATTTCATTGGACCTCTGTGAACTACTCATCAATTTTATTGGTCTACTGTTACGAGGCAAAATGTTTACGAGGCGTCATGAAAAAAAACCATGTATTAGCCGCTCTGGATTATAGGCCGCAGAGTTCAAAGCTGTTCAAAATGTGGGAAAAAAGTAGTGGCTTATAATCCGGAATCTACGGTAGTTTATCTGGGTACACATCCACACATGATGTGTGGTACATATCCACACATCAACAAAATTAAAGTCTTTAACACATTGCAATAACTCTTTTCTTGTTTGATTGTGAGAGGTATCTTTCCCCTTAGATCTGTCTAGTTCAGGTTGAAGTGCACAATTAAAATCACCACCTATAATAAGGTAGCCCAGCAGAGCAGCTAATGATAAAAACAGATGTCTGAAAAAAGCTGGATTGTCATCATTTTTCCCATACACATTGACCAAATTAAGCCTGGTTGAGAAAATTTCACATTGAATAATAAGGTATCTGCCAGATAGAGCTTCAGTAACATTAACAAGGTGAAAAGGCACCAACTTATGTATAAGGGTAATTACCCCCCTTGAGTGTGAGTTAAAAGACGCTGAAAAAACTTGTCCCGGCCATCTCTTCCTTACTCTAACTATATCTTCAGGGGTTAAGTGGGTCTCCTGCAGAAAAACTATTTTGGCTTTTAACTGTCTTATCCTACTCATTACTTGCTTTAACTTGACAAGTTTTTTTAATTCTCTTACATTCCAAGAGGTAAACTGAAGTCCGCAGGACATGGACTATTAGTTATAATTTCAATCATGTTGAGCTGAATTGATTTAGAATGACTGCTAACTGGGATAACAACGTGACAAAAAAGAAAAATAGATAAAAAACCGTGAAAAGTAAATAGAAAAATGTGAACATAACCGAGTGTATTTCCCAAACTGAAATACACCCACCCATCCCATAATGAAAGCTTCCTGACGGCCCCGAAGGAGGGCCTAATTATGGAGCTTAACTGGTCCTCCCATGTTATCATGTTGAGGAACAGCATAGCCAGCAACCAGGTCAGAGCCCCCACGTTATCAGTAGTAGAAAATCTTACAACTGTATTATACCAAGAGACTTAACCTAATCGTAGTTACATTGCCACTGTAGAAGGTGAGAACCGATGCAAATTCATTAGCCTAAATAATGCATTGATAAACATACCGCTAACGTTTGTTAGCTTTCATATATGTCCCTTAGGCACTATGAACATGCCTATTTAAGCAAAAAGTTAAAGAGAAACCTGCTATATTGTCCTATTTGTCCGCAGCCTCCAAGTTATAGTTCTTCAATTCCTGCACAAATGTCTCCGCTGCCGGTGCATTGTCAAAGGTGTAGCATTTTCTTTTATGAGTTACCAGCAGTTTAGCACGATAAATTAGACCATATCGTAAGTCCGAGATCGAGAACGAGGCCAACTCTTTCTTCACCGAATCAAATACACGCCTTCACTTAAGTAATTTGGCAGAGACGTCGGGGAAAAACCTGATTCTTTGATTATCGAAAAGTACAGATTCTTTTAGTCTGGCTGCCTTCATAACCCGAATTTTATTGGCATAGTTTAAAAACTTCATTATCACTACCCTGGAGTGTAGTCCATCTGGTCCAGGTGACTTGTCTACCTTCAGACCTTTCAGTTTCCAAGGAACTTCTGCTTAGTAATAACAACTAGGCTCACTTCTGCCTCCCACATTCTCAAATTTCTGGCATACAGCTGGTGTTTTCCACGAGGACAGACACAAAATATATATTAAGTTCATCCACTATTTCTTTGTCCCCCATTACTAACTGTCCAGTGAAATTTTCCAGCAGTCCAATATCTATTCTTGTCCATCTTTTACTCTTTAAAGTTCAAAGTTCAAAGTACATTTATTATCAAAGTACATATATGTCACCACATACAAGCCTGAGATTCCTTGCCTTGCAGGCATACTCAATAAACCCAGAACAGAATAACAGCCAGAACAGAAACAATGAAACACAACTTGGGCGTTCAACCAGTGTGAAAAAGACAACAAACTGCGTACATACAAAAATCAATAAATAAATAAATACATACATACATACATACATACATACATACATACATAAATAAGCAATAAATATCAAGAACATGAGATGAAGAGTCCTTGAAAGTGAGTCCATGGGTTGTGGGAACATTTCAGTGATGAGGCTAGTGAAGTTGAGTGAAGTTATCCCCTTTAGTTGAAGAGCAATAACTATTCCTAAGCCGGGTAGCGTGAGTCCTGAGGCTCCCGTACCTTCTTCCTGATGACTGCAGCAAGAAGAGAGCAGGATGGTGGGGGTCCCTGATGATGGATGCTGCTTTCCTGCGACAGCGCTCTGTGTAGATGTGCTCAGTGGTGGGGAGGGCTTTACCTGTGATGGACTGGGCCATGTCCACTACTTTTTGTAGGATCTTCTGTTCAATGGCATTGATGTGTCCACACCAGGCTGTGACGCAGCCAGTCAATATACTCTCCACTACACATCTATAGAGGTTTGTCCAATTTTTAGATGTCATGCTGATTCTTCACAAACTTCAAAGGAAGCAGAGGCACTGCCGTGCTTTCTTCATAATTGCACTTACATGCTGGGCCCAGGTCAGGTTCATTGAAATGATAACACTGAGGAAGTTAAAGTTGCTGACCCTCTCCACCTCCGATCCCCCCAATGGGGACTGGCTTACGGGCTTACGGTTTCCTCCTCCTGAAGTCAATAATCAGCTCCTTGGTCTTGCTGATATTGAATATGAGGTTGTCCTTCTGACACCACTCAGCCAGATTTTCAGTCTCCCTCCTTTGTTGCCACCTTTGATCCAGTCTATAACAGTGGTGTCATCAGACTTGAATATAGCACCGGAGCTGCACTTAGCCACTGAGTCAAAGGGTAAAGTGAGTAGAGCAGGGGTCTACTCTATCAGGGGTGCTGATAGAGACCATGGAGAAGATATTGTTACCTATCCGAACTGACTGGGGTTTGCAAGTGAGAAAATCCAGGATCCAATTACACAAGGAGGTATTGAGACCAAGGTCTTGAATCTTATTGATTAGTTTTGAGGGGATGATGGTACTGAATGTTGAGCTGTAGTTGATAAAGAGCATCCTGCTGTATGCACCTTTGCTGTTTAGATGTTCCAAGGTTGATTGAAGAGCCAATGAGATGGCATCTTTGGTGGATCTGTTGCTCCAGTAGGCAAATTGGAGTGGATCTAAGTTGTTTCCCAGGCAGAAGTTGATATGTTTCATCACAAACCTCTCAAAACACTTCACCACTGAGGATGTAAGTGCTACAGGATGATAATCATTGAGGCAGGTTACCATGTTCTTCTTAGGCACTGGTATAATTGAAGCCTGCTTGAAGTAGGTGGGTACCTCAGACTGCTGAAGCGAGAGGTTAAAGATCTCAGTGAACACTCCAGCATGGGTCGTTAGCACTTGGCCGGGTACCCCATCTGGCCAAACCTGCTTTGAAGGTTCGCCCTCCTGTAGGCCGCTCACATGTTGGCCTCAGAGACTGAAATCACAGGATTATCAGGGTCTGTGGGAGTTTGTGATGGTTCCTTCATGTTTTGACAGTCAAAGTGAACAGAGAAGCAAAGTCCTGTTGTCGCCTATGTCACTTGATTCAACTTTGTACGAGGTGATAGTATTCAAGCCCTGCCACAACTGTTGAACATCCTTTATTGATTTAAGTTTAGTCTGGAATTGCCACTTTACCCATGAAATGGCTTTTCAGAGATTATACCTGGACCTCTTGTAACGTCCTTGGTCTTCAGACTTTAATGCCTCTGATCTGACCCTCAGCAGATTGCAGATCTCATGTTTCATCTAGGGCTTCTGGTTGGGGAAACCCCTGAATGATTTTGTGGGGACGCACTCATCTACAACTGCTTTAATAAAGTCCTTGACAACCATGGTGTATTCATTCAGATCCACAGATGAGTCCTTGAGCACAGGCCAGTCCACCGACTCAAAACAATCCCATACCTGCTCCTCTGCCTCCCATGACCACCGCTTTCTTGTCCTGATCTCTGGAGCTTTGCTCTTCAGCCTCTGCCTGAATGCAGGGAGGAGAAGGACAGCCAAGTGATCAGATTTCCCGAAATGCGGTCTGGGCACGGAATGGTAGACATTCCTTATCTTAGTACAACAGTGGTCGATAGTGATGGGATCGCTCGTGCTACAGGCTATAACCTGCTGATGGCAGTTGGGCAGGGATTCCTTCAGACAAGCCTCATTGAAATCCCCGATTATGATTTGAAATGCGTCATGATAAACGGCATCATGCAGTATCTCAAGGCTTCATTACAGTCAACCGCTGGTTGTATGTAAACTGCGGTCAGGATTATGGAGGAGAACTCCCTAGGTAAATAGAGAGAACGGTATTTGACTGTTAGGTGTTCAAGGTCAGCGGAATACGAGCTTGACTGACTTGAACTTCTTCTAATTCACAAACACACACGCACGCACGCACGCACGCACGCACACACACACAATTTTGCAGTCACAGTGTTGCACACTCCTGGATTTACTGAAAATTCTGTAAGGTATTTGCTTGTACGCTTCCTTCAGCAAAATGGATACATGTCATTAAAGGGGCATAATTCTAACTCGTCAATCAATTTATCTTGTTTTCCTTCTATACACAATATTTAAATACACAATTTTTATTATGCATGAAATGATCCCCAGTTCTTCATGGTTAAGTCCAACAAACATAATGATTTTGCTGTCCACTTTTACTATAGGAACAGTGGCAGATTTCAGCAGTCAATGTCATTCATGCTTTTGTCCTGCATTCATTTATATTGAACTGAAAACAAATGATTTAATGATCTGTCATCATTGTTTGGAAAATAAGTTACAATTTATTGAGTTTGGAACAAACGCTGAACCTCACTAAGAACACCTTGTCAAACGTTGAAGGATTGCACTGCACCCAGGTACGTACAATGCACATTCAAAAGGATTCACAGACACTTTGTTGCCTTTATAGAAGAATTTCTGAAATGTTCACTTGGTAAGGTAAAGGCTTCTATTCACATCATATGAGTTCTGCAGCCAAGACCAATTCTGGATCTTGACTGGAAGCCATTTGCATATTTCAAATCACTGAAACCATTTGAAGAAGAAGGCAGTTTTTCATACTTTAAGCTCCTAGAAGTGCAGGGTTTGCACATTAATGCAGGAAGTTTTAGTGATGCAGCTTAGATAGCACAGTGGAGCAACCAGCAGGGCTCCAGTGATGCAGCTTCAATCCCAACCTCCAGTGCTGCCTCTATGAAGTTTGCGTGCCTTCCCTGGGACTGCATGGCTTTCCACGCAAACCAGATGATCTGGTTTCTTCCCACATCCCACAAGCCAGCAGGTCGGGAGATTAATCGGCCACTGTAAATTGTCCCTATTGCATGGGTGCAGGGTAAAATCTGGGGAGAGTTGAAGGGAATCTGGGAGAATAAAATGGGATGAGTGGAGGATTGGGGTAAATTGTCAGCATGGACTGAATAGACTGAAAGGCCTGTTTCTACATCAGTCAGGAGCAGAATTTATCCAGAATATCCATTAAACAGATGTAGAATAGAAAGAATAGTTGCAGGAGTAGGCCATTCAGCCCCTCAAGCCTGCTCTACTGTGATTAAATGGCAAAACGTGCAGTAGGCCCTCCTTATCCACGAGGGATTGGTTCCAGGAGCTCCCGCGGATACCAAAAAATGTAGATGCTCAAGTCCCTTATATAAAATGGCGTAATATTTGCATATAACCTATGCACATCCTCCCGCATACTTTAAATCATCTCTAGATTACTTAAAATACCTAATACAATGTAAATGCTATGTAAATAGCTGTTATACTGTAATGTTTAGGGAATATTGACAAGAAAAAAAACTGTACATGTTCTCGCTCACAACGCAAGCAGCGAACGAACGAGACACGAGATGAACACTGAGCCGATTCTCCCATGATCTTTACATTCTTGAGGCTGTAGTGCTTACATAGCCAGCCAGCCATCCCTTACTAGCCTTAAACTCTTTTCTCTCGCTCTCATCAACCCCGTCACAGTAGTGCTCATAGAAACTAAGAGCTTCTTCACATATAATTTGGCCATCAAAAGATCGAATATTTCTACTTTCTCGGCGAGAGGTAGCACTTTACGCTCCCTCTTAGCCTTTGAGGAATTGCTTTGACCACCTAATTGCTCTTTAGGAGCTATTTTTTGCACAGGATCAAAGTAGCCAACGAACGAGACGCGAGGCGAACAATGCTCGAACAACAAGTGCTGGAAGAGCACTTCTGGGTTTTCTCGATTCACGGCTGGTTGAATTCACGCACGCAGAACTCGTGAATAAGGAGGGCCGACTGCTCTGAATGAACAGGTGTTATTTGCAGTGTTCTGATGATCTCTGCACTGCTCCCCTCATTGCTCATTCATATTTTGAGTTCCAATTGTCATTCTTTTAAATGAAACTGCCTCTAGATTCTGGCTGAACATTGGCACTTCCAATTGTTGTCTCAGGGTGTGTCTTATCGTGGCTCTGGAGGTGGGCTGATTCAAGGTTGGTGCCCCTGACTGAGACATCAGGGAGAACATGGAACATGGGGAGTAGTGGGTTAGCTGCCGGGGGTTGTGTGATGCAGAGCTCGGAAAAAGTGATACAACAGACTTTTAACTTCATAAGCCAGTGGGCTGTTTGTTATGTCTCCCCTCTCACTGTGAAACAGAGACACCTCTTTTTCCCTTATTAGAGAGGGAGTGAGCCTGTGGTATGTTGAATTACTGGGTGAACGAGTGGTCTTTGGGGTAACTGCAAGTCTGTGTCTTTATTGAAGCTTTGCTGCAGGCTCGAGTGCTCGGCGGAGGGTGCTGATGCTTTTTTGCTGGTTGGGGTGGGGGGGGGGTGGCATTGCCTTACTGCTGCTTGTGTGTGGGGGGGAGCTGGGGGGGCTTTGGGGTTCTAACATTTAACTGTCATTCATTCTTTGGGGCACTCCTCTGTTTTCGTGGATGTTTGCAAAGAAAAAGAATTTCAGGATGTATATCGTATACATTTCTGACATTAAATGTACCTATTGAAACCTATTAGACTGCACTTCACCAATGTTCTCCTTGGCTCTCTCCCACCTCCCACCCTCTATGAACTGATGCTGATCCACAAGCCTGCTGCCCACGGTCTTAACTTACACTGAACCACCTACTTGTGCTCAAGCCACTTTATATCCTTCCCATTTAAAAATCTTAATCTATGTTCAGATCATCCCATGGCCTTTCCCTTTCTCACCGCTGGTCAAGATGGCGCCTGCGTACAGCACTCCTTTGGTCGACATCTTCTGGATAGATCACGAAACCAAATATTTTTAATATTGTGCTTTTCACCTGATCATACTCACTTTTTTGTGTGTGGGAGGGGGATTTGGGGGCTGATATGGCTGTTCCATTTTTGTTTTTTTTGTGTGGGAAGGAGGGATTGGGGGGTTTGATGATTGTGCCACAGCCGAGGTGAGGAGGATCCTAGCCAGGGCAAACCCACACAAAGCTGTGGAGCCGGACAACATACCTGGTTTGGTGCTTTGTGATGGTGCAGCCTAGCTAACAGGGGTCTTAACAGACATCTTTAATATCTCTTTGCAACAGTCCACTCGTCCCCTGTAGGCTTCATGGATAGCCACCATCATCCGAGTGCCCAAGAGAGCAGATGTAATTTACCACCCGGTGGCACTGACACCAACAATCATAAAGTGCTCTGAGCGGCTGGTAATGGATCGTATAAAGTGCCAACTTCCAGCTATAACCCCTATTCTGCCCAGTCCCACCAAGAGAATGATGCATCATATGCCAGGATGTTGTTCACCAATTTCAGCTCAGCATTTAACACGATGGAACTCAGCACCTCTCTCTGTAACTAGATTGTGGACAGAAAGACCCTGGGAGAGCCCTGCTGGCAGCCGATGGGGTAACACCTCTTTAAATTTGCTCCTACCTTACCTATCTCTTGATTTCCTACCAGTTTTTTGAAACATTATTATAAATCTTAATATTGCTCTATTATGTCTTTGAGAAAGACTAAAGCCTCTGCAAAAGAAAAGGAAAAAGAAGATGACTCTCCAACTACTTTGGAATCAATTGGAGATTTCCTTAAAAAGCAAGGAATAGAACTCTCTGAGGAATTTCAACATCTTAATGTCAAGTTGGACATTATTCAACAAACTTTAATTGAACATGAAAAGTGAATTAAAGAGAATAAAGAAGCTTTGTCGTTACTGGAAGCGGACTTAGAAGACATGAGTAAGCTCTGTAAAAAATTATCATTATCTAATGAAAAATTAACAAAGAAGATTACCAACCTGGAAAGCAGAAGCAGAAGGAACAATCTACGTATTCTGGGTCTTGAAGAATCAATTGAAGGTGCCCACCCCATGGAGTTCTTTGCAAGCTTTCTGAAGCAGCTATTCCCTGATTTATTGCCGTCCGTGCCTAAGTTGGACCGCACCCATCGATCACTGGTTCCCAAACCAAAGGCAGGAGAGTGTCCCAGGTCGGTCATTTTATGTTTTCATGAATTTCATACTAAGGAGCTTTTAATCCAACATACCCATTGAGTTGGAACGATTGATTTCAATGGGAAGATGATTAGATTCGTGGAAGATTATACACCGGAGGTTATGGCTGAACGTATTAAATACAAAGAGGTCATGTTGCTGCTTTATAAGAAAGGGTTTAAGCCCTCCCTTTGCATCCCTGCATGTCTTAGAATCGTTTTGAAAAATGGTGATTGGAAACGGCTGGGATCAGTTGAACATGCACGGAAGTTTTTGGAAGCAAGAGATTATTTCCGTTATATCTCTTACAAGTGCAATTATCTTTTAAATGTTGTATAGAATAAGGTTTAAATAAACTTACATTTTGACGGTTTATATATCTTGTTTTTTGATATCTTCTTTGATACTTTTTACTATTTTATTCTTTTTTGTGAGGTTTTTTAATATATCTTTCTTTTGAAATTGTTAAAATGTATCCTCTTATGTTTTGGATTTTTGACCTAAGTTTTTTCTCTGTTTGGTCTGGGAAGGAACATAACAATCTTGAATGTTTCGGAGTTCTGCCAGCAGGATTCCTTGGGGAGGGTTGTCTTTAGGGTTAGCATGCTGGCTGTCCTTTGGCCAGCTTTTTTGGCTTTGTGAGGGGGAGGGGAGTAGGGTTTCTTTTTTCTTTTTTTTCTGGAAGCTGGGTTGGGCTACCATCTATCCAAATTTTCTGTATGAGTACCTTATTTTATGGTCCGTCCTTTGGGTCTAATAACTTATGCTCAGATCTTTTAACTCTTCTGTTAATTAGAATTTAAAATGGAGCAAAATATTAATTTACTTAGTTTTAATGTGAAAGGGTTAAATCATCCTGTGAAACAGAATAAGATCTTGCTTATATTAAAAAGTTAAGGACCCCCATTATTTTTCTACAAGAAACACATGTCCGTAATTGTGACAATGCACACCTTTTTAATTGGTGGAGGGATCTCCAATTTCATTCTTCATTCAGAGCAAAATCTCAAGGAGTCTTAATTTTTATAGATAATACAATTTCTTTTGTTCAACATAAAGTTGTCTCTGACCCTAATGGGTGATTTGTCATAGCGTCAGGGAAACTAGATAATAAATTAATTGTATTGGCTAATGTGTATTTATAATGTAATATGTGTAATTTGTAATGGCAATGTGGATGACCCAGGATTTTTTGAGCGTTTCTTTTCATTCTTGCCAGATTTGAGTTTTTATTCTTTAGTGATGGGAGGAGATTTTAATTGTTCTCTAGCCCCAGCTTTATTTATTCAATCCTTTCTAATGAAATGTGATATTGTTGATGTCTGGCGTTTTCTTCACCCAGCAGAAAGTGAGTATTCATTCTTCTCTCATGCCCATCATTCCTATACTAGGATTGATTATTTTTCTATTGATAGTCAAATGATCCCATTAGTTCATTCCATTGAACATAAAGAAATAGCTGTGTCCAACCACTCTCCTGTATTTCTATCTTTAAATCTTCCTGGTTTCACTCATATGAACAGATCCTGGCATTTTAATTCAACTCTATTATCTGATAAGGACTTTCTAAAATTTCTGAAGAATCAAATCACTTTTGTTTTGAAGAAAATGCATTGGAAGAGACGTCTATTCTTATAATTTGGGACGCTTTTAAGGCATATATCAGAGGACAAATTATCTCCTATACTGCATATATTAAGAAAAAAGCTAATAAAGAGAGAACTGATTTAGTTAATCAATTAAAACAACTAGACCAGAAAAACACGAGGAAAGCTGCAGATGCTGGAAATTCAAACAACAACACACACAAAATGCTGGTAGAACGACATTGCTTCTCCCTATAGATGCTGCCTAGCCTGCTGTGTTCTACCAGCATTTTGTGTGTGTTATAACTAGACCAGAAATATGCTTTGGCACCAGACCCTGAACTATACAAAAGATGTATTGAAATTAAAACTAAATATGATCTTCTTATAACATACCCAATTGAAAGCCAACTTTTAAAAGATTCTATATACATGGAGAAAAAAGTGGTAAACTATTGGCTAATCAATTGAAGACCTTTATAGCTAAATGACAAATTAAAGAAATTTGCAAAACCAATGGTGATATGACAACTGACCACTTTGAAATAAATGACACTTTTAGAGAATTTTATTCTAAATTGTATAGTTTTGATTTTTATTCAAGATAATACTGCAATGAACAATTTTTTAGATCAATTAAATATTGCTGGACTTTTGGTTGATAATCGAAAGCAGTTGGATCAACCTATTTCTCAAGAGGAAATCACTGAAGCTATACGTTCATTGCATTCTGGGAAATCTCCAGGACCTGACAGATTCTCTGGAGAATTTTATAAGACTTTTTCTTCATTGCTTATACCTTATTTATGTTCTACCCTTACTGAGGCCTTCAAGGTCGGTAGGTTGCCACAGTCTTTTTATGAAGCTTCCATTTCGCTTATTCTAAAAAAGAATAAAAATCCCACTGAATGCTCTTCATATAGACCAGAGATGTCGAACTCAATTGCACATGGGGCCAAAACTCAAAGCACACTTTAGGTCGTGGGCCGAACAGGATAAACATTTATTGAACACACTAAAACTAAACATTTTTTGAACATAAATATGAATAAAAACAGACAGGAATATTATTCCAGAAAAAATAAACTAAAACTTTAAATAACTTAAATATTTGCTCTCCATAAAAATATCTCCTGTCAGTATTATACAAGTTAGAAATATGAGCATGCTGCAAAAAAACCCTGAAAATATAAATAAAATTTGTGCTTTTCAGCAAAAGTTAAAACAACAACAAATCAAAACACTCAGTTTTCTTTGCTCTTATGCCATTTTGTCAGAGCTGGAT
Organism: Hemitrygon akajei; assembly: GCF_048418815.1. Taxonomy (NCBI): domain Eukaryota; kingdom Metazoa; phylum Chordata; class Chondrichthyes; order Myliobatiformes; family Dasyatidae; genus Hemitrygon; species Hemitrygon akajei. The sequence continues at coordinate 19,143,872 of NC_133141.1, read as the reverse complement.
GCTTGGCATCTTTTCTTGGCAATAAGTTCGTTTAGGTTTGGTGTAAGGTTCTGTGTTGTGGAGATTCTCAGGATGGACTGCAGGTGTTCATCAGTGAGACGACTCCTGTGTGATGTTTTGTTAATCTTCATCACTGAGAAAAGCTTCTCACACAGATATGTGCTACCAAACATGCACAAGGTTCGAGCCGCATGTAGACGGAGCTGAGGCATTGCTTCAGGAATGGAGCGAATAAACTGTACGGGCCCTGCAGTGTCGTACTTTGCCTTTAGTGTCCCATTACACTGCAGCTCTATCAGCTCCATCTGAATCTGTACAGGTGCAGTTTCCACGTCGACGGCAAATGGGTTGCGAAGCAGCTCGAAATTAATTTTTTGTGCTTCAAAGTCACCAAAGCGCCGTGCGAACTCAGTGCGAAGTGCGCTCAGTTTATCAGCAAAGTGCGCATTTGGGAACATCATTGCGCCGACCTGGTTCAACATTACTTGGCAACAGGGAAAATGAGGCAAGTTGCACTGGTGCATTTGTGTCTCCCATAAGAGCAGCTTCACTTGAAATGCCTTCACTGCATCATACATGTCAGTGATCATGCGGTCACGTCCCTGGAGCTGAAGGTTTAAGACGCTGAGATGTGTTGTTATGTCAGCCAGAAACGCCAACTCACATTTCCACTTTTCATCCCGCAAAACTGTGGAGTCTTTTCCTTTACTGTCCATGAACTGACAGATTTCCTTGTTGAGCTTAAAAACTCTATTGAGAACTTTTCCCCGACTCAGCCAACGCACCTCTGTATGATAAGGAATGTCGGCAAACTCTGAATCTATTTCCCACATAAAAGACTGAAATTGCCGGTGATTTAAACCTTTAGCTCAGATAAAGTTTACGGCTTGTGTTACAGTGCTCATTACATGTTCCATCTTTAGGACTTTACCACACAGCGTTTCTTGGTGTATGATGCAGTGATATGTTGTTAACTCACCAGTACAGTTCTTCTCCCGCATCCTTCCCACTAGTCCACTTTTTTCACCGCACATCGCCGGTGCTCCATCTGTTGTAAGTCCAATAAGTTTGTCCCAGGGCAATTTCATGTCGATTACGCTTTGACATACATTTTCAAAAATGTCTTTTCCTGTCGTTGTCCCGTGCATCGATTTAATGTTCAATATTTCCTCTGTAACGCACAAATTGGAGTCCACTCCTCAGATGAAGATAGCCAGCTGTGCAGTGTCCGTCATATCAGCACTTTCATCCACAGCAAGCGAGTATGCAATAAATGGGTTGCTTCTTTCAATCAACTGTGTTCTTAAATCAGTGGCTATCTCACAAACTCTACTCAGCAACCCATCAGTTTTGAAAGACTCTTTTTTCAGAATCAACTTTTCTCTTCGCCATTGTTAGGGGTTATCTTTGACTTCAGAATAGCGTTGTATACAGCAACAGACGCTTGACGCGGCAATGTTCCCGGGTAGCCTATCGGCAGCTGTTGCGCTGCATTATGGGATCTATAGTTTGTGTGTTATCAGCGCTTCATATCGCCGGGCCATTAATAATTAAAATAATAGATCTATCTAAAATGATCTCGCAGGCCGGATATAATTGTACGCCGGGCTGGATATGGCCCGCGGGCCTTATGTTTGACACATATGATATAGACCAATCTCTTTACTCAATGTTGATGCTAAGATCTTATCTAAAGTTTTGGCCCATAGACTTGAAAATATTATACCTTCTATAACATCTGATGATCAGACAGGATTTATGAAAAATTGAAATTCACATTTTAATATACGGCGACTGTTAAATGTTATGCATTCTCCATCCAGGGAAATATCGGAATGTGTGATTTCTCTGATGCAGAGAAGGCTTTTGATCGAGTTGAATGCAATTACCTATTTAAAACCTTAGAAAAATGTATTCATTGGATTAAATTACTTTATTTATCTCCCCCTGTTCGGGTCCTTACTAATTTTCAGATTTCCAAACCAATTAAACCCCAATGTGGAACCAGGCAAGGATGTCCGTTGAGCCCTTTGCTTTTTGATTTGGTATTAGAACCTTCAGCGATTGGCTTTCGAGAGTCTAAAGATATCACCGGTATCTTAAGGAAAGGTACTATTCATAAAGTCTCGATTTATGACCTATTGCTTTTTATATCTAATGCTACAATTCCTTTACCCTCCATGTTTAGTCAGTTTTCGGGATATAAATTGAATTTACATAAGAGTGAATTGTTTCCTTTAAATAATTTGATACCAACCAATATTAACCTTCCTTTTAAAATTGTAAGAAAACAATTTACATATTTGGGTGTAACAATCACTAAGAATTATAAAGATCAATTCAAAGAAATTTTTTTAACCTTAATGAATTATGTGTAAAAGACACTTTCTAATTGGTTGCCTCTCTCTTTATCATTGATTGGTTGAATTAATTCTATTAGAATGAATATTTTACCTAAATTATATATACATTTTTCAAGCTGTACCTGTTCTTATTCCTAAGTCTTTTTTTTTGATTCTCTAGATTCAATTCTTTCTTCCTATATATGGAAGAACAGAAAACCCTGATTAAATAAAGCCCACTTTCAAAAAAGCAAAAAGAATGGTGGCCTTGCTTTACCCAATTTTAGGTTATATTATTGAACAATTAACATATGAAATCTTACATTCTGGTTATATTATATTAATCGTGAGGATTGTCCGATATGAGACTTTTTAGAAGCCAATTCTGTTACGAAATTTTCTATTATTTCTCTTCTTGGATCCTCTCTTCCTTTATCTGTAAATAAATTAACTGACAGTTTGGTGGTTAAACAAACTTTGAGGATCTGGCTACAGTTTAGAAAACATTTTGTTTTATTGAGATTTTCTCTTTCCAGTCCTATTTTTTCTAATTTTTTTAAACCATCTATGACCGATCTGTTTTTTAGAGAATGGGATAGATTAGGCATTGAACAATTTCAGGATTTGTTTGTTGGAGGGAATCTTTCTTCTTTTGAGCATCTCTCAGTGAAATATAACCTATCAGGTACCCACTTTTTTCGATATTTACAGATTAGAGATTTTTTAAGATCTAAACTACATATATTTCTTATTAGTCCGGATAAGAACATAATAGATGTAATTTTTAATTTGAGACCTTTTGAACATGGCTCAATATCTTATATTTATGGTCTGTTGTTGGGATTGAGAATGGTTCCTTTAGATAAAATTAAAAAAGATTGGGAAAAGGATTTACAGACTTCATTATCTGATGAGACCTGGAGGGTTATTTTCAAAATGGTTAATTCTTCATCATTATGTGCTCGTCATTCCCTCCTACAATTTAAAGTAGTACATAGGGCTCATATGCCTAAAGACAAGGTCTCTCGTTATATTGCAGATTGTGACAGATGTAATAATGGAGAGGCTTCATTAATTCATGTTTTGGTCATATTCGAGCCTTGAAAAATATTGGAAAGATGTATTCCAAACTTTTTCTGTACTTTTTAAAGTTAGTTTTAAGCCCAATCCTTTAACTGCCTTATTTGGTATTGTTGAGGAAAGAGCTATAATTTTGGAGCCTTCTCATTCGCGGGTACTGGCTTTTATTTCTCTTATGGCTAGGAGGGCAATCTTGCTTAAATGGAAGGAGAATGCCCCCCCCCACACGCTCAATGGTTATGTGATGTTTTGTCATGTTTAAAGCTCGAGAAGTTTCGTTGTTCGATTTCTGATTCTAAACATTTTCAAACGTTATGGGGACCCTTTCTGAACTACTTTAAAAATCTTTGAATTGTTATTAAAATATAGATCTGGGCTATTATTATAAGCACTATATGGTAAAGTACTCTTTTTTTTCTCTTGTTTTTTTTTACCAACCAGCTTTGTCTTTGTAGGGGGTGTAGATTTTTTAAAATAATATAATTAACCATACTATTGTATTTCATCATTCAATTTATTTTAATTGATTGATCATCAATATGGGATACCGTGATTGTATCAGTGTGATTTATATATAGTGCATTTTGTGCTATCTTATTTTGATTTATGTTAAGTATACTTATGAATTCTGTATTTGTGTATATGAAATTTAATAAAAATATTGGAAAAAGAAAAAACGAAAGACCCCAATCAGTCTGAGTTGGCAGCAACATCTCAAGCTCCATCATATTGAGCAATGGTGCCCTCCCCCTCCAAGTCTGTGTGCTCAGCACACAGTTGTTCACGCTTCTGACTCATGGCCGCACTGCCAGATCCCACTCAAGCTTCATCATCAAGTTCGCCAATATAACAGTGGCTGTCCTCATCAGTAACAATGATGAGTCAGCATACAGAGAGGAGGTAGAGAGACTTGAGTCTCAACGTGGACAAGACAAAAGAGATCATTGTGGACTTCAGGAAGGCATAGGTTGACCTATCTCCATTGTATGCCATGGAAAAGTCCCTTGGTATCCGCATAACAGATGAGCTAACCTGCACCCACAACACCTCCTCATCCAGAGGAGATTGAGGCATGCAAGGCTCCCTGACCCAATTCTAACAGCTTTCTGCAGGAGCACCATTGAGAGTGTCCTTTCTGTCTGCACAGAAACTGCAAAACATTGGACTGTGACACCCTACAGAGGACAGGAAAAACTGCCAAGAGGATGACCGGGTCTCCCTCCCTCCTATTTGTGACATTTTACCAGCAGTGTTGCCGAAATAGGTGCTGAAGCATTGTTGAGGATCCCGACCACCCATCCTGCAATCTCTTTGACCCACTACTGTCAGGAAGGAGGTATCAGGACGAGGACTGCCAAACTGGGTACAGTTTCTTCCTTCAGCCTGTGAGATTAACGTGTACCCTGCCATCACTGAGATCTCATCACGAGGACAGTGAACTGTTTACTGTTATCTGTGCTATGCACCACATGCATTTTGAATTATATTTTGATGTGCTGTGTGTGATATATGCTTTGTGAGTGCACCGTGGTCCAGAGGAACATTGTTTCATTTGGTTGTATATACGTACAGTCTGATTACAATAAACTTAAACTGGACACCACTACACTACACTGGAATTTGTTTTGGATCATTAGAAAACCTGTACACTCAAAACCATTGAAGTAGGCAGTGAATAACTGGGATCCCAACACCAATCTCTGTGGCACCTCACTGGTCACAACTTCCTAACCCATCTACTTCTGTTCTCGGTATTCTGTCCATAAATCAATACTCAATCCATGCCAGTCACTACTCCTTAATCAATCTAACCCTACCCTCCTACATAGCCCATAACCCTCTACCTTCCTTACATCCATGTGTCGATCAAAGAGTCTTTTAAATGCCTCTAATGTATCACCCAGACAGTGCATTCCAGGCAATTACCACTCTATGGGTTAATAAAACCCTACCTCTGACATCTCCCATAAAGTTTCCTTCACTCACCTTCAAAGGGTCCTCTGGTATTAGTGACTGGCTGTCCACTCTATCTATGCTTGTTATCATCTATTACACCTCCATCAAGTCACCTCTCATCCTTCGATCCAAAGAGAAAAGCCCGAGCTCACTCAAGCTGTCCTCATAAGAGATGTTCTCTACTCCAGGCAACATCCTGATAAATTTCCTCTGCACCCTCTCTAAAGCTTCCATGTCCTTCCTCTCATGAGGCGACCAGAAATGAACACAATTCTTCAAGTGTGGTCTAACCAGAGTTTTCCAGATCTGCAACATTAGGTCATGTCTCTTGAACTCAATTCCCCAGCTGATGAAGGCCAACACATTATATACGGCTTCTTAATTTCTGTGACAACATTGAGGGATCTATGGACTTGGACCCCAAGATCCTTCTGTTCCTCCACACTGATAGAGTCCTGCTATTAACCTTGTCTCTGCCCTCAAGTTCAACCTACCAAAGTGTATCAGAATCAGGATCAGGTTTATTGTCACTGACAGATGGTATATAGTGATTTTTTTTGTTTTATGGCAGCAGTACAGTGCAATAAGTAAAAATTATTGTAAGTTACAATAAGCAATATATAAAAACATATATCAAAAAACAAAAACAGAAATAGAGAAAAGTAATGAAGTAGTGTTTATGGGTTCATGGCCTGTTCAGAAATCTGATGGTGGAAGGGGAGAAGCTGTTTCGTCAAGCTCCTGTACCATCTCCCTGATGGTACTAATGAGAGGAGGGTATGTCCTGGATGGTGAGCGTCTCTATTGAGGCGCCGCTTTTTGAAGATGTCCTCGATGGTGGGGAAGTTAGCACCCATGAGAGAGCTGGCTGTAATGTAAAACCCTGTGCAGCTTTTTTGATCCTCTGCATTGAATAATGAAACCAGTCAGAATGCTCTCCACCGTACATCTGTAGAAATGTGAAGAGCCTCTGGTGACATACCAAATCTCCTCAAGCTCCTAATGAAGTAAAGCCACTGGCATGTCTTCTTGAGTTTACATTACTTCACAATTTTCCTTTTATATGTAAATCCTTGCTGACTCTGTCCAATCCTATTATTATTTTCCACATGCCCTATTACCATTTCTTTACCAATAGATCCCAGCATTTTCCCAGTATTGATATCAGAATAATTGGTCTGTTTTCCACCTTCTCTCTCCCTCCTTTCTTAAATAGTGAGATTACATTTGCCACCCAAGGATGCCTGGAAACTTGGAAGATGACAATCAGTGCATTCACAATTTCCACAAGGCCACCTTCAAAACACAAGGGTTGTCAGGTACTGGAGATTTATCACCTTCCAGACCTGTTCAAACCTCCACTATTACACTTTTTTAAACTAATTTTTATTTCTTTCCGCTGCTTATTAACTCCGTACCCGAAGATCTCCTCTATTTCCAGCAAATTCTGTGTCTCCTTCTGTGAAGACTGAATACTTGTTCAATCGTATTATCATTTCCATTCCCCAATATAATTTCTTCTGTCTCAGTCTGTAAGAGCCACACATTAATTTTTGTGAATCTTTTCAATTTTAAACACCCAGAGAAGCTTTTGCAGTTACAGTTGCTTTTTATGTCTCTTGATAGACTATATTATTCTACTTTCCATTTCCTTATCAATGCTTTGACAATCCTTTGCTGAATTTTGACATTTTCCCAATCATCAAGCTCACTGCTTTCTTTTTGAAAGCATTATAATTCCTTTAATCTTTAACTTCACTGGATAATCACAGCTTGAAGTTTTCCTGTGGGTTTTTTTTTTGCCTTAAAGGGATATATACATAATTCTGTGTAGAGAATTATGTATATACAGTATTCCTTTCAGCTACACTTGCTGTACCTAATAAACTGACCACTGAGTGTATGCTTGTGGTCTTCTGCTGCTGTAGCCCATCCACTTGAAGGTTCAATGTGTTGTGCATTCAGAGATGCTCCTCTGCACACCACTGTTGGAATGCATGGTTGTTTGAGTTCCTGTCACCTTCCTGTTAGCTTGAACCAGTCTGGCCATTCTCCTCTGATCACCCATACAGCAAAAGAACTAGATGAAGTAGAATTTGTCAAATGTGTTCAGGGAAGTTTCCTTAATCAGTACATGGAAGTCCCAACAAAAGATTGAGCAATACTTGATCTCCTATTAGGGAATGAGACAGGGCAGGTGACAAAGTTTGTGCAAGGGCACACTTTGTATCTGGTGATCACAATGCCATTAGTTTCAAAGTAATTGTGGAAAAGTATAGGTCTGGTTCTTGGGTTGAGATTCCAAATTGGATAAAGGTCAATTTTGATAGTATCAAAAAGGTTCTGGCAAGTGTAGATTGGGACAGGCTGTTTTCGGCAAAGGTGTACTTGATAAGTGGGAGGTTTTCAAAAGTGAAATTTTGAGAGTACAAACACTAGTCACTGGCAGACAAACAGGAAAGGCTCCCTTTATTCCCACTGCTTTATCCATCCTAGAATCTTTCCTGTGATACCATGTAACTTGTTAAGCAGCCTCATGAGTGGCAACTTGTCAAAGGCCTTCTGAAGATTTAAGTAAACAACATCAACTGATTCTCTTTTGTTAATCCTGCTTGTTATTTCTCTAAAGAATTCCAACAGGCAAGATTTTCCCTTGAGGAAGCCATGCTGACTATGGCCTATTTTATCATGTGCCTCCAAGTACACCAAAACCACATCCTTACCAATCAACTCCAACATCTTCCCAACCACTGAGATCAGGCTAACACGAGGAAATCTGCAGATGCTGGAAATTCAAGCAACACACACAAAATGCTGGTGGAACGCAGCAGGCCAGGCAGTATCTATAGGGAGAAGTGCTGTCGACATTTCGGGCCGAGAACCTTCATCCTGACGAAGGGTCTCGGCCCAAAATATCGACAACGCTTCTCCCTATAGATGTTGCCTGGCCTGCTGCATTCCACCAGCATTTTGTGTGTGTTACTGAGATCAGGCTAACTGGCCTATAATTTCCTTTCTTCTGCCTCTCTCCCTTCTTGAAGAGTGGAGTGACATTTGCAATTTTCCAGTCTTTTGGAATCATTCCAGAATCTAGTGCTTCTTGAAAGATCATTATTAATGCCTCCACAACCTCTTTCAGAACTCTGGGGTGTAGTCCATCTGATCCAGGTGACTTATTGACCTTCAGACCTTTCAGCTTCCCAAGAACCTTCTCTTTAGTTATGGTAACTTCACACACTTCATGACCCCGACACCTGGAACTTCCACCATACTGCTCGTGTCTTCCATAGTGAAGACTGATGCAAAATATTTGTTCAGTTTGCCCGCCATTTCCTTGCCCCCCCCATACTATCTCTCCAGCATCATTTTACAGTGGTCCCATATCCACTCTTGTCTCTCTTTTATACTTTATGTATCTGAAGAAACTTTTGGTATCCTTGTTAATATTATTGGCTAGCTTACTTTCATATTCTATCTTTACCTTCTTAATGACTTTTTAGTTGCCTTCTGTTGGTATTTAAAAGCTTCCCATTTCTCCAACTTCCAGCTAATTTTTGCTCTATTATATGCCTTCTCTTTGGCTTTTATATTGACTTTGACTTCCCTTGTTAGCGATGGTTGTGTCATCTTGCCTTTAGAATACTTCTTCCTCTTTGGGATGTGGATATCCTGTGCCTTCCGAATTGCTTCCAGAAATTCCAGCTGCTCAGTCATCATTCCTGCCAGTGTTCTTTTCCAATCAATCCTGGCCAACTCCTCTCTCATGCCTCTGTAATTCCCTTTACTCCACTGTAATACTGATACATCTGACTTCAGCTTCTCCTTCTCACAGTTCAGGGTGAATTTGACCATATCATGATCACTTTCCCTTAAGGGTTCTTTTACCTTAAACTCTCTAATCAGTTCCAGTTCATTGCACAGCACCCAATCCAGAATAGCTGATGCCCTAGTGGGCTCAACAATGAACTGCTCTAAAAAGCCATCTCATCGGCACTCTAGAAATTCCCCTCTTGGGATCCAGCGCCAAATTGATTTTCCCAATACAGGCCCATAATTCATTGAAAATGGCATCACAGGTAGATAGGGTTGTAAAGAAAGCTTTTGGCACATTGACCTTCATAAATCAATGTACTGAGTACAGAAAATGAGATGGTATATTGAAGTTGTGTAAGACATTGCTGAGGCCTAACTTGGAGTATTGTGCAAACACGAGGAAATCTGCAGATGCTGGAAATTCAAACAACAACACACACAAAATGCTGGTGGATCACAGCAGGCCAGGCAGCATCTATAGGGAGAAGCGCTGTCAACGTTTCGGACCAAGACCCTTCGTCAGGACCCGAAACGTCGACAGCGCTTCTCCCTATAGATGCTGCCTGACCTGCTGTGTTCCACCAGCATTTTGTGTGTGTTGTTGTTTGGAGTATTGTGTGCCGTTTTGGTTATCTACCTACAGGAAAGATATAAGTAAGCTTGAAAGAGTACAGAGAAAATTTACAAGGATGTTTCTGGGAATGAGTTACAAGTTAAGATTGAATAGGTTGGAACTTTATATCCTAGAATGTAGAAGCTTGAGGGGAGATTTTGAAGAGGTATTCAAAATTATGAGGGTTATAAATAGGATAAATGCAAGCAGGCATTTTTCACTGAGGTCAGGTGAGACTACAACTAGAGGTTTGAGGGTGAAAGGTGAAAAATTTAAGGGGAAACTTCTTCACTCAGTGGGTGGTGAGATTGTGGAAACAGCTGCCTGTACAAGTGATGGATGTGATTTTGATTTCAATGTTTAAGAGAATTTTGTATAGATGGGAAGGGGATGAAGGGCTATGTCCTTTCTTTGTCTGTGTGTGAATTGTTGGTCTTTTTTCATCTCGGAGGCACTTTGGTACATTTTGCTACATCAAGGGCTTAATATTCTGGTTGTCCATTGTGTCCGATGATGACTGGAAACCTGTGCGGGTGAATTTTTAAAGTGGAAAAGCAATTGCACTGGGGCAGTTCCACTCTCTCGACCTCAGTGGTACGAACAACCATCACAAACCGGGGTCTTCTTTGATTGCAGTGGATAACCAAGATGTCTTCTATGCCTTGTCATGCCCTTCCCTCTCCATGGAGCATTGCAGTATCACCTTTGTGGCCGTTGGAACCCACTGTATTTCTCATCCCCCCAGTCCACCGGAACTGACTTCGCATGCTGGTACAGGCACGTCCCTATCTCACCGGGGCATGAGGCCCCTGGCTATCCTCACCTGGTTTAGCCCACCTGTTGAAGCAGTGCACTGTGGTGTGACCGCTGTTGCACCCAAACATGCAATGGTTAATATAAATGCAGGTTTTGCTGGAGTATGCTTTTTCTCTCTATTCAAATATTTCCACCAATTTTTCTGTCGTGCTTCTTGTCAGCTAAATTAACAATCACAGTTATTTTCTCCCCAGATTTTTCTCCTCTATGCCCAAGTCAGAAGATTGTGTGTTTGAGTCCCACTGTAGATCCTCGAGGAAACTTTATCGTAACACTGGGTCGGTCCCATAGGTACAGTCGTTATGGTACATCATTAAATTGTGGCTGTAAAAGATTCAATGGCATGATTTCAAAGCAGGGGAGCTCTCTCCCTTGTCCCGGAGAATATTTATCACTAACATTGCTAAAAATTAATTGCCTAGTTGCTACAGTTTGTTGAAGCCTGCTGTGTGCAAATTGCCTACCACATTAGAACAGAGAACATAGAACACTGCAGTGCAGTATAGGCCCTTTGGTCCACAATATTTTAAGCTGCTCTAAGGCGCATCATTGGAGCCTCCCTGCCCTCTATTGTGGACCTGTACTCTTCCAGGTTGAAGAAGAGGGCGGGGAACATCATAAAGGACTCCTCCCATCCTGCGCACGGACTGTTTGATCTGCTTCCGTCTGGTAGGCGCTTCAGATCCCTCCAGACTAAGACTAATAGGCACTGGAGAAGTTTTTTCCCTACTGCGGTCACTTTGCTGAACAGTTAACTGCCGGTTAACTGTCGGCTAACTATTACTTGGATTGCACTACCTGTATGTATAATCTATATTTTCATTTATATTTATCATTATTATTGTTATGAGCAGAGAGACAACATCTGCCGGAAGTAAATTCCTTGTATGTGCATAGGTACTTGGCGATTAAAGTCTGATTCTGATTCTGATTCTGATCTAACCCTTCCCACCTACAGAGCCCTGCACTTTTTATCATCCATGTGCCTATCTAGAGTTCCTTAAATGGCTCTAATGTATCTGCCTCAACCTCCACCCCTGGCAGCATGTTCCACGCACCCAACACTCTCTGTGTAAAAAACTTACTTCTGACATTTCCCCCCCCCCCCCCCCCTATACTTTCCTTAAAATTATGATCCTTGCATTAGCCATTTCTGCCCAGGGTAAAATTCTCTGGCTATTCACTTGATCTATGCTACTCATCATCTTGTACACCTCTATCAAGTCACCTCTCATCATCCTTCACTCTAGAGAGAGAAGCTCAGGTTCACTCAACCTATTCTCATAAGACATGCTCTCCAATCAAGACAGCATCCTGATAAATCTCCTCTGCACCTTCTCTGAAGCTTACATATCCTTCCTATAGTGTGACATTACTTCATGGCTCTTGAACCTAATCCCTGACTAATGAAGGCCAACATGTCATACGGCTTTTTAATAAACCTATCAACTTGCAGAGCAGCTTTGAGGGATTGATGGATGTGGACCCAAAGATCCCTCTGCTCCTCCACACTGCTAGGAATTCTGCCATTACCCTTGAGTTCTGCCTTCAATTTTGACCTTCCAAAGTGAACCACTTCACAGTTCTCTGGGTTGAACTCTATCTGACACTTCGCAGCCCAGCTCTGCATCCTGTCAATGTCCATTTGTAACCTACGGCAACCTTCTACAGTATCCACAACACCACTAACCTTCGTGTCATCTGCAACCCCACCTTGCCACTTCCTCATCCAAGTCGCTTATAAAAATCATAAAGAGCAGGGGCCCAGAACGGATCCCTGTGGTACATCACTAGTCACTCACCTCATTGCAGAATACGCTCCATCTTCAACTACCTTCTGCCTTCGTAGGACAAGCTAATTCTTTATCCTCACAGCCAAGTTTTTCTGGACCCCATGCCACCTCACTTTCTCAATGAGCCTACCATGGGAGCCTTATCAAACACCTTACTAAAATCCATATGCACCTCATCCACTGCTCTACCTTCATCAATTATTTGAATAGTCAAACAATTGAGGGTTATGGGGGAACTGGCACAGAAGATGAATTGAGGCTAGCATTTGAGGGGCCGAGTGGCTTACTCCTGCTCCAATTTTCTTGTGTTCTTGTGTTACAGCAGTGACCAGCTCTCAAAAAAAAAATCACTTATGCTAACCGCTGCACTACTGTGGCACCCCATAAAGTCCATGTGCAATATTGGAGGTGGTTTGTGCCTGGCAGATGTCACGTTAGCATCTTTGGGTTTTGAATTTACAGCCCGGGTCCATTCTAAGCTCTGGTCGGACTTCTCCGGGAAGAGTTCAAAATTCGTGGTCATCAGCGTGAAGATCCCGGGGACTGAACCCGATTTCTCATACGTGCGACGCATGTGCTCTCCCACTGAGTTGTGTTCATGACAAACGTTGATTTACTTGATCCAGCTTTGGAATTAAGGACTGGTCCAAGTGTCAAGAGGTGATATAGCCCCCAAAAAAGGCAATAATAAATCAAAGACTGCTGGAAATCTTTTGCAGGTCAAGCAGCTTCTGTGGAGGGAAAAATGGAGTTAATGCTTCAGTGTTATAAGCTTTCATCAGAACTGAGACAAGATGAAAATCAAAGATGTCTTATGCTGCAGAGAAGAGAAAGGACTGGAAACAACAAAGAGAATACTTATGATAAGGTAGAGACTGAGAGAAAGTGAGTCACCCTGAATATTCATCCTATTAATCTTTCATCATTCTAACTCAGGAACCTTTACAAAAAATCTGTTGGAACTCTGCCAGTAAGCGACATTGTGTTACACTAATGTGTACCACTGATGACATCCTTTTATTTTCCCATCATTCCATATTAAACAACGATGCAAAATATTGTCACAAAGCTTTTGAGCTTAAAAAAGATGTTGTTAATGTCAGAGTGCATGTATTATTAGCAAATTAAAGAGGAAGGAACATACTGATGTGTGCAGGAGCAGGAATATGATATTGTCACATTGAATGCACTTCAAAAAATGGGATCAAATGATTGTAGTCAGATTATAGGACCGGAGAATGGTTACAGCCCAGCAGGAGGCTATTTGGCCCATTGTGTCCATACCAGCTTTTCCCAGGACCACTCACTGATCGCTTCCGTTCCCAGTGGTTCTGCCTCTATTGCCCTGAAAAATTTTCCCCATGGTATACAGTATTTATCCAGTTCTGTCTTGTGGTCCACAACAACAAAACCTGCCTCCATCACTTCTGCATTTATTGCAGTCCAGATTCCAACCAGGTGCTGGGCAAGAAGTTTTTTTCCTCATTTCACTTTTAATTTTCTTCCATTTTAATATCCGCAACCTGTTGTCCTTGACCGTTTCACCAAATCTTTCCCCTTCAAACGGGAAGTAATCACATTGAACTTTATGGGGGTTCAACAAGGTGAGTATTATTAGTTCAACCTTCAAAGTGCAAAGTAAATTTATTATCGAAGTACATATACTTCATCAAACACTACCCTGGGATTAATTTTCTTGTGGGTATTCACAGTAGGTGCAAAGAAAGACAATAGAATCAATGAAAAACTACGCACAAAGACTGACAAGAAACCAATTTTCAGAAAGAAGACAAATGGTGCAAACACAGAACAAAAAACAAATAATAAACAAACAAACACATAAATAAATAAATACTGAGAATATGAGTCCTTGGAAGTGAGTCCATAGGTTGTGTTCAGTGTTTTTTTAAATATATTTTTTATTAAATTTTTAAGAGAATTACATACTATGAATAGAATAATAGAGTAATGAAAAGTAATATTAGCCCCCACCCCTCCCCTTAACCCTTCCCCCCATAACATCCCTGTCTAAAAAAAAGAAAAAAGAAAAAAAAAAAGAAAGAAAGAAGAATTGCCTGGATATCGGAGGATCCTCACATGCACCATGGAGTTCAAAATAACTTTAGTATATATCTTTATTTTTTTCCCCAAATAGCTAATAATTTTATCTTCAAAGGACCTATATATTTAATCCTATCTTTTGTAGATAGGGGTGTCAAATCTTCAAAAATATATCACATTCATTTCTTAAATTATAAGTATTTTTTTCAAGTGGAATGCAGCTATATATTTCATTATTCCAATGGTCCATAGTTAAGTATGAATCTGATTTACAAGTAACTGCAATATCTTTTTTGGCTACTGCCAATGTAATTTTTATAAATTTTTTGTGATATTTATTCAATTTAGGTTTCGGTATTATCCCTTCAATATCGCCTAATAAAAACAATGTTGGGCTATGTGGAAGTTGTATTCCAATAATTTGTTCCAGTAAAAGTCTTAGATTTATCCAAAAAGGTTGAATTTTAAAACAAGACCAAGTAGAGTGTAAAAAAGTACCGATTTCTTGATTACATCGGAAACATTGGTCAGATAAATTTGGGTTTAATCTATTTATTTTTTGTGGTGTAATATATAATTGATTTTAAAAAATGTATTGTACTAATCTAAGTCGGACATTTATTGTATTTGTCATACTATCAAGACATAGTCTTGACCAATTTTTTTCATCAATTTTGATATTCAAATCAGTTTCCCATTTTTGGCTTGACATGAATTCCTGGTTTAATTGTCTATTTTTGAATCAAATTATACATACAAGATGTAAATTTTTTAATTTTTCCTTTTTGAATTAAAGTTTCTATTTCATTAGGTTTTGGCATTAACATTGTTTGACCCAGTTTATCTCCTAAATAGGCCTTTAATTGAAAATAACAGAAAAGAGTGTTATTTGATATTTTATATTTATTCTTTAATTGATCAAATGACATCAATATACCTCCTTCAAAACAGTCACCTATATATCTGATCCCTTTTTGAAACCAGTTATATAAAAGTTGATTATCCATTGTAAAAGGAATAAGGGTTGTGTTCAGTGTTGAGGTGAGTGAAGTTATCCACGCCGTTTCTGAGCTGGTTGAAGGGTAATAACTGTTCCTGAACCTGGTGGTATGGAACTTAAAACTTCTATACCTTCTTGCCGATGGCAGCAGAGCCCAGATGGTGGGGGTCCCTGACGATGGATGCTACTTTCTTGTGGCAGTTCTCCTTGCAGACGTGCTCAGTGGTGGGGAGGGCTTTTCCTGGGAAGGGCTGGGCTGTCTCCATCACTTTTTGTAGGCTTTTCCTTTCCTGGGCATTGGTGTTTCCATACCAAGCTGTGATGCTACCAATCAGGATACTCTCTGCTGTGCTTCCATAGAAGTTTGTCAAAGTTTTAGTTGACATGTGAAATCTGCGCAAACTCCTAGGGAAGTAGAGGCACTGCCGAGCCTTCTTTGCAATGGCAATTACATGCTGGACCCAGGATAGATCCCCTGTGAAATGATAACGCCAAGAAATTTAAAGTTACTGACCCTCTACACTTCTGATCCCCTAATGAGATCTGGCTCATGGACCTCCAGTTTCTCATTCCTGAAGTCAATGATCAGCTCTTTGATTTTGCTGACGTTGAGTGAGAGGTTATTATTGTGGCACCATTCAGGCACTTATTCAATCTCCCTCATCAATGGTGATTCGTCACCACCTTTAATTTGGCCAGTGACAGTGGTGTCATCAGCAAACTTAAATATGGCATTGGAGCTGTACTTAGCCTCACAGTCATAAGTATAAAACAAAGGGAGCAGGGGGCCAATCGCACATCTTTGTGGTGCACCTGTGCTGATGGAGACCACGGAAGCGATGTTGTTACCAATCCGAACTGACTGGAGTCTGCAAATGAGGAAATTAAAAAATCATTTGCACAGAGGTATTGAGGCCAAGGACTTGAAGCTTATCGATTAATTTTGAGGGGACGATAGTGAGCCAGTTAAATGGCATCTGCTGTTGACTGTTGTGATGGTTTTTGCCTGGCTTGTGTGCCTGCAACAATGGGTTCAGTCTTATGAGGAGACCTTTCTTCTCTTAGATGGCCATGAGTCTTTGGAATTCTGTGCATGAGAAAAGCAGTGGAGGCTCAGGTACTGAGTATATTCAAGTTTGACAGCAACAGGTGTTGGGTTTCAGATGAAATAGAGATGGGACAGGAATATAGACCTGGGATTGAGGACCAGGAGTAATCTTGTTGAATAGAGCAGGATGCTTATAGGCAGGATCACTGAATTCCCACCCCTAATCCTTCTGTCCTCATGACTAAAAAAAACAAAATTGCATTGAGACTGTGTCTTTCATGTCCTCAGAATGCCAGTGAAATACTTTATTTTTTGAAGTGTAATTACTGCTGTTTTAGACGAATGGAACACCTGGCCTCCACAGAGCAAAGTCTCTACTTTGTTTTAGTGATGTTGGTTGAAGGGGAAGTACTTCCTCAGGACAGTGGTGGAGTTGAAGGACTGTGGTGAACTACATTTACCTGTCTGGACACGCTCCCCCCTGCTGACTGCTCCTGTGGCTCCTCCCACAGACCCCGGTATAAAGGTGATTGGAGACACCGTCCCGGCCTCAGTCTCCAGGATGTAGTATGGTGGTCAATTGCTGCTTGTTCTTTCTTCCAGCCAATAAAAGCCTATATCTCGCCTCACGTCTCCGAGAGTTATTGATGGTACATCAAGGACTCCCCTTTGAAATTGTGCTGTGGGATTTTCTTGGCCCACTGCAGAATCCTTCCCTCCAGGGTTAGACAAAAGCCCCATGCTTCCTCCTTGTACACCACTACTGAAAGTGGGTGTTCACCATCTGGGGAGAGCTCGGCATGGGATGCTGTCACAAATCACCCCAGAGCTGCTGAAGCAGAAATCGCCAGCAACTCAAAACTGGTCCCTGGTTCCTTATGCCCTTTCCTCTTACTTTCCATTGTTTCCTCAACCAGTGCTCCCACTCAAAACTGATTCATCAATACGCATTTTGCTCGTCTCAATCAATATTTTAGCTTTCAGTCTTCTAGGCAGACAGCTCATCCTCCTGCTGTGCATGGACAAGGTTGCAAAGCAGCAGAATCCAGGCGACTAATGAGAAAATATCAGAAACTGCTCGATTGTGACACAGTGCCACTGAGGCCATTATGTTGCAACCCCTCCCAGTTATGTTTTACGGCCTCTTAAACAATCCCCCACCTCTGCAAAATAATAGCTTTCTAATTAAAAGGGGTTGTAAAGGACAAGTATTAAAATACTTAAATTTATTGCCCGTCAGAGGTCTGGTGGGGAGGGCACTTCTACAATTTGAAACACTAAGTGGCTTTGTACATACCCTGTTAATTTTAGCAGCCTATTGAAAATCAGGAAGGCTGTAAAAAGGAAGGTAATTAGCTGATTGGGTTCATCATTTGGCTGCATGACTGAGTGGTTGTATTGATGCCACATTCCAGCCTGCTTTCAAGCAAGCTAAGTGAATAAATACATTCAAATTTACACTCGTCTCAAGCCTTGCATCTGATATCCCCAGGGCTGGGGTTACTACCAATGCAGGCGGCACTTCAAAGGTCATTGAGTTTTATTAAGACTGAAAAATCTATTAATTTAAAGTTATAATGGTGCTTGAAGTTGTATGAGAATGAATCGTTTTTAACTGTAAAATTGGCAAATGTTACAGGCCGGAAAAAATGCACCACAATTTTTGTACATTTTCTGCCTCACTCACCACTTCAATTCTCCCAAATCAGGTTTTTAGAACATTAGAAAGTTTTGGACAAGAACAAGCCATTCAACCCAACAAAGCTCGCCAACTTCCTTTCCACATAGTGTGTTGAAATAACTATTGAGTTTAGATTTGTAAGTCTCTAAGGTACTACTCTCAACTACACAACTAGGTAGATTGCTCCATGTGTCCACAACTCTTGCACCTATGGCCCTGTGCCCTTGATGATGGATTAATTTTGAAGCAGCAGCTGGCATCCACCTTACTTATACCCGTAATGATTTTGAACACTTCTATCATGTCTCCTCTCATTCTATGTCTACTGTATTTAGGCTAAAAAAAGATTTAATTCTTTCAATCTTTCTTCATAGTTCATACTCTGCAGACCCGGAATGAGTCTAGTCATCTTTCTCTGAACTCTCTCCCGTACCTTCACATCCCTCAGACAATATGGAGACCAAAACTGTACACAGTACTCAAGGAGTGGCCTCTCAAGCAGATTATACAGCTTAAGGAGAATAGACAATAGACAATAGACAATAGGTGCAGAAGTAGACCATTCGGCCCTTCGAGCCTGCAACGCCATTTTGAGATCATGGCTGATCATCTACTATCAATACCCGGTTCCTGCCTTGTCCCCATATCCCTTGATTCCCCTATCCATAAGATACCTATCTAGCTCCTTCTAGAAAGCATCCAGAGAATTGGCCTCCACTACCTTCCGAGGCAGTGCATTCCACACCCCCACAACTCTCTGGGAGAAGAAGTTCTTCCTTAACTCTGTCCTAAATGACCTACCTCTTATTCTCAAACCATGCCCTCTGGTACTGGACTCTCCCAGCATCTGGAACATATTTCCTGCCTCTATCTTGTCCAACGCCTTAATAATCTTATATGTTTCAATCAGATCCCCTCTCAATCTCCTTAATTCCAGCGTGTACAAGCCCAGTCTCTCTAACCTCTCTGCGTAAGACAGTCCAGACATCCCAGGAATTAACCTTGTGAATCTACGCTGCACTTCCTCTACAGCCAGGATGTCCTTCCTTAACCCTGGAGTCCAAAACTGTACACAATACTCCAGGTGTGGTCTCACCAGGGCTCTGTACAAATGCAAGAGGATTTCCTTGCTCTTGTACTCAATTCCCTTTGTAATAAAGGCCAACATTCCATTAGCCTTCGTCACTGCCTGCTGCACTTGCTCATTCACCTTCAGTGACTGATGAACAAGGACTCCTAGATCTCTTTGTATTTCTCCCTTACCTAACTCTACACTGTTCAGATAATAATCTGCCTTCCTGTTCTTACTCCCAAAGTGGATAACCTCACACTTATTCACATTAAACGTCATCTGCCAAGTATCTGCCCACTCACCCAGCCTATCCAAGTCACCCTGAATTCTCCTAACATCCTCATCACATGTCACACTGCCACCCAGCTTAGTATCATCAGCAAATTTGCTGATGTTATTCTCAATGCCTTCATCTAAATCGTTGACATAAATTGTAAACAGCTGTGGTCCCAATACCGGGCCCTGTGGCACCCCACTAGTCACCACCTGCCATTCTGAGAAACACCCATTCACCGCTATCCTTTGCTTTCTATCTGCCAACCAGTTTTCTATCCATGTCAATGTCTTCCCCCCAATGCCCTGAGCTTTGATTTTACCCACCAATCTCCTATGTGGGACCTTATCAAATGCCTTCTGAAAATCGAGGTACACTACATCCACTGGATCTCCCCCGTCTAACTTCCTGGTTACATCCTCGATAAACTCCAACAGATTAGTCAAGCATGATTTACCCTTGGTAAATCCATGCTGGCTCGGCCCAATCCTATCACTGCTATCTAGATATGCCACTATTTCATCCTTAATAATGGACTCTAGCATCTTCCCCACCACTGATGTCAGGCTGACAGGTCGATAGTTCTCTGTTTTCTCCCTCCCTCCTTTCTTAAAAAGTGGGATAACATTAGCCATTCTCCAATCCTCAGGAACTGATCCTGAATCTAAGGAACATTGGAAAATGATTACCAATGCATCCGCAATTTCCAGGGCCACCTCCTTTAGTACCCTAGGATGCAGACCATCTGGACCTGGGGATTTGTCAGCCTTTAGTCCCATTAGTCTACTCATCACCGTTTCCTTCCTAATGTCAATCTGTTTCATTTCCTCTGTTACCCTATGTCCTTGGCCCATCCATACATCTGGGAGATTGCTTGTGTCTTCCTTAGTGAAAACAGATCTAAAGTACTCATTAAATTCTTCTGCCATTTTAAATTCTGCCATTTCTCTGTTTCCCATAACAATTTCACCTAATTCATTCTTCAAGGGCCCAACAGTGTTCTTAACTATCTTCTTTCTCTTCACATACCTAAAAAAGCTTTTGCTATCTTCCTTTATATTCCTGGCTAGCTTGCATTTGTACCTCATTTTTTCTCCCCGTATTGCCTTTTTAGTTAAGTTCTGTTGTTCCTTAAAAACTTCCCAATCATCTGTCCTCCCACTCACCTTAGCTCTGTCATACTTCCTTTTTTTTAATGCTATGCAATCTCTGACTTCCTTTGTCAACCACTGTGGCCCCTTTCTCCCCTTTGAATCCTTCCTTCTCTGGGGGATGAACTGATTTTGCACCTTGTGCATTATTCCCAAGAATACCTGCCATTGCTGTTCCACTGTCTTTTCTGCTAGGCTATCCGTCCAGTCAACTTTGGCCATCTCCTCCCTCATGGCTCCATAGTTTCCCCTGTTCAACTGTAACACTGACACCTCCGAGCTCCCCTTATCCTTCTCAAATTGCAGATAAAAACTTATATTATGATCACTACCTCCTAATGGCTCCTTTACTGCAAGATCGCTTATCAAATCCTGTTCATTACATAACACTAAATCCAGAATAGTCTTGTCCCTGGTCGGCTCTCGTACAAGCTGTTCCAAGAATGCATCCTGTAGGCACTCTACAAACTCCCTATCCTGGGGTCCAGCACCAACCTGATTCTCCCAGTTCACCTGCATGTTGAAATCCCCCATAACTACTGCGACATTACCTTTGCCACATGCCAATGTTAACTCCCTATTCAACTTGCACCCAATATCCATGCTATTGTTTGGTGGCCTGTAGACAGGCCACCAAATGTCTCTAGACGTGAACTCTACTGAGCGTATTAATAGCCCAACATCGTATTAGCCTTCCTGATGGCTTCTGTGCATTGTCTAGGTGTTGATAGTGATGAGTTTACCAGGTTTATTATCATTGACAATTGTCACGAAATTTGTTGTTTTGTAGCAACAAGACATAAAAATTGTTTTAGTTATGTTCAATAAATAGTGCAAGAGAGTAATAGTAAGGGAGTGTTCATGAGGTCATAGAATCTGATGGCAGAGGTGAAGAAGCTGATCATGATTGATTGAGCGTGGTTCTTCAGGCACTGTACCTCCTCCCTGGTGGTAGTAATGAGAAGAGGGCATGCCCTGGATGGTGAAGGTCCTTAATGATGGATGACGTCTTCCTGAGACACCACCTTTTGAAGATGTCTTCAGTGGTGCGGAGCTTGTGCCCATGATGGAGCTGGCTGAGTCTACAACTCTCTGCAGCCTCTTGCTATCCTGCACATTGGAGCCTCCACACCAGGCTGTGAGGCCACCAGTCAGAATGCTCTCCATGAGACACCTGTAGAAATTTGCAAGCGTTTGGTTACATGCCAAATCTCCTCAAACTCATAATGAAGTATAGCCCCTGGCATGCCTTCTTCATGATTGTGAGTGAATGTGTTAGGCCTAGGATGGATCCTCTCAGATGTCAATGCACACATTGAACCCATAAACACTACCTCACTACTTTTTTGCACTGCTTATTTTAATTTCACACACACACACACACACACACACACACACACACACACACACACACACACACACACACACACACACACACACACACACACACACATTCTGATGTTTTGTCTGAACAACAGATGAACCTCTTGACTATGTCTGCATGCTTTTATGCTCTGAGTTTCTGCCACATGATTGGCTGATTAGGTATTTGCATTAACAAGCAGGTGTAGAGTTTTTTCTAATAAAGTGGCCACTGAGTGGATATTGCAATGTTAAACATTGCTTGAAAACATCTCTATGAAAGTGATTTGGGACAGCTTTAACTTGTTAAAGGCACTTTCTAAATGCAAGCTGTTGCTGTTTTTCAGTCTTTTAATTCATTGGCAAAAGAGTGCAGGACAGGTCACAAGGTGGTGTCTTTCTGACAGTGCTGAAGAAGCTACATGTGCAATATCTGTTGGAGAGTTGCTGAGCCCCCTCTCTCACCCAGCATCTGTTCTTTAGATTATCTGCTTTGCGTTGGGCCTCCACCCTCAGATGGCTGCAGGGCTCTTCTTTTTCTCTTGATGGGGTTTCCAATCCAGGAACAAAAATTATTTTCAATTAATTAACTCCTGTACTTCTAGCTTATTCTCATCGAATACATCCTGAGGTTTACAGCTGGAAAATCCAACAGATTTCTTAAAGATGCTAGTTGTGGAATTCAGGGTTGTCCACCGGATGTGCAGATTGGTGCTTCTCTTGTCTTTGAACAGCTATTTTTGTGAGATCCTTGAGATCTTCAACCTTGATTTTCTTGCATCAATGTATACATTGCCCCTGTTGTTTTGAGACTAGAAATCTGCAGTCCACGACCTCACAAAGTGGAGAATGAGCATTTGTGTTGGAATTCAGAAACTTGAATCCATTCGCCAGGAGCAAAGGGAAGCCCAGTGTGAATAGCACAGCAGAAGGAGTGTACCACCTCACAAGCTACCTACCCATCCCTAAGGGACATCATAAGACCGTCAAAATACTGTACTGATATATGCCCAACAGAGTTATCAGCTATGTAAGTACAGTGGATTCCAGTTATTTGGACTTATTGGAACCAGTACATTTTGGCCCAATTAAGTGGCTGCCCCAATTAGCTGAATTTCAGAACAAAATAGCTAAAAAGATATTTAAAAAATCAAAGTACAGTTTAACAGAGTAACATATTATGCACTTAAATGAAATACAGAAAAAATTTAAGCACTACCAATGCTAGTACAGTACTATAAAGCTGTGTATTAGTTCCTAATAGTTGTCGACGGAGGAATTATCCTGTGTACGCCACTGTGTATGGGGAGTCTAGGGAAGGGTACAGTCTGGGACAGTACCCAATCTGGGACAGCTCGCTCACCTTTGGTCCCCACCGGACACTCAGCTCTCACCTGTGGCTCTAAGTAGCTGCTTGCATGCGACAGTGGCCACACCCCGTTACACCACAACGGCAGGCAGGCTAAACCAGCTGAGCGTAGTCAGCAAGTTTCACGCCCCGGTGAAATAGGGACATGCCTGTTCTAGCATGTGAAGTCAGCTCTGTGGACAGAGCAGATGAGATCCAATGGCCAAGAAGGCAGTTCTGCAACACTTCGTGGAGAGGGCACAGGAGAAGTCATGGTTATCTATTGCAACCAAGGAAGACCCGGTTTGTGACAACTACCGTACTCATACCACTGGGCCCAGAGTGGAACTGTCCCAGTGCAACAGCTATTTCACTTTAAAAACGTTCCTTTACAGCTTTCACTGTCATTATTGGATACGGACAACATGCTGCCGTATTCTTTTGATTGACTGTGAATGAACAAAATCAGCGCAGACACCTAGAACAGACAATGGACTGCCATCATAGAATGCTTTTGACAAATGCATCCTCCAAATCTTAATTTTCATTGAAACATTCAAAATGATTGTCAATACCTTCAAATTCTTCGTAGTTCCAAACTTGTTGAAGTAGTGAAATTGTTTCATTTTCACTCTTGGCCGCTTCTGGCATCTCCAAGCCTGAATGCTTGAAACTACGGTGAGCAAAACATTTCTAAATTGTCTTACTGCTTATTTCTCACCAATTATCAGCAACAAAAATCTCTGGTTTTAGAGCACAGACACAAATGACACGGATCGCTCTACAGTGTCTAATGGCCACACAAGTTCATGTGACTGACGCTAGTTAGAAACCATTTGGCACCAGTCTCCTGTCCCAGTTATGCAGCATAGTGTCCCAAATAAGCGAAGGGAATCCCGGCTATTTTCCTGATTAGTATTTGTTCTTTAAGAGTTGACCCAAATAAGCAGCTGTGCCAATTGACCAACGGACTAATTAACCAGATTCCACTGTACCCATCCAAGTTGCAGTCATCAGATCATGTTGCTATCTGTTTTGTAGCGGTAGGCATGAGTGATCTGCTAAATTATATGGAGAAGAACAGCATTAAAAAATATGAAAAAAGTACCTGTGTACATTTCAGTAAAAAATGAAGTATGTTGATGAGGCATGCAGTACCATCCCATAAATCCCCGATATATTAATGTATAACATGACAGAATGTGGTATGACACATCAATAAAGAAGCTGTAGCATGCAAAGGTTTATAAGCACTAGATCAAACGCAGTGAGCAAAATGTGGCACTGTTGCATCAACATATCATAACCATCTTGACTTCAGACATTCAAGAGTATTTTTCAGCAAAATTAGAAAAATAATCATTTTAGATAATTTTCTTTCTGATCAGCAGAAGGAATGCTTTCCGTGCTGCAGGCTTCCCATACCTGACAAATGATTCAAATTAACTCTGGCCTTAATGAGTCAGACCAGTCTGGACTACAGAGAATGTTAATGATCAATGGGTGGTGCCAGTAATAATTCTAGAGGTTGGATATCGGATAATTAGAAGGACTGTTGGTTTGATGGTATGGCTAGAAATATTAACAGTGTGGTAACATCCTTCCGGTCAAGATGGCATCAGCGAATGATTCCTCTGGCAACATCTTCCAGATAGCAAATCTCGCCAATGATTTCACTTTTTATCCTGTGTGTGTTACGGAAACTGTTAGAGCCTGTGACGTACAGTTTGGATCTCGATCGAAGGACCCAGCGCTGTGCTGTGTCCGGAAAGCTGCCTTGTGGAGATCAGAGATGGGTGG
This sequence comes from Hemitrygon akajei, assembly GCF_048418815.1. Classification (NCBI taxonomy): domain Eukaryota; kingdom Metazoa; phylum Chordata; class Chondrichthyes; order Myliobatiformes; family Dasyatidae; genus Hemitrygon; species Hemitrygon akajei. The sequence continues at coordinate 19,118,662 of NC_133141.1, read as the reverse complement.
GGGAGGCGAAAAGGTCTGAAAACACAAGCTGACTCATGGAAAAGACCAGAGACCAGGCGCGGGGTCATAAACGCCTCAATCTTGAAGCGGCGAGGAAGGCTGAAGCATTGAGGTGAATGTGGAGGGGGTCAGCGATGGCTCCCAACAGAGACGCTCAGCAGCCAGATCGGTGCGTTCGGACCCGGGTCACTCTTTATGGAAGGACTGAGTTTGTGCGGCCGCTCTCCTTGTATGCAGATGAAAAGACGTTTCCCATACTCTGTGATCTATGTGATTATTGGACTGTACGTTATATCGGTTTCCTGCAGTTTTTCTGTGTTTTTTTTCTTGTGGATGATTGGCGGGTGTGGGATCTGTTAACGCTTTGTGTGAGGGGGTGGGGTTGGGGGTTTGGTGCTACTGCTGCGGTTTTTTCTGTGAGTGACGGGGTTGGGGATTGTTATGTGTAGGGGGTCGTTGACTGTCATTGTGGCTGTTTTTTGCTGTGGGTGAGGGGGGTTGGGGTCTGCAAGTTTTATTTCGTTTCTTTTTTGTGCTGGTTGGAGGGGTGGAATTGATGTCTTTTCTTCCATCAGCATCCATGGTCTTTCTGTATTTAATGGCCATCTGGAGTAGACAAATATCAGAGTTGTATTGTACATGGATACTTTGACAATAAAATGAACCTTTGAACCTTTTAACCTTTGAATAAAGTGCTTTATATTTAAAGAAAATAGTGGTATGTGTCCACATTACTGATTCATATTTGTAAGTTTTGCTGTAGATCAATGGGTCAATTCTGGGGTCCTCACTAGAAGATCAGAGGTGGAAAGTGTCACTAACTTTAAATTCCTTGGCGTTATTATATCACAGGATCTGTCCTGAATCCAGCACATAAGTGCCATTTCAAAGATGGCACATCAGCACATCTACTTTCTGAGAAGTTTACACAGATTCAGCATGTCATCTAAAACTTTGACAAACTTCTATAGATACTCAGTGGAGAGTGCATCGACTGGCTGCATCATAGCATAGTATGGAAACACCAATGCCCCAGAATGGAAGGGCCTACAAAAAGTAATGGATACAGCCAAGTCCATCACAGGAAAAGCGCTCCTCACCATCGAACACATCTACAAGGAGAGTTGCCACAGGAAGGCAGAATCTATTATCAAGGACCCCACAGTCCAGGCCATACCCTCTTCTCACTGCTGCCATCAGGATGGAGGTACAGGAGCCTTAGGTTCCACACCACCAGATTCAAGAAGAGTTATTATCCTTCAACCATCAGGTTCCTGAACCTGTGTGGATAACTTCACTCACCTCACACTGAACTGACTCCACAATATATAGACTCATTTTCAAGGACTCTACAACACATGTTATCTTATCATTTTATTTATTTATTTTATTTGCGGTTTGCCTTTTTTTACACACGTAACAAATTTACATTGAACTTTGAACACTGGGTGGTAAACATGGTCATGAGTGAGAGCAGCTGCTTCACCACTTCATCAGCCCGGGTTCAATCCCAACCTTGGTTGCTATCTCTGCAGAGGTTGCACTTTCTCCTTGTGACTGCATGGGTTTCTTCTCAAAGACATGCTGGTAGGCTAATTGCTGCTGTATTGTAAGTAAGTGAGAAAAGAATTGAAGAAGAGTTCGTGGGCATGTGAGAGAGAGTAAGCTGCAAGGTATCTTGCTCTTTCTCACACACCCACTATTCTCCTGTGAGAATAAGGAGAGGGAGCAATGGGACTGATGGGATTGCTCCTTGGGTGCCAAAATGGACCAAGTCAGCTGAATGGCCTGCTCCTTTGTTGTAATGAGTAAGTAAGGATTGCCGGTTTTGCTCCCACTCCGGAGACTTGAACACAAAGATTCAAACTTCTGTGCAAAGCTGGCCAAGTATTGCAGTGTTGTGGCGTCACTTTCAGCTGCGACATGAGGCTGAGATGCTTTCAGCTTTCATGGAAAAAGATGCTCTGAAGGCTGAGGAGGAATGCTAGTTCCCACCAATAATTATCCCATAAGCAACATCATTTATATGAACAAGGAGTTAAATAAAACACTAAGTGCATCAAATTATCTTAATTGTGCTTTGTTGTAATAAAGAGAAGAAGCTGTTAACCAGTGACATCCTGTCAAGACAAGTAGTTTCTACCTCCATCATTGCTGGGCATTTGCAGTGTAGTTGCTTCAAGTTGCTTTTGAAAGGCAATTAGTGAAGGTTGAAGCTTGACCATAAATGTCAACATTTGGTAGAAAGTAGATGCCATCCTTGCCATCCAAAAGGGTAACTGGCATCTAGAGTATGGCAGTAGGAAGACAAAGTTGCTTCTTCTAAGGGCAAGCACACATCCACTCAACTAGCTAGCTCAATGAAGGATTGAAGAAGCAGCCAAGGTTGTCAGCAGGCAAATTTCTATGGGATTCCAGAAGGCATTTGATAAAGTTCCCCAAAAGAAGCCGTTAACTAAATTTGACGATCAAGTCATTGAAGGTAATTTCTTGCCTTGGTTAAGATATCAGCTGAATGACAGAAGAGAAGCTCTCAGAATTAGCAGAGCCTGCTTAAAGATACCCAGCCAATGGCCAGCACTAACTTTAAAGCTGTTTAGGTCAACAATTTCTCTTATGATGGGAAGGAACTTTCCATCTGGCCCTGCAATTCAGCTGCATCCAGAGAGAGTCTCTAACATCATCCCCTGTTTGTGTGCAGCAGGTGGAAGCTGTGCCCACAATGGGAACACAAAAAAAGAGAAACCGGAAGCAACTGAGGCTCATCACAAGAGCCCCTATGCTTGAAAAGTACTTCACTGACTGAAAAGTGGTTCGATGCATCCTGAAGTTGTGAAAGGTGCTACAGAAAGGTGTGTCTCTCTCATTCTTGCTTCTGAGAGTGTAATTACCATCCTCTCATAACATTGTATTCCTGTGTCGAGCACAATTGTGAATTGAAGCATTGCCAGATTTGCTTTGAACCTGAACCACAGAAAGCTAATGTGCAGGTACAACAAGTAAGTAGAAAGGCAAATGGCTTGTTTGCCATTACTGCAAGAGCATTTGAGTACAAGATGAGAGAGGTCTTGCTCCAATTACATCGGAGGTTGGTGAGACTGCATCTAGAAGGCTATGCACAGCTCTGGACTCCCTAAGAAAGGGAATACTTAAGATTGAGAAAAAGTACCGATGGTTCATCAGATCGGTTCCAATAATGGTGGGCTTGTCTCATGAGGAGAGCCTGTTCACATTAGAGGAATGAAAAGTGACTTTTCTGAAATGTGTAAACGTTTTATGGCGCTGAGAAGTTGGATGCAGGGATAATACTTGCTCTGGCAAGGGGTGCCTCAAAATAATGGATCGGCCATTCAATATAGGAATGAGAAGGAAATTGATGCTACCATGTCTTATTTGCGTGCCTTGCTAAAAATAAAAATGAAACTAAGACATGGATCTTCTGACTCCATGTTTTTCTTTCAATTAGTTTTGCATTTACAAGGCATAATAACCTACTGCTTCTATTTCTCACACATACAGACATACTCAACAAGTAAATTCAGGTACCTTCCATAGCAATGGACAAACATAGATGTTAATAGTTTTTCATTGATCCTATTTTATTTCTTTGTCTACTGTGAATGCTTGCAAGTAAATGAATCTCAAGGTGACATTACATACTTTGATAATAAATTTATTTTGAACTTTAAATGTGATAGTAAATTAAGAATACTTTTAAAAACATAACTAATTTCTGAGATAACAGAATTATTTCAGCATACCAGACTTTGTTTGGGAGAAGGTCTTTTTTTTCCCTGGAGTATTACAAACAGAACTTTCTGCTTGGTCACTAATACAAAGTAGGTGACTCCTGTTTGCTCTGAAGTCTCCTAGTACCCCCATGTTTTGCCAGTCTACTGTGGTCTGTACTGAACTGACGCTGTAGCCTGTTTTGTCTGCTGCCTTGCAGTTTTAAAGCTCAGCTCTCTGCATTACCCAGTCCTCTGGGCAGAGTTACTTTTTAAACAACAACCTTTAATCTTCTATTGTTGCATTTCAGTCACGCTTTTAGATTATTTGATCAATGAACAATTAATTCTGTCTTGATCACAATTTATGTTATTAGAGTTTAAAATGGTATCATTCCTTCGCTGATAATCTTATTTTTGGGATGACTTTATGAAATTTAGCAGAGTAGGCCTCCAGAGCTCCACAGAGGCTAAACAGTGAGGGAGCAACGAAGGCTCCAGGAAGGCTGGTTTGTCCCTTTACTGACAGAAATGAAATCAGTGTGGCACCAAATGTAAAGTCAGTAGCAGGAGAGGAGGGATGGAGGTTATCCAGGCATGCTGAATGGGAGCACTGAAGTATGTGGCAAACAATGGACATTCTGGAAAGTGGAGGCCTGTTTGGGCCTAATTTACAATTTTAATGACTGAAACTAATTATCATAATTTACCTCAATCTTGAGGGTGGGAAGTAACGATCGGAAACTGCGCTCAAAGAAGAAAGATTGGGAAATGTAGTTGAGGATCACCAGTTTAATTTTTGAGATGGTGAGGTTGTCCAGCAAGGAGGGATTAAGCAGACTGGGCCTAGATTGCCTTAATTTTAATTAAAGTGATCTCATTGAAACACACACATTTCTTGAGAGGGTAGATGCAGAGATTATGTTTCCATTAGCTGGAATTTCTGAACCAAAACGAATTGCTTTCAACGTCCATGTTACATCCACAGAGATTTCCCTGCCCACTGCTTTAGGTTATAATTGGAGCTTACTCAATCATTTTTTGCAACTGAGTAAAAGTGGATGCAGGGGAAGAAACAAGAAAGGGAGGGAGATCCCATATCAGCAAAGCCCAAGTAAAAACAGAAAATGCTGGAAACACACAGCAAGCAGGTACAGCAACATTTGTGGATGGAGTTCATGCTTTAGGTTGAAGAATATTCTGACCAAAAGCCTTGGACCTGTAATGTTTCTCTTCCCACAGATGCTGTGCTGAATGCTTCCAACATTTTCTGATTTCATTTTGGATTCTGCAGTTCCTGGATTTTCATGTCAAGGCCAAGTCTGCCTTAGGAGACTCCAAGGAAGAGCATGGTCAGGGGGAATAATTCGCTCTTCTCGTTCTAACTGTTCTCTCTGGGCCAATTCCTGACAAGCAGATTTGGGGATTAAAATCAGGGCCAATTTGTCATAAATCCTGGATTATTGCAGTGGCAGGATTGTATTAGAGGAACGTACCTTACACTAAGGGAGTCATTAAGGGTGTATGTTGAAACCAAGATTGTGACCAGTATCGTACAGTAATGAGGTAGGGACATGCTCTGTCTCTCCCTCAATGGGTTATTTATACTGAAAGGTTTTGAATTTTAAAATAGTGTTGATAACATTAGTGGACAGCATGTAACATGTTCATCCTACATTGATTTACTTAGCGTGATTTTAATGTATCTGTGAATCACATTGGACAGAAAGAGGCAATTCAGCCAATCACACCTGTGCAAGCTCTTTGAAAGAGCTAACAAATTAGCCCAGCTTCTTCAATTATATATATATATATATATTATTCATTCCAATTTCACCCAGGAAAGATGAATTAATATTTCTGTTAAACATCAAAGAGGCAGGAAAGTGGAACAGTGTAAAGAAAGAGTTCAATGTGATTCCTCCTTATATGCAAAAATGAAATGGAAGTCTGCAAGACAAAATGGTGTTAGCCTGGAGTGGGACTGTTTTGTGAAAGTTAAAGTCCACAGCCATGAGAATAGATATGGATAAATGCATGCTTTTCTTGAGAAGGTGAGGTCATTGTTCAAGTACAGATACCAAATGGTGCCTTATTCTGGGAAAGTACTAGGGTAAGAGTTATTTTCAAGTTTTTAAGAGTATAAAAGGGGAACCTTCTTTGTGTAGGGAGAGTTTTCTCTCAGGGTAGGTCATGACCAGTGCCAGGGCTAAGGGTCAGAGGAGATAGGGAAGAGTATCTCAAGAGTATGTTGAGAGGGGGAGGGGGAGGGAGAGAGGAGGAGGGGGAGAGGGGGCTGAGAGAGAGGGGAGGGGAGGGGGAGGGGAAAGGTTTCAGATCTGTGGGTCCCTTCAGCATTCTGCAGATCAGCTCATTTAGTGGATGATAAGTATTAATTTGTTTTCTTTAGTGCTACTTCATTAACTATTTGTTTTCCTTTCTGTATTACATGCTTTATATAACTAATAAAGCGATTTCTTGTGGTTTAACATGTCTACAGTGACTCCTTTGTTTGCAAATACATACGCAAATGCCCCTTGCTGAATCGGAAAAGGACACAGAATGAGCTTTAAAATATTTTCGTTACAATTGTTCAATAGTTCCATTTAATGTCAGAGAAATGTATACAATATACAACCTGAAATTCTCGTTCTTCGCAGACATCCACGGAAACAGAAGAGTGCCCCAAAGAATGAGTGACAGTTAAAAATGCTAGATCCCCAAAGCCCCTCCCCTCCCATGCACAAGCACAGCAAATAGTGCTGCTGTCTCACAGCTCCAGACCACCAGTGCTGACTGTGTAGAGTTCGCACGTTTTCCCTGTGACCATGTGTGTTTGCCCTACAAGCTTCAATTTCCTCCCACGGCAAAAGCATGTCAGGATAGCCAGTTAATTGGCTGCTGTAAGTTGTCCCTAGTGTGTGGGTGAGGGGTAGAATCAGGAGGCAGTTGTTGGGGATGTGAGAGAGGAATGGGATTGGTTGTATTGCTCTAAGAGTTACTGGACTCAATGGAGTGAATGGTATTTTTCACTGTTGTTAGGAAATAAAATGCAAACCTGAGAACAGGGAATATGCAGCAGTACTAAGAGTCCATTTGACAACAGTGCGATGTCAGATGGGTGAGTATTTCCTGTCAGTTTACGGCCTATCTGCAGTGATGGTACTCTTCAGTGTTTTGCCTATTTGACTGTAAGGGGTTCTGATTATAGCAAATGAGGTCAAAGCATTGTGCCAAAGAGAAAAGGAATTGCTCAGTTCCTCAGACTTCTGGTATTGTCAACCTGAATCTTCTACTGAAGAAAGCATTTGGAGCTTGCTGCCAAAAAGAATTAGCAGAGAACTGCTTGCTTTGTGTGAGCTTTTGAAAGGCAGAATGTACATTACAGCAGCACTTTGGTAATGCCCTAGAAATAACATTTCAGCCTCAATTTTCAAATCAGGGCTGGGATCAGTAGGTGTCAGGAGAGAGCAGTTTGCCAGAGTAGGTAACAGACTCCCAAGCCAAGGCTGTTTGACATTTCATTCCTGACCCTTGTCTTCATTATGAAGGTTGGAAACTCAGCTGGAACCTCTGCTGGCCAGGGAATAGCGGTGAGTGAGGGTTGGTGGGCACGATGTGGTGAGAAATTTTTGGTAGAGGAAGCCTAAGGCTTTTTTTAACTTTCCAGGTTCCTCCTCATCCTTCTGGGAGCCATCCCTTTCCTGATCTTTCAGGGTTTTGGAGAAAAGCACGACAGCTTCAGAAGCAGTCCTTGCCACCTGCAGTGGGTCAGATAGAGGAGTGAAAGAAGTGGCTGATTTGTTTTACCTGTCGCACTGCCCCAACTATGTAGTGAGTGTTAAATTAGTATCCAAAGTGTCTCCCCTTTGCTTGAAAGTGGTGGCCACTTGAAAAGAAAAAAACTATCCTTTAAAACATAGACCTCCACATTAATATTGCAGTGCGATTTCACAGCAAATGCACCTTTTGTTCATATTTCAGATCCAGGAGGATATTTGCAAAGAATGTCACACCTAACTTTCTTTCCCCTCTATCTTTGATCTGGTTTTAAATCCAGCCCTGGATCTTATCCTCTGAACCGTCATAGTTCAAACAAATCTGCAGAGGAGGTTAAATAAGCTACAAGGGCAATGTTCCCTCTGAGGGGGGTGTGTGTGTGTGTGTGTGTGTGTGTGTGTGTGTGTGTGTGTGTGTGTGTGTGTGTGTGTGTGTGTGTGTGTGTGTGTGTGTGTGAGTGTGTGTGTGTGTGAGTGTGTGAGTGTGTGTGTGAGTGTGTGTGTGTGTGAGTGTGTGTGTGTGTGTGTGTGTGTGTGTGTGTGTGTGTGTGTGTGTGTGTGAGTGTGTGTGTGTGTGTGTGTGTGTGAGTGTGTGTGTGTGTGTGTGTGTGTGTGTGTGTGTGTGTGAATGAGTGTGTGTGTGTGTGTGTGTGTGTGTGAGTGTGTGTGTGTGTGAGTGTGTGAGTGTGTGTGTGAGTGTGTGTGTGTGTGAGTGTGTGTGTGTGTGAGTGTCTGTGTGTATGTGTGTGTGTGTGTGTGAGTGTGTGTGTGTATGTGTGTGTATGTGTGTGTGAGTGTGTGTGTGTGTGTGTGTGTGTGTGTGTGAATGAGTGTGTGTGTGTGTGTGTGTGTGTTTGTGTATATCTTTTGCTACTAGCGCACAAAGGAATTTAAACTGCGCACCGAAGGTTGTGATGCAGATGGTGTTGACAACGTGGAGTTTGCAATGATTTGTCTGCAGATTTTAGAACTGGCTTAGTTATACTGTTTTTATTGAAGAAATTATTCAGTGCGCACATGTTGTCACTGCAAAAATTGCACAGCGCAGGATTTTTGCGCACACCGGTCATTACAGGGAACATAGGACAGGGGATGTGCAGGGTCGCAGGGAGAGATCAGAAATGAGAAAGTATCTCTTTTCGTTTCAAGCTGGCTGATAAGAGTTGCACAGGTTACTTTCACCCTCTGCTGACAGCGTTCCTGTCCTCACCAATTACTGGAGGCAAGCAAACAGGGCAGTTGGGAGGGGGCCTGAAATCCCATTTATTGGTGAATTGGCAAACAAGCTTAAGAACAACAATAAAAGATGAACAAAGAGTAGCTATTAAATGTAAACACTGCAGCATAAACCAAAGGCCAGCAGACTTATGACACAAGACTGCATTAGAACGGAAACCTTTTTAATCAGACTGTGGGTTTACATTGAATTAAAATGAAATTGAGCAGCACCCAGCCAGTTTGTTTTGGAATAGAATCCTCAATAGCAGGCAGAGCAAGGGCCTGACAGATAGCATTTAAGCAGCAAACATTTTCATGAGATAGTTTCTGTTACAGTCTGCGCAATAACCCTGTTACCTATCTCTCCCTATGAAGGGAGTGAGTTTTACAGCCTGGGTTAGATTTAATCCCATAATCTTTTTGACAGCTAGCCAAGGTTTCAGGAGGAAGAAAGCTTCTTAGCTGCTTTGAAAATCTCTCCTAAGATCAGACATTGATCCTTGGATAAGACCAGGAATTTACTTAAAGATATCCAATTATCTTAAAATTTCATCTGATTTTTTTTCTCTCTAAAAAGATAAAGAGTTAGGGAATTGCAGTCATTTTGAAGTGACACCAGCATTAAAGTGTGGACATGTGAATGCACTATTTTAATGACAGTGTTAATCCATTCAAGATGGAAAGATAGGAATAGAGCCCGATAGCAAGAGTAATACAAGAATAAATGGCGCAGATTGCTATCGTGCGAGATCGTTGTCTGCATACAAGGCAGATTTATACTCTGAGCAAGCCTGGCCAATCAGTGATCAAACCAATCAGCCGACTGAATGCTGTGTATAGAAAACAGGGTTTCATTGACAAGGCAGGTGGTGCAGACTCTCCACCAACCCCATCCCTTCTGGCAAATGCCCGAAGTCGAACCAGACTGCTTGCAACTTGGGCATCATCCTGGCCCCCTAACTGAGCTTCAGCCATGTGTCTGCTCTATGCCCAAAGCCACCTATGTCTACCTTTGTAATATAGATTCATACAAACAGGTGCAGGTCGTTTGGCCCTTGGAGCCTGCCCCATCATTCATAATGGTCATTGTTATTCCTCCACTCTCTCTCCACATCATTTGCTGCCGTTAAAGAAAAGATAAGCTTTATTTGTCACAAGTGCTTTGAAATATCAAAACATACAGTGAAATTTTTTACATTAATGACCAACACAGTCCAAATATGTACTGGGGGCAGCCCGAAAGTGTCAAGATCAAGACTGTTTAATCCCATTTCCAGACTACAAGAATAAAGGAGAACAAAATAATTGTTACTCTGGATCTCATGCAGCACCATAAAATCACAATAAGATAAAGAACACAATAATAAAAAAACACAATAAATCTGTACATAAGATAGCTTATATACATAGATTGATTATATGTCCTAAACCAATGTTAGGCACAGAGTGTCTGTACATAAGGTGACTCTGGAATTTGGGAGGAAATCGGAGCACCTGAAGGAATCCCATGCACAGTGAATGTAGGCAGTTGGAAAAGCAGAAGAGCAGGACCTCGAGGTAGTAATCTCTTGATTACTCCCAGTGCCACACGTTAGTCAGGGCAGGAATAGGATGATAGTCAGGAATGAATGAATAGCTGAGGAACTGGCGTAGGGGACAGGCAGTTGGTATACTAGTAGATGCATTGTGTAATGAGACTATGAGGAAGAACAGGAAGATGATTGGGCAAATTTGCAGTCAGTGGACTGAAGGTGATTTTTTGAATGCACGCAGTATATGGAATAAGGTAGATGATCTTGTAGCGCAGTTAGAGATTGGCAGGTCTGCCATTGTGGGCATCACTGAGCTTAACATCCAAGGGTACATATTGTATTGAAAGGACAGTCAGGTAGGCAGAGGCAGTAGGGTGGCTCTGTTGGTAAAAAGTGAAACTAAATCCATAGAGTTGAGGTTAGAAACTGCAAGGGTAAAAACACCCTGATGGGAATTATGTATAGGCCTCTGATCAGTAGCCAGGAAGTGAGATATAATTTACAATGAGAGACAAAAAGGGCATGCAAAAAGGACAATGTTACAGCAGTCATGGGGGATTTCAATATGTGGATAGATTGGGAAAATCAGGTTAGTGATGGACACCAAGAGACAGACTTTGTAGGATGCCTACGAGATGCCTTTTTGGACAACTTGGGTTGAGTTCACTAGAGGAAAGGCAATTCTGATTGGATGTTGTGTGATGAACCAAATTTGATTAGGGAGTTTAAGGTGAAGGAACCCTCATGAGGTAGTGATCATAATATGATAGAATTCACCCTGCCATTTGAGAGAAAGAAGATAAAGTCAGATGTATCAGTACTACAGTGGAGCAAAGGGAATTAGAGACATAAAAGAGGAGCTGGCCACAGTTGATTGGAAGGGGACACAGGCAAGGATGACAGCAGAGCAGCAATGGCTGGAGTTTCTGGGGGCAACTTGGAAGGCACAGGAGAGATACATTCCAAAGATAAGAAGTATTCTAAAGGGAGGATGAGGCAACCACCACTGAAAAGGGCAGGCAAAGACTGCATAAAAAGGTAAAGAAAAGGCATACAACAGAGCAAAAATTGGTGAACAATTAAAAGATTGGGAAGCTTTTAAAAAACAACAGAAGGCAACTAAAAAGCCATAAGAAGAGAAAAGTTAAAATATAAAGGTAAGCTAGACAATCATATAAATGACGATACCAAACATATTTTCAGATATATGTGGCACTAAAGATCCCAACACACAGTTATACTAAGATAAGGAATGTCTACCATTCCATGACCAGACCACATTTCAGTAAATTGGATCACTTGGTTTTCCTTCTCCTACCAGCGTACAGGCAGAGGCTAAAGGGCAAAGCTCCAGAGATCAGAAAAACAAAGATGTGGCTGTGGAAGGCAGAGGAGTGGCTATGGGATAGCTTTGTATTGGTGGGATGGGCTGTGTTCAAGGACTCATCTAGAGATCTGAATGAATACACCATGGTTGTCATGGACTTTATTAAAACAGCTGAAGATGGGTGTGGCTCCACAAAATCATTCAGAGTCTTCCCCAACCAGAAGCCCTGGGTGAACCATGAGATCTGCAATCTGCTGAGGACCAGGTCAGAGGCGTTCAAGTCAGTGACCAAGAAAGTTACAAGCGGTCCAGGTATGATCTCTGGAAAGCCCTCTCATGGGTGAAGTGGCAATTCCGGACTAAACTTGAATTAACTTGATGTTCGACAGCTGTGGCAGGGCTTGAATACACCACCTCTTAAAAAGTTAAATCAGCAACATAGGTGACAATTTGCTTCCAGATGAACTATGTGTCTTCTATACTGGCTTTGACTGTCAAAGCATGGAGGAACCATCACATACTCCCACAGCCCCCGATAATCCTGTGGTCTCATTCTCTGAGGCTGACATACAAGCAGTCTTCAGGAGAGTGAACCCATAAAAAGCATCCAGCCCAGACGGGGTGTCTAGCCAAGTACTAAAATCCTGTGCTGATCAACTGTCTGGAGTGTTCACTGAGATCTTTAACCTCTCGCTTCAGCAGTCTGAGGTACCACCTGCTTCCACCAGGCTTCAATTATACCAGTGCCTAAGAAGAACATGGTAACCTGCCTCAATGATTATCATCCTGTAGCACTTACATCCTCAGTGGTGAAGTGTTTTGAGAGGTTTGTGATGAAACATATCAACTTCTGCCTGAGAAACAACTTAGATCCACTCCAATTTGCCTACTGGAGCAACAGATCCACCAAAGATGCCATCTCATTGGCTCTTCAATCAACCTCGGAACATCTAAACAGCAAAGATGCATACAGCAGGATGCTCTTTATCAACTACAGCTCAACATTCAGTACCATCATCCCCTCAAAACTAATCAATAAGATTCAAGACCTTGGTCTCAATACCTCCTTGTGTAATTGGATCCTGGATTTTCTCACTTGCAAACCCCAGTCAGTTCGGATAGGTAACAATATCTTCTCCATGGTCTCTATCAGCACAGGTGCATCACAAGGCCGTGTGCTTAGACCCCTGCTCTACTCACTTTACCCTTTGACTCAGTGGCTAAGTGCAGCTCCGGTGCTATATTCAAGTCTGATGACACCACTGTTATAGACTGGATCAAAGGAGGGAGATTGAAAATCTGGCTGAGTGGTGTCAGAAGGACAACCTCATATTCAATATCAGCAAGACCAAGATTATTGACTTCAGGAGGAGGAAACCGTAAGCCCGTAAGCCAGTCCCCATTGGGGGGATCGGAGGTGGAGAGGGTCAGCAACTTTAACTTCCTCAGTGTTATCATTTCAATGAACCTGACCTGGGCCCAGCATGTAAGTGCAATTATGAAGAAAGCACGGCAGTGTCTCTGCTTCCTTTAAAGTTTGTGAAGAATCAGCATGACATCTAAAAATTGGACAAACCTCTATAGATGTGTAGTGGAGAGTATATTGACTGGCTGCGTCACAGCCTGGTGTGGACACATCAATGCCATTGAACAGAAGATCCTACAAAAAGTAGTGGACATGGCCCAGTCCATCACAGGTAAAGCCCTCCCCACCACTGAGCACATCTACACAGAGCGCTGTCGCAGGAAAGCAGCATCCATCATCTGGGACCCCCACCATCCTGCTCTCTTCTTGCTGCAGTCATCAGGAAGAAGGTACGGGAGCCTCAGGACTCACGCTACCCGGCTTAGGAATAGTTATTGCTCTTCAACTAAAGGGGATAACTTCACTCAACTTCACTAGCCTCATCATTGAAATGTTCCCACAACCCATGGACTCACTTTCAAGGACTCTTCATCTCATGTTCTTGATATTTATTGCTTATTTATATATGTATTTATTATTTATTTATTTATTGATTGGTTTTTGTATTTGCGCAGTTTGTTGTCTTTCATTGATTCTGTTCTGGGTTTATTGAGTATGCCTGCAAGGCGAGGAATCTCAGGCTTGTATGTGGTGACATATATGTACTTTGATAATAAATGTACTTTGAACTCTAAAGAGTAAAAGATGGACAAGAATAGATATTGGACCGCTGGAAAATTTCACTGGACAGTTAGTAATGGGGGACAAAGAAATAGTGGATGAACTTAATATATATTTTGTGTCTGTCCTCGTGGAAAACACCAGCTGTATGCCAGAAATTTGAGAATGTGGGAGGCAGAAGTGAGCCTAGTTGTTACTACTAGGCAGAAGTTTCTTGGAAACTGAAAGGTCTGAAGGTAGACAAGTCACCTGGACCAGATGGACTACACCCCAGGGTTCTGAAAGAGGGAACTGAAGAGATAGTGGAGGTGTTAGTAATGATCTTTCAAGTATCACTAGATTTTGGAATAGTTCCGGAGGACTGGAAAATTACAATGTCACTCCACTCTTTAAAAAGGGAAGGAGGCAGAAGAAAGGGAATTCTAGACATGTTAGTCTGACTTCAGTGGTTGGGAAGGTGTTGGAGTCCATTATTAAGGATCAGGCTTCAGGTTACTTGAAGGCACATGATAAAATTGGCTAAAATCAGCATGGTTTCCATGGTCAGCAAGAGGAAATCGTGTTGGAACTCTTTGAGGAAATGACAGGCAGCAGAGACAAAAGAGAGTTAGTGAACATTATTTACCCAGATTTTCTGAAGGCAATAGACAAGGTGCTACACATGATTCTGCTTAAAAAGATAAGGGCCCATAGTATTACAGGAAAGTTTCTAACATGGATAGAAGATTGGCTGACTGGCAGGAGGCAAAGAGTGGGATCAAAAGGGGCCTTTTTTGGTTGGTTGTTGGTGACTTGTGGTGGTCCACCGTGGTCAGTATTTGGACCATTTCTTTTCACGTTATATGTCAATGATTTGGATGATGGAATTGATGGCCAAGTTTACGGACAATATGAAGAGGGGTAGGTAGTGTTAAGGAGTCAGGAAGACTGCAGAAGGACTGAGATAGATTGGGAGAAAGGGCAAAGAAATGGCAGATGGAATATAGTGTAGGGCAGTGTTTGGTCAGAGATGCAAAGAAACCTGTGAGGCAATGGAGAGGGCCCAGAGGGGGTTCACGAGATTGATTCTGGGAATGAAAGGGTTCCTGTATGAAGTGCATTTCAGCATATGAAGCCTGTATTCACTGGAGTTTAGAAGTATGAGGGGGGTGTCATTGAAACTATTGAAGGCTTAGAGAGAGTGGAGTGGAAAGGATGTTTCCTATAGTAGGTGAGTCTAGGACCAAGCGGTGAATTTGTGGAACTCAGTGTGGTGGACAGTTATGGAGGCCAAGTAATTGATCATATTTCATGTGTTGATAGGTTCTGGATTAGTCAGAGCATCAAAGGTTACAGGAATAAGTCAGGAGAATGGGATTGGGGGATAATAAATCAGACACGGTGGAATGGCGGAGTAGACTCGATGGCCTAATTCTGCTCATATATCTGATGCCTTATGAAGTAATGTCTTCATCCCAGTCTGAAACTTCTTACCCAATATCCCGGGACTCCCATATCCCGAAACAACGAAGTGGTACTATTCCTCCGAAGTGCGATTTCCGTGTTAAAAGTTGCTTCCCTACCTGAAACAGGCAGTCGTTGTGTCTATCTATTTGAAGATTCTTGGCAAGAGTGAATGGAGAGAACAGCATTGATGCCTTTATTGGGTAGATTGATAAGTACAAGGTTTTGGCAGTGAGGTGAAATGAATTAACCTGAAAAACAGCTTCTATGGAGGTTAAACAATGGAATAGCATAGAACATGAATACCCTCCTGTACTGGTATATTGGATAGGTATATGGACAGGAAAAGAATGGAGGGTTACGTATGAGAATACACTTCCCTGCCTAGACCAGTTTTCGACAGATGAAATCAGGATTCAACACCTTGGAAGGAGAGAGAAGAGGACCTAGATAATCTACTTTATAGAACAGAGAACATAATGGCACAGGGACAGGCCCTTTCACCCACGATGTCTATGCCTACCATGATGCCAAATTAAACTAATCTCTTCTGCCTGTACATGGTCCATATCCCTCCATTCCCTACATATTCATGTATCTGTCTAATAGCCTCTTAAATGTCTCTATTGTATCAGCCCATTCCAGATATCTACCACTCTCTGTGTAATAAAACTTGTCCTGCAATCTCCTTTAAACTTTCTTCCTCATTCTCCTCTTGGGTTTATTCCTCTGCAGCCCCTTCTCAAATTCAGAGTGTGGGACAATTGTGGTTTCAAGAAGCACTTTGGGTTGCCGAGAGATGGATTTTCATTTGTTCTGCTCGCCCCCTGCCCCTCTAACGCTTACCTTTCACATTGTGAAGGGCCCATTGGCAGATGGGGCCCAGGTGCAAATGCTGATACCGGTTTCTCTTTCAAGATCCTGCTGAATAAGTGCTCGGCATAAGCATGATCTTTTCTAGTAGATCAGAAGTGAGCATGGGCAGTTTGTGTCGCCTGTAGATTCAGAGCCAAGACTGCAGATAAACTACAATCATCATCAGCCTACAATGATAGCCGGAATGGGCGGGTTCTCTAATGACAAGAGGCTGGGCTTGTATCCACTGGAGGTTAGAAAAATGAACAGGGAATTGCTTGAAGCATACAATAGCCTAAGGGGGCATGACAGGGTGGATATGCAGAGCACGTTTCTTCTTATGGGGGAGTCTAGAAATGGAGGCCACTGTTTTCGATTAGAAGTCACCCAATTAAGACAGATGGGATTATGTTTTTGTTCAGAGTTGTGATTTCTTGGAGCTCTCTTCTGTTAAGGATGGTCAAAGCAGTCGAGGAATATCGTGAAGAGGTAGATGGATTCTTGATGTGCGAAGGGGTGAAAGCTCACCATGGGTAGGCAAGAAAGTGGAGCAGAGGTTGCAATCAGATCAGCCACGATCTTATTGAATGGCAGAGTAGGCTTGAGGAGTTTGATTTCTGCTCACATGTCATTTTTTCCAGTACTTTGCTGAGACCTTTGACTAAGTTGTTACTTAAAGCAGGGTTTGAGTAACTTTTTACTGACTGGGTGAAGTAGGTGGTTAAAGCAGGCTGAGGTACACGAGTTACAAATGAATAATACATGACACTGAAAAGAAGCAATGTCCTTTAAGATGAGTTCTATTGATTTCATGTTGTACTGCACATACTGCAGATTTGTGTGTTTTCTTACAAGTCTTACAAGTTTCAAAACAATCAATAAAAATCAGATAATCTTCATTCTGCGGAACAGAGGGAATTTCTGTGTAACCCACCATCCAAAATAAGCCAATACTGCTTTAAGTCCTGCCCTGCAAGCTTAATATCCCACAAAGATTTACTTCACAGAAACAATATCTCTTCACGGCATACATCATGAATATCGTCAAGGTGACTGGATTATATATTTTCATGGAAAAACAAATGCAAAGAAAAATGGGAAATGTGGAATCAGGTGCATAAGGAAATGTGAACTGAACTCATTTGCTGTGTTTGCATGAACTTAATAAAACAAATCTGTTCACCAGTTGTAGACTTCACTGTTAGGTCCAGCACTTATTCTCATCCAGCATCACCCAACCCCCAACCTCACAGGTTTTCTGGGTCATTTGCTATTTAAGTGAAGAGTTAAGTGTCAATTTTCAGGAAATGTAGAGAAGGGTTAACCCAAATGAGTCGGAAATGAGTAACAGGTAATTCCTGTTAGCTGAGTGGAGACCAGGAAGTGCCTGCATGTGCAGACCTGACAAGATCAACCCCCCCCCCGCCCGCCTCATTATGGCCGGCACCCCAATGGCCCAGAGCAACGCGGATGGGTCCAGTGGAACTTCTCAATGAGTGATGGATCCAAGGTGAAACTGGACTGCACCCAAGACCTCACCTCCAAGCTGTACCCTTCCCAGTTGACAGGCACTATATACCCCATTCACGACAACGTGAATCAACACTGGACCACCTTCCAGCATCCTAGGTTCCAGAGGTGCCGGCTCAGATGGGTTGAGTGGTCCATGGATAACGGGCTTCAGTCAGTACTTGTGGAAGGTAGGTGTGTTCCTGAGGAATGGTAGGTAACTATGTTGATGTGATAGGTAATCTTAAAGAGACCAATGAACTGGAGCAAGTGTCTCCGGGTGTTGGTACACAGGAGCAGATCTCGGCTGGGCAGCCAGACACGGTCCCCAGGCCAAAGTATTCTGGATGGGCATCACTGGTGGTTAGGTGGCAGCAGTAGGCACAGTTGGCAGCTAGGATGGCCCTCTGTGCCCTCTTCCAAGCATTCCGGCAGTGGCTAACTAGGACCCTGGCAGAGGGAAAAATGGGTGTTGGTAGTCATGAAACACTTCAAAAGGTGGCAGAGGAGGTGTGTAGATTGTAGGACAGTTCAGCCCAGAATAGATACTTCTTCCATGTGGAAGGGTTAGAGGTGGTGAATCATTGCAGAATCTTCTCCACTTGCTGATTGGCTCTTTCTGACTGACTACTGGCCTGCAGATGTAACAAAATGCATTGATGAAGGAAGAGCAGTGGATGTAGCATATATGGATTTCAGTAAGGCATTTTATGTGGTTCCCAATGTGAGGTTCTTTCAGAAGGTAAGGAGGCATGGGATTCAAGGAGCCTTTGCTTTGTGGATCCAGAATTGGCTTGCCTTCAGAAGGTTGTAGATGGTTTATATTCTGCATGGAGGTTGGTGACCAGTGGTGTACAACAGGGATCTGTTCTGGAACCCTTCCTCTTTTTGATTTTTATAAGTGATCCAGATGAAGAAGTAGAAGGGTGGGTTAGTAAGTTTGCTAATGACACAAAGGTGGGGGGGTGTTATGGATAGTCTGGAGGGTTGTCAGAGGTTACAATGGGACATCAATAGGATGCAGAACTGGGCTAAGAAGTGGCAGATGGAGTTCAACCCAGATAAGTGTGAAGTGGTTCATTTTGGTAGGTCCAGTTTGAAGACAGAATATACTATGAAAGTTAAGACTCTTGGCAGTATAGAGGATCAGAGAGATTTTGGGGTCCGAGTCCATAGGACACTCAAAGCTGCTACGCAGGCTGACTCTGTGGTTAGGAAGGAATATGGTGTATTGGCCTTCATCAACCATGGGATTGAGTTCAAGAGCCGTGAGGTAATATTACAGCTAAATAAGACCTTGGTCAGACCCCACTTGGAGTACTGTGTTCATTTCTGGTCACCTCACTACAGGAAGGATGTGGAAGCCATAGAAAGGGTGCAGAGGAGATTTACAAGGATGTTGCCTGGATTGGAAAGTATGCCTTATGAGAATAGGTTGAGTGAACTCGGCCTTTTCTCCTTGGAGCGACGGAGGATGAGAGGTGACTTGATAGAGGTGTACAAGACGATGAGGGGCATTGATCATGTGGATAGTCAGAGGCTTTTTCCCAGGGCTGAAATGGCTAACACAAGGGGGCATAGTTTTAAGGTGCTTGGAAATAGGTACCAAGCGGATGTCAGAGGTAGGTTTTTCACACAGAGAGTGGTGGGTGAGTGGAATGCACTGCCAGTGACGGTGGTAGAGGCGGATACAACAGGGTCTTTTAAGAGACTCTTAGAGAGATACATGAAGCTTAGAAAAATAGAGGGCAGTTTCTAGAGTAGGTTACATGGTCAGCACAACATTGTGTGCTGAAAAGCCTGTAATGTGCTGTAGATTTCTATGTCTTATGTTCTATGATAGCCAGAGGGCAAACTCACTGAGGTACAGGGGAGGGACCAGAAAGCTTGCCTGTAGTGGGAGATGAATTCTGGGCCCCATTCCACTGAATATCCTGAGAGAAGCTGTGGAGGTGAACTACATGTTGGAGAAACAAGTCTGCCATCTCAGTAGCTGACGGAAGTTTGGGGAGGGCAATGAATTGGGCTACCTTGGAGAACTGGTCCATCACTGTCATGATCACCATGGCCTCATCGGAAAGTGGCAAACCCGTGATGAAATCCATGGTGACGTGGGACCACGGGCAACGAGGGACTGGAAGAGCCTGCAGAAGCCCAGAAAGCCACATGTAGGAGAAGGGTAGGCATCAATGAACTGGTGTACATCTGTGATCATGGTGGGCCACCAGAAGCAGCATTGCAAAAAAGCCAAAGTCTGCCAATAGCCTGGATGGGTGGAAAGGGGTGAGGATTAGCCTCACCAGAGTGCTTCAGAGTGCATGGACGCTGGTGTGTATATGCGGTTGACAGCAGTGTTGGCCAGAGCCAGCTTGTGCAATAGAGCCTAGTGGGTCTGGTCCTCAAGCATCAGGGTAAGGATCTTAGAGGATGGAATGATGGGCTGCGGGTCAATATCCATTTCTGCTGGATCGACCTGTCATGACAAGGCGTCCAACTTCATGTTCTTGGAGCTGGGTCAGTAGGACATGATGAAGTTGAATTGCTTGAAGGAGAGGGCCCAGTGAGGCTGATGAGGGTTGAGTTGGACTGTTGTATGGTTATGAGGTTCTGGTGGTCAGGTAGATCAGGAAGGGCTCGGTGTTTCCCATCAGCCAACGTCTCCATTCCTCCAAGGCCCATTTAATGGTGTTTATCTCCCTGTCTCCTACTGCATAACGGCACTGTGTAGAGTTGAACTTAAGGTGCCTATTTAAAGTATTCACCACCCCCCCCCCCCCCGGAAGTGTTCATGTTTTATTGCTTTACAACATTAATTAACAGTGGATTTAATTTGGTTTTTTTGACACTGATCAACAGAAAAAGACTCTTTCATGGCAAAGTAAAAACAGATCTCTACAAAGTGATCTAAATTAATTATAAATACAAAACACAAAATAATTGATTGCATAAGTAGTCACCATCCCCTCTCTAAAATGACACACCAAATCATCACTGGTGCAGCCAACTGGTTTTAGAAGTCGCATAATTAGTTAAATGGAGATCTACTTTTAGAGACCTGTGGGCAGTCAAGGTGTTTCAATAGATTGTAGTAAAAATACACCTGCATCTGGAAGGTCCAACTGCTGGCCAGTCAGTATCCTGGCAAAAACGACACCATGAAGACAAAAAAATCACTAAGCAACTCTGCGAAAAGCTTATTGAAAAGCACAAGTCAGGAGATGGATACAAGAAAATTTCCAAGTCACTGAATGTCCTTGGAGTACGGTTAAGTCAATCATCAAGAAATGGAAAGAATATGGCACAGCTGTAAATCTGTCTTGAGCAGGCTGTCCTCAAAAACTAAGTGACCGTGCAAGAAGAGGAATAGTGAGGGAGGCCACCAAGTGATCTATGACAACTCTGGAGGAGTTACAAGCTTCAGTGGCTGAGATGGGAGAGACTGCGCATACAACAACTGTTGGCCGGGGGGCTTCACCAGTTGCAGCTTTATGGGAGAGTGGCAAAGAGAAAGCCACTGTTGAAAAAACACTCACATGAAATCTCTGAAATGATTGACTGGCTACCAAACATCAAGAGAACACAACAGCTTTGGTCAATTGCATGGATAGAAACAGTTCAAGTTCTTTAAATGCTACACTGTGCATGATTCTAATTTACTTGACTGTTATACATTACTCTTAAAAAGGGTCCAGAGTGTCTAAGTTGACATACAATTGACAGAGTGACAGGGTGGTAAGTCAAGTGCTGTTTGAAGTTTAGCCAACTATTTAACTGTTTTGCACATGAACAGTTTAAAAACCCTTTTTAAGGCGTTGTGCTACTTCTGGAAATGAATGGAATTGGCCTGTTGTTGGTCCTATTCTTATAGCGGAGTCTAGTAAATTTTTACAGAAATTGCTGTTCGTGTACTTGCCACTCAGGGTTGTAAAGATGAAAATTTATGTGAATGCTGATCGTAATGTCTGTAGAGTCTTTGCAGCGCCCTGCAGCTTCCTGTGAAGGCAGGTCTGCCATTAAGTTTACTAGGTCTTAGAATGAGAGGTAACCTGATGGAAAAACATACATTTCTGAAAGAGGTGATAGGATAGATGTGTAGGGGAACTTTTCCCTGCCTCAGGAGTCTAGAAACAGGGCCCACAGTCTCAAACTGCAGGCTAGGACATTTGGAGTGAAATGAAGAGATATTTCTTCAGACAAAGGCTAGAGAATCGTGGAGCTTTTGCAAGGCTCAGACACTGACTGCATTCAAAACACAGATCAATAGATTTCTGGATATTAGCAGAATCAAGGATGCAGGAATAAGACAGGAAAGAGGCGTTGAGGTAGATGATAAACTGGTGGAGGAGGCTCAAGGGGCTGAATAGCCTCCTGCTAATATTTCTTGTGCTCTCTGCTATCTAAGGTCAATAGCAAGAAGAGAGCTTCCAGTAAAGCATTCTGTATTGAAAGCAATCAATTCCCAGCTAAACATCAGTGAGTGGTATTGTGATGATTTCAAAGTCATTCTGCATGATTCACGCCATTCTGAAAGATGCATAAACACCCATGCATAATATAATGAGGGATAAAAAAGTCACTGACCTTAGATTCAAGGAAGTATTTTTGGAAGAATTTTACATCCTTTATATTTCCATCCAATTCTCCTCCTACAAGAGGGTGAGTTTCCACCAGGAGTAACTGGAGATCTAACTCTCAAACCACTCAGGAGATCCTGAATTTCAATAAATGGGTTGAGGTCTGGAGCTTCTAAGCTATGCTTTGACTGGTCTGAAATCACTGGCACAGTTGTAGAGTCATCAGCACGGAACAAAGCCCTTCAGCCCACTTGTGCATGCTGACTGTGACGTCCAGCAAATAGACCCATTTGCTGATGCTTGGGCAGTAACCCTCTGAACTCCTACGCGTCTTTTCAATGTGATTACTGGACCTGCCCTCACCACCACCTCTGGCAGCACATTCCACATAAGCACCACCTTCTGCGTGAAGAAGCCATGCCAAACCCCTTCAAATCTATCACCTCTCTAACTGTTGCTTCTACAGGACAGATATCAAAGTTCAAAATTAATTTATTATCAATGTACATATACTGAGATTAATTTTCTTAATAAATCCAATAACCATAATAGAATCAATGAAAGACTGCACCAACAGGCCAGACAACCAATGTGCAGAAGACGACTAACTGTGCAAATACAAAAAGAAAAAAAGAAATAATAGTAATAATAAATAAACAATAAATATTGAGAACATGAGATGAAGAGTCCTCATAAGGAGGTGGAGCTAAGATGTCACCACAGGGCAGCTTCTTCGAGCTCATCTGCGAAACAGCTTAATTTCTTCTCTGTAATGTCTCTTTTTCCCTTTTCAAGATGGGTGGGGTTCTGTGAGAGTCTGTGATCTACAGCTGCACTCAATCTTTACGACGGTGTTTCCTGCTCCCAGAGCTTACCAACTGCTTTTTGATATCCCCAGGATGCGGCCTGGAAGATACGCACCTTTGAGGTAAGGCCCTGTGGCCCTGTGGACGAACTGATTCCATGATTGAAACGTCATGGGAGAAATGGAACATCGCGAACAGTGGATCTCTCTCTCTCCCTCTCTCCCCCAACCACCCCCACCCTTTCCCCCTCTCCCCCCACTCTTTCACCCCTCCTCCTCCATACCTCATTCCATACCAGGCTGTGATGCAGCCTGTCAGTATACACTCCACTACACATTTATGGAAGTTTGTCAAAATTTTAGATTTTTTACCCTAACCCTAACTCAGTGAATTCTTGCATCTAATGAGACAGTGTACATCTGCTTAAAGATGTTCAGATTGCCTTCAGAACCTTGCATAAAAACAAGAAACAGCAGGAGTGGGTCATTCAGCCTCTCAGTCCTGCCCCAGCATTCATCATGATCATGCCTGATCATCTAGTCTAGTGCCTGATAAAAAGATTAGCTACTCGCCTTTGTTGTCTGATGCACAGGGAGCTAATGCTGAAGCCATATCAAACACGAATTAGGCCGCAAGTAGAGTACTTTGCGCATTTCTAATTGCCACACTACAGGAAAGATGAGATAACAGTAGAGAGTGTGTGTCATCGCTGATTAACTGGACTCTGACGATTTGTACTCGTTCCTCAATCACACTTCATTTACTTGTGTGCAAGGAGAACAGCTGTCACCAAACCGTTCTGAAGTCTGAACAAAGAAATGTCATTTTTATACAGGAATTGACTAGTTGGATGCAGATATTGATTCAATAGAAACTTTGTGCATTTCTGAATCTTATCACTTGTATATTTAAATAGCAATCATAATACATATTTCAGGCATTAATAAACAATTAAATATATGTGTTAAAGGCCAATAATACTTGAGAATTGATAAATATCCAATAGTAAGTGTTGTCCCAGAATCCTTAGCAATACACACAAAATACTGGAGGTATCCTGCAGGTCAGGCAGCATCAATGGAAATGAAAAGATAGTCGATGTTTCAGGCTGAGAAGGAATGGGGAAGATGTCTGAATGAAAAGGCGTGGGGAGATGGGAAGGAGGCTAGCTGGAAGGTGATAGGTGAAGCCAGGTGGTTGGGAAAGGTCAAGGCTGAAGAAGAAGGAATCTGATAGGAGAGGAGGGTGGACCATAGGAGAAAGGGAAGGAGGAGGGGACCCAGGGGGAAGTAATATGCAGGTGAGAAGCGGTTAAGGTCAGAGTGGTGAATAGAGGAAGGTGGGGGGAGAGGGAATTTGTTTACCGGAAGCCATGGACCAACACATTGGAACAGGAATGTGAATGGGAATTAGCTCAGCATGTAAGGCAGCATTTATGGAGTTGACATTTTAGGCCAAGACTCTTCATCAGGACTGGTAAGGAAGGGGGAAGATGCTGGAATAAGAAGGTGAGGGAGGGGTGTGGAAGGAATACAGACTGGAAGGTGATAGGTGAGACCAGGTGAGGGGAAAGGTTGGTGAGTTGGGAAGGGGGGATGAAGTGAAGAGCTGGGATGGGATAAGTGGAGAAGTAAAGGACTGAAAAAGAAGGAATCTAATAGGAGAGGAGAGTAGACCATGGAAGAAACGGAAGGAGGAGGGGACCGGGGGAGTTGATGGGCAGGTGAGGAGAAGAGAATGGGTAAGAGGGGACTCAGAATGGGGAATGAAGGCAAGAGAGAAGGGAAGGGGAGAGAAATCACCAGAAGTGTGAGAAATCCAACTTGAGTGTGGCCTCATTGTTGCAGTAGAGGAGGCCATAGACGGACATTTTGGAATGGTAATGGGAAGAAGGATTAAAATGGATGGCTACTGGGAAATCCCACCTATTATGGCAGACCAATTGAATGTGTTCGGCAAAGTGGTCTCACAATCTATTGTCAGGTCTCACACTTGTTCTGCTGACAGGGATATGTGCCAGAAGGGAGATCAGTGGGGACAAGGGAATTGCACAGACAGCGATCCCTGCAGAAGGTGGAGTGGGGAAGAGGGAAAGTTGTGTTTAGTGATTGGGTCCCATTGAAGATGGCAGATGTTGCTGAGAATGATGTGCTGGTTGCAGGACAAGAGGAACTCTGTCTCCGATAAGGTTGTGGAAAGGTGGGATGAGGGTGGATGTCTGGGAAATGGAGAAGATAGAGATGAGGGCAGCATCAATGGTAGAGTAAGGGAACCCCTGTTCTTTGAAGGAGGAGTGTAAGAACTCAAAGGTTCGGGAATGCCAAACCTCAACCTGAGAACAAATACGGAGAAGATGGAGGAACTGGGAAAAGGGAGTAGCATTTTTATGAGTGACAGGGTGGGAAGAGGTGTTATCAAGTTATCTATGAGAGCTAGTGTGTTTATAAAAGATATCCATAGATAGAAACAAAGTGATCGAGAAGGAAAGAGAGCTGTGAGAGGTAGACCAAAGGCAGAATGGAATTTGATGGCAGAATGGAAGTTGGAGGCAAAGTTTATGAAATTGACGAGCTCAGCATGGGTACAGAAAGATTTGGGGAGCCTTACCAGTGTAGGCTTGGAACATGAACTGTTCCACATATCCTTCTCACGCATCTTTATCTTGACCTTGGTTCCCAGACTTGTTCAGAAAGACTGTACAAAGGAAAGTTAGTTAGAGTAAGTTTAACAGAGCTCAATAACATTATGAAGTTATGGACAGGGTGAACATAAAAGGCACCTTGGCAGAGAGACCAGGAACTAGACAGAAAAGACTTAAAGGTGAGACAGAAGCGGAGAGAACAAAATATTTTATAATACTGTAAGTGGTGGAGGTTTGGAACTCACCACCTGAAACCATTCCCAAACTGAAAGGTGCTAAATGAACAACTAGGATCTGTAACCTGCAATTCAATGGACTGAGAATTGGGAAGTGGGTTTCCATTCAGTGCACCTTGGACCAGCATGGGCACAACGAGCTGAATGGCCTCCTCTTGTGCTGAAAATGTCAATTATTCCACGACAGCAGAAAAGTTGGTTTGAGAGTAAAGCATAGGGAAAGCAAAAATAGGGGGTGGGGGGTGTGAATCGCAGGAAGTTATGGGATATTATAAATTCTTTGGCCATGAGTTATCTAGGTTGCCCAATTTATCATTTGTACATCTGAGTCAGAGATATTCGCTATGTGTACAAACTGACAATTCATACATTGTGCTCCCAAATGAAATTCAGCAAAAGTACACATTCTCACTTATGTGAGGCAATGAGAAAATCAGCTTCTTGAATGAAGGGACAATGTATCGATGTGTGTTATATAAATATTCATGAGCAAGCCATTTACACCTGCCAAGGTTCACTGCAGCTAGAGTCATTTATTCACTTTATCATCAGAAGTCAGCAAAAAGAGATAACAACAAATCATTTAAGCTCGATCTAACTGAAATTGACCTTTGCTACCATTCATACAGGCTCTGGGATGTTACTTTCTACATGGCTGCTCCATGTTTATTATTTAATTCGCAATCTAAGTGCAAATCCCACCATTCATTAATAGATTATTGGATAGATCAAGGGGTGAAGTGCCGACTGCTTCAGTATATCGAATGTTGCAAGGACTTCCCCACAGAAGATTATTTATAGAGAGCCACAAGAGCAGGCTTGGGGCTGAAATGGCCTCCCATTCTTCCCTTCCCTCAATCCTAAAATTTCCCTTGATGAGATTGCTGGGTTGTTGGGTTTAGATAGGACATTCAACCCCTTACACTGCTCCATCATTGCTGATCTGATTTTACCCGCAACCCAGCATTCCCACCTACCCGGGTAACCTTTCACCTCCTTGCTTATCATGAATCAATCCACCTCTGCCTGAAAAATATTTAAAGATTTTGCTTCCACTGTTCATTGAGAAGACTGTTCCAAGGATTCACAAACGTTGTAGAGAAGTAAAATTGCAGTCTTATTTGTTAAATGGGTGACTTGGTATTTTTAAAAAAATGATCCCAGGTCTAAATTCTCCCATAAGAGGCAATATTCTCTCTACATTCACACCCTGCCAAGAGCACTCAGCATATATGTTGCTGCAAGTTTTTTTTTATTGTACCTGAGCATGCATGTACTTGTGCATATGTCAATAAACTTGATATCTCTCTTTTCCAAACTCCAATGTATAACTTGCGTAGCTTGTCTAATCTTTCCTTCTGAGAGAATAACTGTCTATTTAATGGCTACATCATTTCACCCGATTGCTGACAATCACTTTCTTCCAACTATTGGCCTACCCCCATATTCTGCTATTGAGACAAACAATTTCTCTGACCTGAAATGTTTCCTTTCCCATGGATGCCACCTGACCTATTGAGTTTATTTCAACATTTTCTGTTTTTATTACCTCATAAGAGAACTGGAAGAGTAGGTCGTTGACACATGAAGCATATGCTTAGCAGATGGATTATTGTAAAGGCAATCTTTAACAATAAAAACAGCTCATACTCATATATAATCTTTAATGTCTCAAAGCAATTCACAGGAACTGACTCAGTTAATAATTGATGCTGATCCACACAAAGATGTAATAAGGTAGATGAATCGGTTACATAGGTAGGTCTTAATAAAGATCATAAAGATTATTTGGGTTTGCGTGGTTTATGGGTGTCACTTGCACTGTTCCCTCTAAGCGCGGATGCACAGCCGCGCGGTGACTAAAAATGATCCCGCGCACATAGCCTTTGTTGCCGCGCAGCTAGAATTTTCTTTAAAATGATGTTAATGTAATTTTGAAATTATTCTAACATCATTTTGAAATCTATGTCAATATAATTGTAATTATATTGTAATTAATATAATAATTACACTATATTACAATAATATAATGTAATTAATTATGCACTAATGAATATAATCCAGAAATTATCTCGATAAACATGTAACAACCTTTGCTTTGAACCATCTTAGAGCAGCAATGTATTTACATTGTCAGTTTTTCAAGTTGCAACACTGTTACAAATTGTAACAATAAACACAGAATGGAAGTCAGTAGCTCATTGTTAATAAACTGCTGGCCCATTGAGAAAGTTAAGACCGGTTCAATTAAGACATTTACTGATATGTTGAACTATGTGCTTAGAAACGAAGAATTTGAAGAACTGTCAATTCTTGTTGACATCGTTGGAACATTTCAAGCTTCTAGTGCTGACAGCAAATGTGGATTCAGTTTTATGAATTCAATCAAATGTAAATCCTGAAACAGACTAGAAGTGGAACATTTGGATGATCTAATGAGGATTAAGATGTATCTTTCATCTGGATGCAAAATTAATCTCGACAGTATTTATAGACATTGGATTTTTAATAAAGACAGATGAGAAAAATCTTATGAAACATGAAAAATTTTCTTTGTTGTACTGTATTTCATTATACCCTTCAGTTAATAAATAAAATCAAAAGTATGTGAGTTTTCAATTTTCATTCTAAATATTCATAGTATACATATTACAATAAAAAACATTTTAAGTGCCACACAGTTTTCAGGCCAATGGTTGGTCTGCACAGCTGTAAAAAAATTAGAGGGAATGTTGGTCACATGTACCAAGAACATTTCATACAGAATTACATCAAGGTAGTAAAAAAGAACATTTCAGGTAGTAAATGAAGAATATAGTGTTACAGTTACAAAACATAGAAAACCTACAGCACAATACAGGCCCTTTGGCCCACAAAGTTGTGCCGAACATGTCCCTATCATAGAAATTACTAGGTTTACCTATAGCCCTCCATTTTTCTAAACTCCATGTACCTATCTAAAAGTCTCTTAAAAGAGCCTATCCTATCTGCCTCCACCACCACCGTTGACGGCAGCCCATTCCACGCGCTCACCACTCTCTGAGTAAAAGATTTACCCCTGACATCTCCTCTGTACCAACTTCCCAGCACCTTAAATCTGTTTCCTCTTGTGGCAACCATTTCAGCCCTGGGAAAAAGCCTCTGACTATCCACACAATCAATGCCTCTCATCATCTTATACACCTCTATCAGGTCACTTCTCATCCTCCACTGTGCCAAGGAGAAAAGGCTGAGTTCACTCAATCTATTCCCATAAAGCATGCTCCCCAGTCCAGGCCACATCCTTGTAAATCTCCTCTGCATCTTTTCTATGGCTTCCACATCCTTCCTGTAGTGAGGCGACCAGAACTGAGCACAGTATTCCAAGTGGGGTCTGACCAGGGTCCTATATAGCTGCAACATTACCTCTCGGCTCCTAAATTCAATTCCACAATTGATGAAGGCCAATACACCTTCTTAACCACAGAATCAACCTGCGCAGCTGCTTTGAGCGTCCTATGGACTCGGACCCCAAGATCCCTCTGATCCTCCACACTGCCAAGAATCTTACCATTAATATTATATTCTGCCATCATATTTGACCTACCAAATGAACCACTTCACACTTACCTGGGTTGAACTCCATCTGCCACTTCTCAGACTAGGCGAAGGGTCTCGGCCCGAAACGTCGACAGCGCTTCTCCCTATAGATGCTGTCTGGCCTGCTGTGTTCCACCAGCATTTTGTGTTCGAATTTCCAGCATCTGCAGATTTCCTTGTGTTTGCCACTTCTCAGCCCAGTTTTGCATCCTATCAATGTCCTGCTGTAACCTCTGACAGCCCTCCACACTATCCACAGCATCCCAAACCTTTGTGTCATCAGCAAATTTACTAACCCATCGCTCCACTTCCTCATCCAGGTCATTTATAAAAATCACTAAGTGTAAGGGTCCCAGAACAGATCCCTGAGGCACACCACTGGTGACCAACCTCCATGAAGAAGAGAAAGTGCACCGCAGGTAGACAAATAACATTCAAAGGCCACAATGAGATAGACAGGGAGATCAAAAGTCTTATAACGGTGAAATAGAAGATATCCTTATCAAGTCAAGTCTAGTTTATTGTCATCTAACTATATGCATGTATATACTGTATATAACTATATAGAAATGAGACAACATTTCTCTGAACCAGGGTGTAAAGCACAGTATTACTCACCTTATACACAATAACTGATGGTAACAATAAAATCTATAGATGAAGCATGCATAAGTAACAAACTAAAGTGCATTAATATTAAATATTGTAAGGTACAGAACAGATTAACCAGTGACATTTCGAATATGATGCGGTAGGGAGTTCAGAAACCTGGGAGAAGAAACTATTTCCCATCTTGACCTTTTTTATGCATTGGAGTCTCCTGCCTGATGGTAGAAGGTCAAAGAGGAGGGATGGTAGAGAGACCCATATGATCCTCTCAGCTGTTCTCACAGTCCTTTGTAGGGACTTCTGGTCCAATGCTTGGCTGTCCCTATACCAGATGGAGATGCAACTTGTCAGGATGCTCTCAATGGTGCTCCTCTGAAACACAGTTAAGATGTGGGGAGGAGCCTTGCTTGCCTCAATCACCTTAGGAAGTGGAGGTGCTGCTGTGTCTTCTTGTTCAGGGAGGTGATATTAAAGGGACAAGTAAGGTCATCCGTGATGTGAACTCCCAGGAACTTGGTGCACAGAGGGGCCATGTATTCTTATGTCCAGAAGTATGTGCTCTTAAGCTTTTGTATCTTCTGCCTGACTGGAGAAGGGAGAAGAGAGAATGACTAGAGTGATGGGGCCCTTGATTATGTTGGCTAATTTCCCAAGGCAGCAGGAAGAGTAGATGGAGTAATAGAGGGGAGGCTAATTTCCAGTGTTCACAACTCTGCAATTTCCTGCAGCCCTTTGACATACCAAGTTGTGATGCATCAAGGCAGAACCATTTTTTATGGTGCATCTATCAAAATTGGTAAGATTCATCAGGGACATGCGGAATTTCCTTAGCCTTCTGAGGAAGTAGAGGGATTGGTGTGCTTTCTTCGGCAAAACAAAGTAGGTAGTATGAGACAGGCAAAGTGAAACACCAACTCAGTTTTCCTTGTTAAATGACCACAGTTTCAAGTCAAACTGTCAGCATTTATCCATTAAAGCAGAAGTCCCAGACTTACTGACAGATTTGGAACTCACTAGTAAAGAAGCTCAATCTTGATGAGATTCCCCAGAAATAAAAAAAACAGCTCTCAGATTGATATCTGATATAATTACCAAAAAGCGAGAAACTGCAGATGCTGGAAATCTTCAATAACAACTGAAAATGATGGAAACACCGCTGGAGCAAAATGAGTTCATATTTCAATTGATAAAAGGTCCTTGACCTGAAATGTTTTTCTCTTCACAGATGCTGACTGACCAACTGAGGATCTCCGACATTACTTGTGTTTGCTTTCAAACTGATGCAGGAGATTCATCCAGGTCAATTTCAATGGAGATTGTGGCTGCATGCACAAGAAAGCAGAGGTGAAGCCTCTGGGTGAATATTTTTAACATAGTGTTTCAACTTTTAAAAATAATTTAATCACTTTTAACTTTGAGAAATTATTAACCCCACTGGGATCCACAGGTTCAACGTCACCTGCTCTTCTCTAACCAGCTATACTTGGACATGTCAGGTCTCAATCTAAGCACTGCAGCTTGAAATATTAATATCTTTAGTAATCTATCAAATAAGTTCTTCTTTGAGGAAAAATTACTTACTGCCTAGGGAGCCAACCCCATTCCCCCATTCACAAACCACATGCTCCATGACATATTTGGCTAAATTGTGATGCTGACTCGTCAGTGATTCTATAAAGAATTTCTGACTATCTGCAGTACAGGCATCAGTATGCTTAATATCCACGTGCCTTTCTAATTGTCCCTTAAATGTTCCAAGTATATCTGAATCTACACCACCACTATCTGCGCATTCCATGCACACACCAGTCTTTGTGTAAAAATCCTACCTCTGACATACTTTCCTCCAAACATCTTAAAATTTCTGCCCTGGGAAGAAATCTGTGGTTATCCACTCGATTTTTGCTTCTTATTATCTTGTACACCTTTAACAAGTCACCTCTCATCCTCCTTCGCTCCAAAGGGAAAAGCCCTAGTTTGCTCAACCTATCATCATAAGACATGCTCTCTAATCCAGGCAGCATTCTGGTAAATCTCCTCTGCACCCTCTCTAAAGCTTCCACGTCCTTCCTATAATGTGGTGACTGGAAATGAACACAATATTCCAAGTAACACACACAAAATGTTGGAGGAATTCAGCAGGCCAGGCAGGATCTATGGCAAAGAGTAACCAGTTGATGTTTCGGGCTGAGACCCTTTATCAGGACTGGAGAAACAAGATGAGAAGGCAGACTAAGAAGGTGGGGGATGGGAGGAAGAAGTACAAGGTGGTAGGTGATAGGCGAAACCGGGAGTGGGGGAGGGGTGAAGTTGATTGGTGAAAGAGATAAAAGGCTGGAGTAGAGAATCTGATAGAAGATGGTAGAAGACCATGGAAGAGAGGAAAGGGGAGGAGCACCAGAGGGAGGTGTTGGGCAGGTAAAGAGATAGGTGGGAGAGGGAAACAGAAATGGGGAATGGTGAAGTGGGGGTGGGTTAATTACCGAATATTTGAAAAATCGATGTTCATGCCATCAGGTTGGAGGCTACCCAGACAGAATATAAAGTGTTGCTCCTCCAACCTGAGTAAGGCCTCATCGCGGCAGTAGAGGAGGACATGGACTGAAAATACCCCAAATGTGGTTTAACCAGGGTTTTATAGAGCTGCAACATTATCTCATGGTTCTTGAACTCAATCCCCTGATTAATGATGGCCATCACACCATACACATTCTTAACCACCCTCACAACTTAGGACATTGAACAATACAGCATAGGATTAGGCTGAACTAATTCAATTAGTAATCAATTAGCCAACTAAATTAATCTCTTATGCCTACACAATGTCCATATCACTCCATTTTCCTCACATTCATGTGCCGATCTAACTGTCTCTTAAAAGTCCCTCATTTATCTGCCTCTACCATCTCCCCAAGCAGCACATTCCAAACACCAACCACTCTCTGTGTAAAAAGCTTGCCCCTCACATCTCCTTTAAAATTCCCCCCTCTCACCTGAAATGCATACCCACTGACATTAGACATTTCAACCCTGGGAAAAAGATACTGTCTGTCTGTTCTATCTATGCCTCTCATAATCTTATAAAACTCTACCAGGTCTCCCCTCAGCTTCTGCTGCTCCAGAGAAAACAACCCAAGTTTGTCCATCCTCTCACTATTGCACTATTGCCCTCCAATCCAGGCAGCATCCTAATAAACCTCTTCTGCACCCTCTCCAAAACCTCGACATCCTTCCTATAATGGGGTGACCAGAACTGTATGCAATACTCCAGATGTGGCCTCACCAGGGTTTTATAAAGCAGCAACACAGCTTCCTGACTTTTGAACTCAGTGCCTCAATTAATGAAGGCAAGGATGCCATATGCCTTCTTAGCCACCCTACCAGCCTGTGTAGCCACTTTCAAGGAGCTATGAATTTGGATCCCAAGATTCCTCTGCCCATTAACACTGTTAAGGGTCTTGCCCTTAATGGAACAACATTAACTACTCATTAGTCCTCTGAGGACCTCGGAAGGACACATAGATATTCGTCAAGGCCCCAGAAATCTCTTCACTTGCCTCTCTCAATAGCCCAGTGTATTTCCCATCAGGTCCTGGGGACTTATCCATCTTAATGTTCTTTAAGGTACCCAACATTTAATACTTTAAAATTCCCTAGCATATTAATACTCCCAGCACTGATCTCCCTGTCCTCCACATCCTTCTCCTTGGTAAATACTGACACAAAGTACTCATTAAGGATCTCACCCACATCCTTTGCATCCAAGCAAATGTTCCCCCTTTATCCTTGAGTGGTCCCAACCTCCCGCTCCTAATGTAGAATGCCTTAGCATTCACCTTAATTCTATTTGCTAAGAATTTTTCATGGCCCCTCCTGGCTTTCCTAATTCCCTTCTTGATTTCTCTTCTGGTTTCTTTATAATTCTCAAAGGCCCTGTTTGATTCTAACTTACTGAGCTTTACATACTTTTCCTTTCTCTGATTGTCTAAAGTTATCAACTCCCTCGACATCGAAGGTTCTCTTACCTTACCATTCTTGTCCTTCCTTCTGACCGGAATACACTTGCCCTGTACTCTGTGCAATTGGTCTTTAAGCTCCCTCCACATGTCGCATCTAGACTTGCCCAAAAACAGCTGTCACCAATTAACTCTCCTTAGATCCTGCCAAATGTTCTTGTAATTTGCCCTGCTCCAGTTTAGGACTCTCCTGCAAGGTTCATGCTTGCCCTTATAAGACCATAAGGGTACCCTTATCTGCAGCTATCTTAAAACTTCAGGAGTTGTGGTCACTGTTCACAAACTACTCACCCACTGAAAGGTTGGCCGCCTGGCCAAGTTCATTACCCAACACCAGATCCAGTACAGCCCCTCCTCCTCTTGATGGAAGATCTACATATTGATTCAAGAAACCCTCCTGGATACACCTTACAAGTTCTGCCCCATCTAATCCACTTGCACTAAGAAGGTACCAATTTATATTCAGGAAGTTGAAGTCCCCCATGACAATCACCCTCCTCCTTGAGAATAGTCTGAAG
Organism: Hemitrygon akajei; assembly: GCF_048418815.1. Lineage (NCBI taxonomy): Eukaryota > Metazoa > Chordata > Chondrichthyes > Myliobatiformes > Dasyatidae > Hemitrygon > Hemitrygon akajei. The sequence goes on along the minus strand of NC_133141.1, from coordinate 19,084,146 downwards.
CCTTTCTGAGACATCCTGGAGCCTAGCACCCGGAAGATAACACACCAACTTACGCGGAAACTTTGAGGTTTCACGATCCCTCTGTTTTTCCACCTTGATAAGTATACCGCCATTAATCCTGTACTCTGCCAAGTTCAAACTTCCAAACTTCACACTTTTCTCGATTGACCTCCATTTGCCACCTGTCACCATAGCTCTGCATCATGTCTCGTTGTAACCTATGACAACCTTCAATACTATCCACAACAGCACCAACCTTTGTATCATCTGCAAAAATACTAAGCTACCCTTCCACTTCCCCATCAAAGTCATTTATAGAAGTCATGTTACAATCTTCATCTGACTATCGAGTCCAAAGGCAGTCTGTAACTTTTGAGCTGAAGGACTTCACATTTCCTTGGTTTTCCAGGAGAGGCATATCTCAGGCAGCCCCATCACTGACCTTAATGAAAAGGATAAGTTTGGCCTAGTTTTCGTTTTACGTATACTTCTCTTAATCACAGAGAATGATTATTGATTTCAGGAGGAAGGAGACCAGAGGTCCATGAGCCAGTCCTCAGCAGGGAATCCAAGGTGGAGAGGGTCAGCAACTTTGGATGGATGACATTTGATCCTAAAGTAACATAAAAATTTCTAGTTTTATTCCTTCAAATTTTTTGACAGTCTAGTTTAATTCACTGTCTAAATTCCCACACAAAGAAAAATAATGCATAGAAGAGCTATTAACACATATTGCAATCACACTCTACCATTGGTCAGGACCACAGAGGGAGATAAAATAAAAATAAAGGGTATAAAGAGGGAGACCACACCTACACTGAACATTGTTGCAGGAAAGCAGATAAGGACCCCCACCCTCCAGACCATGCACTCTTTTTGCTGCTGCCAACAGAAAGAAGGCACCGGAGTCTCAGGACCACACCACCAGGTTCAGCAACAGTTAGTACTCCTCAACCATCAGAATTTTGGACCAAAGGGGATAATTTCATTCGCCCCATCACTGAACTGTTCTCTCTGATCTGGACTCACCTTCAAGGACTCTTCATCTCATGTTCTCAATAGTTATTGTTTATTTATTTATTATTATTATTTCATGTATTTTTTTCAGCTCAAGCTGGTAAAACCTGAGGTTCAGGCATAGCCAAGCACTCTCATCTGTCAATTGCCAGGAACTTTCAAACTATTCTAGTGGTGTTTAGTATTGTGGCTTTCTGAAGATTTACATAGATATTACTGTGTAGTCCGAATTGTTCAATGCTATTGTGTCTTGCCTTTGGGATGACGCCAGTTGTAGATATTACTACCTTGCAACACACATGAAATGCTGGAGGAACTCAGCAGGCCAAGGAGCATCTATAGAAAAAAGTAGTCGACATTTCTGCCTCCTCTAGTATTTTGTGTGTTGCTCAGACTTCCAGCATCTGCAGATTTTCTCTTGTTTACAATGTATACCTTGTTCATATACCAAAGTCTTTCAATTTCCTCTTGTATTATTATTATTATAATTATTATAATATTCTCATTTGTATTTGCACAGTTTGTTGTTCTGAATTTCAGGGCTGTATATGTTGATAATAAATTGATTTGAACTTTGAATTTTGATTAAGGAATAAATTTATCTTTTAAATAAAGTATTTACATTTCAAATAATTGTTGTTATCAAGTTCAGCTCTTCCTGAATATCTGATTGTTAGTGACATTTTTGGACCAGTAAAACCTGCCCTTTCATTGTGTGAGCTGTCAGTGGTGTCAGGGTGGGGATGTGGACTGAGCCTCAGGGTGCACTTTCTGAAGGCCTCATTGCCAATTGTGGCCACCCCAACTCATGGGGCAGTCTCAGGAGTGTTTGGGAACCACATTGCTCGAAAGAGGTGGCACAACCACTAGGCTAGCAGGGAGGGGAGGGGCAAGTGTGGACGAGGGTACTGGGAAAAGCAAAATACCTCAGGTTCTGAAAATCTGAAATAAAAGCTGAGTGCAGGTCAAGCAAGCATCTGCAGAGGGGAAAATAGAGTTAATATTTCCCACTGGAAATTTGCAGATTAGTTTTGAGTTCATTGCCTGCGAGCAAAACCCTCTGATTCCACTGCTCTGAACAAAGTGTCACAGTTGACATTCTCCAGTCGCTTTAGAGTCCAAGCAACAATCACTTTCCCTTTTTCCAGTTCAAACGCTCCCAATTTGAATAATTACTTCTCATAATCCAAAACTTCAATCCTCTCAATCATTTAGATGGTCCTTTGTGTATCTTTCAATAGCTGCAATGTCCTCTCTGCCTGTGATGATTAAAACAGTACACTGTATTCTAATTGCCGTTGCACCGATGATTTACAAAGTGGTAGGATTACCTCAATATGTCAGCTCGGTATTGACCTATTAGCACATTCTAACATCAGATTTGTTTTATGCACTGCCACCAGGCACTTAGAGCCACCTCCATTTAATAGCATCTTGCATCTTGTGTGACAGTTTACCAAGTGCTAGGCATAATTGAAGATCAACTGCAGTTATATCATAGTAATTTCTTTTCATGTTTGATAAGATTTACTTCTCCAGTTCTTGTCTCTGTATCACACTTGTGGGAGGCACCTAGATCTGCCTCAGTATTCTCTCTGTCGGCTGCAAAATCAGTTTAGTTCCTTATTGTATGGAAGCGTTTTCCATGCATAAGGTGAACTGTTGCAATCCTGCTCCAGCATTTAATATAGTTCCAATGTTTTTCTTCACCTAATTTCCCCATCTGATCCCTAAATCCCTTGATTCCCCATGCCCTAAAATCAGCCTTAAAATTAATATTATATCAGAGTGTAATTTTTCTCATTGTTTAACTTTTCCTATGCTTGCTTGTATATTTATATAATAACCTCTGTATGTATAATTGTTCAGTAAATTTTCCAGTAATAGTACTGTAGATGATTCTGTATTTTTTTGGAACACACACAGAATGTTAGAGGAACTCAGCAGGCCAGGCAGCATCTATGGAAAAGACTAAACAGTCACTGTTTTGGGCTGAGATCCTTCTTTCGGGCTGTAGCAGGTGTCATGTCACGTCACTTGAATTTGGTTCATTGTTATCATGGGATACCTTGTTATCTTTCTAGTTTGAGCTAGTTTTTAGTATAAGACAATCTCGATTTCTTTGTTGTCTTTGTTTCAATCTTTGTTCTTGTAACACTTAATAAACCGCAGTAACCAACAAGTTTCATGCTTTATTCTTGAATTTCAAAGGACCTTTGGATCACAAAATCACCAGAATACAACAATAATCAGTACTCGGGGGAAGAATTTTGAAGATACACAGTCTCCAAGTGATGACACTTCACTTTATCTCAGTCTTAAATGGCTGCCTACTAATTCGGACACCATATATTTGTCCTCTGTCATACGGGTTGAGCCCATGCTGTTGTAATGCAATGAAATCCTGTTTCACTAACATCAGTGCATCTGAATTTCAGAAGCAATGCTCAGCACACTGCCACGTTTAGTACACAAAATTAAGGAAGAATTTTAGCCACCTGCATTGCAAGACTATTCAAGCAAAACAGTTTTCTCTCCAAAGTTGCTTCAATGGAACACGACAGCACAGCACAGGCTCTTCAACCCACAATGTTGTGCCAACCTTTTAAGCTACAGGAAGGTCAATCTAACCCTTCCCTCGTACACAGCCCTCCATTTTTCTATCATCTGTGTGTTTATCTAAGAGTTTCTTAAATGTCCCTAATGTACCCGCCTCTACCACCACCTCTGGCAGTGCCCTCCATGCACTGACCTCTCTCTGTGTAAAGAACTTACCTCTGACATCTCTGCTATACTTTTCCTCCAATAACCTTAAAATTATGCCCTCTGGTAGTAGCCATTTCTGCCCTGGGACAAAGTCTCTTGCTATCTGTGGTAAACTATGTATACCTGTCTGGACACGCCCCTCTGCTGACTGCTCCTGTGGCTCCTCCCACAGACCCCTGTATAAAGGCGATTGGGGCACTGCTCCTCCCTCAGTCTTCAACATGTCGTGCTCCCTTTTCGCTGTTAATAAAAGCCTATTGTTCACTTCCAGTCTCCGAGAGTTATTGATGGTGCATCACTATCTACTTGATCTATGCCTCATCATCTTGCACACCTCTATCAAGCTGCCTCACATCCAGTGAGAAAACCTCTAGCTCACTAAATTTATCCTCATAAGCCATGCAACATCCTTGTAAGTCTCCTCTGCACCTTCTCTAAAGTTTCCAAACTATTAACAGGAGCATAGCTTAGCATCAAGAAAGGAATTGAGGGCAAAGGGTTTGACATCTCTTTATCCCCTTCTGTGGTCCTGACCAATAGTGAAGTATGGTTACAATATGTATCAATAGCTCTTCTATGTATTATCATAGGAAGTCAGACAATGAATGTATCGTAGACTGTCTACAATTTTGAAGGAATACAATGTAGCATCCACTAGAAATTTTTATGTTACTCTGGGATCAAATGTTATCCATCCAAAGCTCAGAGGACTTCAGATTTCCAGCACCTGCTGTCTCTTGTGCCTTGAGAGAATATCGGTTTAGGATTACACTCATACTTCGACTCAATCAATAGATCCTTCATTGCAACACCCTCTCAGGCAAGAATATCCAGGCAGACGCTAAGATTAGGAATTAGCAAACACTTCATCACCTAGCCACCACTCCCAAATTTTCTTGGTTCAATCTTGATTGTATTCACAATTTCTCAATTTAATTAAAAACTCGCTCAGCTAAGGCAGCTAATGTAGTTTAAATGAAGACAAGTTCTTTTAGCAGTCACCACAATGATGTATGTTCAGCAACTCTTTGCTGTGTGCTTTCCTTTGAAGATGAGCAGAGTAATTCCTTTTTATACGGCTAAAAAATGATGCATTTTACCCTGAACAACTGTACAGTGCAAAATTACTCCTTAGAGACAAGAGCTTACATAAAAAGGTCAAATGACAATGCTTCCACTTTCCTAGGCAGGCATGCCCTTTTGGCAACATTTGTAGTTGCTCTTTTGTTCGTCTGGAGTAATGTAATGTATCGTTTCAGTTCTGGGATAAAAGGGATTTAACTCTTTGCCCTCCTCAAAACTGATGGAAAAATGTTGCCATAATAAGTCAGAGATGGCCATAATTGGCCTAACATTTAGGCTGTCAAGGAAAGGATTGGGCTGGAGGAAAGATGATGCGTCAGAATTTACATGAGTAATATTTTTCTCAATCATGGAAATCCCGAGGACTTGATGGGTCCCACCACATGATAGCAGCCCTGCGTTTTGGAGATGAGAAGATCTCAGATTTGAGTCGGTTGCAAGAGCATGGGAACAGTATACTGTATCTCAAACCGTTGGACCATGAAACCCACAATGTTGATATTTCTGCTGGAATGTTTGAACCTTTCCTTTCATTCCACCATACTAGTCACTCATTACTTGGCAACACTCAGTGTCCAGACTAATGCACAAAGAATGATAAGGGCAGTATAGTGGCATAGAATTAGTACCACTGCCTCCCATTGCTGGCATCACAGGTTCGACTGACCTCTGGTGTCTATGTGGAATTTGCACGTTCTCCCTGTGATTACATGGGTGTCTCCGGGTGCTGCGGTTTCGTTCCACATCCAAAAGGCGTGCAGCTAGATTAACTGGCCATTTAAATTACCCCTCAGTACAGTTTAATGCAATTAAGTGTGAAAGAGGAATTGATGAGCATGTGTGAGAGAAAATAAGTTATGGACTCACAGGGAAATTAGGAGAAGGGGAATAGAACTAATGGGATTATTCCTCTGCGTGCTGGCAGAGACCCGATGAGGCCTCTGCTGTAATAAGATAAGAAAAAGTACAGAAAAGACACTGGCACACACCTCACCATTAGTCAATATCACAGAAGGGGCTGAGGAAATATTGGGGCAATTTAAACCCAGAGCAACACACTCAAAATGCTGGAATAACCCAGCAGGTCAGGCAGAATCTATGGAAAGGAGTGAACAGGCGACGTTTTGGACCGAGACCCTTCTTCAGGACTGAGAGGGAAGGGGGAAGATGCAGAAATCAAAAGGTGGGGGCACAGGAAAGAGGTTAGCTGGAAGGTGATAGGTGAAGCCAGGTGGGTGGGAAAGGTCAAGAATGGAGAAGAAAGAATTTGATAGGAGAGGAGAATGGACAATAGGAGAAAGGGAAGGAGGAGGGGACCCAGGTAAGAAGAAATAAAAGGTCAGAGTGGGGAATAGAGGAAGATGGGGGGGGGGGGGGGATTGTGGAATGTAAACCCAGTACCAGCAAAAATGATGCCAAGCTCTGCTCAGAGTCAATGGTTAACAAAGTCAGTTTGCATTGAAAGCTGCTCTCTTGCAAATAGGAATGGCAATATAACTGAAAGAAGCTTGCTAACTTAATGTTCCCCTAGCCCCAACAGCCTCCAAGTGAGGGCAGTTCCTGTGCTGGCTACAGGTTATCCATTTTAAGAGATGTCCCCATGTCTACCTCTTGCCTCTGGTAGGTGAGTTAGAGTTAATGGATTATTTAAGTTTCCTCCAATAAGAAACAAAGATTATGGTACCGGGATCTTTTAAAAGAAAAGATAGATAATTGAATTTATGAGCCTCTGTATAAATTTTATTTAGCTAAAGTAGTTCTTATTGGATTAAATGTTCTCTGTTTTTACCACAGTGACTTCCTTGAATTAAATCCAGAAAAATCTTATTAAAGCCTTTCAAATGTTACTTTGCTGTCCATTTATAATTCAAACACCAGAATACATTTCTATCACAATTATCTGTCCTTTAATATGATTTTCATGGATTGCAATTTATAAAGGAATTTATTTCTTCAAAAACAGAAAGAATTATCTTGTTGAACCTGCCCGCTGAAGGGGAGGAGGCATTATCATCTGAAATACAAGCCTCTTCAAATCTGGCACAATGAGGTAATGTTTTTTAAAAAAGTATTTGAAAAGGAAATGCACTGACATACACATACACAAAATATACTTAAGCACTGAAGGAGCAGCAGATTATGTTGCTCTCATTGAGGCTTAGAGCCAGGAAGAGCTCAGAGCAATGTCTGAAGCAGTGTGACTTGTCCAGAGCAGATGAAAGGGAAAAATAATCTTCCAGCTCCCAAAGAACTTGGAGATGAATAAGTAAACTAGTGCAGCATAAACTATTCATCAAAGGGTGAATATTTAAACAGTCCACATGTCATCGTCTTAATTGCTGGCTTGTGATTGGGGAATAGTGTGGTGAAATTGGGTGTGAAAAGAGATGATTGTGAAGATGTCATCGTGGAATATGTGTTGTGATTGAAACTAAGGATGAAAGTCTTCCTCAGCTAAAATAGGAAACACTGCTCAACATTTTTCCTTTAATCAACACTATCAAGCACTGACCAATTTATCAAGTTGACGCTTGTGGGATCTTGTTATGCACCATGTTTTACCTCACTACATTGATCGTTTGAAGTTTATTGTGATCAACTGCTGTGGAAATGGCTCACATTTCTGTCATGTCTTATGTGTCAACGTACTTACATACAGTAGGTTGCCCTGGGAGTTCTGCAGTGTTGGAGCTGACGTAGTTCAGATGAGATGTTAAGCCCCAGGTGAAAATAAAACTCTATTTTGAAGAAGGGCAGGAGAGTTATCTGGTGTCCTTGCTAATATTTATCCCTCCCTCAGCATCACCTAAAAAGATTAAGTGCTCCCTATCAGACTACTACCTATAGGAGTTCACTGTCTGGAAAAAGGCTATCAAATTTCCTTCATTACAAAAATGTTACAACTGAAAGATACTCTGTGGGTTGTAAACTGCTATGGCATGTTCAGAAAGGGATATGAAAAGCACTAGAGAAATGCAAGTCTATTTCCGTTGCTCCCTATCAGACTACTGCCGATAGGAGTTCACTGTCCGCAAAATGGGTGTCAAATTTCCTGTTTTGTTTGCGATTACCAGAAACCACTGTGATACTCAGCTCAAAGTCCCAATGTGTTCAGCTGTTTCTTTTTTTTCTAATTGTGTTATGAGTGATGAACAGACCTGATGGAAATGGGGTGCAGAGTTAACCATCACCCCCCCCCCCGAGAACTACAAACTATTGCTGTTGCTATGCTGCTAATGAGAGAGAGAGAGATGAAGCACAGAGGCAGGAACATCTGCTACAGATCAGAGGGAGAGAGAGACTGTTGATTTATTGTATTTTGACTCTTTCTGGATTATTTATCTTTCACTACAAGGACTTTACTTTGCTCGTTAACATTCCTCAGGAGACAGCAGGAGTGGCCTGATTTGATGGACACAGTCATTCAGAGTTGATGGATAGCTGAGACCCCGTTAGTAGGGATAAAAGACAGGTCTGGAGAGACACCCTTCAGACACACCAGTGGACACTGACTGAGTGTTGTGAACCCACAGAAAGGTGGGGAGATTCGGAGACTGAATCAGGAGATCGGTCAGTAAAGCTCAGTGTTACAGCAGGGCCGGTGGGGACTTGTGTGTGTGTCCACTCATGCCAGAGTGACGAGTCCACCACAGAAGAACGGTCTAGCTGAATAACAGAGGGGTCATAGCTGAATGGCCACAACGACACGATGGATTAAGAAAGCCACAAAAGGTTTGCCTGCTGCAGCTGCCTAATCTCTTGCTCGCTTTCTCTCTCTCTCCAATGATTACAACACAACAACCGTAACTACCTCCGCATGCATGAACTGAATTGAACTTTATACCCTTCTATGACAAGTCATTTACCCCTAGACCTTGATAGAGCTTGTTTATTATTGCTTATTATTATTCCTACACTTCTATGTTTATTATTGCTAACTTGTTTTATATGTATATTTGCATTTTTGATACTGTATTGTGTAGTTTACTAATAAACATCTTTAGTTTTTGGTACCACCAGACTCCAACGGATTCTTCTTTCTCTGCTGGTCTGTAAACCCAGTTACGGGGTACGTAACAAATTGGGGCCTCATCTCGGGATTTGATTACCAAATTGGGGGGCCGGTGAATCGGGATAGAAGTCCCTTATCTGATCTGGTTGTGGATAACCAGACGGGAAACCAGCAGAGATGGAGATTGACAAATTTTAAAAAGAATCAACTATGGGGGCATTAGAGGATGCCAGAAAGTTGGAATTGGTGAGTGTTGCGAGACGATTAAATCTCTCGGCGGTGAAATCGGCAATGAGAAAGGTGGAAATACAGAGAACAATAGCTGAGTATTATGTATCCCAAGGTGTGTTCCCATCGGGGGCATTGGACCTGTTCTCTGAGAGGAAACCAGCCGAGGGTGAGGTTCAGTTACAGATAGAAAAATTAAGGTTGGCTGAGGAGGAAAAGAAGAGGGAGCATGAACTTCGGATAAGGCAGCTGGAGGCAGAGAGAGAGAGAGGTGGCTGCAAGGCGGAGAGAGGAGGCTGAAAGGCAGAGAGAAGAAGCTGATAAGCAGAGGGAGGAAAGGGAGAAAGAGAGGCAGTCTGAGCTGGAAATGGAGAAGTTAAAGGCATCGCAGGGAAGGGACCAGGCAGCCGACCCAAACAAGGGGTTCAAGATTGGTCAGGAGATTAAGTTGGTACCCCCATGCGAGGAGATGGATGTCGATAGGTACTTCCTCCATTTTGAGAAAGTGGCTTTGAATCAGAACTGGCCTAAGGGGAAATGGGCTGTTCTGTTACAGAGCGTACTTAGGGGGAAGGCTCAGCAAGCATATTCGGGATTGTCCATGGATGAGTCTAAGGATTATGATGAAGTAAAAAGGGCTGTACTGAGGAGTTACGAGTTGGTGCCAGAGGCATACCGGCAGAAGTTCCGGAACTTGAGAAAGCCGTGGGACCGCACGTATTTAGAGTTTGCCCGTGAGATGCAAATGTATTGTGAGCGTTGGTGCGCCTCAAAAGGGGTTGTTGGAGATTATGACAAACTGCTACAGTTAATGCTGATTGAGCAGTTCAAAGGTTGTGTCCCTGAAGGTATGAAGACGTTCTTGGACGAGAAGGAGACAGAGACTCTGTCTGCGACTGCCAAGTTAGCAGACGAGTTTGCCTTAACCCACAAGACAAAGTTTCCCCCCAAATAAGAATTACCAGAGAGGCAGTAGGGACGGTAGAGAAAGCCCACCGGCTAAGGCAGAGAATAAGCCGGGAGCTAGTGGAAAAGGAAAGGAGGAGGAAAAGCAGGCTGGCAGGAAGGTTCCCAGTTTTATGTGTTATAATTGTGGGAAAGCGGGCCACATAGCATCTAAGTGCTTTGCTCCGAAGAAAGGGACAGGAAAAGGGAAAACCTCAACTCCGACTGTTGCATTGAGCCGGTCAACAGATCGATGAGGAAGGTGAAGTTAGATAGAGCGCAAGAGGGGCATGAGAAGTTTATCTCGGAAGGGATGGTATCTGTGAAGGAAGGAGAAACCCCAGTTCCAGTGCGGATCTGGAGAGATACTGGGGCTGGTCAGTCATTGATTCTAAGGAAGGTGTTAGAATTCGGTGCTGAGACCGAGACTGGGGAGGTAAATGCGTTAAGAGGTATCGGAAAAGGGACTGAGGCCGTACCTTTGCACAGAATATTTTTGAACTGTGACCTGGTATCTGGACCAGTCGAGATAGGGGTGCGGTCTGAATTACCCATGGACGGTGTGGACGTCCTACTCGGTAACGATCTTGCAGGTGGGGATGTGCATTCAGCAGTGAAACTAACAAACAAGCCTGTAAGTGCTGAGGACCCGCCCATAGATTCCCAGATTTATCCCGCACACGCAATCACTCGCAGCATGTCTAGAAAGGCTGCTGAGACAGAAACCTGTTTAAATGAGTCCAGTGTTGATTTAGCAGAAACGTTTTTACTGACCTTGTATAAAAAGGGGTTGCCGGATGAGGAGGAAAAGGATAGTGGGGTTAAGGAGAGTAAAGGAGAGGAGGTAGATCTACCATTAGCAAGGAGGGAATTTATAAAGGAACAGAGACGTGATGAGGAGCTTGTGGCGTTGAAAGAATCAGCTCTTTCTGAAGCAGAAATTGATAAGGAACCAGGGGGATACTACCTGAAGGAGGGAGTGTTAATGAGGAAGTGGAGGCCGAACACGGTGCCAGTCGATGAGGACTGGGCGGTGGTACACCAGGTGGTGGTTCCGAAGGTTTATCGGAACGAGATTTTGAACCTGGTTCACAAGGTACCCCTAGGTGGACACTTAGGAGTGAGGAAGACAGTAGATAGAGTTATGAAAGATTTTTACTGGCCAAATATGAGGAAGGATATCATCGACTATTGTAAAAGGTGCCACACTTGTCAGGTGGTAGGAAAGCCAAATCAGGTTATCCCTAAGGCACCCCTCAGACCGATACCCGCCTTTGAGGAGCCTTTTTCCCGAATCATCGTGGATTTTGTGGGTCCTTTGCCTAGAACTGCGAGCGGGCGGCAGTACGTCATGACTATGATGTGTGCTGCTACTCGATTCCCGGAGGCTGTGTCCCTGGGGAGCATTAGGACTCCTGCGGTGGTAAAGGCACTCATTAAATTTTTCACCACGGTAGGGTTACCTAGAGAGATACAGTCAGATTAGGGGAGTACCTTCACGTCCCGTGCGTTTCAGCAAATGTTGACTCAGATGGGAGTTAAACAAATTCTAGCCTCTGCATACCACCCGGAATCTCAAGGAGCATTGGAAAGATTCCACGCAACTTTAAAGACCATGATTAAGACTTATTGCCAGGAAAATATTCGAGACTGGGATGATGCATTACCACTTCTGTTATTTGCAGTGAGGGACATGGTTCAGGAATCTCTGGGCTTCAGTCCATTTGAGCTCGTTTTTGGTCTTAGGCCCAGAGGACCCTTAACCTTACTCAAAGAGAAATGGTCTAGCCCGAACGTGCAAGTCAATGTGATTGACTATGTTTTGAAGTTCCGTGAAAGGCTCCACAAAGTTTGCAACCTTGCAAGGCAAAATCTTAAAGACTCCCAGACTAAGATGAAACAATGGTATGCTAAACGAGCCCAAGAGCAAGAATTCCAAGTGGGCGACAAGGTTTTGGTCCTGTTTCCTGTAGTTACCAACCCCCTACAGGCGAGATTTCAAGGGCCGTACAAAGTGATTAAGAAAATAGACTCTCTGAATCATGTGATCGAAACTCCTGATAGACGAAAGCCGAGCCAGTTGGTTCACGTTAACGTGCTAATGGTTATCATGACGCGACCCCCACGCCGGTCGGTGCTGTCACGGAAACCAATGAAGCAGTAAGGATTGATAAGGAGGAGCCCAAATGTTTTGAAAAGGTAAACATTATTTTGGCCAACTTTGCTGATAAAGTCAGTCATTTGGAGCCTGGACAAAGAGAGCAGCTGATAAAGCTAATTAACCGGCATGCAGATTTATGTCCAGATGTTCCAAGGAGGTGCAAAGAAACAATGCATGATGTCATTGTTACCTCAGCCCAGCCTATTAAGCAGCCCCCTTATCGGATGAATTTGGAAAAGAGCAAGCTAGTGGAAAAAGTAATCGAGCATATGCTAGCTGTTGGTATTATTCGAGAATCTTCCTCATCATGGGCATCTCCATGCATGGTTGTACCGAAGCCGGATGGTAGTATAAGATTCTGTACAGATTACAGAAAGGTGAATGCCATCACACAAACAGATGCTTACCCTATCCCCAGGGTGGATGATTGTATTGATAAAGTGGCTAAAGCTAGATACATCACCAAGATTGACTTACTCAAAGGATACTGGTGTGTTCCTTTAACTGATAGGGCTCAAGAAATTTCAGCATTTGTCACACCATCAGGGTTTTATGAATACAATGTGTTGCCTTTTGGAATGAAAAATGCTCCAGGGACATTTCAGAGAATGATTGAAGCGGTGATTAAAGGGTTAACGAACACAAAGGCTTACATTGATGATGTAGTGGTCTGGAGTGATACATGGGATGAGCACATTGAGGCTGTGGAGAAAGTGGTTAAATGAACGTCTGCAGCCAGTCTCACAGTGAACCTCGCAAAGAGTGAATTCGGCCACGCTACGATCATGTACCTAGGGTATGTGGTAGGACAGGGGCAGTTGGCTCCTGTGCAGGCTAAAGTACAGGCTATTTCCGAGGTTCCTGTCCCCACAAATAAGAGGGCACTGAGAAGGTTTTTGGGCATGGTGGGGTACTATCGGAAATTCTGTAAGAACTTTGCGGATATTGCCCTCCCGCTTACAAAGCTCTTGCAGAAGGATGAAAAGTTTGAGTGGAGCAATCCTTGCCAAGAAGCCTTTGAAAAGTTGAAAACCATACTGTGCTACCACCCTGTGTTAAAAGCACCTGACTTTTTGAAACCTTTCTCCCTGGCGACTGGTGCAAGTGATGAGGCTGCAGGGGCAGTCCTATTGCAGAAAGCAGGGGATGGAGTGGAACACCCAGTGGCGTATTTCTCTCGAAAGTTCAATGTGCATCAGAGAAATTACTCCACTGTGGAAAAAGAATTGTTGGCACTTATCCTGGCGATACAACATTTTGAGGTCTACATTTGTTCAGCACAGAGACCACTAATTGTTTATACTGATCACAACCCCTTGGTATTTTTGGCTAACATGAAGAATAAAAATAGGCGGTTATTAAGTTGGAGTCTGTTGTTACAGGAATTCGATATTAAAATACAACATGTAAAGGGGAATGATAATGTAATTGCTGATTGTTTATCCAGGTATTAATTTGAACGTATATCTGTATTATTCTTGTAGTTAAGACCACTTCTGTATTTTGTTAAGCTCTGTAATTCAGTGAGCTTTATTAGTTAATTTTCACCCTGGTGAAAATTCCCAGAAGGATGGGGGTGTTATGAGTGATGAACAGACCTGATGGAAATGGGGTGCAGAGTTAACCATCACCCCCCCCCCCAGAGAACTACAAACTATTGCTGTTGCTATGCTGCTAATGAGAGAGAGAGAGATGAAGCACAGAGGCAGGAACATCTGCTACAGATCAGAGGAAGAGAGAGACTGTTGATTTATTGTATTTTGACTCTTTCTGGATTATTTATCTGACTGAGTGTTGTGAACCCACAGGAAGGTGGGGGCTTCGAAGACCAAACCAGGAGATCAGTCAATAAAGCTCACAGTGTTACAGCAGGGCCGGTGGGGACTTGTGTGTGTGTCCACTCATGCCAGAGTGACGAGTCCACCACAGAAGAACGGTCTGGCTGAATAACAGAGGGGTCATAACTGAATGGCCACAACGACACGATGGATTAAGAAAGGAGTAAAAGGTTTGCCTAATAAAGTATAGCCGCTGTCTTGCCTTCTTTATAATTAAATCGATATGTTGGGACCAGGTTAGATCCTCAGAGATCTTGACACCCAGGAACTTGAAACTGCTCACTCTCACTCTCTCCACTTCTGATCCCTCTGTGAGGATTGGTATGTGTTCCTTCGTCTTACTCTTCCTGAAGTCCACAATCAGCTCTGTCATCTTACTGACATTGAGTGCCAGGTTGTTGCTGCGACACCACTCCACTAGTTGGCATATCTCACTCCTGTACGCCCTCTCGTCACCACCTGAGATTCTACCAACAATGGTTGTATCATCAACAAATTTATAGATGGTATTTGAGCTATCCCTAACCACACAGTCATGTGTATACAGAGAGTAGAGCAGTGGGCTAAGCACACACCCCTGAGGTGCACCAGTGTTGATCATCAGCGAGGAGGAGATGTTATCACCAATCCGCACAGACTGTGGTCTTCTGGTTAGGAAGTCGAGGATCCAATTGCAGAGGGAGGTGCAGAGGCCCAGGTTCTGCAACTCCTCAATCAGAATTGTGGGGATGATGGTATTAAATGCTGAGCTATAGTCGATGAACAGCATCCTGACGTAGGTGTTTGTGTTGTCCAGGTGGTCTAAAGCCGTGTGAAGAGCCATTGAGATTGCGTCTGCAATTGACCTATTGTGGCGATAGGCAAATTGGTGTGGGTCCAGGTCCTTGCTGAGGCAGGAGTTCAGTCTAGTCATAACCAACCTCTCAAAGCATTTCATCACTGTCAATGTGAGTGCTACCGGGTGATAGTCATTAAGGCAGCCCACATTATTCTTAGGCTCTGGTATAATTGTTGTCTTTTTGAAGCAAGTGGGAACTTACGCCCACAGCAGTGAGAGGTTGAAAATGTCCTTGAATACTCCCACTAGCTGGTTGGCACAAGTTTTCAGAGCCTTACCAGGTACTCCATCTGGACCTTCCGCCTTGCGAAGGTTCACTCTCTTCAAAGACAACCTAACATTGGCCTCTGAGACGGAGATCACAGGGTCATCAGGTGCAGCAGGGATCTTCACAACTGTAGTTCTGTCTCCCTTTCAAAGCAGGCATAGAAGGCATTGAGTTCATCTGGTAGTGAAGCATCGCTGCCATTCATGCTATTGGGTTTCGCTTTGTAGGAAGTAATGTCTTGCAGACCCTGCCAGAGTTGCCGTGCATCTGATGTTGCCTCCAACTTTGATCAAAATTGTCTCTTTGCCCTTGAATAGCCCTCTGCAAATCATACCTGGTTTTCTGGTACAGGCCTGGGTCGCCAGACTTGAATGCCACAGGTCTAGCCTTCAGCAGGTGACGTACCTCCTGGTTCATCCACGGCTTTTGGTTTGGGAATGTACGGTAAGTCTTTATAGGCACACACTCATCCACACAGGTTTTAATGAAGTCAGTTACAACATACTCATCCAGGTTTGAAGATGAATCCCTGAATACAGTCCAGTCCACCGATTCAAAGCAGTCCTGTGGGCGCTCCTGTGCTTCCCTTGTCCAAACCTTCTTGGTCCTCACTGCTGGTGCTGCAGTCTTCAGTCTCTGCCTATACTCAGGGAGCAGAAGTACAGCCAGGTGATCAGACTTCCCAAAGTGATGGTATGGAATAGCACGGTAGGTATTCTTGATGGTGGTGTAGCAATGGCCCAGTGTGTTATTTCCTGTGGTATTGCAAGTGATCTGTTGATGGTAGTTGCTTAGTGATTTTTTTCAGAGTGGCCTGGTTAAAATCTCCCAAAACAATGGTGAAGGTGTTAGGGTGCACTGTTTCAAAGAACAATACAGCACAGTACAGGCGATTCGACCCACAATGTTGTGCCGACACTTAACCCTCCCCCCCATATAACCCTCCACCTTAAATTCCTCCATATACCTGTCTAGTAGTCTCGTGCATGTTGATCCCATTGCTCAGATCATCTGAAGCCTGCTTGACATTGGCCTGAGGTGGAATGTAAACTGCTACCAGAATGACCCCAGAGAACTCCCATGGTACGTAAAAAGGACGGCACTTTACTGCTAGATATTCCAGGTCTGGTGGGCAGAAATATCATATGTTTGTGAAGTCACCCAAGTGGCAAAGAAATTATAAATGTAGAGAGCAGTTCAGGCTTATTAAGAATGGGTTAAAGGACATCAAAAAGCATGAAAGATGTGATGGATGATTTGTTCATCTGCATTGTTAGTTTACAGGAATTGTATTTGCGCTTTGGAATTCCTTTGTGTTTTAGAAATGGTTTGAAACTTGGAAATGTGTAAAACAGAAGTCCTCTGTGAGTTTTAAATGTGTTTTAAGATCGTTGTTTGGATTTAAACATGAACCACTGAAAATAAATGATTTGCGTTTTAAACTACTTTGTCAGTTGGAAGTATCTTCTCCTTCATAGGGAGAGGGGACTCACTGCTTGAATAGTGAGCATTGGCAGCTAAACTCAGCATGGAGAATAGACAGGGAAGTGAACTAGTCTTTGAAGATTAGGTAGTTACTGTATAATCTCTCTTTAGTGAGAGCACCAGTAACTATTTATATCCAATAGAGCTTAAGGTCTTAGTTTAGAACTTCATGGTCAGCAAACCCAATACCATTACAGTTTGCATCTGATGTGGTCACATTATACCAAACGTATTATTCTGGAAGGATTTATTACTTAGCAATAGGCCAACTCAGAGAGCTCTCAACAAGTGCTCTGGCACCCCACCTAGTACTATAAAATGGTCAACATCTTGTTTTCCAGCAGTTCAAAGTGCAAAGTACATTTATTATGAAAGTATGTATAAATTATACAAGCTTGAGATTCGCCTCCTTACAGGCAGCCACAAAACAAAGAAACCCAAAAGAACCCATGAAAAATAAGACCACCAAGCACCCAGTGTGCAGAGAGAAAAAAACAATTCATGCAAATAACAAACGCAAGTGAGTAGCGTTCTGAACTGAAGTTCACAAAGAGAATCCGTCCACAGACTCTTCGTTCAGTTCAGAGTTGAGTATGTCGCCGAGCATTGAGCTGAACCGGCCCGTCCCTTGCCTCGAGCCCTGACACCCTGACTTTTCAATCTGGCCCGGCACTTAAATCATCATCTAAGCATTAGGTTCAGTTGCTTTGATACACTCTGGGGCCTGGATCCTGCCACTTTGACTCGGCCTGTCCCCTGACTTTTCCAAATCAGCCTAGTGCTTAAATCATCGCTGCGCAGGGAAATGCCGGTCGATGTTATGAATGTGTTAATAATACAGCAGAAATATGGGATAATACTCCGACTGCTCCTCAAATTGAACACGATGAATATTTGATTGCTCAAGTCGGAGACTGGAATGATGAAGGGATAGGATGCAGATTAGACAGACCAAACCCCATTGTACAACATGCAGGACTCACACCATCACAATTTGCACCAAATCCCAACAATGCAGCAATAATTTGTACTTGGAGACAACAAGTTGGTCCCTTTTTAGATAGGAACCAAGTACCAGGGTGGGGACCACCTGCTGATATGATAGAACCTGGTGACCCATCTCTTAATCCTGATGCATGGGGATGTTGTGCATTCCTTCCAGTCGTGCATGAGTAGCGCTCACATCAGTAAACCCCGGAGGTACTAATGAAGCCTGGAGAACAGATGCTTGGGAACGTATGCTAGGGTTGCTAAAAAGATTGACTATAGCCAGTAAAAGAAGAATTAGGGAGAGGTTTCTGCAGCTTCCCCAGTACAAATTTTCCATCAAGTTTCCGGACCTTTAGCCATTCAGAGTCTGCAGGCAGTATGCACCACACCTCCAGCTGATACAGAAGGAATTCGGAAGCGGCTAATTCAGAATGCCAGGAGGTTATAGGCCTTCTGGGCCAGTCATACTCCCCAACATATTCAGCAATTCTTATTCATGTTATTTCCCACAGCCTTGTTTCCACATTATTTCCACGTGAGTGTGGAAATCCATATCAGATATATACATGGATTTATAAACAAATAAATGCTGGAGATGTAAGCAGAGGAATTAGTAGTGAATTGAGTAAAATAGTTGAAAGCCAGGGCTTAATAGCAGCTTTTAAGATCAGAGAACAAATGGCAAGAGCAGACTGGGACCTGGTTTATTTTATAGTGTTACCTCTTTATTCTAGTGAAAATCTCCACTCCATGTGTGGAGTAACCCTTAACCAACATCCGATACACGAATGATTTCAGATTGTTAAAAGATCCTGTGCATCCTCATGGTGGTATCAGGATTACCGCTCATTCCCACACAAAGACAATGAGGTGCCAGCAAACCAATCCCTTTCCTCAGGTCAATCGCATTCACAGTGTTCTCCTACACCATCTCCTCGGCAACAAACCAAACAAGTTCCCTGGAGTCTGCCTGCCTCAGGAAGAGATATATGCCCACAACCTAGATGGCTCGGCTCTAGGTATAGGCCACAACTTTTAGCTCCACCCCTTTCATTGCAGAAGAATGTCTTAGGTCAAGATACTCCTTTTGGGAGAGAGGGAACGTTCGGAGGCCCCATCGAGATAACGGAGAAGAGTATGAAACTGAATACATACTGAGGCTTGTCTTATCCTTCACCCCTCTAAAGATACAAAGAGAACAGTCGATGTTTCGGGCCGAGGCCCTTCCTTTCCAGTCCTGCTGAAGGGTCTCAGCCCCAAACGTCGACTGTTTACTCTTCTTCATAGATGCTGTCTGGTCTGCTGAGTTCCTCCAGCATTTTGTGGGAGATGCAAAACCATCTTCTCTCTGACCTAATATATCACACAACATCCTTTAGAGCACTATTCTCAAATATAGTACTGTGATGGATCAGCAATGAAAATCCAGAAAGATGGATCCACTTAATTATAACAACTGCTCCTAATCATAAAAGGGAATTTTTTTATCAGAAACTGGGGTAATCGAGACCAGGAGGGGAAACAAGACTATAAGTAAAACTGTCTCCATAGATAACATCAGACCTGCCCCAGCAGGGTTTATTCCCACAGAATGAGTGGAACCCTCATATTAGACCAGTACATGGGTTCACCACGGAACCCCTACAGTCTGACGTGAAGGGATGTGATGTATTGAAAAGATAAAACACAGGTTTAGATCTAAAAGGCAGCAAAAAACTCCAAATCACTTGAAAAGGATCTCATTGATACATTTCTCAAGGATAATGCATCCAGAATACGTCGTTGTTTTCAGAGTAAAACAGATTCAAACTCCATTAAGAAATGTTGCTTTTGCTGTATTTTATGTAATAATAATGCTCAGTGCTGCCATACTTACTATTTGCTTTTTCACAGACGAAGTCTCAGTTACTATGGAAATTGTCTCATCTGGCTCAGACACCCCGAAAACTTAATGACTCAGAGAATATTAGATTAAGGGCATCTGTGAGCAATGATGATTCTACTTTAAATATCACTTAATGGCCCTTACCTCTTGGTCATATGTGAACTGATACACTGGAACCCTTAATACTTGCCTCTGGCAAAGTAATTATTCCTGTCCACTTGAACATTCACTCTGACCGCATTGCAGATTAAATGAATATAGGTACATTCTGCAAAGAATTACTTGCAGAAATAATTAATAACACTCTTAACAAAACTGAAAGATTCCAAACAAAATGTTGAAGGTAAAGTAAAAGAAGAATTCCTTGACGTGGATCCCTCTACATTTGAAGGAAAGTATAGACACCGTTGTCATTGAATGGTCCACTCATGGGAACATGACACTGAAATCATTAGAAAGGCATTGTGAAAGGCCATTTTTTTAATGAAGTCTTCTCCATTAGATAGTTATCTCATTGCATTTTCCCCTTTATGGCCAACAGGTGCATGAACATACTTATTAAAATGATTTTAGACATTTCCATTTCTCCAGTTATGGCCCTTTCCACTCCATTGTTAAACGTCAAGGTAACAGGACAATTTTCTGCATTTCTGGGTTATGTTCCAAATGGTTCAGCAAAGCACTTGATCTGGGTTTTTGCATGGGAAGATAAGATGGAAAGTTGCACTGAAGCAGAAGCTGAAACAAAAATGTTTTCCTCCCTGGTCAACTGAATCTGATAAGTCCAAAAATCTTTTATAGATTTTTGTCCCATAGACTATTGTATCACCCACGTTTCCTATTTGCCCTTAATCAATCAATCCTGAATAGTTTGTATTGTGGTGTGAATAATACCTTTCAACAAAAATTACTTCAGAACTATTGACGTGTTTACAAGCTCAATTATATTTGAGAGAAACATCGACTACAAGTTAGAAAATGGAGAAATAAGCCTATGACAAATTTTACTGGTGGAGATCAATTGATAATGCAAAATTTTGTGGCTACACAGATAATATTACACTCAAATAGACAATGTTATACAGATAAACTTTCAATTACTGCTGTATATTCAGTCACATGCAGGGAAATAAAATGATTCGGCCTTAAACAATATTCATGGTATTTTTAAATATCGGAGTAAAACTGCCTGTACAGCCATGCCTCAGCAGTGTTCACTCTTATAATAGCACTGATGTGATCCTTCGGTTCAGTCGGAAGGTAGAAATTTCTTATGACAAATGTTATACAGACATACTGCTATCAGAGGATCGCCCACTTTTTAAGGTTCATAGAAGAATTGACTCTTGGAGTAACATAGAAACATATATAAAACCTACAGCACAATACAGGTCTTCGGCCCACAAAGTTGTGCTGAACATGTCCCTACATTAGAAATTACTAGGCTTACCTATAGCCCTCTATTTTACTAAGCTCCATGTACCTATCTAAAAGCCTCTTAAAAGACCCTATCGTATCCGCCTCCACCACCGTTGACGGCAGCCCATTCCGCGCACTCACCACTCACTGAGTAAAAAACTTACCCCTGATAACTCCTCTGTACCTACTCCCCAGCACCTTAAACCTGTGTCCTCTCGGGGCAACCACTTCAGCCCTGGGGAAAAGCCTCTGACTATTCACACGATCAATGCCTTTCATCATCTTATCTATCTCTATCAGGTCACCTCTCATCCTCCGTCGCTCCAAGGAGAAAAGGCCGAGTTCACTCAACCTATTCTCATGAGGCATGCTCCCCAATCCAGGCAACATCCTTGTAAATCTCCTCTGCACCCTTTCTATGGCTTCCACATCCTTCCTGTAGTGTGGCGACCAGAACTGAGCACAGTACTCCAAGTGGGGTCTGACCAGGGTCCTATATAGCTGCAACATTACCTCTCGGCTCCTAAACTCAATTCCACGATTGATGAAGGCCAATACACCATACGCCTTCTTAACCACAGAGTCAACCTGCGCAGCTGCTTTGAGCGTCCTATGGACTCGGACCCCAAAATCCCTCTGATCCTCCACACTGCCAAGAGTCTTACAATTAATACTACAAAGTGGTATATTCTGCTATCATATTTGACCTACCAAAATGAACCACTTCACACTTATCTGGGTTGAACTCCATCTGCCACTTCTCAGCCCAGTTCTGCATCCTATCAATGTCCCGCTGTAACCTCTGGCAGCCCTCCACACTATCCATAACACCCCCCACCTTTGTGTCATCAGCAAACTTACTAACCCACCCTTCTACTTCTTCATCCAGATCACTTATAAAAATCAAAAAGAGGAAGGGTTCCAGAACAGATCCCTGTTGTACACCACTGGTCACCAACCTCCATGAAGAATATGACCTGTCTACAACCACTCTTTGCCTTCTGAAGGCAAGCCAGTTCTGGATCCACAAAGCAATGTCCCCTTAGATCCCATACCTCCTTACTTTCTCAATAAGGCTTGCATGGGTTACCTTATCAAATGCTTTGCTGAAATCCATATACACTACACCTACTGCTCTTCCTTCATCAATGCATTTAGTCACATCCTCAAAAAATTCAATCAGGCTTGTAAGGCACGAACTGCCCTTTACAAAGTCATGCTGACTACTCCTAATCATATTATACCTCTCAATGTTCATAAATCCTGCCTCTCAGGATCTTCTCCATCAACTTACCAACCACTGAAGTAAGACTCACTGGTCTATAATTTCCTGGGCTATCTCTACTCCCTTTCTTGAATAAAGGGACAACATCCACAACCCTCCAATCCTCCGGAACCTCTCCTGTCCCCACTGATGATGCAAAGATCATTGCCAGAGGCTCAGCAATCTCCTCCCTCCCCTCCCACAGTAGCCTGAGGTACATTTCGTCCAGTCCCGGTGACTTATCCAACTTGATCCTTTCCAAAAGCTCCAGCACATCCTCTTTCTTAATATCTACATGCTCAAGCTTTTCAGTCCACTGCAAGTCATCACTACAATTACTAAGATCCTTTTCCATAGTGAATGCTGAAATAAAGTATTCATTAAGTACCTCTGTTATTTCCATACACAATTTCCCACTGTCACATTCAATAGGTCCTATTCTTTCACGTCTTATCCTCTTGCTCTTCACATACTTGTAGAATGCCTTGGGGTTTTTCTTAATTCTGCCTGTCAAGGCCTTCTCATGGCCCCTTCTGGCTCTCCTAATTTCCTTAAACTCCTTCCTAGTAGCCTAATAATCTTCTAGATCTCTAACGTTACCTAGCTCTCTGAACCTTTTGTAAGCTTTTCTTTTCTTCTTGACTAGATTTATTGCAACCTTTGTACACCACGGTTCCTGTACTCTACCATAACTTCCCTGTCTCATTGGAATGTACCTATACAGAGCTCTACACAAATATCCCCTGAATATTTGCCACATTTCTTCCGTACTTTTCCCTGAGAACATCTGTTTCCAATTTAAGCCTCCAATTTCCTGCCTGATAGCCTCATAATTCCCTTTACTCCAATTAAACACTTTTCTAACTTATCTGTTCCTATCTCTCTCCAATGCTGTTGTAAAGGAGATAGAATTATAATCACTATCTCCAAAATGCTCTCCCACTGAGTGATCTGACACCTGACCAGGTTCATTTCCCAATACCAAATCAAGTACAGTCTCTCCTCTTGTTGGCTTATCTACATATTGTGTTAAGAAACCTTCCTGAACCCACCTAACAAACTCCACCCCATCTAAACCCCTCGCTCTAGGGAGATGCCAATCGATAATTGGGAAATTAAAATCTCCCATCACGACAACTCTGTTATTATTACACCTTTCCAGTATATGTTTCCCTATCTACTCCTCGATATCCCTGTTACTATCGATGATTTAATCTATGCTGCGTATCTCAACAAAAACACAAGTCCAGTTTTAAGGAATGGTTTATGATAGATGGAACAAAGAATATTCTACAAGGAATTGATAGTCATCAACAATATTTAGAAGAATCTTTAAAAGAAGATTTCTCTATATATTACTGAACTGACACAGTCAGACGAGTGAGGCAACTCCTTTCATAAGCTTCCTTTGTAGACTCATGCTAAGCCCCTCACTGGCTTCACGCTCCAGCTGAAACAATAGCTAAGACCTTTCCAGATGTTGCACATTTAGCTTCCGCAGCAGTGAATACAGTTTCCGGATGGATTGGCACCACTTTAAATTGAGTTGAGGATTTTGTTTTGCAGTTTTCCAGTGGACAATTCCCTTAGCCATTGGAACGATTGTTATTGTAGTGCTCTTTCTGTTGGAATATTGAAGTCTGCAAGGATGGTAGTTTCCTAAGACTCTATTACCTCCAGTACCTAACCTGCATTACCATGGGTTATCTTTTGCATGACTAAGTCTGCTTTGCTATACATGCCTTGTGCTCACCTATTCCTATGGTTTGTCCTCAACCTTGGAAGAGTGAAGAGCAGGGACTTCCCTGGTCATGTTACCTTTGCTCCTCTCCTTTTCCTAGTCCTGTGTCAGGTATGCATGTTTCTCACCTCGTCTTGGTGGGGGGGGGGGGGGGGGGGGTTGGAATATGTCTGTTACAAATAATTGGTTTAATAACACAATTCCACAGAAAGATGAGCCAACAAATGTTATTTTTCTACTCACCTATTTGGATATTACGTATTTACTTTCTAACATGGATAACTTTTTACATAACATCATTCTTAAGATTTTATATAATGTACTTTGTAAATGTGCTGGTCATTGCGAATGATGACATTATACTATCATGATTTACTTGTTTGACTTTTAAAACCATTCATTTTACTGTATTTTGTGTGTAATGTTCTAAAATGGGAAAGGACTTGCCAGGGAGAAAAAGATGGCTACCCTAATAACATTTGTACCTATTCTGTTGCAATTTCTTTGGAAACAGCAATGTAATCCTAGAGCTTCAGAGTTCTACAAAACATCAATTGTCGCAAGGTAGAACTATTTGAATGTAGTTTACTTCCTGTTTGGGTATAAGTCTATGTAGTACTCCTACAATGCAACAAGTAGGAATAGCAAGCCTATTAATACCACTATTTGTGTTATAATTAATGTTACCAGGACAACCTGTAAATTTGGTTGATAAAATCCCATGGTCTGATAGAACAGACAGAGTCAGTTAATGTTTTCTGGGAAAGCACTAAAGTTGGGAAGATTTGTCAATTCTTCTCAGTTAGGTTCAATCCTTAAATGAAAAGGGGAAGAAATGAACAATTATACAAAGAGTCCAGGATCACCAAAATGCAGATAGTAGGGTTGGTGTCCGAATGCTAAGTTACAACTCACCAATAGGTGCTCACTCCCATGGGAGAGATGTTCTATCATCTTTTTTTCTGGGAGCCTAGAATTAAAGGTATAGACAGAATTCTCTACAGGAGAATTCCTTACTTTCGTAAATGTTTCACCTTTTATATATATCATTATATTGTGAAATTATGTGACTGATTGATATAATTTTCTACCATGAAAATGTGAGATTACTAATGAAACACTCTGGTTTCCTCAGCTGTGTAAGACCAGGGAAGACAATTTCTGGCCCTGCTAAATGTGTGAGATTGAGGCAGGAGCACCCCCACCCCCAAACCCCCTGTTTGTATGGATGCTGTGTAATTCACTACCCTGTTACAAATTAATGCCATGAAGTAACAGAGAGCACACTGCATACGATAAAAGGAATTATATTTATGAAACTGAACTAAAGGGTTAATAAAGAATAACAAAAAGAAAAAGGCCCATTCCAATGTACACAAGTTAGAGCTCATCTTGAACTTCTCTGTCACTCACGCTCTAGGCCCTCTGAAGCATGAAAGCCCACACCACCTTCCGAACATCACTCACAATCCATCTCAATCAAACAGGTCTCCCACCAGATCGTACACTACGACCAGTTCTCCCCAGTGTCTTCTCTCTTCATCTCCTCTCGAAGAAAAGCCCAAGACCAATCTTATTGTCCCTCACCGAGAAAAACCTCCCGTTAATTGGATGGCACACATTCCACGTCATCCCTTATCTTTAACTATAACCCAAACAGGCTGAAAGCTTACAGAGCTGCTAAATGAAATACTGTACCTACAGCATAACAGTAAAGATGTGAACCAGGGCATTATATTAATCTTTAGGTAAAAGAAGTCAGCAATAAATACATGATCAGTTACTTGATTTGTTTTCAGGAAACCTGAGTAAAGTTGTCCACTGCACCGACAGCAATGTAAGCACCCCTGTGAAAGAGATGAACTATCCTCAACTTCTTGAAAGACTTTGCCAGCTGACCCAATGAACTAATGGTGAGAGACAGTGAATTGACTTTGTATCAAGGAAATGGCAAGAACTTTTTGGAAAGTACTCTATGAACGCTTGGAGCAATGGATCAAAGAAAACCTTTCTAGCATTGGAAACCTACTGAAATGGTTTGTGGTGTGTTACTCTGTTTCCAAGATGAAACTTAGCAAGAATCTGATCTCAAAGCTGGTATCTGTTGGAAGAAAATGGGTTAGAAACCTTTGCTTAGCAAGAGGCAGAGTGTGATGGATATTCACTTCCTGGGCCACTTGGTTTCATGTTTTTTTTACAAAGCTCGGCTTTCTAAACATAGCAGCTGCCATTTGTAAGTTCAAACAGCTATAAGTGAGCTTCCAACAATAGTTGTTTCTGGCTGTAAATAGGAGCCAGTCTTCAGTTCTTAAAATGTAAATGAAAATCAGCAGTCAGCTTGAAGTTAAAAACAGAGCTCTGCAAACAAGCTCTGTCTATGAAGCAGTCTGCTAACCCACTACACTTGTTGTTTTGCTGCTGAAGAGGTGCAGTATAAAGCAATATGTTATTTAATTTGGTTTTGTTTCAAAACAGACAACACTGACTAAGTTGCTTAATTCAAAAAGAGTTTGCAGACAAAATTGTTAAAAATTTTATAGGATTAAACTATCTGATCTACTAATGTTGTGAGTTTAATGTACTCAAAGAAGTAAGCTTCACAGAATTAATTGAGGGTAGCTGGAACAACATCTCCAAGAGGCTTTTAGACCTTTTGTGTAAAGGGGGCATCTGAATCAATATTATATACTGTACATGTGAAGTCACTGAAATGGCAAAGAAACTGTATATATGTAAAGAGCAGTTCAGGCTTATTCAGAATGGGCAAGTAAACATCAAAAAACATGAAAGTAACTCGGGGTGAACTCTAGAGTCCATTCCACTGGCTTCATTTTCTGTGATGGATAATTTGCTTTTCTGCATCGTTGGTAAATCTTTTTAGTTTACAAGAATTATACTTGTGTTTTGGAATTCCTTTGTGTTTTAGAAATAGTTTGTAATTTGGAAATGTTATATGAGACAGAAATCCTCTGTGAATTTTAAATGTGTTTTAAGAATGTTGTTTGGATTTAAATGTGTATCACTGAAAATAAATGAACTGTGTTTTAAACTACTTTGTTAGCTGAAAGTATCTTCTCCTTGGTAGGGAGAGAGAATAGTGCTCGAATAGTGGGTATTGGCAGCTTAATTCACCATGGAGAATAGACAGGGAAGTGAACTAGTCTTTGAAGATTAGATAGTTACAGTATAATCTCCCTTTATTGAGGGTACCAGTAGCTATTTATATCCAATAGGGCTTAAGGTCTACAATTGAGTTTAGAATTTCGCGGTCAGCAAACACAATGTTTTGCACAGTGTTTTCTGGTCATTTTGCTTAAACCTGCTAATTTTTCCACCCTGCTCTTTTTGAGTGACCCTCCAGTAGTCTGGCTAAAGCCATACAGTTCATCTTCACTGTGGAGCGCTATATGTGTTGTACATGCATGATTCCCTTAATCGGAGCTTTTTATTGCATCACCTGCATTCACATATTCATTGTTTTGTTCTCTATGCCTTTTAGGTGTACATTTGGACATTTAGGTATGACAGCCCCTCCCCCATATATTGCTGAAGTGCAGATGAAATTCTGTATTTCCCATCTTATGTGCTGATTCAGCCACTCAGCATGGGAATGAGCAATTGTGCCTCGGCCTTCAATGGTTGGCAAAGGCTTGTGCCACATTTCTCATTAGCTTCTGCATTTTCTCTGCTGTGGGACACGATAGCTTGTACCGTGACAGAAATACTGATGATAGAAAAGACTTAATAACATAATGTAGTCTGACACTCCTGTATTGTCCAGAAGGAAAATTCCATTCTTGGAGCTGCTGCCTGTCGAATGAAGTAATAAACTGAGACCTGCCTAATCAGGTGAATAATTCACAATCCCAGCTATTCAACAAGAAACAGAAAGTTTTCCCAGTATCTTGATCAACATTCTACTCTCCAAGAGGGTCAATCCTGCCAAAGTCTACAGGGAACCACATTCCTGCTCATCCAAAACATGATGTACCTGGCAGCATAATATTTTCAGTGAATGGATTAACTGAACATGCTTTCATTGACACTGAGCTCAACAAAATGGTTGCTCGTGTTACCTACAACCTTAGCCTTAGCTTAGTGAATCAGATGACTATGGGTCCACCCTGCTCCAGAGGTTAAGCTCATACTTGAGACTATGCAGTATAGGAGTACTGTACTGACAGAGACTCTGTTTCTGAATGGGACGTCAAATTGTGGCACTACCTTCCCTCTCAGGTGGATGTAAAAAAAAACCCTAGGGCATTATTTTGAGCAAGGTTAGCACATGTTTTATGTACTGTGTGATTAACTTCTGACATAAAATCAATTGCTAACCACAAATGGGACCTCACAGCATGCAAAGCTCAGAGTGCAACTTTTAATCGCATGGTTCTATGAGCCTATTGCAGGCATATTGTATACTAGACAAACTTAAAGTCAAAGCCCTGCTTATTGTCATATATGTACAGGTATAGTAAACAAAAACTGTGCGAGTGCATCAAACGTAAATCTCACCATTTCCCATTGGCATTCACTGTATTACAATTTCCTACAACACGGCGGAAACTTCCTGTGGATTGTCTAATTACGGTAGCTGTCATGAAGCTGCTGTACCTGTAAAAAGTGCAATGATAGCATTAAGTTACTGGACGGGTAATTTTGGTGGGGAGCATCAATATTCATCATCAAGAGTGCCCTAATGACATCATTGCTGACCAAGGACAGAGAAGCCAGTCTGGGTCTGCAGAAGGCTGTGATTGAACCATCGTATGTGATAACTTGACCTCGTCCTTACCAATCGACTTGTGGCAAATGTATCTGTCCACAATAGCATTCATAGAAGTGACCAGTGCACGGTTTTTCTCAGGACTAGTTTCCACCCCATTGTGTTGTGTGGCATTACAATTGCGCTAATTGGGATTATCTCAGAACAGATCCAGCAATTTAAAACTGGATATTGATGATGCACCGCGGGCCATCAGCAGCAGGAATATCCACCCCACAATCTGTATCCTCATGGGATGGTAGATCCCTCACTCCATTAATACTACCAAGCCAGGAGTGCAACACTGGTACATTCAGTGCGTAAAAGGGCATGGTAGCACTTGGCATATGTAAAAGGATGTTCTAATACAGCTAACAGGATTAAATGGCAATTGAAACATGCAAAACAGAGCAAAGAAACCTCATAACCAGCGGATCAGATCAATACGCTGCAGTCCTGCCCTCATTTGTATCTCCATCATTTCCCAAACATCTGCCCCCCACCCCATTTTCCCACCGGCTTAACAAAGAGAGAGTTCCTCTTGTCCACACCTACCACCCTGTGAGCCTTCACATCCAGCAAGATCATTCTTCTCAACTTCCACACTTTCAACAGGATGCTACCAGCAAATTCATCTTCACCTTCCCCCAATTCTCCACTTCACGCAGGGATCACTCTCTTTGTGATTCCCTTGCCGTGAATACTGCTGGATGACTGAACTAATGACAAGAGGAGTCTCCATGATCTTCTCTTTCCTCAGTAATGATGGGGCCCAGGATATGGTGTTGAAGCCAAGGCTAGACCATTTGCAGAACCTTTGAGAGTGCCGTGGGGATGGACTATTTCAGCATTATTCTCTATGCCTCTCAGCTACTTAATTACTACATATTGGACATTTAGCTATGACTGTCCCTACCTTATTCCTGACATTTCCACCATCACAGAAGCCAGTCTTCAGTCAGTCAGCAATGATGGGGCCCAACATGTAAGAATGAAAGGTAAGGCTGAAGCATTCGCAGTCATAATCAGCCAGAAGTGCCCAGTGTGTGATGTGCCTTAACTTTCTCCTGTGATCCTCATTGAAGCCAGTTGCCTTAATTCACTCTGTGTGATAACGAGAACCAGCCGAGAGCACAGGATACACAGAGTCTCTGGGGCCTGACACCATCCCAGCTGTATTACTGAAGATCTGAGCCCCAGAACCACCAGCTGTACCGCTAAACAAACTGTTCCGTTTCAGTCACAACACTGGCATCTACCCAAGTATGTGGAAAATTGTCCAGGTATGTCCTGTTCAGAAAAACTCGGATGAATCCTATCCAGCTAATTAAATTTCAATCAAAATACTCTCAGCCACTAGCAAAGTGATGAACACAGTCATCAACAGTGTTATCAAGCTGCACTTGCGGGCCCAGTGGAACTTAGCATGTTCGGGGAGGGGGGGGGGGGGGAGATCCTGGGAAAAAGACATTGGCAAAAAGATGCAGTTTTAGGTAGTACAAACACTGTTACTTGATCAAATATGGGAGGCAGTGGCTGGACTGTTCTTTATAGTGAGAGATTACAGAATTAATCTGATTGCTGGTGGTGACCCTTTGGTAAACAATTGTAAATTCTATCTTGGGTCATCAATTGATTCATGTAATTTGTGAGCTGTGATAATAGCATTACTTAATGGAGACGAAACACAACAGCAGTGATTTCCCCAGGCCTGGCCCCATCTCTCGTAGGAGTTACAAATGATTAAATTAGCATTGAATTAATATTTTATATTGGTAGTTAAATATAATGTTGTTAGGTCAGTGTCCTTTTGAGAAGGGACATGGTTTGTCACACACGCTACTGTTGCTGGTAAATCACAGAAGAAACCAGCCAGCTGCATACAATTCCAAGCACCAGATGTTGGGAAGGTCAAGTGCAATATTAATGACACTGGGATGTGCGATTTAGCACACACTAAAAGATGCTCCATTGCTTACAAGTATACTGCAGCAGGGAAAGCAGAGAAGTCATTTTACGTGAACCTTCCTAAACTCTCCAAGCTCTGACTACAGCATCTAAATACATAGATCATGGGCAATGGTTCATGAAGGAATTTGTTTCAGATGTAGGAACTGTTAGACACAAGCACCAGAGGCAAAAATGATTGAAGATGGCTGTTTCCTCACCTTAGTAAACACCATCAATTCTTAAATGTGCTACATATTATTTTGGTGTCTTTTTAAACACATCCAGCAATACTTTGTGCAATGTCAGACCCAAAGGCATGATAAGCACAATTAGATCTTTATTCGGCTCACTGCTGAAACCCTCATCCATGCCTTTGCTACCTCTAAACATTGAATATTTCAACACCTTCCTGCCTGCTAACTCATCTTCCACCCTCCATTAACTTGTTATTCAAGATGCTGCTGCTCGCATACCAACAGACCAAGTCCTCTTCATGCACCATTCCTGCGCTTGCCAGCCTGAGTTGGCACTTATACCAGCAGCACTCTGATTTTAAAACTCAGAATTGCTTTCATTCCTACTTTATGTCCTCCCCTCTCCCCTCCCCTGGCGTGTCCTCTCTGTAATCCCTCCACATGCCTGTTGTGACAGCAGCAATTTAGCAATATCCCGTCTGTGAGATGTGGAGGTGGTTCAGGAATGCAGATGTCAGCCCACAAGTCTCACCCCACCAACAGCTGACCTACCGTGGTTGAATACTACTCCTCAACGTTCATTAATCTTCACCAGAGAGATAAATGAATCCTTACCTGGAATCTTGGATTCGATTCAGGGTTTAACTTTATACATCCAGATCAAAGGAAAAATAGATGATGCCAATTAAATCAACCTGCAATTCTAAGAAGATAAAGAATAGAAAAAGGGGTGTGTCATTCAGCTCTTCACACCTGCTCTGCTATTCAGTAAAACCATGGCTGAGCTTCGAACTCAACACCACATAGAACATAACTGCATACCATAGGCCTTTTGGCCCACGATGTTGTGCCAATTTTTTAACTTATTCTAAGATCAATCTAACCATTCCTTCCCTTTCCTGCATTAATTCCATTTCCCCCGAGTCCTTCGACATTTCAAAATTATTTGATCACTCTCTTGAATATACTAACTGATCCTCTGTGAGATTCTTAGGTAAAAAATTCCCAAATATTCTGCCCCCTCAGTGTGAAGATTTTTTTTCTCATCTCGGTCCTGAATGAGAGATGCTGAAATTGTGAACCCTAGTTCCAGATACATCATCTCAATATCTGCTCCTCTGTGCCTGTTAATTTTGCTCACATCAATGAGGTCAGCACTCATTTCCCCGAAGTCAGGAGAGTACTTTCCTTTCTCTTTCCTCAGAGGGCAACCCACCATACCGGAAATCAAGCTGGTGAAATTTCACTGCACTTACTAATCACAAGTATTTATTCCCCATATTCCTGGAACTTTGTTTGAAATTGTTAAATATTTAGAGATCAGGCACCTCCTGTACGTATTAAATTGGCCACTGAGTGCATGTTCGTGGCCTTCTGCTGCTGTAGCCCATCCACTACAAGGTTTGTCATGTTGTGCATTCAGGGGGTGCTCTTTTGCACACCGCTGCTGTAATGTGTGGTTATCGAGTTACTGTCACCTTCCTGTCAGCTTGAATCAATAGACAATAGACAATAAACAGTAGGTGCAGGTGTAGGC
Organism: Hemitrygon akajei; assembly: GCF_048418815.1. Taxonomy (NCBI): domain Eukaryota; kingdom Metazoa; phylum Chordata; class Chondrichthyes; order Myliobatiformes; family Dasyatidae; genus Hemitrygon; species Hemitrygon akajei. The sequence continues at coordinate 19,051,760 of NC_133141.1, read as the reverse complement.
CATTTGGCCCTTCTAGCCAGCACTGCCATTCACTGTGATCATGGCTGATCATACACAATCAGTACCCCGTTCCTGCCCTCTCCCCATATCCCTTGACCCCACTATCTATAAGAGCTCTATCTAACTCTTTCTTGAATGCATCCAGAGACTTGTCCTCCACTGCCTTCTGGGGCAGAGCATTCCACATATCCACCACTCTCTGGGTGAAAACGTTTTTCCGCATCTCTGTTCTAAATGGCCTACCCCCTTATTCTTAAACTGTGGCCTCTAGTTCTGGACTCAGCCATCAGCGGGAACATGCTTCCTGCCTCCAGCGTGTCCAATCCCTTAATAATCTTATATGTTTCAGTCAGATCCCCTCTCATCCTTCTAAATTCCAGTGTATACAAGCCCAGTCGCTCCAATCTTTCAACATATGACAGTCCCGCCATTCCGGGAATTAACCTTGTGAACCTACGCTGCACTCCCTCAATAGCAAGAATGTCCTTCCTCAAATTTGGAGACCAAAACTGCACACAATACTCCAGGAGTGGTCTCACCAGGGCCCTGTACAGCTGCAGAAGGACCTCTTTACTCCTATACCCAATTCCTCTTGTTATAAAGGCCAGCATGCCATTAGCTTTCTTCACTGCCTGCTATACCTGCATGCTTGCTTTCATTGACTGATGTACAAGAACACCTAGATCTCGTTGTACTTCCCCTTTTCCTAACTTGACTCCATTTAGATAGTAATCTGCCTTCCTGTTCTTGCCACCAAAGTGGATAACCTCACATTTATCCACATTAAACTGCATCTGCCATACATTTGCCCACTCACCCAACCTGTCCAAGTCACCCTGCATTCTCATAACATCCTCCTGACATTTCACACTGCCAATCAGTCCGGCCGCTCTCCTCTGATCTCTCTCTTACAGAACTGCCGCTCACTGGATGTTCTTTGTCACACCATTCTCTGTAACCTCCCAGGAGATCACCCGAGGATGAGTGTGAGATCAGCAGCTTCTACTGGTTACCCCGTCTGGCACCAACTATCATTCCACAGTCAAAGTTACTTAGATCACATTTCTTCCCCATTCTGATGTTCGGTCTGAACAACAACTGAACCTCTTGACCATGCCTGCATGCTTTTATGCATTGAGTTGCTGTCATATGATTGGCTGAGTAGATATTTGCATTATCAAGCAGGTGTACCTAATAAAGTGGCCACTGAGTTTATAATGAAACAAATAGCTGCCTTCTGCACTATATAGTTCTATTATTCTAAAAGTCCAAGGCTGCATTCTGTTCAATAGTTCTGCCAAAACATCCCTGAATTATTAGTTCTTCTTTGTGTGTCTGCTTTTGTACTAGCCTTATTTTCTCGTGGGCTAATGAAGTTACATTAGTCCAACTTCTCTTTGAGCTCTCTTCCAGACATATGAGAAAATATTAAAAGCTTGGCAACATTTCAGTTTTCAAACTGATTGAGCAACTAGCTCTTCGCCAACATTAAGAACTGTGTGCTGGTCTGTTTTCCCTTCATTTAAGTACAGCAGTGAGTTGGCTGTATAACTCGAAGCTACACCAAGTCCGGGTCCTGCTCACAAAAAAGAGCTCCAAGTGCACACCAATGAGCTGTCTAACACAGTGACACCTCCTGGCAGAATAAAGAAAAATAAAAATGCTCAAGGAAAATAGTAGCAACACACACAAAATGCTGGTGAAACGCAGCAGGTCAGGCAGCATCTATAGGGAGAAGCATTGCCGATGTTTCGGGCCGAGACCCTTCGTCAGGACGAAGGGAGATGCTGCCTGGCCTGTTGCGTTCCACCAGCATTTTGTGTGTGTTGCTTGAATTTCCAGCATCTGCAGATTTCCTCGTGTTTGCAAGGAAAATAGTAGATAGGATTTAAATAATAACATTGTACAAAAGAAGAAACAGTGAAATTCATGGTCATTAAATATAATAGAGTTAACTTACCTTTTTTAAAACTATGCCACTGTTGCCACTCATGTGGCCCCTGGGGTGACACACCTTTTCATTGTTTGAGGGCCTTCCCCACGCAACTCTGCCCTCTCCAAGTGTGGTGCCAAACAAAAGCTTTTCACTATATCTTGGTACATTCCCACTGCTGTCTGCAAGGAGTTTGTATGTTCTCCCAAAACATACTCTTTGTAAGTTTGTTAATCACCAGCCTTGAATGAAATGTACCCCTGGCTCCTTAAAGATGGTGAACTCCTTAATATTCAATATTGTCTCTACGTTGATCTTTTCCAAGCCTTCACACAATGTCAATGCCTGCATCACCTCCATTTCCATGAAGTCGAAGTACAAAGTACAAAGTAAATTTTATTATCAAAGTACGTATATGTCACCATATTCAAAGGTTCAAAGGGACATTTATTATCAAAGAATCTATGTATCCGCATACAACTCTGAAATTTGTCTTCTCCAGATAGCCACGAAACAAAGAAAGAACATGAAAGTCATTCAGGGAGAAACATTTACCCATGCCTCCCCATACAAAAAAGAACGGCATCCACCCTATCACCTACCCCCCCAAAAAAACTTCCTTCTCTACCCTGAGATTCATTTTCCTGTGGGAAAATTCAACAAATCTTAGAATAATGACTATAACAGGATCAATGAAAGATCAACTAGAGTGTAGAAGACAACAAACGGTGCAAATGCAACTATAAACAAATAGCAATAAATAATTAGAACATGAGACAACAAGGTAAAGAGTCCTTATAGTGAGATCATTGGTTGAGGGAACATCTCAATGGATGGGCAAGTGAGTGTAGTTATCCCCTTTTGTTCAAAAGCCTGATGGTTGAGGGGTAGTAACTGTTCTTTAACCTGGCAATGCGCGTCCTGAGGCTGTTGTACCTTCTACCTGATGGCAGCGGTGAGAAGAGAGCATGGCCTGGGTGGAGGGGACCTCTGATGATGGATGCTGCTTTCCTAGGACAGTGTTTCATGTAGATGTGCCCAATGGTTGGGAGGGCTTTACCTGTGATGTACTGGGCTGAATTCATTACCTTTTGTAAGACTGTCCGTTCAAAGGCCTTGGTGTTTCCTTTCCAGGCCATAATGCAGCCAGTCGATATACTCTCCACTTCACATCTCTAGAAGTCTACCATCAGTTCCTTAGTTTTGCTGATATTGAGTCAAGTACCATGTACACATTCAAAACTCTGCACACCTTCCAGCTATATACCCAAACTACCATTTAGTCTCCAGTATGATCCACTCTTTCTTTCATGTATTTACAAAACATCTCAATTTCCTCAACTTTATCTGCCAATATTTTTACATACTGTCTCTTTCTCTTCCGAATTTTCTTTTTAATCCCATCCCTGCACCAGGAGTACATGATGTAGCAAGCATCATTGAGCTTTAAAAGCATTAGTATGAAAGAAACCATTATTGCAGAGGATCCCCATGAAGAGTAGATGCAGATGACTGGTTTGGCCCTTTTTCATTCCAGCCACCTGATAAAAGTCAGCCTTACATAAGAAGAGCTTAGGTGCGACCCAGGCCTCAGAGGCAAAAGCAATGTTTACTTTCCCTTCTTCTCTTGAGGAGAGGCACTTTGCCACTTTCTCAGTAGTTGCACTCAACAATAGGAGCTATTGTTGGATAGGAAATCAAACCCTCTCCTGCTACTGTTGTGTCATCTTGAGTGAGTATAGCAATTCAATAGCATGGTACAAAATGGTAGGTGTCTGTCCTCCTTCTCAGGTGGATGCAGAAGATCCCATGGCACTATTTCAAATAGGATGATTATTTTTCCCAATATTGGCCTCCAAGCCAATATTTACTCCACAGCTATCAGCACTACACATGGATTGTCTAGCTATCCTCTCATTCACACTGCCGAGGGTGGTGGTAGAGACAGATATGTTAGGGGCATTTCAAAGATAGGCACACAGATGAAAGAAAAATGGGCAGCCATGTAGGAGGGAAGGTGTTACGCTTTGTAACTCCAAAATATTAAACAAATTGAAAGGAAAAGAGAGGAGTCCATAAGTTATTATGTGGAGGCATGATGACATATGTCATTTGCGAACTTTTACAGATAACTCGCAATACATTATGTAAACAACAAAGAATGCTTAATCAAACAATATATTTGCGATATTGTAGTGTGTGTAGGCCTCTGTTAGGATTGATAGACCATGGATTTGCACCTTGGAAATTTTTCAGGGCACAAGCCTGGGCAGGGTTTTTATTTAATATGGAAGACCGGCAGTTGCCCAAGCTGCAAGTCTCCCCTCTCCACGCCACCAATGTTGTCCAAAGGAAGGGCATTAGGACCCATACAGCTTGGCACCGGTGTCGTTACAGAGCAATGTGTGGTTAAGTGCCTTGCTCAAAGACACAACACGCAAGCCTCAGCCAAGGTTCGAACTAGCGACCTTCAGATAACTAGAGGAACGCCTTAACCACTTGGCCACGCGCCAACATTTGCGATACTACGAAAATATTAAATACACAACAGAAGTGTTAGATTGACCAAAGGTTGGCAAAACATCATGAGCCAAAGGGCCTGTATGGTGTTGTCCTGTCCTATGCTCTACATTCTCTCATTGCTGTTTGTGGAACTTTGCTGTGCACATTTGACCAGCATGCTCCCATTTTTAGATATTAATGGAATCAAAGGATTGAAAGTGAGTGTATGAAAATGAAGCTGAGGTATGCAGTATTGAATCCAGAACAGGCACGAGGAGCCAAATGCTTCTGTTCCTCCTGTTCTTCTGTACCTCATGGCATTGGCGATGCATAAAAAACATCTCACAGGGCCATTCTGCACTTCAGATGGTTAAAGATTTCCTTTTGCTCATTATGTTCACTAAATAAATCAAAAGTGTAAACTTTTATATTTTATTATCTAATTTCCTCTACAGAATTTCTCCTCCAGCTCCCACAGCTGTGGCATTACTTGTAAAGCTTCATGCTTTTTAACTATTGAATACCATCTCTCTTTTCAGAATGTTACTGCAGCGATTTCACAGTGTTCTGTAGAAATCAATAAAATTCAGGTGATGTACTATCAGTGGGAAGATGATTATGTGCCAAGGCATTAGTCTTAACCCTTGAAGACAACACCTCTGATTTTCACAGGAAAACAACAAACGAAAGCTGTATCAAAGTTTCACACCAGTTGTAGCATTCCTTGATGGACTATTCTCTTGCAAAATTCAAATTCTTATGCTCAGCATGCACTAAAAGGCCTCTGTCCTCACATAATGATGATGCGCACCAAGGTTGTTAGATGATTCATTCAACTATTTCTGATGCTTGCCATTTTGGAATTCCTTGTCCTCTCCCACTGTGCAAACACGATACCTCAACAGATTTACAGTTGTCAGCAAGGTAATGGCCCAGATTTTGCAGAAAGCTGCTGGCATATCTCTGTGCAACTGGCGGCTATGTAGGGATTTCCCTGCGAATGCAAAGATCTCAGAGATGCAACCAGTTGTTTGCCACGTTTTATCCAATGTGGGTCGTCCTATGGGAATGGGGTTACACTGGATCCCCACCAATTACAGTGGGGAATCCATTCAAATATCCCAGCTCTATGATGAATTATGACTTACAAAGAATTACAATTACAAAGCAGGCACAACAGTGGATATATTTCATTGGGAGTCTGAGGAGAATTGGTATGTCACCAACGACACTCGCAAATTTCTACAGAAGTACCATGGAGAGCATTCTAACCGGTTGCTTCACTGTCTGGTGTGGAGGGGCCACTACACAGGATCAGAAAAAGCTGTAAGCTCAGCCAGCTCCATCGTGGGCATCAGCCTCCCCAGCATCGAGGACACCTTCAAAAGGCAATACCTCAAAAAGGAGGCATCCATCATTAAGGACCCTCACCATCCAGGACAAATGAGGTGTTCATGGAGTACAAGGAATGCAAGAGAACATTTAAGAAAGAAGTCAGGAGGGCTAAAAGAAGGCATGAGGTTACCCTAGCAGACAAGGTGAAGGAGAATCCCAAGGGATTCTATGGATCTGTTAAGGGCTAAGGGATTGTAAGGGACAAAATTGGTCCTCTGGAAGATCAGAATGGTAGTCCATGTGTGGAGCAATAACAGACAGGGGAGACCTTAAATGCATTCTTTGCGTCTGTATTTACTCAGGAGATGGATATACAGTATAGTCAATAGAAGAGAGGCAAAACTGCATCAACTTCATGGACCCTATACAGATTACAGTACAGAGGAGGAGGTGTTTTCTGCCCTGAGGCAAATCAGAATGAATAAATTCCCAAGGACTGACAACATGTTGCCTCAGACCCTGCAGGAGGTAAGTGCAGAAATTGCCAGGGCCCTTTCAGAGATACTTAAAACATCCTTAGCGACAGGAGACGTACCAGAGTATTGGAGGACAGTAAATGTTGTTCCGCTGTTTCAGAAAGTCTCTACACAGAAGCCGGGAAATTATAGGCCAGTGAGTCTGATATCAGTTGTGGAAAAGTTATTGGAAAGTATTCTAAGGGACTGGATATATAACTATTTGGATAGACATGGACTGATTAAGGATAGTCAGCATGTCTTTGTGCATGGTAGGTCATGTCTAACCAATATTTTAGAGTCTATTGAGGAAGTTCCCAGGAAAGTGGATGAAAGCAAGTGGGTGGATGTTGTCTACATGAACTTTATTAAGGCATTTGTCAGGGCCCTGCATGCGAGGCTGGTCAACAAGGTTCAGTTGCTCAACATTCAGGATGAGGTAGAACATTCAGAATCAGAATCAGAATCAGGTTTATTATCACCAGCATGTGACATGAAATTTGTTAACTTAGCTGCAGCAGTTCAATGCAATACATAATCTAGCAGAGAGAGAATAATAATAATAATAAAAACATAATAAATAAACAAGTAAATCAATTACATATATTGAACAGATTATTTTTAAAAATGTGCAAAAGCAGAAATACTGTATATTAAAAAATAAGTAAGGTAGTGTCCAAAGCTTCAATGTCCATTTAGAAATCGGATGGCAGAGGGGAAGAAGCTGTACCTGAATAGTTGAGTGTGTGCCTTCAGGCTTCTGTACCTCCTACCTGATGGTAACAGTGAGAAAAGGACATGCTCTGGGTGCTGGAGGTCCTTAATAATGGATGCTGCCTTTCTGAGATACCACTCCCTAAAGATGTCCTGGATACTTTGTAGGCTAGTGTCCAAGATGGAACTGACTAGATTTACAACCTTCTGAAGCTTCTTTCAGTCCTGAGCAGTAGCCCCTCCATACCAGACAGTGATGCAGCCTGTTAGAATGCTCTCCACGGTGCAACTATAGAAGTTTTTGAGTGTATTTGTTGATATGCCAAATCGCTTCAAACTCCTACAAACTCCTAGTAAAGTATAGCCGCTGTCTTGCCTTCTTTATGACTATATCAATATGGTGGGACCAGGTTAAATCCTCAGAGATCTTGACACCCAGGAACTTGAAGCTGCTCACTCTCTCCACTTCTGATCCCTCTATGAGGATTGGTATGTGTTCCTTCATCTTACCCTTCCTGAAGTCGACAATCAGTTCTTTCGTCTTACTGATGTTGAGTGCCAGGTTATTGCTGCGGCACCATTCCACTAGTTGGCATATCTCACTCCTGTACGCCCTCTCGTCACCACCTGAGATTCTACCAACAATGGTTGTATTGTCAACAAATTTATAGATGGTATTTGAGCTTTGACTAGCCGCACAGTCATGTGTATATAGAGAGTAGAGCAGTGGGCTAAGCACACACCACTGAGATGCGCCAGTGTTGATCGTCAGCGAAGAAGAGATGTTATCACCAATCCACACAGACTGTGGTCTTCTGGTTAGGAAGTCGAGGATCCAATTACAGAGGGAGATGCAGAGGCCCAGGTTCTGCAACTTCTCAGTTAGGATTGTGGGAATGATGGTATTAAATGCTGAGCTATAGTTGATGAACAGCATCCTGACATAGGTGTTAGTGTTGTCCAGGTGGTCTAAAACCGTGTGAAGAGCCATGGAGATTACGTCTGCCGTTGATCTATTGTGGCAATAGGCAAATTGCAATGGGTCCAGGTCCTTGCTGAGGCAGGAGTTCAGTCTAGTCATAACCAACCTCTCAAAGCATTTCATCACTGTCAATGTGAGTGCTACCGGGCGATAGTCGTTAAGGCAGCCCACATTATTCTTCTTTGGCACTGGTATAGTTGTTGCCTTCTTAAAGCAAGTGGGAACTTCTGTCAGTAGCAGTGAGAGGTTGAAAATGTTGTTGAATACTCCCACTAGTTGGTTGGCACAGGTTTTCAGAGCCTTACCAGGTACTCCATCTGGACCTTCCGCCTTGCGAAGATTCACTCTCTTCAAAAACAACCTAACATTGGCCTCTGAGACAGAGATCACAGGGTCATCAGTTGCAGCAGGGATCTTCACAGCTGTAGTTCTGTCTCCCTTTCAAAGCAGGCATAGAAGGCGTTGAGTTCATCTGGTAGTGAAGCATCGCTGCCATTCATGCTATTGGGTTTTGCTTTGTAGGAAGTAATGTCTTGCAGTCCTTGCCAGAGTTGTCATGCATCTGATATCGCCTCCAACCTTGTTTGAAATTGACCCTTCGTCCTTGAAATAGCCCTCCACAAATCATACCTGGTTTTCTGGTACAGGCCTGGGTTGCCGGACTTGAATGCCACAGATCTAACCTTCAGCAGATGACATACCTCCTGGTTCATGGGAAAAGCTAGAGAGTGGTAGTAGATGTTTCTCTCTATGACTGGAGGTCTGTGACTAAGTGGTGTCCCGCAGAGATCAGTGCTGGTTCCATTGTTGTTTGTCATCTATATCAATAGTCTGGATGATAATGTGGTTAACTGGATCAGCAAATTTGCAGATGACACCAAGATTGGGGGTGTAGTGGACGGTGAGGAAGACAGTCATGGCTTGCAGAGGGATGGGCATCAGCTGGGAAAGCGGGCTGAAAAATGGCAGATGGAATTTAATGCAGACAAGTGCGAGGTTTTGCAATTTGGTAGGATCAAACAGGGTAGGTCTTACACAGTGAACGGTAGGGCGCTGAGGAGTGCGGTAGAGCAAAGGGATCCAGGAATACAGGTCCATAATTCATTGAAAGTGTTGGCACAGGTAGACAGGGTTGTAAAGAAAGCTTTTGGCACATTGGCCTTCATAAATCAATGTACTGAGTACAGGAGATGGGATGTTATGTTGAAGTTGAATAAGACAATGGTGAAGCCTAATTTGGAGTATTTTGTGCAGTTTTGGTCACCAACGTACAGGAAGGATGTAATCATGTGTAATGCCCTGGTTCATATTTTTACTGTTACGCTGTATGGATTTCATTTTGGCAGCTCTCTAAGAGCAGTCTGTCCTGTTTTCATGCTTGTTTGGGTTACTGTTGCATATAGGAGAAGAGGAGAACCGTGTGCCATCCAATTAGGATGGTGGAATTGAAGGGGAGGTTTCTCTGGTGAGGGACACTAAGGCTGAGCTTGGGGCTTTTGTTTGAGAGGAGATGAAGAGAGAAGACACTGGGGAGAACTGGTCATAGCATACGATCCAGTGAAAGACCTGCTTGATTGAGATGGATTGTGAGTGATGTTCGGAAGGCGGTGTGTGCTTTCACGTTGACCGAGGGCCCAGAGTATGAGTGACAGAGAAGTTCAAGTTGAGCTCTAACTTGTGCACATTTAATTATCTAATTAGAATGGGCCCTTTTTACTTTTGATATTCTTTACTAACCCTAAGATTCATAAATATAATTCCTTTAATCATATGCAGTGTACTGGTTGTTATTTCGTGGCATTAATTTGAAACAGGGTGGCGAATTACACAGCATCCACACAAACAGGGGTTTGTGGTGGGATCGAGCACACCTCAATCGCACGGAGGTTGTCTTTCCTAGACTTAAGGGTTTAAAGGAACACGATGAGTTAAGGGTGAAAGGTGAGAAGTTTAAGGGGAACATGATGGGAAACTTCTTCACTCAGAGAGTCTTGAGAGTGTGGAATGAGCTGCCAGCACAAGTGGTCCATGCGAGCTTAAGAGAAGTTTGGATTGGTACATGGATAGTAGGGCTATGGAGGACTATGGTCCCAGTGCAGGTCATTGGGAGTAGGCAGATAAAATGGACTAGATGGACACAGCCCAATCCACCACAGCCACAACCAACCCCACCAAAAACAGCATATAGATGAGGTGCTTCCTTAAAAAGGATCCCCACCATCTGGACCATGCTCTCTTCTTATTGCCACCATTAGGAAGGAGGTAGAGAAGCCTGAAGTCCTACACCACCAGGTTCAGGAACAGCCACTTCCCTTCAATCATTCGGTTCTTGAACCAACCCGCTCAAATCTAATCCTACCTTAGCAGCGGAACACTACTGAGCACCTCCTGTATTATCATGGACTTGTTTCTGATTATGTTTTTGCACAAATATCTTGTTTTCCAGTCTATTTCTACACTGTTGATGGGAGAAGACAGTTCAAATGGTTCGGCACAGACAAGGTGGGCTGCAGAGACTGTTTCTGTGCTGTACTTTTCAATGACTCTAATTTACATGTAATTTATGTACATTGCTGCTTTGTGTATTGTTTATACTGATGTACCTATGATGCTGTGACAAGCAAGGTTTTCATTGTATCTGTCCCGACGATATTTGTGCACATGTCCATAAACTCAACTTCGTCATGAACTTTGACTTCATACTATTTAAATTAAAGCACCAGGATGACCCCAGTTAGCCTCTATTGGGTTATCACTGTGGTTGTGATAACATGCCTCTTAGCCTCTGAGCTGGGAATGTGGATCTCTCTCAGGGCATCTCTACTTGAGGAAAGAGTTGTTTGAATCCCACAAGAAGTGATAATGTGAATATATTTCCAATCTTTTTATACCATGGCTAGAGAAGTTCAGTTAAGTGAATTACTATAATGTAATTGGAACTATGATGTTATTGTCACATGTACCGAGATACAGTGAAAAGCTTGTCTTGCATACTATTCATACACATCAAGTCATGGTGCATTGAGGCAGAACAAGGTAAAGCAATAACAACGCAGAATAAATTGTAACAGCTACAGAGAAAGTGCAGCGCAGGTAAATGATAAGGTACAAGATCATAACAGGGTAGATGGATGTCAATATCAGGCCGGGTTGCTTGGTTCTGATGCCCCTCATGTTAGAACATTGCCTAACATTACACATAAGGAATATCCAAAGAGGCACACATTCAACTAATACCTCTGGATCCATCTCTCAGCAAGAGTGGAAGGGAGGGATTATATCACTGGCAACAAAATCTTATAACTTACCCATAACTCAGAGACAAAACAGAACTCTCTCTGACATTCCAATTCCCATCTTACGGACTTTCCAAGTGAGATTGACAATCAAATACCAATTAGTACAGAATTACAGGTGACTCTGTGCTCCAGACCCTTTCAGCTCGAAGTTCTGTGGTCCAAACTAATTTTGCTCAGGCCTCCTGTACCTGTCACAGTAGAGGCTTGCATCCATCAGTCTGGGCTGATAAGACTGTGTTCCAATTCTCTCCATCACCCTGTTTCCCTTTGGAAATCACTTCTAAATAATAACATTTCATCCATAACAAAGCATATTGTCATTCTTATCAACATTTCTCCAACCATCAGCTTCTGAGCTATCTCTTCCACTGCTCCACTCTATTTAATGAAAGTTTTAGAGGACTGTGAAGGATCAGAAAAGCTCACAAGAGTATTGCAGAGGGCAAAATGTACACCAAAAAAGAGAAATGGACTTCAAAAAGGCAGATGCCACAGGAATTCAGAATTAGTTTCAGTTAGACAACTGTATCATTGAACTGTTCAAATGATGGGTGGAGAGGCAGGATCAAAATTGTGATGAAAAAACTTCAAATGGGACAAGAGAGATCAATATCATTAAACAGAAAGGGATGGAAGTAATGTCATAGTTCTAAAAAGCCCTGCTGAGACCACATTGGGAACAGTTCTGTGAACAGCGTTTCAGGGTGGATATACTGACCTTGAAGGGAAAGAAGTATAAATTTGTTAGAATGACACCTAAAATAGAAGGGTTAAATTGTGATAAGCCATTACACAAACTATTCCACTGAATAAAAAAAGAAAATGTTGGGATATTCAGCGGGTCAGGCAGCACCTATGAATTGTATAAAACTGAGTTAATGCCTCCAGTCAACAAAGCTGATGAAGTTCAATGACCTGAAATTCTAACTATATTTTTTCTCTCTACAGATGCTTCCTTGCCTGCTGAGTGCTTCCAGCATCTTCTGGTCTTATTTCTGATCTTCAGCAACTGCAGCTTGCAACTTTTCATCTATTTCCCTGGATTTGGTAGGTTAAAAGGTGGGTTCACTGAAGTTTCCAAGGATTGGTAGGATGGATGAAAAGACAGCATTTCCATTCACTGAAAACTCCAGGAACAGGATTTGTAGTCTAAAAGTGAGAGCACAGGCTTTCATGAATGAGGCTTGGAACACTTCTACATCAAAAGGTCATTGGAAATCTTTTCTGCAAATAGTAATTGGTGTTAAATCAATTGTTAATTTTAAACTAGAGTTTGCTAAAGTTTTGAAAATTGGATTAATGAGTTAGGCCATAGATCAGTCAGGGTTTTACTGAATAACAGAACAGGCTCAAGTAGCTAAATGGATTCCCCTTGTTCTATTTAAGACGAACATAAGACACTTCTAAATATAATAGCTCAATAGTTCCATTTAATATCAGAGAATGTATACAATATACAACCTGAAATTCTCGTTCTTCACAGACATCCACAAAAACAGAAGAGTGACAGTTAAAACGTTAGAACCCCCAAGATCCCCTTATCCCCCTCCCACGCACAAGCAGCAGCAAAGCTTCGATCCTCCTCACTCCCACTTAATTCAGCAAAAACAATGCATCGGCACCTTTCTCCCACCAAGTAAGCAATTGCAAAGCCCCCAAGATAGACCATGATCTGCAGTACAGCAAAAAAAATCTAATCGGACATCTGACAATCATTTCAGTCTAACTCATCAGGTGGAGGTCTCATGAGGGTGCACACACCCTCTACGTGACCACATTCATTTCTCCTAGGTGCTCAGGTTTCCTCTCACATCCCAAAGACAAGCTGGCTGATAGGTTAATGTTACTGTAAATCACCCCCCCCCCCCCCCATGTACGTGAGGCATTAGGACTTACGGGAAAGCACTGACAGCCAGTCTCTTTGGAAAGTCTCTATCGGTCTTCTTCTATGTCATAAGAAAATATGGGACCAGGTGAAGTGACAATACTTTTCACCGTGGAAGTTGATGCACCATCAATAACTCACTCTGAGACGTAAGAAGCGAGGTATCGGCTTTTATTGACTGGAAGAATGAACAACACTACATCCTGGGGAATGAGGCTGGGCAACAGGCCTCAGTCGCCTTTATACAGGGGTCTGTGGGAGGAGCCACAGGAGCAGTCCAGACAGGTATATGTAGTTCACCGTGGAAGTCAAGAGTATAAACTTGCATTACAGCCAATCCTATGCTTTTCTTGCAGATAGCTTACATTAAAACAGCCCTTGAAGAGCCTAGAATCCTGACACAAACATAATAAGACATGCAAGGCACTTCACAAGAACATTACAGTCATAGAAGTAACTATTATGAGAAGTGGCCAAAATCTTGAAGGTCAAAGCCAGTAGAATGATTTGTGTGCTGCAGGATGACATTTACTTCAGTTTAGAGGAAGTTCTCATTGTTAGAGATTTGTATTATGATATTATGAGTAAATAATTCATGCCTCCTGATGCTATCTGACTGTGTGATACCCATGATCAAACATTGGCAGGGTGTACTGTACATCAGTAATGCAGCTAACCCAGATTAACAAAGTACTTGCAATTTTTGTTCGAAAAACTTCATTTGAAATTTCTTCAGGTCTGCTCTTGAGACCACAGTCAAGACCCTCTTTGTTAAATTTTGTACGATTACTATATTGGAATTATCGGGCAAGGCAAGGGGGGGGGGTCATTCTATTCCTTCCACATTCATTCAAAGACCATAAAATTAATTTCAACTGTTAAAACACACTAAACTGGTACTGCAGTTGCAATTGCTGTGTGGTTGGTGCCTGGTGTGCGTGTGTGTGTGCATGCATGTGCGTGTGTGTGTCTTAAACAAGCACTTGTGTAGTTAGGAGGCACTAGTCACAATGTAGCCCCCACCAGAGTACATGAATTTCTGAATTTCAGCAGGTGAAACTGACCAAAGCCATTTCATATTTTAATGGGCCAGTTTCCACTTGATGCAGATGCTACTTAAAAACAGTTCACAGCTCAGGCACCAAACAGCAACAGGAATTCCAATCTGGTGGTAAAGAAGGTAGATGGCATGTTTGTCATTATTAGCCAAGCAATTTAATTCAAGAGCAGTGAAGTTATGTTGCAGCTTTAGAAAACTCTAGTTAGGCCGCATCCTGGGGTATTGCATTCAGTTCTGGTCGCCCCATTATAGGAAAGCCATGGAGGCTTTGGACAAGGTGCAGAAGAGGTTTCCCTGGATGCTGGAAGGAGAGGCTGGAGAAACTTGGGTTGCTTGCTCTGGAGCGTCAGAGACTGAGGGGAGGTCTGATCAGGATTTATAAGATTATGAGGTAGACCAGACTGCCAGTATCTTTTACCCAGGGTTGAAATGTCTAATACCAGAGGGTACACAGTTAAGATGAGAGGGGTAAATTCAAGCAAGGCGCCCAGGGCAGGATTTTTACAGAGAATGGTGGGTGCCTGGAATATGCTGCCTGGGGTGGTGGTGGAGGCACATACAACGGAGATGTTCAAGAGGCTCTGAGGTAGGCATGTGAATGTGTAGGAAGTGGAAAGGTATGAACGTAGTAGGAGGGAAAGTTGGGCATTTGATTACTGATCTAATTTGTTCAGCACAACATTGTGGGCCAAAGGGCTTGTCCTTTATTTTCTGCACTAAAGCCAACTTTGTGATCCTGGTGGGAGAGGCAGACATTTGCATGGAGGTCCGACACACACTATGGGTCAATGAACCCTTGAGAGAAATGAATGGCTAGTGGGAGTTGGTGGTCTGAGGGATCAGTGCCAATACAGATGCCCCAGAGTCGGGTCTCAGTCACGCATGCAGTATAATGACCTTGCACGTGCAGTCAAGGTCAGTGGAAACAGCAACAAATCCCCACTACCAACAGTCCAACCAGTGCACTCATCCTTCCCACCAATCCCAACACTCAGTCAACATCTCACATCTTCTGTATAGTTCCAGCTATTCGACCATGGCAGGTGTATCATACATTACACCTGCCATTTCAGCACACCCAGCAGCATTCTTCCTCTGTTACACAAAGCAACAGATGGGAGGGAACTTTAAAATTATACTATTTGTATAATAGGATAATAATTGGTATACTATTGTCATCTGTACTGAGGTGCAGCGAAAAACTTTGTTTTGCATACCATTCATACAGATGTTTCCAATAGCGGGAGAGTCCAGGACCAGAGGTCACAGCCTCACAATAAGGTGTCCCTTTAGAACAGAGATAAAGAGGAATTACTTTAGCCAGAGGGTGGTGAATCTGAAGAATTCATTGCTACGGACAGCTGTGGAGCCAAGTCATTGTGTATATTTAAAGAGAAGTTAGTAGGTTCTTGATTAGTAAGGATGTCAAAGGTTATGGGGAGAAGGCAGGAGAATGGGGTTGAGAGGGAAAATAAATCAGCCATGATGGAATGGAGAAGCAGACTTGATGAGCCAAATGGCCTGATTCTGCTCCCATGTGTTACAAGTGCATCAGGCTAAATCAATAACAAAGCGCAGAATAAAGTGTTACAGTTACAAAGAAAGTGTAGCACATCAGACTTTGGAGTTCAATTCCAGAGTCATCTGTAAGGAGTCTGTACATCCACCCCATGGAACGCGTGGGTTTTCCCCCGATGTTCCAGTTCCCTCCCACAGTCCAAAGCCATTTTGGGCAGGTGAATTGTCCCGTGGCGAGATTAGGGTTAAATCGGGGTTGTCGGGGGTTACGGGGCAACATGGCTCGAAGGGCCGGAAGGGCCTATTCCACGCTGTATCACTGAATAAAACATAAATAAGCTGATAAACGGTTAAGTGTTCTTCATGGCAGTGGGAAGTTCACAGGGAGCGTTTGTTTGAGAGAGAATGGATAAACACAGATTTACGTTCCAAAGTAAGATACTAAATCACCATACGCTGCCGCGAGACTCGTTCCCTTGCAGGCGTTCACAGGAAAATAACAGAATATAATTGAATCTATGAAATGCAAGATATGGATGAGGCTGCCTGGTATTGGAAAGATGTTCTCATGGAAACAGAGGGCGCTACAGAGTGACTTGATAAAGCTATTTAGAAGCATCTAGTAACAGGACAGAATAGATTGCAGAACCCTATAGCCAATGACTGAGAATGCAAAAATAAGAGTGTAAATAAAATGTAACCTATTCAAAAACACAGAGCCAGGAGCCGATTTTGGTATTCAATGATGTTATGGCTGACCTGGGTCCCAACTCCATGTAACTCCATAGCGCCTTTCCCCTTCAGTATAGAGAGTAGGAGAAATCCCAAGGCATAAAAGGTTTGAGCCTTTGGAATTCAGATATCTAAAGCTATCAGTTTAGAGTTTTTAAGAGCTGCAGCAGATTCCATGACTGATTTATCCTGGAAGATAGAAATGTTTCCAATGAGCAAAGGACCACTAAATTAATAAGAACTTACTTTTAATTAGCTTTCAAGTGTGACAAAGACTTTGGGTGTAAAAAACAAACCTCTCAGAAAATTATAATTTGGAAGTCTCTCAACTAAAGTGAAGTTGAAATCGTAACTGTGAAGGCACAGCAAGACCAATTCTCAGTAATTACGTTTGCTTAATTGTGTCTCATGTCACACCAGCTATTATTGCCCGTTAATCTACTGAAATTACTTTGAAAAGCAATCCAATGTGAAAAGACAAAGACAAAACAATGCATTTCTCAACAGCAAGTGGGAGGTTACAAAGCTAATTTAATTGTATTGGTGTATTTTGGATTTTAATGGAATCCACAGGACAACAGGACGAAAGGAGACTTGATCTTCAGAACTCGGTCATCCGTTAGCTTTCCTCAAGTCATGGGCTTGCAGGTCAGCTTATAAAGGATAACAAACTAGCATGTCAAAAAGTAATTAAGCACAGTGTCTCCAGATGAAGTCCAGTTTGCAGGTGCAATCCATTTGCAGAATCATCTCCCAATACTGAGGAATAAATATGCAGGTAGATTAGGAAAGGTGTAAGAACACAGTTGTCGTGGTGGGTGTCTTCAACTTCCCTAATATAAACTGGAACCTCCATAGTGCAAGAAGTTTAGATGGGGCAGAATGTGCCAGGTGCATCTAGGAATATTTCTTATATCAAAATGTATATAGTCCAACAAGAGGAAGAGCATTAGTAGATCTGGTGATGGGTAATGAGCCTGGCCAGGTGACTGACCTTTTAGTGGGAGAACAGTTAGGGAACAGAGACCATAATTCCTTCAGTTTAGGTTAAGTATGGATCATGCAGGAAATATTCAATTGGCACAGGAGGCTCTGGTGGATTCCAGCACAGCAGGCAACTTTCGGGACCGGACTCTGTGTGCAGCTACTGAGCTTATCTCTCCCTCCTTCTGCATCACGGCCATTGATGGATGTCCCTTAGGTTTTGACAAACAGTGCATATGAGCATTGGAGACAACCACGAGTCTGTCCAATTCCTCCTGATGATCTCACCCAATAGTCCTCCCATCTTGGGTTATCCCTGGTTCTCCACTCATGACTCCCACTTCAACTGGTCATCCGGATCACTGCTGAGTTGGGGACCCACATGCCTGCAACCTTAGCTGACATCATCGCGTAAATCCATGGAGACGGATGAAACCCTCAACCTCACCAAACTCCCATGGGAATGCCACAACTCAGCCATTGCCTTCAGTAAAAGGGAAGCCAGCACCCTGCTGCCTCATAGATCACACATCTGCACAATCAGGGCCCACCCGGGCACCACCCTTCTCCGAAGTAATCCGTTCTCCCTTCTTCCCTCCTGATACCCAGGTCATGAGTGACTACATTGGTGAAGTTCTAAAGTGTGGCTTCATTTGACCATCCTAGTCCTCAGCTAGTGCAAGATTCTTCTTTGTCAAAAAGAAAGATGGGGGTCTCTGTCCCAGCATCGACTACCATGGACTCAACAAAATCAACATGAAGAGGTGCTACCCTTTCCCTTTGATGAACAGTGCATTTGAAATACTCCTCGGGGCCCAGATCTTCACCAAGCTGGATCTATGGAGCGCGTACAACCTGACCCACATCCACCAGGTAGACGTGGAAGATGGCACTCGCAACACCCACTGGCCATTACGAATACTTGGTGATGCTATTTGGGCTTCCCAACAGTCCTGCTGTTTTCTAAGGTATGCTACACAGGTAAGTGTTCATCTACCTCGGCAATATTCTCATCTTCTCCAAGGACTCTCGAGACCACATCTGTTTCATCCATTCAGTCCTTCATCATCTCCTCAAAAAACAACAGTACTGCAAGTTAGATAAATACTAGTTGTCCACCCCAGTCATTTCCTTCCTGGATTATGCCCTTTCACCCCAAGGTATAACCATGGACTCAGAGAAAATGCGCACTGTTACTGAAGACTTCGCTCCTTCAAGCTGCTACAGCACTTCTTGAGCTTCTCCAACTTCTACTCCTGTTTCATCAGAAACTACAACTAAATTGCCACTTCTCTAAGCTCCCTCACCTAGT
This sequence comes from Hemitrygon akajei, assembly GCF_048418815.1. Classification (NCBI taxonomy): domain Eukaryota; kingdom Metazoa; phylum Chordata; class Chondrichthyes; order Myliobatiformes; family Dasyatidae; genus Hemitrygon; species Hemitrygon akajei. Next base: position 19,032,989 of record NC_133141.1, on the reverse strand, counting down.
CATCGAACTCATGAACAACCTGGTCTGCTTCCATGGACCACGTTTTTGAGGATCCCAAGAGATCTTTCACCATAGCTCCTTTTCTCCACCATCTGAAACCCTCCAGACTGACGTGGTAGAGGGGAATGATGAAATGGTAGAGCAGTCTTGATGGGCCAAATAGCCTACTTCTGCACCTATATCTTATGGTCTTTTGGCATCTGATGTGAGCACCAGGGCCACCCATTCCCTGAGAGGACCAGATGGGAAGACACACCTATGTGCCGCCTTCTCACACAAGTTCAACTCTACACAGTGCTGTTATGCAGTAGGCAACAGGGAGCTAAACACCATTAAATGGGCCTTGGAGGAATGGAGACATTGGCTGATGGGAAACACCAAGCCCTTCCTTATCTGCACTGACCACCAGAATCTCATATCCATACAACAGTCCAACCAATTCAACCCACGTCAGGTTTGCTGAGCCCTCTCCTTCGAGCGATTCAATTTTACCATCTCCTACTGACCCAGCTCCAAGAACACTAAGGTGGACGCCTTGTCACAACAGTTTGACCCAGCTGGAATGGAGATCGGCCCTCAGCCCATCATTCCATCGTCGCAGATCCTTGCCCCGATCGTCTGGAATTTTGAGAACCATTTCCACCTATTCCTACAGTACAAGCCTGCTCCGTCCAATGCACTTGACAATCACATGTACATGCTGGCAGCCATTCACTCTGAAGCACTCCAGTGGGCCACTCCTCACCCCTCTCTGAACGTTCAGGCACACAATGGGTCTGCATTTTCTACGACGCCGGTTCTGGTAGGCCACCATGATAGTAGATGTAAGTTTATCAGTCTGTGGCTGCCTTCTGTCAATGTGCCCTGTCCAGTTCCTTCAACTAGTGGCCCTCTCGGCTCCTACTGGTCCCATGATGCCCAAGATCCCACATCACCATGGATTTCATCATGGGGTTGCCACTTTCCATTGTGGCCACAGCGATCATGACAGTGGTGGACCAGTTTTTCAAGCTGGCCCACTTCTCCCCTCCGCAAACTTCGGTCAGCTGCTGAGACAGCGGACCTGGTTCTCCAACTTGTAGTTTGCACCCATGGCTTCCCTCAGGACATTGCGTCAGACCAGGGCCCACAATTCGTCTTCTGCTTCTGACGAGCCTTCTGCTCCCTCCTCCACGCCTCACTGAGTTTATCCGCTGGTGATCCTCCGCAGACCAACAATTAGTCAGAAAGAGCCAATCAGCAAGTGGAGAAGTTTCTCTGATGCTTTGCTGCCTCTAACCCTTCCACATGGAAAAGGTATCTGCCCTGGGCTAAACTGTTGTTCCCCATGGAGGAGACAACAGCGGAGGTCCCCTCCACCAGGGGCCTTGTTCACTGCTGCTGGAATGCTTGGAGGGTGATCCAAGCTTCCATTTGTGCCTATGGATGTGTCCAGCCAGACTACTCCAGCCTTTGGAGCATGTCTGGCTGCCCACCCGAGATTTGCCCCTGCGCACCGACTCCCGCAAATCATTGATGACTTTGAGACTACTCATTGCATCAACCCAGTAACTTGCCATCTCCAGTGCTACCATCGCCCAGGATCACACCCACCATCCACGTGTCCTGCCTCAAGCCAGTTGCCCATGGACCACTCAACCCACCTGAGCCTGCACTTCCGGAACCTGGGACGGTGGAAAGCAGTCCAGTGTACACTGTACAAGGTCTGCCAGTTGATGGAATCATGGATGGGATGTGCAGTACCTGGTCGACTGGGAAAGGTGCAGCCTGGAGGAGAGGTCTTAGGTGCTATCCCGTTTCATCTTGGATCCATCGCTAATCAAAGAGTTTCACTGGACTCATCCAGATCACCTTGGGCCATCGGGCAGGTGCTGGCCGCAGGAAGGGGTGTGGGGTTGTTGTCAGGTCTGCACAGGCAGGTACCTCCCAATCTCCACCCAGCTAACAGGAGTCACCGGCCACTCATTTCCAACTCATCACCTGCAGCCTATTTAAACCCAGCTCTCATCCACAATCCTTGTTCACTCATCAAACCAGCCAGCCTCAACCAGTTGTTCCTAGCCTTCAGTTACCTTGTTGCCTGTTGTGTTTAGTATCTGTTCCCCCATGGCTTGTTATTTTGCACTTTATCATTAAAGTGATTGCTTACCGATGAGTCGTCTCCGCTTCTCTCCATTTGGGTCAAGCCTCCTCTGCATTTTATAGGAATTATAGGAAGGATGTCAAAGCTTTGGAGTGGGTGCAGAAGAGGGTTTCCAGGATGTTGTCTGGGCATGTGTTGGAGAGTTAGACAAACTTAGGTTGTTTTCTCTGGAGCAGCGGAGGCTGAGAGAAGATCTGATAGAGGTTTATAAGAAATCGATAAACAGTCAGTATCTTTTTCCCAAGATTATGATTAATCTTGGATTGAATTTAAGAGCAGGGAGGTTATGCCGCAACTGTATGGGGTACTGGTGAGGTTGCACTTAGAGTACTGCGTGTAGTTCTGGTGTCCTTACTTGAGGAATGATATACTGGCTTTGGAGGTGGTGCAGAGGAGGTTCACCAGGTTGATTCCAGAGATGAGAGGGGTTAGCCTATGAGGAGAGATTGAGTCGCCCGGGACTGTACTCGCTGGAATTCAGAAGGATGAGAGGAGATCTTATAGAAACATAAAATTATGAAAGAGATAGACAAGATAGAGGCAGGAAAGTTATTTTCATTCCATCATTCCTGATGAAGGGTCTCGGCCCGAAACGCTGGCTACTCTTTTCTCACGGATGCTGCCTGGCCTGCTGAGTTCTTCCAGCGTTGTGTATGTATTCTTTGATCCACAGCATCTGCAGTTGTATTTTTGTGTTTTGAAGTTATTTTCACTGGTAGGTAGGACTAGAACGAGGGAACATTGCATCAAGATTAGGGGGAGTAGATTTAGGACGGAGATGAGGAGGATCTGCTTTTCCCAGAGAGTGGTGAATCTGTGGAATTCTCTGCCCAATGAAGCAGTGGAGGCTACCTCAGTAAATATATTTAAGACAAGGTTGGATAGATTTTTACATAGTAGTGGAATTAAGAGTTGTGGGGAAAAGGCAGGTAGGTGAAGATGAGTCCATGGCCAGATCAGCCATGATCTTATTGCATGGCTGAACAGACCAAGGGCCAGATGGCCTACTCCTGCTCCTATTTATAGACAATAGATGGAGGAGTAGGCCATTCGGCCCTTTGAGCCAGCACTGTGATCATGGCTGATCATCCACGTCTCTTATGTTCTTATGTTCTTGGTTAAAATATCTAATACCAGAGGGTCAGAGGGCTAAATTTTTAAGGAAATATGTAGGGCAAATTTTTTTAACACAGAGTGGTGGGTGCCTGAAAAGTGCTACCAGTAGTAATAGTTCAGGCAAATGCAATAGAAATGTTCAAGAGACTTTTAGTTAGGCACATGAAAGTACAGAGAATAGAGGGATATGGCCATTGCGTCAGCAGTGGGACTAACTTAGTTGTGCATTTGATCACTAATTTAATTTGTTTGGCCTGTTCCTGTGCTGTACTGTTCTATTTTCTATCGAACTGGATCAAGAAATACCTTGTACTTCATCACTACCACCATCATTCTGTGCCATGTCGCGTGACGTGGGCGATCACGGTTTTCCATGACCATGATTGTTCTTGGCAATTTTTTCTAGAGAAGTGGTTTGTCATTGCCTTCTCCTAGACTGTGTCTTTAAAAGATGGGTAACCCCAGCCATTAACAATGCTCTTCAGGGATTGTTCGCTTGGCGTCAGTGGCCACATAACCAGGAGCCCACTCAACAGACTTGTCAGAATAAGTAGTAAAATCATTGGCCAGGAACAAGAATCACTCAGCAGCATCCATAAGAGACGGACAATAAAGAAGCCCCACAGACAGTAGAGGACATTACACATACACTTCACACACACTACACTCTCATGCCATCTGGACACCGCTACAGGTCCCTGCCCATCAGCACCAGGAGAGCCTTATCCAGTTTTGTGTCTTCCTCCCTCCCCCTCCTCAACACCCAATTTTGAATCTATACTATACACAGCACCTTTGACAGTTATGTGTATTTGTATCTTAAATCACATGCAATAGTTCTTAGTACTTATCTATTGTGAGTATTCTATATTGTGTTTAACTATATACACTGTGGTGTTGTGTATCTTAAGAATCAGAACCAGAATCAGGTTTATTATCACTGACATGTGACGTGAAATTTGTTAATTTAGCAGCAGCAGTTCAATGCAATACATAATCTAGCAGAGAGAAAAAAAAAAATAATAATAATAAATAAGCAACTAAATCAATTATGTACAGTGAATAGATTTTTTTAAATGTGCAAAAACAGAAATACTGCATATTAAAAAATTCAAAGATTCAATGTCCACTTAGGAATCAGATGGCAGAGAGGAAGAAGCTGTTCCTGAATCACTGAGTGTGTGCCTTCAGGCTTCTGTACCTCCTACCTGATGATAACAGTGAGAAAAGGGCATGTCCTGGGTGCTGGAGATCCTTAATAATGGACGCTGCCTTTCTGAGACACCGCTCCATAAAGATGTCCTGTGTACTTTGTAGGCTAGTATCCAAGATGGAGCTGACTAGATTTACAACCTTCTGAAGCTTCTTTCGATCCTGTGCAGTAGCCCCTCCATACGAAACAGGGATGCAGCCTGTCAGAATGCTCTCCACGGTTCAACTGTAGAAGTTTTTGAGTGTATTTGTTGACATGCCAAATCTGTCTTGCCTCCTTTATAATTACATCGATATGTTGGGACCAGGTTAGATCCTCAGGGATCTTGACACGCAGGAACTTGAATCTGCTCACTCTCTCCACTTCTGATCCCTCTATGAAGATTGGTATGTATTCCTTCATCTTTCCCTTCCTGAAGTCCACAATCAGCTCTTTCATCTTACTGACGATGAGTGCCAGGTTGTTGCTGCGACACCACTCCACTAGTTGGCATATCTCACTCCTGTACGCCCTCTCGTCACCACCTGAGATTCTACCAACAATGGTTGTATCATCAGCAAATTTATAGATGGTATTTGAGCTATGCCTAGCCACACAGTCATGTGTATATAAAGAGTAGAGCAGTGGGATAAGCACACACCCCTGAGGTGCACCAGTGTTGATCGCCAATGAGGAGGAGATGTTATCACCAATCTGCACAGATTGTGGTCTTCTGTTTAGGAAGTCGAGGATCCAATTGCAGAGGGAGGTACAGAGGCCCAGGTTCTGCAACTTCTCAATCAGGATTATGGGAATGATGGTGTTAAATGCTGAGCTATAGTTGATGAACAGCACCCTGATGTAGGTGCTTGTGTTGTGCCGGTGGTCTAAAGCCGTGTGGAGAGCCATTGAGATTGCGTCTGCTGCTGACCTATTGTGCCGATAGGCAAATTGCAATGGGTCCAGGTCCTTGCTGAGGCAGGAGTTCAGTCAAGTCTTAACCAACCTCTTGAAGCATTTCATCACTGTCGATGTGAGTGCTACTGGGCGATCGTCCACATTATACTTCTTCGGTACTGGTATAGTTGTTGCTTTTCTGTGAAGTTCTGTGATGTTGTCCTTACTACTGCACAAAGTTACTCATGGAAAATAAAGCGAACTGAATTGACTTATGATATGTACTAACTTCTCATACGATACTTGCTCCCATGGCTTCAAGTGACCCTGATCAAGTGGGGGTGGGGGGATAAGCAGGTGCTACACCTTGCCCAAGGGTGACCTGCAGGTTATGGGAGGGAGGGAGTGCCTTACACCTCCTTTGGTGGAGATGTATCTCCATCCCTTCACCCTTGCTCTTTCGTGTACTATAAAATCTGATTTCTGTAATATTGTTTGGTGATGGAAATCAAAGATTTCAATTAGGTTGCATGCAGACTACAATATTGGTTTCAGAGTTGTCCTTGCATCTGGCACACTAATACACAGAGGACCTCAAACGTGTGCAGCAGTACCCAATTATAAGCAACAGGTTGGGTGCTGCACCTGGGATTTTGTTTGCTGGCTCTCCGTTGTTCTAACTATGCTCTGTTGCAGTGACCCTCAAAATAGTCCTAACTTGCAACCTTTCTCTGATTCATCCACTCATTTTCCTCCTACCTCCACCTGATTCCTGACTCCCAAACAATGACCGCTAGTCTCCAAGCCCTCTTCTCAGCAACGTCTATCATTATCTAGTCACAACAGTCACTCCATCGTCCACCCTGGACGGATGCATGAAGGAAGGCTCTTTACTTGTATGTTGGTGATTCATTAGTCATTGAGTCCCCCAACAAATGGTCCCACTACACTATGACTATGCAATGTGGATTTGCAAGCAATAATGATATCCTCAGCACATTTTCCAAACTTTAATTATAAAGTCGATTTTCTAAACAAATCCAGCTTTCAAAGTTCTGATCAAATGTCTGGGATAACTGGACCATATGTACAATTTGACAATGTTGAGATCACTGCTCCCCACCTTTGATGGAACTTTGGCGCAGTTCTTCCCAAGTCCCTTATTTTCTTATAATCCTAGTACATCACATCTATTGCATCTCCTCTGCCTGTAATACTTGAACGCTTTCTAAGATGAGAGAAATGGTGGGACTCTGGGGAAAATGGAACCATTTTATTAATCAAATAGCACTCAAACAAATATGAACTTGGAGCCATGCAGTACCTCAAGCCTGCTCTATCATTTAATAAGATCATAGTTGACCATGTGGAAGGGAAGACTCAAAGAGACAATCGATGACTAAACTTCAAGCTAGGAATATAGGATTCCACTTCTTGAAACAGAATCCTTTTTAAATCATTCCTGAGTTACTTAATCAACATACCAGCTTTTCAAGTCCAAGAATCCCCACTCAAATAAATCAAGTCTCTGACCCCACACCAGGTCTGGCCAGCATGGAACGAGAGAGGTCAATTCCAGAGTATAATGCTGAATAATCCCAACAAGAGAGGGATCCACCACCAGACCCCTAAATTGAGTCCAGCGATGGAAAAGAATGTGAATACATCATAACTTGCCAATGACTAAATCCTGGACTTACAATGGGAAGGAGAGTGTAAAACCAGAACTTTCCAACCACAGAGTGGAGTAAAGCCAGCCTTTCCTCTTGGAATTGCTAGTCACAGTCATCACCGTTTGGCTTGTTGATACATGAAAGAATCCAAATGTTCTTGAGAGTACATCTTCAAAGGTTAATTTTATTGTCAGAGTAATCATATACAACTCTGATATTTGTCTGCTCCAGATAGCCATGAAGTAAGAAAGACCATGGGTGCTGATGAAAGAAAAGTCATCAGCCCCCCACCCCCCCGTGAGATCAAGAAGCAAAACTCACAGTCCCCAACCCCCTCACTCACAGAAAAGAACAGCGACAATAGCACCAAACCCCCAACCCCACCCCCTCACACAAAACGTTAACAGATCCCCCACCCGCCAATCATCCACAAGAAAAAAAACACAGAAAAACTGAAGGAAACCGATATAACGTACAGTCCAATAATCGCATAGATCACAGAGTATGGGAAACGTCTTTTCATCTGCATACAAGGAGAGCGGCCGCACAAACTCAGTCCTTCCGTAAAGAGTGACAGCAGACCTGGGTCCAAATGCCGCCGATCCGGGTCGAATGCACCGATCTGGCTGCTTACGGTTTCTGTTGGGAGCCATCACTGACCCCCTCCACATTCACCTCAGTGCTTCAGTCTTCCCCATTGCTTTGAGATGGAGTCATTCATGACCCCGCGCCTGGTCTCTGGTCTTTTCCATGAGTCAGCTGGTGTTCATGGTCATTTTCGACCCCCATCTCTAATGTCCAGGAGACAGCTCTCTGGACACAGCAAAGTGCTGGGTCCTTCGATCGAGATCCAAGCTGTACATCACAGGCTCCAACAGTATCTGTAACACAAACAAGACAAAAAGAATAAGCAGAAGGCAGAGAAAAAGTGAAATAATTGGAGAGATTTGCGTCTGGAAAATGTCACCCGAGGAGTCGTTGTTCCATCTTGACCGTCCTCCCATAACTTAAGTGCAAATCAGGCATGGAAGGCAGCACCCCAAAATGATCTATTTTATCCCTACTTTCCAACCCCAGAAAGGACCAATTTAGCACTCTAGGATCATGGTTACTATTGTTATATTGCAAGTATTCTTGTAATTTTAATGAAACATAACTGATTCTCGAAATCCCGTAGTAAACTTGATGTTCTATTTTAATCCCATCACATGACTTTGATATATCAATTAGATTGAAACACAACATTTGAACATCATTCATCTCCTGTTAATAAAGTTTATTTTAAAAGCGAGTTTCAATGTCATTTACTGTAAATGTTACAGATTTTATGGAAGTTCAATGAACAGATTCAAGATAGCTTACACCTGATATGCTGCAAAGTTCCTTGTTTCATATTAAGCAATAAGTAACATAATTGATATACAGAGGCAAACAGTGCAGGTTGGATTAACTAGGGGCTCTATTTTCTTCTGACTTAATATATAGAAGTTCAAAGATCCTTCATCCCAAGGTCACCAGCTGTACCAGCCTTTGATGCCATGGCATGTAGTATTGAACCTGACAGGCCGCAAGGTGCCAGATTTGGTGCGTATGCTAAATTAGTCAGCTGCAATTTCAAAATGTAAAAATGCAATTCAGCTGAACAAGAATTTACTGTAACGCAACATGTTTAACAAAACATCCCAAAACGAACCCAGGACTAGTTACCAAACAAGATTTGTCACTGATACTGTAAAGCATAAGGAAATATTAGGGCAGATGTCCAAATGCCTGGTTAAAGAGATGAGTTTTAAGTAGGGAGTTTCAGTGCTCGGGGCCCAGACAGCTGAAGCGTGGCAATCAATGGCAGAGAAATGAAACATGGAGATCTGAAATGTGTCGGATTGGAGGAACTCAGCGCCATCAGTTGGCTTTTTTAGTTTATGGTATTAGATTTGACAGAGCAGTTGAAGCACGCTTGAGCAAAGTGGCATTATATGGACAAGAATAAGCAGGCAGAGTTCAGCTCTGTCCAAGATTATTCAGTGTGCTTCAGTCAACTTTAGTTACATTCGTCATGAATGCATTCTGGATTTCATGCGCGCAAGACTTTTCCTGAAAGGATTGTTGCTGACAGTCTATTAAAATGCTATTTTAAGAGCGAAAAAAAACTATTCCGATTGAGGTTAGAGACAGAATCGGATGCACATCAGCTCTGGCAGGGTTTACAGGCCATTACTTTCTACAAAGCGAAACCTAACATCATGAATGGCTGTGATGCTTCACTCCCAGATGAGTTCAATGCCTTTTATGCACACTTTGAAAGGGAGAATAAAACTACACCTGTGCACGTCCCTGCAGCATCTGGTGACCCCGTGATCTCTGTCTCAGAGGCTGATGTCAGAACATCTTCCAAGAGGGTAAATCCTCGCAAAGTGTCAGGCCCTAATGGTGTACCTGGCAATGCACTGAAAACCTGTGCCAGCCAATTGGCAGCAGTGTTCAAGGACATCTTCAACTTCTCACTGCTGCAGTCGGAGATTCTCATCTGCTTGAAAAGAGCAGCAATTATATCAGTATTCAAAAAAAGCCAGGTGAGCTGCCTCAATAACTATCACCCAGTGGCACTCACATCTACTGTGATGAAATGCTGTGAGAGGTTGGTCATGGCTAGAATCAACTCCTGCCAAAGCAAGGACCTGGACCCACTGCAATTTGCCTATTGCCACAATAGGTCTATGCTGGATGTGATCTCATTGGCTCTCCACTTGGCCTTGGATCACCTGAACAATAGTAATTCCTATGTCAGGCTGCTGTTTATAATGACAGTTCAGAGTTCAACCCAATCATGCCCTCAATTCTAATCAACAAGCTCCAAATCCTAGGTCTCTGTACCTTGCTCAGCAACTGGATCCTCAACTTCCCTACCAGGCGACCACAGTCTGGGTGGATCAGAAATAACATCTCCTCCTCACTGACAATCAACACTGGCGCACCTCAGGGGTGTGTGCTTAGCCCACTGCTCTCCTCTCCTCTACACCCACAACTGTGTGGTTAGGCACAGCTCAAGTGCCATCTATAACATCAGAACATAAGAAATAGGAGCAGGAGTCGGCCATCTGGTCCGTCAAGCCTGCTCCGCCATTCAATAAGTTCATGGCTGATCTGGCCCTGGACTCATCTCCACCTTTTCCTCATAACCCTTAATTCCCCTAAAATGCAAAAATCTATCCAACCTTGTCTTAAATATATTTACTGAGGTAGCCTCCACTGCTTCATTAGGCAGAGAATTCTACAGATTCACCACTCTCTGGGAAAAGCAGTTCCTGCTCATCTCCATCCTAAATCTACTCCTCCTAATCTTGAGGCTATGTCCCCTCATTCTAGTCTCACCTACCAGTGGAAACAACTTCCCCGCCTCTATCTTATCTATCCATTTCATAATTTTATATGTTTCTATAAGATCTCCTCTCATTCTTCTGAATTCTAGCGAGTACAGTCCCAGCCAACTCAATCTCTCCTCATAGTCTAACCCCCTCATCTCTAGAATCAATCTGGTGAAATACGCCAACAACACAAATATTGCTGGCAGAGTTACAGATGGCGATGAGTAGGCTCACAGGAGCAAGACAGATCAGCTGGTTGAGTGGTGTTGTAATAACAACCTTGCACTCAATGTCAGTAAGAGCAAGGAGTTGATTGTGGACTTCAGGAAGGGAAAGTAGAGGGAACACACACTAATCCTCATCAAGGACTCAGAAGTGGAAAGGGTGAGCAGTTTCAAGCTCCTAGGTGTCAACATCTCTGAGGATCTACCCTAGGGCCAACATATTGATGAAATTACAAAGTAGGAACGAATGTGACTATATTTCAATAGGAGTTTGAGGAGGCTTGGTATGTCATGAAAGACACACAAATTTCTGCAGATGCACCATGGAGAGCACACACTCAACATTTTAGAAACAGCTTCTTCCCCTCCGCCATCAGGTTTCTGAATGGACAATGAGCCCATGAACACGATCTCACTTTTTCATTTTACCTCTCTTTTTGCACTATGTACTTAATTTATATTTTTATATACAGTGCTGTGTAAAAGTCTCAGGCACATGTATATAGCAAGATACCCAAGACTTTTTCACAGTACTGTATTTGTCAATGTGGAGCAAAGAGTGAGTTTGTAAATCTGACAGGACCAAAGGATGTGGGGAATGGTGAAGGTGAAGTGCTTTGGGAGGGGTGTGGGACAGGTGGCACAGAAGGAATGCCAGGGGGAGGGGGTAAAGGTGCAGGCACACCCAGCCCTGAGACACCAGGCAAGGTCATTTGATTCCAGACAATTGGTTTATTGATCATTACAGAATGTCTCTTTGGTGCTTCCCGCTCCCTTCCCTCTCCCTTCCCCTTTTCCCAACCATGATTCCTCTCTCCCTGCCCCCTTCCCACTCCCAGTCCACAACAGAGACCCGGATCAGAATCAGGCTTATCATCACTCACATATGCCATGAAATTTAGTTTTTTTTTTGTGGCAGCAGTGCTGTGCAATACATAAAATTAATGCAGTACTGTGCAAAGGTCTGAAGCACCGTAGCTATATATATATGTCTAAGACTTTTGCATGTACCGTACATACAGAACCTACTTTAATTTATAATTTATTATGTATTACAATGTACTGTTGTCATAAAACAACAAATTTCATAGCATATCCCCATGATTTTAAACCTGATTTTGATTCTGACAGTCTGGGCAGTGGCAGGATAGTACAATTGAAGGGGCTCCTGATTACTTAACAAATGAGGAACTGTTTGTGGACAGTATCATAGATGATAAAGTTTGCACTTTGGCAAGTTAGACCATCTTTGGACCTGGGATGTGCCAAAAAAAAGTTACATCAATAAAGACAAGAAATCCTGCAGATGCTGGAAATTCAGAGCAACACACACACACAAAATGCTGGAGGAACTCAGCAAGTAAGGCTACATCTATGGAAATGAATAAACAGTTGATGGTTTGGGGCCGAGACCCTTCTTCAGGACTGTAAAGGAAGGGGGAAGACCCCAGAATCAATGACAGTTATGCCTGACAAATGGATTTATTTGTTATAAAAGCCAAAGCATTCATCCAAGATGGTCTCTCAGTTCTGCTTATTTTATGTTGAATACTAGTTTATGAATTTTGAAGGTTGTGATGCTTAACCATGTTTCTCACTTCCACTGCATATCATTTTAGAGAAAGCCTTTTCACAACCTCCCAAAGCATCTTAGAGTGTGTGAAGTATTTTCAATATGTTGCAATGCAGGAAATGCCACAGCTAACTTGGACACAGCAAGCTCTGACAAACAGCAATATGATAATGACCGGTATTCTTTTTTTAAGAACTGGACTGGAGAATAAATAATGGTTCCAGGACAATGGGTTAACAACCACACACACACACACACACACACACACACACACACACACACACACACACACACACACACACACACACACACACACACACACACACACACACACACACACACACACACACACACACACACACACACACACACACACACACACCGCATAACCTAAAAGACAGACTCTCCAACAGTTCAACAGTCTCCCAGTGCATAATCAATGGTCTGCAAGACTGAAGGCACCAGTAACACCAATGGCAAGATAAATATATTTTAAATTCACCAATTACAAGAACTGAGTAATAAATTCACACCTTGCGCAAGGCTTTACACTATGGAATTTTCAGTGGATAATCAAGATGGAGCTAACAAGAGTGGCAATACCAGAAATTCCACCTGCATCAGCATTTTTAAAAATAATTTTTTGTGCTTTGCCTTTAAATACTGAGATTACACCACTAGACTTGAGCCATAACTGACTGCATGCTTGTCAGTTTGAGTTTTACGTTGCCCCCTGCAGCATTGTAATATAATTAGATCTGGGCACACAACGCCACAGCCATCATTTTCAGGACCCATCAATCATGCATACAAAAAGATATGGTTATGAAAATATGTGATGATAAATTCTGTAATGAAATTGTCAGTGAATAGCTTTCATGAGGAGGACACTAAATGCTTCATCAGTAAGCTGCAAGTTCGATCGACCGATAGGAATGCTAAAATCAATAACACAGTGTTTGCATGGATCACCTTCCCAGTGTTGGTCTTAGATTTAATTGCATCTATATGGGCTTTGTAATCTCTGAACTAGGTCATTGATTGTTTTAGCGTAAGAGTGGCTTAATTGCAATAATGACTTTAATAATATGAGTGATTCATTCCATCAATTTGACTTTATTCCTATATTTTACTTGCTAAATCCCATCAAGGGAACACTGTACAGGAAGGAAAAGCAAAGAAGTCCTGAAAAGAGAATTTAGAGAGCTGGGCAGAAAGCTGAGAAGCAGGACCTCCAGGGTCGTAATTTCTGGATTGTTGCCTGTGCCACGCGCCAGTGAGGGTGGTAACTGGATGATTTGGCAGATTAATGTGCAGCTGAGAAGCTGGTGCAGGGGACAGGGCTTTAGGTTCTTGGATCATTGGGATCTCTTCTGGGAGAGGTATGTTCAAAAGTGACGGGTTGCACCTGAACCTGAGGGGGACCAATATTCTCACGGGCAGGTTTGTTGGAGTTGTTGGGGAGGGTTTAAACTAATTTGGCAGTGGGGTGGGAACCAGAGTGAAGTGACTCAGGATAGGGCTGTTATGGTCCGGTCTGAAGCCCGCACTCTGGGTCTTGATCCGGTCCGTGGACTCCGGACTCCAGGTCTTGTAGCCATCCCTCCTTTCACCCTTAAGCCCAGATAGGATCATCTTGGCTTAAGGAGGCGCACCTGATGCCTATCGGCTGGCAGGTGTATATAAGGGGATCTGGGACTGAGTCTCGTTGGGGGTTGTTCTGTTTTATCTCAAGGTACAGAGTATAAGAAATAAGGTGGATGATCTTGTTGCACTATTACAGATTGTCAGGTATGATGTTGTGGCCATCACTGGAACATGGCAGAAGGATGGTTGTAGTTGGGAGCTGAATGTCCAAGGTTACATGTTGTATTGGGGAGATAGGAAGGTTAGCAGAGGGGGTGGTGCAGCTCTGCTGGTAGAGAATGGCATCAAATCAGTAGAAAGATAAGACAAAGGACCAGAAGATGTTGAATCCTTGAGTTGAGTTAAGGAACTGCAAAGGTAAAAGGATCCTGATGACTGTTATATACAGGCCTCCCAACAGTAGCTGGGATGTGACCACAGATTACAACAGGAAATAGAAAGGGTGTGTCAAAAGGGCAATATTATGATAGTCATGGAAGATTTCAACATGCAGGTTGATTTAGGTTGGTAATGGATCTCAAGAGTGAGTTTGTTCAATGCCTAAGATGGCTTTTTAGAGCAGATTGTCATTGAGCCTACTAGGGGATCAGCTATACTGGACTGGGTGTTATGTAATGAACTGGAGGCAATTGGGGAGCTTAAGGTAAAAGAATCATTAGAAGACAGTGATCACAATATGATTGAGTGCCACCTGAAATTTGATAGGAAGAAAGTAAAGTCTGATGTAGCAATATTTCAGTGGAGTAAGGGTAAAGTAAAGTTCTTACCTGCCCATCACCTCCCTCTGGTGCTCCTCTTTCCCTTTCTTCCATGGTCTTCTACCCTCCTGTCGGATTCCCCCTTCTCCAGACCTTTATCTCTTTCACCAATCTACTTCCCAGCTCTTTACTTCACCCTTTCCCCTTCTCCTGGTTTCCCCTATCACCTACCACCTTCCTCTTTCTTCCTCCCCTCCCCCCACCTTCTTACTCTGACTTCTCATCTTTTTGTTCCAGTCCCAATGAAGGGTCTCAGCCTGAAATGTTGACTATTCATTCTTCCATAGATGCTTCCTGGCCTGCTGTTCCCCTGGCATTTTGTGTGTGTTGCAGGTGATAGGTGAAGCCAGATGGGTGGGAAAGCTCAAGGAAGAGTGGGAGAAAGGGAAGGTGGAGCATCGGGGGAGGTAATAGCCTGTTGTCGTGAGGTAATATGTATAAAATAGTGAGGTAGTGTTCATGGATTGGTTCATTGTCCATTCAGAAATCTGATGGCAGAGTGAGAATAAGCTGTTCCTCAAATGTTGAGTGTATCTTCAAGTTCCTGTAACTCCTCCCTGATGTTAGTAATGGAAGGAGGGTATGTCCTGGGTGATGGGGGTTGTTAATGATGGATGCCACCTTTTTTGAAGCATTGCCTTTTGAAGATGCCCTCGGTGCTGGGGAGGCTATGCCATAATGGACATGGTTGAGTTTGCAACCCTCTGCAGCTTTTTCTGATCTAGTGCAGTGGTCCCTCCATACCAGACAGTGATGCAGCCAGATAGAATGCTCCATGGTACATCTGTAGAAATTTACTGGAGTCTTTGGTGACAAACCAAATCTCCTCAAACTCTGAATGAAATATAGCCGCTGAGATGCCCTTTTCATAATTGCATTGATATGTTGGGACCAGATCAGACCTTCAGAGATGTTGGTATCAGGGAACTTGAAACTGCTCACCCTTTCCACTGCTGACTAATGTCTCTCCAATAAAAGATTTGCATTTCTATGGGTTAGTTTAGTGCTATACTCGCAGACCCCACAATCATGAGACCCCTCATAGACACGAGGTACTGCAGATGCTGGAAACGAGCTGAGGGAGCTTCGCAGGTTGGGCAGCATCTATGGATGTTGATTGCTGCTCTGTTGAAGCAGCTGTGCATTCTATTTCACTTCTAAAAGTTGATTACATGGAAATGGTGTTTGGGGACAGAAGGCACACAACCTCTACCAGTAGTGCACTTAATGCTACTGAGCAAGGATGAATTTCAAAGCAATTTTAACGATGTTGAATGAGTGCTAAGTAATGGCCAGATCACCAGGGGTACCAGCCTACAGAGTTCCTCCAGTAGATTGTTTGTTGCTCCAGAATCCGGCATCTGCAGTCTCGTGTTCCAGGGATAAGAATTTAACTTAAAGCAATATGGAGACAAAATTGAAAAGAAGGGTGGTGAATGCAGTGCTGCACTGAAGTCATATCCTCTTTTATTTCAGATACTCCAATCTCTGGAGCAGCATTTGATCCTGAAGTCTTCCAACTCTGAGACAAGAATGTTACTATCTGAGATGTGGTTGAGGAAAGTGAAAGCATCACTGGATAATATGCAGGCTACTTATCTCCAGATAGGATACTTTGCTTCCTTTGCACCATAACCAAAATATTTATTTCATCAATGAAAAGGGATGTATCCACTGTTCCCTCTAAGCTGTGTGGGTGCATGGCCACGCAGTAACTGAATTGCTCTGTGCACATAGCCTTTGTTGCCACGCAGCTGGAATTTTCTTTTATATTATGTCAATATTATTTTGAAATTATGCTCATATAATTTGAAATACACTGTAATTAGTTGTGTTAATGAATATAATCCATAAATTTTCTAAGTAATAAATGTACCACAACCTTTATTTTGAAAAATTTTAGCGCTTCAGTGTATTTACATTGTCAGTGTTTCAAGTGACAACACTGTTACAAATTGTAACAATAAACACAGAATGGAAGTTGATAGGGTGTGGCAATACCATTTATTGGAGTGACAAAGTTGAAGCTTTGCTTACATCTATGGGTTCTAACATGGATACTGTGCCTATTATTTGACTCGTTAAACGTGTGGAATCACTTGGGAAATAGATCTTCAGGGATGACACCTGGGCATGTTTAGTCCAGTGGTATTTATACCCCTGTAGTCCATCCCTCCTAATTGGTTAGTCCTCATCCAATCAGGTTTCCACAGACTGACCTTGCTTACAATAAAATTCCTGTTCTTATTTAGAGCAAGAACTTAGTCTTTGTTAAAATTATTTTCCTCTAGTTTTATTTCAATGGCTTCCTTTACCAAGCAGTCTCAAAAGCCATTCGCGTGGTACAGTAGTTTTGTGCCATCAAAGTCAATCCTATGACCATTGCAAATGCAATGTTCTGCTACTGCTGATTTCTCTGGGTAACCCAAATGGATATACCTCCTGTGCTTTTTAATGGGGGTTTCCACTGAGCATCCCGTCTGGCTGATGTACGCTGCTCCGCATTCGCAGGGAATCCTGTAAATGCCAGCCAGTCCTGAGTCCCAGGTCATCTTTGACTCACATAAGCTGTGACGAGCTTCCTTATGGGTTTGTGGATAGTATTAATCCGGTATTTCTTCAGGATCCTGGCAATCCTTCCAGAGACTGTGGAAATGTAGGGGAGACGGACAGTAGTGATGGGCTTCTCCTTGTTAGGTTTCCTGGTTTTTCTGTCAGCCCTTTTAAGGGCCTGATAGATTTCCTTCACTTCGTAGCCATTCTGTAGCAACACCGTGTGTAATCATCTTATTTCCTCGAGGAGACTCTTTGGCTCTGAAATAGTTTTCGCATGGTTAACCAAAGTAGAAAGAACCTCTCTACATTGAAAGGCATGATGGTGGTTGTTATTGTTGAGGTATAAGTCCGTGTGAAAGGGTTTCCAATCGGCCCCATGTCTGAGGCTACCATCTGGTTCCCATCGTATTAGCATATCCAGGAACGGGAGGCAACCATTCTTCTCCATCTCCATCATAAATTGAATGTTTGGATGTATGCCTTTCAGATGGTCACGGCCTGGAAGACCAACGTGCTTTCAGGGTGCCGGATTTTTGTGGCTCTGGATACAGGATGATTCTAGGCCGGTGCCCCTGACTGAGGTGTCGCAGGAGAACAAGGAATACCGTGAGCAGTGGGTTAGCTGCTGGCTGTGTGTCCAGAGACCTGGGCCTTTCTGGGGTCAATTCTCTGGGCGCAGAGCTCGGAAAAAGCGATGCAACAGACTTTTAATATCATAAGTCAGCGAGTTGTTTGTGAAATAGGGACACCTCTTTTCCCCTTATTAGGGAGAGAGACAGCCTGTGATATGTTGAATTATCAGGTGAACGAGTGGTCTTTGGGGATAACTGCAAGTCTGTGTCTTTATTGATGCTTTGCTGCACACTTGAGTGCTCAGTGGGGGGCGCTAATGCTTTTTGCTGGTGGGGGGGTTGGTGCCTTGATGCTGCTTGTGTGTGGGAGGGGGGGAGCTATGGGGGGCTTTGGGTTTTATAATGTTTAACTGTCATTCATTCTTTGGGGCACTTCTCGGTCTTTGCAGATGTCTGCAGAGAAAAAGAATTTCAGGATGTATATTGTATACATTTCTCTGACATTAAATGTACCTATTGAAACCTATTGAGATGGTCATGGAACTGTTGGAGTGCCTGGAGTCCATGAGGACGATGAATTCAGAGCCCTCTCCTCAACGTCCTCCATGTAGGAATTAGCAATAGCTGGCCCCATGGTCACTCTGTTCTTTTGTTCATAGTAGTTCCCCATGGAAGTGTGTTGATGTAAGGGTTTTTTTTAAAAAAGATCAATGGTGCCCTTATCAAACCTTAACCACAGGAGGACCGGGCTGTCCTTAATGGGAACTCTCACGAACAGGTACACCACGTCGAAACTGACCATTAGGTCCTCCAGGGTCAGCTGGATGTTGGTTATCCTTTTAATGAAGTTGGTCCAATTTGTGATGTGATGCTCACAACCCCCAACAAAGGGAGGCAGCAAGGTCGTTAAATGCTTAGCGAGGTAGTAAGTTGGAGAATCTATTCAACTGACGATAGTCCTCGGGGCGGTACCAGCACCTAAGGCATAAGTGTCTGCTGCAAGTCCGATTTCTTCAGTAAAGGAGAGGTCATCCTCCCAATCGAATCCGTGGGATCCCACTGTAGAACTCTGCAGGTGGGATTGTCCAGAATCTGTTGGACTTTCCTGTGGTATTCCTCGGAGGACACCATCCCGTTGCATTTCCTTTGTCCGCTGGTAAAATCGTAATGGCTGGGTTTCACCATAGTGCCTGGAGGGCCAGTCGCTCTCGTTTTGTAATGTTAGGTTTCGGCAAAACGGAAAAGAGAATGTTGTAAGACTGACAAAAAATAGTCAGCTTCTATTACAAACGGCAATGAAAGCGTTGCCTCAAAAGTGTTGCAGCAATACTGTGATTTCAAAGTTGTCATTCCTGAGAAAGTTAAGACTGATTTAATTAAGACATTCACTGATATGTTGAACTATGTGCTTAGAAAAGAAGAATTTGAAGAACTGTCAATTCTTGTTGACATTGTTGGAACATTTCAAGCTTCTAGTGCAGACTGTGAGTGTGGATTCCATTTTATGAATGCAATCAAATGTAAATCCTGAAACAGACTCGAGTGGAACATTTCAAAGTTCATAAAGTTCAAAGTAAATTTATATCAAAGTACATATGTGTCACCATATACAACCCTGAGATTAATTTTCTTGCAAATATACTCAGTATAATAGAGTAATAGAATTTGGATTATCTCAAGATGATTAAGACATATCTTTCTTCTGGATGTGAAAATAACCTGGACAGTGTTTATAGACAATGGATTTGTAATAAATACAGACAAGAAAAAGTCTACAAAACATGAAAGGTTTTCTTTGTTGCACTCTATTTCATTACATCTGATTTTGTTTATTAATTGAAAGATGTATGTGATTTGTATAGCATGCATATTACAAAAAAAAAGACATTTAAAGTGCCGTGCAGGAAGGGCATTAGACATTTTGAAGATCTTTTTATTGATAATCGCTTCGCATCTTTTCAACAGCTCTCTGCTAAGTTCAATCTGCCCAATGCTCATTTTTTTAGATATCTCCAAATTAGACACTTTATTAATCCTTTAATTCCTAACTTCCCTGAAATGCCTGAGAAAAATGTTATGGATTTATTTCTTTCTATTAATCCACCAGGTAAAGGTTTAATATCATTTATTCGTGATAAATTAGCATCCTTACGGCGTGCCCCTGTGGATAAAATTAGAATGGCTTGGGAGCATGATTTAAATATCTCCTTATCTGATGAGACTTAGGATTCAATTCTCAAATCGGTTAACTCAACCTCTCTTTGTGCTCGCCATTGCCTTTTACAGTTTAAGATTGTTCATAGAGCCCATATGTCTAAATCTAAACTATCCCGATTTTACCCTAACATTAGTCCTCTCTGTGATAAATGCAAAAGGGGCGAGGCCTCTCTCATTCATATGTACTGGTTTTGTCCTAGTTTGGAGAAATTTTGGAAAGACGTCTTCATAACGTTATCTTGTATTCTGAATCACCACCTAGAATCTAACCCTTTAATTGCTTTGTTCGGTTTTTTGGGTGAGACAGATTTACGTCTGAGTTCGACTAAGTGTCGAATATTATCTTTTGCTTCTCTCCTGGCTAGACGTTTAATCCTCCTTAGATGGAGGGATGTTGCCCCGCCCACACTTAATGATATTATGTCCTGCTTAGACCTTGAAAAAATTCATTATTCAGTTCTTAATTCAGATACAAAGTTCTATAAGGTCTGGGGACCTTTTATTGAGTATTTTCATAACCTTCCTCTTAACTAAGGTGTTTTTTTTTTGGTCCCTTGCTTTCAGCTCATTTTTTGTTGGTAGTAGGCATTAATATCTTCTGTTGCTAAGTGTATTTACAGTTTTGGGGGTTTGAATGTCCTGATGTATACTCTCTAGATTGTGCTGTGGTTGGTCTGGAGTTCTTTTTTGTTGCGGGGCTTGGGGAGGATACTAATTTTACATATCTTCAATTTGGGTGCTTTCTCAATTATCATCTTTTGTATTATATTATTGTATGTTTATTTTTGCACTGTATTAATGTTCTTCATTTCGATCTGGGTTTTTTTTATCTGTAGCGATGTAGAAAATGTATAAAAAAACTAATTTAAAAAAAAAAGTGCAGTGCAGTATTCAGGCTGTGTAGAAGTTTCCTGCTCAGAGCAATGTTTGGTCTGCTTTGGCAATACTTCGGTCCACGCAACTATAAAAACAAAATTAGAGGGAACGTTGGACGTAGCCAACACATGTCTGTAGCACAAGTAAAAAAAATACAAAAAAGTACAAAAGAGAAAACGCAATGCATGGCTCTTAACATTTGCTGTTTTATTCAGTCTATACATTCATAGTGTCATTAATTTTACACCAGTGTGTAGAGAATCAGAATCACTGACATATGTCATGAATTTTGTCGTTTTGTGGCAGCGGTACAGTGCAGAACTTAAAAAATTACTCTGAGTTACAAAAATAAATAAATTGCTCAAAAGAGGAAGAGCGAGGTAGTGTTCATGGCCCATGTAGAAAGCTGATGGCAGAGGAGAAGAAGCTGTTCCTTGTTTTTCTTTACTCCTCTGCCTCCTTTCTGATGGTAGTCATGGGAAAAAGTCATGTCCCAGTTGGTGAGGGTACTTAATGATGGCTGCCACTTTCTTTAGGCACTGCTGCTTGAAAATGATCTTGGTGGTGGGGAGGATTGTACCTGTGATGGAGCTGGCTAGGCCTACAGCCCTCTGCAGTCTCCTTCAACCCTGCACATTGGAGCCTCCATTCCAGACAGTGATGCAATCAATCAGATTGCTTTCCAAGGTACATCTGTAGGGACTTGCTAGAGCCTTTAGTAACATATAAGGATAGAACCAGACTACAGCGCACAGTGAGGACTGCCGAGTGCATTATTGGAGCCTCCCTGCCCTCTATTGTGGACCTGTACTCTTCCAGGTTGAAGAAGAGGGCGGGGAACATCATAAAGGACTCCTCCCATCCTGCGCACGGACTGTTTGATCTGCTTCCGTCTGGTAGGCGCTTCAGATCCCTCCAGACTAAGACTAATAGGCACTGGAGAAGTTTTTTCCCTACTGCAGTCACTTTGCTGAACAGTTAACTGCCGGTTAACTGTCAGCTATTACTTGGATTGCACTACCTGTATGTACAATTTATATTTTCATTTATATTTATCATTATTATTGTTATGAGCAGAGAGACAACATCTGCCGGAAGTAAATTCCTTGTATGTGCATAGGTACTTGGCGATTAAAGTCTGATTCTGATCATATTTGAGGGCTTCCATGCCAAACCAAGATCCTTAGTGTCCAACGAGAGAAGGATCCTGGACTGCAGTTCTTCCCAACAGAGCCTTTGCATTGTCTGCACCAAGCTTCAGTGCATCCCTCACCACCTACTCCTGCAGCCTGTCAGGGGCATTCTCTTATCGATATCTTGTACTGGAAGACCAGCAGGTTTCAGGGAGACCAAAAAGCATCTTTCACCAAGTTGATAATCTCTCAACAGCACTTGCTGCCTGCCTCTGAAACAATCCATAGATCAGAAAGCCCTCCATTACACAGCTGCTTGGGAAAAACTGTGACATCCTTCACCAGGCCTTATTTGTAAATACACAGACCACAAAAACATGGACTCATCATTGCAGCTGTCCCCAGGTCAGCGTGAGTTGGGAGTGAGATTGCAGCACGGTAGCGTAGCAATTAGCATAACGCTATTACAGCACCAGTGGTCTGGGTTCAATTCCGCTGCTATCTATAAGGATTTTCTCCCCATGACCTCATGGGTTTTCTCCGGGTGCTCTGGTTTTTCCCACATTCCTAAAGATGTACAGATCAGTAGCTTAATTGGTCATGTGGGAGTAATTGGGTGGTGCAGGCTCGTTGGGCCAGAAGGTCCTGTTACCGTGCTCTCTCTAAATAGACAACAATAAAGAAAATACCTCACAAGGAGGGGCCCCTCTCACTGCCAGCAAAGTGAGGGTGCTTGTTGATGAGTTCTGTCAATGAGACAATCTGGACAGTCTGCTCAGGGAGCCACCTCACAGGATCTATGGTCTTGTCCCACAGGGCCTGCAGGATATTCTGTGCTGCCCACTGCCTGATTGATTTGGGGTCAAAAGTGATTTCCTGAAAAAACGTTTCCAGTTCACACTTCGGCTCAGGATCCTTCCACTAGACTGTGGGAAGAGTGGAAGGGCATCAGCTTTTGAAAGAGAATTGGGAAGAGGAGTGAGGAGTAAGACAAAAGACTATGTGGAGATTACTTAAAACAGATCAGGTAATAGGCAGCAGGAGTAAGTGATCCATCAGTTTGTTCTTTGAAAAGATTGAGCCCCTGCACATTCCTCGTCCTTATTGCCCCACACCACATACAACACGGTCTACACTTCATGTTTGAATCCAGTCAGTGTTATCTCAGTGGAGCCATGAAAACTTAGCCCAGTCAAGCCTTTTGCTCACATGAGCACATTTTCCTTTCTCAGCTGGAAAACACACGTGAGCAAGAATCTCGGTAGATTTCTCTTTTGATTTTCCCCTTTTTCCCGAGCCAAAGATCATCACAGCTAATTAGTTGGCAACACTCCGCTAACTAAATGAGATTAACTACCTTGGTACAGTCCAAAGCCTGAGGCATCTCTTTCCTGTGCACTTTCTGAATAGAACTGTCCTCTCGTGAATCTTGAGTAGGAAGTCCTTGAGTGAAAAAAACCTTGAAATGTGTTTAGCAGCAAACGCAATTGTACGCGAGCCAAAGAATTTTTAAACCTGGCGGACGGGCACAAAGCAATGCTTGAACCTTGCAGCAGATAACAGTAATTTGAGTTTATATAGCACCTTTAATGTAAGAAAACAACACTTGCAGGAATGATCATCGAACAAAAGCTGGCTCTGAGCTACACTGGACCAGGTGACCAAAAACTTGGTCAAAGAAGTAAATTCTGAGGCTTAAAGCGTGTGGGAAAAGTAAAGAGCCAGGAAGTTTTAGGTTCAGTCATTTCTTACCTAGTATCAAGTTTGAATGTGAGTGAAATGCTGGTTGAATTTATTTGACAATATGAGAGGATGTTTCATTGAATGCATGTGGGAAACATGTTCTTCAGCAGTACAGGACAGCATTGAGGTAACAGGATTTTTAATATGAATATGTTGACAATTCCCTGAATAGGCAAATTTTAAAAAAATAACACTTCAGCAAGGGAATAAGCCCAAATAAGATATGTCAGATTTTTCTGATGATTGATGTCAAACCCAAGTAGCAAAAAGGACTTTTCACCACTTAAAGTTATTGTCCATGTAGTGATGCATTGACCAACTCTGGGAAACTCAGTTATGATCATTAATGTGTGTACAGAATTAGCTAATGCCTAAAAGAGCAAGTTAGCTGGCCAGTGGTGTAGTGGCATCAACATAGCATGTCCACAATGTTCAGCAGAACAACATAAGCAACACAGGCTTGTTCTTACAGAAGTGTGGCACCAGGACAATATCCATGTACCGTCAATCTACAGGCCAGGACACTCAGGGGGCGCGGGCTATATTATTCTATTTCTTTGTAACTGTATATTTTTCTGCTATCATTATTATATGTGCTATATGTGCCGTGTGCTGTTGGCACTGTGTTTCGCACCTTGGCCCCAGAGGAACACTGTTTCATTTGGCTGTAATCACGTGTATGGTTGAATGACAATTGAACTTGAATTTGAACAACAATACGAGAAAAAAGTGAATTACTGTAAGTGTATTGAATAGTTATATTAAATAAGTAGTGCAAAAACAGAAATAAAGAAGTAGTGAGGTTGTATTCATGGGTTCAATGTCCATTCAGAAGTCGGATGGCAGAGGGGAAGAAGCTGCTCCTGAACTGCTGAGTAAACACTTAGACTATCAATGACCTGATAGCAACAGGGAGGGCCCACACTGACATTGAGGCAGTGTCCAGGCAGACGCTTGATTAACCAGACTGCCAGATAATCTGCCTTTCACTGTGTGTTTTTTTTTAAAAAATTCTAGATTTGTTTAACTAAATAATTCAAACTCATGGCTCTGGACCAATGGTCCAGAACTCTTGCTGCTTGTCTAGTAACTAAACCACTATATCATTCAACCACTTTTTACACCAGATAAATACACTTGGTTGAATTAACAGATATATAAAGGGAATGCAGCCTCTGGATTTGACAGATAAACTGAAAATAAAGGGAAAACAACCTCTCAGAAACACACAGCACCTCAGTTAACAATCCTCTTTTCCATGTTAGCAACTGCATCTGTTATTTTACATCATAAATAACGGCAACTTTTTATAACCTTAATTAATAGTTGAAACTGCATCACAGTGTCTGAACTCCACAGCTAAGAAGGCAGTTTGTAATTAAAAACAATGCATGAATAGCACTGGAGATACAAAATTACAGGTTTAACCTCAAACACAGACCTAAAAAATTATAAATCTATTTATTTCCTTCCACAAAAATATTCACCACGGATTCCCGGTGTGTGATTAATCAGTTTGCCTTGAAAGTAAAGGCTTCTAAATTTGTCAAGCATGTTCTTCCTTGCAGGAACTCTCATGACCAAACCACAGGCAGCGTAGTATCAGGGATCACTGCAAACCATGCTGTAAATAACTCGCGAGCTGCTTGTCAAGTTCTCCTCAAAGAAGATCCGAATTACAGAAAAATACGCACACATTGTCCTCTTCAAGGACTTGTTTTGCGATAACAATGACCTCCACCTTTTCCAAAGACATCTGAAGGCTTATGAGGTATAGTCAATGTAGTTTGCGTAATCACATAGAAATAAAGCAGCAGGCTATGCGCTGATATATTCAGCTCATTTAAGTAGCTTGATGATGATTTTCTTCAACAAAGACAGGACCGTATGCCTTCATCATCTTCCATGTCTAGGTTACCATGGGCCAAGTGTCTAAATTAAATCTGATTAGGATAATTTGCTAGCTGAAGAATAAGTGGGATGCCTGCCACATTAATATATCATCTCGAAAGATAACCAAGCATCCAATTGGATACTTATACAGGTTAAGAAACCTAATTGAATTTAATATTACAAATAAGATAAAACACAGTAGCAGAATCAAACTCAAGATACCTGTTGGTTTAGTTTGGGTGCTTACAGGTAGCCACAAAGCATGAAACCCAAAATAACCCAATTTTTAAAAAGACCAACACCAAATGCGCAAGAGAAAGGGAGAAAAAAACAACAAATCATGCAAATAAGAGCAGTGAGCAACAACATTCCGAGTCCTTAGATCCGAACCCTGGAGCAGCCCAGAGTAGGCCCAAAGATAAACTGGAAATATTCAGCAGGTCAGGCAGCATCTGTGGTTATGAAACCAAAATTTCAGTTCTATTGTCCTCTGTCCATAAATAATACTTGACTTGCTGAGTGTTTTCAACACTGCCTGGTTTTATCGGAGCCTTCACTTTTGCTCCATTCAGTGGTCTGTCGGTAGAAAGCTGAAGGAAATCAGAAAGCCATTGGATTATAAGGATATTTTTGACTTGTCGTTCAGTCAAACTGATGACAGTCCAAAGCCCCCAATTTACAATGAATGGTTAATAATTAAGGAACATAGGGCTGTTTGAATTCAGCAGTCAATCCTGATATTTAATAACCACTAATTCTCACATTACTGTTACGGTAGTGACAAATAATCTCATCTGGGATGAATATTTTTGAAGATAAGCCAATAATTCTCAATCAGATCCTATTAGGGCTCAAACAAACAGATTTCCCGACTGTAAAAACAAAAAAAAAGTGCTGGTAACATCCAGCAGGTGAGGCAGCATCCGTGGAAAGTGAAACAGAGTTTGCCGTTCAGCAGCATCTATGGAGAGGGAATAAACAGTTGATATTTCAGGTACAGACAACACACAAAGTATAAATTATGCATAAATTATACAAGGCGGTGCAGAGAGAAAAAATGACTGTGCAAAACAAGATACTAGTGCAAAAAAACTGACACAGTCCATAGTACTGCAAGAGTTCCATTGCTGAGGTAAGATTAAAGTTGTACAAGTCAAAAAGAGAATTATCAAATATAAATGACCACCCAACCAGAAAAAAAAAACATTGGGACTAGTCAAAGAAATTGGCCTTAAAGAGGATCACGTAAGCATAAAAAGTTGTAAAAGGTTTAGGGAACAGAGTCCAGAACTTAGGCCCGGGAAACTGTCCTTCCATCCAGTCAAGCATAGCGTGCATTTTGATAGTGAGACAAACTCCACCATCAGTGCCCCCTCAGCCCACACTCCAATAACCCACTCCATTCCCCCACTGAGAAAGTGAAACCACTCAGTGCAATGAAGGGCAGTTGGAATGCAAGGACACACGAAATGGCAGAGAGGTATTCACTTGCACTGAAACCATTGCAGCTATTTCCATAAATGTACCCATTGTTCCCTATCATCAGGAGCTTACTATTACTGACCATTATGTAATTGTGCTATGGTCCAGGAATTGTAACCATAAAACCCATCTTATGTGAACCAGATACTATAATCTTGAAAATGCTCTGAAGTCTGGTTTCCCCACATACTGTAGTTGATTGAATTCACTTCGACTTATCATGTTTCTAGTCTAGTTTTTCTTTATCACTTCCTCCAGTACAGAATGGTTGGTTCTGGAGTAAATAATAGACAAGATGAACCATGATTTACTTCTACATTAGAGTCACCATGATTTCTGAGAACATTGCCAAATCCACTCTCAACCTCCATCTCAGGTGCAACTTTTAACTGGAGCCAGAAGCTACCTTTTTATTAGGGACATTTCCCTACTAACTCCATTCAACGTGCTTTTCGGCATTGTGGCCAAGATCAGATCAGATACAATGAAAGCGGGAACAGGCTCAAGGGTTTATTGGTCTACACCTGCCCCTGGTTCTGATGTGTCTATGCTTCCTCAGCCTTTTTGCCCTCATAGATTCTCTGGCTGATTCCAGTGATGTAACCAATTGTACAACAGGGAAGAAAAACCTTATTTTCATTCTCCATATAGTGTATGATAATCATCTGAGTCTTGTGCATTCTTGTCATTGTCAGCAGCTACTGTCTCCTGATATGTGTGGACATTCAGTCAGGTAGACTGTGTACAGGAGGTAGAGTGGTTTTAAGTTCAAGTTCAAGTTTAGTTTATTGTCATTCTTTCTTTTTCCATCTTTTTATTATCATTATTAATAACAACAAAATAAAATTGATACATAGATAATGGGATTACAAACATACATGTTTCAACTAACTATAAAAGATTACAAGAACAATGATTACAGTATAAATGAGTATTCCCACATCGTAAATGATACAATATACAAATAGACAAGGCAAACCTAGGTGTATCACAATATAAAATAAAAAAAAAGAAAAAGAAAAAAAGAAAAAAAACCATTATGCAAAAAACTAATCTAAAAATCTAATAACTAATAGAAGAGAAAAAAACAAAAAAGAGAGAAAAAGAAAAAAGAGAAAAACAAAGGGCTGTTTATAATATCTCACAAAAATACAAAATCATCAGTGTCGTCAACTCCGATCCTCTTGACATATATGCAATCAAAACTGGAAAATCAAATAGGCCTGGAACAGGGTCCTATTACATCATATGAAAATATTGAATAAATGGTCTCCATATCTTTTCAAATTTAGTAGAAGTGTCAAATACACCACTTCTAATTTTTTCTAAATTTAAACATAACATAGTTTGAGAAAACCAATGAAATACAGTAGGAGGATTAATTTCCTTCCAATTCAACAAAATAGATCTTCTAGCCATTAGTGTAAGAAATGCAATCATTCAACAAGCGGAAGAAGATAAATGAAGTGAGTCCATCATTGGTAAACCAAAAATTGCGGTAATAGGATGGGGTTGTAAATCAATATTCAATACCGCAGAGATAATATCAAAAATATCTTTCCAATATTTTTTCAATAGCGGACACGACCAGAACATATGAGTTAAAGACGCTATTTCAGATTGACATCTATCACAAATAGGATTTATATAGGAATAAAAATGAGCCAATTTATCCTTGGACATATGAGCCCTGTGTACAACCTTAAACTGTATTAATGAATGTTTAGCACATATAGATGATGTATTAACTAATTGAAGAATTTTATCCCAATTCTCAATAGGAATAATAATGTTGAGCTCTCTTTCCCAATCATTTTTTGTCTTATAAAGGGGCTCTGAATGTATCTTCATAATTATATTATAAAGTTTTGATATAAGCCCTTTCTGAAAGGGGTTTAATTCAAACAAATTCTCCAAAATGCCTGAAGACACAAAGTTTGGAAAAGTAGGAAGTACAGTATTTTAAAAATTCCTAATCTGTAAATATCTAAAAAAATGAAATCTAGGCAAATTATATTTATTAGATAACTGCTCAAAAGACATAAAACAATTATCCAAAAATAAATCAGAAAATCATAGTAATCCTTTAGTCTTCCAAGCCAAATAAGCTTGATCTATAACTGAAGGGTGGAAAAAACAATTGGATACAATAGGAATATTTAAAACAAACTGAGTCAACCCAAAAAATTTCCGAAATTGAAACCATATACGTAAAGTATGTTTAACTATCAGGTTGTCAATTCATTTCGGCAATTTAGAAAGAGCAAAAGGGAGAGAAGTCCCCAAAATAGAACCCAGTGCAAAACCTGGTACCAATTTAATTTCCAGGCTCACCCAATGAGGGCTAAAAGATCCATCCCAATCTTTCAACCAACATATCAAATATCTGATATTAACTGCCCAATAATAAAATCTAAAATTAGGCAATGCTAATCCACCTTCCTTCTTTGCCTTCTGTAAGTATATTTTCCCTAACCTAGGATTTTTATTCTGCCAAATATATGAGGAAATTTTTGAATCAACATTAGTAAAAAAAGATTTCGGAATAAAAATTGGTACCGCTTGAAAAATATATAAGAACTTAGGTAAAATAACCATGTTAATAGTGTTAATTCGACCTATCAGTGATAAAGATAATGGTGACCACTTAGTAAACAAGCATTTAATCTGATCAATTAAGGGTACAAAATTAACCTTAAATAAGTCTTTGTGGTTTTTTGTGATTTTAATCCCTAAGTAAATAAAAG
Source organism: Hemitrygon akajei (assembly GCF_048418815.1). Classification (NCBI taxonomy): domain Eukaryota; kingdom Metazoa; phylum Chordata; class Chondrichthyes; order Myliobatiformes; family Dasyatidae; genus Hemitrygon; species Hemitrygon akajei. Next base: position 19,003,182 of record NC_133141.1, on the reverse strand, counting down.
AATCATTAACTAATTTAAAAGGTAAGTTTCCATAAATTGGGACCTGTCTATTTAAAGGAAACAATTCACTCTTATTAAGATTTAACTTATACCCAGAAAAATCACTAAATTGAGCCAACAATGATAAGTTTATTGTCATTCAACCTGAATACGTGTATACCACCAAACGAAACAACGTTCCTCTGGGCCAAGGAGCACGACACAGGACATACAACTCACACACAACACATGAACTAACATTGCCACAAATAAAGTAACAAGCAAAATATATTCCAAGTAAAATATATAATCATAATCAGAATCAGGTTTAATAGCATTGACATACGTTGTGAAATTTGTTAACTTTGTGGCAGCAGTACAATGCAATACATGATGATAGAGAGAAAACTGTAAATTACAGAAAGTGGATATATATTGAATAGTTAAATCAAATAAGTAGTGCAAAAATAGAAACAAAAAAGTAATGAGGTCGTGTTCATGGGTTTATTGTCCATTCAGAAATCTGATGGCAGAGGGGAAGAAGCTGTTACTGAATTGTTGACAATTCACACTTCTACAATATATAATATTATATATTTTTGCTGTTTAAAACAATTCAGTTGATTAAGTATGCATCACCTAAGGGTAGTGTCAACATGATGGCTGTCCACAGATAACATAAGCACAACCGCTACTACAAGGCCAAATGCTATTGTACAGGTCGACTTCACAAAGATGGACAATTTTAAGCTATCTGCAAATGCTCTTCATAACAAAAAGGCTAACCCATTTTATTCACATTAGAAAGATACTGTGTAGGCCTCTTTATTACTAACTGGAGGCTCAAAATTCAGTGGATTCTTGTAACCAGTAAAAGAACAGGCAGAATTCTTTCTGCTATATGATAACACAGTGGACTGAGCTGCTTACAGCTCCAGTAAAATGGGTTCAATTCTGAATTTTGTCACTGTCTGTTTGAAATTGCATATTCTCAGTGTGACTGCTCGGATTTCCTGCCACATCCCAAAGACATGTAGCTTGGATGGTGAATTAACTGCTACAATTTTTTATTTATTTATTATTTTTTTATTAGTTTTTCAAAACATTTTACAAAATTAAAAACCCCAAATCCCAATGAGGAGCATTAATACAGTACCTGCTACAATTTAGACCTACTGTAGGCAGGTGGCAGGAGAATCGGAGGGAGGGGTGTGGCAGTAGTGGTGGTGGTAGTGGAAGAAAGGTATGTGAGAGTGAACAGGTTACAGAGAAATATGTGGGGGTAATGGGAATGATGGGATTGCTCTGAGAGCTGGCATAGAATTAATGGACTAAATGACCTCCTGCCATGTTGTTAGAAAATCTGAGAAATATATATTTAAATAAGGGCAAGACACAAATCTGCTGGAGAAATTCAGTGGGTCAAGTGGCATCTATGGAGCAAAATGAAGAGTTGATGTTTCAGGCTGAGACCCTTCATCAGGACTGGAAAGAAAGAGGGCAGAAGCTGGACTAAGAAGGTGGGAAATGGGAAAGGAGTACTTCTGGTGGGTGATAGGTGAAATTAGGAGGGGGGGGAAGTAGGAAGATGGTGGAGAAAGGAAGTGGGAATGATGTGAGAAGGAGATAAGTAGAAGAGGCGAAGGACTGAAGAAGGTGGAATCTGATGGGAAAGATCAGTAGACTGGAAGGAAGTGGGGCCCAGAGGGAGAAAAATGTGGGTGATGAGCAGGGGAGGGGAAGGAGAAGAGGTAATGGCACCAGAGGGATAAAGGAAAACCAAGGGAACGGTTACCAGCAGTTTGAGACACTGATGCTGATGACGTCAGGTTGGAGACTACCAAGATTGAATATGAGGTGCCGTTCATCTAATCTGTGTTTAGTCTCAACTAGGACAGACAAATTAATGTGGAATGTCTCCATGTAAATAAGGATCACGTTATTCTGGGATATATTTGGTTGTGTGGGTATCATTGTGCACATCTGAGAAGAAACTCAAATATATCTAGATGAGCTTTCCAGAGCTCTCCTTTCCTGCACCTTCACTGTGTTCTCAGCATGTTCGTTCTCCAAGAGCCCACAAGGGGAAAAGCAATATACCCTCATGAGAAATGATTGCGTGACTATGTTCAAGCTGTTTCATTCTGCCTGTTATAGGTGGAGAGAGACTCGAGACTGGGAGGGCTTGTGCTTCTTCCCTGAGGAGTTCCAGCCTGCTGCCATTTCACAGTCAGAATCGGGTTTATTGTCACTAACATCAGTTGTGGGTTTTGTTGTTTTGTGGCAGTGTTAGGACACTTTTGCGGGTTAAAACATAAACTGAATATTGACTTCTGTGACTAACCTTCAGATCTGAATATGCATTGAAAATTAAATCTAAAATGTAACTCTGAACAATGGGTCCCTAAGAACCTTAAACCAAGATAACTGGAAGACACCACAGTTAAGTGGAAGACCAGACAACACTAATTTAAATTAATTATTTGTGTGTATTTAGGCATCTGTAGTATGGGTGTGAGGGAGGGAGGTCTGGAGGTGGGGTGTTCAAAGGAAGCATTGTAAATATGGAAACAACACACACAAATTGCTGGTGGAACACAGCAGGCCAGGCAGCATCTATAGGAAGAAGCACTGTCGACGTTTTGGGCCGAGACCCTTCGTCAGGACTAACTGAAAGAAGAGATAGTGAGAGATTTGAAAGTGGGAGGGGGAGGGGGAGACCCAAAATGATAGGAGAAGACCAGAGGGGTGGGAATGAAGCTAAGAGCTGGAAAGGTGATTGGCAAAAGGGATACAGAGCTGGAGAAGGGAAAGGATCATGGGACGGGAGGCCTAGGGAGAAAGAAAGGGGGAGGGGAGCACCAGTGGGAGATGGAGAGCGGGCAAGGAGTGATTGTGAGAGGGGCAGAAAGAGAAAAAAGAGAGAAAAGAAAAAAAAGTGGGGGAGTTACTTAATTAATTAATAGATAAATAGATAGATAGATAAATAAGGGATGGGGTAAGAAGAGGAGAAGGGGCATTAACGGAAGTTAGAGAAATCAATGTTCATGCCATCAGGTTTGTGTGTGGTGCTTGAACTTCCAGCATCTGCAGATTTCCTCGTGTTTGCAATTGTAAATATGGAAATGTGGTGTGTAATTCAAAGAAAGCATTGCAAATATGGATGTGTCTTTGACCTTTGGCACATGAAATGTTGTGTAGGGCTGGGACAAGCAGGTCTTTTCCAGAAAGGGTCTGTATCTTGCTTTGTCGAATAAAGAGGTTGCTTCATATCTACCAGTACTTTACTCCAGTGACTTCAGTCACGCAACAACAGTAGCAGTACAGTGCAGGCGTAACAAATTACTATATGTTACAATAATGAATAAACAAATAGACAAACAAAGAATTAAATTGCACAAAAGAGGAATAGTGAAAACCTCTGTCAGCATACTGCCAATGAGGAGGATCCTAAATCTGAACATCTAATTATCCTGATCTCAAGAAGATGAAAAGGGGGCTTGATCACAGCTTACCTGTACGAGGAACAAGAATATATTTCAAAAATAAGTAAGGCTATAGAGGTCTGAAGCTGAAACAATACACAAATGCTGAAAGAACTCAGCCAGTTAAGCAGCATCTGTGGAAAGAACATTTCTAAGAAAGGACAGTTGAGCAGAAATGTCAACTGATTTCCAAGGAAATATATCAGCTCAGCCTCCAGGAGGACTACAACCTTGTCGTAGGGTTTGGAGGCTTGCGTGCCTCAATGACCCGAAGAGCTATGTTAGTTGGAGTCGGGGCTTGATGCTTTGGCTCTTGGTAGGGTCACCTATGCCAAACAGGACAGAGTTGAGGCCAGACTAAGTGATCCACCAGACCTTCAGCTCAGGGCTAACAACCCTGACTGGTAAAACAAAATTATTACGGAAACAGCAATGAAGAATCCTTCTATATCTGAGTGTGATGGTATTCCGGAGCCTCTACCCAAGACTTGCATGACTGACAGTAGTGAAAACCGAGAGGAAGCTACTGACATGATGAAGGAAGCCCTGAGCACCACCAGAGATGAAGAACCTTCATTACTGTCCTAAACACCAGAGGGGTAATGGGCAATACGATATCAGCTAAGGAAATCTACAGTAAGTAAGCATTGCATAAACAAACCATCAGTGTTGAAAGATACTTTAAAGGAATCTAAATGACAGCATCATCTCAAATATGTGTTGAGTGTTTCTGACCAGTGACTAAATAATTACACATGTATGCAGAATTACTTCTTACACAAGTTTTTAGAGAAATTTTATGCTAATGCAAATGACTTGCCTTACCATCCAGCAGAATTTAAATGAGAGAGGGAGTAAGTAGCGAGCATTACCGAAGGAGTTAATCGCTTAGTATGAATCCATTTATGCTGTAATGAATTCTCTCTTAAAAGCTGTCTACTTTCTGGAAGTTGAAGAGCCACTGACACAGGCTAAAAGCTTTCTTGCTGTGATCAAATTTCTCATAAGCTGGATGGATTCCCTGTTTATTTCAGGAGCCTGCAGGCAGGGAGACTGGTGCACGGCCCATGCTGGGAAATTTCTGCAACTGATATTTCATGTTTTGATTTGGACATCAAACCAAGTTATATACTGTACCATTTCAGAGCATGCAAGTTAATTGCTTGGAGTGTTAATTTATGTGGAGAATATTTCACGACTTAATATTTTATATTTTGTATTATTTGACAGCTTTGGATGCATCAAAATATCTTTGATAAAGGATTGGCTACAGAATGTGCAAGTGGTGTTGCAAATTCTCCAGGGTTGTCCTGGAATCTCCAGGAATTAAAGGTTAATTTTCTGGGCAAAATTCATAAAATATGAAAAATACATCAGTTTTTCTTCATCTTTTCTTCTTCTTCTTGTGCCCTTAGCTCCCACAGGCCATTGATGACCTCCCATCTTCATCATCCAAAGTTGATGGTACGGTTGGAGTTCACCAATGTTTCTGTAATTCATTGGATCCACTGTACAGGGGATTGGCCTATACAGCTTCACCAGGGCCCTGTTGGCCGGTCTTACCCGTTTCCGCCTCTCATGATGGGGTGGACTTTGAGAAGCTTCATTACCATTGTTATTTATAAAAGTAATGGAGATGGGGGGATTGGGGGGAAGATACTGGTTGATGAGGTGAAGAAGTTCAGAGCGGAAAGTCTACAAAAAATACTTCCAGCACTAGTTGGTGTGGGTGAGGAGCCTGTTTGGGTGATTGAAGGAGCATTAAGTATCTGAACAACTAAGTTTTGTGAACAGGTCTTTATGAAGAAAAGAACTTAAGAAACAGAAGCAGGAGTGGACTATTCAGCCCCTTATGCATATCTGCCATTCAGTAAGACCAAGGAGATCTTTTACCTAAGTATCACTTACTACATATCACTTAGATCTAGAATAGCCAGTGGGGAGTGGGGGGAGGGATTGGTGGCTGGAACTTTTGATAGTACATTTCCTCTAAAGGTGATACAAAATAGCCAGTGCCAGAACCTATATCAAGTGCTAGTCAGATAGTTCCTGTTTTGCGGTCTCCTCAACACAAAATTCTATCCCTCTGTTTATGTGTTTCATTGCAGATGATTTATTTTGCCTTCTTTTCTCTTTCCCTTATTCATTCCTCCAACAACCAATTCCATTTGCATCCAGAATAACCCAGATATTAGTGGGGGGAAAATTGCACACACAGCAACACTGACACAACTCTCTTTACAAAATAAAAGTGAAAAATGGAAATGTTTTGAAAAGTGATGTGAGATTGGGCATATTGTTTAGAGAGATTACACAGATTTCCATTGAAGCCTAATCCGAGGGGGTGTTATAATGCGTGCAGCCCCTAGGATTAGGCTTCAGCGAAAAACTCACATTGTCCAAGCAAAGCTTTTGAGTGTTTATCCTGCATTTACTCCTGTTGTGTACTTTTGAAGGACTGTATTTCCCATAACAAAAAAGAACAAATGGTCCTGTAAGTTTGACTGGAGAGCAAGAAGCAGGTGGGCCATCAATACCTGGGCTCCTTAATGCTACGAGGCCTCCAATGGTCAGTCATTCACAGTGAATATTATTATCTGCCTTCCACCCATGTAACATGTTCCACAAAAGTGCTTTCTTCTTCCTCCATTCCTCTAGATGGTGCTAGAGAGTGACATCTTTGAGTTCAACTGCAATTTTGTGTCATTCATTCTTTGGGGATTTTCTTCGGGGTTGTGGATGTCTGCACAGAGTAGGAACTTCAGGTTGTATACTACATACATTCCCTGATATTAAATGGAACAATTGAACCCATGAACCATTTTCTGAAATAAAAATGGAAAATGCAGGAAATACTCAGCAGGTCAGGTAGCATCTGCGGACAGAAAAACAATAAACGTTTTGAGTAATGGCCTTTCTTTAAAACTGGGAAATATTAGATATCAGAAAGGTGTCCTTAGAAAATGTCTACAGTTCCCTCTTATTTTCATAAGACCAAGACATAGGAGCAGAATTAGGCCATTTGGCCCATCGCATCTGCTCCGCCATTCAATCATGGCTAATCCTTTTTACAACTCCTCAACCCCACTACCTGGCCTTCTCCCTGTAACCTTTGATGTGTGTCCAATCAAGAACCTGTCAAGCTCTTTCTTAAATTCCCCCTCACAAATTGGCCTCCACAACTGCATGTGGTAACAAATTCCACAAATTCACCACCCTCTGGCTGAAGAAATTTCTCCGCATCTCTGTTTTAAATGGAGGCCCTTCTATCCTCAGGCTGCACACTCTTGTCCTAGACTCCCCCATCATGGAAAATAGCCTTTCCACATCTACCATGTCTAGGCCTTTTAACATTCAAAAGGTTTCAATGAGATCCCCTCTCATCTTTCTGAATTCCAGTGAGTACAGACCCAGAGCTATCAAGCGCTCCTCATATGATAACCCTTTCATTCCCAGAATCATCCTTGAGAACCTCCTCTGGACCCTCTCCGATGCCAGCACATCTTTTCTGAGATGAGGAGCCCAAAACTGTTCACAATACTCAAGGTGAGACCTCACCAGTGCCTTATAAAGCCTCAGCATCACATCCTTGCTCTTATATTCTAGACCTCTTGAAATGAATGCTAACATGGCATTTGCCTTCCTCACCACCAACTCAACCTGCAAAGTTAACCTTTAGGGTGTTAGCACAAGGATTTCCAAGTCCCTTTGCATCACAGATTTTTGGATTTCCTCCCCATTTAGAAAATAGTCTGCACATTTATTTCTACTACCAAGGTGCATGACCATGGATTTTCCAACATTGTATTTCATTTGCCTCTTTCTTGCCCATTCTCCTAATCTGTCTTTTTGCAGCCTACCTGTTTCCTCAACACTATCTGCCCCTCCACCAATCTTCATATCATCTGCAAACTTAGCAACAAAGCCATCTATTCCATCATCTAAATCATTTACATACAGCATAAAAAGAAATGGTCCCAACACTGATCCCTGTAGTAAACTTCTAGCCACTGGCAGCCAACCAGAGAAAGGTCCTTTTATTCTCACTCACTGCCTTCTACCAATCAGCCAATGCTCTAACCATGCCAGTAACTTTCCTGTAATACCATGGGCTCTTAACTTGGTAAGCAGCCTCATGTGTGGCACCTTGTCAAGGGTCTTCTGAAAGTCCAAATATACATCAACCATGTCCCCTTTATCTATCCTGCTTGCAATCTCCTCAAATAATTTCAGTAGGTTCATCAGGCAAGATTGTCCCTTAAGAAAATGATGTTGACTTTGTCCTATCTTGTCTTGTGCCACCAAGTACTCCACAACCTCATCCTTAACAATTGACTCCAACATCCTCCCAACCACTGAGGTCAGGCTAACTGGTCTATAATTTCCTTTCTGCTGCCTTCCTCCTTTCTTAAAGAGTGGAGTGACATTTGCAATTTTCCAGTCCTCTGGCACCATGCCAGAGTCCAATGATTTTTGAAAGATCATTTCTAATGCTTCCACAACCTCTAACGCTACCTCTTTCAGAACCCTAGAGTGCAGTTCATCTGGCCCAGGTGACTTATGTACCTTTAGGTCTTTCAGTTTTTTGATCACCTTCTCCCTTGTAATAGTAACTGCACTCACTTCTCTTCCCTCACACCTGTCAACATCTGGCACGCTGCTAATGTCTTCCACAGTGAAGGCTGATGCAAAATACTCATTTAGTTCATCTGCCATCAATTTGGCCCTATTATTATTTCTCTGGCCTCATTTTCTAGCAGTCCTATATCCACCTCATCTCTCTTTTTGTTTTTTCATACTTGAAAAAGCTTTTTCTATCCATTCTGATACCGTTTATTAGCTCACTTTCATATTTCATCTTCTCCCTTCATAATGATTCTTTTAGTTGCTCCCTGTAGGGTTTTAAAAGCTTCCCAATCCTCTACCTTCCCACTAATTTTTGTGTTGTTGTATGCCCTCTCATTTGCTTTTACATTAGTTTTGACTTCCCTTGTCAGCCACAGTTGTATTATTTTACCATTTGAGTATTTCTTCATTCTTGGAATACACTTATCCCACACTTTCTTCATTTTCCCAGAAACTCACGCTATTACTGCTCTGCTGTCAATCCTGCCAGCAGCTCCTTCCAATTTACTTTGGGCAACTCCCCTCTCATATCACTGTAATTTCCCTTACTCCACTGAAATATTGCTACGTCAGACTTTACTTTCTTCCTATCAAATTTCAAATTGAACTCAATCATATTGTGATCACTGTGTCCTAGGCACTCTTTTACCTTAAGCTCCCTGATCGCATCTGGTTCATTACATAACACCCAGTCCAGTATAGCTGATCCCCTAGTAGGCTCAATGACAAACTGCTCTAAAAAAAATCATAGACATACAACAAACTCACTCTCTTGAAATCCATTACCAACCTGATTTTCCCAACCGACCTGTATGTTAAAATCTCCTATGACTATCATAACCTTGCCCTCTTGACATGCCTTTTCTATTTCCTGCTGTAATCTGTGGTCACATACCAGCTACTGTTGGGAGGCCTGTGTATAACAGTCATCAGGATCCTTTTACCTTTGCAGTTCCTTAACTCAACTCAAGGATTCAACATCTTCTGGTCCTTTGTCTCATCTTTCTACTGATTTGATGCCATTCTCTACCAGCAGAGCCGCGCCTCCCCCTCTGCCTACCTTCCTATCTCCCCAATACAACGTGTAACCTTGGACATTCAGCTCCCAACTACAACCATCCTTCTGCCATGTTCCAGTGATGGCCACAACATCATACCCAACAATCTGTAACAGTGCAACAAGATCATCCACCTTATTTCTTATACTCCGTGCATTGAGATATAACACTTTGAATGCTGAATTTGCTACCCTTTTTGATTCTGCATCCCTAATGCACTGATACTCACCCTGCTGGCTGCAATTTTGTCCTGTCATATGCCTGCCCTTCCCGACAGTCTGACTGCACGTTATCTTTGTTTTTTTACCATTTGTCCTATCCTGAGTCCCTTCACTTCGGTTCTTACCTCCTGCCGGTGGTAACCCTCCGCAACAGCTCTAACAAACCTGCCCGTGAGAATATTGGTCCCCCTTGGGTTCAGGTGCAACCCGTCACTTTTGAACTGGTCAGACCTCCCCCAGAAGAGATCCCAATGATCCAAGAACCTGAAGCCCTGCCCCCTGCACCAGCTTCCCTGCAATACATTTATTTGCCAAATCATCCTGTTTCTACCCTCACTGGTGCGTGGCACAGGCAGCAATCCAGAAATTATTAACCTGGAGGTCCTGCTTCTCAGCTTTCTACATAGCTCTCTAAATTCTATTTTCAGGACCTCTTTGCTTTTCTTTCCTATTACCAAGACATCTAGCTGCTCTCCCTCCCCCGCCAAAGTGCTGTGAATGTGATCTGAGATTCTGGTCCTGGCACCTGGGAGGGAACATACCATTCAGTAATCTCCTGCCTGTTCCCCTGACTACTGAGTCCCCTGTTACCACTGTTCCCCCTCTTCTCCCTCCTTCCCTTCTGCACTCAGTGCCAGTAACCTGGTCTCCATGGCATTCCCCTGGGAGGTCAACCCCACAACAGTATCCAAATGGTATGTACTTATTATTGAGGGGAATGGCCACAGGGGTACTCTGCACTAACTGCCTATTCTCATTTCCATTTCTCCTGACAGTCACCCAGCTACTCGCCTCCTATAACTTCGGGGTGACTACTTGCCTGTAACTCTGATCGATTATCTCCTCACTCTCCCGTACAAGCCAACGCTCACCCAGCTGCTGCTCCAGACCTCTAACACGGTTAGGGGTTCACGTGGATCGCAGTTGAAATTCCACCGCTTACACTCTAGATCCACCCATGACCATGGGATATGTAGCATTTCTAACCTCCCAGCTCTGATGAAAGATCAATGACTTGAAACATTGACTTTGTTTCTGGCTCTACAGATACAACCTGACTAAATGAGCATTCCCAGCTTAATGTTGTTATCTCAGATTTTCAGCACCTGTACTATTTTGCTTTTTCCTCAATTGCCTGTTCTTTTTTCTCCAGTTTGTCTGTGTGCCATTCTGCACCAACATTCCCATTTTCCCATGATTTTTTTGAGGATGTGGTTTTCTCTCCATCTGAAATCCCAAGCAAAAACATGCAGGGAGCCAAATGCACCACAGGGTTATTAAAATCTGGACCTAACCGTTAGCTATCAGTCTTTGAACCTCTGGTCATACAAATTGAACCATGTAGATCGAATCTTTCAGGATAGTATCATATTTACTCTACCCACCGGCAATCCAGTGACCTTCATGATTCAAACTGAGCTAAGGGCACTTTAGTCCTGTGAGAATATATCCAATTGGAATACTGATTTTTATGGTCAGACCTGTTCCTTCCTTGTGGCTTTGTCTCAACACACCAGCAGAACTGTAATTTAAATTCTGCTTCCAGACATAGGAAGAATGCCTTTCTTTGAATATCCCTCAAAAAGCAGCTTCAAGAGAGTGAGCAAGGCCTGTGGTGATGCTACTGAAAATGGAAAAAAAAATCACAGCTGATGCTGAAAGGCTAAACCAAAAACAGAAAATGATGGTCAGGCCACACTTGTGGGAAGAGAAAGCGAGTCACCACTTCAGGTTAAAGATCTTTAGTCAGAACAAAGAGCAGTTGGATCATTTGGCACAGAGGCAAGGACACAGCTCTGACAAATGGTCAATCCTGACCTCAGGTGCTGTCTGTGTGGAGTTTGCACAATCTCCCTGTGACTGTATGGGTTTTCCTCAGGTGTTCTAGTTTCCTCCCTGGATGGTAGGTTAATTGACCATTGCAAGTTGTCCCTAATGCTTGGGTTTGCGGTAGAATGTGGGAAGAATTGATTGCAATTTGGAATTAATGAAAATGGCTGCTTTTATGGTCAGCACAGGCTTGGTGGGCCAAAGGACCTGTTTCCATGCTGTATGAAAGTTTATGCGATGCATGAGTATTTTTTATCAATGTCAGCAAATACCCGAATCCAAATAATAAAACTGAGATAATGGCCACTGAAATAAAGCAAGAAAAATCACACCATCACACACAAAATGCTGGTGGAACACAGCAGGCCAGGCAGCATCTATAGGGAGAAGCGCTGTCGACGTTTTGGGCCGAGACCACCATCCTGTCTCGAACTCAGGCTCCCATCAACAGTAAGACTGGAGTCACAATTGGCAGCCCTGTCAATGTCACCAGGTTTGTACATATGCCAGGCTGCTCCTGCCATTAACAGATACTGGGTCTTTACTATCCAAACTGACTCCTCTTCATATTGACCAGGCATATACACGAAGCCTACCTGTTCAGCAAAATCTCAACAAATTGCACCAGCAGAGAAATGACTGCACTTTTAGAACATGAGTATTCGCAAAGCAAAACATCCCCATACTTTGCATAAGGCTTCAGTTACGTGTGTTTCTTTTAGTTGAGCTACTGAATTTATTGATTTAAATAGAGTGTCATAAAAAGATTTACAAATTGTCTTCATTTATCTACAACTTATAGAAACTCAAGATCTAATAATCAGATTTCTTGGTGAAGTTACGTATGTATCTTGTTCATGCAACACAAGCTGCCCAGAATTTGTTTGTTATGTGCCTTGTCATATGACGAGGGCAATCGTGGTCTATCCATGACCGTGATCAGTCTTGGCAAATTTTTCTGCTGAAGTGGTTTGCCATTGCCTTCTTCTGGGCAATGTCTTTCAAGATGGGCAACCCTGGCCATTATCAATACTCTTCAGAGATTGTTTGTCTGGAGTCAGTGGTCGCATAACCAGGACTTGTGATCTGCACCCCCTGCTCGTACGACCCTCCCCCACCTGCTCCCATGGTTTTACATGAAACTGATCGGGGACTAAGTAGGTGCTACATCTTGCTCAAGGGTGATCTGCAGGCCAGCGGAGGGAAGGAGCACCTTACACTTCCTTTGGTAGAGATGTTTATCCACCCTGCCACCTACCAGAATTGGTTGAAGCTGTTGTTGCTGCATTTGATTCAGAAACCATGATCTATGTGTCAGTTGGTCACTGAGTAGCTCCTTATAAAATCCTTTGCATTTTGATAGAACCTTTCATATTCTATTGTCATAACCAATGGAGTACCGGTAGTTTTTGAAGTGTAGTCACAGTTGTAATGTGGGAATCAACAGCCAATTTACACAGCAAGCTGTCACAAATAGCACTGAGTTAATGACCAGATAGTCTGCTTTCAGTGATGTTGTTGAGGGATAAATATTGGCTTCTGGACACTAGGAAGAACTTTCATAAACTTCTCTAGAATTGTGCCAATCGAAACTTAGATGTCCACCTGTGTATAAGGACAGGGCTTCAGTTAAAACCTCATCTAAGAGGCTGTATCTCTGACAATGCAGCACATTCACAGGGCACTGATACTCTCTCCTGGGTCAGATGGAATAACTGAGGAATAAGAAATGTAAGACCACGTTAATAGGCTATATTAGTGACCACCCAACAGTCTGTGGCATTTAGAGGAACAAAGTTGTACAGAGATTGCAGACTGTTGCAAGAATCATAAGGTTCATAAGGAATCATAATTATATGGTTATATGGTTGTGAGCGTAGTGATTTCAACTTTCCACATATTGACTGGGATTCCCATATTCCCAATGGGAAAGAGTTTGTCAAACGTATTCAGGAAAATTTCCTTAATCAGTACAGAGAAACCCAACTGTCAAGCATGAATTGGGATCAGTTGTTTTCTGGCAAAGGTGTACTTGGTAAGTAGGGAGGGGGGGGCTTCAAAAGTGATATTTTGAGAGTACAGTGTTTGTATGTTCCTGCCAGAATAAAATGCAAGGATGACAGGTTTATGGAACCTGGATTTTGAGAAATATTAAGGCCCTAGTTAAGAAAAAAAAGTACAGAACAGGTATAGGCAGACAGGAACAAATTAAGTACTTGAGGAGTATAAGAAATGCAAGAGAATAGTTACAAAGGAAATCAGGAGGGCTAAAAGAAGACATGAAGTTTCTCTAGCAGCCAAGGTGAAGGAGAAGCCTAAGGACGTTCTACAGATATATTAAGAGTAAAATGATAGCAAGGGACAAAATTGGTCCTCTGGACGATCAGAGTGGTAATCTGTGTGTGGAGCCAGAAGAGATGGGGGACTTTCTGAATGGAGTTTTTGCCTCTGTATTTACTTGGGAGTCGGACACAGAATCTATAGATGTGAGGCAAAGCAGCAGTGAGGTCGTGGACCACATACAAATTGCAGAGGAGAAGGTGTTTGCTGTCTTGAAGCAAGTTAGGGTGGATAAATCCCCACAGCCTGACAAGTCGTTCTCTTAGACCCTATGGGAGGCTACTGCAGAAAATGCCCCAGTGGATAGTGAGGAAGACTATCAGAGATTGCAGGGGGATCTGGATCAGCTGAAAAATGGCAGATAGAGTTTAATACAGACAAGTCAAAAGGTGTTGCACTTTGGTAGGGCCAACCAGGGTAGGTCTTACACAGTGAATAGTGGGGCACTGAGGAATGCGGTAGAGCAAAGGCATCTGGGAATACAGATCCGTAATTCCTTGAAATTGGTGTCACAGGTAGATAATGTCATAAAGAAAGCAAGGCTTAACTTGTAGTATTGTGTGCAACTTCGGTCACCCAACTACAGGAAAGATTTAAATAAGATTGAAAGAGTACAGAGAAAATTTACAAGGATGTTGCTGGAAGTTGAGGACCTGAGTTATAAGGAAAGATTGAAAAGGTTAAGACTTTATTCCTTGGAACATAGAAGATTGAGAGGAGATTTGATAGAAGTATACAAAATTGTGAGTGATGTAGATAGGGTAAATGCAAGCAGGGTTTTTCCACTGAGGTTGGGTGAGACTGAACCAGAGGTCATGGTTTAAGGGTAAAAGGTGAAATGTTTAAGGGGAACATGAGAGGAAACTTCTTCACTCCGAGGGTGGTGAGAGTGTGGAACGAGCTGCCAGTGCAAGTGGTGGATGCTTTACGGGTCTCTTTCCACCAGCCCGGTCTCTTCTGCCTTATGACATCCAATGTTCAAATGGATCTTGTCTTCCTGTCCCTCTGCTCATTGTGACCCCACCTTTGTCCCTTTCACAGTTCAGACATAAAATATCATCTGAACAGGGCATCACAGAGAAGGCACCAAGTCAAAGGAGGAAGAAGAGGACACACCATCTGTCACTTCGTCATCCACCAGCTCGGGTCCTGGGTCATAAGATCTGTGTGGGGTTATGAAGGTGCAGTCATCAGGCATAAGTGGACTGAATAAGATCAGGGAGGAGAATATTAGTCTTGTACCAGATCTCAGTATGGCAAAGTCACTCACATGGACGAGTTAGGTGAAAGCTATAAAAGAGCAGACTACAGGTGAAAGTTGACACATGTGGTATTGTCCAGCCTACCAGAGAGGTCAGGGAGCACACCAGAGTCCAGCTCTGACCTTCATGGGGTTTGTATGGAGCCTGGAGATCAATGTCCATATTCAATGGCCCAGAGGCTGAAATAACACAAGGTACTGAAAGTGTTAAAGGGCTATTGGCCAAAAACATTCTCGTTCTCTCTCCATAGATGCTGCCTGATCAGCTGAGGATCTCCAGCATTTTTCAATTTTTTTCAGATTCCTGGCATCAGCAGTATTTTCCTATTGGCTGAGTGTGGGGTCTGATGGCCGAGTCACATGCCTTTCATTTGAATACACAATATGAGAACTCTGCCTGAAAGATCAGAGCTCAAAATGCTGCCATCATGGTTGTGGACTCAGAAGTTTCCAAAAGTTTGAGATCCCTCCACCTTGAGTGAAAACCCTCCACCAATCTCCCCTCAAGCAGCATACTGGGGCAACTGATGGCCCAGCCAATGAATGACTTAGTGGCTCCAAGGAATATAAGTCTGTTGTCCTCTCTCAGGATGCCAGCATTATTGCCCTTTGCACGGTCACTCTGATTGTTCCCACATTGTGGTCAGCCAGTTAGCAGTAGCAGCAGAAGAGAACAGTAGAAAACCAGGCCATCTAACTCAAGAGCTGCTTGAAGCTCTGCCTTCACGATCATCTGTAACTTCCTCCATCTGTCAACTAGGATGAAACTACGGGTGGGCTGGGACACTATATGAAAGAGTAGGAGAGGCAATGGCATGTGATAGACAGGCAACAAGGTTATGCGCAAGGGCAATTCATTAACATTTATCGGCCTTTACCGTTCTTTGCCTGTTCAACATGCTTAGCTCTGGCTTCCACGATTGGTGCAGATGGGGAAACTGAGATCAGTTTTACACTCAAAATGAATCGAGGCGTTTTAAAAAAAAAATCTGTGCTGTGCAATCTCATTTTTTGGCTGCTATGACTGAAAGAAGACTGCATTGAAAAAAAACATTCTTTATGGAGCTCATTTTCTGCATATCTTTTGATTTAAAAACAAATAATGTGGTAGCATAAATCATGATGATCTTTATAATCACTTTTCAATTATTTATTTGTAACTTGGGATGTTACACAATTCTTCTCCCTTCCCATGTATATAAAGAGAACTCAACAAGCCCATCCTTGGTGTAAACAACATCTTCTTAAGCCAAAGTAATGAGCAACCAATAAATATTATATTTCTGGCAGAAAATGCTGAAGAATTTGTTGATGATAGAGCACAGAATACAGCCTTAATGTTATATTTGTACATGCTTTCAGGCAAGCCTCCAGGCCACAGCTTCAGTCTGTCTTTTGTAATACTCCCAGCTGAGGACCTCAAACTGCAAGCTATGCAATTCTTGGTGATTGACAGGACGGAGAGTGGCTAACAGAGAGAGGGGAAGACACAGGAGGTTAGACTGCTGTAAATATGCAGCAAGCATGATGCTTAACTCTTTACTAATCTAGCTCCTGTTACAGGATGACAGAATCACTACATTTGCTAAATCTCTGCAGCTTTTCAAACTCCTGGCAGACCGCGGAGTTTCCTAGTCTCAATTGTACTGGCAGAGGGCTAGTACAACTGAGCATCAGTCCTTCTGGAATGTCAGCTGGCATTCCCATCTGGAACCTTGTGCAGCAAAGTGCTTGCGCCTGACTCAGAGAGTGATGCAAAGCATTTGGTTAGCACTGTCAGAGAGAATAAATGCCAACAAAATTTAAGAAGCATCTTGAAGTATGCTAATTGGTCGCATCACGGCCTGATATGGAAACACCAATGCCCAGGAACGGAAAAGGCTACAGAAAGTAGTGGATACAGCCCAGTTCATCACAGGGAAAGCCCTCCCCAGCATTGAGCGTATTTGCACGGAGCACTACCACAAGAAAGAGGCATCCATCATCGTGAATTCTCATGATCCAGCCCATGCCCTTTCCTCACTACTATCATTGGCAAGATATACAGAAGCTTTAGGTCCCACACCACCAGGTTCAGGAACAGTTATTACCCCTCAACCATCTGGCTTCTGAACTGTTGTGGATAACTCCACTCACCACTACTCTGAACTGATCCTATGATCTACAGACTCACCTTCAAGGAACTTTGACAACTCACGTTTTCAGTATTATTTTTATTTGCATGGCTTGCCTTCTTTTTGTACACTGCACATTGATGTTTTCTGGTCTTTGTTAATGTGTAGTTCTTGGTAAAATTCTATTATATTTCCTTTTTTCCTGTAAATGCCTGCAAGAAAATGAATCTCAAGGTAGTATGTTGTAACATATACGTACTTTGATAATAAATTTACTTTGAACTTTGAACACTTGAATCACCTGGGCATTGAAGGCTACAAGTCAATTTCTGGGATTAATACAGATGGGTACTCAATAGTCAGCATGAAAGTGGTGGGCTGAATGGCCTGTTTCCCTGTTGTATGACTCTATGAATTGCAGTGAAGGACAGGACTGGGCTTGGCTCTGGTGATCTGATGGACTGACCACGAACAAAGGCAATGCTGTGAGTTCAGTCTGGGAGGCAAGGTCTATGTGTGAAGGGTGTGGTGTGGCGGGGTGGCGGTGGAGGTGAGATGTCTGAGTGAGCAGTGCTCTGGAAACCTGAAAATTCTATCAGATCTTCCCTAGGCCTCCGCCGCACTTAAAACCACCCAGCTTTGTCCAACCTCTCCTAATGGCACTAGCCCTCTAATCCAGACAGCATCCTGCACCTCTTCTGCACCCTCTCCAAAGCCTCAACATCCTTTGATAATGGGGCAACCAGAACTGTACGCAATACTCCAGATGCAATCTAACTGGAATTTTATAATGCTGTAACATAACCTCCCAACGCTTGAACGCATTTCTTCAACAAATATTTGATCTTCCGAAGCGCTACACTTCACCTTTGACCAAATTAAACTCCGTCTACCATTTCTCTGCCTATATCTGCGACTGATCTATATCTCACTGTATCCTTTGCCAGTCTTCTATGCTGTTCACAACACCATCAATCTTCGTATCATCTGCAAACTTACTAACCCACCCATTTATGTTTTCATCCAGGGCATTTATTTATCTCACAAACCACAGAGGTCCTAGTATGGATCCCTGTGAAACACCACCCGTGACAGACCTCCTGCTAGAATAAGTTCCATTGACCGCTACCCTCTGAAGCCAGTTCAAAGTTCAAAGTAACTTTATTATAGAAGTACATATACTATCTTGAGAGTCATTTTCTTCCAGGCATTCACAGTGGAACGGAGAAATGCAATATAATCAATGAAAAAGTACACACAAAGACTGACAAACAACCAATGAGCAAAAGAGGACCAATTGTGCAAATACAAAATAAAGAAATAATACTGAGAACATGAGTTGTTGAGCCTTTGAAAGTGAGTCTGTAGGTTGTGGAATCAGTTAGAGTTGAGGTGAGAGAAGTTACCTTTGCTGATTCAGGAGGCTGATAGTTGAAGGGCAATAGCTGTTCCTGAATCTGATGGTGTGGGACATAAGGCTTCTGTATCTCGTGCCCGATGGCAACAGTGAAAAGAGAGCATGGTCTGGATGGTGGGGGGTCCCCGATGATGGATGCTGCTTTCTTGTGCCAGTGATCCTTGGGGACGTGCTCACTTGTGGGGAGGACTTTAGCCATGATGAATTGGACCATATCCATTACCTTTTGCAGGCTTTTCCATTCTTGGGTATTGGTGCTCCCATATCAAGCCATGATGCAACTAGTCACGATACTGGACATCTATAGAAGTCTGTCAAAGTTTTCGATGACTTGCCAAATCTGCACAAATTTCTGAGAGAGTAGAGGCACTGCCTTGCCATTCTTTGTAATGGCACTTGGACGTACTGGACACGGGGCAGATCCTCTGATATGGTAACACCAAGGAATTTAAAGATACTGACCCTCTCCACCTCCATTCCCCTGGCTGATGGACCTCTGGTTTCTTTCTCCTATAGTGAATAATTAGCTTTTTGATTTTGTTGACATTGAGTGAGGGGTTGCTGTTGCGGCACCATTCAACCAGATTTTCAATCTCCCTCTTATATGCTGATTCATCTCTACCTTTGATTTGGCCAACGGCAGTGGTGTTGTCAGCAAACTTAAATATGGCACTTGAGCTATACTTATCCACACAGTCACAAGTATAAAGCAGTTAGAGCAGGGGGCTAAGTACACAGACTTATGAATTCTGAATCCAAATGGCCAATTCACCATGGATTCCATGCATCTTAATCTTATGAATGAGCCTCCCATGAAGGACCTTGTCAAACGCCTTTCTAAAATCCGTGTAGACAACATCCACAGCCTGCCTCCATCAATCACCTTCGTCACCTCCTCAAAAAGCTCAATCAAGTTAGTAAGACATGACTTACTTACCACGCACAAAGCCATGTGTGTCCCTGCATATCCAGACATTCAACTAAACCTTATAATTCACCTCTCTCCACTTTGTCACCAGCTGCTTCTTTCTTAATCCATGAGTGATTTGTCTTATTTGTGCTTAGAGCTGGACAGTTAAGGTCTTCCCTGGGCTCAAGTAAGGAAAAGGCTTACTGGGATTCTACAACAACATTTTATGCAAGCTCTGGCTCTTTGGAATGCATACTTCCCTCAAACTCCTAAGGCTATAGGTTTAAGCCCCACTTGATAGACTTCAGCCCAAATATCTAGGTTGGCACCTAGATGAGTGCTGGAGGTATTTTTAGGTTATTAAGGTTCTGAGCAATTTCAGAGCTAAGAGAGTAACCCGGTGCCTAAAACGATGTTTGTACTCTACTCAACATTCACACAGTAATTTCCTACGTAGTACAATGAGTGAACATGAATCTCCAGGCAATCATTTGCTGATTAGTACGTTTCTGCTGTGAGAGACTTGTACACATGAATTAGTCGTTATATCTACACTACAGTAGCGACTACACTTCAAAAATACTTCAGTGTGCAAAGCACTTTGTAGTGATCTGAAAGGTGGCAAAGAAATGCAACCTTTCATTTTCTACTTAGTTCCCGCATGGTGGAAGTCCATATGTGAACGGAACTGAGCGCTCTATCAGAAGAGTCTCTTAGGTCAAATAAAACTCCAGTATCATTCAATTAAAGCATTGACATTTGGATGGGGTAACCCAAGAGATACTGACATCGGTGAAACTATAGCTACTGATAAGACAGAAAAAAAAGGGCCCAATGCTTCTGGTCTCACAAGGAAGCTCCTTTACGACCACAAGACCATAGATATAGGAGCAGAATTAGGCCCTTTGGTCCATCGAGTCTCCTCCACCATTTCATTACGGCTGATCTAATTTTCCTCTCAAGCCCAATTTCCTGCCTTCTACTCATTTTCCTTCATGCCCCGACCAATCAAGAATCTTTCAACCTCTGCGTTAAATATGCATAAAGGCTTGGCCTGTGGCAATGAATTCCACAGATTCACCAAATTATGATGAAAGTAATTTCTCCTTATCTCCGTTCTTAAAAGACGCCCCTCTATTCTGAGGCTGTGTCCTCTAGTCCGAGACTCTCCCACCATAGGTAGCATCCTCTCCACATCAACTCTATCAAGGCCTTTCACTATTTGATAGGTTTCAATTAAGTCACCCCTCATTCTTCTGAATTCTAGTAAATACAGTCCCAGTGCCATCAAATGCTCACAAGACCATAAGATATAGGAGCAGAATTAGGCCATTCAGCCCATCTGCTCTGCCATTCAATCATCAGCTGATCCAACTCTTCCAGACATCCCCACTCCCCTGCTTTCACCCTATACCCTTTGATGCCCTGGCTAATGAAGAACCTATCTATCTCTGCCTTAAGTGCACCCAATGACCTGGCCTCCACAGCTGCTCGTGGCAACAAATTCCACAGATTTACCACCCTCTGACTAAAGTAATTTCTCTGCATCTCTGTCCTAAATGGATGTCCTTCAATTCTGAAATCGTGCCCTCTTGTCCTAGAATCCCCTACCAAGGGAAATAACTTTGCCATATCTAATCTGTTCAGGCCTTTTAACATTCGAAATGTTTCTATGAGATCCCCCTCATTCTCCTGAACTCCAGGGAATACAGCCCAAGAGCTGCCAGACATTCCTCATACAGTAATGTTTTCATTCCTGGAATCATTCTCGAGAAGCTTCTCTGAACCCTCTCCAATGTCAGTATATCCGTTCCAAAATAAGGAGCCCAAAACTACACACAATACTCCAAGTGTGGTTTCACTAGTGCCTTATAGACCCTCAACATCACATCCCTGCTCTTACACTCTACACCTCTAGAAATGAATGCCAACATTGCATTCGTTCTCTGCACCACCGACTCAACCTGGAGGTTAACCTTTAGGGTATCCTGCACAAGGACTCCCAAGTTCCTTTGCATTTCTGCATTTTGAATTCTCTCCCCATCTAAATAATAGTCTGCCAGTTTATTTCTTCCACCAAAGTGCAATGCCACACACTTTCCAACATTGTATTTCATTTGCTACTTCTTTGCCCATTCCGCTAAACTATCTAAGTATTTCTGCAGGCTCTCTGTTTCCTCAACACTACCCACTCCTCCACCTATCTTTATATCATCAGCAAATTTAGCCACAAATCCATTAATACCATAGTCCGAATCATTGACATACATCGAAAAAAGCAGCAGTCCAGAATAGGATCCCTTTATTCCCACTCTCTGTTTTCTGCTGACCAGCCAATGCTCCACCCACGCTAGTAACTTCCCTGTAATTCCATGGGCTCTTATCTTGCTAAGCAGCCTCATACGTGGCACCTTGTCAAAGGCCTTCTGAAAATCTAAGTACACAATGTCTGCTGCATTTCCTTTGTCTACCCTACTTGTGATTTCCTCAAAGAATTGCAGTAGGTTAATCAGGCAGGATTCTCCTTTCAGGAAACTATGCTGGTTTTGGCCTATCTTGTCATGTGCCTCTGGGTACTCCATAATCTCATCCCTAACAATCGATTCCAACAACTTCCCAACCACTGATGTCAGGCCAACAGGTCTATAGTTTCCTTTCCAACATTTGCCTCCCACCCTCCTTAAATAGCGGAGTAACATTTGCAAATTTCCAGTCATCCGGTACAATGTCAGAATCTATCGATTCTTGAAAGATCATCATTAATGTCTCCTCAATCTCTCCAGCCACTTTCTTCAGAACCCGAGGGTACATTCCATCAGATCCAGGAGATTTATCCATCCTCAGACCATTAAGCTTCCTGAGCACCTTCTCAGTCGTAATTTTCACTGCACGATCTTCACTTCCCTGACATTCTTGAATGTCTGGTATACTGCACGTCTTCCACCGTGAAGACTGATGCAAAATACGTATTCAGATCCTCTGCTATCTCTGCGTCTCTCATTACAATATCTCCAGCGTCATTTTGTATTGGTCCTATATCTACCCTCAACTCTCTTTTACCCTTTATATACTTAAAAAAGCTTTTAGTATCTTCTTTGATATTTGTCGCCAGCTTCCTCTCATAATTCATCTTTTCCTTCCTAATGACCTTCTTAGTTTCCTTCTGCAAGTTTTTAAAAGCTCCCCAATCCTCTATCTTCTCACTAGTTCTGCCTTCCTTGTATGCCCTCTCTGTTGATTTTGCTTTGGCTCTGACTTCACTTGTCAGCCACAGTAGTGTCCTCCTTCCCTTTAAAAATTTCTTCTTATTTGGAATATATCTGTCTTGCACTTCCCACATTTTTCACAGAAACTCCAGCCATTGCTGCTCTGCTGTCTTTCCTGTAAATGTCCATTTCCAGTCAACTTTGGCCAGTTCCCCTCTCATGCCATTGTAATTTCCTTTATTCCACTGAAATACCAACACACTGGATTTTACTTTTTCCCTCTCAAATTTCAAAGTGAACTCGATCATATTGTGATCACTGTTCCCTAAGGGTTCCTTAGCCTTAAACTTTCTTATCACCTCCGGATCATTACACAACGCCCAATCCAGCACAGCCGATCCCCTAGTGGACTCAACAACAAGCTGTTCTAAAAAGCCATCCCTTAGACATTCTACAAATTCTCTCTCTTGAGGTCCAATACTGGCCTGGTTTTCCCAATCCACTTTCATGTTAAAATCCCCAACGATTATCATGACATTGCCTTTCTGACACGCCTTTTCTATCTCCTGCTGTAATTTGTAATCCACATCCCGGCTGCTGCTTGGAGGCCTGTATACAACTGCCATTAGGGTCCTTTTACCCTTGCCATTTCTTAACTCAACCCATAGAGACTTCCAATCCTATGTCATCCCTTTCTAATGATTTCATATGATTTCTTATACAGACCCACACCACCCCTCTGCCTACTAACCTATCTTTCCGATACACCGTATATCCTTGGACGTTCAGCTCCCAATGGCAGCCATCCTTTAGCCAAGTTTCAGAGATGGCCATAACATCATATTTGCCAATCTGTACTTGAATTTCAAGATCGTCCATTTTATTTCCTATGCTGCATGGATTCAAATGTAACATTTTCAGTCCAGTATTTGTTGCTTTCTGTTTTAACTGCACCACGCCTCTACTGCCCTGTAACTCATCCCACTGGCTGTGATTAAGCCTTATCTCCTGCCTGTCCTTTCCATCATCTCTGTTGCACACTATCTTTGACTTATTTCAGTTTCCCCCTTCCTTAGCCCTATCACTCCAGTTCCCATCCCCCTCACAAATTAGTTCAAACCCTCCCGAGCAGCTCTCTTAAATGTGCCCGCTAGGATATTGGACCCCTTTGGGTTCAGGTGTAACCCGTCTTTTTTGTACAGGTCGTACCTCCCCCAGAAGAGGCCCCAATGATCCAGGAATCTGAATCCCTGCTCCCTACATCAGCCTCTCAGCCACACATTAATACGCCTGATCATGCTGTTCTTGCACTTGCTAGAACGTGGCACAGGCAGCAATCCTGAGGTTACTACCCTACTCATCCTATGACAAGCTGTTCAAACCTGAAATCATTTTTGCGAACCTCCTTTCAACCCTCTCCAGTTTCAGCACACCCTTTCAAAGAAAAGGGACCCAAAACTGCTCACAATACTCCAAATGAGGCCTCACCAGTGCTTTATAAAGTCTCAATATTACGTCCTTGCTTTTATATTCTAGTCATCTTGAAATGAATGCTAACATTTGCCTTCCTCACCATAAATCTTATTAATCCTGCCACCGTCAACACGTGGTCTTCTACCAATGTTGAATGAACAGGAAATATCGCTCCAATTAGCAGGACGAGGCATCAAAGGATAAACTCTCACACGACTGGCCATTTCACTGTAAGAAGGTGGGTTGGGAGATGCCCATGATGCTGACAGGTTCAAGTACTTCTGTTTTAGCTTTTTAGGTGAGAGTCAAACCTATATCTATTGGAGGCACTCACAGACAGAACTGGGCTGCGATGCATTCATCACCCCAAGGCAAAAGGAAGGACACTGATGCAGGTAAAGGCTGTCGGTGCCCATGGGGTAGTTGCTTAGCAAAAATCCTACAAGAGTGAAAGCTTTGGGATGCGTTATTTCTGTGCCAATTTCATTGTTTATTTGGAGCTGCATTAGAGAACAAAGCTTTCCTTTGTTTTGTCAGTGCAGTGGCTGATGGGACGGATGTAGCTCTGGAGATCACTTGGATGCCAGCCACTGAATGGAAATGAGAAAATCCCTTTATAAAAACCAAGAGGGTGCAGGATTTGCTGTTGCATTACAGGCAGCCTGCTGCAAGCCATTTCCCTCTAGTTTTATCTAATACTGCTTGAATACATTCCACTGAAGTACTCCATTTGGATTTTAAATAATTGAAAATACATTGTTTCAAAGCTGCCATTCAGTTCCGCACCCATCCTATAAAGAATGTGAAGGGCAAACGTCATTCATATCTGGAGCATTCAAACAGCTGCCTTTTGTACTGACAACAGGATAGTATTTACATAAATATAAAGTGCACGTGCGGGCTTCCAGTTAATTATTCTGCTCTAGTGCAGGTGTGGCTCACCAAGCAGATTTAAAGCAGGAACATTTAGGTCACATGTGGCCGTTATTGGAGCAAGAGAGAAAACATCTTGCTCCTAGTTCTCACCATAAACATCCAGAGACTGAGCTCAAAGTGAATGAGGGGAGACTTGATGGAGATGTGCAACATTAGGAAGGGTATAGATAGGTTAAATTCATGCAGGCTTTTCCCACAGAGGATGGGTGAGACTGGAACTAGAGGTCACAGGTTAGGGGTGAAAGGTGAAATGTTTAACTTTGCTCAGACGGTGGTGAGAGTGTGTAACAGACTCTCAGCCAAAATGATGGATGCAGGTTTGATTTCAACATTTAAGAGATGTTTGGATAAGTACATGGATGGGAGAGGTATGGAGGGCTATGGTCTAGGTGCAGGTCAATGGGACTAGGCAGAATAACAGCTCGTCACAGAGTAAATGGGCTGAAGGTCTTGTTTCTGTGCTGTAGTGTTCTATGAATCTATGAACAAATCTGCATCGAATAGAATGGTCTGGCTCTATTTAAAATCATCAATTCCCACTTATATCCCTTCTGTCTGAAGCTCAAAATATAGAGGTTTATTGATCATTACAGAATGTCTCTCTGGTGCTTCCCACTCCCTCCCCTCTCCGCAAACATGAGTCCCCTCTCCCTGCCCCCTTCCCACTCTCAGTCCACAATAAAGACCCATATCAGAATCAAGTTTATCATCACTCACACAGCTCATGAAATTTGTTTGATTTTTTTTTTGCGGCAGCAGTACAGTGCAATACATAAAATTACTGCAGTACTGTGCAGAGGTCTTAGGGACCATAGCTATATCTATGGGCCTAAGACTTTTGCACACCAGGTTTAGGGACAGCTACTGCACTTCCCTTCAACTTTCGGTTCTTGAACCAACTGGCATAAATCTAATCACCAAAGCTTAACAACATTGTGGTCACTGTTGCGATATGCCTGTGATGCTGCTGCAAGATTTTCATTGCACCTCTGCACACATTGAATTGAATTGAATTGACTTTATTTCTTACATCCTTCACATACATGAGGAGTAAAAATCTTTATGTTACGTCTCCATCTGAATGTGCAATGTGCAAATTATAGTAATTTGTAATAAATAGTATGTATAATAAGATATACAACAGAACAGACAATATAGCTTAGAAATACAATTGTGTCGGCGTGAAATAATCAGTCTGATGGCCTCGTGGAAGAAGCTGTCCCGGAGCCTGTTGGTCCTGGCTTTTATGCTGCGGTACCGTCTCCCGGATGGTAGCAGCTGGAACAGTTTGTGGTTGGGGTGACTCAGATCCCCAATGATCCTTCAGACCTTTTTTACTGACCTTTCATTGTAAGTTTCCTGAATAGTGGGAAGTTCACATCTGCAGATGCGCTGGGCTGTCCGCACCACTCTCTGCAGAGTCCTGTGATTGAGGGAAGTACAGTTCCCATACCAGGCAGAGATGCACCCAGTCAGGATGCTCTCAATTGTGCACCTGTAGAAAGTCCTTAGGATTTCAGGGCCCATACCAAACTTCCTGAACCGTCTGAGGTGAAAGAGGCGCTGTTATGCTTTTTTCACCACACAGCCGGTATGTACAGACCGTATGAGATCCTCAATGATGTGTATACCAAGGAACTTGAAGTTGTTCACCCTCTCAACACCAGATCCATTGATATCAATACGGGTGAGCCTGTCTCCATTCCTCCTATAGTCCACAACCAGCAATTGAGAAAGAGGTTGATTTTTTGATGCCACTGTCTCAGGGTGATGACTTCTCTGTATACTCCCTCACTATTATTTGAGATAAGGCCAATCAATGTAGTGTTGACAATGCTGATGACAATAAACTCAAATTTGACTTTATACTGCATTTTAATTGCTCTTCACTTTTCCCCTCAAGAAGAAGAGAAGAGAAGAAAGCCCTAAACTCCGAGTGCAGTCATCGGGACACCATCGTTGCGGCGTTTTTTTTTAGCAGGCTTTCTTGTTTTTACGAGGCCGAGTTGCTAGCTCGACGCTCAACCCAGCACTGATGGAAAGTGTGCAAGGGAGTCGGCTGGATTCGAACTCAGGAGCCTTCGCTCCGAAGTCCGGCGCTGATTCCCCTCAAGGCCAATAATAATTTACAGGCATTTTTTTATTTTTTAATTCAAATTTTTATTATTATTTATTCTTATTTTACAAAGCAGCACAGCATATCATAGAGCAGATACAGTACAGCATATTTACACAGCCATCCCATGACAGGAAAACATATAAAACTAAGAAACAGAAACAAACTTCTAATTTAAGTTTAAATTAACATACAACCAAAACTGATCCCATGCGTCTTGCACTTTTCCCTCACTGTTAATTCTTCCCAACATGTGTTCATATGATGAAATCTGAACCATTCCCTCAGTCCATTCCCTCACAGTCGGACATCTGGGTTTTTTCCAGTTTTGCAATATAATTCTTGCAGCTGTGATGAGATCCACCTTCAAAATAGTAAATTTGTCATTGTTTACATTAGGTATCATTGTCCTATCACCCAGGAGACAAAGCCGTGGGCACAAGGGCAGTGTAGAACCCGACCAATTCCCCAACAAATCAAGAACTTTACACCAAAATGGACGAACCATGGAACACTCCCAAATCGTGTGAAAATATGTGCCCACCTCATTTTTACATTTCCAGCATAAATTATTATCAACAATCCCCATTTTGTAGAGTCTAGTTGGTGTCCAATAATATCTGTGTACTATCTGATACTGAATAAATTTCCCTCTCGCTTCCCTGATATGTCTACCCACATTTGATAAAATATTTGACCACTCATTATCTTCAATATCGCTTCTAAGATCCTTCTGCCATATTGCTTTGAGATTGTTACACGGTTCACCCAAAGAGTGCTTGAACATTTTATAAAACACTGATGCTTTATGAACTTCCTGTGGTAGTGTAAAGTATTCAGTTAAAGGGTTACTTTGTGGGCCGCCATTCTTGAATATGCTACTAACGCAATATCTTATTTGTAAGTACTTCCAGAAATTCCCTTTATCTACAAAGTTATATTTCCTCTGCAAATCCACATACAACATAAAAATCCCATTCTCATAGAGATCACCTACTGTATTTACAACTTTAATCTTCCATTCTTTCCAGTACACATCCTTTTCCCAATGCATATCTCAGGGTTATTCCAGAGTGAGGAGTATAACTGATTTAAATGTGGCATTCTACAAGCTTTATGTAGTGTACTCCACCCACTCCTTGAGTGAAATAGTATAGGGTTTAGATTAGTCTTGTTTTCCACATGTTGTGAGAGAATGTTAAGGGGAGAATGTGGTGCAGCCAAGCTCCGTTCTATAACTACCCAGTCTAAATCAACATCAGCCCTGTCCCGATGTTCAGCTAACTTGGTCATTTCAAAGGATAATTTATATGCCCTGACATCTGGTAGACTGAGCCCACCCATGTCCCTGGACATACACATCTTACTCATTTTAATTCTGGGCTTCTTCTTATCCCATAGAAAATCACTAATAATTTTGGTGTATTGCTTGTAGATCAAATCTGAAATATTTAAAGGAAGCATCATAGAAAGATAGTTAAACTGAGGTGCTATGACCATTTTAACTACATTGACTTTACCCCAGAGTGACAGTCTCAGTGTCCCAACTTATCCAGATTATTTCTTATCCTACTCAATAATGGATCGTAATTTAAAGTAATTATTTCATCCAAATTCTGACTGAGTTTGACCCCTAGATACCTTATTCCAACTGGCACCCATCTGAAATTAAACTGAGATACTGAATTTGAATAACATAATTTTGACATTGGCATAGCCTCAGATTTACTGCAGTTGATCTTATAACCAGACACTTCAGAATATAATTGAATTGTTTTCATTCGTGGGGGTAAGGAATTAGGAGGATCACTAATCAGTAATAAAATATCGTCAGCATATACCATCAACTTATGCTCCTTTCTGCCTCCCTTCACCCCTCTAATATTTGGATCTGCTCTAATCATGACTGCCAACGGTTCCAAAAAAATCATAAATAACAGTGGGGAGAGGGGGCAGCCTTGGCGTGTACCCCGTGAAATGTTGAAAAATGGGGATATGATACCATTTGTAATAACTGCAGCCTTAGGGTTTTTACACAAAATTCTAATCCATGATTAAAGATAGAGCCAAACCCAAAGAATGACAAGGCCGTGGTTAAAAATCTCCACTCAACCCTGTCAAAGGCCTTTTCAGCGTCCAGGGAGATGGCAGTAACTGGGATACTACTTGGGGAGTTCAGCCATATTAAGTGCAGTAACCTCCTTAAATTGTCAGTTGGGGATCTGCCTTTAATGAAGCCAACCTGGTCAGTGTTAATTATAGGTGGCAATACTTTCTCTAATCGCAAAGCCAGTCAGTATCTTACAGTCCACATTAATTAAGCTTATAGGTCTATAACTGGAAGGGTCTATTGCATCCCTGTCTTTTTTTGGGATCAACGGTATTAATGCTTTATTAAATGTATTAGGTAAAGATTCCAAATTAAATGCTTCTGAATAGATTTTTGTTAGAATAGGAGCCAATATGTCCAGAAATTTCTTATAATATTCAACTGGGAAGCCATCCATACCCGGAGATTTCCCCATTTTCATAGCCACAATAGCCTGTCTGACCTCATCCTCAGTAATTGGGACATCCAAGGACTCAGCTTGTTGTGGGGATAATGTAGGCAATTTTATATTAGCAAAAAACTGATTCAGCTCCACCTGGTCATGATTAAATGGTGATGCATATGGATGTTCATAGAACTGTTGAAAGACTTCATTCATTTGTTTAGATGATGACATTAAAGTATCCCCTTTCTTAATTAGAGGTATAACACTATTCGTATTCTGTTGCTTTAAATATCGTGCCAGCAGCTTACCAGCTTTGTCACCACCTTCACAGAAACTTGTTTTTATTCTAAATAATGCATATTCTGCTTCTTTGTTATATAGCTGGAATTTCAAATTGCACAGATCTTTGTATAAGACCGGTTAATTGTCTTGGTAAGACCTTTTCCAATGTGGTTAGTTCTGCTTCCAGATTTTTTATTTGCTCCATACTTTCTTTCTTCCTTTTAGATGCTTGTGCTATTAATTTTCCTCTTATATACACCTTGGATGCCTCTGGGCATTTTTTATTTTGTGAACACACCCAACATACTCCCTCTCTGTAATTCAGCTTCAGATTCAGATTTTCCTTGGCAATATCTGCTGGAATTTATGCTGAGTTCTTCAACGACCCTCCCAATTCAAGCTACTTCAGTGCTAATTTTGCTTGTTTACTACCACAACTGAAGGAATAATGCCTTCTATGCATACTTTTTATTTCTGCAATTTTGTCCTTTTAGTTTGCCTCTTAGATGCAGGTGAGTGGTTGAAGCACCCAGAAAGTAATCCATAATGAGAAACTGCTTGTGGCAGAGTCAACGAAACTGCTAATGGAATCAGCCATGTGCACAAGGTTGGCATGAAGTCTATTTTATACCTGCGTAAATGGCCTTTGGGATTTGGAATGCATATTGTCTAAGGGATGGAGTTCAAAACATAACGCTACAAAATTCTGATTTGGAGCACAATTTGACATTCAGACTCCTTGTCAAACAGTTACGCAGTCTGTCCTAAATGTATTGAGAACGGTAACAGTGACTTGATTTCTCTCTTACTTTAGTGAAGACCCCATCTCATACTGGAATCTATGTTATTCCAAGGATACCATTAGCCCTAGCCACTTCTCTTTAAGAACATGAACATGATAAATAAGAGCAAAAATGACCATTCAGCCCTTCAAAACAGTTGCTTCAATCAATGTCATAGCTGATCTGATAATGATCTCTATAACCTTCGATTCCACTACAAAAAATATCTGTGCATCTCAGCTTTGAATAAATTCAAAGACTATACTCCCACAGTTCCCTGGGATAGTGAATTCTAAGATTTGCCACCTTCAGAGAGAAGAAATTCACCCACTTCTGTCTTTTATTCTGAAACAACATCCCTTAGTTTTTCAATCTCAAACAAGAGAAAATCTGCAGCTGCTGGAAATCCAAGCAACACACACAAAATGCTGGAGGAACTCAGCAGGCCAGGCAGCATCTGTGGAAAAGAGTACAGTCGATGTTTCGGGTCGAGACCCTTCGGCAGGACTCACAGGGTTTTGTGAGTTTTTCATTTCCTGAGCAAAGGAAACAGTCCCTCCACATCTATCTTAAGCACCCTTGGAATATTACATTTCAAGGTTCAAAGTTGAAAGTGCATTTATTATTAAAGTATATACAGTATACAAGCCTGAGATTCACCTTCTTGTTGGCAGCCACAAAACAAACACCATAGAGCCATTGAAAGAAAAACCCCATATAAAATGTCAAACATGCGGAATAAAAGAACAAATCACTTCTCGTTTTCTTCAAACTCCAGAGGGTATAGACCTGATTTAATCAATCGTTTCTCATGAAACATAAGGTAACATAAGCTAACTTCATTTTGTGCATTCTCAGGTCATTGATGAAAGCAATATGGGACTCGCCAACTCTGACCCTTGTAACAGAATTGGCAGGTTCCACATTGCCTTCATTCGTGACCTGAGAACTCACAGAAGTGAAGTGGAAGCAATTTATCCTCAATCCGAAGGGACTGTCTAAGAGAGAAAGATGAATGACGACATAATAATATTCACCCCACATCAACATATTCAAAAAGCCTTTTGCTGTTCTATCACTATCCTCATTAAAATAAAATTAAGATTAGCTTTATTTGTCACATGTACATTGAAACATAAAGAGAAATGGGTCGTTTGTGCCAACGACCGACACAATCCCAGGATACGCTAGGAGCAGCCCGCAAGTGTCACCACACTCAATCACACCCGTACACCTTTGGAATATGGGAAGAAACATTACCAAGCCCAAGGTGATAAAGATCTTCTTAATGTCCAGTTTTGAGATAAAGCATTTGATGCACAATAAGATTTGCTGTTGTGGTTTAGGCTGTCACCTCAATTTATTGATCACATGCCTTCACTCAGAAATGCTGCCCAACATGCCTATTCACTGTGTAGTAAGCTTAAATGTTATTTAGAGTAACACACAAAATGCTGGAGAAACTCAGTGGGCCAGGCAACATCGATGGAGGGAAATAGACAGTCAATTTTTCAGATCAGGATTCTTCACCAGGATCTGATGAAGGGTATCAACCCAAAACACAGACTGTCTGGATGATGTCTGAGCCACCGAGTTCCTCCAGCAGTTCCTGTCTCGCTCCGGATAACCGGCATCTGCAGTCTTTTGAGTCTTTGTTAAATGTTATTTGTCTGGATCATGGGATACGGCCAACTCAAAACAAGTCACAGCTGGTCCATCTGTTAAGCTCGCTTACAGAAATAGTGGTGTTACCATTGATCTCTGCTTGCTCATCATTTTCAAACTGTGCACTAACACCTACGCTCTCATTCCATACAATAGTCTAAGTATCAAACTACGGGTGGTTTGCCGTGCTTAATACAGTCATAATTCATTGTAAGCTTTCAGACGATATCATAATTCACAAGAGCAAACTTGAGTGGTTTATAGATGTCAGCTGAACAGTTTTACAGCCTTTTAGTTATTCTACCATCTATAACTTTTATAGAATATTCTATTATTACAGTAAAATGAAAATGGTGCTAATGATAGTTAAGAACAGTACTGGGATCACATTCAATAAAGACTATTGTAATGCTTTCACTGTGGAATCACATCATCAGTGGATTCACAGAGGCCATAGGAAAAGAATTAATTTTCTTTTGTAAATGAGAATTGCAGGGTAATTAAGAGCTGGATTCTCTCAACAGCTCAGTGGGCGAGTGCACTGTTCAGAATGGAGTGACCAGGAGAAATTCAGATCTGTGCTCTGAAAATTCATAAAATAGAATGAAAGATGTAAAAATTAAACTTAAAAGGTGCATTTCAGATTTTCTTTATCAGTTTCATGGATTTTTCACGCGAGGACCTGAGTTATAAGAATACACACAGAAGGGGGGTACATGTAAACACAGACACACATAGGACACACACAAATGACTTTATTAAATTTCAAACACAGGCACATGGGCTTACATCCAAGCTATTGTCATGGATCTTTTCAAATTTATTCAGCTAATCTAGACCGAGTTAGTGGGGTTCCTTTCAGCACCTCTCATCCACTTGACTACATCTTGTTGGAATTGTAGCTTTGCTTGGAATTTAGATTTAGTTGCTCACTGGAAGAGTGTGTCTGATGCCATCCTTAAAGAGAATGTACCTCACCGAGTTTTGTGGACCACTCAACTGAAAAATGAGCAGCTTAACATCAATTTACTTCCGTCTATCAATGTTGAGATCAGCTTGTGAGAGAAAGGTAAATTCCTGAAAAGTAGCATCTTGTGTTAAATGACCTGTTTGTTCCCAAGGGGTTTTGACTGCACAATCTAAAATCACTTGTAATACATTATCTTTATCTAATAGAAGATTCCCATTTAACACAAGGGTCCCGCTTACAACTACGGAATTGAAGTGGTCCATTATTAGTATCCTTTCTTCTCTCTTCTGTGCATTTGGGTTTTCTTTTGTATTCTACTCTGACAGGTATATTACCTGCATTAACTTCTTGTTATAGACACATTGTGCCAGGAAGGAATGTACACTGCAGGAACGTTGGAAATAATACTTTTATGACAGTGATGGATCTTCATTCAGCTGCATGCCAGAAACTGTCATAAACAAATTCCAGAAAAGTTTTGCAGCACCTTTGAAGTTGCACACCATGGTCAAATGCCTCTTCTAATATTTACATTGATATTCATTTTTCTTAAACTGCTGTTATTTTCATTTTTTAAAAACTAGACTGCCATTTGTTCTTTAAAATAAATACAACCTTTTTTTTGAGTTTTAATTCTCCTTAATTTGTTTTTAATGTAATGTTCTCAAAAACGTTTTGCTGCCCCCTCCCATGCACCACACCATTTATCAAGGAAAAAAATTCTTTTAATTTCAAAAATACAACCTGCTATGCTTTGTAACTTCAAAACATTAAACTAATTCAAAGGAAAAACAAGAGAACCAAGAAATGGGAGTCTAATTTTGTCTTTTTACTTTAACTGAGGCTTGCACATATCACGTAGTATACAATTCACATATTTTTACATATAACCATAAAGAATTATATAAAAACAAAGAATACTTAATCAAATAATATACTTACAAGAGACCTCAAATGTTACTGAAATATTAAATCACAACACAACCCCTTCACAACTTTTTCACACTCCCATCATGGGGCTCATGACCCCTTCTCTCAGTTTGAAAAATCAAGTTTTAAGGTATTTGATTTTCTCAGTTAATGATGGAGCATATTTTCAAATCAGCAAGTTTACTTTACCTATTAATTTGATCAATGATCTATATTGTCTAAGTCTCCTTGGCTAGGAAGGGAAAATAATCCAGGGTTCCTGCTTCTGACCACAAATCAATAGAAATGCATTAAATCCACAACAGACAGGATCTCCTGGTTGCCACCCACTTCAACTCTGCTTCACATTCCCATTCGGATATGTCCATACGTGGCCTCCTCTGCTGCCATAATGAGGCCAAACTCAGGTTGGAGGAGCAACACCTCATATACCGTCTGGGTAGTCTCCAGCCCCTTGGTATGAACATCGAATTCTCCAACTTCCAGTAATTCCCTCCCTCTCCCTTCCCTCATCCCACTTTCACTCTGCCTCCTCTTCTAGCTGTCTATCACCTCTCTCATGATTCTGCCTTCTTCTACTACCTATAGTGCTTTCCCCTTACATTCCTTCTTCACCTCTCCTGCCTATCCCCTCCCCCACTGTGGTGAACTAGTTATACCTGTCTGACTGCTCCTGTGGCTCCTCCCACAGACCCTGCTAACTCCTCCTGTGGCTCCTCCCACAGACCCCTGTATAAAGGCGACTGTGGTCTGCTGCTCTCCCTCATTTTCCCAGGATGTAGTGTTGTTTGTTCTTCCAGTCAATAAAAGCCGATATCTCACTTCCTAAGTCTCAGCGTGAGTTATTGATGGTGCATCACCCACCCCTTGATCTTTCCTCTGATTGTTTTTTCACCTGGCACCTTCCACCCTCCCCCTACCTTCTTTATAGGGCCCCTGCCCCCTCCTTCTTCAGTCCTGAAGAAGTATCTCAGCCCAAAACGTTGACTGCTCATTTCAACAGATGCTGCCCAACTTCATCCAGCTTGTTTGTATGTGTTGATTTGACCACAGCATCTGCAGTATACTTTGTGTTTAATAGAAATGCATTGTTGGTAGTGTGGAAGATTGTGCACTCCTCCTTCCTTAAAGGCTTT
The DNA here is from genome assembly GCF_048418815.1 of Hemitrygon akajei. Taxonomy (NCBI): domain Eukaryota; kingdom Metazoa; phylum Chordata; class Chondrichthyes; order Myliobatiformes; family Dasyatidae; genus Hemitrygon; species Hemitrygon akajei. The sequence goes on along the minus strand of NC_133141.1, from coordinate 18,967,950 downwards.
ATATTCTCCTGATGAGCAACTCAAGATGACCAGTGCCTTCCTGAATGCTCCTTCTCTACTTTGAAGGATCTTGGTCCAAGAATCCTCATAGTTGCTCAGGATATTATATTTGTTTAAAGAGGGTTTGAAAACATCCCAAGAACCTTTCTTTTTCCTCTTTGTCCTCTTGGAATTCTCTTGCTATTACAGCTTGGGGCAGAGTGCCGGTTTCGGGCATTTACTGCCAGATGTGCGACCAATGTGGCTTGCTCATCAGTAACCGTACCAGGTTGAGTGTGAGAATGAGGCAAGCGCCGCGAGATTGATCGCACGGTGTATCAACTGGGCTCCTACATGTGGAAGGACCGTTCTTTTTGCACGGGCTTGTGATTGTGCACGTTTATTGTCTCGTTGGCACTGCTTGTCGCTCCCTTACTGTAAGTTGGCCCGCATGTACCGTGGCTAACGTGACTCAGTAAAATTTTTAATTCTACTACACCGTAGCAGTCAGAGCTTGCTGAGTGTTATTGGAACCTCAGTGCTGTTGGTCTGGCTCAGAACACTGATGTTGGTTCACTTAACCTGCCTGTGAGTTTGAGGATTTTATGGACACAGATTTGCTGGTATCTTTCCAGTGCCTGCTGTAGGAAGCAGAGCATTGGCTTCATGATAAGCTTGAGGACTTAATCTTCAAACACTCCATTCCTCAAATAGGCAAAGACTGAGCTGGTGCATTGGAAACAGTGGTAAATTTTATGCCTACAGCATGAGATTAATCATAATAAAATCACAGCAGGGAGTTGAGAACACTAGATCCCTCACTAGTGAAAAGTGCAAAAGGTTTAATTTCCATTCTTATTGCACCTGATAATGTGTGCACATTTTGATAGTATGCTACTGTAGAACAGTCACATCTGCTTAAAATTGGTATTTAAAAAAGCACAAATAGCTTAGGCCTTAACCAAATGCAGGAAATAAAATCTGCCAACATTTAGATCTGTTAACATCTTCTTTAATTTTGATTTTTACTTGACATGCCCGACATGCACAGAAACTTATTGCAAAACTTAAGAAACTCCAACTCAGGTGAGACAGTTGTTCAGTTTTCCCTATTTGTATTGGTCATGGCAAAAAAAAACTGTGAATTTTGAATTTCTGAACTGAAAACAGAGAATGGCAGAAATACTGACCAGGCCAGGCAGCATCTGACTGGAGAAAAAGAGATAATAGTTTGGAGTGAGGAACTTCTGTTGGAATTGGGGAGAGATAGTTGGCAGATGGAGTTCAACCCAGATAAGGGTGAGGTGGTTCATTTTGGTAGGTCAAATATGATGGCAGAATATAGTATTAACGGTAAGACTCTTGGCAGTGTGGAGGATCAGAGGAATCTTGGAGTCCGAGTCCATAGGACACTCAAAGCTGCTGCACAGGTTGAAGAAGGCCTTCATCAATTGTGGGATTGAGTTTAGGAGCCAAGAGGTAATGTTGCAGCTACATAGGACCCTGGTCAGACCCCACTTGGAGTACTGTGCTCAGTTCTGGTCACCTCACTACAGAAAGGATGTGGAAGCCATAGAAAGGGTGCAGAGGAGATTTACAAGGATGTTGCCTGGATTGGGGAGCATGCCTTATGAGAATAGGTTGAGTGAACTCAGCCTTTTTTCCTTGGAGCGACGGAGGATGAGAGGTGACATGATAGAGGTGTACAAGATGATGAGAGGCATTGATCGTGTGGATAGTCAGAGGCTTTTTCCCCAGGGCTGAAATGGCTAGCACAAGAGGGCACAGTTTTAAGGTGTTTGGAAATAGGTACAGAGGAGATGTCAGGGGTAAGTTTTTTACACAGAGTGGTGAGTACGTGGAATGGGCTGCCGGCGGTGGTGGTGGAGGCAGAATCAATAGGGTCTTTTAAGAGATTCCTGGATAGGTACATGGGCTTAGAAAAACAGAGGGCTATGGGTAACCCTAGGTAACTTCTCAGGTAAGGACATGTTCGGCACAGCATTGTGGGCTGAAGGGCCTGTATTGTGCTGTAGGTTTTCTATGTTTCTATAATGATAATGCAGAGAAATGTGGGGGAGGCAAAGAGAACAAAAATAAAGGTCTGCAATAAAGGTGGAAGAAGAGACTGAATAACACAAATGGAGACTGGGCACAGTGAGAAAGGAAAGGATAAAGAGACAAGTAAAGAAACAGAAATGAAAATGCAGAAAAAACTTGATATTCCAGATTTGTTTGTGCCAGTGAATGCTGGAAATCTGAAACAAAAACATAAGAGATGATGATTTTTTGAAAGTGTTGAATTCACTGTTGAATCTAGTATTGTGTCCACTCAGGAGACTAATTGCTGCCCATTACTCACTAAGCAAAGCTTGGTGACCATTCTCTATCTTCACAAGGTTCAGTGTTGGGACTGTTTCTTTTCACATTACATGTCAATTATTTGGACGATGGAATTGATGGCTTTGTGACCAAGTTTGCAGGCAATACGAAAGTAGGTGGAAGGGCAGGTCATGTCAAGGAAGTAGAGAGCCTGCTGAAGGACATAGACAGATTTGGAGAATGGGCAAAGAAATGGCAGATGGAATATAGTGTAGGGAAGTGTATGGTCATGCACTTTGGTAGAAGGAATAAAGGCATAGACTATTTTCTAAATGGGGAGAAAATTCAAAAGTCAGAGGTGAAAAAGGACTTGGGATTCCTCATGCAGGATTTCCGAAAGGTTAACTTACAGGTTGAGTCAGTAGTAAGGAAGGCAAATGCAATGTTAGCAATCGTTTCGAGAGAATAAGAATAGAAAAGCAAGGATGTAATGCTGAGGCTTGGTAAGGCATCGGTCAGACCACATTTGGTTTATTGTGAGCAGTTTGGGCCCCTTATCTCAGAAAAGATGCACTGGCTTAGGAAAGGGTCTAGAGGAGATTCACAAGACTGATTCCAGGAATGAAAGGGTTAACATATGGCGAGCATTTGATGGCTCTCAATCTGTACTTGCTGGAGTTTAGAAGAATGAGGGGGGATCCCTTTGAAAGTTAGAAAATTTCATGTCACATGCCAGTGATAATAAACCTGATTCTGAAAGCTATCGAATATTGAAAGGCCTAGGATGTGGAGAGGATGTTTCCCATAGTGGGGGAGTCTAGGACAAAAGGGCATGGCCTCAGAATAGAGGAACATTCATTCAGAACAGTAATGAGGATGAATTCCATTAGCCAGAGGGTGGAGAATCTGTGGAATTCATTGCCATGGACGGCTGTGGAGACCAAGTCTTTGGGTATATTGAAAGCAGAAGTTGATAGGTTCTTGATTAGTCAGGGTGTCAAAGGTTATGGGGAGAAGGCAGGAGAATGATGTTGAGAGGGATAATAAATCAGGCATGGTAGAATGGCAGAACAGACTTGATGGGCTGAATGACCTAATTCTGATCCTATGTCTTTTGCCCTTATGGTCTAAAGTTTCACCAATGGGAAAACACAATTATGAACTCTCTTTGTGTAGCTCTGCATTCTTATAGATAAATGTAACTCATTGATCCAACTATACAGTAATGATTAAAATGTTCAAAAGGATTAGATCATGAAGATACGGAAAAATCAAGTACTTGTAAAAGGACTGTATGTCTGCACTTGTAGAGTCATACCCTCCAGGGCTACATAAAAATGTGCATATCTTTAAATAAAGATGCCAACAAGCACTTTTTTTTAAAAAAAATACTGTAAGTAATGGAACTAGGCAGCAGACCATACACACCCTCTGGCCTGCTCATTTTTCAGCGAGATAGGGGCTAATTATCTCATTTCTACTCCAACCTCTTACCCATTTGCCTCGATTCCAAGAGCCCAAAAATTCTAATAATCTTTGCCATAAACATTTTTAATAACACAGCCTCCACAGTCTTCAAATAAGTCATTGGTTCAGAACTCTACATACTTCCTATTATCTAGTGAAGAAATTTCTCCCTATCTCAATTCCAAACAGTTGACCCTTTATCTGAGACCATGTCCCTAATTCTAGTCTCCTGCACTGTGAACCATTGTATTAGCAACTATCCCTCAGAATCTTGTGGATTTCAATGAGAACATTTCTCATTCTTCCTAACTCCAGTAAAAATAAGCCAGTCCTGCACAACAGTCGCCACATCCCAGGAATGAATCTTGTAAATCTTTCACATTGGGTATTATGAAACTTTTACCTAAAGACAGTGATTGCTGGAGCAATTGAAGTTTTTCAAGTTATAGAACCATAGAACGTTACAGCACAGAAACAGGCCTTTTGACCCTTCTTGGCTGTGCCAAACCATTTTTCTGCCTAGTCCCACTGATCTGCACCTGGACCATATCCCTCCATGCCCCTCTCATCCATGTACCTGTCCAAGTTTTTCTTAAATGTTAAAAGTGAGCTTGCGTTCACCACTTCAACTGGCAGCTCATTCCACACTCCCACTACTCTCTGTGTGAAGAAGCCCCCCCAATGTTCCCTTTAAACTTTTCCCTTTTCACCCTTAACCTATGTCCTCTGGGTTTTTTTCTCCCCTAACCTCAGTGGAAAAAGCCTGCTTGCATTCACTCTATCTATACCCATCATAATTTTATATACCTCTATCAAATCTCCCCTCATTCTTCTACGATCCAGGGAATAAAGTCCTAACCTATTCAACCTTTCTCTGTAACTCAGTTTCTCAAGTCCCGGCAACATCCTTGTAAACCTTCTCTGCACTCTTTCAACCTTATTAATATCCTTCCTGTAATTCGGTGAGCAAAACTACACATAATACTCCAAATTCAGCCTCACCAATGTCTTATACAACCTTACCATAACATTTCAACTCTTATACTCAGTACTTTGATTTATAAAGGCCAATGTGCCAAAAGCTCTCTTTATGATCCTATCTACCTGTGACACCACTTTTAGGGAATTATGCATCTGTATTCCCAGATCCCTCTGTCCTACTGCACTCCTCAGTGTTCTACCATTTACTTTGTATGTTCTACCTTGGTTTGTCCTTCCAAAGTGCAATACCTCACACTTGTCTGTATTAAACTCCATCTGCCATTTGTTAGCCCATTTTTCCAGCTGGTCCAAATCCCTCTGCAAGCTTTGAAAACCTTCCTTACTATCCATTACACCTCCAATCTTTGTATCATCAGCAAATTTACTGATCCAATTTACCACATTATCATCCAGATCATTGATATAGATGACAAATAACAATGGACCCAGCACTGATCCCTGTGGCACACCACTAGTCACAGGCCTCTGCTCAGAGAAGCAATCCTCCACTACCACTCTCCGGCTTCTCTCATTGAGCCAATGTCTAATCCAATTTACTACCTCACCATGTATACCTAGCGACTGAATCTTCCTAACTAGCCTCCCATGTGGGACCTTGTCAAAGACATTACTGAAGTCCATGTAGACAACATCCACTGCCTTCCCTTCATCCACTTTCCTGGTAACCTCCTCGAAAAACTCTAATAGATTGGTTAAACATGACCTACCACGCACAAAACCATGTTGACTCTCCCTAGTAAGTCCCTGTCTATCCAAATACTTGTAGATCCTGTCTCTTAGTACTCCTTCCAATAATTTACCTACTTCTGACATCAAACTTACTGGCCTATAATTTCCCATATTACTTTTAGAGCCTTTTTTAAACAATGGAACAACATGAACTATCCTCCAATCCTCTGGCCCCTCACCCATGGATACTGACATTTTAAATATATCTGCCAAGGCCCCTGCAATTTCAACGCTAGTCTCCTTCAAGGTCTGAGGGAATACTCTGTCAGGTGCTGGGGATTTATCTACTCTGATTTGCCTCAAGACAGCACGCACCTCCTCCTCTTTAATCTATATAGGTTCCATGACCTCACTACTTGTTTGTCTTATTTCCATAGACTCCTTGCCAGTTTCCTTAGTAAATACAGATGCAAAAAACCCATTTAAGATCTCTCCCATTTCTTTTGGTTCCATACAAAGCCGACCACTATGATCTTCAAGAGGATCAATTTTATCCCTTACTATCCTTTTGCTCTTAACATACCTGTGGAAGCTCTTAAGATTATCCTTCACCTTGACTGCCAAAGCAACTTCATGTCTTCTTTTAGCCCTCCTGATTTCTTTCTTAAGTATTTTCTTGTACTCCTCAAGCACCTTATTTGCTCCTTGTTGCCTATACCTGTCATACATCTCTCTCTTCTTCTTTATCAGATTTCCAATAACCCTCGAAAACCAAGGTTCCTTATTCTTATTCACTTTGCCTTTAATCCTGACAGGAACATACAAACTCTGCACTCTCAAAATTTCTCCTTTGAAGGCTTCCCACTGACCAACTACATCCTTGCCAGAGAACAACCTGTCCCAATCCACGCTTTTTAGATCCTTTCTCATTTCTTCAAATTTGGCCTTTTTCCAGTTTAGTACCTCAACCCGAAGACCAGATCTATCTTTATCCATGACCAAGTTGAAACTAATGGCGTTATGATCACTAGACCCAAAGTATTCCCCTACACACACTTCCGTCACTTCTCCTAACTCGTTTCCTAGTCCCTCCTGTAGCCAAGTTTCACTAATGGCTATAATGTCATAATTCCATGTGTCAATCCACGCCCTCAGCTTGTCAGCCTTCCCCACAATACTGCTCGCATTGAAATAGACACACCTCAGAAGATTATTACCACCACACACAACCCTTCTATTTCTGACTTTGCATGAACTTTTAACATCATTTATTTTCACTCCCGCTTCACTATCTGCTCTGGCACTCTGGTTCCCATCCCCCCCGCAAATCTAGTTTAAACCCTCCCCAATAGCACTAACAAACTTCCCTGTGAGGATATTGGTCCCCCTGTAGTTCAGGTGTAACCCATCTCTCTTGTACAGGTCCCACCTGCCCCAGAAGAGGTCCCAATGATCCAAAAATCTGAAACCTTGCCCCCTACACCAGTTCCTCATCCACGTGTTCATCCTCCAGAGCATCCTACTCTTACCCTCACTGGCACATGGCACAGGTAGCAATCTTGAGATTACTACCCTTGAGGTCCTGCTTTTTAACTTCCTACCAAGCTCTCTATACTCATTCTTCAGGACCTTCTCACTCTTTCTTCCTATGTCATTTGTACCGATGTGTACCATGACATCTGGCTGCTCACCCTCCCACTTCAGAATGCTGTGCACGCGATCAAAGACATCCCTGACCCTGGCACCCGGGAGGCAACAAACCATCTGGGAGTCTCTGTCACAACCACAGAACCTCCTGTCTGTACCTCTAACTATTGAGTTCCCTATCACTACCACTCTCCTCTTCTTCCCCTTCCCTTCTGCACTGCAGAACCAGACTCAGTGCCAGAGATCCGGCTGCCGCAGCTTGTCCCAGGTAAGCCATCCCCCCCAACAGTATCCAAATCGGTATACTTGTTGTTGAGGGGAATGGCCACAGGGGAACCCTGCTCTGCCTGCCCTTTCCCCTTCCCTTGCCTGACGGTAACCCAATTACCTGTGCCCTGCTCCTTTGGCGTAGCTATCTCCCTGAAACTACTATCTATAAACTCCTCATTCTCCCGAATGATCCGGAGGTCATCCAGCTCCTGCTCCAGTTCCCTAACGCGGTCTGTTAGGAGCTGCAGCTGGATGCACTTCTTGCAGGTGTCGTTGTTAGGGACACCAGAGGTCTCCCTGACTTCCCACATCCTGCAAGAGGAGCATTCCACCATCCTGCCTGGCATCTCTAAACTTACTAGTTAAAAAAGAAATCGAATGAGAAAAAAACAACAACTTACCGGAACCTACCCTCGCCTCTGCCCGTTCACGCCAAAGCCTGTCGAGCCAAAGCCGTCCCACTCTGACTCAGTCCACTCTGACGATGGCCGCTTCGCTAGACGAAACTTCTTTCATAGTGCGCTAGCTGACCGGCTGTCTTCAGCTCCTCCGCTCCCAATTGATTGGCCATTTAAAAATCTGAAAAAGCCCGCAAATCCTCTCCTTCTCAAGCTCTGGCGATGGCCGCTTCGCTAGACGAGACTTCTTTTATAGTGCGCTAGCTGACCGGCTGTCAGCTTGGTAGGTAAAGGTAGGTATTATTTGGTAGGTAAAGGTGTCAGGAGATACAGAATAAAGATGTGAAAAACCACAGACAAAGTGAATGATAAAGCATACTTGAGGGGCGAAATAGCCTCCTCCTGTTTCTGTGTTCCCGTCTTTTCAATCTCGTTGACCTCATTGTACATAACAGCGCAATACATCATTGCACCAGACTTTCCTAGTTCCAAAGAGGCTTCAAGCAGAACTTTGCTGAGCTACTGTACCTGGATCTTTCCTTTATGATTGTCATAATATTGGATTGTGGCTTGCAATTGCAAGTAAATAACTAACTGTTCTATCAATATATTACATTGCTTCAAACTAAGTTACTATTTACAATGATTTAATATGTCGAATACGATAATATATACAGTTAAACTCAGCCTCTGGGGATGTGCTGCACCACGTAAAATTAGTCCTCTTAATTGGAATATGTGACTGTTTTTCCTCCTTTATTTGGTTGTTTATAAATGCACATGAATTTTCTGAGCCATGCTTCTAAAATAAACACTTAAGAAAATAATATTCTGCGAGAATTTCTCTGTAATTAACTCGGTGGGTTTATTCTGTGTTTACATCAGGCTGCTTTTAATCGAAACATACTCCATTATTAACTGATGAGTTATGTTTGGCAAAGAAAGCACTTGAGCTAAATATTTCATTGTACATACTGTCAGCCTCCAACAGTAAAGGGGATGCACGTGGGTTGCTGATGGATCTGCCAAAGCAAGTCGCATGCATTTCTAGGGAGCTGTTACTTTATTTTGCCCTGTAAATTTTGGTAGCCATGGGCACATCTATATTTGAGGGGAAAGGGACTGAGATTATAATTGAAGGTTAATGTGCTAGAAATCTAAAAAGCCTTGAAAAGACCCATGGTAACTGGCTAGATTGCATCTGTTGTTGTAACGTTCAATCAGGTTTGTGGGTCTGGCACTCTCTGCGAATAGGTATATTAATTAATTATTTACAGACAGTTGAAATTCAACCAAACATTCATGTTCCCCAGGTTACAGACACTACAAAGCCAAACACTCAACATTCATACCTACATTCAACAAACATACTTAGTTAAAAGTGAATGCAGAGCATACCTTCCCAATCATCTTGCCTTAAACAAAGGAAAAAGAGAGCAAGCCCCTTCCATGTGTTATTTTATATACCTAGGATATTTGAAACTGGACACCAGGAAGCTTTCCAATGGGAAACTAAACTGACCAATCACAACAGAAGTGACTTTTGACAGTCAGAATAAGGCATGCCCCCACAGGACTGTTGTCCTCTCCATTGACTTTGGATGCATGTGTAAGGTCAATAAACCTTTTGTAGATTGAAGACAGGTTATCAGGGCAGCCCTGCGGGCTCTGATATCGTTGACCACCTCCTGTCACTGCCAATTTATTTCAGCTCATGCTTGATTTCTAGGAACCCAGCTCAGTCACAGAATGGTTACAATCAATGGAGGACATTTGTTCCTTTGAGTTTGCATTCACTGCAAGGAACAGCAGTCCAACCTGTCCCACTTCCCCAGTCCTCTCCTCATCGTCCTGCAAATTCTTTCCTTTCAGATACTTCCTTGCCTCCCTTTTGAACACAAGGGCTCCCATTGCTACCCTTGCAGCACATCCTCAACCCAAAGCATTCAGTGCGTGTTGCTTGGACAACCAGCATCTGCAGATTTTCTCTTGTTTGGCATTCAATGTTTGTGTTTTTAATATCATATTACATTGGTTCTTTTACCAATCACATTCAATCTCTGTCCACTCATTCTTGAACCCTTTGCTAATTGGAACAGTTTCTCTGTTTTCACTGTGTCTATACACAACCCCAGCTTCTCCAGTCTACTCACAGGACTAAAATCCCTCATCCCTGGAATCATTATGGGAAAAAGGGTTAGGGATGTCTCGGATCGGGTCCATGGCATTCTCAAGGGTGAAGGTCAGCAAGAAGTCTTGGTGCATATTGGTACCAATGACATAGGTAGACAAGGTGAGGAGATCCTGAAGATAGATTTTAGGGAGCTAGGTAGAAAGCTGAGAAACAGGACCTCCAGGGTAGTAATCTCTGGATTGCTGCCTGTGCCACATGCCAGTGAGGGTAAAAATAATGACCTTGCAGGTGAATGTGTGGCTGAGGAGCTGGTGCAGGGGCCAGGGGTTCAGATTTGTAGATCATTGGGATATTTTCTGGGGAATGTATGACCTGTACAAAGCAACCCAAGGAGGTCGAATATCCCTGCGGGCAGGTAGGCTAGAGTTTTTCGTATGGGTTTAAACTAATTTGGCAGGGGGATGGGAACTGGAGTGATAGTGCTGAGGATGGAGTAGTTTGTTTACAAACAAAGGCAAAGTGTAGTGAGACTCCCTGCAAGGAGAGGCTGATGATAGGGCAAAATTGCAGCCAACAGGATGAGTTGCAATGTGGACAAAATCAAAAAGGGTGAATAATATTAAAGAGGGTACCAACAGTTTCTTCAGATACATAAAGTGTAAAAGAAAGGCAAGAGTGGATATCGGACCCCTGAAAAACAATGCTGGAGAGGTAGTAATGGGGACAAGGAAGTGGTGGATGAACTGAAGAAGTATTTTGCACCAGTCTTCACTGTGAAGACACTAGCAGTATGGTGGAAGTTCAAAAGTGTTGGGGGTGTTATATTTGAATGCACACAGTCTACGGAATAAGCTGGATGAACTTGTAGCACAGTTACAAATTGGCAAGTATGATGTTCTATGCATCACTGAATCATGGCTGAAAGAAGATTATAGCTGGGAGCTTAATGTTCAAGAATACACACTGTATCAAAAGGACAGGCAGGTAGGCAGAGGGGATGATGTGGCTCTGTTAGTAAAAACTGAAATCAAATCATTAGAAAGAGGTGACAGAGGATTGAAAGGTACTAAACCATTGTAAGTAGAGCTGAGGAACTGCAAGGTAAAAACACCCAGATGGGAGTTATAGACAGACCCCCAAATGGTAGAAAGGATGTGGTCTAAAAGTTACAATGAGAGATAGAAAATGCATGCAAAAAAGGGCAATGTTACAACAGTCATGGGGGATTTCAATATGCAGGTAGATTGGGAAAATCAGGTTGGTGCTGGATCCCAAGAGGGTGAATTCCTGGAAAGCCTATGAAATGGCTTTTGAACAACTTGTAGTTGAGCCCACAAGGGGATCAGCTATTCTGGACTGGATGTTATGCAATGAACTGGAATTGATTAGCGAGCTTAAGGTAAAGGAACCCTTAGGGACAAGTGATCATAATATGATCAAATTCACCCTGAAATTTGAGAAGGAGAAGCTAAAGTCTTTCATTGGAGTAAAGGAAATTACAGAGGCATGAGCGAGGAGTTGGCCAAAATCCATTGGAAAAGAATGCCGGCAGGGATGATGGTAGAGCAACAATGACTGGAATTTCTGGAAGCAAATTGGAAGTCGCAGGATAGATACATCACAAAAATGAAGAAGTATTCTAAAAGGAAGAGGATACAACTGTGGCTGACAAGAGAAGTCAAAGCCAACATAAAAGGAAAAGAGAGGGCATGTAATAGAGCAAAAATTAATGGGAAGTTAGAGGATTGGGAAGCTTTTAAAAACCAACAGAAGACAACTAAAAAAGTCCTTAAGAAGGTAAAAATGGAGTACGAAAATAAGCTAGCCAATAATATTAAAGAGGATACCAAAAGTTTCTTCAGATACATAAAGTGTAAAAGAGAGGCAAGAGTGGATTTCGGACCCCTGGAAAACAATGCTGGAGAGGTAGTAATGGGGACAATGAAATGGCGGATAAACTGAATAAGTATTTTGCATCCATCTTCACTGTGGAAGACACAAGCAGTATGGTGGAAATTCCAGGTGTCAGGGGTCATAAAGTGTGTGAAATTACCATAACTAGAGAGAAGGTGTTTGGGAAGCTGAAAGGTCTGAAGGTCAATAAGTCACCTGGACCAGATGGACTACACCCCAGGGTTTTGAAAGAGGTGGCTGAGGAGATTGTGAAGGTATTAGTAATGATCTTTCAAGAAGCACTAGATTCTGGAATGGTTCCAGAAGACTGGAAAATTGTAAATGTCACTCCACTCTTCAAGAAGGGAGAGAGGTAGAAGAAAGGAAATTATAGGCCAGTTCGCCTAACCTCAGTGGCTAGAAAGATGTTGGAGTTGATTTTGGGCGTCTTGGAGGCACATGATAAAATAAGCTGTAGTCAGCATCATTTCCTCAAGGGAAAATCTTGCCTGACCAATCTGTTGGAATTTTTTGAAGAAATAACAAGCAGAATAGACAAAGGAGAATCGGTTGATGTTGTGAGCTTGGATTTTCAAAAGGCATTTGACAAGTTAAGAGCCCATGGTATTACAGGAAAGATTCTAGCATGGATAAAGCATTGGCTGATTGGCAGGAGGCAAAGAGTGGGAATAAAGGAAGGCCTTCTGGCTGGCTGACGGTGACTAGTTGTTGTTCCGCAGGGGTCTGTTTTGGAAACACTTCTTTTTACGTTATATGTCAATGATTTGGATGATGGAATTGATGGCTTTGTTGCAAATTTTGCAGATGATATGAAGATAGGTGGAGGGGCAGGTAGTTTTGAGGAAGTAGAGAGGCTACAGTAGGACTTAGACAGATTAAGAGAATGGACAAAGAAATGGCAGATGGAATCCTGTGTCAGGAAATGTATGGTCATGCACTTTGGAAGAAAAAATAAGAATAGACTATTTTCTAAATGGAGAGAAAATACTAAAAATTGACATGCAAAGGGACTTGGGAGTCCTTGTGCAGATTCCCTAAAGGTTAATTTAGAGATTGAGTCTGTGGTAAGGAAGGCAAATCGATGTTAGCATTCACTTCAAGAGGACTAGAATATAAAAGCAAGGATATAATGTTCAGACTTTATAAAGCACTGGTGATGCCTCACTTGGAATATTGTGAGCAGTTTTTGGCCCCTTATCTTAAAAGGATGTGCTGAAACTGGAGAGGGTTCAAAGGAGGTTCATGAAAATGATTCCAGGATTGATTTGCTTGTCATATGAAGAGCGTTTGATGGCTCTGGGCCTATATTCACTAGAATTCAGAAAAATGAGGGGTGGTCTAATTGAAACCTATTGAATGATGAAAGGTTTTGATGGAGTGGATGTGGAGAGGATGTTACCTATGGTGAGAGAGTCTAAGACCAGAGGACACAGCCTCAGAATAGAGGGGCATCCTTTTAGAAAGGAAATGAGGAGGAATTGCTTCAGAGAGTGATGAATCTGTGGAATTTTTTGCCACAGGTAGCTGTGGAAGCCAAATCTTTACGTATATTTAAAGCAGAGGTTGATAGATTCTTGATTGGTCAGTGCATGAAGGGATATGTGGAGAAGTCAATTTGGCACTAAATGGCAACAGACTTTTAACACCATAAATCAGCGAGTTGTTTTGTTATGTCTCCCCTCTCGCTGTGAAACGGGGACACCTCTTTTTCCCTTATTAGGGAGACAGAGAGCCTGTAGTATGTCGAATTACCGGGTGAATGAGTAGTTTTTGGGGTACTGTAGGTCTGTATCTTTATTGATGCTTTGTTGCATGCTTGAGTGCTCAGTGGAGGGTGCTGATGCTTTTTGCTGGGGGGGTGGGGGGAGCATTGCCTTGCTGCTGCTTGTGCATGGGGAGGGAGCTGGGGGGAGGGGTTTGGGTCTCTAATGTTTTAACTATCATTCATTCTTTGGGGCACTCCTCTGTTTCCGTGGATGTCTGTGAAGAAAAAGAATTTCAGGATGTATATTGTATACATTTCTCTGATATTAAATGTACCTATTGAAACCTATTGAAAGCAGAAGATTGGTGTTGAGAGGAAAAAATGGCTCAGCCATGATAAAATGTCAGAACAGACTCGATGGACTAAATGGCCTAAGTCTGCTCCTATAAATTATGGTCTTATGGCCTAAAACTCTTCTGCGGCCTCTTCAAAGTCTTCCCTAAAGTGTAGCATTCAGAACTGGCTGTACCCAAACTGACATTTTATAAAGGTTCACAGTGATCTCTGTTTTTGCATTGCAGGCCTTTATTTATAGAGTCAGGAAAATCATTTGCTTTCTTAACCACTTCCTTAACTAGCCCTGCCACTTTCACAAGCAATGCACACAAAATCCAGATCCCTCTGTTCATCGAGTTGTGTCTTCTTCTCATTTTTTCCTACCAAAATGAACTAATTTTTTTCAATGCACATAATGTCAGCCTCCAGCAGTGGCAGACGACGTTGAATGCTGAGACATGTGAAAACACTTCATATTTCTCAGCACTAATTTCATCTGCCACCCATCTGCCATTCCACCAGCCTGCATATATCTCTGGAAATCTATTACTATCCTTCTCACAGCTCACTGCATCTCCAGGTTTATGGCATTTGTGGAACTGAAAGTTGCACCCTAAAAGCAGTGATCCTCATCCCAAACCCTGTGGTTCCATCCATTCTACCACAGTATTCCATGGGCTTCAACTGTGTCACATCTTATCAAATGCCATTTGGAAATCCATAAATGTGGCACCATCTGCATTCCCCTCTCAATTGCATCATCGAAAAGCTCTGTCAAGTTAATTCAACATGCTTTGCCTTTAACAAAACCATATTGGCTTCACTAATCAATTCACACTTATCTCAGCTCCTCATTATTGTTTCTAGAACTCTTACAAATGTCTCACCAATTTACCCTGCCTGATATGTTCTCACCCTGTTTAAACTGGCCCTTCTCCAATTATCTTTATTTTATCTTGTTATAATCTGTGTCTTATTCCCTCGCTATTCTAAACTAATGATATACCAATTGCTGCTTTCTAGGTCTAAGATCTTCCTCCAGATCTCCACCTGTTACACTTGGACACTGAGCATAAAATCGATTAACTAAGATACACCATCAGCCAGCTCCAATCTGTTCTCCCCATCGATGTGCAAAGTTACCATCACAATTCCAACCCCATCCCCAGCCTCCAATCAAACAGTTGATCCCAATTCCTACCCCCAACAAATCTGCTAGTTCTGAGCCATAACCTCCTAACCTAAGGACTGCACAATTTCTAACTCACCAGTCTTAACCCTCCCAACACCTCCCCACCTGAAATTCTTCCCACCCAACACACACACACACACACACACACACACACACACACACACACACACACACACACACACACACACACACACACACACACACACACACACACACACACACACACACACACACACACACACACACACACACACCTTTCCAATATCCAATCTGCCGGTCCCAAAATTCCTTCCCCGACACCCAAATCCTACTACAACCACCCCTCTCCCCAAAACTCAAACTATCATTCCCATCACACTCTCTCCAACACCTACAGCACCAGACCGAATCCTTCCACAACACCTAAACCACCAGTCATGAAAACAACTTCTAAAAGGAGAAGCAGCTAGCATAGTTTTTAACACAGATATTGGCTACAAGTTGGATTTTCAGTGGGGGAGCAACAACCAATCAGCTTCCCTCCATGATGTCCATCCAGTGCACCAGAATTTCTTGCCGTACGATTTCATGATTTGACTTGGTAAATCTAATCTGAC
Organism: Hemitrygon akajei; assembly: GCF_048418815.1. Taxonomy (NCBI): domain Eukaryota; kingdom Metazoa; phylum Chordata; class Chondrichthyes; order Myliobatiformes; family Dasyatidae; genus Hemitrygon; species Hemitrygon akajei. The sequence continues at coordinate 18,952,319 of NC_133141.1, read as the reverse complement.
ACATCTTCACAAATCAGTACAGATTGTGTCAACTACAGAGTGTCATTGTCCTTTCTCTGACCTGTGGTCACTGTGAACCAACAGAAAAAAATTCCTACCCACACTCACACAAAAGACTGCCAAGAGCTTAGAAACAGCATGGTTCTCAGTCCTTCGAGCTTGGCCCCTCAAATAGCAACAAGGTCCCAAGGGTATAATAATTCTGTGGTTAATGAAGTGTCCCTTCCATTTTGTGGAATGCTGTAAGATTAGTACATTATCATTGAGAATAATGATTAATTTGTGCATCAATTTGTGCAAAAAAAACAAGCTAAAACTGTTATTTCAATTCACTACTGTTGATTATTAACAAACAAAACCAATGGATTTAGTGTCATGTCTCTGCCCATTGCAAGTGACACGAGTTAAGGTATTCTCTATCCCTACGCTAATTCATTAGCTATAGTTCTGTATTCAGTAGGTTTCATTTTCTCTGTTAGATACTTTTTAGCACACTAGAAAATCTGTAAAGTGCTGGATACTATAGAGAGAGTGCTGAGGACGTTGCCCGGATTGGGGAGCATGCCTTATGGGAATTGGTTGAGTGAACTTGGCCTTTTCTACTTGGAGCGATGGAGGATGAAAGGTCACCTGGTAGAGATGTATAAGATGATGAGAGGCGTTGATTATGTGGATAACCAGAGGCTTTTTCCCAGGGCTGAAATGGCTAACCCAAGGGGGCATAGTTTTAAGGTGCTTGGAAGTAGGTACAAGGGGGATGTCAGAGGTAAGTTTTTCACACAGAGAGTGGTGGGTGAGTGGAATGCACTGCCAGCGACAGTGGTAGAGGCAGGTAAAATAGGGTCTTTTAAGAGACTCTTAGATAGGTGCATGGAGCTTAGAAATATAGAGGGCTATTTGGTAGGGAAATCAAAAAAAAATCAGAATTATTGCAGGAAAATAGAACAGAGATAAAAGATGAACATTATCAAATTTAATGGCGAAACGGGCCTAAGCCTGCTTCTGTTTATTATGCCACACAGATGAATGACCCGGGTTCAGTCCTGACCTCTGGCACTGTCTGTGTGGAATTTGTACTTCCCATTGACAGTGTGGTTTTCCGCTGGGTTTTCCAGGTTCCTCTCACTTTCAGGAGGAATTGGGAGAGTGAGAGAACAGGTTACAGTGATATCAGTGGGAGAAAAGGAATCGCTGAATGACATTATTTCAGAATATGAAAAATGTGAGATGTTTGTGTGTAGGTTCAGGCAGGAAATTAATGCATATATCTGTGAATTGGTGCCGTGAAGTGATCTCCAGTGGGAACTAATCTACTTCAAGAAGGGGATTACTATTAGCCCACAGAAAACAAGCAGAATGAGGTTGACTTTTCCCTCCATGATGTTTACATATGGTATATGCCCACATTTATAACCTGCGCTTTCAATTCAAGTAGCATCAAAACCAATGTTCAGCTGAGCAGCCCGACCAAATTATCTGAACAAATGGTGCTCAGTCATAAATGCGACTACTGGCAACCATAGTATACAGTATTAGTCATTATCTGTGAACCTCCACAGCTAGCCAGCTCTAAGTATATCTTTACAGTTGCCCAGTACAAATGCTTGTCCTGCTTCGAAGAGCTGGATTGATTTGTGTCATGCTAACAGTGCATCAGATGTCAGTAGGCCCAGTTTGTTTCAGTGGAACTATTCCGCTGAATCGTTGCACGTAATCATTCATAATGGAAAGTTCATGTTCTAACTGAACTGTAGTGCTGATCTTCATTCTCCCTTGTCACAGAAGCACATTGACAAGCCTTGATCCCAATTGTGCCCACAGGGACATTTTCAGAACACGTAAAGCCTGTTGTTTGTTTTTTCCACTCTCCTTACTGCACCTGTAGCTGAATATTTCCATGGGAATGATGCCATCTTCAGGCATAACCAGCAGATAGGATGGATGAAGGGATGGGCTTTTGGAGGCTGCCATGCGCTCCTCAGAGTGCCTCCTACCCACATTTCACCCTCTGGAGAGGCTTGAGTGAAAGAGGGCGAAAAGCAGTGGGTAGATTTTTCCCCCCAGTTTATTTATTGTTTTTCCTTCTTTACTCCTGCTCAGTTAGAATAGTAGGGATGTCAGGCAGGGTAGTGGAATGTTCCTCTTGTGGAATGTGGGAAGGCAGGGAGTCCTCCAGTTGACTACACCTGCGAGAAGTGTATCATGCTGCAGCTTCTAACACTCCATCTTAAGGAGATGGAGCTGGAACTGGATGAATTCCAGATAATTTAGGAGGCTGGAGGGGTGATAGATGGGACATAGAGAGGTAGTTACACCCAAGGTGCAGGACAACACAGGAGACTGGGTGACAGTCAGGAAAAGGAAAGGGGTTAAGGAGCCAGTGCAGAATACCCCCTGTGGCTATCCCCTCAGCAACAAATGTATCACTTTGGATACTGTTGGGGGGAATGACTAAGCACAGGATAGTCACAGCAGTCGGGTCTCTGGCTCTGTGGCTCAGAAGGGAAGGGGATGAATAGGTAAGCTGTGGTGATAGGGGATTCATTAGTTAGGGAAACAGACATGAGGTTCTGTGGACGAGAATGCGATTCCCAGGTAATATGTTGCCTCCCAGGAGGGTGAACAGCCAGAGGTTGTGGTCCATGTAGGTACCACTGACATGGGTAGGACAAGTGACAAGGTTCTGCATAGAGGTTTCAAGGAGTTAGCTGCTAAGTTAAAGGGCAGGACTTCCAGAGTTGTGGTCTCGGGATTGCTACCCGTGCCGTGTGCTAGTGAGGCAAGAACGAGGAAGATTATACAGTTTAATGCATGGCTAAGGAGTTGGTGCAGGAGGGAGGGCTTCAGATTTTTGGATCATTGGGCTCTCTTCCAGGGAGATGGGATCTGTACAAAAGAGACAGTTTGCACCTGAACTAGAGGGGGACGAATATCCTAGCGGGAAGGTTTGCTAATGCTGCATGGAGAGGGGTTAAACTAGAGTTGCAAGGGGATGGGAACCACAGTACCAGAACAGAGTGTGGAGAGGTTGTGGAGACAGATGTTGTTAAGACCTCAGATAAAGTCAGGAATCAAATGGTTGTGCATGGTGCGATGAGTGTCCTAAGCTGTGTATATTTCAATGCATGACGTATCATTGGAAAGGCAGGTGAGCTCGGCATGGATCAACACGTGGAATTATGATGTTGTAGCCAATAGTGAGACTTGGTTGCAGGAGGGGAAGGACTGGCAGCTCCATATTCCGGGGTTCAGTTGTTTTAGACACAACTGAGTGGAGGGATTAAAGGAGGAGGAGGGGTGGTGTTACTAGTCAGGAGAAATGTCACAGCAGTGCTCCGTCAGGACAAACTGGAGAACTCATCTAGTGAAGCTTTATTGATGAAATTGAGGAATAAGAAAGGTATGACCACGTTAATGGGACTATATTACAGACCACCCAACTGTCCTAGAGATTTAAAGGAGCAAATTTGTAGAGAGATCGGAGACTGCTGCAAGAAGCATAAGGTTGTTATAGCAGGTGATTTTAACTTTACACATATTGTGAATATGGAGTCCCGTATTATAAAAGGACTAGATGGGATAGAGTTGTCAAATGTGTTCAGAAAATTTTCCCTAATCAATTCATAGAAGACTCGATGAGCAAAAGTGGGACTATCTCAGGAGGTCAAAGAGGGCTAGCCCAAGCCTAGTCTCAACCCATCACAGTTCCACTTCCCGACCTCGGAAAGTGACCAGCCCATCTCCTGCACAAGCCAATGCAGATCAGCTGCACAAGACTCTCTGCCGATGAGAGATCCTGGTATCGGAGTTGAGGTTGCTGCTACTATTGCAGGGAATCGGGTCAACTGCCGGCCGAATGTCCACAGCTGCAGCCGTCAGGAAGACTGCTAGGACCGTCCAGTGTTGGGAGGACTGTGACAGCAGCAGCCACTACTCCCAACCCAACTGATTCTGGTCTCACGCTGAAGGTGTAGATCTCCTGGGGAAAGAGCCAGCAAGAGTTGAATGCCTTTGTGGACTCTGGGAAGGCTGATAATTTCATGGACGTGGCGACCACCCGTCAGTTCAACATAGCTCTGCGGGAGTTGAGCCAACCCATGCCCGCAGCTGCCCTGAACAGTTGTCCTCTTAGGTCTGAGCAGATCCTGCAGCAGGCACTGGTCTTGCAAATGAGGATAGAGGAACGTGTGGAGGACATTTCTCTTGTTATCATTGACCCTCCTCACATACTCCTGATCCTCAAGCACCCTTGGTTGCCCCAGCATAACTGGAAGGAAGGGAGCATCATTGCATGGTCAAGACATTGCAAGAGGGAATATTTTCAATTCAGTGTTCTGACCCCCCCAGACTCTCCCGAGACTAGTGTTCGATGAGGAGGCAGACTTTTGCTTGGGGTAACCTGGAATCTCTGGGAGACCCAGTACTGCCTCCAAGGGCAGACAAGCCGCCTCCAGTCAAAAGGACCTTGCGATTCTCAACCCTGTCTAGTCGAAGGTGTGCTGGAACTGGAGACAGAGGGTCTGTAGTTCACGAGCAAGCCAAGAAGGCCACCAAGAAGGTGCTCGAGAATTTTGGAGCCCTAGCAGCGAAGCTTAAGGGAACCAGTCACCAGGTCCCATCTAAGGGAAAGGCTCCAAAACGTACAACTCTTGGTGCCTAGTCCCAGGAGGACAAAAACTATTCGTAACATCTCATTGCAATTGTCTGAGGATGCAGATGAGGATTTGGACTCTGTTTTGACTTAAGACTCTAGTGAACCTATGGCGAGAGACTCTGAGGTCTGCTGAACCACACCCACTACAAAAGGAGCCTCAGGAGGCATCCTTGGAGGGATGTTCAGGAGTAGTTGCAAAATACAAACCGGTCAAAACCCTTCCCATTTACCTGGAATTAGAAGAGGACTTCAGCAAGGGAAAGGCCTCGACTTCCTCCGCACCAATCCTATGATTGTGCAATAGATCTACTGCCTAGTACTTGTCCTCCACGGGGTCGATTGTACGCACTCTCAGGCCCAGAGGGAAGCACTATGGAATGGTACATAAAAGAGGCTCTTGCCATGGGATTCATTCAGCCCTCCACCTCACCAGCCAGCGGAGGCTTCTTCTTTGTGCATTGACTTTAGAGGGCTGAATCACATAGAATCATTACCCCCTTCCACTCATTAACATGAGATTCTCCAAGGGGCAAGAGTATACTCGAAGCTAGACCTGCGGAGTGCATTCAATCTGGGCCACAGAAAGGAGAGTAATGAGTGGAAGTGTCGAAGAATTTACCCTGCTTTACTGTATGTTACTGTAAATGAATTTCATTGTCAATTTACTGTAAGAGACTTTACTCTGTTAGGGAACAGAAATAAAGATGCAGACTTCAGTGTACCCTTTAATATGAGATCATGGGGAGCCATTGTTTTATGACTCCCTCAATGTCCAGTTACATCTTAAATTTATACAGTAACTTTTGGGCAATAGCCAACAGCTAAACATAGGGTCAGCGATTTCAAGAAGTACTTGTTAGGTATCAGCAAGTCCACAATTGTTCCCACGCAATATACAAAATTAGAATTGCACATCTACAGTCAGTTCGTCTATTGGCTAGACAGTCTCAGAAAAAGGCTAATACCTCATCACTGGCATGATCTATGTCTAGCTATTGTTAGCTCGCACAAGCAAGGCAGTGTCTACATCTTATCCCATCACCCTCATGACCCAAGTCTTCAGCAATATTTTGCTAGTTAAGCTTGACAACAGAACTTAATTCAAAATGTAATTTTCCTCTTAATTTTCTTCCACAGGAAGACTGCATTCAATACTCTGACAGGGCACTATGAGTACCTGGTTACGTTCTTCAGTCTTGTGAACGCTACAGCAGTTTTCCAGGCCTTTATAAACAACGTGCTCCAGGATGCTCTTCATAAATACGCCTTCGTCGACTTGGATATCCTAATTTTCTCGAAGTCCATGGAGGAGCACTTCGCTCACATCAGAAATATCTTGAAGAGGCTTCTCAATCGTGGATTTTATGTCAAGCTGGAGAAATCAGAATTTCCCATAACCACCATTTCATTTTTGGATTTTATCATCTCTAATGGCAATCTCAAGACACCATTGTGGCCCTACCAAGACACAGGCAGTCAGAGATCGGCCACAACCATCCTGTGTGAAACAAGTCCAATGATTCCTGGGATTTGACAACGTTTACAGTAAGTTTAACGGAAACTTCAGCTCAGTGGCAGCTCTGCTGACAGAACTAATTAAGAGATCCACAGGCCCTTTAGTATGGACTACCAAAGCAGAGGCTGCTTTTGCAGAGCTCAAACAGCGGTTCACAATAGAGCCCATTGTGGTTTCACCTAACTCAGACCTTCCTTTCATCGTGGAGGTGGACACCTCAGACATTGGAGTGGGTGCAGTGTTGTCTCCGTGGACAACTTTGGACAATAAACTGCGTTCTTCTCCAGGTGGCTATCCCCGGCAGAGGTGAACTATGACATCAGAAACAGGAAGCTGCTCACGGTCAAGTAGGGATTGGAGGAATGGCGTCACTGGCTTGAGTGGACCAAGAACTCTTTTATTGTAAGGACAGCCTACAAAAGCCTGGCTTATATTCAGGAGGCCAAAAGACTGAATTCCAGGCAGGCCAGGTAGTCTCTTTTCTTTAACAGTTCAATTTGTTCTGACCTATCGACTAAGGGTCAATGAATCAAAACCCAGATGTCTCTTCAGTTAGGTGAACCTGAAAGAGAGGAGCAGCTTAGCACCATTTTGCCCCAAGCCAAGGTGATAGCGCTCGTTCATTGGAGAATCAGTGCATCTCTTCCCAAGCCCCAGGCACAAGTGGAGGTTCCCAAGAACAGACCTCCGGGTCGTCTGTTCATCCCAAATTCTGTCAGGTCTAAGATACCTCAATGGGGACATGCATCTAGAATGACCGTTCACCCAGGGGTTGCCAGAACCCTCAGGTTCATTAAGAGAAGATACTTATGGCCTAGAATGGCTAAAGAGGTCGAACAATGCAGGCAGGCATGTGAGGTGTGCACCTGGAACAGGGAGACTCACACCCAACCTTAAGGGCCCCTTCATCCTCTACCTGTTCCAGACAGACCATGGGCGCACATCTCCATGGACTTTGTCACGGGTCTTCCACCTTCCAAGGGGAAGACTGTCATCCTGGTAATTGTAGATCTTTTTCAAAGGCCAGAAAATTCATTGCATTGAACAAACTACCTTCAGCGGCAGAAATGTTTGTAATTGTCCTGCATCAAGTCTTCAGGTTTCACAGATTTCTGGTGGACTTTGTGTTGGATCAGGGTCCACAATTCGCATCATGTTTTTGGAGGGCATTTTGTACATTGATTAGGGCTATAGTGAGTCTTTCCTCTGGGTTTCACCTGCAGTCTAATGGCCAGATGGAGCAGATGAACTAACATATGGAACAAGCTCTGAGATGCCTGGCCTCAGAAAGACCAGACAAGTGGTACAACCATTAAAGGTGGGCAGAGGTCGCCCACAACACTTTACAGCATTCTGGGCATCACGTTCGAATGCCAATTTGGGTATTTTCTGCCATTCTTCCCTGAATAGAAGGCCAAGGCAGAGGTTCCTGTGGCCAAAGATCTCGCTCAATGCTGCAAAAGAAAATGGACTGGTGCAAGGGAGATTTTGTTGGCCTCAATCTGGAAGACTGAAATGAAGGCTAACTGCAAGTAAAGGCAGTGACCAGTTTTGCAGCCTGGGTAACAGGTCTGGCTGTCTACTCAGGATTTGCCTCTCTGGTTGGAGTCCAGGAAATTGGCGCCCAAATTCATTGGATCCTGAAGTAAACCCAATGGCTTACATCTTGCAGCTCCCCAAGACCCTTAAGATCAATCCCACTTTCCACATTTCCAAACTAAAACCTGTAAGCACCAGTTCTTTAGCCCCACCACTATCAACCCCGCTGCCACCCAGATTTGTCAACAGGGGACAGGCTTTCACCGTGAAAAGAATTCTGGATTCACGAACTGTTCAGGGTGTTCGACAGTTCTTTGTGAACTGAGAAGGATATGGACCTGAGGAACGGTATTGGGTTCCTGAAAGAGACATCTTGGATCTGGCTGTCATCCATGACTACCATCATCGCCTCTCTGAGTAGCCAGGGCCATCAGGAGTTGGCCGTAGGGCAGGGAGTCCTGTTACGATATGCACCCAAATGCGCCAGCTTCTCGGATTTAAACATTCTGACTCTCCAGAACATGGATAGGTGGCGCGACTCTTTTAAAGACACAGGCCCACCCTGCTAATTGGCGGGCATGTTTTGGCACCAGGATTTTAATATTTAGAGAGCACCTGAACTGAGGGTGGGTAGATGTTTCCCTCTCTAACTGGAGGTCTGTGACTGGTGGAGAGCCGCAGAGATCAGTGCTGGGTCAGTTGTTGTTTATCATCTATATCAATAGTCTGGATGATAATATGGTTAACTGGATCGTCAAATTTGCAAATGATACCAAGATTGGGGGTGTAGTGGACAGTGAGGAGGACTATCAGAGCCTGCCTTGGAATTAGGACCAGCTGGAAAAATGGGCTGAAAAATGGCAGATGGAATTTAATGCAGACAAGTGTGAGGTGCTGCAGTTCAGTAGGACTAACCAGGGTAGGTCTCACACAGTGTACAGTAGGGCATTGAGGAGTGCTGTAGAACAAAGAGATCAGGGAATACAGGTCTATACTTCATTGAAAGTGGTGTCACAGGTAGACAGGGCCATAAAGAAAGCTTTTGGCACATTGGCCTTTATAAATCAAAGTATTAAGTCAAGGAGATGGGATGCTATGTTGACATTGTATAAGACAGTGAGGCCTATTTTGGAGTATTGTGTGCAGTTTTGGTCACCAACCTACAGGAAAGATGGAAATAAGGTTGAAAGAGTACAGAGAAAATTTACAAAGATGTATCCAGGTCTGGAGGACCTGAGTTATAAGGAAAGATTGAATAGGTTAGGAATTTATTCCTTAGAACTTGGAAGATTGAGGGGAGATTTGACAAAAGAATGCAAAATTATGAAGGGTATAGATAGGTTAAATACAAGGTTTTTCCAGTGAGGTAGGGTGAGACTACAACTAGAGGTCATTGTTTAAGGGTAAAAGGTAAAAGCTTAAGGGGAACATGAGGGGAAACTTCTTCGCTCAGAGGATCATGAGAGTGTGGGACGAGCTGCCAGAACAAGTGGTGCATGCGAGCTCGATTTCAACATTTGAGAGAAGTTTGGATAGGTACATGGATGGTAGGGATACGGAGGGCGATGGCCCCTATGCAGGTCAATAGGAGTAGGCAGTTTAAATGGTTTCAGCATGGACTAGATGGGCCAAAGAACCCGTTTCTGCGCTGTACTTCTCTATGACTCTAAATCCTGTGCATTAGCTTTAGATAAATTGTTTATTTACAGATAAATTCCTGTGACCAAATACCACCTCCTTTATCTCATGTGTTCCTCTTTAACACAGCAACACACCTAAAGCTAACAACAGAGTGAAATTTTGATATTTAAAGTGTGCAATTTCAAATGGAAGATGGCTTGCTGTTTGCAAGCAAAGGCTTAGAAAGATGAAGATGGCTTCAGTCCATAGTATCATTGAATAGATTAACAGGAATTCTAAATTTGAAAGATTAATATTTTGATACAGTTGACAATTATGAATTGTTGTTGGTTTGAATAGAAGTGACTGCCAGTGATAATTAAACATTCATTTACTTAGAGGAAGGAGACTTGTTCAGCAGTACCAGTTACATCACTGGCATCTGAGATTCCTGCATCCTTCACAAAAAGGAAATGTTTTCCCTGACAGAAGGTATTCCCATTGCAATACCCTAATTCTCTTGCTGAGCCTCTCTGCCTCGACAACTCTTTCTCCTCTTTTATTTAGTTTTGGGTGTGGATCCTGCCTTGCCAAGTATTTTCTGTTTTTGTTTCAGAATGCTGACATATGAATTATTTGCTTTGTGCTTGAGTGAGGTTTTGCACTTGGGAGGGAGATCTACATTTCATTCATGGTAAGTCCTCCTGGCTGTGAAAGCTGACAGCGCTCCCACAATGAAAGGATCAGTTTTCTACGTCATTGTTTGAAAGACAGCGGTTTACTGGAAAGGATACAAATGGTTTAACCAGTATAATTGTTTGATCTCAGCCTCATATCTTCATGCAAAAGTACAACATCTTCACTCGGCCCAGGCTAGAGGCACAGGTGACCCCATCATGCAAGATGACTGACTCAGTGTTTGGGAGGTCCGACTGGCAAAGATTTGGTGAGTGACTGCAGTGTTTTTTGTAAATGGTACACATTTTGCTGGTGATGGAAGGAACAAATGTTTAAGTCGATGGAAACTGTTCCTACTAACAGGTTACTTTTTCCTGTATGGTGTTGAGCTTCTTGAGTGTTCTTGGAAATTCACTCGTCCACAGAAATATTCACAGAAATATTGAAGATGTGGAAGCCTTCAGGATGTCAGAAGGTGAATCGCTCGACAGAGATACCCAATCACTTATGGCCACAGTATTTCTGTGGCTGAATCATTTGAGTTCCTGGTCAATGGTAACCTCACCAGGAGTAACAGGAAAGAATAATGTTGAGGTCCTGTGTTTTAAACATTTCATTTATAAGTCTTCTTCATCTGCTCTTCTATGAGATCACCAACTACAGCCATTTCTGTTACTGGTGAGTACAAAAGAAACAACATCATCATATTGCATGTATATTGTGCTTTTTTTTTGGCTTCAAATGGGAGATAAAGTACAAGTCTGAAGAGAAAGGATAAACATGGACTGTTACCAGCGAGACAGGAATTGGCTTTCAAGCACCAGCCAGCCTACCAGAGAAGTCAGCAATGTTGAAGGCCTCCCACAACAAGCTGCTGGCTAGATCTGTCCTCTAGCCTGGTCCTTTATGCCACCATCATCTCAGTCCTCCTTCATCTTTCTCCATCATTGGCAAGATTATGCAACTTTCCAGGTAGGGTGACAGAAAATGTTTCTTCAACAGGGGTTATGTGTCCCATGAAAATATCAGTGCACTCTATGGTTGCTCACCCAAAGCCCCAGTCTTGCGTGTATTTGGATAAAAACCAGGGTCCTCTTATCAGTAGTTACACATTTCATTGTCCCTTCAAACAGCTGGATTACAAAACAAAAGCATCACCTTGGGTGGAGTGTGGTGGGGTGTGTGACGTTTTGTCTTTGCTCCTCAGATTGCAGCCCATGATGAATTCAATGTGCTTTTATTCTGATCACACAGATCTCTGGTCCCTCGGGATTCACTGCTGTTTGGTGGGAACGTGAGGCTTGCAGAGAGGACATTTGGTAGGGTCAGGACTGAATCTCTAGCACCCTCAAATCTCGGAGCAGACAGAACCCAACATCTCCTCTTCCACAATTGATGAGCGTGTAAGGGTGATCAGCGACAGCAAAAAAACAATGCACTAAATGCTCAGCATCGAGGGGCAAAGACTCCCATTGAATTACCTTTAGCAGTGTTCCTTGATGCCACATTGGGCCAAATGGTGGACTGATATCAAGGGCACCCACTCCCACCTCACCTCTGGAATTCAGTTCTTTAGTCCATGTTTGATGAGCTCAGGGGCAGAGTGGCCCTGCTGAAACCCTAACGACACCGGTGAACAGATCATCGGAGAACAAGTGCCACTTGACAGCCCTGTAGATGATGATTTCCATCATTTTGCTGCTGATTAAGAGGAGAGTATATTTAGCCATGTGAGCATTGTCCAGCTTTTTGTGAACAGAACAAACCTAGGTAATTTTAACATTGTCGGGCGATGTGACGACTGGATCAGTTTGGCTCAAGACGTGGTTTATACTCAAGTGCAGGTCTTCAGTATTGCAGCTGGAATAGTTTCTGGATCCAGAGCCTTTGTTGTATCCAGTGCTCTCGGCTGCTTCTTGATAACTCGTGGAGTGAATAAATTGGCCGCAGACAGGCTTCTGCGGGAATCGCAGGAGGAAGCCGAGACAGATCATACACTCAACACTGGCTGTATATGACTGTGAATGCTGCAGTTTCTAGTACTGACATGCTGGGCCCCACCATTGCTGAGGATTGGGGTGTTCTTGGAGCCTCCTTTTTATTGGCTCTTTAGTTGTCTTTGTACGAGAATGTAATTTGCTGGTTGAGTAACAGGCATTATACACATGGAAGCTTTTCCCATTGGAGCCTGTGAGTACCCAATTCACAAAGTCCACTCTTCTTCTATAATGAGTGCCCTACATTACAAGAGATTGCCTGCTTAAGGAGAGGCAATTTGGGTTACATTTTGCTAGACTTATTACAGAAATCAGCAAAGTTTGTTTCCGACCATATGACTGGCATTCTTGAGATCATGGAATACTTGCTGCAAAGCAAGGTGTGATGTACCAAAGGACCCTTAGGGAAAGGTTACTGTGGAACTCTAGCCCCTCCAAACCTCCTTGACATGCATTGAACAAAAGAACACATCCTTTCCAGAGGTTGATAGATCCTGATTAGTCAGGGCATGAAGTGATACGAGGAGAAGGCAGGAGATTGGGGCTGAGAGGAAAAAATTGGATCAGCCATGATGAAATGGTGGAGCAGACTTGATGGGCCAAATGGCCAAATTCTTATTGTCTTTCCAGATTATATTTTTTTCAGAAGTCTCATTGTACTACTATATGTCCAACCATAAATTTAATTACATCTATAAATGTAAAAATGTTGCATATCCTTGCATGAACAGAGAGTCACAACTTGGAAACAGGCCCTTTGGCTGACTGTCTGTGCCAATCATTATCCACCCATATGCACTTTTTCTGAACTAATCCCATTATCTCTTCTCCCCACCTTCTCACTAACTCCAAAGATATAGTAGCCAATTAATTTACCAATCTGTACACCTTTGAGATGTGGGAGCAAAATGCAGCACCCAGAAGAAACCCAAATTTTATGAGAAAGAAGAGATTTTAATTTTAGGAACAACAAATAGATGTGAACTCCTTGCAAGTTTGCACCTTCAGTGCCTCAATTCATTCTGCCACAAGAATGCATCTCCATTTTAGGTACTTAATCGTAATCTGTCTCCAGCATCCAGATGAAGTTCCAAAACAGATTGGCCACAGGGAATTTATATGAATGCAGGATGAAGATGTCTCTTCCTCAGAGACAATTATCACGCTGCTGCTATTAGCGTTTCCCTGACCACGTATACGTAAGGACAAATACATGCAACAACCAACTCTAAAATAAAGTTCAAATTGAATGATTTGTAAAGTCTAAATGGCCTGGAGCAGGAGCTGTTAGACTACAAATGGAGACTGTCGAAACTGTGGATTTAGATTCTCACTGAAGTGTGATATATTTTTATTCAACCCTAAAACTGATACATTATTAAAAAGGCTAGCAGAAACATTTTCTTCATTACAAGTTGTACACACTCTTGTAACCATTTCAGTGCCCTTTAATAATCCTGCAAACACATCAGCTGTACACTTATGCTCTAGGCTATTGCGAGGCACTTACTCATTTTGTTACCTTTTCACATACATGCTTTCCTGCCTAGTGCTGGAAGGTTGCGGGCCAAGATATTTGTTTATTGCTGCTGATACTGAACACTTGTGTAAATATTGGCTAATGTTTGTACTGAAGAAAATAGATCCATTTGAGTGGGGCTGAGCGCAAAGACTGACCAATATCAGACACCGAGTCACATACTTAGTACCAGCAACTAAATACGTATTTCACCCCCGTGCCTCCCTCTCAACTACAGGTCAGTTCAGCACACTGCAGAAAAAAGTTTATTTTTGCTTCTGGTGCAACAAGTACAGAACCACATAAAACACTGAACACTGTGAGGACCATTATCAGATGTCCAATAAGGAATTCTGAAGAACGGACGGAGGAGAGTAGTGGTGGAGGGGAATTGGTTGGGTCTGGTGTCCAGAGGGAAACAGAGAGCTTTGGTGCGATTCTGGTGGGGGATGGAGGTGTATAGGGACTAGACATCCATAGTGAAACCCTCTCGCTGCTCCTCCCCTGTGATCGCTGCAGCCCTTTTAAATCTACTCCTCATCTTTTTTTCTCCAGTCCTGCTGAACAGTGTAGGCCTGAAGCGTCGACTGTTTACTCTTTTCCATAGGTGCTGCCTGGCCTGCTGAGTTCCTCCAGCTTTTTGTGTGTGTTGCTTGGATTTCCAGAATCTGTAGGTTTTCTCTTGCTTGTGATAGGAATTCTGAAGAAACGTCTTTACCCAAACATTAGAGTGTGGAACACTCTCACAGGGAGTCATTTAAGAGAATAAAATTGATGTAGAAGAGGAGAGATTTGGCACTATTTGATTAAAATGAAGAAAGATTGAAAGATCCTATGGAATATATATCGCATATACTGGTTGGGCTGAATGGCCTGTTCTGCTCAATATCTGCCACATACTGTCAGACTGCAGTCCAGCATCAAAGAGGTACTGCTAAGTTATCAAGCTCCAAGAAATTAATGAGCAGCCCTGTAAGAACAATTGGTACTGAAGTCAGGCCCCTACAGTTAGTTATGGGAACATAAATGGTTATAAGGTTGTCAATGTGACTCAACAGTTAACACACACCTCTCTGACTCAGGTTGTGGATTTAAACATCTCTCTGTTGTTTTGAGCACAAAATCTAAGCTCATATTTCTGTGCACTATCAGGTGTATTATTACTTGAAAGAGATGTTAAATGGAGGCCCTTTGCTTTTAAGGTGGATGTGAAAGATCCCATGGTGGAAAGCTGGGTAGTTATCCCTGCTCTACCAGACAATAGGCTTCAATCCATATCTGATCATTATCACATTGCTGATTGGGAGAACATACAATTATCACATTGGTCTACAATGTTCTTTACAATGTGGAAGCTGCTATATACATTAGCTATATGTGAGCATCCTAAGTATGGAATGTCGAGGAGTCTGTCTTCCTGGATTGGGACAATTCTACACCCTGCAATTCCATCCAGTATATGACAAACACCCAGGTTTAGAACTCAGCCATACAAGAACAGAATAGATTACAGCGAGATTCCAGGAGTGAATGATTAGTTAATTGAATTCATCATAGGTGGAGCTTTGGAGTATTAACATTCATGGAAATGCCCCGGAACTTGAGAATCAGTGGTCACGGTAAGAGAACAGCTAGGCTTTTTCATATCCCGTTACCATCATCCTTGAATAAAATCACCTTCTTTCCATTGTAATCAAATACCCAAGAGATGCATTGGAAGACCCAAGC
This sequence comes from Hemitrygon akajei, assembly GCF_048418815.1. Taxonomy (NCBI): domain Eukaryota; kingdom Metazoa; phylum Chordata; class Chondrichthyes; order Myliobatiformes; family Dasyatidae; genus Hemitrygon; species Hemitrygon akajei. The sequence continues at coordinate 18,937,068 of NC_133141.1, read as the reverse complement.
TGCCTTGTTAATAGCAATGCTAAATCAAATCCCTTGCCAAGAGTCACGGAACTGGTCAAAAACCAGTGTGGAACTGCATTATATCACTTTATACAACAAAAACAAACATAAAAAACAGGACTGGTACAGGGTTGCATTCAATGTAGTGCATGACGCTTTGCTTTGTATTGGATGTTAGGCTTTAAAGGCAAAGTCGTCACAGCAGCCACATAGCAATAATACAGATCATATGGCAAAAACACCATAAGGCGTAGGAGCAGAATTCAGTCATTCCATCAAAGCTGATATATTATCCCTCTCAACCTCATTCTCCTACCTTCTCTCAGTAAACATTTATTCCCTGACTAATCAAGCACCTAGCAACCTCTGTTTTAAATATACCTAAAGTCTTGGCCTCCACATCTGCCTGAGGCAATGAATTCCACAGATTCACCACCCTCTACTAAAGAAATTACTCCTTATCTCTGTTATGAATGAACATCCCTTTATTCTAAGTTGATGCTCTCTGGTCCTAGACTCCCCGGCTATGGGAAAAATCCTCTCCACATCCGCCCTACCTAAGCCCTTCAATGTTTGATAGGTTTCAATAAGATCATCCCCTCATTCTTCGAAACTCCAGTGAGTACAGACCAACTCAACCTGCAAGTTAACCTTCAGGGAATTCTGCATGAGGACTCCGTGTCCCTTCGCACCTCAGATTTTTGAATTTTCTCCCTGTTTAAAAAATAGTCTACACCTTTATTCCTTCTACTAAAGTGCATGACCATACACTTTCCAACACTGTATTCCACTTCTTTACCCATTCTCCTAATTCTGAGTCCTTCTATGGACCCCTGCTTTCTCAACACTACATGCCAGTCTTCATATCATCCACAATCTTGTCCACAAAGGCATCAATTTTTTTTTAAATTTTTTTATTAGTTTTTCAAAACATTTTACAAAATTAAAAACCCCAAATCCCAGTGGGGAGCATTAATACAGTGCAAGATTAAGCATACAATAACAATATGCTACAAACGAAGAGAATTTAACAAAAAAGCACCTAAATTAAAGACAAGTGAGCTTTGTGTCCTCCCCAATCCCCACAACACAAGAAAAAAACAACTCCAAACCAACCACCACACAGTATAAAGAGTATAAGTCCGGACAGTCAAACTCCCAGATTGTGAATACACTTAGTAACAGAGGATAATAATGCCTACTACCAGGGAAAAAAAGGAGCTGAAAGCAAGGGACCGAAAAGAAGAAAAAAACAGAAAAAATAACCCTAGTCAAGAGGAAGGTTATGAAAGTACTCGATAAAAGGTCCCCAGACCTTATGGAACTTTAGATCCGAATTAAGAACTGAATAATGAATTTTTTCGAGGTCCAAGCAGGCCATAATGTCGTTAAGCCATTGCGCATGGGTGGGCGGGGCAACATCTCCCCATCTGAGGAGGATCAAGCGTCACGCCAGGAGAGAGGCAAAAGATAGTATTCGGCATTTGGTCGGACCCAGACATAAATCTGTCTCGCCCCAAAAACCGAACAGAGCAATTAAGGGGTTAGGTTCTAGGTGCTGATACAGAATACCTGATAATGTAGTGAAGACATCTTTCCAGAATTTCTCCAAGCTAGGACAGAACCAGTACATGTGGATGAGAGAGGCCACGCCCCTCTTGCATTTATCACAGAGCGGACTAATGCCAGGGTAGAATCGAGATAGTTTAGATTTAGACATATGGGCTCTATGAACAATTTTAAACTGTAAGAGGCAATGGCGAGCACAAAGGGAGGTTGAGTTAACCGATTTGAGAACTGAGTCCCAGCTCTCCTCGGATAAGGAGATATTTAAATCCTGCTCCCAGGCCATTTTAATTTTATCCACAGGGGCCCGTCGTAAGGCTGCTAGTTTATCTCGGATAATTGAAATTAAACCTTTACCTAGTGGATTAATGGAAAGAAATAGGTCCATAGCATTTTTCGCAGGCATTTCAGGAAAGTTAGGAATTAAAGGAGCAGTAAAGTGTCGGATTTGGAGATATCTGAAAAAGTGAGCGTTAGGCAGGTTGAACTTAACGGAGAGCTGCTGAAAAGAAGCGAAGCGATTATCAATGAAGAGATCTTCAAAATGTCTAATGCCCTTCCTGTACCAAACATGGAATGCTGAATCGTACGTAGTAGGTAAAAAAAGGTGATTATGTGCGACAGGGCTAGAAACGGAAAACCCCTGGAAACCATAGCATTTCCTGAACTGAGCCCATATACGCAAAGTGTGTCTAACCAGAGGATTAGCTATTGATCTGGGCAGACTGCTAGGGAGTGCACAGCCAAGAAGTGCAGATATAGATAATTCTTTAGTGGAGCTCAACTCCATTGCCACCCAGTTAGGGCACTCGGGTTGACCGTGGAAGAAAGACCAGAAGGCAGCACAACGTATATTAGCTGCCCAGTAATATAAGCGAAAGTTAGGTAAAGCCATGCCACCCTCTTTTTTAGATTTTTGGAGGTGGATTTTATTAATTCTAGAGCGCTTATTCTGCCACAGATATGACAAAATAATAGAGTCTAAGGAGTCAAAAAAAGATTTAGGAATAAAAATTGGGATAGATTGAAATAAGTATAAAAATTTGGGGAGAACATGCATTTTAACAACATTAATACGACCTACCAAGGACATAGATAGAGGTGACCGTTGTACCAGACTCTGTCTTATAGCATATGAAAGATTGACAAAGTTTTCACGAAAGAGATCTTTAAACTTCCTTGTGACTGTAATTCCAAGATAAGTAAATTGATTATGGACTACTTTAAAAGGGAGATCACAAAATATTAGTTCTTGTGCTTCTTTATTAATTGGGAAAAGTTCACTCTTATGTAAGTTGAGTTTATAGCCAGAGATCTGGCTAAACTGGTCAAGAAATGAAAACATTAGAGGTAAGGATGTAGACGGATTTGAGAGAAAGAGTAATAAGTCATCAGCATAGAGAGAAACTTTATGCTCAACACCCCCTCTCCAAATCCCGGTCAATTCAGGACAATTTCGAAATGCTATCGCCAGAGGTTCTATAGCCAAATCAAAGAGAAAGGGACTTAAGGGGCATCCCTGACGGGTGCCACGTTTGAGATTAAATACTTGGGATTTCTGAAAATTAGTTAGAACAGAAGCAGTAGGATACAGGTACAGCAATTGGATCCAAGAGATGAAACTTTGGCCGAGGTCAAATTTTTCTAAGACTGCAAAAAGGTAGTTCCACTCTATACGGTCAAATGCTTTCTCCACATCAAGGGAGATAACACATTCAGGAGTCCCAGTTGGAACTGAGTATAAAATATTAAATAGACGCCGAATGTTAAAAAAAGGGAGACGGTTTTTAATAAAGCCTGTTTGGTCATCAGAGATAATGGAGGGAATAGCGGTTTCTAATCTATGAGCCAACACTTTAGCTAAGATCTTTACATCAACATTGAGCAGAGAGATCGGCCTGTACGAGGAACACTCTGTTGGGTCTTTGCCCTTTTTTAAAAGAAGAATAATAGATGCCTCATTAAAAGAGGGTGGCAATTTGCCGTAATTAAACGAGTCAGATAATACTGAAAGTAACTGAGGAGAAAGAAGTGAGGAGAATGATTTATAAAATTCCACAGGGAACCCATCAGGTCCAGGAGATTTAAAGGCATCAATTTTGTCATCCAAATCATTGATGTATAACATGAAAGGAAACGGTCCCAACACTGACCCTTGCAGAACATCATTCATCAATGGCAGCCAACTGGAAAATTTATTCCCTTTATTCCCACTCTTTGCCTCCTGCCAATCAGCCAATGCTTTATCCATGCTAGTATCTTTCCTGTAATGCCATAGGTTCTTATCTTGTTAAGTAGCGCATGTGTGGCACCTTGTCAAAGGCCTTCTGAAAATCCAGGTAAACAACATCCACTGACTCGCCTTTGTCTATGCTGCCTGTTATTTCCTCAAAGATTTCCAACAGATTTGTCAGGCAAGATTTCCACTTGAGGAAATCATGCTGACTTTGACCTACTTTATCATGTGCCTCCAAGTATCCCAAAACCTCACCCTTAATAATGCATTCCAATGTCTTTCCTACCACTGGAGTCAGGCTAGCCGGCCCAGAATTTCCTTTCTTCTGCCTCCCTCCCTTCTTAAAGAGTGGAGTGATTCTTGAAAAATCATTACTAATGCCTCCTCAATTCCCTCTCTTGGGATCCAGCACCAACCTGATTTTCCCAATCCACCAGCATATAGAAACCCTCCATGATTATCGTAACATTGCCTTTTCTATCTCCCGTTGTAATTTATATCCCACATCCTGGCTACTGTTTGGAGACCTGTATGTAACACCCATCAGGGTCTTTTTACCCTTGTAGCTTCTTAACTCTACCCACAAGGATTCTACACCTTTCGATCCTATGTCACCTCTTTCTAAGGATTTTTTGACCAGCAGAGCCATGACACCCCCTCTGCCTACCTGCTTGTCCTTTTGATACAATGTGTATCCTTGGATGTTAAGCTCCCAACTATGATCTTCTTTCAGCCACAACTCAAAGATTCCCACATCATACCTACCAATCTTGAACTGCGTTACAAGATCATCTACCTTATTCTGTATACTGTGTGCATTCAAATATAACACCTTCTGTCCTGCGTTCATCATCCTTTTAGCAATTTTGCCCAATCATCTGCCTGTCCTCCAAAAACAATTAATTTGTCATTTACTTGGAGAGCAGAATTCTTAACTGCCGGCTTGTTGTCTATTGCTCATTTGAGATATTAAAATATTGAAATTTACCTTAAGGAGCATTGATCCACCGCACTTGATGCTGTGACAGTTCTGGGTTTTATACCTGACATCTGAATGTGTGGCTTTTTTTTTTAAATCCAGCTCCATGGAATGGACTGTTCTGTTCCATTTTGAGTGTGACAGAGAAGCAAGTATATTGATCTACCACATATTTCATATCTTGATTTAGCAGAGTCTAATTAGCAGTGATAAGAAATGAGAAAGTGATCTGCAGCAATTCATCACCCACTCTCCATCAACCCCATCTTCATGGCCTGATTCCTCCCTTCATCCTTTATCTGCTGCTTGCATCTTGATCTTTCTACTTCCTAAGTAGGAATAACATGGAGAGATGTGGACATTGTGTAGGCAGAAGGGATTAGTTTAGTTGGCCATTTGATTACTAATTTATTTGGGTTGGCACAGCATTGTGGGCTGAATGGCCTGTTCCTGTGCTGTACTGTCCGATGATCTATGTTTAATGTTTTCCAAATGTGCCTACTCTTTGAACTTATATTAAAATATTGATATTTTTCTTCTGGTGTTTTTATCTTCCTTAAAAATCCAGATTACTATCACTTCATCCTGAATATATTTATTTGCTTTTCTGTTTTTCAAGTTTGGTTCATCTTTCTGTTCAGCCCCATACTCACTTCAGAGTAAAATTCATTCATTGAAATTTCATTTTTTTTGTCACATCCATTACTTTATTGTTCAATCAAGCAGCTAGTTTGCATCGGATAAATCATCTAAACAATTTTCTATTTCATCTTCAAACTTTATTTTTATTTTAAGGTTGACAACATTGGGAAGATGGGACCTGAAGACATCCTCCATCACTCCACAGTACTCTTCTGGAGTTTTATCCATGTTTCTGTTTCCCTTTAATCTTAAATTCCTTTTCTTGACTCCATTTGCCTTTCCAAGTCAATTTAAAATGTGAGCTCACATTTATAATACACCCTTCATGTCTTCAGGACGTCCCAAGGAAATTCATAGCCAATGAGTTATGTCTGATTGTGATCAGGGTTTTATGTCAAAATAGAGCAACCAGGACTGAAAAGGAGTGAAAAAGACATGAGGTGACAGCAGCTTGCTTTATTTGTGGATGACTGACTAGATCTGTGAAGAAAAATAACTCATTTGCAATCCGCTGTCTGTGAATCAGTTATATTCTTACCCATGCATTTTTTGCTTCAGAAGCTTAGCAAATGACATGACCTCTGGGGCCAGGTATCCTTGCTGTGGACACATGCGTAATTACATAAACTGTCTTAAATACTAACATCTAAAAAATCTGCCAAGCATATTAGAAAAAAGAAAGACTGTGAGAATGAAAAATAAACAGGAATAACCTAAAAGAATCCAATTAATGAATGAAGGGTATCAATTAATATTTCACCTTCCAGGATTCCTGCAAATTGCTTCCCCCTCTATGATTTATTAATGTTTCTGGAGAACAGAATCCTTGTGATTAAAGCCTTTGTTTAGATTCTTAATGATTTTGCAAAGTAGTGAGACTTGAAGTTGCTCATTTCTTAAAATTTCTAGTTGCTTTTTTCAATAAATTGCAGTGAGATCTGTAATAATACTGGGCGAGGAGGGTGAGACTGATTTGTGTCTGAAGTCATTTGGGGTTAAGGTAACATGGAAGCAGCAATTGCATTTAGGCTGCTGCTTACTTGACATTTGCATGTGAGACAAAATTAAGGGAATCATGAATATGAATGAAATGGAGGTGTCCCACACCCATCTCTGTTTCCTGAAAACTGTTAAATAATTAAACACTGCCTCTTTTCAAATAAGGGGGTTTCAGCAAAACAAGTAAAGTATGAAATATGAAAACATCTTCATTATTGGACAATATCAAAACTTCAAAGATTGTGAAGTGGAAGCCTAGGAGCATTTGCTTGACGAATAAACTATTGCCTCTATTTTACTGCTCCTATAAATAATGTATTTGCATTAGAGATCTGACTATAAACACAATGCTGCCAGCATAGCTGGTGGCATGAATTCCCCATCAGGAGAAATACAGACTCTCTGCACTTCTCGAGGTGCTGTGTTTTTGTTGACAAGGACAGAGGCTCAATGCCACTTCCCCAACATCACGTCAGATGAAATTGTTATGGCTCTGAAGGAGGCCACTCAGACCATCAAGTTCATGTCAGCTTCCAATAGAGCAATCCTGTCCACTGCTCTTTACCTTGGACCATGCAAATTACTCTCTCTAAAGAGTTTGTTCAGATCCCTTCAAAAGCCCTGATTGATTCAGGGCTTAACAGAGTCAGTGAGTACCAGATCACTAACACTCTCTGCATTGAAGCATTTTTTCTCACATTCCTCACTCCCCTTATATTGTTTGCTTAAAACTGGAATTGGAATTAGAACTGGTTTATTATTGTCACATATACCGAGATACAGCGAGCAGCTTGTCTTGTATACTGTTCATACAGATCAAATCATTCCACAGTGCATTGAGATCATAACATGGTAGGTTGTGAGGCCAAGGGTCCATCTTATTGCACTAGGGGACAATAATGGTGGGATAGATCAGCCTGGTGATACGGCTTTCAGATTTTTGTATCTTCTGCCCGATGGAAGAAGGGAGAAGAGAAGACGTTCAGGGTGGGAGGAGGCTTTTGATTATGCTGGCTGACAGTGAGAAGTTTAGATCGCATCCATAGAGGGAGGCTGGTTTCCTGTGATGTGCTGAGCTGTGTGCACAACTCTCTGCAGTTCCTTGCAGTCATGTGCAGGGCAGATGCCGTACCAAAGAGTTCAGATAGGACGCTTCCTATGGTGCTCCGCCAAAGATTGGTGAGGATCGACAGGGACATGCCAAATCTTTTTAGCTCCCTGAGGAAGTAGAGGCATCGGTGAGCTTATACCCTGGTCCTTGAATCATCCACTAATGGGAAGTGTTTTACTCTATCTGACCACAGCATGATTTTAAATCTCGTCTTAAGAAAAAAGAATTTACATATATTGCCCCTTTCATGACCACAGGATATTCCAAAGTGCTTTATACTCAGTACGGTAATTTTGCAATGTGGACAATAATTAGGTTTTAAAATACTTGTACCTTTCATGAATGTTCTCTTACATAACAGCTTCTGGAAACAAAACAGAATACGTTTGCTATCCAGATACATCTCCACTTGGAATAGCAATGACTCTGCCCAAGTTTGCAAGAAATTGCAGAGTTGTGACTACAGCTTCCTCTACAATGAAAATCACCATTGACGTCCATTGACCTCAGGAAAGCAGCTAACATAATCAAAGACTTCTCCGGCCCTCATCCTTCACCCTCCCATTGGGAAGAAGATACAAATGTTTGAAAATATGTACCACCAGACTCAAAAGCAGTTTCCATCCAGCTGTTACAAGATTACTGAATTGCCCCCTTGTATGATAAAGATGAATTCCTGATCTCTTAATCTACTTGATTGAGGTCCTTGCACCTTATTCTCTACACTTTCTCTGTAACTACAGTATAACATTATATTCTGCATTCTGTCATTTCTTTTCCATTTGTACTTCCTCGATATACTTATTGTTGGAATGACCTGCTTGCAAAAGCTTTTCACTGTACCTTGGTACATTTGGCAATAATAAACCAATTGCCAAGTACTTTCTGGTGCTTTGTTTGATGATAAGCACTTCATTTCATTTTAAATATCCAGAATAATTCATACAAACAAGTAATTCATGCAAAAAGCACATTCTTACATCCAAAATATAGTGCCATCTCATTCTTCTTCGAGGATTGTCACCTTGTCATGGTGGAAAGGTTTGTGAGTGCCTAAGACCCAGAAAGCAATGCCGTCTGGAGTTTAGCCACCTGGCCCTTTTTATTTCTGGTAGGGTCACCCATGGTGGTAAGGTCAAGGGGTAAGTTCCAGATAAGGACATATCACAGTGGCAGTGAAGGTGAGGAAGGCTGTAGAAGTGAAGTGACCCTGATCCCAATCTGTCAAAGGTTGCATCAATGCAACAGACTTCCCACGTTAAACAAAGTCACGCACAGTGTTCTCCATTGAGGGAATCCACCCCAACATCCCAGATTATGTGGATCCCAGATCGGCCTCTACAGCCACCTGAGGACCCACCAATAGCCAACCCCTTAGGAGAACATCACACTTGACTCCAGTGATCGCACTATAACAATCTTATTTCATAAGCAAAGGAAGTTCGAGTGGATGGTGTTACACAGAACCCTTCTCTTACTGGTCTTTCTGTTGGTCATACTTTGCTTGAATGCATGCTCTGTAGCATTTAATGCTGCACCGACCTAAAGCACTCATTCGTGTATAGTTCCTCTGGCAGCCAGCAGGTTCGGGGTAGCCATACTGGAAAGTCAACAACATTTCCTCCACAATCTCCATCAACACAGGTGCACCACAAGGCTGCGTGCTTAGCCCCCTGCTCTATTAGCTTTACGTGTATGACTGTCTGGCTAAGCACAGCCCCAATGCCATATTCAGGTTTGCTGATGACAGCACTGTCGTAGATTGAATCAAAGGTGGGGATGAATCAGTATACAGGAGGGAGATTGAAAATCTGGCTGAGTGGTGCCATAACAACAACCTCTCACTCAATATCAGCAAGACCATGGAGCCGATTATTGACTTCAGGAGAAGGAAACCAAAGGTCCATGAGCCAGTCTTTATCTGAGGATCAGAGGTGGAGAGGATCAGCAACTTCAAAGTTCCTTGGTGTTATGATTTCAGAGGACCCTGTCTGGGCCCAGCATGTAAATGCAATTATGAAGAAAGCAAAGCAGCGCTTCTACTTCCTTTGGAATTTGCAGAGATACAGAACAACATCTAAATCTTTTAAAAAACCTTCTATAGATGTGTGTGGAGAGTATGTTGACTGGCTGCATCACAGGCTGGTATGGAAACACCAATGCCATTCAGTGGAAAATCCTGTATAAAGCAGTGGCTAGAGCCCAGTCTGTCACGAGTAAAGCACTTCCCACCATTGAGCGCATCAACATGAAATACTGTCACAGGAAAGCAGCATCCATTATCAGGGACCCGACCACCAAGGACATGCTCCCTTCTCACTGCTGCCATCAGGAAGAAGGAACAAGAGATTCAGGACTCGCACCACCAGGTCCAAGAACAGTTATTACCCCTCAACCATCAGGTTCTTGAACCAGAAGGGATAACTTACACTCAGCTTCAATTGCCCCATCACTGAAATGTTCCCACAGTCAAGGACTCTTTATCTCGTTTTCACAACATTTATTGCTTATTTATTTATTATTAATATTTCTTCATTTTATACTTGCACAGTTTGTTTCCTTCTGCATTCTGGTTGAACACCCTAGTTGGGTGGTCTTTCATTGCTTCTGTTATGGTTACTATTCTATAGATATATTGAGTATGCCCACAAGGGAATGGACCTCAGGGTTGAATATAATGACTTATATGTACTTTGAAAATAACTTTCCTTTGAACTTTGAACTTTATTGATGGTATTTCTGTTATATCAATATGATTGGCCTTTGTGGGGAAGGTGGCTTTGGCAGGTTCGAATGTCTCCTCTAAACACTGGCGCACTCTCCTGGTGACCATCGTGGATGATCATATCCTCAGTAGGTTTGTGTTGCAACAGTTACCAAAGGTCAACAGCCCAGTAAGTGGCACCAACAGGACCCATTTACACCAACATAAGAAATGAATGCAAGTATTAATATCTTTTAGTGAAGACTTAATTCTCTCAAAATATGCATGTTACGTCAGAGATAATGTCACAGTAAGGAGAATGTTAAGAGTAGCTTTCCTGGTTATATGGGAGAGAGGGAATATTCTAACTTATCTTTGCGGACACGACAATTTATTACATTTTTTTCAGTTTTCAGATATTACATCTTGCCTTTCACAACCTTTCAATAGGAGGAAATTAAAGTTAATTGACGGCAAATTATCAGCTCTCTTGAGTTCTATTTTACAAGGTCTCTCCAGTGGACTAGTTACGTCACTCTTAATTATCTAATGAATACAGTATTTCACCTCCCAGCTCAAATTAGCATAGAAAATAAAGACTGTTTATTACCATAATTAATCTGTATTACTCCAAAATTCCAAATACCAAAGCCTTTCCTATTCATAGTTATTTCCCAAGTCATTTGGTCAGAATAAAAGGTTCTTTGTCCTACAATATCTCTATATTGCAGTGCCTCATTCATTTTTGAAAGTAACCTTGAAAACATATTTTTGAACTATGAGTCAGTCTTTTAATCCATTCCAGTCTATGAACATCTAAACCACATTTGTGGTTAATTCTGCCCAGTCTAATGTCTCTTGGTAATTTCAAACCCTCTTCAACAGCTGTGCCACATCTATAGATCTTTAAGTCCCTTTCCATGTCTCTTCACTGTCGAGAATGAGTCTGACGAGGAGCCATAGGCAGAAATTATTTCGGTAAATTTTAAATTGGAATTATCCCTCTTAACACAAAAATGCTCACCACCTGTCCCATTCTCCACTTCATACACTGGCATTTGTTCTTCCAGTACTGGATGAGGAAAGTTGGTTTTATCTGGGGTTTTTTCTGTATAATCTGAAAGTTTGGCAAACTGAGATCGCCATTGGAATTTAGCAGAAACATTTTGTGGTTGAGTTTTGTCCTTCTAGCACTTGACCTGAGGGTGTCAACAGTCCTGGCAGGAGTCCTGGCTCATTTCAAGGGCATCTGGCATCAACAGACAACAGGCAGGATACAAGTGCCCTCAGGACAGCCTGCCAGTCTGTGCTGCCACGGTACTGAGCAACCTGACTGGACTCCAACGGCCATGCAGAATTGATAAAACAGGTACAGTGCAATGCCATTTCTGAGCCAAGCAATTGCCACCAGTCAGTATTACACAACCGCAAACTACTAAAGGACAGAAACACCCTCTACTGTTGGTGCACAACAGGCAAAAAATTTAATACTGAAAGCTGGGGATAATTGTAGTATTCAATCCAACTAACCACTGATTTCTGCATAATATCCGAGTTGATACAAGGCAGTCATTTTGCGGATCACTATTATTACATTAAAAGGCCTAAAGGAACTTTGAAATACTGACTTGTAACATTTCAGCATAACAGATGCAGAGATTGCATGTCCAAGATACAGCTAAGCCTTTAACAAATCAGCCTTTGCAGATTGCTATAACCAGTCAATCGAGGGTAAGCCGTGCCAGGTCCTTCAGCTGTTTCGTTGTTCTGTATTTCATTGACCTGTATGGACTCAACGATGTGACCACGATGCTTTTTTCACAGTGTGTCAGTGGCTCCCATGCACTTCCTCTGTATTACAGGAGCCTTTTCTTTGAAAGTGGTGTGCAGTGATACACTGGGACTGCTGTGCTATGCTCCACATTGCTCATCCACAGAGCCAGGGTTGACAGGTGAAGTTTTGCACATCCATTGTGAGAAGTCACTCAGGTCGATTTTGCTCCCAACGGCTGTGGATAATCTGCAGAAGGGCTGAGAAATGCAATCACGTGCCAGATCATGAACTTAAGTGATGATGTGTAAGAACCTTCCCAAATTTACCTCTGGATCATTTTCACATGTGTATCTCATGCAAAAGTCTGTGCATTTAAGAGGTGTCATCTGTGATCTTCTTCACACTTATACAAACAGTCACAAGTAATTTCAAGTCCACATCTTCCTCCTCAGTTGGTGAATAAGTACGGCCCAGGTCAGCTCTGCCCATATGTCACTTTTAATTTAAAACTTAGTTTCTTATATTTTCGCATTTTGGCTCATCAAATCTATGCTGACTCTTAGAGCATTTCACACACACACAAAATTTATTGCCCAGTAACCTACTCTCCCCACGTTCCCAACAACTTCCCCCCAGGTTCTACCACTTGCCAAGACTCTGAGCAATTTACAACAGCCAATTAACCATCTTTGGGATGTGGGAAGAAACTGGAGCACTCAGGAAGACACGGAGAACCTGTAAACTCCACATGGACAACATCAGAGCTCTGGAATGAACCTGGATCACTGGAGCTGTGTACTAATTGCCACCCTATTCCCAAAATTGAGGAAACAACACCAATTACATCACTCATTCACCATCTATGTTATCAGTTCACACTTATCATTGGGCACATTTCAGAATTTCATGCCTATCTAATTGGCCAGTTATTTCATCACTCCATTACATAGAACTGCGACACAATAAACAACCTGCTCTTTTGAAAGATGATCCTGCCCTTATGGTGAAGCTGCTCCCACAAAGCTATTAAGTAGGCTGTTCCTGGCTTTTCACCCAGTGAGGGCCTCCGTCGGTCATAGTTGACCATGGATGTTGCGTCCTAACTGTTTGGATACGCAAGACTGGGCAGTACGATATGGAGAGCAAGCTGTTGCCTATGTAACAAGCTCCCCCTCTCCATGCATCTGATGAACCCAAAGGAACGGCAGAGTACGGTACCAGCAGCGTCACAGGAGTTGCCAGTCAGCATTGAACTCAATGGAGGACTACCTTAGCGTAGGTGCATTTGCCCTCAGGTTTTCTCCCGAAGCCTTCCTCATGAGTGGCTATAGCCGCAAGGCAGCAGAAGTTTGAGATCAGAGTTTTCCTTCTCCAAGGTAAGCTGCTAACCATGGCTGACGAGCCCCATAAACTCCTTCATCCAGTGACAGAGAGGGTAATATATCCTGGATATATATCCAGGTCACGATATTTGAGAGAGAACATGTGATGAAATGTTACCCCCGTATGCCCACAAGGTTCAGGAAGACAATCCACCACTGACTCCTTGAAGGCAAGTACATTGTTACATAAAAATATTTTCTGCTGCCAGAGCCCAACAATGCAACTTTGTTAGGACAAAGCACACAAGAAATAATGGAAACTTCCTGATGGGAATGCATTGTGCATAAAGCACATGATGAGAAAGCACATGGCTTACTAGCTATTTGTACTAGCCCTGAAATTGTGGCAACTATTGTACATCCACGCAAGATAGATGTAACATGCTTTTCACTAAACATTGCCTTATTATAGAACGCAGTTAGCCACTGAAATGAGCCCCACAATGAACAACATATGTAACCATGAGATCTGTCTTGAGAAACAAAGTGTGACACTGATGCCTACATAAATTAGGTTAAAGGCAGAACAAAACAGAAATTGCTTTTACACATACCTGGGGAAAAAAAAATTTTGTTTTCATGTCCTTTTAACATTTCCGGTGGGTGCCAGACCACATAATGCTATCAGCCTTCACTATCCAGATTTTTATTGAGGACAAAATCATAGATCTGGCTCATTGAATTTGTCATGCAGAAGTCTGACCACAGATTTTAAAGATCCCACATTTCCATGGGTCTGTAATACCGTATAGCATGTTAGTTACTCTGAGCAGTGCCACCAACTTTGTGTGCCATTGGCTGCACCCCTCTAAACGAAGAGCATAGAATCCTTGAGGGGAATCTGGCCATCAGGAAGCTGACCTGATTAGCCCCTTTTCCACCCACTTTTACTCTAAGTTTTAAGTCTATTATAATGCAATCACTCAGGATGGAGTATGATGTTCTTACTTACTCAATTAGCTTTGGGCCCTTAGCTCCCAGTGGAGCATAGGCCATCAGTGATCTCCTGTCTCCATTGTCCTCTGAAGTCAATGGTATGGTTGGAATTCATCAACGCTTCTGCAATCCACTGCATCCACTGTACGGGGGATTGGCCTGTACAGCTGTGTGATGTTCTCCTGTGCGTGACTTTGTTTAATGCTGATACACGGGCAGTCAGCACACAGTCTTTGACAAATTGGGGTCAGGGTCCAGTGGCATGGAGTCCAAAATGAATGGGGACCCATCACTGCTGCAGCCTTCTTCTGCCTTCACTACCATTGTGGCATATCATCGTCTCCTTCCAACTCCACTATTGAGGTCTTGGTTTGATCACTCTTTATCTGGAACATCCCTCTTGACCTTCCTGCCATGGGTGACCCTACCAGGAGCTAAGCTCCAGACAGTGTCATTCTTGGAATATCAGGGACTCACAAACCTCTCCACCATGACAAGGTGACGATCCTTGAAGTCCATGAAGAGCAATATTAAGATATATATAATGAACAGGATGTAAAATTGGTATCCTGCCCCCATCCTGTGGGTCTCCAGCCAGGTTAGTTAGGTTAAAATTGTCTGCCTTGTGTGGAATACGTTTAATGTCTAACTGGAACGTGGATACAATTTACTTGTAGCAGGATATTGCAAGGTGCTTATTTCATAGGACTTGTAGAAATTTGTTTCTCTAGATTTCTCTCATCCTCTCTAGATGCCATTTGTCTCAGCTGATGCACAGTATACATCCAAGGCTCAGCCTTCAAGAGCAAATCTTGACTGGGTATGCCTGCAGACCTCCAGCTGGTGCAGGATATCAGAGAGCTGTCCTGTCCTGCCCATGCCTAATATCTGCTTCCAGCAAAGCAGTAGGCAGCTGAAAGGTGCTTTGAATTGAATTGACTTTATTACTTAAATCCTTCATATACACGTGGAGTAAAAATCTTTATATTACGTCTCCGTCTAAATATGCAATGCGCGATTTATAGTAATTTATAATAAATAGTATGTACAACAGGATAGTCACTATAACATAGAAATACAGTTGTGTCTGTATGAATTAATCAGTCTGATGGCCTGATGGAAGAAGCTGTCCCAGAGCCTGTTGGACCTGGCGTTTATGCTGTGGTACCATTTCCCAGATGGCAGCAGCTGGAATAGATTGTGGTTGGGGTGACTCCGGTCCCCAGTGATCCTTCGGGCCCTTTTTACACACCTGTCTCTGTAAATGTCTGAATAGTGGGAAGTTCACATCTACAGATGTGCTGGGCTGTCCGCACCACTCTCTGCAGAGTCCTGCGATTGAGGGAAGTACAGTTCCCATACCAGGCAGTGATGCAGCCAGTGAGGATGCTCTTAATCATACCCCTATAGAAAGTTCTTAGAATTTGGAGGGCCATATCAAACTTCTTCAACCGTCTGAGGTGAAAGAGATGCTGTTGTGCCTTTTTCACCACACAGCTGGTGTGTACAGACCACGTGAGATCCTCGGTGATGTTTGTGCCAAGGAACTTAAAGCTGTTCACTCTCTCAACCCCAGAGATCCATTGATGTCTATAGGAGTTAGCCTAACTCCATTCCTCCTGTAGTCCACAATCAGCTCCTTTGTTTTCACGACATTGAGGGAGAGGTTGTTTTTTTGGCACCACTGTGTCAGAGAGATGACTTCTTCTCTGTAGGCTGCCTCATTATTATTTGAGATTAGGCCAATCAGTGTAGTATCGTCAGCAAATTTAATTAGCAGATTGGAGCTGTGGGTGGCGACAAAGTCATGGGTATACAGGGAGTAAAGGAGGGGGCTTAGTACACAGCCCTGAGGGGTACCTGTGTTGAGGATCAGAGGGGCAGAGGTGAGGGAGCCCACTCTTACCACCTGCTGGCAATCTGACAGGAAGTCCAGGGTCCAGCTATACAAGACAGGCCGAGGTCTCTGAGCCTCTTGTTGAGCCTGGATGGAAATGGCTGGCTGTAGTGGTTACATGCTGAGCTGAAGGCACTGTAACTAACTCAAATGTACTTGGGTCAAGAATAACACGGAATGTCCAAAAGTCTAAAGCTTTCTCTGTTCCTCCACTACAATGTAGTTAAATCCAAAATTTAATCAAACAACTATCATCTTTCCTCTGCTCACCCCAAATCTTGTGTCAAACTGATAATCCTATTTTCTACACCTCCACATATATCCAATCTGAATAAGACTGTCCACTTGTGCTTAATTATACTGCAGCACTACACTGAGAGAGACTAAATACTACAGCACCAGTAGAGAGGACCAAGAAGGTATGGTCAAGGGAGGTGGAGGAGCGCTTACAGGACTGCTTTGAGCCAGTGGACTGGACAATATTCAGGGATTCATCTTTAAGTCTGAATGAATTCATCACAGTTGTCACCGATTTCATCAAAACCTGTGTGGCTGAGTGTGTGCCTTCAAGAACATACCGGTCATACCTAAACCAAAAGCCGTAGACGAACCAGGAGATTCATGTTTTGCTAGATCTGTGGCATTCAAGACCGGTGATCCAGAAGTACACAAGAAGTCCAGGTACGACCTATGGAGGGCTATTTTAAGGGCAAGAAAGTAATTCTGATTGAGGTTAGAGACAGAATTGGATGCACATCAGCTCTGGGAGGGTTTGCAGGCCATTACTCCCTACAAAGTGAAAGCTAACATCATGAATAGCAGTGATGCTTCACTCCCAGATGAGTTCAACACCTTTTATGCACGCTTTAAAAGGGAGAATAAAACTACACCTGTGCACGTCCCTGCAGCATCTGGTGACCCCATGATCTCTGTCTCAGAGGCCGACATCAGAACATCTTACATGAGGGTGAACCCTCGCAAGGTGTCAGGCCCTAATGGTGTAATGGTGAGATCTGAAAGCCTGTGCCAACCAAGTGGCAGGAGTGTTCAAGGACATTTTCAATCTCTCACTGCTGCAGTCAGAGGTTCCAACCTGCTTCAAAAAGATGATAATCATACCAGTGCCCAAGAAAAGCAGGGAGAGCTGCCTCAATGACTATCACTCAGTGGCACTCACAACTGCTGTGATGAAATGTTTGAGTGATTGGTCACAGCTAGAATCAACTCCTGCCTAAGCAAGAACCTGGACCCACTGCAACAGGTAAACAGCGGATGCAATCTTACCAGCTCTCCACTTGGCCTTGGATCACCTGGACAATAGAAATACCTATGTCAGGCTGCTGTTTAATGATTACAGCTCAGCATTCAACACAAGCATACTCTTAGCTCTAATCACCAACCTCCAACATCAAGGCCTCTGTACCTCCCTCTGCAACTGGATCCTCAGCTTCCTCACCAGGAGACTACAGTCAGTGCAGATCAGAAATAACATCTCTTCCTCAGGGATGTGTGCTTAGCCCGCTGCTCTACTCTACAACACAACTATTGTTGGCAGAATTACAGATGGTGATGAGGAGACATAGAGGAGCAACATCAATGATCTGGTTGAGTGATGTCACAGCAACAACTTTGGAACCAACATCAGTAAGACCAAGGAATCGATTGCAGACTTCAGGAAGGGGAAGTTGAGGGAACACATACCAGTCCTCATTGAGAGATCAGTAGTGAAAAGGGTGAATAGTTTCAAATTCCTGTGTGTCAACATCTCAGAGGATCTATCCTGGGCCCAACATATTGATGCAATTACAAATGAGGCATGACAGTGGCTATATTTCATTAAGAATTTGAGGAGAATTAAATATGGCACCAAAGACACTCAAAATTTCTACAGATGTAGAGCATTCTAACTGGTTGCATCACTGTCTTGTATGGATTGGCCACTGCACAGGATCTGAAAAAGCTGCAGAAAGTTGTGAACTCAGCCAGCTCCACCACGGGCACCAGCCTCCCCAGCACCCAGAACATCTTCAAAACGTGATGATTCAAAAAGGTGGTATCCATCATTAAAGACCTCCATCACCCAGGACATGTCCTCTTCTCATTGCTGACATCAAAGAGGAGGTACAAGAGCCTGAAGCTACACACACAATGTTTTAGGAACAGCTAATTCCCCTCCGTCATCATATTTCTGAATGGACAATGAACCCATGAACACTGCCTCACTATTTTCTTCACTTTTTCACTACTTATTGAAATTAATTTTCTTTTTTTACACATATACATACATCTTATTGTAATTTACAGATTGTATTATATGACCATAAGAAAATAAGACATAGGAGCAGAATCAAGCCATTTGGCTCATCAAGCTTGCTCCACCGTTTCATCACGGCTGATCCATTTCCCTCTCAACCCCATTCTCCTGCCTTTCACACCCTGACTGATCAATAATCCATCAGACTCCATCTTAAATACACCCATGGCCACGAATTCCACCAATTCACCACTCTCTGGTTAAAGAAATTCATCCTCATCTCCATTCTAAATGGACGTCCCCCTATTCTGAGACTGTGTCCTCTTGTCCTAGACTTCTCCACCATAGGAAACATCCTCTCTATATCCACTCTATCCAGATATTTCAACATCATATAGGTTTCAATGAGATCCCCCATCATTCTTCTAAACTTCAGTAAGTACAGGCCCAGAGCCATCAATTGCTCCTCATATGATAAGCCTTTCATTCCTGGAATCATTCTTGTGAACCTCCTCTGAACCCTCTCCAATGTCAGCACATCCTTTCTTAAATAAAGGGTCCAAAACTGCTCACAATACTCCAAGAAAGGACTCACCAGTGCCTTATAAAGCCAAAGCCCTACATCCTTGCTTTTATATTCGAGTCCTCTTCCTGCAGTCCCAGAGTCAACTCTTACAACCACCATGGAGGAGGCCCCAGAAACTGAGGTTATTTCACAGCCACAAGTCTCACCTGCCAGGCAATGTGATCCCCCTTGTCAGGAAAGACGTTACCCCCAATGGTAAGAAATCCTCCACAGCGATTAAATCTTTAGGCCTGAATGGGATGATTTAAAAATTTACTATGCAGTGGATGTTGATATAGTATATGGTATATTGTGTATATAAGATGACTAGAGAGCAATGCATTAAATATTTGAGCTGAGATGTATTCTATACTGAGTTGTTTCTAGCTAAGCAGGGAGGAGTGTAATGTATTTAATATTTCAGTAATATTTGAGTAATATTGTCAATATATTGTCTGAAATCAGAGGTGGAGGAGTGTGCCTCATGATCAACTCTTCTTGGTGCACAAATATATCAGTGCTGTCCCAATTCTGCTCACCAGACCTGGAAGCTCCAGCAGTCCTTTTTACCTACCATAGGAGTTCTCTGGGGTCATTTTGGTAGCAGTTTACATTCCACCTCAGGCCACAAAGACTAACTGTACATTCCCAAGCCAAAAGCCATGGATGAACCAGGAGGTATGTCACCTGCTGAAGGCTAGACCTGTGGCATTCAAGTCCGGCGACCCAGGCCTGTACCAGAAAACCAGGTATGATTTGCCGAGGGCTAGTTCAAGGGTGAAGAGACAATTTCAAACAAGGTTGGAGGTGACATCGGATGCATGGCAACTCTGGCAGGGTTGCAAGACATTACTTCCCACAAAGTTAAACCCAATAGTATGAATGGCAGTGATGCTTCACTGCCAGATGAACTCAACGCCTTCTATGCCCACTTTGTAAGGGAGAATATAACTACAGCTGTGAAGATCCCTGCTGCACCTGATGACCCTGTGATCTCTGTCTCAGAGGCTGATGTTAGGCTGTTTTTAAAGAGAGTGAACACTCGCAGGGTGGAAGGTCCTGATGGAGTACCTGGTAAGGGTCTGAAAACCTGTGCCAACCAACTAGTGGGAGTATTCAAGGACATTTTCAACCTCTCACTGCTATGGGCAGAAGTTCCCACTTGCTTCAAAAAGACAACAATTATACCAGCGCCTAAGAAAAAATGTGGGCTGCCTTAATGACTATCACCTAGTAGCACTCACATTTACAGTGATGAAATGCTTTGAGAGGTTGGTCATGACTAGACTGAACTCCTGCCTCAGCAAGGACTTGGACCCATTGTAATTTGCCTATTGCCACAATAGATCAATGGCAGACATAATCCCAATGGCTCTCCACGTGGCTTTAGACCACCTAGACAACACAAACACCTACATCAGGATGCTGTTCATTGACTATACCTCAGCATTTAATACCATCATTCCCACAATCCTGACTGAGAAGTTGCAGAACCTGGGCCTCTGTACCTCCCTCTGCAATTGGATCCTCGACTTCCTAAACAGAAGACCACAATCTGTGCAGATTGGTGATAACATCTCCTCCTCATTGGCGATCAACACTGGTGCACCTCAGGGGTGTGTGCTTAGCCCACTGCTCTACACTCTATACACACATGACTGTGTGGCTAGGCATAGCTCAAATACCATCTATAAATTTGCTGATGGTGCACCCATTGTTGGTGGAATCTCAGATGGAGACAAGAGGGAAAACATGAGCGAGATATGCCAACTAGTGGAGTGGTGCCTCAGCAACAACCTGGCACTCAACGTCAGTAAGACGACAGAGCTGATTGTGGACTTCAGGAAGGGTAAGATGAAGGAACACATACCAATCCTTATAGAGGGATCAGAAGTGGAGAGAGTGACCAGTTTCAAGTCCCTGGGTGTCAAGATCTCTGAGGATCTAACCTGGTCCCAACATATCAATGTAGTTATAAAGAAGGCAAGACAGCGGCTATACTTTATTAGGAGTTTGACGAGATTTGGCATGTCAACAAATACACTCAAAAACTTCTATAGTTGTGCCGTTGAGGGCATTCTGACAGGCTGCATCACTGTCTGGTATGGAGGGGCTACTGCACAGGACCGAAAGAAGCTGCAGAGAGAATTGTAAATTTAGTCGGTTCCATCTTGGGTTCTAGCCTACCCAGGACATCTTTAGGGAGCGGTGTCTCAGAAAGACAGCATCCATTATTAAGGACCTCCAGCACCCAGGGCATGCCCTTTTCTCACTGTTACCATCAGGTAGGAGGTACAGAAGCCTGAAGGCACACACTCAGCGATTCAGGAACAGCTTTTTCCTCTCTGCCATCCGATTCCTAAATGGACAGTGAATCTTTGGACACTACCTCACTTTTTTTTAATATACAGTATTTCTGTTTTTGCACAATTTTAATCTATTCAATATATGCATACCGTAATTGATTTACTTATTTATTATTATTTTAAAATTTTATTTTATTTATTTTTTTCTCTCACTCTCTGCTAGATTATGTATTGCATTGAACTGCTGCTGCTAAGTTAACAAATTTCACATCACATGCTGGTGACAATAAACCTGATTCTGATTAAGCATTCTTTATTTGTTTATGCAAATCATTATGGGTTATATGCAAGAAGTATGTGAATGGCATACATATGGCATTGTATGCGTACACCTCACTAAAGAACAAGCTAAGTTGACACATTATCCCGGCTCCTGTGTTTTTCTTTTGATTAGTTTCCAGAATTACAAAGCATAACAGTAAGAGGGAGAGGGGCAGGAGGGATTGGTGTGGAGCACAAACCCCAGCATGGACAAAATGGGATGACTGGTCTATTTCTGTTGCATAAATACAATGTCATTTCCTTTTGGATGTTACTTGACCTTATCTGAACTTGCTTTTCAATTCATTTATCAGATTTGAAAATAACTGGCAAATCCAGCATTTATTACCATTTCTAATTTCCCTTTGTAATGAGAAGGTGTTTGGAAATGCTGCTGGGCAAGGATTTCCAGGAGTCACACTCTGTGACAAATAAGTAACGGTGATGCACGTCAAGGTCAGAATAGTATGCAGCTTAGAGAAAAGAAAATTTGCAGGTTCTGGTTTTCCTTGCGCAAAGTTACACTTGTCCCCCTTGGAGGAAGAGGCTGAGGGTTTGGAAAGAGCCAGTAGTGTAGCCCGGGCAAGTAAACCTTCTTTCCCCGCCCCGCTCCCCCCTAATGATTATTGGTTCTGTTAAGCCCTGAGACCTCACCTGGAATATCATGTACAGATCTGGTCTCTCCACTTGTGACTGAGGGAGTGAAATGGACATTTACTTGATTGATTCCTGGGATGGCCTTGAAGTGTGAAAGCAGGAAGATGTGGAGGTTCCCTGCCGTTTCTATGGAGGGGACAGCTCCGAGGGATATAATTAAATATGCATTAATTTTGGTTTATTGAAGTGCTGAAAGTTTTTTTAAGTTTCTTAATATTTTAATATTTAATATTTGATTTGTAATATTTTCCAAAACAGCAAGTTTCTGGCTAACTTGCTGGGGTGGAGTGGAGTCATGATGAGCGTGGTCTGCTTCAAAACGATGCCAGTGCTTCTTCACCTACTTTGCAGTCAGGCCTTGCTTTGACCCCATGCATGTACCTCATTATAGCATGCGAGACCTTGCCCCTCAAACAGAACCTCACCTTAAAGAATAGAGCAGCTTGCTCCCATAAGCTCATACTGAAGTGAACCACTTGGTAAAAGGGATGATGAATCTTTAAAGTTGGGAATGGGAGCATCAGTGCTTTCCCACTGGCTGTGAATTCTGTCCCATTGTTTTGGTCTCAAACGTGTATAATTTGAAGGAGCTACTTCAAAGGCATTATTCAACACTTCAGCAAAAGACAAATAACCTTCCATATTTTTTTGTTCAGTTGCTGTGTTAACTATGTAACCCTTTGAGCTGAAATCTAAAATGAGTCCCACAGGATTCTGAGTACAAGAGCAAAGACTTCTTGCTCCAATTATACAGAGCGTTGGTGAGACTGCACCGAAAATATTACATACATGGTGTCCCTACCTAAGGAAGGATATCATTGTGATAGAGGGAAGTTTGTCAGATTAATTCTTGGTTTGTGGTGAATGATGGGGAGTCATTCTACAAGGAGAAGGTGCCTATACTCTTGACATTTAAAGAATTTGAAGGTGGTCACATTTCAAGGTCCAAAAATACTGATGGACTTGGTGGCCTAGATGCAGAGTTGATGTTGCCTCTTACCGGTGTATCCTGACCCAGGAGCCACAGTCTCAGAGGAGGGGAAGAAACGTCTTCACCCAAAGGGTGGTAAATCCGTGGATTCTCTACCCAAGAGGACTGTGGATGATCAGTCACTGAGTTCATTCAAAACAAGAATTAATGGCTTTCGAAGTTCAAAGTACATTTATCATCAAAGTATGTATGCAGTATAAAACCCTGAGATTTGTCTTCCCACAGACAGCCATGAAACAAAGAAACACCATGGAACCCGTTCAAAGGAACCATCAAACACCCAACCTGCAAAAAACAAATCGCGCAAACGGCAAAAAACAAGCAAAAAAAGCCACGCAGAATATAAAACATCAAACCACAGAGTCCTTGAAACAGTCTAGGAATGTTCAGTTCAGTTCAATTTAGCACTGTGTCAGGATGTAAAAGGAAAATAAGGGATATGGGGACAGTACAGAAAAATGGTGTTGAAATAAAAGACCAGCCATGATCTTAGTGAATAGCAGAGCAGGCAGAAGAGACTAAACTGCCTTTTCCTTCTTCTGTTTCTAAAGTTCTTATCCCGAGATTCATTTTTTTAATTTATCACATGTACATCGAAGCCTACAGTGTAATGCATTGTTTGCGTTAATGACCATCATACGGGTGTGATGGGGGGGGGAGGTGGGGGTAAGTCCATAAGTTCTGCCACACATTCTGGCACCAACACAGCATGCCCACAATGTTCAGCAGAACAACACAAGCGACAACAAGAACAGCAAAAGGAGCCTCTTTCCTCCCTCCCACTCAAGATTCCTAGATGACATCGAGCTGTGACCTCGGTTGATTTTTTTAGTTGTTTTATTTTTAACTGTTTCTTTTAGATTCAGAAGGATGATTTTGGGGACAGAGAGGGAGTTAGGAGTCAGCTCACGGAATAGGGACAGGGTTGTGAGGGAATTAAAGGTCAGACCGGAGACTAAGTCTCCGTTCCATGTTTGAAGACCAGAGATGCAGATTTACGACATCCTTGGTCAGACATTGGATGTCGCATGCCGGACCGGCAGAGAGTGGACGAGGGATTGCCCCCAACCTCCGTCAGAGGTCAGCGAGTTGTCAGCGGGTTCCGGAGTCAGAGTTCAGTGTGGGCATTCCAAAGACGCCCTGAGTTCATGAATCGGTGAGACCAGAGTTCAAGGCCTACTGCTCAGTGATCGATGCTGAGGATCGAGGCCCAAGGGCTGGATCAAAAGACCAGAAGTTGAGACCCGCTGGCCAAAGCCGAGTCTGCAAATCTCTGCAAGTCCACTGGGGAGGTCGACACCTGGTGCCTGCAGGCCCAAGTCCGTGTCCACTGGAGGCAGTGGCTTGTCCTGGGGTTAGAGATTGTGTATGTGCGTGGGTGGGACGGAGGAACGGGGCTTAATGGTGCTATTGGTCTTGTGTTCTGTATTGTTCTGCTGAGCATTGTGGGTATGCTATGTAGGCACTGAAATGTGTGGTGACACTTGTGGGCTGCCCCCAGTGTACCATTGGATGTATTGATTGTTAAGGGAAGCAACACATTTCATGGTATGTTTTGATGTATGTGTGACAAATACACTTTAATCTTGAATCCACCCATCGCTCTCACACACAGGTTGCCTCTGGGCCACCAGCCTCCAGAGGACTTGCAGATTCGCACACGTTGGGTCACTGATGTCTGAGCTCATATCAGAGCCTGAGTAAAGACCGTCTTGCCTTTCTGTAATAGCCTAATTCACCTCAGGAGACACAGTGGCATATCTGGTAGAGACACTGCCTCACAGTACCAGAGATTTGGGTTCGATCTTGACTTCCATGTGGAGCTTGCATACTCTGGCTCTCACTGTGTGTGTTTCCCCCTGGTGCCCCAGTTTTGTCCCACATCTCAAATATGTGTGAGTTGGTGGGTTAGTTGGCTGCTATAACTCATCCCTAGTTTGTAGATGTACTGGTGAATTGATGGGAGTCTGAGAAGAATAAAATGGGATCAATGTGAATGGGTGGCTGAAAGTCAGCAAGGATTCAAAGGGCTGAATGGCCTGATTGTGTGCTATATCACTTTATGACTGATACGGCAATTTCCTGTGTATCTGGACCATGGTGATCTCTTGCGTGTGTGGATACGGTGACCACCAGTGTGTGTGGACACAGTGATTGTGTGTGAACACAGCAATCTCCTGTGTATGGACACAATGATCACCAGTGAGTGTGGAAGGGACGATTTCCTGTGATTGTGGACACGGTGATCTCTTGTGTGTGTCCGTGCTGTATCACACTATATTTACTGAAATGATCGGCTCTACATTATCACATTGTTTGTGGGAGCTTGCTGTGAACAAATTGGCTGTCACATTTCCTGGATTACTGCACTTCAAATGTACAGTATTTAGCAGTAACATGCTTTGGAATAGCCTGAAAAGGATGTGGAAAGCACTATAGAGATGCAAGTATTTTATAAAACCTCGCCAGTGTCTTCATTCTGTGAAATAACAATGCAGCAAATGAGAAGCTGGTCGTATGAATAGAGCTCAATGTGTTTTCTGCAACTATTATGTTGTGAAGCCAGATGGAAAATCTATAAGGTTTGACCTGGTAAACACTGCTCCAGATAGGGATCAGGTTGTTAACCATAGTCAGTAAAAAGCGATAGAAATTACCACTTGTTTGAGAAAATCCTTCAATTAATTTGGCCTGCACCTGAAGTAAATGGAAGTTTTACTTAATGCAACAACATAATTTAAGCACTTTGTTACTGCTCACAGTTTACTTCGGTATAAATATATTTTTCATCATAAATCCTGTACTATGTGTTGAGAATATACTGTGTGTTTTTCCACCAATCCTGGAGACAGGTGGGCATCCTGTAAGAATGCATAGGGTGAATCCTTCGGTGCGACCTGCTCCCAAAAGTGGATTTCCAAGCTGCAGGTCCATTTGATGGATGTCACTCTCCTTCACTTATGGATGCTTTGGAAAAATTGGATTAGACTATGCAAACTGTAATTTTCTGCTGATCACAAATGGAGTTGGGAGAGAGCTTGTGTCGTTGATTAATGATTTTGCTTTATGCAATATAACTTCTGAATAAATGACCAAGCACAGAGTACAAATATAAAACTTTGTCTTGCTCATCATATACTCCTTCATTATACAGAATTCCTGTAACAGTTTAGCCCTGACTCAAGCATAAATCATTTTAAGTTAATAATTTTCATTGCACAGCACAAAAGAATCCGTCAATCTGCTGCCTAATTTTATCTAAAGGCAGGGAATTGCAGAGCAAGTCTTATCTTTTCTACATTAATAGTGTAGTAAAAGACTGCATTTTTATGAATGGCTTTTTGTCACAGCAAAGCCTTTATGGTGTTAAATCATTTTGACTGGCTAAAGAGACTTAAACAAAAGAGAAGGAAAGAGGTTAAGAGGCCAAGTAAAATTGGCTATTTCTATGCAGAGCAGTGGAAATCCCATTCGGAACGTGACGCCTGGTTTTGCATGTATTAGATTATACCTGGATATAAAGGCCTGCTCTTTGTGCTGATAAGGAAAATGAACTGTGCACTTCCCAGAAGATTCTGTTTACAGAGCCCAGGACCAAGGATTATAAGTGCAAGGTGCTCACTTAGCATATCAACTATCTGCAAGCCACGTATGCTAAAGTGTACCTTTTTCCTTCATTTCACTAGCAGTCGTTTGAGCCGGACTCTGTGTCCATGAAATGCACAAGAAGCAGCCAAGGTTCAAAAATGATAGTTCAACTTGACGCATCTCTCCAATCTTCCTGCAGCACCTTCTCAACAGATGGTGCTTTTTCGTTCACATGGGATTTGGGCATCTTATTGTCCATCTTTAACTGCCCTCGAGCAGGTGATGGAGGTGAGCTGACTTAAACCACCGCAGTCCTACAGTGCTGCCCAGGACAGTACAATGCAGCAGCCACTGCGATTGCACATGAGGCTGGCTGAACCACTTCAGATGATAATTAAGAGTGCACTGTACTGCATGGTAAACCACACGCTTCTATGGCCACTATGCAGCCTCTGCTCCTTCGTGAACGTGGTGCTGCACGACTCTAAATGCAATATAAATGTCAGGAGTGGGCCACCCTCACGAACTGCACATCGGCCTCGTCACCCGCCTCCTGCGGAAGAGTCTATGGGCACCACACTGGCCCCACCTGTCACCTCAGAACTCATAGAACTGCAGTACAAGCCAGCCACCTTCGATCCTGACGGACCGGCTCGGCTTCTGCAGCTTTTAACCTCCAATGCCGCCGAAGGGGACGAATTAAAAGGCACGGGGTGTCACTGCGGAGTGCCTCTGCCGTGCCGGGATGCTGTAATGCTGGGCTCGCGGCACTGGAGGGCGATGTGAACCCGCAGCGCGGTCCGCGCGCGCCGCCCAGTGGCCAACAGTCCGCCATTAAAGCGAGCTGCTAAAGTTGTCTTGAATAAACTGCTGGGAATGCCCTGCAGACCTCTCAGCACCTGGGATCGGAAGCAATAGAGTCCAGGCTCTTCAGTCAACGAATAGCTGAAGGTTCCTGCATGGGTTGTGGTTACACTGCCCTCTCCCCCTCAGGTCAACATGAAAGAGAAGCATGTTCTGGATATCAAGCAACAAAGGAGAAATATAAGGAGCAGTTTGAAAACAATGTTTCTGATTCAATTTCAGAGTCTAGACATCACTGACAAGGCCAGCATTTACTGCTAATCCCTAACTGTTCCAGGAAATGGTAGCGAGCCCCTGCTGTGAAGGGAGTTCTGAGACTGGTGGTAATAAAGGAATAACAGTGTATTTCCCAGTCAGGATGAGGTGTGACTTGGATGGGCGAACCAAAAGGGGTGGTGTTCCCAAGTACCTTCCTGCTTATTGCTGGGATGTTATTCAGCTCTATTGCCCTCTACTGGAGCAAAAGTTGTGAGACTCCACTATAAACCCACCTGGACAAAAAAAGACACATACATTCGGATGCTGTTCATAGCCTTCAGTTCAGCATTCAACACAATCATCCCTCAGAAACTGATTGGAAAGCTGAGCCTACTGGGCCTGAACACCTCCCTCTGCAACTGGATTCTAGAATTCCCGACTGGGAGACCTCAGTCAGTCCGGATTGGGAGCAGCATCTCCAACACCATCACACTGAGCACGGGAGCCCCCCAGAGCTGTGTGCTCAGTCCACTGCTGTTCACTCTGCTGACCCATGACTGTGCTGCAACACACAGCTTGAACCACATCATCAAGTTCGCCAATGAGACGACCGTGGTGGGTCTCATCAGCAAGAACAACGAGTCAGCTTACAGAGAGGAGGTGTAGCAGTTAACAGACTGGTGCAGAGCCAACAACCTGTCTCTTAATGTGAACAAAACAGAGGAGATGGTTGTTGACTTCAGGAGGGCACGGAGCGACCACTCCCCGCTGAACATCGACGGCTCCTCGGTAGAGATTGTAAAGAGCACCAAATTTCTTGGTGTTCACCTGACGGAGAATCTCACCTGGTCCCTCAACACCAGCTCCATAGCAAAGAAAGCCCAGCAGCGTCTCTACTTTCTGCGAAGGCTGAGGAAAGTCCATCTCCCACCCCCCACCCTCATCACATTCTACAGGGGTTGTATTGAGAGCATCCTGAGCAGCTGCATCACTGCCTGTTCGAAAATTGCACCATCTCGGATCGCAAGACCCTGCTGCGGTTAGTGAGGTCAGCTGAGAAGATCATCGGGGTCTCTCTTCCCGCCATCACGGACATTTACACTACACGCTGCATCCACAAAGGATACAGCATTATGAAGGACCCCATGTACCCCTCATACAATCTCTTCTCCCTCCTGCCGTCTGGGAAAAGGCTCCAAAGCATTCAGGCTCTCATGACCAGACTATATAACAGTTTCTTCCCCCAAGCTGTCAGAATCCTCAATACCCAGAGCCTGGACTGACACCTCGCCCTACTGTCCTGTTTATTATTTATTGTAATGCCTGCACTGTTTTTGTGCACTTTATGCAGTCCAGTGTAGGTCTGTAGTTGAGTGTAGCTTTCTCTGTGTTGTTTTTTTTTATTACGTAGTTCAGTCTATTTTTTTGTACTGTGTCATATAACACCATGGTCCTGAAAAATGTTGTCTCATTTTTACTGTGCACTGTACCAGCAGTTATGGTCGAAATGACAATAAAAGTGACTTGACTTGACTTGATAAACCAGGGTCCTGCTCAGCTAAGGGAAGTAGTGTGGTAGCTCATTCTTAGGACACTCTGTAATTTAGCCTTTATCAGGGATGAAAGTAATGTAAATATCTTACTGGTCTGATCATATTGCTAACATTGCCAATTTAACCCCGTTGTATCAGTGGCATTGGCAACCTTTTTACTGGTACATTACGCCAGCTCACTCTCACCTTTCACTTTGGCACATTTCCTATTCACTGATTTGTCCCTTTTGAGAAACTGTTTCCACTGGTAATGGAGCCAAGGAATATGTCACAGAATCACTGCGGTTATACAGGCCTCTCAGCCCATCTTGTTTGTGCTAGCTTGTATAAGAAATGGCCATCAGCCCAACCAGCTTCCCCTCCATGGACTCTGTCTATACTTCTCGCTGCCTCAGTAAAGCAGCCAGCATAATCAAAGACCCCCCACCCACCCCGGGCATTCTCTCTTCTCCCCTCACCCATCGGGTGGAAAATACAGAAGCCTAAGAGCACGTACTACCAGGCTCAAGGTCAGTTTCTACCCTGCTGTTGTAAGACGATACGATGCCCCCTTGACCTCACAACCTACCTCATTATGACCTTGCACCTTCTTGTTTATCTACGTAGCACTTTCTCATAGCTATCACACTATTACACTTATTCTGTTCACTTTATAGCTCTGTACCTATTACACTTTATCTGTTACTGTTTTACCTTGTTCTACCTCAATGCACTGTGCAATGATTTGATCTGTATGAACCATATCTAAGCTTTTCACTGTATCTCAGCAAATGTGATAATAATAAACAAATTCCATTTCCAATTCACTGATGCCAACAGTGACACCTTTCCATTCTCATCCCATTTGCCCACTGAGGCCCAAATCCTTTCCAAGACAAATGCTTGTCCGAATGCCTTTTAAATATTGTATCTGTCACTACCACTTCCTCTGGCAGTTCCTTTCAGATACCTCCATACCTCTGTGTGAATAACTTATCCCTCAGATCTCCTGTAAATATCTCCCCTCTCAACTCAAATCTTTGCTTCTCCACACCAATCCTGTTCTGGACTCTCAGAAAAGATTATGCCCCTCATGATTTCATGAACTTCAGTAAGGTCACTCCTCAGTCCTCTACATTATGAATATAAAGCCAATCTATCCAATCACTCATCATAACTACAGCCCTCCACTCCAAGCATCGTCCTCCTTGCAGTATGGTGACCAGAACTGTATACACTATTCCAAGTGCGGCCTGACAACTGCAATATGACATATACTCAGTGCCTCAGCCTATGAGAGCAAGCATGCCAAATGCCTTCTGCATTGCCCTATCCACCTAGATCACCATTTTCAGGGAGCTATGGACTTACACCCAAAGATCCCTTTGTAATCACCACATCGGAGTCCGTAACACCATTAGTTACAGGAGTAGAATTAGGCCATTTGGCCCATCAAATCTGCTCTGCCACTTCATCATGGCTGATCCATTTTTCCTCTCAGTCCCAATCTCCTGCCTTCTCCCCATATCCCTTCATGCCCTGACTAATCAAGAATTACTTAACCTCTGCCTTAAATATTCCCAATGACTTAGCCTCCACAGCCGCCTGTGGCAACAAATTCCACAGATTTACTGCAATTTGCTCTATATGTCCTGTTAGTATTTGAAATCACAAAACATATTGCCCCACACTTGTTGGGATTGAATTCTATCTGCCACCACTCCACCCTTCTGTATCCTTTGACAACCGTCTTCACTGTCCACAACCTGCCAATTTTTGGGTCATCTGCAAACTTACTAATCAGCCACCTACAGTTTCATTCAAGTTATTTACAGTACATATATGACAAACAAGAAAAGTGCCTGTACTGATACCTATAGTACTCTGCCAGTTACAAATTTCCAGCTAGCAAATCATGACCACAACTCTCTGACTTCTACCACCAAGCCAATGTTTTATCCAGTTTGCAACATAACTTGGATCCGATGTACTCTAACCATCTGGATCAGCTTATTCCACAGGACTTTATCATAAACCTTGGTATGGTCCATGCAAGCCATGTCTACTGGCTTGCATTCATCAACTTTCTTAGTCACTTATCTAAAAAGCTCAATCAAATTTATGAGACATGATCTCCTCTGCACAAAACCATGTTGAATTGCCCTAAAACCTGTCCTTTTGAATGTTTCCTATAATTTCCCTGTTGGGCTCTCTAGCCTGTAATTAGAGGGCTTATTGTTGAATAATGGAACAACGTTAGCTATCCTCCAGATATCTGTACCTCATCTATGGCTAATGAAGATGTAAACCTCCAGAAATCAAGCAATCTCTACACTTGCTTCCCATAGCATCCTGAAAGACACATTCAATCATTCTCCGCAACTTCTGCCATCTCCAAAGGGGTCCTGCCACCAAACATATCTTTACCTCCCTCTCCCTCCACTCTCCACTTTCCACAGAGATCACTCCTGCCACGTTTCCCTTGTCCCCTCCCCTCTAATCTCCCTCCTGGCACTTATCCCTGAAAGCAGCCTAAGTGTTACACCTGCCCATTTACCTCCTCCCTCACCTCCATTCAGGGCCCCAAACAGTCCTTCCAGGTGGGGGATCACTTCACCTATGAAGCTGTTGGGGTTGTCTATTGCATCCAGTGCTCCTGATGCAGCCTCCTACATTGGTGAGGCCCATCATAAATTGGGGGAATCGCTTATTGAGCACTTCTGCTCCATCCGCCAAAAGCAGAACTTCCCGGAGGCCAAACATTTTAATTCCAATTCGCATTCCCATTCTTGTGTGCCGAGATGAGGCTACCCTCAGGGTGGAAGAGCAACACCATATATTCCGTCTGGGTATCCTCCAACCTGATGGCATAAATATTGATTTCTCCTTCTGGTAAAAGAAAATCCCTCTTCTTCTATTCCCCACTCTGACCCCTCAGCTGTCTATCACCTTTCCCGTGTCCCCTCCTCCTTCCCTTTCTCCTAAGGTCCACTCTCCTCTTCTATCAGATTCCTCCCTCTCCAGCCTTTTACCTTTCCCACCCACCTGGCTTCACCTCTCACCTGCTAGCTATCCTCCTTCCCCCTCCCCACCTTTTTATTCTGGCATTTTCCCCCTTCTTTTCCAGTCCTGAAGAAGGGTCTCAGCCAGAAACATCGACTGTTTATTCATTTCCAGAGATGCTGAGTTCCTCCAGCACTTAATGTGTGTTTTTTCAATAGCCCTGACTATGTTTCTTTATCAAGTGTTTATCAAATTCTCTTTTGAAAAGCAGGTTAGGAACGAGAGGAGACACAGAGTGAAGACAATTGGTGACAGAAGTGGGAATGAGCTGAGGATAGTTTATTCTTACACATAACATTCTCACAAGCTGAAGAAAATAGAAATAGATTCAACAGTAACTTTCAGAGGGGATTTGGGCAAAGGACTTATCTGAAGGCCAAAATTGGTCAGGAGATGCTAGAGATTGGGACTGACTGGAGAGCTCTTTCAGAGACCCAGCACAAATAAGAAGGGTCAAATGGCCACTGCCCATTGTAACATTTTATGAAGCCTGATGACATCTCTTTGCATGCAAGTGTACCGAAACCCCAGGGCACTTTTCAAAACATCCATGCTGCAGATTGTAAATCTGTCCACGTGTGTCAGCAGGCGATAGCTGCCAGTCATCAGCGCACTTGAGCAGTACAGCTCACACTGCGCGTCTTTCATCTGCTGTTCCCTCCTTCACCGTGGCTGTACCCTTCAGCAGCTTTCTGAATAAATTAACAGAACAGGTGTACAGGACTAATTATAGCCCATTATTCCTGAATCATTACTGCTGCTGAGACCTTCACAAAATTAATTTGACATTTGGTTTTAAACCATAACACCACAAGACACATGTTATGAGGTTTCAGTCAGTTTAAAATAACACAAAGGGCTTCATTCACTTCTGATGGGAATTCTTAATGAGAATTGTTAAGAAGGTAAGCCGTAATAAGATAGTGTGAAGCCAAACACATGGTACAACCCCACCCTGTACACACCCACCATTGGTAGAGATTGCTTTCCAGTGCACTCCTGGCTAGCTTGCTTCATTCTGTCTAGCTCAACTAAGCCTTTGCTTCTTCTGGGCCTGAAAATTCCAGCATTCTCCTGGCTGGCCCCCCTCACTCTCCCCTCTGTATATCTCCTGTCAGTGTCCTAACTCAGACTCATTTCCGTTCTCTCACCACCGCTGTGCTGGTTGTGCCTGAGCTCCACTGGTTCTTCCTTGAACAACCGCCCCATTGTTCGAGCAAGACCATAGTATCATTCCCTGCATATGGACCATGTTAAGGTCAGTTGTTCCAGTCCTCCTGCCATCCCAAATAACTCAACACAGACTAGGAATGCACTTGGCAATCTGGCTGATCTGCATACCTACCAGGATGTTCCTCCACTCGCTGAGAACTTGCCAATGTTCTCAGTTCTCAACACTGCTGTGTTAATGTTGCAAAGTGATATCATGAAAAACTTTGGCTCTTCATCCTGAAGATGTAGCACATTGCCGACTGCAATATCACCCATACCAGAGGCCAAACAGTCGGGCCCTACTAATTCAACCAGGAATCGGGGAGCTGCAGTCCTTAAACATAGTGTAGGAACAGCCCCCAAAGGGTACATCTTCCCTTTGCTTCCACTTTAATGTAGTTACCTAACTTTCTGAATGCACCTGTTCCATCTGAGCAAGAGTCACATCCTTTCAATTTTTCCCGGTAGCTCCTGTGAATCTTTCTTTTTGCCTCAATCACAAGTGCCTCAAAATCATTTGGAATTCACAGAGGCAAGAACTGTGCCCGGATGCATTGGCTGGGTCACACTTGGCAATATTTCCAGCAACTAAAAACTATCTCAATTTACCATTTAGGTGAGTTTTGCATTGGACTTTATCTGAGCTAGGTTGAATTATGACCAAAGAAAGTTAAGTCTCAACAGCTTTATTCTAACAAATGCTTCAGAATTCAGATTATCTGGAATGCTGTCACCTCTCACCTCTCCCCCACTGCATGCATTGTACTCAAGCATGATGCTGGAAATAACCAAAGTGAAACCCTTGGAATAGACTTCCAAACGCAGTTTATAATGCAGTTTGAATGTCAATCATTTTAAGAAGTCCATTATTATAAAAGAAATGTTAAGAGTTTTGTCTAAAAATGATCATTCCTGGCCACAAAATGAAAATGTAACATTTCTTCATCACTGCGGACTCAGACCTTTTTATGGCCAGTATTAAAGAAGAAGAAGGAGAAAGCAAAGAGGAGAAAGGAAGAGGGAAGAGGAGCGCATGAGAGAGATGTAGATACTGACAGACAGAAAGGTTTAGATAGAGAAGGAGACAGATAAACAAAGGGGCAAGGGATGAGCAAATCTAAGCACCACCATGAGACATCAATTCATGTTACAAAGGACAAGTTGTAGCACCATAACGAAGGACCTTTCATCAGGACCGGTCTTGGCCTGAAACGTTGACTCTTTATTCCTTTCCATAGATGCTGCCTGACCTGCTGAGTTCCTCCAGCATTGTGTATGCATTCCTTGGGATTTCTAGCAGCTGCAGAATTTCTTGTGCTTTTAAAGATTAAAAAAAATTGGCTTTATTTCTCACACTTACATTGAAACATCAAAACATACAGTGAAATGTGCTGTTTGCGTCAACAAACAAAAGATAACCTCTTAAAACATGGCCCTGTCTCTTTTTGAGTCTCCCACTCATTCCTTGTTCCTCCTTCTCTCTTATCCTCAGATTTAACCCTGCAGCCACTCTCACTCAGTTCCGCTATGCAAGGTTGGATATCCACAATATTTTTAACAGGACACTTCATAAGTCTCCATCAAAGAGGCTGTGGCTTTTGTGACCAATCAGTGGCTTGTAGGTTATCCCCTTTGCTGCTCTATCAGAAGTTTGTGGGTTTAAATCCCACTCTGGAGACTTCATATTTCAATGTAGCTGGCAATGACAACATGAGATGTTGAAACAAGGTCCTTTCTGTTCTGTCAGGTGGATGGAAAAGAACCCACAGCCCTATTCCTGAGAAAAAGCCACATAGTTCTCCCTGAAGTCTTGACCAACATTTATCCATCAATTAACACTTTTTAAAAACAGGTTAATATTTCATTGCTGTTTGTGGGAGCCTTCTGTGCACATTTTGGCTGGAATATTTTCTACATAACAATAGTGTCTGTGCTACATTGGGTGTAAAACACTAACTTGTCATGAAAGACACTGTAGAAATGCAATTTTATTAAAATTATTTATTTGAAAGAAAAATCATGTCACTTTTAAAGATTTTGCTTTGCTTACTGCTGACAGTATAATGTGAAAGTCACCAACTTCTAAATTGCTCAAATAAAATTCACTCTCTTTCTAAATGTGGTATGCAACTGATTTGTGTGACCTACCTACCACCTACTGGCCAACAGAGATATTGCAAATGGATTCTTTGTTTACATGACCAAATTGCTTTTTTAGCATCTTCACTATAAGCCATGAAGCCATTTTGTTTCAGACAACTAAGTGCCATTTTAAAGGACTAAGCAAATGTTCACTACCTGGGTCACAATGTGCTGGGGCAAACACGAGAAAATCTGCAGATGCAGGAAATCCAAGCAACACACACAAAATGCTGGATGATCTCAGCAGGCCAGGCAGCATCTATGGTGTTACGTACCCCGTAACTGGGTCACTTACCAGCAAAGATAGAGAGGTCCGTTGAAGTCTGATGGTACTATTTTTAACAGTATTTATTGATAAAATACACAAAAATAATGTCAATGCAAACATACAGATAATATACGTCATCAATACTAAATCTAAAAGCACGGGTATAATAATAATCAATAAGAAATAGCTCTATCGTTGTCTAGGGGACAATGTATTGTCCGATGGAAATATAAAAGTCACTTTAGTTCATTCAAGCTGTAGGCTGTAGCCTTTGGTTGGAGTCAAGAGAGAGAGTTAAACTTGCCCATTTCTTTTATGAGGTCAATCCTTCGAGAGTCGTTGGGGCTGAATTTCTCCTTTTGGGTTAGCTAAAGCCGTTCTTCCGTGGCAAGACCCACCAATTCTGAGGCAAATGGAAAAGGACGCACGTGGGCTGTTTCCACCGGCTTTCACTATTACGCTGTTACAGGAGTTCTAGCGTTTCTTCTGGTGCGTCTGAAGGGGCTGTTCCCCAGACCCTCTTTTATCCTGACTCACAG
This sequence comes from Hemitrygon akajei, assembly GCF_048418815.1. NCBI lineage: Eukaryota > Metazoa > Chordata > Chondrichthyes > Myliobatiformes > Dasyatidae > Hemitrygon > Hemitrygon akajei. The sequence continues at coordinate 18,900,342 of NC_133141.1, read as the reverse complement.
GGTCTCAGATGTCAATCAGGTTGGGATGATGCAATCCCTCCACCAACCAGCCCACTTTGCCTGAGGGCTTCCATGAAGCACAGTATTTTAATACACAATTCCGTCTCCAAGAGACAATGGCCGTTTCCCGTAGCTTTATATCGCCGGGGGGGTCAAGACATTCCAAACGTCTCTGTCTCATTTCCTGGGTCTCCTGACCCAAATCAATAGCGATCCTGCGATTCTCAAAAAGGAGGGGGCTGCAGGCGTAACAATGGAAAAAAAATACAGTGGACAGTTCAGACCGAGACCCTTCGACAGAACTGGAGAAAAAGATGAAAAGTCAGAGTAAGAAAGTGGAGGGAGGGGAAGAAAAAGTACAAGCTGGTAGGTGATAGGTGAAACCGGGAGGGGGAAGGGGTGAAGTGAAGAGCTGGGAAGTTGATAGCTGAAAGAGGTAAAGGGCTGGAGAAGTGGGATTCTGATAGGAGAGGACAGAATACCAAGGAAGAAAAGGAAGTGATGGGCAGGTAAGGAGATGAGGTGAGAGAGGGAAATGGGAATGGGAATGGTGAAGGAGAAGCAGGGACAATTACTGGAAATTCAAGAAATCAATGTCCATGTTATCAGGTTGGAGGCTACCTAGATGGAATATAAGGTGTTGCTCCTCCAACCTGCATGTGGCCCTCATTGCAACAGTAGAGGAAGCCGTGGACTGATACGTTGGAATGGGAATGGGGAGTAAAATTGAAATGGGTGGCCACTGGGAGATCCCACTTTTTCAGGTAGATGGAGCGTAGGTGCTTGGCAAAATAGTCTCCCAATCTACGTCGGGTCTCACTGATATACAGGAAGCCACACTGGGAGCACCAGATACAGTAGATGATCCCAACGAACTCACAGGTGAAAGATTGTTTGGTAGTGAGGGAAGATGTGTAGGGATAGGAATGGCAATTGTTCCACTTGCAAGGATAAGTACCAGGAGGGAGATCAGTGGGGAGGGGTAAATGGACAAGGGTGTTGCGTTGAAGCAATTCCTGCAGAAAGCGGAATATGAGGGGTTGCAAGGGGAAGATGTGCTTGATGATGGGATCCCGTTGGAGATGGTGGAAGTTACGGAGAATTATCTGCTGGATGCTGAGGCTAGTGGGGTAGTAGGTGAGAACAAGAGGAACCCTAACCCTGGTGGGGTGACAGGAGAATGGGGTGAGGGGAGACATGTGTGAAATAGAAGAGATGCGGGTGAGGGCAGCGTTGATGGTGAAGGAAGGAAAACTCCTTCTTTTGAAGAAGGAGGACACCTCATTAGTTCTAGAATGAAAAGTCTCACCCTGAGAGCAGATACGGCAGAGACGGAGGAACTGAGAGAAGGAGATGGCATTTTTGAAAGTGACAGGGTGGGAAGAGGTATAGTCCAGGTAGCTATAAGAATCAATGGGTTTATAAAAGATATCAGTAGATAAACTGTTTCCAGGGATAGAGACAGAGAGATTGAGAAATGGGAGAGAGGTGTTGGAAATGGACCAGGTAAATTTGAGGGCAGGGTGGAAGTTGGAGGCAAAGTTGGTGAAGTCAACAAGCTCAACATGGGTGCAGGAAGCAGCCCCAATGCAGTCATCGATGTAGCATAGGAAAAGTTGGGGAGTGATACTGATGTAGGCTTGGAACATAGACTGTTCCATGTAGCTGACAAAATGCAGTCATAGCCATGCCCAAGGCTACACTTCTGGTTTTAAGGAAGTGAGAGGAGCCAAAGGAGAAATTATTGAGAGTGAGGACCAGTGCTTTGATGTCCAGTCCCTATACACCTCCATCCCCCATCGGGAGGGCCTTAATGCTCTCTGCTTCTTTCTAGATAACAGACCAAACCTGCTCCCCTCCACCACTGCTCTCTCTGTGTGGCAGAACTGATCCTCACTCTCAATAATTTCTCCTGCAGCTCCTCCCACTTCCTTCAAACCAAAGGTGTAGCCATGAGCACTCACACAGGTCCTAGCTTTGACTGCCTTTTGTCAGCACTGGTCCTGCCTTTTTGCAGAGATCAGTGTGCACAACATCACCATGCTGCTTCTAGAGAGGTTTTGCCCAATTTTACGTGTTGCTGTTGGTGATCCCAGTGGGTGTGAGTGTCACAGGTGAAGCCCAATTTGTTGGCACAACTGAGAAAGTTTCCTCAGCTTGTATGGGACAGAACAGCATGAAATCAGTAGCATTCAACAACTTTTTCCTAATTTCAAAGGAATAAATGTGTGGTCCTTGTGTATTCGTTCTTCTGCTTAGTTATACAATTGTCACCATGAAGCACAGGGTTAGATAGAAAATTACAATTATATGTGTTTTAAACTGTCACTGCTAATTGCAATAACTAAGAGCCTGAGCATTTCAGGGGGCAGTTAAAATTTAGCTATCTGGAGTCTAGAGTCATATGTAAGCCCCAGTGACGTCCTTTCCTACACAATATTCATGAAACAGAAGGCCTCCTAATGATATTTTTGTGGTTTCACAGTCTTAATTCCTGATGGTAAGATATTATATAGATTGCTTAAAATTCATTAATTTAAATTCATCAGTTGTTGTGCTGGGACACAGAAACCCAGAAGCATCTGGACATCTTCACTCAACCATGGAACATCAGCACAGCAAAGAGGCTCTTTATCATCTATAGCTCGGTATTCAATACCATTATCCTCTCAGAACTAACCAATACGCATCAAGTTCTTGATTTCAATGCCTCTTTGTGCAAATGAATCCTCGATTTCCTCACTTGCAGATCCCAGTCAATTCAGATTGGCAATAACATCTCATACCTCACGATCTCCATGAGCACAGGTGCACCACAAGACCACATGCTTAGACCCCTGCTCTACTCACTCTGTACTATGACTGTGAGGCCAAGCACAGCTGCAATGCCATATTTATGTTTGCTGATGACACCACTGTCATAGGCCGAATCAAAGTGGTGATGAATCAGTACATGTGAGGGAGATTAAAAATCGGGCTGAGTGGTGCCACAACAACAACCTCTCACTCAATGTCAGCAAGACCAAGCAGCTGATTATTGATTTCAGGAAGTTTATTGAAATTGGAGGTCATCGAGCCAGTTCTCATCAGGGGATCAGAGGTGGAGAGGGTCAGCAACTTTAAATTCCTTGGTGTTATCATTTCAGAGGCAGTGCATTTGCTTCCTTAAGAGTTTGTGAAGATTCGGCATGACATCTAAAACTTTGACAAACTTCTAAAGATGTGTGATAGAGAGTATATTGACTGGTCACATCACGACCTAGTATGGAAACACCAATGCCCTTGAATGGAAAATTCTACAAAAGGTAGTGGATACGGCCCAGTCCATCACAGGTAAAGCCCTCCCCACCACTGAGCTCATCGACAAGGAACACCGTTGCAGAAAAACAGCATCCATCCCAGGTCATGCTCTCTTCTCGCTGCTGCCATCGGGATGAAGGTACAGGAGCCTTAGGACCCACACCACCAGGTTCATGAACAGTTATTACCCCTCAACCATCGGGCTTTTGAGCCAGTGGGCATAACTTCACTCAACTTCACTTGCCCCATCACTGAACTGTTCCAACAACTTATGGACTCACTTTGAAGAGCTCTTCATCTCATGCTTCTGATATTTATTGCTCATTTATTATTATTATTATCATCATTACTATTTCTTTAGTTTCTTTCTTTTTGTATTTGCACAGGTTGTTGTCTTTTACACACTGGTTGTTTGTCCGTCCTGTTGGGTGCGATCTTTCATTTATTCAGTTATGTTTCTTGGATTTACTGTATATGCCCACAATAAAATGAAACTCAGGGTTGTATATGGTAACGTATATGTATTTTAATAATAAATTTACTTTGAACTTTGGGATATGAACTCACCTCCTTAGACTTCCAGTGTAGGCTTCTGGTCACAAGTACAGGAAGTTAACCAGTTTACCACACACCCTTTTAATCATGCTCCTTAAAAGGAAGCCATTGATGATACAATACTGTATCTCCTCCGTTCACTCATTATGTGCCACATGGTAAGACGTGGGTGATCATGGTCTTTTCATGACCATGATTGTCCTTGGCAAATTTCCTACAGAAGTGGTTTGGCATTGCCTTCTCTGAGCAGTGTCTTTACAAAACGAGTGACCCCAGTCATTATCAATACTCTACAGAGATTGTCTGCCTGGCGTCAGTGGTCACATAACCGGGACTTGTGATATGCACCAGCTGCTCATACGATCATCCACCACCTGCTCCCATGGTTTCACATGACCCTGATCGGGGGGCTAAGCAGGTACTATACCTTGCCCAAGGGTGACCTGCAGGCTGGCAGGGTAAAGGATTGGCTTACACCTCCTTTGGTAGCAATGTATCTCCACCCCACCACCCATCTATCACATTACCTATTATAAAAACAGAAAATGTTAGAAGTACTCAGCAGGTCAGGCAGCATCAGTGTTTATGTTTCAGATCATCATGAGGTGCCAACCCTTGATGCTGTCTGACCCACTGAGCATTTCCTGCATTTTGTTTTTATTTTGGAATTCCAACAGCTGCAGAATTTGGCTTTATCTTTTTCCTGATGGATTTAGCAAAAGACAGATCTGGAAAATTTACAGTTGGCCCTATAAATCCTATTAAGGGAAATGTAAAAAACTACAGGATTTTCCTGGTTTCTATACAGTGTCAATATATAGATGGGAATGTGCAACCCAGAGGAGCCAATTTAAATGGTTAAGTTATTTTGTGATGAGCTGTTACAAGACAGCTCAGCTGTTTACAGTGTTTCATTTGGGAGAACTTGTTTGTGATATATTAGTACAACTGACTTGGATAGAAATATAGATGTATTAATAAGTTTGCAAATGACGCAAAAATTGGTGGAGTTGCAGATAGTGAAGAGGGTCATCAAAGGATAAAGTGGAAATAGGCCAGTTACAGTTACGGATGGAGAAATGGTAGATGGAGTTTAATTGGAGCAAGTGTGAGGTGTTGCACTTTAGGAGGCCAAAAGTAAGAGGAAAGTATACAGTTCGTGGCAATCCCTTCGCAACATTGATGTGCAGAAGGATTTTGGGGCCCCAAGACCATACCTCCCTGAAAGTGGTAATGCAAGTAGATAAAATATTAAAGAAGGCATATGGCATGCTTGCTCTCATTGCTAGGGGCCAAGAGTATCAGAGTCAGGAAGTCATGTATAAAACTATGGTTAGGCTGCACTTCGAGTTTTGCTACTTGCCCCAATACAGGAAGGTTTGGAGGCTTTGGAGAGGTTTCAGAAGGGGTCCAGGACGCTGCCGGATTAGCTATAAGAAGGGATTGGACAAACTTGGATTATTTTCCCTGGAGCATCAGAGGCAGAGGGGAGACCTGATACAAGTTTGTAACATTACGAGAGGCGTAGATTGGGTAGATAGTCAAAATCCTTTTCCCAGCATAGAAATGTCAAATAATGGAGAGCATAGCTTCAAGGTTAAGAAGAGAAAAGTTGAAAGGGGATACAAGGGGCAAGTTTTTAAACACAGAGAGTGGTAGGTAACTGGAATGCATTGCCAGGGGTGGTGGGGGAAGCAGATACAAAATGGTGTTTAAGAGGCTGTTAGACAGACACATGAATATGGGGAGATGGATTATGTGTAGGCAGAAGAGATTAGTTTAATTTGGCAACATGCCCAGGAGACATCATGGGATGAAGGGCCTGTACCTGTGCTGTACTGTTATATGTTCTATCAATAATCTCACCCAAAGTCTGACATATTGCCCAGAACCTGCAACCCACTGCCATTTGAAATTGTATCCTGGTATTGTCTGATCAAGATGAATTCTGGATGTACTGTAATAAGGAACTGAAATGTAGCAGAGGTCATGCTCCACAGACTTCAGCACAAAGATCTTTGTCTGACACCACTGCAGTTTTGAGAGGGGGGGCATAACGTCAGAGGTGTTGCTGTTTGGATCACGGAACTGTAATGATACAGGAGGAGACCATTTTGATATTCAAATCCATCGGTCCCATTCACCTGCTCTCTCCATATAAACCAAGACAGTATCCATCCAGAGACAGAGAAGCAGTTTCAGCGACAGGTTACTATCGATGCAATGCTCCTCAGACAGGATGAAGAGGTCAATACTCCCCAATGCCATTAGGTTTTACAATTCTACCGCCAGGACTTAAGAACTTTTTAAAAGCTATTATTAATGCTTCTGAGTTAGTGATTTAGATGCATATCATATTTTTTTTTACTGAGTTAAGTATTGTATGTAATTAGTTTTGCTACAACAAGTGTATGGGACATTGGAAAAAAGTTGGAATTTCCCCATGGGGATGAATAAAGTATCTATCTATCTATCTATCTATCTCTGCTTTTTCAGGTGGATTTAAATCCCAGTTTTACTTTATACAGGAGTAGGAAGTTATCCTCAATGTCCTGGCCAAAGTTTCTGCCTCAATTTACATTCCTAAAATAGGTGATCAAGTTATTGCCACATTGGATCCACTTTGTGAGTGTAAATTGGAAGCGGTGTTTCAATAATGCACTGATTTGTTATGTCAGTGACATTCCCCCTGCCCTTTCACTATTGTTCTGCAAATTATCCTCTCAGATGCCTATTCATTTTCCTCGAGGGCAATGATTGAATCTCCTCCATCTCCTCCATTTTCCGCACTTCGGCCCTCACCCCATCCTCCCGTCACCACAACAGGGACCGTGTTCCCCTTGTCCTCACTTATCACCCCACCAGCCTCTGGATCCAGCATATTATTCTCCGCAACTTCCGCCACCTTCAACAGGACCCCACCACTAAGGACATCTTTCCCTCTCCGCTTTTCACAGGGATTGTTCCCTCCGCGACTGCCTGGTCCACACGTCCCTCCCCACAGATCTCCCACTTGGCACTTATCCTTGCAAGCATAAGTGCTACACCTGTCCCTACACCTCCTCTCTTACCACCATTCAAGGCCACAAACAGTCCTTCCAGGTGAGGCAACACAACACTTGTGAGTCTAGTGGGGTCATCTACTGCATCCGGTGCTCCCGGTGCGGCCTCCTCTACATCAGCGAGACCCGACGCAGATTGGGGGACCGCTTCATCGAGCACCTCCGCTCCATCCACCACAACAGACAGGATCTCCCGGTTGCCACTCACTTCAACTCTCCTTCACATTCCCATTCGGATATGTCCATACGTGGCCTCCTCTACTGCCATAATGAGGCCAAACTTCGGTTGGAGGAACAACATCTCATATACCGTCTGGGTAGTCTCCAGCCCCTTGGTATGAACATTGAATTTCCAACTTCCGGTAATTCCCTCCCTCTCCCTTCCCCCATCCCATCTTTACTCTGTCTCCTCTTCTAGCTGCCTATCACCTCTCTCATGACTCTGCCTTCTTCTACTACCCATAGTGCTTTCCCCTTACATTCCTTCTTCACCTCTCCTGCCTATCCCCTCCCTGCTTCCCCTCCCCCACCCCTTGATCTTTCCTCTGATTGGTTTTTCACCTGGCACATTCCACCCACCCCCCACCTTCTTTATAGGGCCCCTGCCCCCTCCTTCTTTAGTCCAGACGAAGGGTCTCGGCCCGAAACGTTGACTGCTCCTTTCAACGGATGCTGCCCGACCTGCTGAGTCCATCCAACCTTTTTGTACGTCTTGATTTGACCACAGCATCTGCAGTGTACTTTGTGTTTACAATGATTGAGTCTATTTGCACCACCTCTTCACACGATGAGTTCCAGATGATAACCAATCCGATCATGTATCTTTTAGCCAATATTTTAAATTTGTCCCCGCTAGTCTTTGAACCAGTGGGAACATTTTCCCTCTATGTTACCCTTTTCAGCATCAATTCTGGATGAAGGTGTTGCTAGGCACATTAACATCCCATGAATGAAAAAAAAGCCTTGTCAAATTCCCTCTCAATTTTCCTTGCTCCAAGAATAAATCCAGCAGCCAAAGTAGTATATAATTTCTGCACCCCCCTCCCAAAATCCTTTACATCCTTGCAAAGGTGTGGCAACCAGAAGTGGATATAATATTGTGGTCTAACATCCAGGATGATGCTGCAGATATGCAAGCCCATATCCCTTTTCTTGTTGCTCTGTTGCTCCAATGCAGTTGGGGATGAGGCTGGGGGGGGGGGGGGGGGGGGGGCGGAGGCAGAGAGGGGCAGGTAATGGCATGGCAGAATGTTTACAGAGAAAGGCCATTTGCCCATCAAGTTGCCTCCAGCACTATGTAAGATCCAGTTAGTCCCACTCGCCCTCCTTCTCCCCATATCTTTGAATATTTTTCTTTCAGATACTTATCCAGCTTCCTTTTGAACCCCCTTCCATTAACATCTCAGCAGTGCACTTAGAGCCTGACCACTTGTTCTGTGAATAAGTTTTTCTTCTTGCTGCTTTTGGCTCTTTTATTTTGGTCACTTTTACCTCACATTCCCTCCACCAACAGAAGCAATTTACCTCTCTTTCAATAACCTTAATTAATTTAAATGTCTGCCAGAGTATTTTATCCACAGAACTAAATCCCTCAATTTAGCGCCACCTGGCGGACGTTGCCTGAGAAGTGTGCGATTACGTCATGCAGGACGCAAAGGCGGGCTTCGCGGAACAACATCGCCCTGATTGGCCATTGGGGAGATTTCAAATCGTGCCGCGAAAAATTATTGGCGGTGCATTAGAAGTGAGCAGTAGCAGGCGGCGGAGCCCGAGAGGGATCGTAAGTATGGAAGGAAATTGTGTTATCTCTCCGTTAGATCGAGTGTAAAGAGAAAAATAATCCTTTTATAAATTACCTGATTGCTGCTAGTCTTCCGGCGGTATCTTGTCCCTGTACCGGGGCCGTTGTCCCAAGACGGGAGATGCTGGTATATTGGCCTTTTACTTTCTCGGCTGGTGTTTACTTTCACACCACCGGGAAGGCCAATGGGTCCGCGGTCTTCGCCCGGCTCCCCGTTCCCTCCCTTCCATCATCCCGTTGTAGCGATAACTTGGCGGCTCCTCGTTATCGACCGTTGTTAAGCCACACCAGAGCCGACTGCAGGGTTGGTCCTCTCTGCCGGTAAAGTCCAGTATAATTTACCTTCTTAACCTGGTTGACAGATGGGTCTTCGATGCGGGCTGGAGTTATTGTGAATATCAGGTTGCAGGGCTTGCTGTTTGAGGTGGGGAGAGAGGAAGGAAGGTGGTGAAAAGGATATACCATTGCGTAACACCATCAAGGTGATTGTAAATTTCTTGCTGTCGCGTTGGGGAAATTTCAGTTTATACTTGTTTTTAGTTCTGATACAAACGTATCCCACTGGATGCAGTATTTAATACTTCTATGGATTTTCAGACATCCCATCCTGCAAAAACTCATTTCAGGGAGGTAGCACCATCAATTTGCGGGAGACTCCCGGGAGAGGTGGGATGTCTGCAATAGAGTAGCTCTTTAGCAGCTAGTTTAAATAACGTTAGCTCTGCTGTTATGAATGAATGACACCTGTTAAACTCACCTCAATATGTCTTTTACATTTTAACCCTCCATGAGCAATAGAAAGGTCACTGTTGTAAACAGTGCAGCAAGCAACACTGTCATTATTTTTGACCCCTATTAGGCTGGGGTACACTTTAGTGTAGTCTGGGGTGAAGTATATTTTCTTTTTTTGGAACACTCTGCCATGGTGTGCTCGTTCTCAAAAAATTGATTTCCGGGATATTGTATATAATTTGCGGGCGTCAGGGAGCCGCTATCAATATGAGGGAGAGGTAGGATGTCTCGATTTGCTGACCACTTTAGTTTCCGTGTCCGTTGCAGACGTTGAATCTTCCACGTGACATATTCAGTAAGGGACACCAGTTCTTAGTTTGTCATTAGTTAGCAATTTAATTTGGGCTTCAGCCCAAATGTCTTTCAGCGCCGTTGTATATTTGAGCAGTTGACAGTTGCTTCGTACAGTTTGAAAGTTTGGCAGCATTTTTTTTCAACTAGGGTTGTCTGTTAAGAAATGTAAGATATTTTTAAAAAAAATATTAATCATACACTGAGCACATTGTGTTGCTGGTAGAGTTGTAACCGATCCAGTTCATATGGAATCTTTGTTACTTTTGGGAGTTATTTCTCAAACCTTGATTATTCGTGATCATGCAAAAGTTTATCTTAACTTTTTTTTACGATTTCGTCAAATTTGTGTTATCTAGTTGTGGCTGAAATTGTGCGAGAAATAACCTGCTGTCCAACTTTTTTTCCAAAAAAAATACTGTCGTGTTCTTGTCATTCCTGCCCCTCAGCTTGAGTTCCTGCATCTGAGGATGTTGATGTTGAACAGCTGTGATCTTCAATTTTTAGAAGTCAGCCATATTATAATTTTTTTCAGGGGAATATCTGCAGTTATTTTATTCAGTTAAAAATATATTTAGACTATCTTGAGTTTGATATTTCTAGCCAATTGTTGATTTCCAGCAGATGAGGGAGGTAGCAGGAAACAAGAATTTCATCTTATTGATGGTTTTAAGTGTTATTGTTTGAAAATGAATTCTTTTGAAGACAGATTAGGTACAGCAGCAAGCACTTTAACATTGCCCCACCATTGACTGGTCTGGTTGTAATCTTAACTCTGCATTTCCACTTAACTGTGGTATCCTTTCAAACCTTTATTTGTCAAGTATCTAGGTATCTAAACCTGCTATAAAATATTCAAAGACTTTCTTGCACTGACCTTTTAAGGAAAAGAGTTAAAAGACACTATCTGAAAGAGAAATAAATAGGTCTTAAATCTAAGCCACATCTGTACATAGTACTCCAGCAATGGTCTCATCAATATTCTTTCCAACTGAAGCCTAACACCTGGTGTGCAATTCCCCTCTCAAACGTTTTTTCAGCTTTCCCACTCTACCTGCATTCTTGCATGAGAACACCCTGATCCCTCTGCAGTCTGTCACCACTTATCTTTTTGCCCTACCAAACTGGGCATTATAGTTTCCCACATTAGCCCTTCATGTGTAAGATTTTTGCCCACTAGTTTAACCTAACAGAGGCCCCCTGCAGCCTCCGTGTCTTCACAGCTTGCTTTGTGGTCTATCCTAATGTCAGTGGTAGGGAAATGATGGAATAACAGGACTGAGCGGAGTTGGTATCAATTTACAGCAAAATAAATCGAATTCTTGTTATGATCTACTGGAGTTCTTTGAGGATGTAGAATAAAAGCTGATTTATACTTGTGCGTCGCATCTACGCTGTAGGTTTCGCGTACCCTACGCTGTACCCGCAGTAGTGTGACGTGCACCTCTCCAGAAAAGTTGAGGCTGATTTATATTTCTGTGTGTTAGCCTACGCCGCAGCTTCGTAAGTGTCTGCGTCGCTCTGCAATTCACTGAATTGCTAAAACGCTAGTTTTAAACGCTAGTTGGCGGTGGATTTCTAATGGCGACTTGAGCGCATCATGTTGGAGTTGGCGCGTCGTGGCAACGCGGACCACAACAACTGTGATTGGTCCGCTTGGTAACATCGTATTTCCGGTTGCTTCTTCTCCGCCATGTTTGTAGGCTGTGTGTACACCGATACGAAATAGATGAACCAAATCGTCAAATCTACCTGCCGACATGCGAAAATGTTTGAAATGCGTTTCCTCGTCCATGTCTCTCACGAAGAAACTCAACACGGTGGCATAGAAACTCCACCGCCAACAAGCGTTTTGGCGCACACGAACGCATGCTCGCTACGGCGTAGAGCGACGCAGAAGTGAAAATCGGCCTTAAATAAGACTAATGGATGTAGTATATTTGCATTTTCTATTGGCCAGCCTCCTGTGGAACAATCAAGTTGAATAATATAGTGATGGGCTGAAAATCAGTTATCAGAGAAGAAACCAATCATTCCTTGAACTTTAACTAGTGGGGTACTGCCATGATAATTGGTTGGGCCTCAGCTATTCACAATCTATATTAATTCAGCTGTGGGAACCAAATGCCATATTTCTGAGTTTGTAGTCAATGCAAAACTAGGTGAGATTATTAGTAAATGTAATAAGAGGCAATTTCATTGAATCTTGTGAAATCCCTACAAACTGGATATGGAGAGAATGTTTCCTCTGGCTGAGATGAGAAATTTCTTTTTGCAGATGCTAGTGAATCTGTAGAATTCTCGATCCAGAGCGCTATTGAGTGTTATTCAGTTAATTCAACATGGGTTATTAAGTTTCTGGGCGTTATGGGAATTCAGGGATGTACTGTGAACGATGGAGACTTGACCTTTTTTTTATTGTCATATTCTATTGTGTCATCAGAAAGTTTAGCGGCCATATATAAATTATAAAATTTGAGACCCCAGCATTTATCCACCCACTCATTGTAGCTTGCCGATCAAACAAAAATGCCTATTTCCAGTTAACCAGCCAATCTTCTATGCGTGTCATTGTCTCCAACACTGAGAATCACAAAGAATATTTTGTAATTCTTTGTGGCACCTAATCAAATGCCTTTTGGGAAACTTAAATATATTGCATCCACCACTTCCCTATTAATCACAGTAAATGTTATTTCTAAGACCCGACTCTTTGTTTGCTTTCCTTATGATCCTAATATGTGTAAGAAGGTATTTCATAAGCTGTTGTGATTGTATTGCTTTGTAACATGAATGTTTTAATTTCAGGATAATCGAATCCACAATGGTGACTCTGCGTGACATGCTCGAACAGATGCTCAGACAGATGGAAGTATTAAATGAAGGAATAGAACCCCGTAAGCATGCTTTACTTTGGTCATAATGAAATACGGTAGTGACCAGTGTAATTGTGTATCTTTATAACCATATAACAATCACAGCACGGAAACAGGTCATTCCGGCCCTCCTAGTCCGTGCCGAACTCTTAATCTCACCTAGTCCCACCTACCCGCACTCAGCCCATAACCCTCCACTCCTTTCCTGTCCATATACCTATCCAATTTTACCTTAAATGACACAACTGAACTGGCCTGTACTACTTCTACAGGAAGCTCATTCCACACAGCTATCACTCTCTGAGTAAAGAAATACCCCCTCGTGTTTCCCTTAAACTTTTGCCCGCTAACTCTCAAATCATGTCCTCTCGTTTGAATCTCCCTTACTCTCAATGGAAACAGCCTATTCACGTCAACTCTATCTATCCCTCTCAACATTTTAAATACCTCAATCAAATCCCCCCTCAACCTTCTACGCTCCAATGAATAGAGACCTAACTTGTTCAACCTTTCTCTGTAACTTAAGTGCTGAAACCCAGGTAACATCCTAGTAAATCGTCTCTGCACTCTCTCTAATTTATTGATATCTTTCCTATAATTCGGTGACCAGAACTGTACACAATATTCCAAATTTGGCCTTACCAATGCCTTGTACAATTTTAACATTACATCCCAACTTCTGTACTCAATGCTCTGATTTATAAAGGCCAGCGTTCCAAAAGCCTTCTTCACCACCCTATCTACATGAGACTCCACCTTCAGGGAACTATGCACTGTTATTCCTAGATCTCTCTGTTCCACTGCATTCCTCAATGCCCTACCATTTACCCTGTATGTTCTATTTGGATTATTCCTGCCAAAATGTAGAACCTCACACTTCTCAGCATTAAACTCCATCTGCCAACGTTCAGCCCATTCTTCTAACCGGCATAAATCTCCCTGCAAGCTTTGAAAACCCACCTCATTATCCACAACACCTCCTACCTTAGTATCATCGGCATACTTACTAATCCAATTTACCACCCCATCATCCAGATCATTTATGTATATTACAAACAACATTGGGCCCAAAACAGATCCCTGAGGCACCCCGCTAGTCACCGGCCTCCATCCCGATAAACAATTATCCACCACTACTCTCTGGCATCTCCCATCTAGCCACTGTTGAATCCATTTTATTACTCCAGCATTAATACCTAACGACTGAACCTTCTTAACTAACCTTCCATGTGGAACTTCGTCAAAGGCCTTGCTGAAGTCCATATAGACTACATCCACTGCCTTACCCTCGTCAACATTCCTCGTAACTACTTCAAAAAATTCAATAAGGTTTGTCAAACATGACTTTCCACGCACAAATCCATGCTGGCTACTCCTAATCAGATCCTGTCTATCCAGATAATTATAAATACTATCTCTAAGAATACTTTCCATTAATTTACCCACCACTGATGTCAAACTGACAGATCTATAATTGCTAGGCTTACTTCTAGAACCCTTTTTAAACAATGGAACCACATGAGCAATACGCCAATCCTTCGGCACAATCCCAGTTTCTAATGACATCTGAAAGATTTCTGTCAGAGCTCCTGCTATCTCTACACAAACTTCCCTCAAGGTCCTGGGGAATATCCTGTCAGGACCTGGAGATTTATCCACTTTTAAATTTCTTTAAAGCGCCAGTACTTCCACCTCTTTAATTGTCATAGGTTCCATAACTTCCTTACTTGTTTCCCACACCTTACACCATTCAATATCCTTCTCCTTAGTGAATACCGAAGAGAAGAAATCGTTCAAAATCTCTCCCATCTCCCTCGGCTCCACACATAGCTGACCACCCTGATTCTCTAAGGGACCAATTTTATCCCTCACTATCCTCTTGCTTTTAATATAACTGTAGAAACCTTTCGGATTTACTTCCACCTTATTTGCCAAACCAAACTCATAACTTTTAGCTTTTCTAATCTCTAATGTGGAATCTCTTAATCTCTTATGTGGAAAATATGTTGTGTGAATTCAGTGAGCTGGATTCCATTCTGGTTCAGTGCATTGTGAAGCCCTGTAATCCCTTCAAGATAGAGTAATTTTTTATTTTGAAAATTGTTAATATTTCTCATGTCTCGTCTCATTGTCTTTGCTCATGGCAGGTAAATACGTTTGCAACATCTATTAAATTGTTTATCAATATATCAGTAATTTTCTCGTGTCTTAAGAGCAGAAGTAGTATAACCAAAAATAAGCTGTAAGGTTCCTTGAGAATGGCTGCCTTCAGCAAATTCATGGCTGATTCTCTATCTGAGGTACACATTCCTGCTTGATTCAGATATTTCTCTTTCACTTGGTCCTTCATGTCTGATCAACAGTGGAATGCAGTTATAGTAAACACACATTTCTCTGACTATTGCTGAACTTCTCATTTGTCTAAACTAAATGACTCCCATTGTCCCAGTGTACTTGTGTAGTGCTCCGATTTGATGTGCTCGCATTCATCTATGTACTGGTTTTCAAGCCAGCTATAAATAATGTTTCAATAATAATTCCCCACCCCACCTCAGGAAAAAATTCTTTTCTACTGTGTGCATGACAGTGTTTCTCCTAGAAATTTTTGGACCCTGGTGACTTGAATGTATCAGTTCATGTCTCTACTCACTTTGGATCTGTGAACTGAAATGACCCCACATGTAGACCCTTTTGAGTAGCTGGGTTTGAGAAGTTCAAGGAATAGAATTGGTGTTATAAACTTGAGTCAAATGCAGAATGACAAAGGATGATTTATACAGTATACCATCCAAGTCATGTTTGTACGGTTAGATTTCAGATAGCTTTGATGCCAGATTTCCATCAACACAACATTGTACCAAGAAATAAGTTTCTTATTTATAGAAGGTAATTTTGAATTTGGCAAAACCTTTTTCTTTTTTCAAAAAAAGATGCCATTTATATCTGTCAACACACACAAAATGCTGGTGGAATGCAGCAGGCCAGGCAGCATCTATAGGAAGAAGCACAGTCGATGTTTCAGGCCGAGACCCTTCGTCAGGACTAACTGAAAGGAAAGATAGTAAGAGATTTGAAAGTAGGAAGGGGAAATCTGAAATGATAGAAGACAGGAGGGGGAGAGCTGGAAAGGTGATTGGTGAAAGGGATACACAGCTGGAGAAGGGAAAGGATCATAGCACAGGAGACCTAGGGAGAAAGAAAGGGGGAGGGGAGCACCAGAGGGAGATGGAGAACAGGCAAAGAGTGATTGAGAGAGGGGGAAAAAGGAGTGGGGGGGATAAATAAATAAATAGGGGATGGGGTGAGGAGGAGTATTAATGGAAGCTAGAGAAAAAAATGTTCATGCCATCAGGTTGGAGGCTACCCAGATGGAATATAAGGTGTTGTTCCTCCAATCTGAGTGTGGCTTCATCTTGACAGTAGAGGAGGCCATGGGTAGACATATCAGAATGGGAATGGGACTGGGAAGTGGAATTAAAATATGTGGCCACTTGGAGATCCTGTTTTCTCTCGCGGACAGCGTAGGTGTTCAGTGAAACGGTCTCCCAGTCTGCGTCGGGTCTCACCAATATATAAAAGGCTGCACCGAGAGCACCAGACGCAGTATACCACACCAGCCGACTCACAGGTGAAGTGTCGCCTCACCTGGAAGGACTGTCTGGGGCCCTGAATGGTGGTGAGGGAGGAAGTGTAAGGGCTGGTGTAGCACTTGTTCCAGTTACAAGGATAAGTGCCAGGAGGGAGATCGGTGGGAAGGGTTGGGGGAGACAAATGGACAAGGGTGTCGTGTTGGGAGTGATCCCAGTGGAAAGCAAAAGGGGGGGAAGGGAAAGATGTGCTTGGTAGTGGGATCCAGTTGGAGGTGGCGGAAATTACGGAGAATTGTATGTTGGACCTGGAGGCTGGTGGGGTGGTAGGTGACAAGGGGAACCCTATCCCGAGTGGGGTGGCGGGCGGATAGGGTAAGAGCAGATGTGTTTGAGAGCAGAGTTGATGGTGGAGGCAGGGAAGCCCCTTTGTATATAAAAGGAAGACATCTCCTTCGTCCTGGGATGGTGCATTTATATCTGTGATTGTTTCCTTGCAGAATTCATTCAGTTAGCTAAAAACTTTGAAGAGTGTCGACGACAGTGGCAAAAGACTCAGCTGGAACTGTCATGTGCTACAGAGCGCCTAACCAAAGCTGAAACAGAGCGGAATGCCCTTGATGTCAAGCTGAAGCATGCTCGTAACCAGGTTGACGTGGAGATGAAACGTCGTCAGAAGGCAGAAACAGAGTGTGAGCGGCTGGTATGTGTGATTGTAAATTTTGTTTTTAAACTATCAGTTCAAACGGCTATGGGCTTCTTCCTTTGTACACAATTAACAATTAGATGCATAGGCGCGTGTAACATTGAAGCAGCTTTACACTTAGCGTTACACTGTGACGATTTGAGATTTTAAAAAATTTGCTCTTACCTTTGTCCGCCACCTTGCACCAAAATGCAGACACTCACTGGCCACTTTATTAGGTGCACCAGTACACCTGCTTGTTAATGCAATAATCTAATCAATCAATCATGTGGCAGCAACTCAATGCATAACTGCATGCAGATATGATCAAGAGATTCAGTTGTTCAGACCAAACATCAGAATGGGGAAGAAATGTGATCTAAGTGACTGACCATGGAATTATTGTTGGTGCCAGACAGGGTGGTTTGAGTATCTCAGAAACTGCTGATCTCCT
The DNA here is from genome assembly GCF_048418815.1 of Hemitrygon akajei. Lineage (NCBI taxonomy): Eukaryota > Metazoa > Chordata > Chondrichthyes > Myliobatiformes > Dasyatidae > Hemitrygon > Hemitrygon akajei. The sequence goes on along the minus strand of NC_133141.1, from coordinate 18,882,939 downwards.
GGGATTTCCACATACAGCAGTCTCTAGAGTTTACAGAGAATGGTGCAAAAAGTCCAGTGAGCAGCAAAAAACCCTTTGTTAATGAGAGAGATCGGAGGAGAATTGCCAGGCTGGTTCAAGCTGACAGCAACTCAAATAACCACACATTACAACAATGTTGTGCAGAAGAACACATCATACCTTGAAGTGTATGGGCTACAGCAGCAGAAGACCATGAACATACATTGAGTGTATATTTAAATTAGATGCGTGGTAGCAATTTTTTTTTGCCTTCATGGGAAGTGGGTGTAACTGGCAAGGTCAGCATTGATGCCCACACTGCAGTGCCTTTGAATTTAGTGGTGAGCTTACACCACTGTAATTCCTTAACGGTGCTTCCATTGTGTTTTTGAGAATGGAGTTCTAAGATATAGACCCAGCTATGAACAAGGATCAGCAAATACAGGTAGTCCCCAAGTTACGAACGTCTGACTTGCGGACAACTCGTACTTACGAACTGAGGAAGGAGAGCGCTGTCCGCCATTTTAAGTTGTTGCCGTTGACGCTGTGTCGAGTGTTTAACTTTGTATCTGGCTTAAATTTTTCTTAGTAAGATTCACCCTGACCCCGCCCTCTCTTCCCCCCCCCCCCCCCCCCCCCCCCCCGGTTCCGGTCGGCTGGTGGTGCAGTCAGATCAGCACTGGGCTAGAGAACGGAGGTTCCCGAGTTCGATCCAGTGACTCCCGTACCATCCGTGCTGGGTTGATGTCGAGCTCACAACTCAACCTCATAAAAAAAAAAACACTGCCACCTCCAGTTTAAATTCCCACACAGAATATTGTGGAGGATTAAATACCCAAACCCAGCACAGACCCCACTTGTCCCATTTAACCTGTCTCAGAGCGGTGGAGTTTAGGACCCGGGGAATTCAGTGCGGTGGTCCTTAGGACCCAGTGGACCTCGGGAGCCAGCGCAGGTCGGGACCCACCGCCCATAGTGTTTCTGTTCCATTGACGGGAAGCGATCGTGATTGAAAATAAAGTGGAAATAATAAAGCGTTTGGAAAGAGGTGGAACGCCATCGGTCATTGGAAAAGCGTTAGGCTACAGTCAGTCAACGATTGGAACAATTTTAAAGGATAACGGATAAAGTGAGAATAATGGAGCATGTGAAAGGCCCTGCCCCGATGAAAGCTACAATTATTACTAAGCAACACGGTGGTTTAATTATTGGAATACATACATTTCTTAAGTGTTTTATATGCATAGAAAGGTAAAATATATACTATATATTAAGACAAACGTTTGACTAACTAACGCTAAATAATATTGGATGTACTTGTTCCGACTTATGTACAAATCCGACTTAAAGGCGGACTCAGGAACGGAACTCGTCCGTAACCCGGGGATTGCCTGTACTTCCAGTTCCAGGTGGTATGTGTCATGGAACTGGCAGAATTCTCGTGCTTCTTCTATCCTTGTCTTTGGTATTAGAAGTCACAATTTTGGAATGCGGCATTGAAGAAACCTTGGCAAGTCGCTGCAGTGCATCTTCTAGATACTGTTGGGGCGGTGGATGTGGTTTCACTGAAGTCGGCTGCTTTGTCCTGGGTGGTAATAGACTGGCACTTAGCCAATAAAGTAGTGAGGATTCCATTAGATTCCTGTTGTGCCTTGTGGATGGTGAAAAGACTGAGGTTTCAGGACATTTACTATGGAATGTCCAACTTCTTTCTCCCATTAAAGTTGCACACAATAAAACCACATGGTCAATATGTCCACAGTAACATTACTGGACCCAAGTCTAATTGTAGACTATGGAATATGAATGAGCTTCACAAAGTGTTACTATGTTCTGCAGTATGTCAGCAAGTAACATTTTGCTGGATTTTTTGTGTGCAGTCTGATCATCTTGCACATACCCCTTGAATGTTTGTGCATAGATAATGCAAGTTTCAATTCACTCAAAGGTCAAAAGTTTTACATCATGGGCCTTGTTTTGTCATAAAACCATTAATGTCAGTGTAATTCTATCTGGCTGAGGTTTTCGGCATTGGAGCAGCATTCTTTGCATATTTCCTTGACCCATTTCACAACTTCTACACACTTGACTTGCTTGATAACACTCCAACCCGACTGAAACAGGAGCCTTGATATTGGATGGCACTGCAATGCAGTACTGTGTACTAAGCATAACTTTGTTTCCCTTAAGTAAAACATGAATATGCTTGTTCAGCTTTCATTGTATCGTTAAAAGACCAAAGAACTATAGTACTGTCATGGTTAATGTACTGCTATTAAAGTGGCAGTGACCTGGTTTATTTCCACCGCTGTAAGGAGTTTGTACATTCTTCCAATAACCGCATGGGCTTCCTCTGGGTGCCCTGGTTTCTTCTCATGTTCCAGATATGTACAGGTTAGTAGGTTAATTGGTCACATGGGTGTAATTGAGCAGCGTGGTCTCATTGGGCTGTATCTCCTAATAAATAAATTCTAACATCCAGACTACATTCAACATTCAGTCAATGATTGCTTTGTATTGACAATTGCATTTGCTGAATGCAAAATGGCTCTTGTATTTACCAAAGCAATATTGCTTTGACCACTTTAAGATGGCCTGAAGACATGATGATTGTTAAAATGAATGCAATTTCTATCTTAATTTTCCTATTAACTTCATAATTGGAGAGATGAAGGCTGTTATTGCTACATGCTGTTGCTATTGTCTCCTCACTTTGTCTGCCTCAGAATAATTGAAAGGAAACACAACCTACAATTACTGGAAATAAAACTTTTAAAAAGTGAACTCCTGTAACTATTAAGCAGTCAACAGCGATCGTGCTGATGATTGTGAAGTTAATGTTTTGGATATGAATTTTTTGTATTTGGCTATTGACAGCAAATTAGTCCTTCTGTCCTTTCTACAGGTGATTTCTGTTGAGATTTATGTAGCTATACTTGCACAAACAATTAAAAAATCAAAATGTTTTAATGCTATTGACATCCCTTCTGCTTCCCTGTACACTAAATTGATGCTTTGCAGTGTGAATATAGATGGATGCTTCTACTCTAATAGACACAGCATTTCCCTGTGATATATTTGCTAGGAAATTTCCATTACAGTTCTGGAGATGTATCTTAATGGGTTACAGAAAGAGAAATCACCATAAGTAATGATGTAGGTTAATAAAGTCTTTTTTAAAAAAATCTATTTAGGTGTGGTGTGGGTTCTATGGAACTAATCTGGAACTGAGTATCACATTGGATGTGATGTCAAGTAAACACAGCTATTCATTCTGGTAGTCTGATCTGTATTAAAGCTGGAAGTATCATAGAATAGATGGGCACATGATGTGCTTTCTTTAGTTAATGGTGAAGTACCAATCCTAAAAGCAGCATTTTCCTTGAAAGTAAATAGGCATCACATAAAGCCTATTTATGTTTATGTTCCTTGATGTTTGAAATGTTTATTTCCACCTTAAATCTCTCTGGTGTGCCTCCATTGCCCCTGGGAGATCAGAAAATTCTGGGAATTTACCACTCACTCAGGAAATTTCAATGCTCCTCACTTTTAAATTACTGGCCTCTCTTTTTTTTCCCACCTATGCCCCTCTAATGCTACTACAGGTTGACCTTCACTAATCCATTGGGACCTGAGGAGTGCCTGATTAGTGAAAATGCTGAATCACATTAAGCCATAGCTAACCGCCTCATAATACCTTTAAAATATCATGTAAACCAGTACAAGTCAGATAATAATGAAACAGAAATATTAAACAAGTAGCAAGTGAAATTTTAATAAAGTAATATACTGTACAGGCACAGGTAAAATAAAGGGTACAGGTAAATGTACAGAAATTAACTTGTACAGAAAAGTTGAGCACTTTCGCTTCTAAAGTGAGACATTTAATATACCTTCAGGCAAAGTTACATGTCTGCAAGTGTGGGGTTGTCAGGATCATCAACATCTTCATCTTGAAAAATGAGTGAAATATCAGGAACTGGTGCTGAAACTGGCACAGCAGTTTCTTCAAAAACTGTTGATGTTGGTGGCAGCACATCTGAGTGAGCAGAAGTTGATGGCACTGGATTTTGAAGTGTTAGCTCTCCTGTTGCACTTTTTCTAGCAATTTTTTTGAACATATCTTCCAAGGTAAGCTGTTTCATATATTTTGGTCTCTCTCTGATTAGCTTATCCTGCAGCTTATCCTCATTATTTCTTGCTCAGTTATAAAACATCATTGCTCCAATTCCTTTCAGCAGTTCACTTGTCAACTTAATTAGCCTGTCAATAGAAAGTCTTTCTGCTACAACTTCCTCATGTTCATCACTGCTTTCTCCTTCAATATCTTCCTTCTCTGGATGTACAGAATAATGATGAACAGTAGGCTCATCCGAATCTATATTCATCCATTCTTCAACATTGTCATCATTGAACCTTGATGCAAGATCCTTGGCAGCAGGATTACTTAGCTCTTGAGCAAAAGAAAGTAGTTCACGTATCATCTGTTTTTCCTTGGAAAGTCTACCTGTAAAGTCATTTCCAGTGTCTTCACCAGGTGCAGACTCAAACTTTGAACCTGGCCATAATTTATGCCAACCATTCTTCAGTGTGGATAGCTCTACAGACCTTCAAGCGTTAGCAGCACAGTAAATCGTCTCTTGCATATTAAAATCCTTTATAAATTCCTTTACCGGTCTGCCAGCATTAACTGCATTCAAAAGGCGCCTCATAAACAGGGAATTATACTTAGACTTGAGAGAATGTAATATGCCATTGTCCAGAGGTTAAATTAATGACGTACAGTTAGGTGGCAGGAAGATACCGAAGACATTGGTTTTTTTTACCAGGAATTCTGCTTTCGGGTGTGGTAAGCATTATCTTACAGTTGTGGTGCAGGCCAACAGAGTCACAGCGAGCTCGTGCTTCGGGAACAAAATAATTTTCAAACCATCCTAGTGTGATGCTAGTTGTAATCCATCTGGTTTTGTTAGCACAGTAAATTACAGGAAATTGTAAACTTTTGCCAATGACCAGTAACTTGCATCTGTGGGTTCCTGCAGCATTAGAGCAGCCTAGCAAAGTCACACAATCTCTCGATGCCTTATACCCTGTTGACGATTCTGCATCTGCTGTTGTTAGTGTTCTTCTTGGTGTACATCTCCAATACAAAGCAGTCTCATCAGCATTGTACACCTGCTCGGGGCTTAATTTTTCATCAGAGACTAACTTAGCAAACTCGTCAACAAACTTTGCTGCTGCTTCCTTGTCTGCTGAACGTTTTTCACCACACACTGCACGAAACTGTAAGCCATGACACTGCTTGAACCAATGAAGCCAGCCTTCACTATAGTCACACTCAATCTAGTCCTTCATGAAACACTTTTGCTTGTTCCTTCACCATATCTCCAGATAGTTCAACACCTTCACTTACATGAAGATTAAACCATGTTATCAGCACTTTATCTAGTTCTGAACTTCTTCCGTCTTTCATTGTTTTTCTTACGCACATCTGTTTCTTTGACCCACTATCAAGCAAAAAAGTGTAGCAGTTTTTCTTTGTTTCTTTATATTGTACACTGTGGAAGAGCCAATGTTGTAACACTCGCACAAGCTTTACACCGATACACCTGTCCTGTTTTTTTTTCCAAGAGTGCAACCTTATCTTTAATGGATAATGTGCGGTGTTTTTGCTTCACAGCATGAGGTGCATTTCCTTTGCTCACTGGGCCCATAATTGGGGCTAAAAAAGAGCAAATGATATTATAAATGCAGGAAAACAATCAGGAATAGCCTGTCTGTGCTTACAAGAGCACGCCAACATGTGAATAGATCTAGCGCAACCAAAACAATGCGCAGCAGATTGGTACGGTGGTCTGGGAAATTTGAAATTACAGTTGCGTGGAAAATTTGAAATCGGTGCCAATTATCAAAGGAACCAGATTACAGGTAGTTGGATTATTGAAGGTCGACTGTATATCCTTTGTTTCTCACTAAGAGAAACATTAGTACATGATATTCCAAGTATGCCTTCAACACTCCAGAAAATGTTAACAAAACCTCTCCATTGTTAAACTCTAACCCCTTTGCATTAAAGGTCAACAACATATTGTTTGTTGCCTTGACTTTTTGTGATTCACACACTCGAGCACTAGACCCATCTGAATTTATTTGCAATCTCTCTCCATTTATATGGTAACCTAGACTTTGATTCCTCTTATCCATGTGCATGCCTTCACATTTCCACACATTCAAGTTAATTTGCAAATTACCTTATTTCCCTCCTCCGGGTTATTAATGTAAGTAATTAGTCAAGGACCAATCCCTGGGCTCCTCCATTAGTTAAATCCCTCAAGCCTGAAAAGGACACATTTATTCCTATTGTTTTTCTGTATAACAGCCAGTTTTCAATCCATGCTAATACACTTTCTCTAATACTTTGGCTTTTAATGTATGCACCAGCCTCATATATAGCACCTTGTCAAATGCCTTTTGGAAATCTAAATGTACTGCATCTGCAAGTTCCCCTCTCAACTGTCCCTGTTACATCCTCAAGAGTCTGATCAAATTTGTCAAAAGAAGTTTACCTTTTCATAATACTCTGGCTTTGATTATATTCAGTTTTCTTAAGTGATTGTTTCCTCTTGAATATTCAACTCTTGCCTCGTGCCAACAATAGATGTTAAACAAGCTAACCTCTAGTTGCTTGTCTTCTGTCTTTTTAAAGCAAGGAAGTCACATTGCCTGTTTTCAATCTTCTGGTGCTTTCCTGAATTTGAAAATTTCAAACAATGGGTCTGCAGGCATTTATTTTTTCCCTTGGGGTTTTTTGCAAGTTTTTGATATTTGATATTTAAGGAATGCCTGCAGTGGGAGAAAGTTTGTAGAGCATTGTGGACTTCAGAAAGGATGAGATGAAGGAACACAAACCAATTCTCATAGAGGAATCAGAAGTGGAGAGTGAGCAATTTCAAGTTCCTGGGTGTCAATATATCTGAGGATCCTGGTCCCAACATATCGATGCAGCTATAAAGAAGGCAAGACAGCAGCTATATTTCATCAGAAGGCAGAGGTGGTTTGGTTTGTCATCTAAAATACTCAAATTTCTTCAGATGTACCATGGAGAACATTGAGAGGCTGTATCACCGTCTGGTATGGGGGGGCGGGGTCAAAGCAAACTGCAGAATTATAATATTAGTCAGCTCCCTCATGAGTACTAGCCTCCATAGTAAGACACCTTCAAGGAGTGGTGCCTCAGAAAAGCAGCTCTCATCATCGAGGACGCCGACACCACTACCACCCAGGACATGCCATCTTTTCATTGTTACCGTAAGGAAGGAGGAACAGAAGCCTGAAGGCCCACATCACACTCAGTCATTCAGGAAGAGCTTCTTCCCCTCTGCAATCAGATTTCAAAATGGACATTGAATCCATGAACACTACCTCACAATTTTTTTAATTTTCTGGTTTTTCTGTTTTTGCGCTACAGTACTTGTCTTTGTGTGTGTGTGTGTGTGTGCATATACACACACTTGATTCAGTTCTTTTCTGTATTTATCATGTATTGCATTGTACTGCTGCTGCAAAGTTAACAAATTTCACAACATATGCTGGTGATATTAAACCTGATTCTGATGTGATATCACAAAAGGGGCACTGAAACACAGATGTCTTGATTGAAGCTTAGCTTTGAGACTTGGATGAGCAGGTGAGCTCTCCAGCCTTGGCAAGCCTTTCACCATGGGTAATACTTGTTATTTTTTTAATGAATTTGGGGACAGAAGTATTTTACATAGTGTTGTCACAGGCTGATTTACTGTTCTGCTTGTAAAATTAGACATCTTTTTCTTGGAGCTAGCTTATTTGGAGCTAAACTTGATTTTTGTTATCTGCTGCCTGCACATCTTACTTGGGATGCCATGAATTGAAGCTACAATATTATCTTCGGTCCAAGGGCAACTAGGGGTGACGATCGAATTCAAATGTTGAGCATGTTTCAAGTGGCTGAATTTCTATAAAAGATCTTTGTATGGTTTAAAACAAAATCTTAAAATCAAAACAATGGTGGTCATTTCAAAGTATTTTTCTCCCCATTTAGTCTCCCGCTTCTCCAATAGAATTGTTTCCCAGTATCATGCATGCAAATGTCACATAAGGCCTCCTTTCCTTGTTGGCTTCCTCAGACAGACTAGTTTGATTTCTATTTTCCCAGCTACTAAGAACTAGGAATAAACTGATACTTTTCCTCCAGTGCTTATTCTTCAGGCCCAAGCTTAGAATGTGTGAGCAATGGCAGATAGTTTGACTGTTGTAGCCGAATGCAATGTTGTCTTCAGCAGTCTTTGTGCATGAATGATCATGATCTGTGACCTCATTGACAGTTAATTTAATAAGCCAGTGCCTCTTTCCATTTGTAGTAATTGCCTTCTTTCGTTTAAGGAACGACAGATTCAGCTAATCCGAGAGCTCCTCATAACAGAAGGCTCGACCAGCATTCAGTTAAATGAAGAACAGAAGTCTGCTCTTGCTTTTCTCGACCCCAAATGCTCAAATTCTAATGGATATGCATCCAACAGACGGTAGTACTCTTGAGTCACCCAACAATTGTTTGCTCTGTTGGTTTTAGGATAAATCGTCTAAATGGGAAAGTATTGGTGCAATGCTTCAGTGTTCTAAACAAGCATCCTTGAATAAAATTTTCCGGAAGAACATTAAGTTTTCTGAATGACTACTCTCCTTTCTCTCCCTGCTTTTCTTTAGCTGTTTCAGCTACAATTACGAAAAGCAATGGCTGCCCCATCCCCCATTCCAGTCTCCCTCTACCCTGTACAGGTGTTTTCTCCCACCACCACCCCCCCCCCCCCCAACAAAGGTAGAGCATTCCTATGAAACCTTTCTTAAGCCAAAATGGTGTAAAGTGAAGAGCCATTAATCTACATGGGAAAAATTTTCATAAAAGCAAAAATCCTCTTTGTAATGCCAAAACAGGTTACTAGTATAGGTCTTTTGTAGAAGCGAAGTGGTGTAAAGCGAACATTCGTAAAGCGGGGAACACCTGTACTTGATAAAGCTGGAGGCACCATTTAAGACTATTTTAAATGGAAGTTGTCCACTCCCAGGAAGCCATGAAATGGGACTGAGATAAATTTCTGTCTGTTTTTGAGATTAATTCTTCAGAGCAGTGCTCCTGCTTGGCTTGAAGTTTCATCTCAACTGTGTCAGACCTGGATCCCAGTTACAGTGATATTAGTCACAGCAACCCTGTCAAGGTGGACACTTTGTTCCAATATCTTAATATCAATAAAGATAATTTATTTGAAAGCATTCTTTCTCTTAGAAAGACATGCTGAAAAGACTATTCCCCCTTCCCCCTTCTGCTGACCTCTCCCTCAAGTTTTGCTTTTTCTTCAATGGTTCATGGAACATTAAGTGTTGAGTTAGTGTTCAGTACTTGTTGAGTTCACTAGCTTAATGGGTTTTGATGTTAAGTTGGAAATCCTCAAGATGTATTGGTGGGCTTCCTCAGATTACTGAATGTTTGTGCTAAAGACATTATTACATAATATATATTTGCAAGGTTTTTTTGCTTGCTGTATGAATAGTTCCAAGTCAAATTTAGTGTTCTAGATAAGGCACTTGCAACTCAGAATTGTTTAAAGCATGATCAGTAAATTTTGCAAATTGGTGTTAAAGGACCTAAAGTGTGGATTTTATTTACTATTGCCCATGATGCATATTTTGTGTGAACATGTTTAACCCCCATTCCAGATCTTCAGCATGTACCTAGGTGGATACAATTCTGAGGGAGTGCTGCAGTGTTCAAGATGCAGGCTTTAAAATGAAGCTCTTTGCTTCTTGCACTGGATTTTGGACATCCCTTGGCTCTATCCAGTGAGGAGACTCAGCCAAAGCAATATTTCTTCAACCTGTGTCACCAGAACAAATTGACTGATTATTCATCTAATCTTTTATTTGGGACTTTGCTGTGCGCAAATTAACTGCGGCAATTATCTTTCAGCTAACTGTGACTATTTAAAATGTCCAGTGCTTGGAGTAAACATGATTCTTTCCTATCATTTGGCATAACTTTGCCCCTGGCTATGAGTTGCCACATCCTTTTGCAGTTAACTTCAATCCTAAGGCTTGAAGTGAAAGCGCAAATAAGTAAGAGATTTTCTGTATTAGTCTGTAAAAAGTGCCATTTATTTTCAGTGCAGAATGAGACCAAATAATTGAGTCTACCTGCTTTGCTATTAATCGTTGTATGTGGGACAAAGGAGTGGTATTTTGGATAATTTGGGGAGATGAGCATATATAGTTTTGGATATATTACCAGTGTAGAGGCTTGGAACTAGGTAAAGCAATAAGTCAAACATTTACTGAAAGTTGATTGTTACTACATATCTTTCTTCTTTTTAATAGACTGTCTACAATTGATGAGTCCGAATCATTTCAATCCGACATTAGTTACGACAAGACTGATGACTCAATGGTAATCTCTTTTTATCAGTTGTTTTTTAAGTAATCTTGGGACCACGTTAGTGGGATTTGATTGAAGAATATGTAACACTACAGGTGAATCTGAAGTGATTTGATACCTTGTTCAGTTCTTATTTGCATTGCAAAATTATGAATGATTCAGCAAAGCAAATTGTAAATGTATGAAATGGCTTAGGAAAAAAATAGTCCTGTTAAAAATGTGATTGCCAAGTGACTTGGATTTTGCATTTAGAAGCAGTTGAATAATGGGCTGTTGTATAGTCTGGGGGAGGGTGCTAATGCTGATGTTGGATAACCTTGCAGAATACTCATCCAAAAGCACTAGTGGACAGAATTTTGTTGTCTGTTCAAAAGCATAAATTGCTTAAGGTTCTGCAGGAAATTGTTTTTAAATAAGTTGATGACTTGTTTCATTGGAGCATCACACTTTTTAAACAGAAGCTTGTTCTTCTCTGATTATTTCTACTTGCTTCTGAACGTTAGTCCTTTAGTTTTTAGATGGTATTCTGCACGTAGTGTTGAATAGGTTTTATTAAAATCATGATTAAATTGCTGCTTTGAATCTAAATATTGAAACAAGCTGTGGAATTTATTGAGGGCTGTCATTAGTACCAATAAAAGATGGTGCCATGACCTGATTAATGTTGTGCTATGTTAATGTTGCTTGTGTCATAACTCATAATAAAGACGTGGCATGTCAGAGATCTAACATGCACTGCTGCAGGCTGGCAGGCTGAATTTCCACATTGAATTATTCTCCAGTGTTGGTAGGCAACAAGTTTATGCTCATCACTGTCCACCAAGAAAGTAGGAAAATCAGAACAATATAACTTGGCTTAACAATCATCAGCTGGCTTAAAAGATTAGGGCATGGGCGGTCTATATTTAAAGAGGATATGATTGTCTAAAATAACTGGGTCTAAGTCCATTCTGAGGTAAAGGGCACTTACACTTGACCTTGTGTGAACATTGTCCTGGTACTCTTTTGCCAATCATGCAGTCTGTGATGCATGATTGGCATTGGAGCATATGAACTAATTTACTAGCTTGGTATTTGTATTTTATTTTGAAAAACATAATCGGCACGCCTTTCATAAATATGTTTAAGGTGGATTTTTTTCAGCTTTTTGACTTGAGATAAAATGATTGTCTTTTTGTTAATGCAGGACTGGGATTCCTCCATTGTTAAGACTGTCAAGTTAAAGAAAAGAGAGAAAAGAGTAAGTTCCACACTTTCATCTTGTTATGCTCAGCTTTGTAGAATTAGTAATCGTCTATAAACAATGGGCACAGATGCATTAACAGAATTATGTCAGTCTAATTAAATTTAAGTTAAAAGTATGGTAAGTCCCCTCATTAATTCCTTCTGTTTAATTAAATAAATTAAAGACTTCTTACACATCATGTAATTGTTTAAATACTGCACATTTCTTTGGAAGTTAGTATCGTAAGCACATCAGTTTAAATATAATATGAACTCGTAACTTGTGAAGTTCTTGATTGAGGCTCTTCAGAGTCGTGTTATCTGTCGTGTTGAATCTAATAAGTTGCACTTTCCATTTTGCATTTTCTGTGATATTTTGTTATAAGCTGGTTTTGCCTTTGGTAATGGATTTCTGGTTAACACTAAGCTGAGACGTTGTTTATATCTGAATTAAAAACTAATCTGGCATTTACTTAATTACATTCACTCAAGGCTGTCAAACATTATGCCATTTTAATTTATCTGAAAAGGCTTCTCCATATTATGCTAATATAAAACAGTGTTGCAGTGTACCAGATTATTTACTAGTTAATCAATCAAGTGTGGCTATGTATAAAGAACATTGTACCTGCTTACCATTGTATTCTTTCCAGCGTTCTTCCAGAGTTCTTGTTGATGTCCAGCCAGGACCAGCTAAACGGTCACGATCAACTGAAAAGGTGGGCGTTAATGACCAAGACAATATGTGGCAATTGTCAATATCAAAATAGATGTTATCCAACTGCTTGACAATAGATGCAGGAGTAGGCCATTCGACCCTTTGAGCCAGCACAGCCATTCAATGTGATCATGGCTGATCATCCACAATCAGTACTCCATTCCTGCCTTCTCCCCATATCCCTTGACTCCGCTATCTTTAAGAGCTCCATCTAACTCTTGAAAGCATCCAGAGAATTGGCCTCCATTGCCTTCTGAGGCAGAGCATTCCACAGATCCACAACTCTCTGGGTGAAAAAGCTTTTCCTCAACTTCGTTCTAAAAGGCCTTCCCCTTATTCTTAAACTGTGGCCTCTGGTTCTGGACTCCCCCCAACATCGGGCACATGTTTCCTGCCTCTAGCGTGTCCAATCCCTTAATAATCTTATATGTTTCGACCAGATCCCCTCTCATCCTTCTAAATTCCAGTGTATACAAGCCCAGTCGCTCCAATCTTTCAACATATGACAGTCCCGCCATTCCGGGAATTAACCTTGTGAACCTACGCTGCACTCCCTCAATAGCAAGAATGCCCTTCCTCAAATTTGGAGACCAAAACTGAACACAATACTCCAGGTGTGGACTCACCAGGGCCCTGTACAACTGCAGAAGGACCTCTTTGCTTCTATACTCAATTCCCCTTGTTATGAAGGCCAACATGCCATTAGCTTTCTTCACTGCCTGCTGTACTTGCATGCTTACTTTCAGTGACTGATGAACAAGGACACCTAGATCTCGTTGTACTTCCCCTTTTCCTAACTTGACACCATTCAGATAGTAATTTGCCTTCCTGTTCTTGCCACCAAAGTGGATAACCTCACATTTATCCACATTACACTGATTCTGCCCACTCACCCAACCTGTCCAAGTCACCCTGCATTCTCCTAACATCCTCCTCATATTTCACACTGCCACCCAGCTTTGTGTCATCTGCAAATTTGCTAATGTTACTTTTAATCCCTTCATCTAAATCATTAATGTATATTGTAAACAGCTGTGGTCCCAGCACCGAACCTTGCGGTACCCCACTGGTCACAGCCTACCATTCCGAAAGGGACCCGTTAATCACTACTCTGTTTCCTGTCAGCCAGTCAATTTTCAATCCATGTCAGTATTCTGCCCCCAATACCATGTGCCCTAATTTTGCCCACTAATCTCCTATGTGCGACTTTATCAAAAGCTTTCTGAAAGTCCAGGTACACTACATCCACTGGCTCTCCCTTGTCCATTTTCATAGTTACATCCTCAAAAAATTCCAGAAGATTAGTCAAGCATGATTTCCCCTTCGTAAATCCATGCTGACTAGGACCAATCCTGTTACTGCTATCCAAATGTGCTGCTATTTCATCTTTTATAATTGACTCCAGCATCTTCCCCACCACTGATGTCAGGCTAACTGGTATATAATTCCCTGTTTTCTCTCTCCCTCCTTTCTTAAAAAGTGGGATAACATTAGCTACCCTCCAATCCTCAGGAACTGATTCTGAATCTATAGAACATTGGAAAATGATTACCAATGCATCCACGATTTCTAGAACCACCTCCTTAAGTACCCTGGGATGCAGACCATCAGGCCCTGGGGATTTATCAGCCTTCAGTCCTATCAGTCTACCCAACACCGTTTCTTGCCTAATATAAATTTCCTTCAGTTCATCCTTTACCCTAGTTCCTTTGGCCACTATTACATCTGGGATATTGTTTGTGTCTTCCCTAGTGAAGACAGATCCAAAGTACCTGTTCAACTCGTCTGCCATTTCCTTGTTCCCCATAATAAATTCACCCGTTTCTGCCTTCAAGGGCCCAACTTTGGTCTTAACTAATTTTTTCCTCTTCACATACCTTAAAGAAGCTTTTACTATCCTCCTTTATATTCTTGGCTAGCTTACCTTCGTACCTCATCTTTTCTGCCCGTATTGCCTTTTTAGTTATCTTCTGTTGCTCTTTAAAAGTTTCCCAATCCTCTGGCTTCCCACTCATCTTTGCTATGTTATACTTTTTTATTTTTATACTGTCTTTGTCAGCCACGGTCGCCTCCTACTCCCCTTAGAATCTTCCTTCCTCTTTGGAATGAACTGATCCTGCATCTTCTGTATTATTCCCAGAAATACCTGCCAATGATGTTCCACTGTCATCCCTGCGAGGGTATCCTTTCAGTCAACTTTGGCTAGTTCCTCCCTCATGGCTCCATAGTCCCCTTTGTTCAACTGTAATACTGACACTTCCGATTTTCCCTTCTCCCTCTCAAATTGTAGATTAAAACTTATATAATGGTCACTACCTCCTAATGGCTCCTTTACCTCGAGTTCCCTTATCAAATCCAGTTCATTACACAACACTAGATCCAGAATTGCCTTCTCCCTGGTAGGCTCCAGTACAAGCTGCTCTAAGAATCCATCTCGGAGGCACTCCACAAACTCCCTTTCCTGGGGTCCAGTACCAACCTGATTTTTCCCAGTCCACCTGCATGTTGAAATCCCCACTACAACCGTAGCATTACCTTTGCGACATGCTAATTTTAACTCTTTGATTCAACTTGCGCCCTATATCCAGGCTACTATTTGGGGGCCTGTAGATAACTCCCATTAGGGTCTTTTTGCCCTTACAATTTCTCAGTTCTATCCATACTGACTCTACATCTCCTTATTCTATGTCACCCCTCGTAAGGGACTGAATTTCATTCCTCTCCAGCAGAGCCACCCACCCCCTCTGCCCACCTGTCTGTCCTTTCGATAGGACGTATACCCTTGAATATTCATTTCCCAGCCCTGTCCTCTTGCAGCCATGTCTCTGTTATTCCTACAACATCATACTTGCCAATTTCCAACTGAGCTTCAAGCTCATCCACTTTATTTCTTATACTTCGTGAATTCATATATAATACTTTTAATCCATTACTCCCCTCGCTTCTGACATCGATCCCTATTGCACTTGGCCATACTCTCCAATCCTTTCCTGAGCTTTCTGCCCCTTTAATTCTGTTGTATTTCTTATTCTCTCTTTCCCTTTAACTCCCATCTTTATATTTCCAGTTCATCTACTTCCCCCCCCCCCCCCCCACACTTGTTAGTTTAAACACACCTGTGCTTGATAGAAGGGGGGGTAATGGAATTTGACAGAGAAATTTGTAAGGATACAAGTATCAATTTTCATTGTTGCTTGTTAGTAACAAAAGTAGCATGAAAAACATGACAAAGGGGTAATATTTGTTAGAGAAATCAATTTGGAATTCTCGGGTTTTTGCCTGGACACTTGTAATTGCATTCACTGCAGTTGGAATCTTAGAGCAATACAGCATGGATACAATGAATCCATGTTGACCATAGTGATAACCCAGCTCGTCCTAATTTCTTTTATTCAGCCCATATCCTTCTAAGCCTCACCACTCCATGCACCTATCCAAGTTTTCTGAATGATAATATCAACCATTTCCTTTGACAGTATGTTTCATAAGTCACCACCTTCTGCAATGAAAAAGTTGTACCTCGAGTCCCTTTTTAAATCTTGCCTCGCTCACCCTAAATCAATGCCCCATCATTTTGTACTCATTGACTCTGGGGCGAAGACTTGCCATCCACCTTATCTATGCCCCGCATAATTTTATAAACATCTCTATAAGATTGTCCATCATTCTCCTACATTCTAAGGGAGAAAGACTTAGCCAGGCCAATCTCTCCCTATAAACTCAAGCCCTCTAGTCCTGGCAACATCCTTGTAAATCTTTTCTGCACTCTTTCAGGTTTAACTGCACCTTTCCTACAAGTTGACCAAAACTGTACACAATACTCCGTGCAGCCTCGCCAACAACTTGTACAATTGAAACATAATGTCCCAATTTCTATACTTAATACTGACTGAAGTCCAGTGTGCTAAATATGTTTTTCTCTACTGTCCACCTGTGACACTGCTTTCAACAAATTAAACTTGTATACTTATATTCCTCTGTTCCATTACACTCCCCAGTGTATTCATGGTATTACTTCTACTATGGTTTAATTTTGCAAGTGCATTACCTCACACTTATCTCTATTGCAATCCATTTGCCCCTCTTTAACCCACTTTAGAAACTGATCTAGGTCCCCCATATAATTTACAATAACCTTCTTCACTGTCAATAGCATCTCCTATATTCATGTCATCTGGAAACTTGCTGATCAAGCCTTGTATCCAAATCATTTATATTAGTGATTACCGTGGGTCCAAACATTGCTGCACACCACTAGTCACTGGCCTCCATTCTGAGAAATAGCCTTCAACCATCAGCCTCTGCCTCCTGCCTTTAAAACAGTTTTGAATCCACCTAACCAGCTCTCCTGAGTTCCATGTGACCTTGCTTTCCAGACAAGTCGACCATATGGGACCTTGTCTAAGGCCTTGCTAAAGTCCAAATAGAAAACATCCACAGCTTTGTGCTCCTCTATCTTTATTGTTACTTCCTTTAAGATCCTCAAGTTGGATAAGTCACTGGGACCGTACAAGATGTAACCCAGGCTACTGTGGGAGGCGAGGGAGGAGATTGCTGAGCCTCTGGCGAGCCTCATCAATGGGGACGGGAGAGGTTCTGGAGGATTGGAGGGTTGCAGGTGTTGTTCCTTTATTCAAGAAAGGGAGTAGAGATAGCCCAGGAAATTATAGACCAGTGAGTCTTACCTCAGTGGTTGGTAATTTGATGGAAAAGATCCTGAGAGGCAGGATTCATGAACATTTGGAGAGGCATAATATGATTAGGAACAGTCAGCATGGCTTTGTCAAAGGCAGGCCGTGCCTTACAAGCCTGAATAAATTTTTTGAGGATGTGACTAAACACATTGAAGGTAGAGCGTTAGATGTAGTGTATATGGATTTCAGCAAGGCATTTGACAAGGTACCCCATGCAAGGCTTATTGAGAAAGTAAGGAGGTATGGGATCCAAGGGGACATTGCTTTGTGGATCCAGAATTGGCTGGCCCACAGAAGGCAAAGAGTGGTTGTAGACAGGTCATATTCTGCATGGAGGTGGGTGACCAATGGCATGCCTCAAGGATCTGTTGTAGGACCCCTGCTGTTCATGATTTTTATAAATGACCTGGATGAGGAAGTGGAGGGATGGGTTAGTAAATTTACTGGTGACTCAAAGGTTGGGGGTGTTGTGGATAGTGTGGAGGGCTGTCAGAAGTTACAGTGGGACATTGATAGGATGCAAAACTGGGCTGAGAGGTGGCAGATGGAGTTCAACCCAGATAAGTGTGAGGTGGTTCATTTTGGTAGGTCAAATATGATGGCAGAATATAATATTAATGGTAAGACTCTTGGCAGTGTGGAGGATCAGAGGGATCCTGGGGTCCGAGTCCATAGGACACACAAAGCTGCTGCGCAGGTTGACTCTGGTTAAGAAAGCATAAGGTGCATTGACCTTCATCAATTGTGGGATTGAGTTTAGGAGCCAAGAGGTAATGTTGCAGCTATATAGGACCGTAGTCAGACCCCACTTGGAGTACTGTGCTCAGATCTGGTCGCCTCACAGTTTTGTGCACTTTATGTAGTCCTGTGTAGGTCTGTAGTCTAGTATAGTTCTTGTGTTGTTTTATAGTCTAGTGTAGCCTTGAGTTGTCTCATATCGTCTAGTGTAGTTTTGTGTTGTTTCATGTAGCACCAGGGACCTGGAGGAACGTTGTTTTGTTTTTACTGTGTACTGTACCAGCAGTTTATGGTCGAAATGACAATAAAAAGCAACTTGACTACAGGAAGGATGTGGAAGCCATAAAGGGTGCAGAGGAGATTTACAAGGATGTTGCCTGGATTGAGGAGTATGCCTTATGAGAATAGGTTGAGTGAACAACCTTTTCTCCTTGGAGCAACAGAGGATGAGAGGTGACCTGATAGAGGTGTATAAGATGATGAGAGGCATTGATCGTGTGGATAGTCAGGCTTTTTCCCAGGGCTGGAATGTCTAGCACGAGAGGGCACAGTTTTAAGGTGCTTGGAAGTAGGTACAGAGGAGATGTCAGGGGTTAGTGTATTTTTTTTTTTGTTTTTTTTACACAGAGTGGTGAGTGCATGGAATGGGCTGCCGGTAACAGTAGTGGAGGCGAATATGATAGGGTCTTTTAAGAGACTCCTGGACAGGTACATGAAGCTCAGAAAAATAGAGGGCTATGGGTAACCCTAGGTGATTTCTATGGTAGGGACATGTTCAGCATAGCTTTGTGGGCCAAAGGGCCTGTATTGTGCTGTAGGTTTTCAATGTTTCTATGAACTCTACAACTTTTGTTAAGCATGACTTCCCATGCACAAAACAATGTTGACTCCTTTTAATCAAACAAAGTCTAGTTAAATTATTTTAGTTATCATTGATTAATGTGGGCCCTGTTTTAAAAGCTTGACTGTAATTGAAGGATTATGCAAATTCAACTCTTATGTTCACTTAAAGCAATATATTAATTTCCATCAGTTGTCCAGAAAGCATAAATGTAGAGCATCACCTTAAATTTTTGTGAAAAGCTAAGTTAAATGTTGCTAACAATCACTTTAAAGGATTAATTATACATTCTATCATTAGATTTGCTGAATAAATTGGGCGTTCAATTTTCCTGTCACTGAAGTGGTTTCATCACTGACTGGTCAATGGTAGTTCGTTTTTACTTGGATGATTGGCCATCAGAATTGATTTTGGTCTGTGGGCAAGATAAATGTTCACCATAACCTTGTGCAGTCTACATAAAAGCTCCAGACTCCATAAATTACCACACTTGGGATCTTGTTTCACTGCTTTAACCTACTATTGAGAAGTCTGTCCAGCTCCCTGCACCACCAAGTTCTAAGTTTTTAAAAATCTGAGGTCGTTGTTCTGAACTCCAAATTAACTTTGTTGGTGAAAAATTTTGTTTTCATCTTCACAACATGCATTTTTATTGCTATTACTTTTACTGTAAAATGATTGCTTTTCTGCAATTGGGTTTTTGAAAGAAAAAATTGAAAAGAAAGATTATTCTTAGCATAATATCCCACCCTACCCCCAATGAGTATGTCATCTTGAAGCTGTGGTTTAAATTTTCTATTCTTTTGCATGCCAGTGAGAATTTTGGCCATTTCTGTTTCCAGCTGACTAAGGATTTGAATCAATGACTGCCCTAACAAGTTTTTTGTTAGTGGTCTGCCATTTAATTAAATCTAGACCTCAGAATCAAGTTCTTGAAGCACTCTGTTTATATATTTTTTTTAAATGGAGTGAATCCTGAAAGTTTACCAAAGAAAAGTGCATTGCTGTTTCCAAATGGGTAATGTGGGTAGGGAGAGGACCGGGGATAAAGAAAGATTTTGTAGGTAAAAATATCTATCAAGAAGGTGATTGATTTGGTGATCTTTTCAGGTAAACGATTCTATTGTGGCTAAAACAACCCTGACATTGCCTAATAATGGTGGACCAATTGAGGCAGTTTCCACAATTGAGACTGTGCCATACTGGACCAGAAGTAGACGTCGAACAGGTAAATCCCATTAACAAAATGCTTGAGGCACAGCTTTATGCTTAGAACTGGAAAACAATGTTCCTGAGAACAATTTTTAGTTGTGAGGGGGTGAAGTGTTTCATAGCTTTATTTCTTGCAGGGATTTTGGGAGTTTAGCATTGTTGGATAAGCTGGATGCTTTCTATAATTGTCTTGGCCTTTTCTGATTTCATATCACTATTAGAAACCCTGTTCTCCACCTTCTAAGCAGGATATGGCTTGTGGAACTAGACTTCAACCAGGTGGCTGCTTTTCTTTTTAGAATAATCTTGGATCAGGCAAAACCACAACCAAAATAAGAAAGCATTGTCTCTGCCCAATTCTTCTGAAGTGTGTACCCTCCCAATTGTAAGTGATGGTTGAGGCATGGCAGTCAGTAGGTTGATGCAGTGTACTTCAGAAAAGGGAATAATGGACACATTTTATCCCTTAATTTAGGATATGTGCTGCTTTGGACAATCAGAACCATTGCTTTGTCCCAATGACCCCAGCAAACTCTGCACAGGCCAGTTGTTAGATTTGAGTGTTTTCACTACCTTTGAATCAAATTACCACATTTTTAATCGGTTGAACTTTTGGAGAAGCCGAAATCCTTGGTTCTAGACATGGATTGATTTTTTTTTTTTTACATTACCAGTAATTTTAAAAAGGGGTTCAATAAATCTGGTCAGAATTGTCCTTTAATTGAAAGGTTGCCATGTAAGTTGATAAAATTAATCCCACTCAGTAGGTTTCAGTTTAATTTGATGGAGCCGGTTGAAGATGGGAGTGCATCAGCTGTGTTGAATCTGCTTGCTTGCACAAAACACTCATTTCCTTTCTGTTGCATTCCATTTTCATGTGAGTTTGACACACCTAGAAATATTGCACTAATGTGAATTGTCATGCTTGTGAAAGATCAGTGTTTCCCCTGTTTGCTGTTTTTTTTCAGTATGCCTTTATATATAGATTTGGTAATTGTACCATGCTTACCTATTATCTATCTTCTTGCCACACTCCCCATAGCTCTGCACAATTACAGATAATGTTGCTATGTTGCTGCTTACTGTTATGTTTGTAGGAACTGCTGAATACTGGAACAATGACATGTTCTTGCTCCCAGCTGGGAATTTGTTAGAATGACTTCTTGATGACACAGTGTGGCGACCCACTTTCTGCACAGGCGAACCGGCTCACAAATAGCCAGTGCGCGAGGAGAGACTTTGGTAATGCACCTCTGATGTCATTTCCGCCCAGAGAGGGCGGGCGCTAGGGATTAAATGCCAGCGCCGCGAAGTTTGAATAAACTAGTCTCCAAACGACTTACCGACTCCGTGTCGTTGTCTCTAGCTCTGTATGTAGTACATCGCTACATTGGTGACCCCGACGGTCCAAATGGGATTTGGACCAAAGATGACCGACTCTTCATCTGTTCACACAGTTTCGCTAAAACTGCCGACTTTCTGGACGCTGCGACCACGCGTGTGGTTTAGCCAAGCAGAAGCCCAGTTCCAGATTCGGCAGATATCTTCTGATTCCACGCGTTACTATCACATGGTGAGCGCCCTTGACCAGGAGACGGCCACCCAGGTTGCAGATTTCATACAGTCGCCCCCGGAAGAAGACAAATATGAAGCATTCAAGGTGCTGCTCATTGGGACCTTTGGCCTCTCACGGCGTGAGCGGGGTGCCCGCCTGCTTCACCTGGACGGTTTGGGAGACAGACTGCCGTCAGCATTGATGAACAAGATTCTGCCCCTGGCTGACGGACACAAGCCCTGCCTCATGTTCGAACAAGCATTCCTAGAGCAACTGCCCGAGGACATACATCTGCTGCTGGCTGGCACAGATTTCAGCAACCCCCGGAAGGTGGCAGCCCGGGCAAACGTTCTGTGGAAAGCCAAGAGGGAGAGCGTGGCATCCGTCAGTCAGATTACCAGGCCACGCGCCCAACAGCAGACCAGACCAGACCAGGCCCGGCAGGGGGGCGCACACAACACAGAGGCAGGAGTGAGGAGGACAGTGAACAGTGGTGTTTCTACCACCGGCGGTGGGGCACAGAAGCCCGCCGTTGTCGCCCACCCTGCCAGGGCCAGCTGCCGCTGATGGCTGTGGCGGCTGGCCACCAGGACAGCCTCTTGTACGTCTGGGACAAACAGTCAGGACGCCGCTTCTTGGTCGACACCGGAGTGGAAATCAGTGTCTTGCCCCCGACGGGGTACAACACCCGCAACAGGAAGACAGGACCCACCCTGAGGGCCACAAACGGCAGCACGATACAGACCTACGGCACCCACACAGTGCAGCTGCAGTTCGGCGCCAGCCGGTTCATGTGGGAATTCACACTGGCCGTGGTGGCCCAACCACTCCTGGGGGCGGACTTCTTGTGAGCTCACAGCCTGCTGGTTGACTTGCAAGGGAAAAGGCTGGTACATGCTGAGACTTCCCAGACGTTCTCCCTGGGTGAAGCCAAGTTGCCAGCCCCACACCTGGAATCCATCACGCTGTCAGACAACGAATTCACCAGAATCCTGGCGGACTTTCCATCGATTCTGGCACCGCAGTTCACGGCAGCCATGCCCAGACACGGTACAGCACCATATCCCGACCCAGGGACCACCCCTCCACACCCGGGCATGAAGGCTTCCCCCGGAAAAGCTCCGCCTGGCGAAGGAGGAGTTCAAGCGGATGGAGGAATTGGGGATCGTACGGAGGTCCGACAGCCCATGGGCCTCCCCCCTGCACGTGGTGCACAAAGCAGCCGGGGGTTGGAGACCATGCGGCGACTACCGCAGACTGAACGAGGCTACAACTCTAGACAGCTACCCCGTGCCGCACATACAGGACTTGGCAGCAAACCTGCACGGGGCAAGAATCTTTTCCAAAGTAGACCTCGTCCGGGGATACCATCAAATCCCGGTACACCCTGAAGATATCCCCAAAACAGCACTCATCACCCCGTTCAGCCTGTTCGAGTTCCTCCAAATGCCGTTCGGCCTAAAGAATGCCGCACGGACGTTCCAGCAGCTAATGGATGCGGTGGGACGCGACCTGGACTTTGCATTCATCTATTTGGACGACATCCTTATAGCCAGCAGTTGTCGTCAGGAGCATCTGGCCCACCTCCGCCAGCTCTACTCCCGCCTGAGTGATTTCGGCCTCACGATCAACCTGGCCAAATGCCAGTTCAGTCTCTATACCATCGACTTCCTGGGCCACAGGATTTTCCAAAGACAGGGCAACACCTCTGCCCGCCAAGGTAGACGCAATCCGCCACTTTGCCCGGCCCAACACGGTCAAAGGCCTGCAGGAGTTCATTGGTATGGTGAACTTCTATCACCATTTCCTCCCCTCAGTAGCCCGTATCATGCGCTCTTTGTACACCCTGATGTCGGGTAAAGGCAAGGACCTTACTTGGGACGAGGAGGCCGCGGTCGCTTTTGTTAAAGCCATGGTAGCCTCAGCAGATGCCGTAATGCTGGTGCACCCCAGAACGGACGTTCCAACCGCCCTCACGGTGGACGCATCTGACACAGCAGTCGGTGGAGTGCTGGAGCAACTCATCGAGGGGCGCTGGCAACCTCTGGCGTTCTTCAGCAAGCACCTACGACCACCCGAACTCAAGTACAGTGCCTTCGACCGGGAGCTGTTGGCACTGTATCTGGCAATCCGGCATTTCAGGTACTTCTTAGAAGGCAGGCCGTTCACCGCGTTCACGGACCACAAACCGTTGACCTTCGCGTTCACGAAGGTGTCTGATCCCTGGTCGGCTCGCCAGCAGCGACATCTGTCCGACATCTCTGAGTACACGACGGACATCCAGCATGTCTCGGGGAAAGGACAACGTCGTGGCGGACGCACTCTCCAGACCAGCTGTCCAGGCCCTGTCCCTGGGGGTGGACTATGCAGCACTGGCGGAGGCGCAGCAGGCAGACAACGAGATGCCCAGCTACAGGACCGCAGTCTCGGGTTTGCAGCTGCAGGACTTTCTCGTAGGCCCAGGTGAGAGGACCTTCCTGTGCGACGTGGCTACCGGCCAACCTCACCCCATCGTCCCGGCAGCCTGGAGGCGGCGAGTTTTCGACTCCATACATGGTTTGGCGCACCCATCTATCAGGACGACCGTCCGGCTGGTCTCCAGCAAGTTTGCGTGGCTCGGACTTCGCAAGCAGGTCAGTGAATGGGCCAGAATGTGCGCGCAGTGCCAAACAGCCAAGGTGCAGTGGCACACTAAAGCCACACCACAGCAGTTCGAACCCACCCACCGGAGGTTCGACCACATTCATGTGGATATCGTGGGCCCCCTACCAGTGTCCCAGGGAGTGCGGTACCTCCTAACTATGGTAGACCGGTTCACGAGGTGGCCAGAGGTGGTCCCGCTCACCGACACATCTGCCGATTCCTGCGCCCGAGCACTGATTGCAACCTGGGTAGCACGCTTCGGGGTACCGGCCCACATTACCTCTGACAGAGGTGCCCTGTTCACCTCCAGCCTGTGGTTGGCTGTGGCCAGCCTGTTGGGAACGCAGCTACACCACACAACTGCCTACTACCCACAGTCGAACAGACTAGTGGAACGCTTTCACCGTCACTTGAAGTCGGCTCTCATGGCCCGCCTGAGAGGACCTAATTGGGTGGACGAGCTTCCTTGTGTACTGATTGGAATTCGCACAGTGCCCAAAGAGGATCTGCACACCTCGTCAGCCAAGTTGGTGTATGGCGCACCCCTGGCCGTCCCAGGAGAGTTCATACCAGCCTCAAGGGGGCAAGAGGAAGAACCCGCAGCAGTCCTGGACAGACTACGCGAAAGGCTCGGCAACCTGGCCCCTGTACCAACTTCACAGCACGGACGGACCCCGACCCATGTACCCAAAGACATGCAGAACTGTAAGTTTGTGTTTGTTAGAAGGGACGGACACCGGGCACCGCTACAGCGGCCGTACGAGGGGCCGTTCAAGGTGATCAACAACAACTGGTCCGTGTACGTTCTGGACATTGGGGGGGAAAGAGGAGGTTTTCACGGTGGACTGACTCAAACCAGCCCATGTGGACTTGGCGCAACCAGTCGAGGTTCAGGCACCACGGCGCAGGGGTAGACCTCCCAAACAGAGGCTGATCCAGACTGTGGACATTGGGGGGTGTATCGCTGGTTCTGGGCGGGGGTTATGTGGCGACCCACTTTCTGCACAGGCGAACTGGCTCACAAATAGTCAGCACACGGGGAGAGACTTTGGTAATGCACCTCTGATGTCATTTCCGCCCCGAGAGGGCGGGCACTAGGGATTAAATGCCAACGCCGCGAAGTTTGAATAAACTAGTCTCGAAATGACTTACTAACTGCGTGTCGTTGTCTCTAGCTCTGTATGTAGTACATCGCTACAATAGGGTAGTTAATATTAAGAGTCAAAATTGGCATTGTGCATGTTATGATTTTACAGAACATTATTAATAGCTTAAAACTGAATTACCAAGTGGTCTATAAGATCACCTGGAAATTGGATATCTGTAGGTAGGTATTAGAATCTTAACAGGGTATGATTGTAAGCTTTAGTTTTACTCCTTTTCCAGATGTACAGTGACGGCAAATTTGCATTACCTGTTCAATTTCTTTCCCGCAGCAAATCTGAAGGTACGGGAACTTGATGCCATTTCAGACACCCCTTCTACCACGCCATCAACTACCAACGGATATGATCAGTGTGGTACACCTCAGACTAATGGAGGAACAAAAACTCATGAGTTTGTTTCCAAGACGGTATTTCTAATTTCTACCTCATTCAACTTAATTTTTACGTATTGACATTTTTGGTTAATTTTCTTTGCTGTGCAGGAGCTGTTGACTTCAGTTTATTTTTTTTTTACACAAGGATGTTTTTATTAAGATATCTTAAAATTATAGATAGATACTTTATTGATCACAAAGGAGATTCGTGTCACAGTAGCATTACAAGTGCACAGATATATAAGTATTAGAAGAGAAATAAGAGTAAAATATACAAGTATTAGGGAAGTAGAAAGAATAAGAAAGTTACCACAAACAGCCTAACGGGGGGGGGGGGGGGGGGGGGGGTCATCACTTCCCCGGCTATAGCTTGATTCATCATAGAGCGCCTCTTTTCAGCCAAGGTGGCATGCAGAGGGTGAGAAACATTGTTCAGAATTGCCAGGATTTTCCACAGGGTCCTTTGTTCTACCACAGCCTCCAGTGTGTCCAGTTTGAGTCCTGTAACAGAGCCAGCCTTTCTAATCAGTTTATTGAGCCTGTTGGCATCACCCATGTTAATGCCATTGCCCCAGCACACCACTGTATAGAAGTTTGTACTGGTGACAACGGGCTGATAGAACATGTGAAGGAGAAGCCTGCATACTCTAAAGGACCTCGGTCTCCTCATGAAGTAGAGGTGACTGGCCCTTGTACACAGCCTCTGTGTTGGTGCTCCACTCAAATCTGTCATCCAGGTGCACCCCAGGTACTTGTAGTTCCTCACCATCAATAGTAACAGGGAACAATGCAGACTTTGTCTTCCTAAAGTCCATCACCATCTCTTTTATCTTACTGATTTTTGAGCTGCAGATGATTCAGCTTGTACCATTTGACAAAGTCCTCCACCAGGACCCTGTATTCAACCTCCCATCCTCCCTTTATATACCCAACCATTGCTGAGTCACCAGAGAATTTCTGCAAATGACGTGACTCAGTGTTGTACCTAAAATCCAAGGTATACAGGGTAAACGGGAAGGGAGCCAATGCAGTCTCCTGTTGCCCAGTGCTGTTTATAGCCAATTCTGACACACAACTCTGAAACCACACACCCTGTGGTCTGCCAGTCTGTTAGTCTATTATCCAGGATACAATGGAAGTGCCAATCTGTATTGAACAGAGCTTTTCCCCAACAATGAGGGCTGTATGGTATTGAAGGCACTTCAGAAATTTTAAAAAAAAACGTAATCCTCACAGTACTTCCCTGCTTATCCAAATGGAAGTAGGTACTGTTCAGCAGGTAGATGACAGCAATGTGCTCCTGGTTGGCAAACTGGAGGATTGAGGGCTGATCTGACCAGGGGTCAGAGGTGAGCTGGGTCCAGCGCCTCTAGGGTCTTCATGTTGTGTGAGGTCAGGGCCACTGAATGACCGCCTTTTGGTTGGCCCTTCCTGGGTACTGGGACCACACATGATGTTTTCCACGCAGTCAGGACCCTTTTCAGGCTGAAACTCAGATTGAAAATGTGCTGGAGAACTCCACATGGCTGCTCAGCACACTCCTTCAGGACCCTGGGGTTCACACCATCTGGTCCCAGTGCTCTGCCGTGTCTGAGTTTCCCCAGAGCCCTTCTCACCTGCTCAGAGGTGAAGGAGAGTCCACGATGACCGGGGAGTTGATGGGATGTGGGGGCTGGGGGAGGTGAAGATCGGGTCAATAGCAGTTGGTATGTGCAGGGCAAGGAAGGGATGTAGACAGATGTTTTGTTCATCCATAAGTTGAATTGGAGGGGAGGGAGTGGTGGCATTGGTGCTGGGGGAGCACTGAGTACCTCTGCACCTGGACAGGTGTGCTGAGGGGAGTACGAACAGGAGGGCAATTGTCAAGCCTATTGAAGAATTGGTTTAACTCATTAGCCCATTCACAGCTGCATTCTGAGGCTCCACAGCCAGGCTGATTGAAGCCAGTGATGTTCTTCATGCCTCTCCACACCTCCCATTGTTACTCTGCCCAAGCTTGTTCTCCAGCTCTCTCCTGTATTCCTTTTTAGCCACCTTGATCTTCTCCTTTAGCTCCCTCTGCACATGTTTCAATTTCTCCCTGTCTCCTGATCTTAAAGGCTCTTTATCTGATCGAGAAGAGCCTTTAGATCACTGGTTGATCCATGGTGTGTTGATAGGGAAGCAGTGAAGAGTCCTTGATGGTATCATACAAGTTGAAGAAAGTATCTATCCTTAAGTAACTTCCTAGATGAGAGCAGTGTTTCCATTTCCAATTTCTTTAGGCCTAATTTACAATAGCACAGATTCTACATTATCACAGGCCTTTACCCAAGTTTCTTCGACGAGGCCACTTGGAGGCATTTGTGGTCAGTCTGGGTTAAGTCTCCCATGATATAGCAATACAGATTAAAATGGGCATGCATTTATGTGGTACAGTGATATATACTGTCCCATGCCCTTTCCAGCACTGCAGTGTTCTGAGTGCCAACCTGTTTCTCTATTTCTGTAGGTGATCAAGCCTGGGTCATGCGTTCCTTGTGGAAAAAGGGTCAAGTTTGGGAAGTTGGCCTTGAAATGTCGAGACTGCAGAGTTATATCTCACCCAGAGTGCAGAGATCGCTGTCCACTCCCCTGCATCCCAACCATGGCAGGAACACCTGTAAAAATTGGAGAGGTGAGATTTATGATGGTCTAGATTTCAACCAAAATGCACAATTTGAAGTCAAAATGTACAATAGGATAAATTGTCTCCGCCGCCAACTTACTTCAGTTGGCTTCAGGATTCGTTTTCGAACGTCTCAATTTGGACCTCCTGAGGATCCCAGGTACTCGCATTTAATTGATTCTGCCTCCCGTTGTTTCTCCCATCGAGCTCTGAGGGTGACACTCTCCTGGTATCCCTATCCAAGTCCCTTCAAGATCTTCAAGGTCCCTGCTCCACCGTTAGCAGGCATGAACTTCGAATCACTGCCCCGGCCGTCGATCTTGGCTGCCCCACCAACCCAGGGCATATTCAAAACCCGGACTCCAGCACCATCAATGCTGGTTCCAATGACCATGGACACCTTCAAAGCAATTGTACAGTCTCCAACTGCAACTCCAGCCTTGAACTCCAGGCCGGGTCTTCACGTGCTGTGATTGTGACTCCCGTCTCCCCTTCCCCCACCCACCACTCTGTAATCCCCTCTCCCTCAGATCCAATTGTCGGCTCCTGGACCCTCAGAGGCTCCACCTTCCTCTCGCCCCAACCCTCCCCTCTCCACCAACACCACCAGCCTCCCTCCCCCTCTCTGATCCCAGCTCTCATCCTTGCTGGGTCTTTGCCATTCCCTTCGACCTTCAACTCTCTGAGGGAGAGCGCTCTGTCCTCAGTAAGGGCCTCACCTTTGTCCCCCTTCGCCCACACCTCAGCAAGTTCCGCATATGCCATGACGCAGAACTCTTCTTCTGCCAGCTCTGTCTCCGAGCTTACTACTTTGGCAAGGACTCTCCCACCCCCACCGATGACCCCTTCTCCTGTCTTCAACCCTCTTCCTCTTCATGGACACCCCACTCTGGTCTTCTGCCTGCTCTGGATCTCTTTATTGCTAACTGCCAACGGGACATCAACTGTCTTGACTTCACCACACGTTGTTCCAATTCCAACCTCACTCCTTCCGAACGCTCTGCTCTCCAGTCCCTCCACACCAATCCCAACCTTGCTATAAAACCCACTGATAAGGGGGGGCGTTGTAGTCTGGCGTACTGGCTGAGGCACAGCGACAACTCGTTGATACCTCCTCTTATTTACCCCTCGATCATGACCCCACTAAGGAGCACCAGGCCATTGTCTCCCACACCATCACCAATGTTATCAGCTCTGGGGATCTCCCATCCACTGCCACCTACCTCATAGCTCCCACACCCCGCACTTAACGTTTCTACCTCCTACCCAAGATCCACAAACCTGCCTGTCCAAGTAGACCCATTGTCTCAGCTTGCTGCTGCCCCACCGAACTCATTTCTGCATACCTCAAAACTGTTTTATTCCGCCCCCCCCATTCATTCCCTTCCCACCTATGTTCGTGACACTTCTCACGCTTAGAATTTTTTCAATGGTTTTAAGTTCCCTGGCCCCCCACTGCCTTATTTTCTCCATGGATGTCCAGTCCCGATATACCTCCAATCCCCACCAGGAAGTTCTCAAAGCTCTCCGCTTCTTTTTGGATTCCAGACCTAACCAATTCCCCTCTACCACCACTCTCCTCCGTCTAGCAGAATTAATCATTACTCTCAATAATTTCTCCTTTGGCTCCTCCCACTTCCTCCGAACCAAGGGTGTAGCCATGGGCACCCATATGGGTCCCAGTTATGCCTGCCTTTTTGTTGGCTTTGTGGAACAGTCCATGTTCCAACTCTATACGGGTATCCGTCTCCCTCTTTTCCTTCGCTACATCGACGACTGCATTGGCGCTGTCTCCTGCACGCATGCTGAGTTTGTTGACTTCATTAACTTTGCCTCCAACTTTCACCCTGCCTTCGAATTTACCTGGTCTGTTTCCGACACCTCCCTCCCCTTTCTTGATCTTTCTGTCTCTATCTCTGGAGATGGCCAGATATACTGATATCTACTATAAGCCTATGGACTCTCACAGCTACCTGGACTATTCCTCTTCCCACCCTGTCTCTTTCAAAAATGCCATCCCCTTCTCACAATTCCTCAGTCTCCGCCGCATCTGTTCTCAGGATGAGGCTTTTCATTCCAGGATGAAGGAGACGTCTTCCTTTTTTAAAGAAAGGGGCTTTCATTCCTCCAACTCTGCTCTCAAATGCATCTCTGCCATTTCACGCACATCTGCTCTCACCCCATCCTCCCGCCACCCCACTAGGGATAGGGTTCCCCTTGTCCTCACCTACCACCCCACCAGCCTCTGGGTCCAACATATAATTTTCCATAACTTCCGCCACCTCCAACGGGATCCCACCACCCAGCACATCTTTCCCTCTCTTCCCCCCCCCCCCCCACTTCTGCTTTCCGTGGGGAACGCTCCCTACGTGACTCCCTTGTCCAGTCATTCTCTCCCCCCAATCCCTTCCCATCGATCTCCCTCCCAGCACTTATCCTTGTAAGCAGAATAAATGCTACACCAGCCCTTAGACTTCCTCACCACCATTCAGGGCCCCAGACAGTCCTTCCAGGTGAGGTGACATTTTGCCTGTGAGTCGGCTGGTGTGGTATACTGCATCCGGTGCTCCCGGTGTGGCCTTTTATATATTGGTGAGACCCAACGCAGACTGGGAGATCGTTTTGCTGAACACCTATGCTCTGTCTGCCAGAGAAAGCAGGATCTCCCAGTGGCCACACATTTTAATTCCACGTCCCATTCCCATTCTGATATGTCTATCCATGGCCTCCCTTACTGTCAAGATGAAGCCATACTCGGGTTGGAGGTACAAAACCTTGTATTCCGTCTGGGTAGCCTCCAACCTGATGGCATGAACATTGATTTCTCTAACTTCCATTAATGCCCCCCTCCCCTTCTTACCCCATCCCTTATTTATTATTGTTCCCCCCCCTTTTTTCTTTTCTTTTTTTTCTCTCTGTCCCTCTCACAATCACTTTTTGCCTGTTCTCCATCTCCCTCTGGTGCTCCTCTCCCCCTTTCTTTCTCCCTCGGCCTCCCGTCCCATGATCCTTTCCCTTCTCCAGCTCTGTATCACTTTTGCCAATCAAATTTCCAACTCTTAGCTTCATCACTCCCCCTCCTGTCGTCTTCTATCATTTTGGATCTCCCCCTCCCCCTCCCACTTTGAAATCTCTTTCAGTTAGTCCTGGCGAAGAGTCTCAGCCCGAAACGTCGACTGTACTTCCTATAGATGCTGCCTGGCCTGCTGCGTTCCACCCGCATTTTGTGTGTGTTGCCTGAATTTCCAGCATCTGCAGATTTCCTCGTGTTAAATTTGTATAGAACCCATTTTGTCCAACTTAGTCTCAATACAAAGATGAACAGCAATTTGCAATATAGTGGTTATTAAATGTTCCGCTCTGTTTTCATTATGGTAAATGTGGCTCAATAATACAAATTTTCAGGCCATTTTGAAAGGTTATACGTTGAATTTGTGTTGCTTTTAGGGAGTGTTGGCTGATTACATCTCTCAAACATCACCTATGATCCCTTCTATTGTGGTACTTTGTGTCAAGGAAATTGAGCAGAGAGGCTTGTCTGAGGTAAGATTACTTTTTATTTGCAAAGATTTCTGTATTTCTCTAGCTTAATTTTATTATACAGGTATTAAATTTCCAAAGCACTTGTATGCAAGACTTGTTTTTAAGATTGAAGAATTCAAGCTCTGAGTGATGTACAAATCAGAGTAGCAAAAGACCAGGTAATTTTGTTAGAAGAGTTCCTCCAGACCTGTTACTTGAGCCCCTTCAGCAAATTGTCTCACATTTTGCATCAATCAGACTTTGGAAATTGGACGAAGCTGCAAGCCAAGCCCATGGACAGCATATTGTAATGGGCTGCCACCTTGAAGGGGCATACTGCTCAACTGATGAGCAGTTGGCACTTTTCAAAGCTACACTGCCTGCATCACAGGCTTGTAGAATGCCAGGGCTGCTCACTCCATTTGAGACTATTAACAATCTGTTAAATCTGACTGTTAGTTGGGCCATATGTCAGATCATTGCATCATTTGAAAGGTGTGTTAAAGATTTCCAAGAAATATTTAGTTTGAACTTGTGATGCATTAAGTTTCAATATAAGGTTCATATAATTGTTATCTCCTACAGAGTGGTCTATACAGAATCTCTGGGTGTGATCGCACAGTGAAAGAACTGAAGGAGAAGTTCCTGAGAGGGAAGAATTTGCCCCTACTCAGTAAAGTGGATGACATTCATGCTGTCTGTGGGCTTCTGAAGGACTTTCTAAGGAATTTGAAGGAGCCCCTTATCACTTTCAGACTGTATACAGCATTTGTGAAGGCAGCAGGTTAGTAGATCTTTAGTTACAGTGTTGAGAATTGAACAACCTTGTATTGAATACTGTATAGATTTCCCTCGGTATAGATAGTGAACAATCCGACTGTTATGCATTTCAAAGATGTGTACTGGATGTTCCAATACACATTGGAAGCTTTTTCTTGCTATCGCTGCTGGTGAGAGGGTCTGGCCCCTTATTGATTCCTTAATAATTATAGTTATCTAAACTGAGGAAAACAAATTGGTAAATCCAAAGAAATGAGGCTTCTATTCCAAACAGCTTCCTGGGTTGGAAGTCTAGTCGATAGTGTCAAATCTTGCTTATGGTAACTTGCATGGCTCAAATTAGTCTTGACCCTTTTGGATCAGCATAGGGACACCAACCAGTCGAGTTCCTGACGTTGCTGCGAAGCATCTCTGTGTGGTGCCTTCTGTGTGTCAGGTGGCTAGATCATGTTTTGTCATGGGGGAGAGGTGTGTTGAACAGCCTTTCACAGGTTACCCAAACATTAGCTTCCACTTCTGAGATCACACTCCAGAAGAGGAGATAAGACATAACTGACAGTGATGACTGATTGGAGTGGGATGGATGAGAAAATGAATGCAAAATTTCCATTTCTAGATTTTTAAAAGTCATATTAGGTTTCTGTTTAGTTGAAATCATGCCATTAAAACAACACCTTTTTTCATTTAACATTGGGTATGAGAATGTTAGATTAGAAAGTAGTTGCTCATTTTCTTGAAGCTTATCTCTTGACACTTTTTCCTACTATCTAGGCATTTGCTTCAAATATCTTAAGTATGCTTTTAAAGCAGCCTTGCTCATTATATTCAGGGAAACACATGATTATTGGGTTGAGTCAATGCAGTGTCCTCTGAATGCATGGCCTTTATATACTTTCCAATCAGCTGATTAGCTGTCATTTCAGAAACAGTTGTGATGTGGGGAGGAAATATCATTGCTGATTGGCTGTGTGGCGAACTTTGTGCACTGTCGTCTAGACTTTTCAGAATCAGGTTTAGTATCACTGGCATGTGAAATGAAATTTGTTAATTTAGCAGCAGCAGTTCAATGCAATACATAATCTAGCAGAAAAATAATAAATAAACAAGGAAATCAATTACGTATATTGAATAGACTAAATGTGCAAAAACAGAAATACTGGTTGTTTTTTTAAAAGCAAGGTAGTGTCCAAAGCTTCAATGTCCATTTAGGAATCGGATGGCAGAGGGGAAGAAGCTGTTCCTGAATCTCTGAGTGTGTATCTTCAGGCTTCTGCATCTCCTACCTGATGGTAACAGTGAGAAAAGGGCATGCCCTGTGTGCTGGAGGTCCCTAATAATGGACACTGCCTTTCTGAGACACCACTCCCTGAAGATGTCCTGGGTACTTTGTAGGCTAGAACCCGAGATGGAGCTGACTAGATTTACAACCTTCTGCAGCTTCTTTCAGTCCTGTGCAGTAGCCCCTCCATTCCAGACAGTGATGCAGCCTGTCAGAACGCTCTCCACGGTACAACTATAGAAGTTTTTGAGTGTATTTGTTGACATGCCAAATCGCTTCAAACTCCAAATAAAGTATAGCTGCTGTCTTGCCTTCTTTATAACTACATCAATATGCTAGAACCAGGTTAGACCCTCAGAGATCTTGACACCCAGGAACTTGAAACTGCTCACTCTCTCCACGTCTGATCCCTCTATGAGGATTGGTATGTGTTCCTTCGTTTTACCCTTCCTGAAGTCCACAATCAGCTCTTTCATCTTTCTGACGTTGAGTGCCAGGTTGGTGCTGCGGCACCACTCCACTAGTTGGCATATCTCACTCCTGTACGTCCCCTCATCACCATTGGCTTTTGCCCGCATTGGCTCATAAATAGGGTTGAGGTCTATGTTTACAGAATTGTTCGTGGAAATGTGGAAGTTGAATCCGGATAAAGTCACTCAGAGACCGTATAAGTACAAACTCTTTATTCAAAGCCTCCGGGGCAGTTCAGTTAGTGGCTCAAACAGGAACAGGCAGTGACTGTTTCTGCTCGGTTCCACCAACTAACTGCTAGTTCCCCCTACAGAATAGATATAGTTGTTCAGATACCCCCACACAAAACAGGCTGGAGCCAGACTTATCTATGTGCATGACAGTACCGAGAGGCAAATTACAGTATAGGTAGAATGGCTCACATACACCAAACAGGCTGGAGCGGTCTTATCTATGTGCACGACTGCACAAGGAGACGGGACCATGAAACACTGTCTAACTCCAAGAAGAAATATGGCTCAGCATTTCTGTTGATCATCAGCAGTTTCTTACAGAAAAACAGGCTGCTATTGTTTAACTGACTGTGTTAACCTTTTACATATTTTATCAGAAAACCATACTTCCAGAAATTATCTTGCATGCTGTGTGTTCACTTGCACCATAACTTTCACTGATGCCCAGTCAAATTTGTGCCCCTCTTGATCATCGTGGGTAGAGACTAGGGAGAATTGGTCACGCATCATGAATGCCAGTTGATGTTCATGGATCCTTGTGGATAGTTTTCTTACAGTTTGGCCGGCGTAATACTTGCTCGCAGTCCCCGCAGTGGATTTTGTAGACCGCATTGGTCTTGTTTAATATAATAGTGTATTAAGAACACATTCAGAGGATACACCACATTCAACAACGCACTGATGGTGTCTCCTCACATAGTGATGAAACGTTTGCAAGTAAATTGCTAAGATCGTAGAACAACTCAATGCAACAAACAACCACCTGAGTTGCACGTTTTCTGAACTATTTCCAAACACGTGATTATTTGGCCCACTTAACATTTTATCCTAAATGATGATGTGGTACATCATTGTGCTTCTCTTCTTTTGAAGGGGTGACGGGTTGAAATTATGCAATATAGATTGAAACTGCATGTGTTCTGTCTTGGGAGTTGTAAATGTAATTCATTTCTCTAACAGAAGTTTGATAGCTTTGACTGACCTATGCCCAAAAGTTATTTCACCAATGTTATCTCATCCTACAGAAATCCCTGATGAAGATAATAGCATTGCAGCAATGTACCAGACAATTAGTGAGCTGCCACAGCCCAACAGGGATACTTTGGCATTTCTGATAATTCACCTGCAAAGGTATGTTTGGGCTTGAGATCTGTTCAGGACATTGACTCCGGGTTTTTGCCTTAGCTTGCCAGTAAGTGGGTGGATTACTAAAGTGTTGTAGGTCAGAATCCTGATCATCAGGTGTGTCTAATTCTCATTTTGGTCATATATATTTTTCCCTCTTTATTCCTCTTTTGCTATGGTAAATGGTACCATCTGTTTGGGAGCAAGTCTAGTTTCCAAGTGTTCTGGTTTCTTGCTTTCATGGACTTGGAATTAAGTGCAGAACCAACCTGCTTTTAGTATTAAGCAAACAAGAGCTAGCCAAGCTCACTTAAATGCAGCCAGCACTTAAAATCTAAAATCCACAAAGTAAATCAATTGGACTCCTGGTGTCCTTTTTCAGTTGGGTATTGTGATTGTGGATGGAGGTCGGTAGTTACAAACCTATTTGCTTCGTAGTTCTGGGCAACTTGTCCAAGTAGTTTGTAATTTTGAATTTTTTTTGTCTCTTGGAACTTCAGTAGTGCTTGTTTAGATTAAGATTTGCATTTCTTTATCATATATACATCGAAACATGGTGAAATGCGTTGTTTGCATTAACAACCAACACACCTAAGGATGTGCTGGGAGCAGCCCACAAGTGTTACCCACTTTCTGATGCCAACATAGCATGCCCACAATGTTGGGCAGAACAACACAGAACACAACAACCATCAAAAGAAGTCCCTTTTCTCTTTCTCATCTCCCTCCCATCCACACATGGACAGGCCTCTGGGCCTCCTGGCTTCAGTCATAGGGCTACTTTCAACCTCCAACTGGGCTTCAATCTTTGGTTCAACCCCCAGACCAGCCAACGGACTGGCTCTCATGCCTTGTCCTCACAGACATGTGCTGCTCTTAGACAGCCTGACAACTATAGAGAGCTTCAAAGTGCTCTGAATTGTGGATTTGATATTTTTAAAGCACTTTAACTTTTTCCTTAATGACTACTTAATTTTAAGAAGGTTTCATTTTAAAAAAGCAGAATTTCATTAGATCATAACTAGCTAAGTGTTTCTAGAAAGTAGCCAAATTTTAAGTTCACATTTGATTGAAGATCCAATCTCTTTTTCTCTTTTAGAGTAGCTGATAGTCCAAACTGCAAGATGAACATAGCCAACCTTGCCAAGGTCTTTGGCCCAACAATTGTTGGTTTCTCGACGCCTGATCCATCTCCTGTGTCAATACTGCAGGAAACCAAGCAACAACCAAAGGTACCGTAAATTGTCACGAACTTTAACAAAAGTTGAGAAAGAAAGAAGTAAATGGGTTATCTAGTCTTTGAATTTGGTTCTTCGCCCAAAGCTTCTTGTGAGCTGAATTTGAAATTCTTTGTGTCTACTGCAATCTCTCCAACACCTTATAACTTAGTCATCGAAAGCACAGACTGAAAGGGATTCTGGTTCTTCCTGTTGGAAATCTATTTGACGTTGCCACTTTGTACATTGTGTTACACGCAACATTCTTGGGAGTAGTAATGATCTTTATCATCCTTGTTGGGAACGTTAGCCATTTTGCAATGGGCTAATGGGGTATTACTCAAACTCAATCTTTTGACCAGGATGCAGTTTTATGCTATTGATAATTATTCATTGCCACAAAGTTTGCAAGTAAAATGATACCAAGCAGACACTTTTGTGCATCTATTTAAGAACTTGGCTAATCAAAAACATTTTTTTTACCCCCATGGTTAGGTGGTTGAGCGTCTGCTATCTTTGCCAATGGAGTACTGGAGCCAGTTTACAGTGGTGGAACAGGGGAATGTGCATCCAAATCACATAATTGAAAATTCCAATGCTTATAGCACTCCTGAAGTAAAAGGTACCATTTAATGTTTACTTTGATTGATAGATTGGTTTTCTGCTCTGTGTGTGTATATCTTATGGTTGAAATTACTTACTGAATATTTAACTGGATATAAATGATCTCCTGGCACAATTCAAAGATCATGCCATGGTCAACATAGTTTGAAGATGTTACACTCACAAAAATGTCTGGGCTGTTCACCAATATCGGGGACTTGCGTATAAAGTGGCAAGTCTGACAAGCTTAACATGTTGCCAGCTTAGTCTGAGTTTTTATGTTACGATTGGCATCTGGCAGCAAGCTACAAGTCAAAATCTTTTAAATGCATTTTTGTTTACTGCCAATTAAATGATCATTAGTTACTTGGTAAATATGATTTCTTCAGTATTAAAGAAAAATCTATAAATTTTGCATTGCTTCTCTTCTAAAGATAAGGTCCAGAGATGCACTAGTTTATTTTAATAATTAGAAGAGCCAAGACATCTCTGGGAGCAAACTATCTACTGATATTGTTTATAAACCTACTGACTCAGTTATCTTAGTATATTTCTCCTCATCCTGTTATTGTAAAACTGCTATTCATTTTTTTTCTCTTTGTTTCTCCATTTCCACTGTATCAGTTCTCAGGATAAGGCTTTCCATTCTGGAACATCTGAGGTGTTCTCCTTCAAAGATCAGGGTTTCCTTTTCATCACCATCAATGCTGCTCTCACCCACATATCTTCCATTTCCTGCATATCTACCCTCGTCCCATCCTCCTCCCGCCATAACAAGGATGGGATGAGGACAGATGTGTGGGAAATGGAAGATATGTGGGTGAAGGCCTTAACTACCACCCCACAAGCTTCTGTAACCAGCATTTTGTTCACTATAATTTCTGCCATCTCCAACAGGATTCTACCACTAAGCACATCTTTCCCTTCTCCCTCCAACCCCCCACCCCATTTTCACTTTCTGTAAAGAGCACAGAGCATCCTGTTGCCCCCCCTCACTGGACCCCCTGCAGTTTGCGTATTGTCCCAACCGCTCAACAGACGATACCATTGCCATGACCTTCCACCTGGACAAAAAAGACACATATGTTTGAATGCTGTTCATAGACTTCCGTTCAGCATTCAACACAATCATTCCTCAGCACTTGATTGGAAAGCTGAAACTGCTCCCTCTGCAACTGGATCCTAGACTTCCTGACTGGGAGACCTGTCAGTCTGGATCGGGAACAGCATCTCCAACACCATCACACTGAGTACGGGGGGACCCCCAAGGGCTGTGTGCTCAGTCCACTGCTGTTCACTCTGCTGACCCATGACTGTGCAGCAATACACAGCTCGAATCATATCAAGTTCGCCGATGACACGACTGTGGTGAGTCTCATCAGCAAGAACGACGAGTCAGCATACAGAGAGGAGGTGCAGCAGCTAACAGACTGGTGCAGAGCCAACAACCTATCTCTGAATGTGAACAAAACAAGAGATGGTTGTTGACTTCAGGAGAGCACGGAGTGACCACTCTCCGCTGAACATTGATAACTCCTCTGTTGAGATTGTTAAAAGCACCAAATTTCTTAGGGTTCACCTGGTGGAGAATGTCACCTGGTCCCTCAGCACCAGCTCCATAGCCAAGAAAGCCCAGCAGCGTCTCTACTTTCTGCGAAGGCTGAGAAAAGCCCATCTTCCACCCCCCCCCCCCCCCCCATCCTCACCACATTCTACAGAGGATGTATGGAGAGCATCCTGAGCAGCTGTATCACTGCCTGGTTTGGGAATTGCACTGTCTCGGATCGCAAGACCCTGCAGCGGATAGTGAGGTCAGCTGAGAAGATCATCGGGGTCTCTCTTCCCTCCATTACAGACATTTACACCACATGCTGCACCCGCAAAGCTAACAGCATTGTGAAGGACCCCACGTACCCCTCACGCAAACTCTTCTCCCTCCTGCCATCTGGTAAAAGGTACCGAAGCATTCGGACTCTCACAACCAGACTGTGCAACAGTTTCTTCCCCCAAGCCATCGGACTCCTCAATACCCAGAGTCTAGACTGACATCTACATCATTTATTATTATATTGAAATTTGTCCTCTACTGTGCCTATTGTCTTGTTGTTATTAATTAATTATTGTACTGCCTTGCACTGTTTTGTGCACTTTATGTAGTCCTGGAGGAACGTTGTTTCGTTTTCACTATGTACTGTACCAGCAAGTTATGGTCGCAATGACAATAAAAGCGACTTGACTTGACTCATCCACTCATCCTTCCCCACTGATCTCCCTCCTGACACTTATCTCTGTAAGCATGACAAGTGTTACTCTTTTCTCTCTCTCTCTTTCCCCCCCCCCCCCCCCCCCCAAAACCACCATTCAGGTCCCCAAACAGTCCTTCCAGGTGAGGCAGCACTTCATCTGAGAGTCTGTCAGGTTCATTTACAGTATCTAGTGCAGCTTGCTGTAATCGGTGAGATCTGACATAGATTAAGGGACTGCTTCGTTGAGCACTTTTGCTCTGCTGCAAAATGTGGGATTTCCTGGTGGCCACCCATTTCAACTTGACCTGCCACTCCTATTTTGACATGTTGGTTCATAGCCTCCTCCACTGCCGTGATGAATCCGCACTCAGGTTGGAGGAGCGACACCTCATTTCTGTCTGGGTAGCCTCTAACATGATGACACAAACAACAATTTTTCTAACTTTCAACATTCATCCTTCATTCTTATTACATTACACATTCTGGTTTCCTCTTTATCCTACTCCTCTCTTCACCTGCTGATCACCTTCATTGGTGCCCTTCCCCCTTCTCTTTCTAACATAGTCCAACATCCTCTCCTATTAGATTCCTTCTCAAGCCCTTTATCTCTTCCATTTATCCCTCTCCACTTCTTAATTCATCTTCCTTTGCCCTCAGTTGGTCTCACCTATCACCTGCCATCTTGTAGTCCTTCCCCTCCCCCCTGCCACCTTCTGACTTCTGCCCACTGTCTTTCCTGTCCTTAAGAAGGGTCTTGGCCTTGAATGTCAACTGTTTATTCCTCTTCACTATGCCATCTGACATGCTGAGTTCCACCAGTTTCTGCAGAATCTTTTGTGTTTATAAAGTGAAAAACTTTGGCAGAAAGAACACAAGGAGTGCTACTGAAGAGTATGTTGGGACAGCAGGGGTACGTGTACATAAATCCTTCAAAGTACAAGATCCAGTTAAGGAAGTGATTAGTAAAGCAAATAGAATTGTTGGATTTGTAAAGAAAGCTTTTGGAGTGGTTTACGGTCTGGTATTCACTACCTGGGATCCTGAGGAGAATGGTGTAATGGAATTGGCAGGATAGGTTGACCAGTAGCCAGCATAGACACTGTGTATGTTTTTATGCTGTATTTAATGTACTTTTATTTTGTAATGAGTGTAAATACATTGTAGGGTGTATCATATTCTAATTTGTATGTAATCTTAAGTTAATTGTGTTGGTAATTAAAGGTGGTGTGTCCTAGTGCTGAATAAAAAGGAGCTCATTGCCCGTCAGTGAGGGGGAGATAAGGGGCTGTCAGGGATTCACGTTCGACGCGCAATGAGCACAGACATGATATTGTTTACTTATAGATATTTTGAGTAGCTGTGAATTCTTAACTACAAGAGGCCACTGCAGAATTTTAACATGGAGAACAAGTCTTGGTTATCATTCCTAAATTTTGCCCTCTGCCTACTTCATTTGAACTATTCTGGCTCATTTTGTCATAAAGTTGATACACAGGTAAATTAACTAATGAAATCATTGCAATAAATGCAAAAATACAAGTTGGCAAGCACTTTAATATCAGAATCAAGTTTATTATAACTGTCTTGTGTGAAATTTGTTTTCTGGCAGCAGTATATTGCAAAGACATAAATTATAAATTTCAAAATAGTGCAAGAAAAAAGGAATAACAGTCATGGACCATTCAGAAATCTGATGGAGTTCTCTGCACTTCTTGGCTCTGCACTCCCTAGTAGTCTGCCCAGATCAATAGCTAATCCTCTTGTTAGACACACTTTGCGTATATGGGCTCAGTTCAGGAAATGCTATGGTTTCCAGGGGTTTTCCGTTTCCAGCCCTGTCGCACATAATCACCTTTTTTTACCTACTACGTACGATTCAGCATTCCATGTTTGGTATAGGAAGGGCATTAGACATTTTGAAGATCTTTTCATTGATAATCGCTTCGCCTCTTTTCAGCAGCTCTCTGTTAAGTTCAATCTGCCTAACGCTCATTTTTTCAGATATCTCCAAATCCGACACTTTATTGCTCCTTTAATTCCTAACTTTCCTGAAATGCCTGCGAAAAATGCTATGGACCTATTTCTTTCCATTAATCCACTAGGTAAAGGTTTAATATCAATTATCCGAGATAAACTAGCAGCCTTACGACGGGCCCCTGTGGATAAAATTAAAATGGCCTGGGAGCAGGATTTAAATATCTCCTTATCCGAGGAGAGCTGGGACTCAGTTCTCAAATCGGTTAACTCAACCTCTCTTTGTGCTCGCCATTGCCTTTTACAGTTTAAGATTGTTCATAGAGCCCATATGTCTAAATCTAAACTACCTCGATTCTACCCTGGCATTAGTCCGCTCTGTGATAAATGCAAGAGGGGCGTGGCCTCTCTCATCCATATGTACTGGTTCTGTCCTAGCTTGGAGAAATTCTGGAAAGATGTCTTCACTACATTATCGTGTATTCTGAATCAGCACCTAGAACCAAACCCCTTAATTGCTCTGTTCGGTTTTTGGGGCGAGACAGATTTATGTCTGGGTCCGACCAAATGTCGAAAACTATCCTTTGCCTCTCTCCTGGCTAGACGCTTGATCCTCCTTAGATGGAGAGATGTTGCCCCGCCCACCCATGCGCAATGGCTTAACGACATTATGGCCTGCTTGGACCTCGAAAAAATTCATTATTCAGTTCTTAATTCGGATCTAAAGTTCCATAAGGTCTGGGGACCTTTTATCGAGTACTTTCATAACCTTCCTCTTGACTAGGGTCCTTTTTTTTTCTTGTTTTTTCTCTTCTTTTCGGTCCCTTGCTTTCAGCTCCCTTTTTTTTTCTGGTAGTAGGCATTATTATCCTCTGTTGCTAAGTGTATTCACAGTCTGGGAGTTTGACTGTCCTGACTTATACTCTCTATACTGTGTTGTGGTCGGTCTGGAGTTGTTTTTTTCTTGTGTTGTGGGGCTTGGGGAGGATACTAAGCTTAACTGTCTTTAATTTAGGTGCTTTTTTGTTAAATTCTCTTCCTTTGTAGCATATTGTTATTGTATGCTTAATCTTGCACTGTATTAATGTTCCTCATTGGGATTTGGGGGTTTTAATTTGTAAAATGTTTCGAAAAACTAATAAAAAAATTTAATTAAAAAAAAAAAAGAAATCTGATGGAGGGGAAGAAGCTGTTCCAAAATCATTTTGGATCTTCAGGCTCTTGTACTACCTCCCCAACGATAATAACTAGAAATGGGCATGTCCAGTGATGAAGCTGGCTCAGTCTGTAGCCTCTTGTGATGCTGTGCACTGGAGTCTCCATACCAGGCTGTGATGTACTCGGTTAGAATGCTCTCCAGTGTACATCTATAGAAACTTGCAAGAATCTTTGGTAACCTACAGAATCTCTTCAAACTCCAACAAAGTAGAGCCATTGGTTTGCTGCCTTCACGATTGCATGAATACGTTGGGCC
Source organism: Hemitrygon akajei (assembly GCF_048418815.1). NCBI lineage: Eukaryota > Metazoa > Chordata > Chondrichthyes > Myliobatiformes > Dasyatidae > Hemitrygon > Hemitrygon akajei. Next base: position 18,839,744 of record NC_133141.1, on the reverse strand, counting down.
CAGGATAGATCTTCTGATACGTTGACGTCCAGTAACTACACACACTTTCCATAGCTGACCCTTCAATGAGGACTGATATGTGTTCTCCCAACTTCCACTTCCTGAAGTTCAGTATCAATTCCCTGGTGTTGCTGATGTTGAGTGCAAGGTTGTTGCGATGCCACTCAACCAGCTGATTTTTAAATTTTTTTTCCAATGACAGTGGAGTCAGCTGCGAATTTGTAAATTACTTTAGTGCTGTGCTTAGCTGCAGAGTTATGAATGTAGAGGGAGCAAAGCAGGAGGCTTAGTACATGTTTGAGGTGTTCCTGTATTGATGGTCAGTGAGAAGATCTGCACTGACTGGCCTCCCAATAAAGACAGTCAAGGATCCAGTTGCAGAGAGGTACAGAGTAAATTACTAGTAATTTATCTGTAAATAGGGTAACTACCAATGTGTAAATGACTCTGCAAGTGTCTGATAAAGCTGTATCTTTCGCTTGGTTTATTAAAGATGAGAAATATGACTTTATACTATTTTAAGTCTCTTACAGTAACTGATGTAAAGTCCAAATGTACTCTGATTTTCATTGTTGAGAGAAGGCAAGAACAATAATTAGGAGAAAAGTGTTTGCATTTTAATGTAGTTCTAATTAGGCAGTTACAGGCTTTTATTAATTTCATAAAAACTCACCTGGAATAGCCTCAACAATGCATGAGATAGCGCAAGTGCTGGTCCAGAAGCAAGAAGTGTTAGCCTGTGATATGTTGTTACATAGATCAAAAACTGCAGATATTCCAGACAAAGCTCTTCCAAAATACAGATTGAACCTGCTGATGGAGCTGGCCCAGGGTATAAAGGTTACTTGTGAGCAGATCTTGGTTTTAATGAAACCCAAGATGATCAAAATTCCAAGGAAAGGTAATTTTTAAAAAAATCTTAAATCCATTCAAGCTTCTGCTGACAGTCATCACATTGGGGTCTCATTTTTGCTTGCATCTCCTAATTTAGATTTTCCTTCCTTAGTAAGCATGCTTGGACCACTAACCACCCCCGAGCACCAAATGGTTGGCAAGACTCCTTCATCCAGCTCTTTATCAGCACGAGTCAAATCCAGTCTTACCAAGACCACTCCCAAGTAAGTACTTTCTACACTCCTACATTTTGGAATTCACTGTGAGGAGTGATAATTGGAATATGCTATTTTTTTTGTGATGTGCCAGCTTTTATTTCGGTCACTTCTAGGGTTGTCGTTGACTTACAATCCATTATCAGTGCCTCCTAATGATTTGCAATGCCCCGATATAGCATGTTCTCCCTTGAGTACTTGGCATGTATTTGCTCATGAGCTTCTCTCTTGACCTATTTTTCTCTGCTTCTCATATGAACTTCTGAGTGACATTTGGTTACACTTGGTGAACTGAAATTGGGAATATTGTGGGCACAAAACTGCCCCTTTCTCTTTATGAAGAATATAATATGTATCTGCAGAATACCATTCATAGGTCAAATATGGCATATTCTGAATGGTAGACTAATTAAAATTTAGTTGATTAGTCCATGCAAGTACCTAACAATGTATGTCTTGCCATAAGGTAAAATGGTGCAATCTTGTGCTTCAGTTTCTCAAATTACAATGATGGTTGTTTTTCTGGTATCTCCTGTTAACAAACAGTTGACAATTTTCTTCACTACCCCAACCCAAAAAGCGTGACAGGATGGGTAACTGGTTCTGGCAAAGTGGCACAATGTGATCAACCTTCAGAAGTTATCCATTTCTTCCCCCTCTCCCTCACCTTTCGGATAAAGTTCCTTACTCTGAGTGAGCCTGTCTTCTCAATTCATACAGCAAATTCAATCACTGCTCCAGAAATTTATTTGCTAAAAGCCAAAGATGAGTAAAAGATCCTGATAAGTCTTTTTTTTTATAAGAAGAATGTTAAAAATTAATTCCATGCTCTGAATTGCTGACTTGGAGCATTTACAGGCAGTCCCCAGGTTACAGAAGGGTTCTGTTCCTGAGAAATGTCCATAAGCCAATTTCTTTAAATCAGATACATCTATATTGCTATCCATATTGTATAGCGCTACATATGCTTGCAATAATTTCATTTTGTTGAATAACCACTGGTCATAAAGGAACAAGTACTGGACACAGTCATCATATCACTAGTTTGAAGATGTGGAAATCTGAATTTATATACACTTTAAAACATAAGTAACATCATTCATAACCATGTAATTAGGGCTGACCTGAAATTCTGAACATGACCAATGATTTTGTATGTATACTTAGTAAAGTACTGCAAGTCTTGATGTTCTTTTAAGGGAATTAAAAGCTCTGATCCACAAAGCTGTTATCAGATTTCATTGTTGTGTGTGTGTGTGTTTGTTTATTTATTTATTTAAACTTGCAAAACAGTTGTTTTGTTGCCAGAAGTCTTCCCTTCCCAGATTAATGTTTTTCTTTTTTTTTCTTGCAGGTTTGGAAGCAAAAGCAAATCAGCTATCAACTTCAATCGAACTGGAACCTTTTTTGCATCTCCAACGTAAAAATAATTGAAAATTAATTAATATATCTCAAAGTTCCTAGGACCATCACATTAACCAATTCTGTGTTAACTGCTGTTTTTATTATCAGCTACATAATACAACTATTTTAATATGATAGAATATACTTTCCATATGGCTTTAAATATAGTTGATGTTGTTAATGGTGGTACTTTGTTTAAAAATGCTGAGACTATTTTTAAATGGCTACAATGTTCCTAAAACCATTGCTAACCAATATTGTGTCGGTAGAAACTAACACTAATAGGTGAGGAAAAAAGCTTGTTTCTCAGTCTAAGGCTTTGAGAGCTGTTAAATGCAGGATGGGAGATACTTACAGCTAAATCAAAAGATTAATCCAGGAGATAATGCTGCTGCCTCTATATTGCCTTAAGGGCAACACAAATATACTTGTGATAGGTAGTAATATGCTTCTATAATGTGGTAGTAATATTGTGCTGAATTATTGAATACATTCAATGCCTAAGTAGAATTTTTTGACCAAAAGTTAAAGCACATTGTCTCTGAATTATGCAGACACGATTCTAGATTATGTTGCAATATTTATCAAGATTTTATACAGCATGTAAATACCTTTTCCTTGTATTTTAAATTTTTTTTGGTTATTTGAATTATGGCAATTATAAAATGGCCTGCATCAAAGATTTCCTGTCCTCCTTGAAATTTGCCTTACCAATACCGTAACATAATTTTGTCATCAAGCGTATTTCTTGAGCTGTGGTAAAACATGTTCTTGGAAACTTGAAGAGCCAATCATGTTAACTAATGAAAGTTAAGTCTCTGAATTGCTCGTAACCAATTGAGAATGTCGGTGGAAGATCATTGCTGATTCATTGATGAATGGTAAAATTGAATGCATTCTTAAATGGTAAAGTGTGCTTTGTATGTAGTTTTCACTATCATGTTATGCCCCAATATTTCAAGAGTTTCAGTTTTAATTACAACAGTGAAGAACTCTTGTGTTTGCTTTTTTTCATCTATTGTGGAATCACTTCATTCTGTGAAATTTGTTTTCTACTCATCCTCAAGTAATTGAACTAAATAGTCTGAAGTTGCTTTATTTTGATAAATTGTGACACAGAGCAATGCACTTTCACAATGCTATCATGTGCTATTCTGAAGTATTTTGTGTGTACAAGTGCTTACAGGGAATTGTTGATAAATCAACATTGGGTCGTGTGCCCAAATCCACTTCATTGAGTATTGATCTGCCCTTCAGAAGACTTCACATTATTCTGCAAAACTCTTCCAAATGCTGTTGATGCTCCATGCCATCTGCTTCTCATCATTGGCTAACCCTGTCAACATAACCTTTTTTTTTCCTCCATCAATACTCATCTGGCTGACCCTTAAAAGCATCTGATTTCCTCCAGCCATTCCAGCAATCCAGTGGGAGAAGTATCGTCCTGACCTACATATTTCCAGTATTTTGCATTTGGTTTTTTTTTCAACTCGTGTTAAGTAGTATTTGGCAATAATGTCTCCTTTTATTGTGGAACTTCCGCATTAGTGGAAGTAGTTACCCCATTAAGCTTAAGCTGCTTTGTGATCTTAAAAACTCCCATCAGATATTCGTTCCAACCTCAAACCAGCATCCTTTTCGAGTGAAGGGCTCCATGTTCTACTTTTCCTGCTAGTTAAAGCCACTTTGTTCTGGTATCCTTGTGCAATGCACACCTGATGAAGGGTCTCTGCTCAAAACACTGTTTATTTCCATCCATTGATGCTGCCTGACTTGCTCTGCTCTTCCAGCATCTGCAGTACCTCCTGTGTCTCTGGTATCCTTGTACTATTTTGTAACTTTCCTAGTCTCATTTGGACATTCCATACAGACAATTTTCATGTGGCTTACCCCAGATAGTGCCCCTCAGAAGTAAGTATTTTGTTACATTCCTTCTTAACTGATGAACTACTATTGACTTGGAGATCTCCAACAAAAGATCTGTTGTTGATCTCCCTGCGTTTTTCTCCTTCCTTCAGTATATTGGAGTAGATAAGCATTTGAATATTTTGTGAAACAATAAAAACATATTGGAATGCTTTATGCTGTCTTTTTAGTATCTGGGGGCAGTCTCTCAAGATAGATACATTTCTATTGATCCTTTCCCAGGTTTTTATATTTAATCTGATCTGAACATTGGGCTATGTGCTGAACCTTGCACATAGTTCATAATTCATCCAGTTGCAAAAATCATTCTCAACCTGTAGGTACTGAAATAACATTAAAATGGTTAAGTATCACTTAGCAAAAATGTAGGATACAAGGAAGAGTGCTGTAAATGTTCTGATTTACAATGGTATTGCAATGACACTGATCAGACCACATCATTACTGCAAACCATTTTAGTGGCACAATAAATGGCCTTAAGAGAGTTAATTTCTGTTACATCAATTAGAAGTACTGGAGTCATAAAACATAACATCTTTGTTGGCTCTCTGGTCCAGCTTGGGGAAAATTTAAATGCTGTCTGATCATTCTGTAATCATTGTAAAGGTACTGAGTGTGGAATCGTATCCAAGAATCCACTATTGCTCCTCTAGCATTAGCAACTGGTTACTCCACTATTTTATGATCTTTATTCAAAGATTTCTGCCATGTTGAAGCCCTCCAACTTGTATTAAAACCTTGCATTCTTAAACATTTGGTCACTGAACAGAATTGAAAATAAATCCTGTCTTGATTTGGTAATGTAATTACAGAAGTTAGTTCCACTAACATAGGTCTTGCAACTTACCGGTAAGTGAAACTGAACAAAATATGTGTAATTTTAACTAAATGCTGATTCATTTCAGAAATGTTAAAAGTTTGTAACAGCAGCCTTTTAACGTCAACCTGGTTCTGATTTAATCATGGAATTAAATGGCCTTAGTCTTGGGTGTCATATAGAAAAAGATGGAATTTATCAAAGTGGCTTAAAGGCCATTTTCATTGATTATAAGTTCTATGCTGGAGGGGTAATTGCACCACACAAAAGTAAGAGAATCAATTAATACTGACTGATATAAATTATTTTAACAACAGACAAAGGTATTAGGTGACAAAACTTTCTTGTTTCACTGTATTACAGAGCCTGGATTTCATCTTCCGAAAGGTTGCTGTTTCAGCTGGAGAGCTCTGATGTGATCATGCTTTCTAATTCCTCCCCAAGACTGAACAAGCGGGAGTTTCGCTACTCACTGCTATCACCTCTCCACTCCCCCCCCCCCCCCCCAAGTAATGGTAACTGCAAGAGGCAATAAATGTTATCACTGAGTGATAAATATCACTTATCAATGTTATAATGCCACTCCTCCCCCTTTAATCCCTCCTGCTCTGTCACGTTTAAAACATCAGCACCCAGGAAATTTGAGCTGCCAATCCTGCCCCTCCTGCAACCAAATCTCACTATGGCTACAATATCATAATTTCACATGCTGACCTGTGCCCTGAGTTCACCTAACTTTCTTACAGCACTCCTTGCATTGAAATATTTGCAGCTTCAAACATTAGACCCACCATGCTCAACTTTTTGATTACTGACTTTGTATGTTGGCTTAACAACATGTCTCCGCAACCTCTCCACTGTCTGTTCTGGCGCTCTGCTTCCCATCCCCCTGCAACTCTGGTATAAACCTCCCTACAATCATTGTGGCTCATTGCATAAATGCTCCTTTTTAAATGTTTCCTTCCTCGAGGAGATCTTTAGAAAGTATGATCCATCCTTAGCTTTCAACTCTCCCTGTCTTAAAATTGATGTACTGCTATATTGTTAACTTGCCCCAAGGCCACCCATGTGTTTTAACTTCCATCTCATTTGTTTCAAATTCATTTTCTCTATGGACTTAATCAGTGCCTTGATGATTAAAATAATTATCTCTCTCTCTCTCTCTCAAACAAGAGAAACTCTGCAGATGCTGGAAATCCGAGCAACACACACAAAATGCTTGAGGAACTCAGCAGGCCAGGCAGCTTCTGTGGAAAAAAGTACAATTGGTGTTTCAGGCCGAGACCCTTCGGCAGGACAGGTTTCTTCTCTCTTCCTTTCTCATTAACCACTTCATAACCAATGGTGCAAGTCTGGCGCCTGTTCTTTGATGCCAATTTACCATGCTTGTTTGCTCACTCACAATCACTGCTGTATCCCACTGTCACGCCACATGCAACATCTCTTGTAAGTCGAACTTTGGCTTTCCGGAGGGCTTCATGAGAGAATACAAAGAGTCTCTGTCTCTCTGGGTTTGTCTCTCCATGCTTCAGGCAGTGGTCAGTAGTTCTCTTAAAATGTTCACAGACAACAACACAGATTTCCCCAAGGGAACGTACCTGTTTGTTACAACGTCTTTCCTAACTTAAACTTTGAAACCAAACTATTATTGACACACATCTCATTTATCCTTTCAGAACAATATTGAAAATAATGTTCCATTTCAAAGTTTAAAGTAAATTTATTAGCAAAGTACATATATGCAACCATGGAGCAGTGACAGGAGCTACAGGGAGGTAGATGCCCCAAGGCTACAGGAGACAGAAATAGGTGACTTGTCAGGAGAGGGAAGAGAAAGCATCAGATAGTGGAGGGCACCCCTGTGATTGTACCTCCCAACAATAATTACTCCATTTTGAGTATAGTTGGTGGGGAACGAGCTACTGTACCTGGGGGAAGCAACAGTGGCCTTGCCTCTGGCCCTGTAGCTCAGAAGGGTAGGGAACTGAAGAAGATGGCAGCAGTAATAGGGGACTCTATAGTTAAGAGGACAGACAGACGATTCTGTGGAGATGAAAAGGAAAGTTTACCTCTCAGGTCCAGGGTCCGTGATGTTTCTGAATGCCATTTTGAAAAGGGAGGGTGAGCAGCCAAAAGTCATAGTACATATTGGTACCAATGACATAGGTAGGAAAAAGAGAGAAGGTCCTGAAGAAAGAATACAGGGAATTAGGAAGGAAGCCGAGAAGCAGGACCTCAAGGGTAGTTATCTCAGGTTTGATGTCTGTGCCATTGACAGTGAGGATAGGAATAGAATGAGGCGGCAGATAAATGTGTGGTTGAAGAATTGGAGCAGGAGGCAGGGATTCAGATTCTGGACAATTGGGACCTCTTCTGGGGCATAAGGGACTTGAATCCGAGGGGTACCAATATACTTGCAGGCAGATTTACTAGAGCTGTTGAAGATGGTTTAAACTAATATGGCAGGAGGATGTGAACCAATATGATAGAGCTGAGGATGAAACAGCAGGTTTACAAGTAAATGATGGATGTAACATGAATATAAGGAAGGACAAGCCAATGACTGGGTACAAACGCAGACAGAGCAAAGAGGTAAATTGTACCACAGAGGCACAATTCAAAAGGGCAAAGAATCCAGGAATAAGGTGCTGTATTTAAATGTGTGTAGCATTTGGAATAAGATGGATGAACTCATGGCACAGTTAGAGGTTGGTTGGTTATGACATTGTGGGCATCACTGAGTCGTGGCTGAAAGTAAGGCATAGTTGAGAGCTTAACATCAAAGGATATACTTTGTTTTGGAAGAACAGGATGGAAGGCATTGACAGTGGCATGGCTCTGTTGGTAAGTGGTGACATAGTGTCAGAGAATGTGGGTAGAGTTAAGAATTGGCGAGGATAAAAGAAACCATTATGGGAATTATATATAGGCCTCCAAATAGTAGACAGGATGTGGGATTGAGATTGCAAAGGGAGCTGGAAAAGTGTAATAAGAGCAATGACACAATTGTAATAGGGGACTTCAATATGCAAAGGGATTGGGAAAATCAAGTTGGTGTCAGTTTGCAAGAGAGGGAATATTTCAGTATCAGTGGAATAAGGGGAATAACAGAGGCATGAGAGAGGAGCTTGCCCAGTGGATTGGACGAGGATACTGGCGGGTATGACAGCAGAGCAGAGATGGCTGAACTTTCTGGGGATAGTTCACAAGGTACAGAACAGATAGGTCCCACAGAAGAATAGGTTCTCAAATGGCAGGGGTAAGTAGCTGTGGCTGATAAGGGAGGTTAAGGACTGCATAAAAGCCAAGGAAAGGACTTATAAGGTTGCAAAATTGAGTGGGAAATTGTATGATTGGGAAGCTTTTAAAATCCAACAAAAGGCAATTTAAAAAGCTATTAGAAGGGAAGAGATGAAATATGAGGGCAAACTAGCCAAAAATATAAAGCAGGATACCAAAAGTTTTTTCAGTTATTTAAAGAGTAAAAGGGAGGTTAAGATTAGTATTGGACCACTGGAAAATGAAGCTGGTGAGGTAGTTATGGGGAACAAAGAAATGGCAGATGAACTTAATGGGTACTTTGCATCTAGCTTCACTGTGGAAGATACTAGCACTGTGCCAGAGGTCTGTGAGAGTCGGGGAGCAGAGTGAGTGCCATTTGCGTTACAGGAAAGTGACTGGCATGGATAGAGGAATGAATGACAGACACGAGGTAGCGAGTGGGATTAAAGGGGGCCTTTTCTGGTCGGCTACCAGTGACTAATGGTATTCCTGAAGGCTCAGTATTGGGACCGCTAGTTTACACATTGTTTATCAATGATTTGGATAATGGAATTGATGGCTTTGTGGTAATGTTTGTGGATGATACAAAGATAGGTGGAGGGGTAGGTAGTGCCGAGGAAGCAAAGCAATTGCAGCAGGACTTAGGCAAATTGGAAGAATGGGCAAAAATGTGGCAGACAGAATACAGTGTTGGGAAATGTACGATAATGCATTTTGGTAAAAGGAACAATAGTGTAGACTATTATCTAAATGGGGAGAAGGTTCAAACATCAGAGATGCAGAGGGGCTTAGGAGTCCTCGTACAAGACTCCCAGAAGGTTAATTTACAGGTTGAGTCTGTGGTAAAGAATGCAAATGCAATGTTGGCATTCATTTCAAAGGGAATAGAATATAAAGAGCAAACAGATCATGCTGACCTTTATAAGACACTGGTCAGGCCACACTTGGAGTATCGTTAACAATTTTGAGTCCATATCTCAGAAAAGATGTGTTGTCATTGGAGAGAGTCCAGAGGAGGCTCACGAGGATGATTCCAGGAGTGCAGGGGTTAATATATGAGGAGCGATAGGCAGCCTTGGGCCTGTACTCAGTGGAATTTAGAACAATGTGGGGGGGGGGGGGAATCTCATTGAAATGTTGAAAGGACTAGCTAGGGTGGTTGTGGAGAGTACATTTCCTATGGCAGGGGTATCCAGAACCAGAGAGGGCAGCCTTTTAGAAAAGAGGTCAGGAGGATTTTTTTAGCCAGAGAACAGTGGATCTATGGAATGCTCTGCCACAGACTGGGGTGCAGGCAAAGTCCATGGGTATATCGAAAGCGGACGTTGATTATTTCCTAATGGGTCAAGTCATCACAGGATATGGCAAGAAGGCAGGTGTATGGGTTTGAGTGGGATTCAGGATCGGCCATGATGGAATGGCAGAGCAGACTTGATGGGCTGAATGGTGTTAAATCTGTGCGGTTGGGATGTTTCACCCAACCAGACCCCGGTTTGTGTGATTTACTGCCTCTAGAGTAGCCCGTTGGCATCAAATAACAGATTGTACACTGCATACAATTATAAAGAAGTGTATTTATGAATGTTAACTTAACCAAAGAGTTAGTAAAGAAAGAAAAAAACAAAAAGGACCCATTACAATTAATATGGTCAAATGTGCACAGGAAGGAGCTCAGATCTTCTCAAAGCCATATTCACTGATTCTTGCACCTTGGCTTCATCAACTTGAGTTCTCCCACCAGATCGAATCCTACAACCAGTTCTCTCCAGTGTTTTATTTCACTATCTCCTACTGAACAAAAGACCAAGACCAACCTTAGTGTCCCTCACACAACCTCTCCTCCCCAGCATTCTCTGGATCCTTCTTCCAGTTCTACCACGCTAACTGGATGACACACATCCCTTATCTTCAATGATAACCCAAAAAGGCTGAAAGCAGAACACACTGCTCTTACAGAACTGTTAAAATGAACTAACTGCAAACATAGTAGTAAACATGTGAACCAGGGCATTACATACACAAATGCAATTTTGTCTTACTCAGCAGCTTTGGAAAATTTTAAATCCCGGAAATGTATTCCTATGTCCTGATTGGATTGTGCCTTTGTTCTTCCACATTTCTAAACTAAAGACAAAGCAAAGTTTCTGAATTGTAGCTAAAGCACCTTTTCCTTTGATAAACCTGACGAAACCAAATGCTTTTAACGTCACCTCATCATCTTTAATTCCCAACCGTCTTCAAGGACGAATTATTTCATTAAGATACCTGGGTTGCTGACTCCATAGTAATATTACACTGACTGCTACCCTACTATGCCGCCCCCAACTCTGTTGGTTAAAAGAAAACATGCCAATATCTGTCCATTTCCCTCCATAGATGCTGCCTGACACACTAAGTTCCTTCAGTGTTTTGTGTGTGTTCCCTAGGCACAAAGGGGAAACTATGAAGACATAATGCAACTGTCATCTCCATATTGACCTGTCCATATTCCACCCCCTTCCTTACGCCTCAGTCATGGGACAGCCCTGGTCCTCACTCAAGAAGGCATTTACAACGATATTCTGCATGTGTTGCTGTCCCTGACCCTCAATCTGATGTTGATTATACTACCTGAGTAGTGCTCGGCACCTACCAAGCAGCCACTCAAAGCCGTGACCAAATGCCTTATCTTAGGATACCGGGACCACATGGGTTAGGATACGGGGTACATGGATGAAGATGAAAGTTTCAGGCAGATGAGGAAGCAACAAGATTTTCAGAACAATGCTGCCACTACATTTTGTACAGTACATTGAACAGTTCAGGGCTGGTACTTCAGATTTCAACTCATGGATTGAGATTATGTGGGCTAGCATCTAACTGGGGAAATCGATTGTCATCTGATTGCAGTGGCCGTATCAACACCAGTCTCTGCAGAACTGATTGAGTAGTGCAAGTGTACCCTGTCTGACATCCCAATGAATCCCAACCCTCAAGAGAACAGATCACCAGAATAATCTTACACTACCTGTTGCAGACAGACACACATTTGGCAAGATGGCTGCATGACTAGTCACGACGACTTCTATGGGGCCAACAAAAGGTGCAACCGTTCTATTTAAATGTACCGCTAATGATTGCAAGATCCTGCTATACGTTAAGAACTCAAAATACTGCAGCTCTACACCATCAGCAAGTTGCTCACTGGTGGAGATAATGAAGGAGCTGTGCAATGTGCTGATGCCTGACTCGACGGAGGCTTAGAATAGGTTACATGGTTGGCACAACATTGTAGGCTGAAGGGCCTGTAATGTGCTGTAGGTTTTTATGTTTTATGTTCCTGGGAAGGAAGAGACATAAGATCGGAAGTTGTAGAATCCTTATGCGTAGTTAAGGAAATGCATGGGTAAAAAGACCCTGATTGAAGTTATATACAGGACTCCAAACTGCAGCTGGGATGTGGGATAAAATTAGAATGAGAGATAGCAAAGGAATGTTATGATGGTCGTGGGGAATTTCAATATGCAGGTAGATTGGGAAATCAGGTTGGTGCTGGAACCAAAGAGGGAATTTGTAGAATGCCCACAAAATGTCTTTATTGAACAGTTTGTGGTTGAGCCCACTAGGGGAAAAGCAATTCAGGGTTCTTTATTGTGTAATGAACCAGACTTAATTAGGGAGCTTAACATTAAGGAACCTTTAGGAGGCAGTGATCATAAAATGATAGAATTCACCCTGCAGTTTGAAAGGAAAAAAGTAAAGTCAGAGACGTATCAGTATTTCAGTAAAGAGAACTAAAAGACATGAGACAGGAGCAGGATTGAAATGGGGTACGTGAAATTCTAGTTAAGCCACTCTTTATAACGCATGCTGGTAATTATGTATGCACATTTTATTCCATATTGGTACTCCAACTTTATTTTTTTAAATAATTCTTTATATTTGCAGAATGCTGTTTTCTGTTGCATGTCACTCCCTAACACACCACAGTAAATTGCTAATAGATATAAATATACAGTATATGGCGTATATTAAAACCTAACGAATATTGAAAGGCCTAGGTGAGGAGAGGATTTTTCCAATTGTGGGAAAGTCTAGGATGACAGGGTACAGCCTCGGAATTGATGTCCCTTTAGAACAGAAATGAAGAAGAATTTCTTTAGCCAGAGGGTGCTGAATCTGTGGAATTCATTGCCACAGATGGCTGTTGAGACCAATTCATTGGGTATATTTTAAAAGAAGTTTGATAGGTGCTTGATTAGCAGGGGCATGTAAGTTTTCAGGGAGAAGACAGGAGAATGGGATCGTGGGGGAAAATAAATCAGACAAGAATAACAAAGCATTTCATCAGGCAATTTGTATTTTTTTTAAATATTAACTTCAAGTAACAATTTACAAAGCTTTCTAATCCCTCCCCCCAAGTAATGGTAACTGCAAGAGAGAATAAATGTTATCACTGTGGGTGAGAAATTGTATCCAACTGTTGCAAAAAAAACCCTGCTGAGTTAATGTTTTTCTTACAGTAACTGACAATGAACAATTAACATCAATTAACTTTTGGTTCCAGAACTGTTTTCAAACAGAAGAAATACTGCTGCATCTCACGAGTCCACTGTAATCTCAATCACAACAGTGCTCCTCCCCTAAGGAGAATAAAACAATGCAATAATAGAACAAATCTTAAAGCATGGGGGTGATCAGTTGGTATGTTCCAGATCTCCCTCTGCTTTGAAAAATCACTTCAAGAACAAATTTACACCAGAAACTGAGAGGTGGGGTGAGTTGTGTGGCTTAATGAACGAAATTTGCATAAAAATCTGAATGGCCAGACAGATGGTGTATTATTGACATATTCGAGGTAAGCAGGATCATGTCCCCACTTTTTCATGGCTTCCTTTTCCAGAATGGGAATTCCACTTGTTTGGGCATGAAAGACCCACATAATTACGAGTGAGAAGACACTGATGTACTCTATTTCATTCATTACACTAGAAGCAGAGATGAACAGGCCAATCCACTGAAGCAATTCACCCAAGTAGTTTGGATGCTGACTATAAGCCCAGAGCCCATGGCAAATGAATTTGTCCTGCTGAGAGAAAAAAATTGCAATGCTGTGAATCCTTGCAAGAACATAGCCTTGGGTTTGCCCTCTACCCAACAAAACAAAAGATAACTTGTAAGAATTAAATACAGTCAGCCCCGCGTCCGCGAATTCAACCAACCACGAATCGCGAAAACCTGGAAGTGCTCTTCCAGCACTTGCTGCTCGAGTATGTACTGACATTTTTTCTTGTCATTATTCCCTATACAATGCAGTATAACAACTATTTTACATAGCATTTACATTGTATTAGGTATTATAAGTAATCTAGAGATGATTTAAAGTATATGGGAAGATGTGCATGGGTTATTGTGGTTCGGGATCGAAAAAAATCGTAAATTCTCTTACTAAGTAAGTCGGAATAGGTACATCCGGTATTATTTAGCATCAGTTAGTCAAACGTTTGCATTTGTATATAGTATATACTTTACCGTTCTATGCATATACACACTTAATAACGTATGGTTCAGCGCCGGGCTCAGGAAGTTCCCGAGTTCGACCTAGTGACAGATCGCTATGGAGTGCGCTCTCTACCGTGCTGGGTTGGTGTGGAGGATCAATAACCCAAAACCCAATAATTAAACCACTGCGTTGCTTAATAATAATTGTAGCTTTCATCGGGACACAGCCTTTCACACTTTATCCTTTAAAATTGTTCTGATCGTTGACCGACGTAGCCTAACGATTTTCCAATGACCGATGGCGTTTCACCTCTTTCCGATCGCTTTATTATTTCCACTTTATTTTCAATCGTTATCAATTTTCAATCGTGATTATTTTCGTGAACAGAAACACTGTGGATTCAGATCTCTGCCGTGGGGTCCTAATGTCTACCGCACTGAGACAGGTTAAATAAGGTCTTGGGTTCCGCTGGGTCTAAGATACACCGCATTGATACAGGTTGAAAAAGGGACTTGAACATCCACGAATTTTAAGAGCAAACACGAGGAAATCTGCAAAGGCTGGAAATTCAAACAACAACACACACAAAATGCTGGTAGAACACAGCAGGCTAGGCAGCATCTATAGGGAGAAGTGCTGTCGACGTTTCGGGCCGAGACCCTTCGTCAGGACTAATCGAAAGGAAAGATAGTAAGAGATTTAAAAGTAATTTCTAAAATTGAAGGAATCTATTCCCTGCCTATGTAATCTCTTGGATCAGTCCTGCTACACCTATCCCAGGAATTGTCTAGGTGTGTAATATCTTTTTATAATAAAGTCTATACAATAATAAACCACTGACCTATTGCTTACCAGATCTGAATGGGGTACAAATCCATGCAGGAGTACTTACAGCATTTATAGAATTACTTTTGAAATTCCACCTCTGATGGTCTGCAATTGCCTCTACCATGAAGCCGAAAGCCCAGATCGTCCATCCTGCAACGTTTTGGATATAAAGAGGTGTATCCTCTTTCTGAAGGTTTAAAATGACTGCTAGGAGGAGTGTGATGAAGATCCAGATACCTGAAAATCAGAAACATTGGGAACAAGAGCTGGAGAGACAAGAGACCACAGACCCAGGGTGTCGAGCAACAACTGTGAGAGGAAAGGATAGCCGATGTTTTGGGTTGAAACCCTCCGTCATGTCCTGAAGTGCCAACCATTCTTTTTCCCTACAGATGCCGTTCAATCAATTGCATTCTTCCATCAGATTGTCAGGACCAGGAGCTGATCAGCAACACCATTTACCATTAAGTAGCAATATAGCTGATATGGAGCCAATCAACATGAATTCCTTTAAAATTTTCCCCACAGCACGTAGACAATGCTTGTATTTGTTATTCATTCCCAACAACATTGTCAACTGAGCAGGGGTAAATGGGACAGTGCAGCAGACTTTTAGTCAGCCTCAGGAAAACAAAGAACAGAACTGGGAGTGCACTGGCGTAACTATTTCTCCTACAATATAATGAAATAAAAGATTGTTAAATGGTTTTCTAAAGTATATTTATGAGATATGGGCATTCCTGACAAGGCCAGCATTTCTTACCCATCTCCAAATTCCCTTGTGAGTTTCTGATGGACTGATACTGTGTGGGATCTATATATTTCCCACACACCCTTTGCTGCGCTCCTCACCAGTCACAGTTCCTGGCTCCATCTTTTATCTGATCCAGTGGCAATCACCCTGCCAGCTAGAGGAAGGGAGCTCAAAACATTTGAATGTGAAGAGCAGACAATCAGTAAATAGACTTAAGGAAACTTAATGTGCAAAGGAAGCTCACCTTCAATAGTCCAGTAAGGAAAGAAGCGTCTACGGTTGTTATGAACTTGAGTGAAGTGTCGATACTGACCTTCTTTTATCAATCTTATGAACAGGAACAGTCTCACACTGAAATCAAACAAAACAGTATTCAGACGTTGCGCTGGAGTGGGCTTCACAGTTCCGTTCCTCATTGAGCCACTGCACAAGTTATCATAGGTGTGATTGTTGTGGACAGGAGTGCTCCTCTGCTCGTTATTGGCCAAGGGAACATAACGTCGTAGAGAGATACAGCACAATATCCTGGTCAATATTAGGGTAGAATTAGTCTGAGTTCCTGGCTATTGGTAAAGGCATTGTGTTAGAGACGTGACAATCTATTGATCATTCCATGCCTTTAATTTGTTTATTTTTAATTTTAAGATTTCAAAAGCATCCCAACAATAATGGAGCAAGAAAATGGTGCAGAGCCGCCAGCAGATCTGACAGGCTGTGGATCAAGAAAGTGTTGCAATTTCAGTACTATGGCCTTCTGACAAAGACCAACAGCTTTGAAACACTAACGCTGTTACTTTCTGCACAGGAGCAGGATGTCATTAATGATTCTGGTACCTTATGGAAGATGCACAATTGTGGGCAGAACTGGGTTTAATGATGATGCACATTACAGTCAAACAGCCAGCCAACCAAAAGTACTAAGTTTTTGAATAAAGTATATGGATATGAGGAAAGGGGAGTGGAGCAAGCACACAATGAACTGAATGGCCTCCTTTTTCAGCTGCACTATTCTTTTGATTGGGGGGGGGGGGGGGCGGGTGACGTCTGGGCCTGACGTCCCGCTCACCCAGGGAAAGTGCACGAGCAATACATCGCCTCTCCTGTCCCGGTGTAGTGCTGGCTGCGTGGTCACTGTCTGGCTTGCTAGGCAGGAGGCACTGCAAATGGCCTCTCCTACACTACTGTATCCGTAGCAACACCTTCTCGTCGGTGACCCCTGTTTCCACCAAGCTTGCTACGTCATGGCGCGACCGAGTGTCCGGCAGTAAAACTGGATGGGTAGGCTGGGCTGGGCTCATTAGCCTTTGTGGGCAGCCAGCCTAAGAGAAGGACAACTCTGACTCCAAACCCGGGCAGGTGGGGCTTGTCAGCCTTGTCAGGCCATCCACCTAGGAGAAGGACTCTCCGATGTAACTCCTACGACCCAAGGACCTCGCTGTCACCGTCCCAGCTTGCTAGGCTATGGCAGATGACCCCGGGTGTAAAGGGTGGGGCCAGTACCGTGAACCCAGCACTCCATCTAAAAAAAACCATTGCACAGTCTGAAGGACAAGCCCATGTCTTCAACTTTCCCCTACAGCTGCTGCGGCCGGGTCTGCCTGTCCCGTATTGGCCTTGTCAGCCACCAGCAAGCCTGCAGCAGACATGGGCAGCCCCTTTCCTAAATCTTCATTCGCGAAGCCAAGCCATGATCCTTTTGATTAAATGGCATCAAGCCAATTTGATTAGTATATTTGCAGCCATTTACCATTTCAGGCTGGAGACTAGGTTCAGATGTACATTCTCAGTCTGTTCTTCTGTACTCTCACCTCAAGCCCCATGTGGTAAACAGAGGTATTTTCTGTCCCAAGAAACTAGTGCCATTCCACCAAGAACTCAGGAGAGTCGATAGGAAAGTCCCTGATCCTGGAAAAAAGTGAACTACATGTAAATTGACATGAAGAATTTGAAAGATATTTGTCAGCAGCTTAGAGATAAAACTATCGAACCTGAAAAAGAGAAGAGAAACACCTATCATAGCCTTTACTTACCAACTTAAATACTTATGGCTAAAGTGGAGTTTATTGTCATATATAGCACAGAAACTGCTGGCAGAGAAATTACAAGCACACACTGCAGTATCCATGTCTATCTTTGGCAGGAATGGCATGCAAAATCCCACATACCACCTGTCCTCATATCCACAAGACCATAAGTTATAGGAGCAGAATTAGGCCATTCTGCCCATTGAGTCTGATCCTCCATTTTATTATGGCTGATCCATTTCCCTCTCAGCCCCAACTTACTGCCTTCACCCCGAATCCCTTGATGCTCTGACCAATCAAGAATCTATCAACCTCTGTCTCAAACGTACAAAAAGATTTGACCTGCACAGCTGCCTGTGGCAATGAATTCCACAGATTCAACATTCTCTGCCGAAAGATATTCCTCCTAATCTCCATTCTGAAAGGACGCCTCTCTCCTAATGACTCTCCCACCCGAGGCAACAACCTCTCCATGTCCACTCTACCATGGCCTTTCACTATTCAATAGGTTTCAATTAGGTCACCCCTTATTCTTCTGAATTCTAGTGGTCTCAAACAAACCATGCTGACTACAGCCTATTTTACCCAGTGTCTCCAAATATCCAAAAACCAAATCCCTAATAGGCAACCCCCAACATCTTCCCAACCACTGAGGTCAAGCCAACTGGCCTATAGTTTCCTTTCTTCTGCCTCTCTCCCTGCTTGAAGAGTGGAGTGACTTTTGCAATTTTCCAGTCTTCCGGATCCATTCCAGAGTCTTGTGCTTCTTGACAGATCATTATTAATGCCTCCACAATCTCTTCAGCCACCTCTTTCAGAACTTTGGGAGTATAGTCCATCTGTTCCAGGTGACTTATCGCCCTTCAGACCTTTCAGCTTCCCAAACACCTTCTCTCTTAGTTATGGTAATTTCATTCACTTCTGCCCCGACACTTTTGAACTTACTGCTAGTGTCTCCCACAGTGAGGACTGATCCAAAATACTTCTTCAGTTCATCTACCATATCCCTGTCCCCATTACTACCTCTACAGCATTGTTTTCCAGGGGTCTGATATCCTACCCTCGCCTTTCTTTTACACATTATGTATCTGAAGAAACTTTTGATATTCTCTTTAATATTAGTGGCTTGCTTACTTTCATATTCTATCGTTACCTTCTTAATGACTTTTTAGTTGAAGCAACTGCAGCTAAATCATGACAGAACTAGAGCACTGGCACGGGGTGGTGGTGGTGGTGGTGGGAGGGGGAGAGCTTATCAATCCACCATGCCTCTGCAGTTTCTTTGAAAAGATTTCATTTTGTCCCACTCTGACAACTACTTCCCCAAGCCATCAAACTTCCCCCTTTCCGAATACTCATCGAATTCTTTTGTTGTTTGTTAATTTAGGATCTGCCCTCCCTGCCCTTCAAGGAAGTGAATGAAACATAGTCATCTTATCTCTTCTCTTTCCTCCAATAACCAACTGATGGATATTTTACCACTATTCGCCATGTAAATCTTGTTCGACGCCTGATTCTTGGATTCCACTGCTGTCAAGAAGATCAAACG
The DNA here is from genome assembly GCF_048418815.1 of Hemitrygon akajei. NCBI lineage: Eukaryota > Metazoa > Chordata > Chondrichthyes > Myliobatiformes > Dasyatidae > Hemitrygon > Hemitrygon akajei. The sequence goes on along the minus strand of NC_133141.1, from coordinate 18,820,569 downwards.
GTCTCAACTATTTGAATCTTTTCAAACACAACGTCAAACGATCGAAGCAAGCCCACTTGAAGTCCTTCAAATTATTAAGCGGAGAAAGTATTATTAGTATCGACAAAGAGAGGTGATGGAGAGGGGGGGGGGGGGAGTCAATTCAAACTCCTGGTCAATTGCCCCAACTTGTGGGAGGGAAACCACCTACACATTTAACAGTAAATTTCTTGTCACTGGAGTCCGGTACCGCCGCGCGCCATCGCAACACCAACCTGCCAAATCATGAAACATCTTGGTTTGGAAGATGCTTGCCGCATTCCAGAGGAACCACTGAATAGCCAGATCTGTCGCCGCACATTTCACTAGAATGCGCTCCATCTTTCTGACCAGCCGTTGTCAATCGACAGAGCACACAATGAAGCCTCAAATGCGACGTGAAGCGGTTGGCTTTTTTTTTACCTCAGATGGCGCGCGTTTCCGTCCCGACCAGCAATCGGCTGTTGTAGAAAAAGTGCATGGTACAATGTAGTCCCTAGTAACTAATATTCAGTGATATAGAACAAGAAATCAGCACCTGTTTCCTGGAGAGTCATGGTTGTAATGCAGAAATGTGGAATTTCTATTATATAATACAGTTCCTGGTAACTAAATGTGACAGAGACACTCGGCAGATGCACTCTATACACAAGCGCAGTCACACACACACACACACATTGCCTTGTCGTTGTAGTGAGTGTGCGCACTTTAATGTCTAACCCCGGTATATTCTCGCAGTTAACCTACTGTTTTCCCTCCACATTCAGAGTAAGACATCAAAGTCTAGTTTGATTCCATTCTAAGTGTGCGAATGATGTGTTGGGCCCTCAGGTCGGCTTTCCGCTGCCGTTCCCGCCATACACGGCGGAATATTCCATTTCTTTAGTAATGGAGGTATGCAAACGTTGTTTGTAAACTCTGTTTGAGGTGAACAGTTCTCTTTATTCTGTAATATGATGCTAAATACATTGTGGAGCAGATCATCTTCTAATTCAGGTGCGTCCTAGTGCCGAATGACAAAGGACCTCATTGCCCGTCAGCGAGGGGGAGATAAGGGGCTGTCAGGGATTCACGTTCGACGCGCAATGAGCACAGAGATGATAATACTATGTTTACTTGTAGATCTAGGCTTGTAAATAGTGGTATTTTTCTTTAAAGTGTTTTCACAAAATCGATTTTTGACGCAGCCCTGCCAGATGACTCCAGCCATTATTTCCCTTGCTCATGAATCTAACATAGGATGACACAACCTGGCAGACCCACTATTCCTTTGGCTATTACCAGACCCAGGCCAATCACTGAAGTTGTGTAGTTTTGCACAACTTAGACAACAGAGGGACTGGTTTTGCATAGCAAAATTCTTAACTTGGCAAAATCCCATTGGCTATACATTAGTGTCAACATCTAAAGAAATAAATGAAGTCTTTCAACAGTTCTATGAACATCCATATGCATCACCATTTAATCATGACCAGGAGGAGCTGAATCAGTTTTTTGCTAATATAAAATTGCCTACATTAACCGCACAACAAGCTGAGTCCTTGGATGCCCCAATTACTGAGGATGAGGTCAGACGGGCTATTGCGGCTATGAAAATGGGGATATCTCTGGGCATGGATGGCTTCCCAGTTGAATATTATAAGAAATTTCTGGATGTATTGGCTCCTATTCTAACAAAAATATATTCAGAAGCATTTAATTTGGAATCTTTACCTAATACATTTAATGAATCATTAATATTGTTGATCCCAAAAAAAGACAGGGATACAATAGATTCCTTCCAATTATCGGCCTATAAGCTTAATTAATGTGGACTGTAAGATACTGACTGGCTTTGCGATTAGAGAAAGTATTGCCATCTATAATTAACACTGACCAGGTTGGCTTCATTAAAGGCAGATCCCCATGGTATATGCTGACGATATTTTATTACTGATTAGTGACCTTCCTAATTCCTTACCCCCACTAATGAAAACAATTCAATTATATTCTGAAGTGTCTGGTTATAAAATCAACTGCAGTAAATCTGAGGCTATGCCAATGTCAAAATTATGTTATTCAAATTCAGTATCTTAGTTTAATTTCAGATGGGTGCCAGTTGGAATAAAGTATCTAGGGGTCAAACTCAGTCAGAATTTGGATGAAATAATTACTTTAAATTATGATCCATTATTGAGTAGGATAAGAAATAATCTGGGTAAGTTGGGACACTGAGCCTGTCACTCTGGGGTAAAGTCAATGTAGTTAAAATGGTCATAGCACCTCAGTTTAACTATCTTTCTATGATGCTTCCTTTAAATATTTCAGATTTGATCTACAAGCAATACACCAAAATTATTAGTGATTTTCTATGGGATAAGAAGAAGCCCAGAATTAAAATGAGTAAGATGTGTATGTCCAGGGACATGGGTGGGCTCAGTCTACAAGATGTCAGGGCATATAAATTATCCTTTGAAATGACCAAGTTAGCTAAACATCGGGACAGGGCTGATGTTGATTTAGACTGGGTAGTTATAGAACGGAGCTTGGCTGCACCACATTCTCCCCTTAACATTCTCTCACAACATGTGGAAAGCAAGACTAATCTAAACCCTATACTATTTCACTCAAGGAGTGGGTGGAGTACACTACATAAAGCTTGTAGAATGTCACATTTAAATCAGTTATACTCCTCGCTCTGGAATAACCCTAAGATATGCATTGGGAAAAGGATGGTGTACTGGAAAGAATGGAGGATTAAAGTTGTAAATACAGCAGGTGATCTCTGAGAATGGGGTTTTTATGTTGTATGTGGATTTGCAGAGGAAATATAACTTTGTAGATAAAGGGAATTTCTGGAAGTACTTACAAATAAGATATTGCGTTAGTAGCATATTCAAGAATGGCGGCCCACAAAGTAACCCTTTAACTGAATACTTTACACTACCACAGGAAGTTCATAAAGCATCAGTGTTTTATAAAATGTTCAAGCACTCTGTGGGTGAACCGTGTAACAATCTCAAAGCAATATGGCAGAAGGATCTTAGAAACGATATTGAAGATAATGAGTGGTCAAATATTTTATCAAATGTGGGTAGACATATCAGGGAAGCGAGAGGGAAATTTATTCAGTATCAGATAGTACACAGATATTATTGGACACCAACTAGACTCTACAAAATGGGGATTGTTGATAATAATTTATGCTGGAAATGTAAAAATGAGGTGGGCACATGTTTTCACACGATTTGGGAGTGTTCCATGGTTCGTCCATTTTGGTGCAAAGTTCTTGATTTGTTGGGGAATTGGTCGAGTTCTACACTGCCCTTGTGCCCACGGCTTTGTCTCCTGGGTGATAGGACAATGATACCTAATGTAAACAATGACAAATTTACTATTTTGAAGGTGGGTCTCATCACAGCTGCAAGGATTATATTGCAAAACTGGAAAAATCCAAATGTCCCACTGTGAGGGAATGGACTGAGGGAATGGTTCAGATTTCATCATATGAACACATGTTGGGAAGAATTAACAGTGAGGGAAAAGTGCAAGACGCATGGGATCAATTTTGGTTGAATGTTAATTCAACTTAAATTAGAAGTTTGTTTCTGTTTCTTAGTTTTATATGTTTTCCTGTCATGGGATGGCTGTGTAAATATGCTGTACTGTATCTGCTCTATGATATGCTGTGCTGCTTTGTAAAATAATAATAAAAATTTGAATTACAAAAAAAATCCCATTAGCTCAATTTTCATATGCTTTAACTTTTTAAAAAAAGGGAACATTAAAAAAGAATAATCAGATGGATTAAAGGCAAAGTCATGTCGATCTTACATGATACATTAATCCCGAAACTCAATACAATTCAGTCAGACTTACAAATACTAAAGTATCAGGAGTAAACAGCTGAGGAACAGCAAGGGGATCCAACAATAAGCAACGACGTCGACTCTGGAAAACCTGACAGAATGGCCCTGAGTTCCTGAATCAATGTAGCAAGTAGAATTAACATGCAGTTATTTTTAATCTACTTTGTTGCTCTGCATTTTATCATATATCTTATAGATAGATAGATAGATACTTTATTCATCCCCATGGGGAAATTCAACATTTTTTCCAATGTCCCATACACTTATTGTAGCAAAACTAATTACATACAATATTTAACTCAGTAAAAATATGATATGCATCTAAAATCACCCTCTCAAAAAGCATTAATAATAGCTTTTAAAAAGTTCTTAAGTAGTTTACTTAAATACATTGACTCCTAACCCCGGCACTTTAACATATCTTACTCCTGGCGGTTGAATTGTAAAGCCGAATGGCATTGGGGAGTATTGATCTCTTCATCCTGTCTGAGGAGCATTGCATCGATAGCAACCTGTCGCTGAAACTGCTTCTCTGTCTCTGGATGGTGCTATGTAGAGGATGTTCACGGTTTTCCATAATTGACCGTAGCCTACTCAGCGCCCTTCGCTCTGCTACCGATGTTATACTCTCCAGTACTTTGCCCACGACAGAGCCCGCCTTCCTTACCAGCTTATTAAGACGTGAGGCGTCCCTCTTCTTAATGCTGCCTCCCCAACACGCCACCACAAAGAAGAGGGCGCTCTCCACAACTGACCTATAGAACATCTTCAGCATCTCACTACAAACATTGAATGACGCCAACCTTCTAAGGAAGTACAGTCGACTCTGTGCCTTCCTGCACAAGGCATCTGTGTTGGCAGTCCAGTCTAGCTTCTCGTCTAACTGTACTCCCAGATACTTGTAGGTCTTAACCTGCTCCACACTTTCTCCATTAATGATCACTGGCTCCATATGGGGCCTAGATCTCCTAAAGTCCACCACCATCTCCTTGGTCTTGGTGATATTGAGACGCAGGTAGTTTGAGTTGCACCATATCACAAAGTCCTGTATCAGTTTCCTATACTCTTCCTCCTGTCCATTCCTGACACACCCCACTATGGCCGTGTCATCAGCGAACTTCTGCACATGGCAGGACTCCGAGTTATATGTCCTCCTTTCAATCATGAACTAAGTTTATAACTGCCCAAATCTATTTCCTGGTGAATATTTTCTAATTGGATAAATTAGCGAGTTATTTTTGGTGAGACATTAGCCACCACTGGAGCAGATATCCCTGGTCACCCGACAGCCTTCAACCTGAGCATCCAACACCCTGGGCACTGTGGCTTGCTGCAGAATGACTCTTAACACTGAACAACTTAATTATAGGTATAACCTACACGCATTTTAATGTTGAATCACTCGCTTTTAATGTAAGCTTCAGGGTTGAGGTAAGTAATCTTGATGCTACGAGACTGCCATTTATAATGCCCAGCTCTCTGGGCATCCAGCCTATCTAAAGCTCTACGTCCTAAGCAGCTGCTGCCTCCTTTCCATAGCATGATCGATGGTGGTGCCCCTTTCAAGTACCTTGTCTGTCAATTCTGTGGCATAAGAATAAAATCTAGCAGATGTTGGATGCATCTATTTTGTTTTCAGACTTCCAACATCTGCAGGATTTGCTTTTACACCAAAATAGATAAACTACTCGAAAGGGACACCACTATCATTTACACTATAGAAAGGAGGCATAACACAGAATGCTGGAAACACACAGCAGGTCAGGCAGTCTCTGTGGGAAGAGAAACAGCATGAATATTTCAGGCCAGTAAAATATGAAAGATCACTTGCTTAAAACATTATAAGTCTGTTTCTTTCAGCCTGATCCAACAAGTAGTTCCACCATCTCGGTTGTCACTTTTTCTATGCCTCTGTGAATATCCAACATACCAACTTGGCCAGTGAGCCCTCTGATAGTTTGGATGGATCTATTGTTATAAAAGATGACAGAAGTAGTGACGATTCAGAGCTATGAGAGAGGAAAAGAAACATTCCTGTCATGAAAGACATCTGTGGGTCAACTTGGACTTTGTTCAACTCTTGCAAAGCAACAATCCATTGAGTAGTATAACTAGCTCAAGGGACTAAATGACCTTCTCCTGTTCCTATGATCCTAATGATGGTGGAGGGAGTCGAACCTGCCATTACGTGGAGTGGTTCAGGAGAATAGCACATTTGTATTTACAAGGTAGCTGATTTCTACAGGAAGGAGAAACATATAGACAATGATTGGGAGAGACTTCAGTCGAGCATAAATGCCAGTTTGCACCTTATTGGCCAAATGGTCCATTTTGTGCTATAAATGCTTTGCAAAGTATTGACCGAGTCTTTGACGTGATGGATGTGTGGAAGACATATCCTCTTGTGAGAGAATCTAGAACAAGGGGTCACTTTAAAAATAAGAGATTATACCCATTTAATGCAGATATCGAGGCTCCACCTTCTCTGTAAATTTAATTATACAATCTATTCTGCATTCTGTTATTTTTTTTCCCTTTGTACTATCTTGAGGTACTAAGATTTTGAAGTGATCTGTATGGATTGCATGCAAAACATTGCTGTTCACTGTTTTTCGATATATGTGTATCATAAAATGCAGAGCCGCAGAGATGACTGAGCAGTGAGTGATAACTTTTATAATAATTTTTATAGGATAACTTCTGCAATTGAGTGGCAGATGACTCTTTTTAGCAGGGTGAAGACTGGAAGAGCATGCCCTCCCCCACCCCTGAAGCTGGTAACCAACAAAATCTATGGCGACGTGGGACCACAGTCATCGAAGGACCAGCAGGGGCTGCAGGAGCTGAGAGGGGTGTTGGTTGAGGAATTCAACTGGGCACATTGAAAGCAGGCTGTGATGGACTGACATACATTTGCAATACTGTAAGTTACAAAACATAAATAAGGAATAAGAGGAATATTGAGGTATTGTTCATGGACCGTTTAGAAGTCTGATGTCAATGTGCAAGATGCCTTTCCTCAAACATTGAGTGTGTTTTCAGGCACTTGTACCTCCTCTTCGATGGTAGTATCACGAAGAGGGCACGTCTCAGATTTTGAAGGTCCTCAGTGACCCACCTTCTTGAGGCACCATGTCTTGCAGATGTCCTTATTGGTGCGGTAAGTTGTGCCTGTGTTGTAGCTGGCACACCTTACAGCCTCTTTTGATCCTGCACCCTGGTCCTTGTAGGCACCTCAAAGGCCTGGAGAGATCCCACCAACACCGTCTCCACAACATCCTCCAAATCCACAGGAGGGACAAGTGAACCATCATCAGTGTCCTCTCCCAGGCATTCAATGTCCTTGGTTACACTTACTCAGTTAAACTGGGCAGGCCAGCACCTACAATACTGAGCTCCGTGCAAATCAGCACAGGATAATTAAGATCACAGAGCTAAATCTGTGGCTCAAAGTTTTGTGTGGGAGAATGGGTTTGAATTCATGGGACCTTGAAACCGGTATTGGGGAAGGAGGGAGCTGTTCTGATGGGAAGGGCTCCACCTGATCTATACTGTAACCAGGGCCCTGGTGAATCACAGAACCAGGGCTTTAATATAAATGGCAGAGGGTGAGTTCCACAGTTTGGGAAAATAAGGATAAGATAAACGGGAAGGAAAGTACATGACAGGTTACAGAAATCTCCAGAATAAAAAAAGAATAAAGTTAGAAAGGGATAAGGATGATGAATACAGGACAAAGGTGTGATATTTGAATGCACGCAGTGTACGGAGTAATATAGATGATTTTGTAGCACAGCTAGAAAAAGCAGTTATGACATTGTGGGCATCACTGAGTCATGGCTGGAAGATTATAGTTGGGTGTTTACTATCCAAGGATGCACATTGTATAGAAAGGCCAGGCAGGTACTGTAGATAGGCAGAGAGGTGAGGAGGCTCCGTTGGTAAAAAATGAAATCAAATCCTATAGTGGATTCTATAGAGAGAGTGCAGAGGAGATTTACAAGGATATTGCTGGATTGGAGAGCATTGCTTATGACAATAGGTGAGTGAACTTGGCCTTTTTTCCTTGGAGTGACAGAGGATGAGTGTGACCTGACAGAGGTGTATAGGATGAGAGGCATTGATCATGTGCATAGCCTGAGGCTTTTTCCCAGAGCTGAAATGGCTAACACGAGCGGACATAGTTCTAAGGTGCATGGAAGTAGGTAGAAAGGGGATGTCAGAGGTAGGTTTTTCACATGGACAGTGGTGGGTGCATGGAATGCACAGCCAGTGAAGATGGTGGATACGGATACAATAGAGTCTTTTTAGAGACCCTTAGATAGGAACACGGAGCGTCGAAAAATAGAGGGCTATGCGGAAGGGAAATTCCAGGCAGTTTCTAGAGTAGGTTACATGGTTAGCATAACTTTGTGGGCTGAAGGGCCTGTAATGTGCTGTAGGTTTTTATGTTTTATGTTCCTGGGAAGGAAGAGACATAAGATCGGAAGTTGTAGAATCCTTATGCGTAGTTAAGGAAATGCAAGGGTAAAAAGACCCTGATTGAAGTTATATGCAGGACTCCAAACTGCAGCTGGGATGTGGGATAAAATTAGAATGAGAGATAGCAAAGGCATGTTAAAAGAGGAATGTTATGATAGTCATGGGGAATTTCAATATGAGGGTAGATTGGGAAATCAGGTTGGTGCTGGAACCAAAGATAGGGAATTTGTAGAATGCCCACAAAATGTCTTTATTGAGCAGCTTGTGGTTGAGCCTCCAGGGGAAAGGCAATTCGGGATTCTTTATTGTGTAATGAACCAGACTTAATTAGGGAGCTTAACATTAAGGAACCTTTAGGAGGCAGTGATCATAAAATGATAGAATTCACCCTGCAGTTTGAAAGGAAAAAAGTAAAGTCAGAGACGTATCAGTATTTCAGTAAAGAGAACTAAAAGACATGAGACAGGAGCAGGATTGAAATGGGGTACGTGAAATTCTAGTTAGCCCCACCTCCTTCTATTACCTCGTCACTGCACTGTAAACACTTTAAGCCACTCTTTATAACGCATGCTGGTAATTATGTATTTATGCACATTTTATTCCATATTGGTACTCCAAATTTATTGTTTTAAATAATTCTTTATATTTGCTGAATGTCGTTTTCTGTTGCATGTCACTCCCTGACTAACACACCACAGTAAATTGCTAATAGATGTAAATATACAGTATATGGCGTATATTAAAACCTAACGAATATTGAAAGGCCTAGGTGAGGAGAGGATTTTTCCAATTGTGGGAAAGTCTAGGATGACAGGGTACAGCCTCGGAATTGATGTCCCTTTAGAACAGAAATGAAGAAGAATTTCTTTAGCCAGAGGGTGCTGAATCTGTGGAATTCATTGCCACAGATGGCTGTTGAGACCAATTCATTGGGTATATTTAAAAAGGAGTATGATAGGTGCTTGATTAGCAGGGGCATGAAAGTTTTCAGGGAGAAGACAGGAGAATGGGATCATGGGGGAAAATAAATCAGACAAGAATAACAAAGCATTTCATCAGGCAATTTGTATTTTTTTTTAAATATTAACTTCAAGTAACAATTTACAAAGCTTTCTAATTCCTCCCCAAGACTGAACGAGCGAGAGTTTTGCTACTCACAGCTATTACCTCTCCAATCCCTCCCCCCAAGTAACGGTAACTGCAAGAGAGAATAAATGTTATCACTGAGGGTGAAAAATTGTACCCAACTGTTGCAAAAAAACCATGCCAAGTTAATGTTTTTCTTTCAGTAAATGACAATGAACAATTAACATCAATTAACTTTTGGTTCCAGAACTGTTTTCAAAAGAAGAAATACTGCTGCATCTCACGAGTCCACTGTAATCTCAATCACAACAGTGCTCCTCCCCTAAGGAGAATAAAACAATGCAATAATAGAAAAAATCTTAAAGCATGGGGGTGATCAGTTGGTATGTTCCAGATCTCCCTTTGCTTTGAAAAATCACTTCAAAAACAAATTTACACCAGAAACTGAGATGTGGGGTGAGTTGTGGGTCTTAATGAACGAAATTTGCATTAAAATCTGAATGGCCAGACAGATGGTGTATGTTTGACATACTTGAGGTAAGCAGGATCATGTCCCCACCTTCTCATGGCTTCCTTTTCCAGAATGGGAATTCCACTTGTTTGAGAGTAAAAGACCCACATAATTACGAGTGAAAAGACACCGATGTACTCTATTTCATTCATTACACTAGAAGCAGAGATGAACAGGCCAATCCACTGAAGCAATTCACCCAAGTAGTTTGGATGCTGACTGTAAGCCCAGAGCCCATGGCAACTGAATTTGTCCTGCTGAGAGAAAAAAATTGCAATGCAGTGAATCCTTGCAAGAACATAGCCTTGGGTTTGCCCTCTACCCAACAAAACAAAACAAAAGATAAGTTGTAAGAATTAAATATGTAACTATTCTATCAGCTCAGCATCAGTTCCCTTAATACTTAAGAACCTATTATTTTGAGCCTGGAATATACACGATTTTATAACTTGCTGCAGAAGAATAATTCCCTGTCTCTGTCGAGACCGGCCAATTCATTGCATGGAGCTACTCCGCTATTCTATTTTCCCTAGTGCGAGCAGAATCACATTTCCATTATTCAACAACATCAAAACTTTTAATAACTGCTTCAAATAAGATTAATTTCTAAAAGTGAAGGAATCTATTCCCTGCCTATGTAATCTCTTGGCTCAGTCCTGCTACACCTATCCCAGGAATTGTCTAGGTGTGTAATATCTTTTTATAATAAAGTCTATACAATAATAAACCACTGACCTATTGCTTACCAGATCTGAATGGGGTACAAATCCATGCAGGAGTACTTACAGCATTTATAGAATTACTTTTGAAATTCCACCTCTGATGGTCTGCAATTGCCTCTACCATGAAGCCGAAAGCCCAGATCGTCCATCCTGCAACGTTTTGGATATAAAGAGGTGTATCCTCTTTCTGAAGGTTTAAAATGACTGCTAGGAGGAGTGTGATGAAGATCCAGATACCTGAAAATCAGAAACATTGGGAACAAGAGCTGGAGACACAAGACACCACAGATTCTGGAATCTGGAGCAAAAATCTGCTGCAAGAACCCAGGGTGTCGAGCAACATCTGTGAGAGGAAAGGATAGATGATGTTTTGGGTTGGAACCCTCCGTCATGTCCTGAAGTGCCAACCATTCTTTTTCCCTACAGATGCCGTTCAATCAATTGCATTCTTCCATCAGATTGTCGGGACCAGGAGCTGATCAGCAACACCATTTACCATTAAGTAGCAGTATAGCTGATATGGAGCCAATCAACATGAATTCCTTTTAAATTTTCCCCACAGCACGTAGACAATGCTTGTATTTGTTATTCATTCCCAACAACATCGTCAACTGAGCAGGGGTAAATGGGACAGTGCAGCAGACTTTTAGTCAGCCTCAGGAAAACAAAGAACAGAACTGGGAGTGCACTGGCGTAACTATTTCTCCTGCAATATAATGAAATAAAAGATTGTTAAATGGTTTTCTGAAGTATATTTATGAGATATGGGCATTCCTGACAAGGCCAGCATTTCTTACCCATCTCCAAATTCCCTTGTGAGTTTCTGATGGACTGATACTGTGTGGGATCTATATATTTCCCACACACCCTTTGCTGCGCTCCTCACCAGTCACAGTTCCTGGCTCCATCTTTTATCTGATCCAGTGGCAATCACCCTGCCAGCTAGAGGAAGGGAGCTCAAAACATTTGAATGTGAAGAGCAGACAATCAGTAAATAGACTTAAGGAAACTTAATGTGCAAAGGAAGCTCACCTTCAATAGTCCAGTAAGGAAAGAAGCGTCTACGGTTGTTATGAACTTGAGTGAAGTATCGATACTGACCTTCTTTTATCAATCTTATGAACAGGAACAGTCTCACACTGAAATCAAACAAAACAGTATTCAGACGTTGCGCTGGAGTGGGCTTCACAGTTCCGTTCCTCATTGAGCCACTGCACAAGTTATCATAGGTGTGATTGTTGTGGACAGGAGTGCTCCTCTGCTCGTTATTGGCCAAGGGAACATAACGTCGTAGAGAGATACAGCACAATATCCTGGTCAATATTAGGGTAGAATTAGTCTGAGTTCCTGGCTATTGGTAAAGGCATTGTGTTAAAGAAGTGACAATTTATTGATCATTCCATGCCTTTAATTTGTTTATTTTTAATTTTAAGATTTCAAAAGCATCCCAACAATAATGGAGCAAGAAAATGGTGCAGAGCTGCCAGCAGATCTGACAGGCTGTGGATCAAGAAAGTGTTGCAATTTCAGTACTATGGCCTTCTGACAAAGACCAACAGCTTTGAAACACTAACGCTGTTACTTTCTGCACAGGAGCAGGATGTCATTAATGATTCTGGTACCTTATGGAAGATGCACAATTGTGGGCAGAACTGGGTTTAATGACGATGCACATTACAGTCAAACAGCCAGCTAAACAAAAGTACTAAGTTTTTGAATAAAGTATATGGATAAGAGGAATGGGGAGTGGAGCAAGCACACAATGAACCGAATGGCCTCCTTTTTCAGCTGCACTATTCTTTTGATTGGGGTGGGGGGGGGGGGTGACGTCTGGGTCTGACGTCCCACTCACCCAGGGAAAGTGCACGAGCAATACATCGCCTCTCCTGTCCCGGTGTAGTGCTGGCTGCGTGGTCACTGTCTGGCTTGCTAGGCAGGAGGCACTGCAAATGGCCTCTCCTACACTACTGTATCCGTAGCAACACCTTCTCGTCGGTGACCCCTGTTTCCACCAAGCTTGCTAAGTCATGGCGCGACCGAGTGTCCAGCGGTAAAACTGGATGGGTAGGCTGGGCTGGGCTCATTAGCCTTTGTTGGCAGCCAGCCTAAGAGAAGGACAACTATGACTCCAAACCCGGGCAGGTGTGGCTTGTCAGCCTTGTCAGGCCATCCACCTAGGAGAAGGACTCTCCGATGTAACTCCTACGCCCCGAGGACCTCGCTGTCACCGTCCCAGCTTGCTAGGCTATGGCAGATGACCCCGGGTGTAAAGGGTGGGGCCAGTACCGTGAACCCAGCACTCCATCTAAAAAAAACCATTGCACAGTCTGAAGGACAAGCCCATGTCTAGGACTTTTCCCTGCAGCTGCTGCGGCCGGGTTTGCCTGAGCCGTATTGGCTTTGTAAGCCACTAGCAAGCCTGCAGCAGACGTAGGCAGCCCCTTTCCTAAATCTTCGTTTGCGAAGCCAAGCCATGATCCTTTTGATTAAATGGCATCAAGCCAATTTGATTAGTATATTTGCAGCCATTTACCATTTCAGGCTGGAGGCTAGGTTCAGATGTACATTCTCAATCTGTTCTTCTGTACTCTCACCTCAAGCCCCATGTGGTAAAAAGAGGTATTTTATGTCCCAAGGAACTAGTGCCATTCCACCAGGAACTCAGGAGAGTCGATAGGAAAGTCGCTGATCCTGGAAAAAAGTGAACTACATGTAAATTGACATGAAGAATTTGAAAGATATTTGTCAGCAGCTTAGAGATAAAACTATCGAACCTGAGAAAGAGAAGAGAAACACCTATCATAGCCTTTACTTACCAACTTAAATACTTATGGCTAAAGTGGAGTTTATTGTCATATATAGCACAGAAACTGCTGGCAGAGAAATTACAAGCACACACTGCAGTATCCATGTCTATCTTTGGCAGGAATGGCATGCAAAATCCCACATACCACCTGTCCTCATATCCACAAGACCATAAGTTATAGGAGCAGAATTAGGCCATTCTGCCCATTGAGTCTGATCCTCCATTTTATTATGGCTGATCCATTTCCCTCTCAGCCCCAACTTACTGCCTTCACCCCGAATCCCTTGATGCTCTGACCAATCAAGAATCTATCAACCTCTGTCTCAAACGTACAAAAAGATTTGACCTGCACAGCTGCCTGTGGCAATGAATTCCACAGATTCAACATTCTCTGCCGAAAGATATTCCTCCTAATCTCCATTCTGAAAGGATGCCTCTCTCCTAACGACTCTCCCACCCGAGGCAACAACCTCTCCATGTCCACTCTACCATGGCCTTTCACTATTCAATAGGTTTCAATTAGGTCACCCCTTATTCTTCTGAATTCTAGTGGTCTCAAGCAAACCATGCTGACTACAGCCTATTTTACCCTGTGTCTCCAAATATCCAAAAACCAAATCCCTAATAGGCAACCCCCAACATCTTCCCAACCACTGAGGTCAAGCCAACTGGCCTATAGTTTCCTTTCTTCTGCCTCTCTCCCTGCTTGAAGAGTGGAGTGACTTTTGCAATTTTCCAGTCTTCCGGATCCATTCCAGAGTCTTGTGCTTCTTGACAGATCATTATTAATGCCTCCACAATCTCTTCAGCCACCTCTTTCAGAACTTTGGGAGTGTAGTCCATCTGTTCCAGGTGACTTATCGCCCTTCAGACCTTTCAGCTTCCCAAACACCTTCTCTCTTAGTTATGGTAACTTCATTCACTTCTGCCCCGACACTTTTGAACTTACTGCTAGTGTCTCCCACAGTGAGGACTGATCCAAAATACTTCTTCAGTTCATCTACCATATCCCTGTCCCCATTACTACCTCTACAGCATTGTTTTCCAGGGGTCTGATATCCTACCCTCGCCTTTCTTTTACACATTATGTATCTGAAGAAACTTTTGATATTCTCTTTAATATTAGTGGCTTGCTTACTTTCATATTCTATCGTTACCTTCTTAATGACTTTTTAGTTGAAGCAACTGCAGCTAAATCATGACAGAACTAGAGCACTGGCACGGGGTGGTGGTGGTGGTGGTGGGAGGGGGAGAGCTTATCAATCCACCATGCCTCTGCAGTTTCTTTGAAAAGATTTCATTTTGTCCCACTCTGACAACTACTTCCCCAAGCCATCAAACTTCCCCCTTTCCGAATACTCATCGAATTCTTTTGTTGTTTGTTAATTTAGGATCTGCCCTCCCTGCCCTTCAAGGAAGTGAATGAAACATAGTCATCTTATCTCTTCTCTTTCCTCCAATAACCAACTGATGGATATTTTACCACTATTCGCCATGTAAATCTTGTTCGACGCCTGATTCTTGGATTCCACTGCTGTCAAGAAGATCAAACGGTCTCAACTATTTGAATCTTTTCAAACACAACGTCAAACGATCGAAGCAAGCCCACTTGAAGTCCTTCAAATTATTAAGCGGAGAAAGTATTATTAGTATCGACAAAGAGAGGTGATGGAGAGGGGGGGGGGAGTCAATTCAAACTCCTGGTCAATTGCCCCAACTTGTGGGAGGGAAACCACCTACACATTTAACAGTAAATTTCTTGTCACTGGAGTCCGGTACCGCCGCGCGCCATCGCAACACCAACCTGCCAAATCATGAAACATCTTGGTTTGGAAGATGCTTGCCGCATTCCAGAGGAACCACTGAATAGCCAGATCTGTCGCCGCACATTTCACTAGAATGCGCTCCATCTTTCTGACCAGCCGTTGTCAATCGACAGAGCACACAATGAAGCCTCAAATGCGACGTGAAGCGGTTGGCTTTTTTTTACCTCAGATGGCGCGCGTTTCCGTCCCGACCAGCAATCGGCTGTTGTAGAAAAAGTGCATGGTACAATGTAGTCCCTAGTAACTAATATTCAGTGATATAGAACAAGAAATCAGCACCTGTTTCCTGGAGAGTCATGGTTGTAATGCAGAAATGTGGAATTTCTATTATATAATACAGTTCCTGGTAACTAAATGTGACAGAGACACTCGGCAGATGCACTCTATACACAAGCGCAGTCACACACACACACACACATTGCCTTGTCGTTGTAGTGAGTGTGCGCACTTTAATGTCTAACCCCGGTATATTCTCGCAGTTAACCTATTGTTTTCCCTCCACATTCAGAGTAAGACATCAAAGTCTAGTTTGATTCCATTCTAAGTGTGCGAATGATGTGTTGGGCCCTCAGGTCGGCTTTCCGCTGCCGTTCCCGCCATACACGGCGGAATATTCCATTTCTTTAGTAATGGAGGTATGCAAACGTTGTTTGTAAACTCTGTTTGAGGTGAACAGTTCTCTTTATTCTGTAATATGATGCTCCACATTGTGGAGCAGATCATCTTCTAATTCAGGTGCGTCCTAGTGCCGAATGACAAAGGACCTCATTGCCCGTCAGCGAGGGGGAGATAAGGGGCTGTCAGGGATTCACGTTCGACGCGCAATGAGCACAGAGATGATAATACTATGTTTACTTGTAGATCTAGGCTTGTAAATAGTGGTATTTTTCTTTAAAGTGTTTTCACAAAATCGATTTTTGACGCAGCCCTGCCAGATGACTCCAGCCATTATTTCCCTTGCTCATGAATCTAACATAGGATGACACAACCTGGCAGACCCACTATTCCTTTGGCTATTACCAGACCCAGGCCAATCACTGAAGTTGTGTAGTTTTGCACAACTTAGACAACAGAGGGACTGGTTTTGCATAGCAAAATTCTTAACTTGGCAAAATCCCATTGGCTATACATTAGTGTCAACATCTAAAGAAATAAATGAAGTCTTTCAACAGTTCTATGAACATCCATATGCATCACCATTTAATCATGACCAGGAGGAGCTGAATCAGTTTTTTGCTAATATAAAATTGCCTACATTAACCGCACAACAAGCTGAGTCCTTGGATGCCCCAATTACTGAGGATGAGGTCAGACGGGCTATTGCGGCTATGAAAATGGGGATATCTCCGGGCATGGATGGCTTCCCAGTTGAATATTATAAGAAATTTCTGGATGTATTGGCTCCTATTCTAACAAAAATATATTCAGAAGCATTTAATTTGGAATCTTTACCTAATACATTTAATGAATCATTAATATTGTTGATACCAAAAAAAGACAGGGATGCAATAGATTCCTTCCAATTATCGGCCTATAAGCTTAATTAATGTGGACTGTAAGATACTGACTGGCTTTGTGATTAGAGAAAGTATTGCCATCTATAATTAACACTGACCAGGTTGGCTTCATTAAAGGCAGATCCCCATGGTATATGCTGACGATATTTTATTACTGATTAGTGACCTTCCTAATTCCTTACCCCCACTAATGAAAACAATTCAATTATATTCTGAAGTGTCTGGTTATAAAATCAACTGCAGTAAATCTGAGGCTATGCCAATGTCAAAATTATGTTATTCAAATTCAGTATCTTAGTTTAATTTCAGATGGGTGCCAGTTGGAATAAAGTATCTAGGTGTCAAACTCAGTCAGAATTTGGATGAAATAATTACTTTAAATTACGATCCATTATTGAGTAGGATAAGAAATAATCTGGATAAGTTGGGACACTGAGACTGTCACTCTGGGGTAAAGTCAATGTAGTTAAAATGGTCATAGCACCTCAGTTTAACTATCTTTCTATGATACTTCCTTTAAATATTTCAGATTTGATCTACAAGCAATACACCAAAATTATTAGTGATTTTTTATGGGATAAGAAGAAGCCCAGAATTAAAATGAGTAAGATGTGTATGTCCAGGGACATGGGTGGGCTCAGTCTACAAGATGTCAGGGCATATAAATTATCCTTTGAAATGACCAAGTTAGCTAAACATCGGGACAGGGCTGATGTTGATTTAGACTGGGTAGTTATAGAACGGAGCCTGGCTGCACCACATTCTCCCCTTAACATTCTCTCACAAAATGTGGAAAACAAGACTATGGTTCTGTCCTAGTTTGGAGAAATTCTGGAAAGATGTCTTCACTACATTATCGGATATTCTGAATCAGCACCTAGAACCTAACCCCTTAATTGCTCTGTTCGGTTTTTGGGGCGAGACAGATTTATGTCTGGGTCCGACCAAATGCCGAATACTATCCTTTGCCTCTCTCCTGGCGAGACGCTTGATCCTCCTTAGATGGAGAGATGTTGCCCCGCCCACTCATGCGCAATGGCTTAACGACATTATGGCCTGCTTGGACCTCGAAAAAATTCATTATTCAGTTCTTAATTCGGATCTAAAGTTCCATAAGGTCTGGGGACCTTTTATCGAGTACTTCCATTACCTTCCTCTTGACTAGGGTTTTTTTTCTTTTTTGTTTCTTCTTTTCGGTCCCTTGCTTTCAGCTTCCTTTTTTTTCTGGTAGTAGGCATTATTACCCTCTGTTACTAAGTGTATTCACAGTCTGGGAGTTTGACTGTCCAGACTTATACTCTTTATACTGTGTGGTGGTTGGTGTGGAGTTGTTGTTTTTTTCTTGTGTTGTGGGGTTTGGGGAGGATACTAAGCTCACTTGTCTTTAATTTAGGTGCTTTTTTGTTAAATTCTCTTCCTTTGTAGCATATTGTTATTGTATGCTTAATCTTGCACTGTATTAATGCTCCCCATTGGGATTTGGGGTTTTTAATTTTGTAAAATGTTTTGAAAAACTAATTTAAAAAAAAGAAAAAGAAAAAAAAAGGAAAACAAGACTAATCTAAACCCTATACTATTTCACTCAAGGAGTGGGTGGAGTACACTACATAAAGCTTGTAGAATGCCACATTTAAATCAATTATACTTCTCGCTCTGGAATAACCCTGAGATATGCATTGGGAAAAGGATGTGTACTGGAAAGAATGGAGGATTAAAGTTGTAAATACAGCAGGTGATCTCTGAGAATGGGGTTTTTATGTTGTATGTGGATTTGCAGAGGAAATATAACTTTGTAGATAAAGGGAATTTCTGGAAGTACTTACAAATAAGATATTGCGTTAGTAGCATATTCAAGAATGGCGGCCCACAAAGTAACCCTTTAACTGAATACTTTACACTACCACAGGAAGTTCATAAAGCATCAGTGTTTTATAAAATGTTCAAGCACTCTGTGGGTGAACCGTGTAACAATCTCAAAGCAATATGGCAGAAGGATCTTAGAAGCGATATTGAAGATAATGAGTGGTCAAATATTTTATCAAATGTGGGTAGACATATCAGGGAAGCGAGAGGGAAATTTATTCAGTATCAGATAGTACACAGATATTATTGGACACCAACTAGACTCTACAAAATGGGGATTGTTGATAATAATTTATGCTGGAAATGTAAAAATGAGGTGGGCACATGTTTTCACACGATTTGGGAGTGTTCCATGGTTCGTCCATTTTGGTGTAAAGTTCTTGATTTGTTGGGGAATTGGTCGAGTTCTACACTGCCCTTGTGCCCACGGCTTTGTCTCCTGGGTGATAGGACAATGATACCTAATGTAAACAATGACAAATTTACTATTTTGAAGGTGGGTCTCATCACAGCTGCAAGAATTATATTGCAAAACTGGAAAAATCCAAATGTCCGACTGTGAGGGAATGGACTGAGGGAATGGTTCAGATTTCATCATATGAACACATGTTGGGAAGAATTAACAGTGAGGGAAAAGTGCAAGACGCATGGGATCAGTTTTGGTTGAATGTTAATTCAACTTAAATTAGAAGTTTGTTTCTGTTTCTTAGTTTTATATGTTTTCCTGTCATGGGATGGCTGTGTAAATATGCTGTACTGTATCTGCTCTATGATATGCTGTGCTGCTTTGTAAAAGAATAATAAAAATTTGAATTGCAAAAAAAAATCCCATTAGCTCAATTTTCATATGCTTTAACTTTTTTAAAAAAGGGAACATTAAAAAAGAATAATCAGATGGATTAAAGGCAAAGTCATGTCGATCTTACATGATACATTAATCCCGAAAC
Organism: Hemitrygon akajei; assembly: GCF_048418815.1. NCBI lineage: Eukaryota > Metazoa > Chordata > Chondrichthyes > Myliobatiformes > Dasyatidae > Hemitrygon > Hemitrygon akajei. The sequence goes on along the minus strand of NC_133141.1, from coordinate 18,800,943 downwards.
TCAATACAATTCAGTCAGACTTACAAATACTAAAGTATCAGGAGTAAACAGCTGAGGAACAGCAAGGGGATCCAACAATAAGCAACGACGTCGACTCTGGAAAACCTGACAGAATGGCCCTGAGTTCCTGAATCAATGTAGCAAGTAGAATTAACATGCAGTTATTTTTAATCTACTTTGTTGCTCTGCATTTTATCATATATCTTATGTCCTGCTTTCAATCATGAACTAAGTTTATAACTGCCCAAATCTATTTCCTGGTGAATATTTTCTAATTGGATAAATTAGCGAGTTATTTTTGGTGAGACATTAGCCACCACTGGAGCAGATATCCCTGGTCACCCGACAGCCTTCAACCTGAGCATCCAACACCCTGGGCACTGTGGCTTGCTGCAGAATGACTCTTAACACTGAACAACTTAATTATAGGTATAACCTACACGCATTTTAATGTTGAATCACTCGCTTTTAATGTAAGCTTCAGGGTTGAGGTAAGTAATCTTGATGCTACGAGACTGCCATTTATAATGCCCAGCTCTCTGGGCATCCAGCCTATCTAAAGCTCTACGTCCTAAGCAGCTGCTGCCTCCTTTCCATAGCATGATCGATGGTGGTGCCCCTTTCAAGTACCTTGTCTGTCAATTCTGTGGCATAAGAATAAAATCTAGCAGATGTTGGATGCATCTATTTTGTTTTCAGACTTCCAACATCTGCAGGATTTGCTTTTACACCAAAATAGATAAACTACTTGAAAGGGACACCACTATCATTTACACTATAGAAAGGAGGCATAACACAGAATGCTGGAAACACACAGCAGGTCAGGCAGTCTCTGTGGGAAGAGAAACAGCATGAATATTTCAGGCCAGTAAAATATGAAAGATCATTTGCTTAAAACATTATAAGTCTGTTTCTTTCAGCCTGATCCAACAAGTAGTTCCACCATCTCGGTTGTCACTTTTTCTATGCCTCTGTGAATATCCAACATACCAACTTGGCCAGTGAGCCCTCTGATAGTTTGGATGGATCTATTGTTATAAAAGATGACAGAAGTAGTGACGATTCAGAGCTATGAGAGAGGAAAAGAAACATTCCTGTCATGAAAGACATCTGTGGGTCAACTTGGACTTTGTTCAACTCTTGCAAAGCAACAATCCATTGAGTGGTATAACTAGCTCAAGGGACTAAATGACCTTCTCCTGTTCCTATGATCCTAATGATGGTGGAGGGAGTCGAACCTGCCATTACGTGGAGTGGTTCAGGAGAATAGCACATTTGTATTTACAAGGTAGCTGATTTCTACAGGAAGGAGAAACATATAGACAATGATTGGGAGAGACTTCAGTCGAGCATAAATGCCAGTTTGCACCTTATTGGCCAAATGGTCCATTTTGTGCTATAAATGCTTTGCAAAGTATTGACCAAGTCTTTGACGTGATGGATGTGTGGAAGACATATCCTCTTGTGAGAGAATCTAGAACAAGGGGTCACTTTAAAAATAAGAGATTATACCCATTTAATGCAGATATCGAGGCTCCACCTTCTCTGTAAATTTAATTATACAATCTATTCTGCATTCTGTTATTTTTTTTCCCTTTGTACTATCTTGAGGTACTAAGATTTTGAAGTGATCTGTATGGATTGCATGCAAAACATTGCTGTTCACTGTTTTTCGATATATGTGTATCATAAAATGCAGAGCCGCAGAGATGACTGAGCAGCGAGTGATAACTTTTATAATAATTTTTATAGGATAACTTCTGCAATTGAGTGGCAGATGACTCTTTTTAGCAGGGTGAAGACTGGAAGAGCATGCCCTCCCCCACCCCTGAAGGTGGTAACCAACAAAATCTATGGCGACGTGGGACCACAGTCATCGAAGGACCAGCAGGAGCTGCAGGAGCTGAGAGGGGTGTTGGTTGAGGAATTCAACTGGGCACATTGAAAGCAGGCTGTGATGGACTGACATACATTTGCAATACTGTAAGTTACAAAACATAAATAAGGAATAAGAGGAATATTGAGGTATTGTTCATGGACCGTTTAGAAGTCTGATGTCAATGTGCAAGATGCCTTTCCTCAAACATTGAGTGTGTTTTCAGGCACTTGTACCTCCTCTTCGATGGTAGTATCACGAAGAGGGCACGTCTCAGACTTTGAAGGTCCTCAGTGACCCACCTTCTTGAGGCACCACGTCTTGCAGATGTCCTTATTGGTGGGGTAAGTTGTGCCTGTGTTGTAGCTGGCACACCTTACAGCCTCTTTTGATCCTGCACCCTGGTCCTTGTAGGCACCTCAAAGGCCTGGAGAGATCCCACCAACACCGTCTCCACAACATCCTCCAAATCCACAGGAGGGACAAGTGAACCATCATCAGTGTCCTCTCCCAGGCATTCAATGTCCTTGGTTACACTTACTCAGTTAGACTGGGCAGGCCAGCACCTACAATACTGAGCTCCGTGCAAATCAGCACAGGATAATTAAGATCACAGAGCTAAATCTGTGGCTCAAAGTTTTGTGCGGGAGAATGGGTTTGAATTCATGGGACCTTGAAACCGGTATTGGGGAAGGAGGGAGCTGTTCTGATGGGAAGGGCTCCACCTGATCTATACTGTAACCAGGGCCCTGGTGAATCACAGAACCAGGGCTTTAATATAAATGGCAGAGGGTGAGTTCCACAGTTTGGGAAAATAAGGATAAGATAAACGGGAAGGAAAGTACATGACAGGTTACAGAAATCTCCAGAATAAAAAAAGAATAAAGTTAGAAAGGGATAAGGATGATGAATACAGGACAAAGGTGTGATATTTGAATGCACGCAGTGTACGGAGTAATATAGATGATTTTGTAGCACAGCTAGAAAAAGCAGTTATGACATTGTGGGCATCACTGAGTCATGGCTGGAAGATTATAGTTGGGTGTTTACTATCCAAGGATGCACATTGTATAGAAAGGCCAGGCAGGTACTGTAGATAGGCAGAGAGGTGAGGAGGCTCCGTTGGTAAAAAATGAAATCAAATCCTATAGTGGATTCTATAGAGAGAGTGCAGAGGAGATTTACAAGGATATTGCTGGATTGGAGAGCATTGCTTATGACAATAGGTGAGTGAACTTGGCCTTTTTTCCTTGGAGTGACAGAGGATGAGTGTGACCTGACAGAGGTGTATAGGATGAGAGGCATTGATCATGTGCATAGCCTGAGGCTTTTTCCCAGAGCTGAAATGGCTAACACGAGCGGACATAGTTCTAAGGTGCATGGAAGTAGGTAGAAAGGGGATGTCGGAGGTAGGTTTTTCACATGGACAGTGGTGGGTGCATGGAATGCACAGCCAGTGAAGATGGTGGATACGGATACAATAGAGTCTTTTTAGAGACCCTTAGATAGGAACACGGAGCGTCGAAAAATAGAGGGCTATGCGGAAGGGAAATTCCAGGCAGTTTCTAGAGTAGGTTACATGGTTAGCATAACTTTGTGGGCTGAAGGGCCTGTAATGTGCTGTAGGTTTTTATGTTTTATGTTCCTGGGAAGGAAGAGACATAAGATCGGAAGTTGTAGAATCCTTATGCGTAGTTAAGGAAATGCAAGGGTAAAAAGACCCTGATTGAAGTTATATGCAGGACTCCAAACTGCAGCTGGGATGTGGGATAAAATTAGAATGAGAGATAGCAAAGGCATGTTAAAAGAGGAATGTTATGATAGTCATGGGGAATTTCAATATGAGGGTAGATTGGGAAATCAGGTTGGTGCTGGAACCAAAGATAGGGAATTTGTAGAATGCCCACAAAATGTCTTTATTGAGCAGCTTGTGGTTGAGCCTCCAGGGGAAAGGCAATTCGGGATTCTTTATTGTGTAATGAACCAGACTTAATTAGGGAGCTTAACATTAAGGAACCTTTAGGAGGCAGTGATCATAAAATGATAGAATTCACCCTGCAGTTTGAAAGGAAAAAAGTAAAGTCAGAGACGTATCAGTATTTCAGTAAAGAGAACTAAAAGACATGAGACAGGAGCAGGATTGAAATGGGGTACATGAAATTCTAGTTAGCCCCACCTCCTTCTATTACCTCGTCACTGCACTGTAAACACTTTAAGCCACTCTTTATAACGCATGCTGGTAATTATGTATTTATGCACATTTTATTCCATATTGGTACTCCAAATTTATTGTTTTAAATAATTCTTTATATTTGCTGAATGTCGTTTTCTGTTGCATGTCACTCCCTGACTAACACACCACAGTAAATTGCTAATAGATGTAAATATACAGTATATGGCGTATATTAAAACCTAACGAATATTGAAAGGCCTAGGTGAGGAGAGGATTTTTCCAATTGTGGGAAAGTCTAGGATGACAGGGTACAGCCTCGGAATTGATGTCCCTTTAGAACAGAAATGAAGAAGAATTTCTTTAGCCAGAGGGTGCTGAATCTGTGGAATTCATTGCCACAGATGGCTGTTGAGACCAATTCATTGGGTATATTTAAAAAGGAGTATGATAGGTGCTTGATTAGCAGGGGCATGAAAGTTTTCAGGGAGAAGACAGGAGAATGGGATCATGGGGGAAAATAAATCAGACAAGAATAACAAAGCATTTCATCAGGCAATTTGTATTTTTTTTTAAATATTAACTTCAAGTAACAATTTACAAAGCTTTCTAATTCCTCCCCAAGACTGAACGAGCGAGAGTTTTGCTACTCACAGCTATTACCTCTCCAATCCCTCCCCCCAAGTAACGGTAACTGCAAGAGAGAATAAATGTTATCACTGAGGGTGAAAAATTGTACCCAACTGTTGCAAAAAAACCATGCCAAGTTAATGTTTTTCTTTCAGTAAATGACAATGAACAATTAACATCAATTAACTTTTGGTTCCAGAACTGTTTTCAAACAGAAGAAATACTGCTGCATCTCACGAGTCCACTGTAATCTCAATCACAACAGTGCTCGTCCCCTAAGGAGAATAAAACAATGCAATAATAGAACAAATCTTAAAGCATGGGGGTGATCAGTTGGTATGTTCCAGATCTCCCTCTGCTTTGAAAAATCACTTCAAAAACAAATTTACACCAGAAACTGAGATGTGGGGTGAGTTGTGGGTCTTAATGAACGAAATTTGCATTAAAATCTGAATGGCCAGACAGATGGTGTATGTTTGACATACTTGAGGTAAGCAGGATCATGTCCCCACCTTCTCATGGCTTCCTTTTCCAGAATGGGAATTCCACTTGTTTGAGAGTAAAAGACCCACATAATTACGAGTGAAAAGACACCGATGTACTCTATTTCATTCATTACACTAGAAGCAGAGATGAACAGGCCAATCCACTGAAGCAATTCACCCAAGTAGTTTGGATGCTGACTGTAAGCCCAGAGCCCATGGCAACTGAATTTGTCCTGCTGAGAGAAAAAAATTGCAATGCAGTGAATCCTTGCAAGAACATAGCCTTGGGTTTGCCCTCTACCCAACAAAACAAAACAAAAGATAAGTTGTAAGAATTAAATATGTAACTATTCTATCAGCTCAGCATCAGTTCCCTTAATACTTAAGAACCTATTATTTTGAGCCTGGAATATACACGATTTTATAACTTGCTACAGAAGAATAATTCCCTGTCTCTGTCGAGACCGGCCAATTCATTGCATGGAGCTACTCCGCTATTCTATTTTCCCTAGTGCGAGCAGAATCACATTTCCATTATTCAACAACATCAAAACTTTTAATAACTGCTTCAAATAAGATTAATTTCTAAAAGTGAAGGAATCTATTCCCTGCCTATGTAATCTCTTGGCTCAGTCCTGCTACACCTATCCCAGGAATTGTCTAGGTGTGTAATATCTTTTTATAATAAAGTCTATACAATAATAAACCACTGACCTATTGCTTACCAGATCTGAATGGGGTACAAATCCATGCAGGAGTACTTACAGCATTTATAGAATTACTTTTGAAATTCCACCTCTGATGGTCTGCAATTGCCTCTACCATGAAGCCGAAAGCCCAGATCGTCCATCCTGCAACGTTTTGGATATAAAGAGGTGTATCCTCTTTCTGAAGGTTTAAAATGACTGCTAGGAGGAGTGTGATGAAGATCCAGATACCTGAAAATCAGAAACATTGGGAACAAGAGCTGGAGACACAAGACACCACAGATTCTGGAATCTGGAGCAAAAATCTGCTGCAAGAACCAGGGTGTCGAGCAACATCTGTGAGAGGAAAGGATAGCCGATGTTTTGGGTTGGAACCCTCCGTCATGTCCTGAAGTGCCAAACATTCTTTTTCCCTACAGATGCCGTTCAATCAATTGCATTCTTCCATCAGATTGTCGGGACCAGGAGCTGATCAGCAACACCATTTACCATTAAGTAGCAGTATAACTGATATGGAGCCAATCAACATGAATTCCTTTTAAATTTTCCCCACAGCACGTAGACAATGCTTGTATTTGTTATCCATTCCCAACAACATCGTCAACTGAGCAGGGGTAAATGGGACAGTGCAGCAGACTTTTAGTCAGCCTCAGGAAAACAAAGAACAGAACTGGGAGTGCACTGGCGTAACTATTTCTCCTGCAATATAATGAAATAAAAGATTGTTAAATGGTTTTCTGAAGTATATTTATGAGATATGGGCATTCCTGACAAGGCCAGCATTTCTTACCCATCTCCAAATTCCCTTGTGAGTTTCTGATGGACTGATACTGTGTGGGATCTATATATTTCCCACACACCCTTTGCTGCGCTCCTCACCAGTCACAGTTCCTGGCTCCATCTTTTATCTGATCCAGTGGCAATCACCCTGCCAGCTAGAGGAAGGGAGCTCAAAACATTTGAATGTGAAGAGCAGACAATCAGTAAATAGACTTAAGGAAACTTAATGTGCAAAGGAAGCTCACCTTCAATAGTCCAGTAAGGAAAGAAGCGTCTACGGTTGTTATGAACTTGAGTGAAGTATCGATACTGACCTTCTTTTATCAATCTTATGAACAGGAACAGTCTCACACTGAAATCAAACAAAACAGTATTCAGACGTTGCGCTGGAGTGGGCTTCACAGTTCCGTTCCTCATTGAGCCACTGCACAAGTTATCATAGGTGTGATTGTTGTGGACAGGAGTGCTCCTCTGCTCGTTATTGGCCAAGGGAACATAACGTCGTAGAGAGATACAGCACAATATCCTGGTCAATATTAGGGTAGAATTAGTCTGAGTTCCTGGCTATTGGTAAAGGCATTGTGTTAAAGAAGTGACAATTTATTGATCATTCCATGCCTTTAATTTGTTTATTTTTAATTTTAAGATTTCAAAAGCATCCCAACAATAATGGAGCAAGAAAATGGTGCAGAGCTGCCAGCAGATCTGACAGGCTGTGGATCAAGAAAGTGTTGCAATTTCAGTACTATGGCCTTCTGACAAAGACCAACAGCTTTGAAACACTAACACTGTTACTTTCTGCACAGGAGCAGGATGTCATTAATGATTCTGATACCTTATGGAAGATGCACAATTGTGGGCAGAACTGGGTTTAATGACGATGCACATTACAGTCAAACAGCCAGCCAACCAAAAGTACTAAATTTTTGAATAAAGTATATGGATATGAGTAAAGGGGAGTGGAGCAAGCACACAATGAACCGAATGGCCTCCTTTTTCAGCTGCACTATTCTTTTGATTGGGGGGGGGGGGCGGGTGACGTCTGGGCCTGACGTCCCACTCACCCAGGGAAAGTGCACGAGCAATACATCGCCTCTCCTGTCCCGGTGTAGTGCTGGCTGCGTGGTCACTGTCTGGCTTGCTAGGCAGGAGGCATTGCAAATGGCCTCTCCTACACTACTGTATCCGTAGCAACACCTTCTCATCGGTGACCCCTGTTTCCACCAAGCTTGCTACGTCATGGCGCGACCGAGTGTCCGGCGGTAAAACTGGATGGGTAGGCTGGGCTGGGCTCATTAGCCTTTGTTGGCAGCCAGCCTAAGAGAAGGACAACTCTGACTCCAAACCCGGGCAGGTGGGGCTTGTCAGCCTTGTCAGGCCATCCACCTAGGAGAAGGACTCTCCGACGTAACTCCTACGCCTCGAGGACCTCGCTGTCACCGTCCCAGCTTGCTAGGCTATGGCAGATGACCCCGGGTGTAAAGGGTGGGGCCAGTACCGTGAACCCAGCACTCCATCTAAAAAAAAACATTGCACAGTCTGAAGGACAAGCCCACGTCTTTGACTTTCCCCTACAGCTGCTGCGGCCGGGTCTGCCTGTCCCGTATTGGCCTTGTCAGCCACCAGCAAGCCTGCAGCAGACATGGGCAGCCCCTTTCCTAAATCTTCGTTCGCGAAGCCAAGCCATGATCCTTTTGATTAAATGGCATCAAGCCAATTTGCTTAGTATATTTGCAGCCATTTACCATTTCAGGCTGGAGACTAGGTTCAGATGTACATTCTCAATCTGTTCTTCTGTACTCTCACCTCAAGCCCCATGTGGTAAACAGAGGTATTTTATGTCCCAAGGAACTAGTGCCATTCCACCAGGAACTCAGGAGAGTCGATAGGAAAGTCGCTGATCCTGGAAAAAAGTGAACTACATGTAAATTGACATGAAGAATTTGAAAGATATTTGTCAGCAGCTTAGAGATAAAACTATCGAACCTGAGAAAGAGAAGAGAAACACCTATCATAGCTTTTACTTACCAACTTAAATACTTATGGCTAAAGTGGAGTTTATTGTCATATATAGCACAGAAACTGCTGGCAGAGAAATTACAAGCACACACTGCAGTATCCATGTCTATCTTTGGCAGGAATGGCATGCAAAATCCCACATACCACCTGTCCTCATATCCACAAGACCATAAGTTATAGGAGCAGAATTAGGCCATATGGCCCATTGAGTCTGATCCCCCATTTCATTATGGCTGATCCATTTCCCTCTCAGCCCCAACCTACTGCCTTCACCCCGAATCCCTTCATGCTCTGACCAATCAAGAATCTATCAACCTCTGTCTCAAACGTACAAAAAGATTTGACCTGCACAGCTGCCTGTGGCAATGAATTCCACAGATTCAACATTCTCTGCCGAAAGATATTCCTCCTAATCTCCATTCTGAAAGGATGCCTCTCTCCTAACGACTCTCCCACCCGAGGCAACAACCTCTCCATGTCCACTCTACCATGGCCTTTCACTATTCAATAGGTTTCAATTAGGTCACCCCTTATTCTTCTGAATTCTAGTGGTCTCAAACAAACCATGCTGACTACAGCCTATTTTACCCTGTGTCTCCAAATATCCAAAAACCAAATCCCTAATAGGCAACCCCCAACATCTTCCCAACCACTGAGGTCAAGCCAACTGGCCTATAGTTTCCTTTCTTCTGCCTCTCTCCCTGCTTGAAGAGTGGAGTGACTTTTGCAATTTTCCAGTCTTCCGGATCCATTCCAGAGTCTTGTGCTTCTTGACAGATCATTATTAATGCCTCCACAATCTCTTCAGCCACCTCTTTCAGAACTTTGGGAGTATAGTCCATCTGTTCCAGGTGACTTATCGCCCTTCAGACCTTTCAGCTTCCCAAACACCTTCTCTCTTAGTTATGGTAATTTCATTCACTTCTGCCCCGACACTTTTGAACTTACTGCTAGTGTCTCCCACAGTGAGGACTGATCCAAAATACTTCTTCAGTTCATCTACCATATCCCTGTCCCCATTACTACCTCTACAGCATTGTTTTCCAGGGGTCTGATATCCTACCCTCGCCTTTCTTTTACACATTATGTATCTGAAGAAACTTTTGATATTCTCTTTAATATTAGTGGCTTGCTTACTTTCATATTCTATCGTTACCTTCTTAATGACTTTTTAGTTGAAGCAACTGCAGCTAAATCATGACAGAACTAGAGCACTGGCACGGGGTGGTGGTGGTGGTGGTGGGAGGGGGAGAGCTTATCAATCCACCATGCCTCTGCAGTTTCTTTGAAAAGATTTCATTTTGTCCCACTCTGACAACTACTTCCCCAAGCCATCAAACTTCCCCCTTTCCGAATACTCATCGAATTCTTTTGTTGTTTGTTAATTTAGGATCTGCCCTCCCTGCCCTTCAAGGAAGTGAATGAAACATAGTCATCTTATCTCTTCTCTTTCCTCCAATAACCAACTGATGGATATTTTACCACTATTCGCCATGTAAATCTTGTTCGACGCCTGATTCTTGGATTCCACTGCTGTCAAGAAGATCAAACGGTCTCAACTATTTGAATCTTTTCAAACACAACGTCAAACGATCGAAGCAAGCCCACTTGAAGTCCTTCAAATTATTAAGCGGAGAAAGTATTATTAGTATCGACAAAGAGAGGTGATGGAGAGGGGGGGGGGGGGGGGGAGTCAATTCAAACTCCTGGTCAATTGCCCCAACTTGTGGGAGGGAAACCACCTACACATTTAACAGTAAATTTCTTGTCACTGGAGTCCGGTACCGCCGCGCGCCATCGCAACACCAACCTGCCAAATCATGAAACATCTTGGTTTGGAAGATGCTTGCCGCATTCCAGAGGAACCACTGAATAGCCAGATCTGTCGCCGCACATTTCACTAGAATGCGCTCCATCTTTCTGACCAGCCGTTGTCAATCGACAGAGCACACAATGAAGCCTCAAATGCGACGTGAAGCGGTTGGCTTTTTTTTTTACCTCAGATGGCGCGCGTTTCCGTCCCGACCAGCAATCGGCTGTTGTAGAAAAAGTGCATGGTACAATGTAGTCCCTAGTAACTAATATTCAGTGATATAGAACAAGAAATCAGCACCTGTTTCCTGGAGAGTCATGGTTGTAATGCAGAAATGTGGAATTTCTATTATATAATACAGTTCCTGGTAACTAAATGTGACAGAGACACTCGGCAGATGCACTCTATACACAAGCGCAGTCACACACACACACACACACACACACACACATTGCCTTGTCGTTGTAGTGAGTGTGCGCACTTTAATGTCTAACCCCGGTATATTCTCGCAGTTAACCTATTGTTTTCCCTCCACATTCAGAGTAAGACATCAAAGTCTAGTTTGATTCCATTCTAAGTGTGCGAATGATGTGTTGGGCCCTCAGGTCGGCTTTCCGCTGCCTGATATATGATTTAACAATGCAACCCAAATTAGTAAAATAAAGAAAACCATTTGCTGAAGTTGAGTCGTGTTGCACAACTTAGATAACAGAGGGACTGTTTTCGCATAGCAATATTCTTGTCAAAATTTCACTGGCTCAATTTGTCTGCACCTCCTCCCTCTCCACCGTTCAGGACCCGAAACAGTCCTTTCAGCTGAGGTGACACTTTACCCGCGAGTCTGTTGGGATTATACACTCTGTGTGGTGCTCCTGGTGTGGCTTCCTGTATATTGGTGAGACCTGACGTAGGTTGGGAGACTGCTTTGCTGAACACTTACGCTCTGTCCTCCAGAGAAGCGGGATCTTCCAGTGCAACCCATTTTAATTCCACATCCTATTCCCATTCCGATATGTTAACCCATGGGCTCTTCTGCTGCAATGAGGCCACACTCAGGTTGGAGGAACAAAACCTTATATTCCGTTTGGGTAACCTCCAACCTGATGGCATGAACATCGATTTCTCAACCTTCTGGTAATACCCCACCGTTCGTCATTCCCCACACCCTTTTCCCTCTCACCTTATCTCCTCACCTGCCCATCACCTCCTTCTGTTGCTCCTACCCACTTTTCTTTCTTCCATGGCCTTCTGTCTTATCCTATTAGATTTCCCTTCCTCCAGCCCTGTATCACTTTCACCAATCAACTTCTCAGCTGCTCACTTCATCCCTTCTCATTCCGATTTCACCTCCCACCTTGTGTTTCTTTTTCCCCTCCCCCGGAGTTTCACTCTGCTCCTCATCTTTTTTTCTCCAGTCCTGATGAAGGGTCTCAGCCCTAAATGTCAACTGTATTTTTTTCCATTGATGCTGCCTGGCCTACCGAGTTCCTCCAGCGTTTAGTGTGTGTTGTTTGCATCTATGAAATCAGCACTGAAGAGGGTTTATTTGTCAGGAAATGGTATACTTTACTGAGCATAAACGAGAGTATAGCAAGCATGGATCCCAGAGTGACTAGACGAGGGTACCATTACCTGGTACAAATCCAATAAACAGGTACGGTAAATGATTGAAATGTGTGGTTTGTTGAAGTATTTACCACTGGGCAAGAAACCAGAGATAAAATAATTATCTCTCTTAAACACGAGAAACTCTGCAGATGCTGGAAATCTGAGCGACACACACAAAATGCTTGAGGAACTCAGCAGGCCAGGCAGCTTCTGTGGAAAAAAGTACAGTTGATGTTTCGGGCCGAGACCCTTCGGCAGGACAGGTTTCTTCTCTCTTCCTTTCTCATTAACCACTTCATAACCAATGGTGCAAGTCTGGCACCTGTTCTTTGATGCCAATTTACCATGCTTGTTTGCTCACTCACAATCACTGCTGTATCCCACTGTCACGCCACATGCAACATCTCTTGTAAGTCGAACTTTGGCTTTCCGGAGGGCTTCATGAGAGAACACAAAGAGTCTCTGTCTCTCTGGGTTTGTCTCTCCATGCTTCAGGCAGTGGTCAGTAGTTCTCTTAAAATGTTCACAGACAACAACACAGATTTCCCCAAGGGAACGTACCTGTTTGTTACAACATCTTTCCTAACTTAAATTTTGAAACCAGACTATTAGCGACACACATCTCATTTATCCTTTCAGAACAATATTGAAAATAATGTTCCATTTCAAAGTTTAAAGTAAATTTATTAGCAAAGTACATATATGCAACCATGGAGCAGTGACAGACAGGAGCTACAGGGAGGTAGATGCCCCAAGGCTACAGGAGACAGAAATAGGTGACTTGTCAGGAGAGGGAAGAGAAAGCATCAGATAGTGGAGGGCACCTCTGTGATCATCCCTCTCAACAATAACTACTCCATTTTTTATTTTTTATTTTTAAATTTTTTATTAGTTTTCAAAACATTTTACAAAATTAAAAACCCCAAATCCCAATGAGGAGCATTAATACAGTGCAAGATTAAGCATACAATAACAATATGCTACAAAGGAAGAGAATTTATCAAAAAAGCACCTAAATTAAAGACAAGTGAGCTTAGTGTCCTCCCCAACACAAGAAAAAAACAACAACTCCAGACCAACCACCACACAGTATAAAGAGTATAAGTCCGGACAGTCAAACTCCTAGACTGTGAATACACTTAGCAACAGAGGATAATAATGCCTACTACCAGAAAAAAAAGGGAGCTGAAAGCAAGGGACCGAAAAGAAGAGAAAAAACAAGAAAAAAAAAACCCTAGTCAAGAGGAAGGTTATGAAAGTACTCGATAAAAGGTCCCCAGACCTTATGGAACTTTAGATCCGAATTAAGAACTGAATAATGAATTTTTTCGAGGTCCAAGCAGGCCATAATGTCGTTAAGCCATTGCACATGAGTGGGCGGGGCAACATCTCTCCATCTAAGGAGGATCAAGCGTCTCGCCAGGAGAGAGCCAAATTCGGCATTTGGTCGGACCCAGACATAAATCTGTCTCGCCCCAAAAACCGAACAGAGCAATTAAGGGGTTAGGTTCTAGGTGCTGATTCAGAATACCCGATAATGTAGTGAAGATATCTTTCCAGAATTTCTCCAAGCTAGGACAGAACCAGTACATATGGATGAGAGAGGCCATGCCCCTCTTGCATTTATCACAGAGCGGACTAATGCCAGGGTAGAATCGAGATAGTTTAGATTTAGACATATGGGCTCTATGAACAATCTTAAACTGTAAGAGGCAATGGCGAGCACAAAGGGAGGTTGAGTTAACCGATTTGAGAACCGAGTCCCGGCTCTCCTCGGATAAGGAGATATTTAAATCCTGCTCCCAGGCCATTTTAATTTTATCCACAGGGGCCCGTCGTAAGGCTGCTAGTTTATCACAGATAATTGAAATTAAACCTTTACCTAGTGGATTAATGGAAAGAAATAGGTCCATAGCATTTTTCGCAGGCATTTCAGGAAAGTTAGGAATTAAAGGAGCAGTAAAGTGTCGGATTTGGAGATATCTGAAAAAGTGAGCGTTAGGCAGGTTGAACTTAACGGAGAGCTGCTGAAAAGAAGCGAAGCGATTATCAATGAAGAGATCTTCAAAATGTCTAATGCCCTTCCTGTACCAAACATGGAATGCTGAATCGTACGTAGTAGGTAAAAAAAGGTGATTATGTGCGACAGGGCTAGAAACGGAAAACCCCTGGAAACCATAGCATTTCCTGAACTGAGCCCATATACACAAAGTGTGTCTAACCAGAGGATTAGCTATTGATCTGGGCAGACTGCTAGGGAGTGCAGAGCCAAGAAGTGCAGATATAGATAATTCTTTAGTGGAGCTCAACTCCATTGCCACCCAGTTAGGGCACTCGGGTTGACCGTGGAAAAAAGACCAGAAGGCAGCACAACGTATATTAGCTGCCCAGTAATATAAGCGAAAGTTAGGTAAAGCCATGCCACCCTCTTTTTTAGATTTTTGGAGGTGGATTTTATTAATTCTAGAGCGCTTATTCTGCCACAGATATGACAAAATAATAGAGTCTAAGGAATCAAAAAAAGATTTAGGAATAAAAATTGGGATAGATTGAAATAAGTATAAAAATTTGGGGAGAACATACATTTTAACAACATTAATACGACCTACCAAGGACATAGATAGAGGGTACCAGACTCTGTTTTATAGCATATGAAAGACTGACAAAGTTTTCACGAAAGAGATCTTTAAACTTCCTTGTGACTGTAATTCCAAGATAAGTAAATTGATTATGGACTACTTTAAAAGGGAGATCACGAAATATTACCGGTAGTTCTTGTGCTTCTTTATTAATTGGGAAAAGTTCACTCTTATGTAAGTTGAGTTTATAGCCAGAGATCTGGCTAAACTGGTCAAGAAGTGAAAACATTAGAGGTAAGGATGTAGACGGATTTGAGAGAAAGAGTAATAAGTCATCAGCATAGAGAGAAACTTTATGCTCAACACCCCCTCTCCAAATCCCGGTCAATTCAGGACAATTTCGAAATGCTATCGCCAGAGGTTCTATAGCCAAATCAAAGAGAAAGGGACTTAAGGGGCATCCCTGACGGGTGCCACGTTTGAGATTAAATACTTGGGATTTCTGAAAATTAGTTAGAACAGAAGCAGTAGGACACAGGTACAGCAATTGGATCCAAGAGATGAAACTTTGGCCGAGGTCAAATTTTTCTAAGACTGCAAAAAGGTAGTTCCACTCTATACGGTCAAATGCTTTCTCCGCATCAAGGGAGATAACACATTCAGGAGTCCCAGTTGGAACTGAGTATAAAATATTAAATAGACGCCGAATGTTAAAAAAAGGAGACGGTTTTTAATAAAGCCTGTTTGGTCATCAGAGATAATGGAGGGAATAACGGTTTCTAATCTATGAGCCAACACTTTAGCTAAGATCTTTACATCAACATTGAGCAGAGAGATCGGCCTGTACGAGGAGCACTCTGTTGGGTCTTTGCCCTTTTTTAAAAGAAGAATAATAGATGCCTCATTGAAAAAGGGTGGCAATTTGCCGTAATTAAACGAGTCAGATAATACTGAAAGTAACTGAGGAGAAAGAAGTGAAGAGAATGATTTATAAAATTCCACAGGGAACCCATCAGGTCCAGGAGATTTCCCTGAGGACAGTGCAGAAATTGCAAAAGGTGATATAGGCGCATTGAGTTTGGCTTTGAAATCAGATGAAAGTGAGGGGATATTCAGATTCTGTAAAAATTGATCCACAGAGATATTGTCATTCAGAGATTCAGAGGAGTAAAGCCGAGAATAAAATTTTTTAAATGCATCATTAATTTCTAAATGATCCCATGTAAAGTCTCCGTTCTCCTTCCAGATCTTTGTAATATGTTGTTTGGCTTTGGAACGCCTCAGCTGATTGGCTAGGAATTTACCAGACTTATCCCCATGAATGTAAAAGCGGCTCTTGCTTTCGAGAAGTTGGCGTTCGACAGGTTGAGTGGACAGAAGGTTAAATTTAGTTTGGAGTTCAACGCGCTTCTTGTATAATTCAGGGTTCTTAGTTTGGGCATATATTTGATCCAAATCTTTAATCTGGTTAATGAGGTCTGCTCGATCTGCACGGGATCTTCTATTGAGATTTGTTGTGTAAGAGATTATTTGACCCCTCAGATATGCTTTCATGGCATCCCAGACAATCTGGGATGGCACTTCAGGTGATGTATTAGTGTTAAAATAAAAGGTTATCTGATCCTTAATAAATTTTACGAAATCATCATCCGATAATAAAGTTGAATTGAACCGCCAGTGTTTGTTCCTCTGAGGGAGACCAGGAAGGTTCAGAGAGAGGGTAATTGGGGCATGGTCAGAAATCAGTATACTCTGATAGTCACAAGAGTGGGCAAATGGGATAAGTTGGTTATCGAGTAAGAAATAGTCAATTCTAGTGAAGGTATGGTGAACATGTGAGAAAAAAGAATAATCTCTCTCCGTAGGATGGAGGAAACACCATATATCAGAGATACCAAAATTAGAGAGAAACGATTGAATAGCTAAGGCAGATTTAGTAGGTGATCTGGTAACAGAGGACGATCGGTCCAGTTTAGGATCCAACCAACAGTTGAAGTCACCACCCAGTATAAGAGAGTATGAGTTTAAGTCTGGTAGTGAGGAAAAAAACCGTTCAAAAAAGTTAACATCATCAAAGTTGGGGGCATACAGGTTTGCTAGTGCAACTTTAGTGTTATATAGTTTACCAGAAACAATAATAAAACGGCCATTTGTATCAGATATTTTATTATGGAGTTCAAAAGGAATATTTGAGTTAATAAGAATGGAAACTCCCCTAGCTTTAGCGGCAAAGGATGAATGAAAATGCTGACCCGCCCACTTTGACAGAAGCCGGGAGTTATCAAAACAACGAATATGAGTTTCTTGGAGGAAAGCAATGTCAGCTTTGAGTTGTTTAATATGTGAGAATACCTTCCTCCTTTTAACAGGGTGGTTCAATCCCTTTACATTCCAGCTCACGAATTTAAGTGCACTAGCCATTAGCAATTACTAATGCATAAAAGGCAGCAGGCATATAAAAAGTCAAGCAGTACAATAGCAGTCTGGGAGCAGAGATGTAAACATAGATTCGTAAGGTCAAAATATAAACATGTCCTAAGCAATAAAGAGATGTTGGAACTGGAAAATCCACCCCATCCGCACAACCCAAAACTAGACGGCTACCAAAACAAGTAGCTAGCTCTACCAAAAAAATTAACCCAAATACAACTTCCAGATCTGTGTCATTAACAACAGTTCCGTATAAATACTATAGCAAATAATAACTAGTTTATGCACTAGAAAACATAACTACAGATTAGAACACCTTCTGCAGAAATATAAAACTTAATACAGAGAAAATTGGAAGAAAACCAAAACTAACCTACCCGCGAAAAATTATCGAAGAATAAAGTAAGAGAAAGGGAAAAAAAAGGTAAGAAGGAAAAAGAAAAAAGAAGAGGAAGGGGAAAATTATAAATTCAAGACGAGTATTTATCAACCATTTACAGAGAAGGGAGAAAAAAATTCAGAGATTAGAAAAAAGGGGTGAAGAAAAGAAAAAGATAAAATAAATAAATATTTAAAACAAAGGAAAAATAAATCAGCAGTTGAACTGTGAACCGACAAACAGGGAGGCCTTCACTAAAGACTTCGAACCTCCAAAACAAGTTAGAGTTAGTTGTAGGACTCTGTAGGTAAAGTTATACAAGAATAAAAATAGATTACACACACACCAAATCACGGGAGAGATTGTCAACAGCCCTTAAAGTTTCAATGAATAATGTCTGAGTGATTCAAGTGAATTCCGAGTCCAGAGAAAGTAATTTTACTACGAGGAGTACTTATCCACCATTTTAGGAGGTCCGATCAGATTCCGAAGATGACTGGATAGCCGGAAGACTTGCCACAAACGCTTCAGCTTCCTTCGCTGATTTGAACCACTTGTATTTCCCGGTATTAAGCTTGATTCGTAGATCGGCAGGGTTACGAAGGGAAGGTTTGAAACCACGATCAAAAAGCACTTTCATTGCGCCTTTAAACTCAGCGCGCATCTTTAAGGTCTGGGGTGCAAAATCTTCCACAAAGCGAATGGTTGTATCCTTGAAAGGAAGAGACCCCCTGCGACGCGCCTCTACGATCAGATTGTGTTTTATCTGGTATTGATGGAAACACAAGATTACTGGTCGCGGGCGGGAGCCCAGAATTCCGGGGGGAACGTAAACTCTGTGTGCCCGTTCGAGCTCGGGAGGCTTCGGAAGCAAATCTTTCCCGAATAACTCACAGAGAAACTCGGCGAAAAACTTCACGGTTGATCCCTTTTCGGTCACCTCTGGCAATCCCAGAATTCTGATATTGCAGCGTCTGCTGCGATTTTTGAGATCCACCATTTTGGAAAGAAGTTTGTTAGATTTTTCCTCTAAGCTGGAACAGAGAGTCTCCAAGTATCGAACACGACTTTCTAAATCTTCAGAAGTTGAATCGATGCGAGATAAGTGTTCAGCATGTTTGTCCAGTTTATCGTTGATCCGATCCAGTTTGTCTTCTAACTGTTTGAAAGCGGTTTTAAATTCCTTTAAGATTTCGTCTCGGAGCTTTCCCAGCACAACCAGGGTCTCATCCGACGGGGTCATAGATTCTTTTCTCCCGGATTTAGAACTCTTGCTAGACATTGTAAGTTATATATATTCACAGGCAAATAAGAGATACCGAAATAATTCCTAACTAAGGTTTAAAAAATGGAGACATTTAGTGCAAAGATAGCGACAGTAACGGAACAAAAGTTCAGAGCAGCTAAACAATCGCCATCTTACCGGAAGTCCCCTAACTACTCCATTTTGAGTACTGTTGGTGGGGAACGAGCTACTGTACCTGGGGGAAGCAACAGTGGCCTTGCCTCTGGCCCTGTAGCTCAGAAGGGTAGGGAACTGAAGAAGATGGCAGCAGTAATAGGGGACTCTATAGTTAAGAGGACAGACAGACGATTCTGTGGAGATGAAAAGGAAAGTTTGCCTCTCAGGTCCAGGGTCCGTGATGTTTCTGAATGCCATTCTGAAAAGGGAGGGTGAGCAGCCAAAAGTCATAGTACATATTGGTACCAATGACATAGGTAGGAAAAAGAGAGAAGGTCCTGAAGAAAGAATACAGGGAATTAGGAAGGAAGCCGAGAAGCAGGACCTCAAGGGTAGTTATCTCAGGTTTGATGTCTGTGCCATTGACAGTGAGGATAGGAATAGAATGAGGCGGCAGATAAATGTGTGGTTGAAGAATTGGAGCAGGAGGCAGGGATTCAGATTCTGGACAATTGGGACCTCTTCTGGGGCATGTGGGACCTGTGTAAAAGGGACTTGAATGCGAGGGGTACCAATATACTTGCAGGCAGATTTACTAGAGCTGTTGAAGATGGTTTAAACTAATATGGCAGGAAGATGTGAACCAGTATGATAGAGCTGAGGATGAAATAGCAGGTTTACAAGTAAATGATGGATGTAACATGAATGTAAGGAAGGACAAGCCAATGATTGGGTACAAACGCAGACAGAGCAAAGAGGTAAATTGTACCACAGAGGCACAATTCAAAAGGGCAAAGAATGCAGGAATAAGGTGCTGTATTTAAATGTGTGTAGCATTTGGAATAAGATGGATGAACTCATGGCACAGTTAGAGGTTGGTTGTTATGACATTGTGGGCATCACTGAGTCGTGGCTGAAAGTAAGGCATAGTTGAGAGCTTAACATCAAAGGATATACTTTGTTTTGGAAGAACAGGATGGAAGGCATTGACAGTGGCATGGCTCTGTTGGTAAGTGGTGACATAGTGTCAGAGAATGTGGGTAGAGTTAAGAATTGGCGAGGATAAAAGAAACCATTATGGGAATTATATATAGGCCTCCAAATAGTAGACAGGATGTGGGATTGAGATTGCAAAGGGAGCTGGAAAAGTGTAATAAGAGCAATGACACAATTGTAATAGGGGACTTCAATATGCAAAGGGATTGGGAAAATCAAGTTGGTGTCAGTTTGCAAGAGGGGGAATATTTCAGTATCAGTGGAATAAGGGGAATAACAGAGGCATGAGAGAGGAGCTTGCCCAGTGGATTGGACGAGGATACTGGCGGGTATGACAGCAGAGCAGAGATGGCTGAACTTTCTGGGGATAGTTCACAAGGTACAGAACAGATAGGTCCCACAGAAGAATAGGTTCTCAAATGGCAGGGGTAAGTAGCTGTGGCTGATAAGGGAGGTTAAGGACTGCATAAAAGCCAAGGAAAGGACTTATAAGGTTGCAAAATTGAGTGGGAAATTGTATGATTGGGAAGCTTTTAAAATCCAACAAAAGGCAATTTAAAAAGCTATTAGAAGGGAAGAGATGAAATATGAGGGCAAACTAGCCAAAAATATAAAGCAGGATACCAAAAGTTTTTTCAGTTATTTAAAGAGTAAAAGGGAGGTTAAGATTAGTATTGGACCACTGGAAAATGAAGCTGGTGAGGTAGTTATGGGGAACAAAGAAATGGCAGATGAACTTAATGGGTACTTTGCATCTAGCTTCACTGTGGAAGATACTAGCACTGTGCCAGAGGTCTGTGAGAGTCGGGGAGCAGAGTGAGTGCCATTTGCGTTACAGGAAAGTGACTGGCATGGATAGAGGAATGAATGACAGACACGAGGTAGCGAGTGGGATTAAAGGGGGCCTTTTCTGGTCGGCTACCAGTGACTAATGGTATTCCTGAAGGCTCAGTATTGGGACCGCTAGTTTACACATTGTTTATCAATGATTTGGATAATGGAATTGATGGCTTTGTGGTAATGTTTGTGGATGATACAAAGATAGGTGGAGGGGTAGGTAGTGCCGAGGAAGCAAAGCAATTGCAGCAGGACTTAGGCAAATTGGAAGAATGGGTAAAAATATGGCAGATGGAATACAGTGTTGGGAAATGTATGATAATGCATTTTGGTAAAAGGAACAATAGTGCGGACTATTATCTAAATGGGGAAAAGGTTCAAACATCAGAGATGCAGAGGGGCTTAGGAGTCCTCGTACAAGGCTCCCAGAAGGTTAATTTACGGGTTGAGTCTGTGGTAAAGAATGCAAATGCAATGTTGGCACTTATTTCAAGGGGAATAGAATATAAAAGCAAGGAGATAATGCTGAGCCTTTGTAAGACACTGTTCAGGCCACACTTGGAGTATTGTCAACAATTTTGAGCCCCACATCTCAGAAAAGATGCATTGTCATTGGAGAGAGTCCAGAGGAGGCTCACGAGGATGATTCCAGGAATGCAGGGGTTAACATATGAGGAGCAATAGGCAGCCTTAGGCCTGTACTCAGTGGAATTTAGAACAATGTGGGGTGTACGGGGTTGAGTGAGATTCGGGATCGGCCATGATGGAATGGCAGAGCAGACTTGATGGGCTGAATGGTGTTAAATCTGTGGGGTTGGGATGTTTCACCCAACCAGACCCCGGTTTGTGTGATTTACTGCCTCTACAGTAGCCCGTTGGCATCAAATAACAGATTGCACACTGCATACAATTATAAAGAAGTGTATTTATGAATGTTAACTTAAGCAAAGAGTTAGTAAAGAAAGAAAAAAACAAAAAGGACCCATTACAATTAATATGGTCAAATGTGCACAGGAAGGAGCTCAGATCTTCTCAAAGCCATATTCACTGATTTGTGGTAGACCTCAGCGCCTTGGCTGCATCAACTTGAGTTCTCCCACCAGATCGAATCCTACAACCAGTTCTCTCCAGCGTTTTATTTCTCTATCTCCTACTGAACAAAAGACCAAGACCAACCTTAGTGTCCCTCACAAAAACTCTCCCCCTCCAGCATTCTCTAGAACCTTCTCCCAGTTCTACCACGC
The DNA here is from genome assembly GCF_048418815.1 of Hemitrygon akajei. NCBI lineage: Eukaryota > Metazoa > Chordata > Chondrichthyes > Myliobatiformes > Dasyatidae > Hemitrygon > Hemitrygon akajei. The sequence goes on along the minus strand of NC_133141.1, from coordinate 18,778,988 downwards.
TAACTGGATGACACACATCCCCTATCTTCAATGATAACCCAAAAAGGCTGAAAGCAGAACACACTGCTCTTACAGAACTGTTAAAATGGACTAACTGCAAACATAGTAGTAAATATGTGAACCAGGGCATTACATACACAAATACAATTTTGTCTTACTCAACAGCTTTGGAAAACTTTAAATCCTGGAAATGTATTCCTATGTCCTGATTGGATTGTGCCTTTGTTCTTCCATGTTTCTAAAGACAAAGCAAACAGTTTCTGAACTGTTGCTACACTAAAGCACCTTTTCCTTTTAAAAACCTGACAAAACCAAATGCTTTTACCATTACCTCAACATCTTTAATTTCCAACCGTGTTCAAGGACTAATTATTTCATTACCTGGGTCGCTGATGCCATAGCAGTGTTACACTGTCTGCTACCCTACTATGCTGCCCTCTAACTCCAGGCAGGTTAGGAGGCAACAAAATTTTCAGAATGGTGCTGCCACTACATTTAAAGTAATCACCTCTTCAATCAACAGTATAGATCTCTCTGTTAGTGTCAGCTGTAGCCAGCAGCCAAAATCAAGCTGCCGTCATCAACAAAGATGAGACCAAGGCTATTCTGTACAGGGCAATGCCTGATGATGCATGTACAGTACGTTGAACAGTTCAGGGCTGGTACTTCAGATTTCAACTCATGTGGATTGAGATTGTGTGGGCTAGCATCTAACTTGGGAAATCGATTGTCATCTGACTGCAGTGGCCGTATCAACAACAGTCTCTGCAGAACTGATTGAGTAGTGCAAGTGTACCCTGTCTGACATCCCAATGAATCCCAACCCTCCTCAAGAGAACAGATCACCAGGATAATCTTACACTACCTGTTGCAGACAGACACACATTTGACAAGATAGCTGCTTGACTAGTCACATCTTCTATGGGGTCAACAAAAGGTGCAACCGTTCTATTTAAATGTACCGCTAATGATTGCAAGATCCTGCTATACGTTAAGAACTCAAAATACTGCAGCTCTACACCATCAGCAAGTTGTTCACTGGTGGAGATAATGAAGGAGCAGTGCACTGTGCTGATGCCTGACTCGACGGAGGCTTACAGTCATGGTTGCTTTATTGTGATTGCAAGACCCCTTTGCACATTGTTAATCTGGTACACCGCAAGTTCGATTCACTGAGCTATTGGATGAGAGCAGGGACCGATAGTAGAGAACTGCCTGGCCTCGGTCACAGTCACAACTAGGGCTGAAGCCACGGTGTCGCTTGTTTGCAACCACCAGAGTGAGAAGATGAAGCTGTTGTGCTTCACTGGTGGTGAGCAACTCACTGATGGTCCAGAATGGAGTTGGCTGTGCCTCTCACAGTTTCACTCGGCAGAAGACAAGCTTCATTGTGGCCAAATGCACATTTTTTGGTGGCATTCAGTGGACTTGGGCCTCCAGCTACTGGGTCGGCGTCATCGTGCTCCGCTGGGGACAGCAAGCGCAATTGTGGTCAACAGATTTCAATTGGAATGAGGGATCAGGACTATATACATAAATGGAGTGTAACTGTTAGTAACGACTTTTGGCACCTTGACCCCATATTAACGCTGTCTCATTTGGATGAATTTATGTATGGGTGAATTTCAATTAAATTCTGTGGCTCAAAGTTTTGTGTGGGAGAAGTGGGTTTGAATTCATGGGACCTTGAAACCGGTATTGGGGAAGGAGGGAGCTGTTCTGATGGGAAGGGCTCCACCTGAACTATACTGGGACCAGGGCTCTAGTAAATCGCAGAACCAGGGCTTTAATCTAAATGGTAGAGAGGTGGCTTCAACAGTTTGGAAAAATATCGATAAAGTTAAAAGGGAAGGAAAGTACATGACAGGTTACAGAAATCTCCAGAATAAAAGAAAGAAAAGTTAGAAAGGGATAAGGATGATGAATTCAGGACAAAGGTGTGATATTTGAATGCACGCAGCGTACGGAGTAATGTAGATGATTTGGTAGCACAGCTGGAAAAAGCAGTTATGACATTGTGGGCATCACTGAGTCATGGCTGGAAGATTATAGTTGGGTGTTTACTATCCAAGGATGCACATTGTATTGAAAGGCCAGGCAGGTACTGTATATAGGCAGAGGGGTGGGGAGGCTATATTCATCAAAAATGAAATCAAATCCTATAGTGGATTCTATAGAGAGATTTACAAGGATATTGCTGGATTGGAGAGCATGGCTTATGAGAATATGAGAAAAGGTTGAGTGACCTTGGCCTTTTTTCCTTGGAGTGACGGAGGATGAGTGTGACCTGACAGAGGTGTATAGGATGATGAGAGGCATTGATCATGTGCATAGCCTGAGGCTTTTTCCCAGAGCTGAAATGGCTAACACGAGCGGACATAGTTCTAAGGTGCATGGAAGTAGGTAGAAAGGGGATGTCAGAGGTAGGTTTTTCACATGGACAGTGGTGGGTGCATGGAATGCACAGCCAGTGAAGATGGTGGATGCGGATACAGTAGAGTCTTTTTAGAGACCCTCAGATAGGAACACAGAGCGTCGAAAAATAGAGGGCTATGCGGAAGGGAAATTCCAGGCAGTTTCTAGAGTAGGTTACATGGTTAGCACAACTTTGTGGGCTGAAGGGCCTGTAATGTGCTGTAGGTTTTTATGTTTTATGTTCCTGGGAAGGAAGAGACATAAGATCGGAAGTTGTAGAATCCTTATGCGTAGTTAAGGAAATGATTGAAGTTATATACAGGACTCCAAACTGTAGCTAGGATGTGGGATAAAATTAGAATGAGAGATGGCAAAGACATGTTAAAAGAGGAATGTTATGATAGCCATGGGGAATTTCAATATGAGGGTAAATTGGGAAATCAGGTTGGTGCTGGAACCAAAGATAGGGAATTTGTAGAATGCCCATAAAATGTCTTTATTGAGCAGCTTGTGGTTGAGCCCACTAGGGGAAAGGCAATTCCGGATTCTTTATTGTGTAATGAACCAGACTTAATTAGGGAGCTTAACATTAAGGAACCTTTAGGAGGCAGTGATCATAAAATGATAGAATCCATCCTGCAGTTTGAAAGGAAAAAAGTAAAGTCAGAGACGTATCAGTATTTCAGTAAAGAGAACTAAAAGACATGAGACAGGAGCAGGATTGAAATGGGGTACGTGAAATTCTATTACCTCGTCACTGCACTGTAAACACTTTAAGCCACTCTTTATAACACATGCTGGTAATTAGGTAGTTATGCACATTTTATTCCATATCGGTACTTTAAACTCCCTAACTGTATTTTATAAATAATTCTTTATATTTGCTGAATGTTGTTGTTTTCTGTAGCATGTCACTCCCTGACCAATACACCACAGTAAATTCCTAATAGATGTAAATATACTGTGTATGGCGAACAAAATTGTACCTTGATGGGGATCCTAATTTAATCCTACCGAATACTGAAATGCCTAGGTGGAATGGGCATGGAAAGGATTTTTCCAATTGTGGGGAAGTCTAGGACCAGAGGGTACAGCCTCAGAATTGATGTCCCTTTAAAACAGGAATGAAGAATTTCTTCAGCCAGAGGGTGCTGAATCTGTGGAATTCATTGCCACAGATGGCTGTTGAGACCAATTCATTGGGTATATTTAAAAAGGAGTTTGATAGGTGTTTGATTAGTAAGGGCATGTAAGTTTTCAGGGAGAAGACAGGAGAATGGGATCGTGGGGGAAAATAAATCAGACAAGAATAACAAAGCAGCATTTCATCAGGCAATTTGTATTTTTTAAAAGTATTAACTTCAAGTAACAATTTACAAAGCGTTCTAATTCCTCCCCAAGTCTGAACGAGCAGGAGTTTTGCTACTCACAGCTATTAACTCTCCACTCCCCCCCCCCCCCCAAGTAACGGTAACTGCAAGAAGGAATAAATGTTATCACTGAGGGTGAGAAATTGTACCCAACTGTTGCAAAAAAACCCCTGCTAAGATAATGTTTTTCTTTCAGTAAATTACATTAAACAATTAACTTCAATTAACTATTGGTTCCAAAACTGTTTTCAAACAGAAGAAATACTGCTGCATCTCACCAGTACACTGTAATCTCAATCACAACAGTGCTCGTCCCCTAAGGAGAATAAAACAATGCAATAATTTAAAAAATCTTAAAGCATGGGGGTGATCAGTTGGTATGTTCCAGATCTCCCTCTGCTTTGAAAAATCACTTCAAGAACAAATTTACACCAGAAACTGAGATGTGGGGTGAGTTGTGGGTCTTAATGAACGAAATTTGCATTAAAATCTGAATGGCCAGACAGATGGTGTATTATTGACATATTCGAGGTAAGCAGGATCATGTCCCCACTTTTTCATGGCTTCCTTTTCTAGAATGGGAATTCCACTTGTTTGGGCATGAAAGACCCACATAATTACGAGTGAGAAGACACTGATGTACTCTATTTCATTCATTACACTAGAAGCAGAGATGAACAGGCCAATCCACTGAAGCAATTCACCCAAGTAGTTTGGATGCTGACTGTAAGCCCAGAGCCCATGGCAACTGAATTTGTCCTGCTGAGAGAAAAAAATTGCAATGCTGTGAATCCTTGCAAGAACATAGCCTTGGGTTTGCCCTCTACCCAACAAAACAAAACAAAAGATAAGTTGTAAGAATTAAATATGTAACTATTCTATCAGCTCAGCATCAGTTCCCTTAATACTTAAGAACCTATTATTTTGAGCCTGGAATATACACGATTTTATAACTTGCTGCAGAAGAATAATTCCCTGTCTCTGTCGAGACCGGCCAATTCATTGCATGGAGCTACTCCGCTATTCTATTTTCCCTAGTGCGAGCAGAATCACATTTCCATTATTCAACAACATCAAAACTTTTAATAACTGCTTCAAATAAGATTAATTTCTAAAAGTGAAGGAATCTATTCCCTGCCTATGTAATCTCTTGGCTCAGTCCTGCTACACCTATCCCAGGAATTGTCTAAGTGTGTAATATCTTTTTATAATAAAGTCTATACAATAATAAACCACTGACCTATTGCTTACCAGATCTGAATGGGGTACAAATCCATGCAGGAGTACTTACAGCATTTATAGAATTACTTTTGAAATTCCACCTCTGATGGTCTGCAATTGCCTCTACCATGAAGCCGAAAGCCCAGATCGTCCATCCTGCAACGTTTTGGATATAAAGAGGTGTATCCTCTTTCTGAAGGTTTAAAATGACTGCTAGGAGGAGTGTGATGAAGATCCAGATACCTGAAAATCAGAAACATTGGGAACAAGAGCTGGAGACACAAGACACCACAGATTCTGGAATCTGGAGCAAAAATCTGCTGCAAGAACCCAGGGTGTCGAGCAACATCTGTGAGAGGAAAGGATAGCCGATGTTTTGGGTTGGAACCCTCCGTCATGTCCTGAAGTGCCAACCATTCTTTTTCCCTACAGATGCCGTTCAATCAATTGCATTCTTCCATCAGATTGTCGGGACCAGGAGCTGATCAGCAACACCATTTACCATTAAGTAGCAGTATAGCTGATATGGAGCCAATCAACATGAATTCCTTTTAAATTTTCCCCACAGCACGTAGACAATGCTTGTATTTGTTATTCATTCCCAACAACATCGTCAACTGAGCAGGGGTAAATGGGACAGTGCAGCAGACTTTTAGTCAGCCTCAGGAAAACAAAGAACAGAACTGGGAGTGCACTGGCGTAACTATTTCTCCTGCAATATAATGAAATAAAAGATTGTTAAATGGTTTTCTGAAGTATATTTATGAGATATGGGCATTCCTGACAAGGCCAACATTTCTTACCCATCTCCAAATTCCCTTGTGAGTTTCTGATGGACTGATACTGTGTGGGATCTATATATTTCCCACACACCCTTTGCTGCGCTCCTCACCAGTCACAGTTCCTGGCTCCATCTTTTATCTGATCCAGTGGCAATCACCCTGCCAGCTAGAGGAAGGGAGCTCAAAACATTTGAATGTGAAGAGCAGACAATCAGTAAATAGACTTAAGGAAACTTAATGTGCAAAGGAAGCTCACCTTCAATAGTCCAGTAAGGAAAGAAGCGTCTACGGTTGTTATGAACTTGAGTGAAGTGTCGATACTGACCTTCTTTTATCAATCTTATGAACAGGAACAGTCTCACACTGAAATCAAACAAAACAGTATTCAGACGTTGCGCTGGAGTGGGCTTCACAGTTCCGTTCCTCATTGAGCCACTGCACAAGTTATCATAGGTGTGATTGTTGTGGACAGGAGTGCTCCTCTGCTCGTTATTGGCCAAGGGAACATAACGTCGTAGAGAGATACAGCATAATATCCTGGTCAATATTAGGGTAGAATTAGTCTGAGTTCCTGGCTATTGGTAAAGGCATTGTGTTAGAGAAATGACAATCTATTGATCATTCCATGCCTTTAATTTGTTTATATTTAATTTTAAGATTTCAAAAGCATCCCAACAATAATGGAGCAAGAAAATGGTGCAGAGCCGTCAGCAGATCTGACAGGCTGTGGATCAAGAAAGTGTTGCAATTTCAGTACTATGGCCTTCTGACAAAGACCAACAGCTTTGAAACATTAACGCTGTTACTTTCTGCACAGGAGCAGGATGTCATTAATGATTCTGGTACCTTATGGAAGATGCACAATTGTGGGCAGAACTGGGTTTAATGACGATGCACATTACAGTCAAACAGCCAGCCAACCAAAAGTACTAAGTTTTTGAATAAAGTATATGGATATGAGTAAAGGGGAGTGGAGCAAGCACACAATGAACCGAATGGCCTCCTTTTTCAGCTGCACTATTCTTTTGATTGGGGGGGGGGCGGGTGACATCTGGGACTGACGTCCCACTCACCCAGGGAAAGTGCACGAGCAATACATCGCCTCTCCTGTCCCGGTGTAGTGCTGGCTGCGTGGTCACTGTCTGGCTTGCTAGGCAGGAGGCACTGCAACTGGCCTCTCCTACACTACTGTATCCGTAGCAACACCTTCTCATCGGTGACCCATTTCCACCAAGCTTGCTACGTCATGGCGCGACCGAGTGTCCGGCGGTAAAACTGGATGGGTAGGCTGGGCTCATTAGCCTTTGTTGGCAGCCAGCCTAAGAGAAGGACAACTCTGACTCCAAACCCGGGCAGGTGGGGCTTGTCAGCCTTGTCAGGCCATCCACCTAGGAGAAGGACTCTCCGACGTAACTCCTACGCCCCGAGGACCTCGCTGTCACCGTCCCAGCTTGCTAGGCTATGGCAGATAACCCCGGGTGTAAAGGGTGGGGCCAGTACCGTGAACCCAGCACTCCATCTTAAAAAAAACCATTGTACAATCCGAAGGACAAGCCCACGTCTTTGACTTTCCCCTACAGCTGCTGCGGCCGGGTTTGCCTGACCCGTATTGGCCTTGTCAGCCACCAGCGAGCCTGCAGCAGACGTAGGCAGCCCCTTTCCTAAATCTTCGTTCGCGAAGCCAAGCCATGATCCTTTTGATTAAATGGCATCAAGTCAATTTGCTTAGCATATTTGCAGCCATTTACCATTTCAGGCTAGAGACTAGGTTCAGATGTACATTCTCAGTCTGTTCTTCTGTACTCTCACCTCAAGCCCCATGTGGTAAAAAGAGGTATTTTATGTCCCAAGGAACTAGTGCCATTCCACCTAGAACTCAGGAGAGTCGATAGGAAAGTCCCTGGTCCTGGAAAAAAAGTGAACTACATGTAAATTGACATGAAGAATTTGAAAGATATTTGTCAGCAGCTTAGAGATAAAACTATCGAACCTGAGAAAGAGAAGAGAAACACCTATCATAGCCTTTACTTACCAACTTAAATACTTATGGCTAAAGTGGAGTTTATTGTCATATATAGCACAGAAACTGCTGGCAGAGAAATTACAAGCACACACTGCAGTACCCATGTCTATCTTTGGCAGGAATGGCATGCAAAATCCCACATACCACCTGTCCGCATATCCACAAGACCATAAGTTATAGGAGCAGAATTAGGCCATATGGCCCATTGAGTCTGATCCCCCATTTCATTATGGCTGATCCATTTCCCTCTCAGCCCCAACCTACTGCCGTCACCCCGAATCCCTTCATGCTCTGACCAATCAAGAATCTATCAACCTCTGTCTCAAACGTACAAAAAGATTTGACCTGCACAGCTGCCTGTGGCAATGAATTCCACAGATTCAACATTCTCTGCCGAAAGATATTCCTCCTAATCTCCATTCTGAAAGGACGCCTCTCTCCTAATGACTCTCCCACCCGAGGCAACAACCTCTCCATGTCCACTCTACCATGGCCTTTCACTATTCAATAGGTTTCAATTAGGTCACCCCTTATTCTTCTGAATTCTAGTGGTCTCAAACAAACCATGCTGACTACAGCCTATTTTACCCAGTGTCTCCAAATATCCAAAAACCAAATCCCTAATAGGCAACCCCCAACATCTTCCCAACCACTGAGGTCAAGCCAACTGGCCTATAGTTTCCTTTCTTCTGCCTCTCTCCCTGCTTGAAGAGTGGAGTGACTTTTGCAATTTTCCAGTCTTCCGGATCCATTCCAGAGTCTTGTGCTTCTTGACAGATCATTATTAATGCCTCCACAATCTCTTCAGCCACCTCTTTCAGAACTTTGGGAGTATAGTCCATCTGTTCCAGGTGACTTATCGCCCTTCAGACCTTTCAGCTTCCCAAACACCTTCTCTCTTAGTTATGGTAATTTCATTCACTTCTGCCCCGACACTTTTGAACTTACTGCTAGTGTCTCCCACAGTGAGGACTGATCCAAAATACTTCTTCAGTTCATCTACCATATCCCTGTCCCCATTACTACCTCTACAGCATTGTTTTCCAGGGGTCTGATATCCTACCCTCGCCTTTCTTTTACACATTATGTATCTGAAGAAACTTTTGATATTCTCTTTAATATTAGTGGCTTGCTTACTTTCATATTCTATCGTTACCTTCTTAATGACTTTTTAGTTGAAGCAACTGCAGCTAAATCATGACAGAACTAGAGCACTGGCACGGGGTGGTGGTGGTGGTGGTGGGAGGGGGAGAGCTTATCAATCCACCATGCCTCTGCAGTTTCTTTGAAAAGATTTCATTTTGTCCCACTCTGACAACTACTTCCCCAAGCCATCAAACTTCCCCCTTTCCGAATACTCATCGAATTCTTTTGTTGTTTGTTAATTTAGGATCTGCCCTCCCTGCCCTTCAAGGAAGTGAATGAAACATAGTCATCTTATCTCTTCTCTTTCCTCCAATAACCAACTGATGGATATTTTACCACTATTCGCCATGTAAATCTTGTTCGACGCCTGATTCTTGGATTCCACTGCTGTCAAGAAGATCAAACGGTCTCAACTATTTGAATCTTTTCAAACACAACGTCAAACGATCGAAGCAAGCCCACTTGAAGTCCTTCAAATTATTAAGCGGAGAAAGTATTATTAGTATCGACAAAGAGAGGTGATGGAGAGGGGGGGGGGGGGGAGTCAATTCAAACTCCTGGTCAATTGCCCCAACTTGTGGGAGGGAAACCACCTACACATTTAACAGTAAATTTCTTGTCACTGGAGTCCGGTACCGCCGCGCGCCATCGCAACACCAACCTGCCAAATCATGAAACATCTTGGTTTGGAAGATGCTTGCCGCATTCCAGAGGAACCACTGAATAGCCAGATCTGTCGCCGCACATTTCACTAGAATGCGCTCCATCTTTCTGACCAGCCGTTGTCAATCGACAGAGCACACAATGAAGCCTCAAATGCGACGTGAAGCGGTTGGCTTTTTTTTTTACCTCAGATGGCGCGCGTTTCCGTCCCGACCAGCAATCGGCTGTTGTAGAAAAAGTGCATGGTACAATGTAGTCCCTAGTAACTAATATTCAGTGATATAGAACAAGAAATCAGCACCTGTTTCCTGGAGAGTCATGGTTGTAATGCAGAAATGTGGAATTTCTATTATATAATACAGTTCCTGGTAACTAAATGTGACAGAGACACTCGGCAGATGCACTCTATACACAAGCGCAGTCACACACACACACACACATTGCCTTGTCGTTGTAGTGAGTGTGCGCACTTTAATGTCTAACCCCGGTATATTCTCGCAGTTAACCTACTGTTTTCCCTCCACATTCAGAGTAAGACATCAAAGTCTAGTTTGATTCCATTCTAAGTGTGCGAATGATGTGTTGGGCCCTCAGGTCGGCTTTCCGCTGCCGTTCCCGCCATACACGGCGGAATATTCCATTTCTTTAGTAATGGAGGTATGCAAACGTTGTTTGTAAACTCTGTTTGAGGTGAACAGTTCTCTTTATTCTGTAATATGATGCTCCACATTGTGGAGCAGATCATCTTCTAATTCAGGTGCGTCCTAGTGCCGAATGACAAAGGACCTCATTGCCCGTCAGCGAGGGGGAGATAAGGGGCTGTCAGGGATTCACGTTCGACGCGCAATGAGCACAGAGATGATAATACTATGTTTACTTGTAGATCTAGGCTTGTAAATAGTGGTATTTTTCTTTAAAGTGTTTTCACAAAATCGATTTTTGACGCAGCCCTGCCAGATGACTCCAGCCATTATTTCCCTTGCTCATGAATCTAACATAGGATGACACAACCTGGCAGACCCACTATTCCTTTGGCTATTACCAGACCCAGGCCAATCACTGAAGTTGTGTAGTTTTGCACAACTTGGACAACAGAGGGACTGGTTTTGCATGGCAAAATTCTTAACTTGTCAAAATCCTATTGGCTCAATTTCCATTATGCTTTAACTTTTTTAAAAAAGGGAACATAATACAGGATTTTTAAAAAAGAATAATCAGACGGATTAACGGCAAAGTCATGTCGATCTTACATGATACATTAATTCCGAAACTTAATACAATTCAGTCAGACTTACAAATACTGAAGTATCAGGAGTAAACAGCTGAGGAACAGCAAGGGGACCCAACAATAAGCAACGATGTTGACTCTGGAAAACCTGACAGAATGGCCCTGAGTTCCTGAATCAATGTAGCAAGTAGAATTAACATGCAGTTATTTTTAATCTACTTTGTTGCTCTGCATTTTATCATATATCTTATGTCCTGCTTTCAATCATGAACTAAGTTTATAACTGCCCAAATCTATTTCCTGGTGAATATTTTCTAATTGGATAAATTAGCGAGTTATTTTTGGTGAGACATTAGCCACCACTGGAGCAGATATCCCTGGTCACCCGACAGCCTTCAACCTGAGCATCCAACACCCTGGGCACTGTGGCTTGCTGCAGAATGACTCTTAACACTGAACAACTTAATTATAGGTATAACCTACACGCATTTTAATGTTGAATCACTCGCTTTTAATGTAAGCTTCAGGGTTGAGGTAAGTAATCTTGATGCTACGAGACTGCCATTTATAATGCCCAGCTCTCTGGGCATCCAGCCTATCTAAAGCTCTACGTCCTAAGCAGCTGCTGCCTCCTTTCCATAGCATGATCGATGGTGGTGCCCCTTTCAAGTACCTTGTCTGTCAATTCTGTGGCATAAGAATAAAATCTAGCAGATGTTGGATGCATCTATTTTGTTTTCAGACTTCCAACATCTGCAGGATTTGCTTTTACACCAAAATAGATAAACTACTTGAAAGGGACACCACTATCATTTACACTATAGAAAGGAGGCATAACACAGAATGCTGGAAACACACAGCAGGTCAGGCAGTCTCTGTGGGAAGAGAAACAGCATGAATATTTCAGGCCAGTAAAATATGAAAGATCACTTGCTTAAAACATTATAAGTCTGTTTCTTTCAGCCTGATCCAACAAGTAGTTCCACCATCTCGGTTGTCACTTTTTCTATGCCTCTGTGAATATCCAACATACCAACTTGGCCAGTGAGCCCTCTGATAGTTTGGATGGATCTATTGTTATAAAAGATGACAGAAGTAGTGACGATTCAGAGCTATGAGAGAGGAAAAGAAACATTCCTGTCATGAAAGACATCTGTGGGTCAACTTGGACTTTGTTCAACTCTTGCAAAGCAACAATCCATTGAGTGGTATAACTAGCTCAAGGGACTAAATGACCTTCTCCTGTTCCTATGATCCTAATGATGGTGGAGGGAGTCGAACCTGCCATTACGTGGAGTGGTTCAGGAGAATAGCACATTTGTATTTACAAGGTAGCTGATTTCTACAGGAAGGAGAAACATATAGACAATGATTGGGAGAGACTTCAGTCGAGCATAAATGCCAGTTTGCACCTTATTGGCCAAATGGTCCATTTTGTGCTATAAATGCTTTGCAAAGTATTAACCGAGTCTTTGACGTGATGGATGTGTGGAAGACATATCCTCTTGTGAGAATCTAGAACAAGGGGTCACTTTAAAAATAAGAGATTATACCCACTTAATGCAGATATCGAGGCTCCACCTTCTCTGTAAATTTAATTATACAATCTATTCTGCATTCTGTTATTGTTTTTCCCTTTGTACTATCTTGAGGTACTAAGATTTTGAAATGATCTGTATGGATTGCATGCAAAACATTGCTGTTCACTGTTTTTCGATATATGTGTATCATAAAATGCAGAGCCGCAGAGATGACTGAGCAGTGAGTGATAACTTTTATAATAATTTTTATAGGATAACTTCTGCAATTGAGTGGCAGATGACTCTTTTTAGCAGGGTGAAGACTGGAAGAGCATGCCCTCCCCCACCCCTGAAGCTGGTAACCAACAAAATCTATGGCGACGTGGGACCACAGTCATCGAAGGACCAGCAGGGGCTGCAGGAGCTGAGAGGGTTGTTGGTTGAGGAATTCAACTGGGCACATTGAAAGCAGGCTGTGATGGACTGACATACATTTGCAATACTGTAAGTTACAAAACATAAATAAGGAATAAGAGGAATATTGAGGTATTGTTCATGGACCGTTTAGAAGTCTGATGTCGGTGTGCAAGATGCCTTTCCTCAAACATTGAGTGTGTTTTCAGGCACTTGTACCTCCTCTTCGATGGTAGTAACAAGAAGAGGGCACGCCTCAGATTTTGAGGGTCCTCAGTGACCCACCTTCTTGAGGCACCACGTCTTGCAGATGTCCTTATTGGTGCGGTAAGTTGTGCCTGTGTTGTAGCTGGCACACCTTACAGCCTCTTTTGATCCTGCACCCTGGTCCTTGTAGGTACCTCAAAGGCCTGGAGAGATCCCACCAACACCGTCTCCACAACATCCTCCAAATCCACAGGAGGGACAAGTGAACCAACATCAGTGTCCTCTCCCAGGCATTCAATATCCTAGTTACACTTACTCAGTTAGACTGGGCAGGCCAGCACCTACAATACTGAGCTCTGTGCATATCAGCACAGGATAATTAAGATCACAGAGCTAAATCTGTGGCTCAAAGTTTTGTGCGGGAGAATGGGTTTGAATTCATGGGACCTTGAAACGGTATTGGGGAAGGAGGGAGCTGTTCTGATGGGAAGGGCTCCACCTGATCTATACTGGGACCAGTGCCCTGCTGAATCGCAGAACCAGGGCTTTAATCTAAATGGCAGGGGGTGGGTTCTACAGCTTGGAAAAATAAGGATAAGATAAACGGGAAGGAAAGTACATGACAAGTTACAGAAATCTCCAGAATAAAAAAAGAATAAAATTAGAAAGGGATAAGGATGATGAATACAGGACAAAGGTGTGATACTTGAATGCATGCAGCGTGTACGGAGTAATGTAGGTGATTTGGTAGCACAGCTAGTAAAGAGCAGATATGACACTGTGGGCATCACTGAGTCATGGCTGGAAGATTATAGTTGGGTGCTTACTATCAAGGATGCACATTGTATTGAAAGGCCAGGCAGGTACTGTATATAGGCAGAGGGGTGGGGAGGCTCTGTTGATCAAAAATGAAATCAATTCCTATAGTGGATTCTACAGAGAGAGTGCAGAGGAGATTTACAAGGATATTGCTGGATTGGAGAGCATGCCTTATGAGAATAGGTTGAGTGACCTTGGCCTTTTTTCCTTGGAGTGACAGAGGATGAGTGTGACCTGACAGAGGTGTATAGGATGATGAGAGGCATTGATCATGTGCATAGCCTGAGGCTTTTTCCCAGAGCTGAAATGGCTAACACGAGCGGACATAGTTCTAAGGTGCATGGAAGTAGGTAGAAAGGGGATGTCAGAGGTAGGTTTTTCACATGGACAGTGGTGGGTGCATGGAATGCACAGCCAGTGAAGATGGTGGATGCAGATACAGTAGAGTCTTTTTAGAGACCCTTAGATAAGAACACGGAGCGTCGAAAAATAGAGGGCTATGCGGAAGGGAAATTCCAGGCAGTTTGTAGAGTAGGTTACATGGTTAGCATAACTTTGTGGGCTGAAGGGCTTTTTAGAGCAGCTTTTGGTTGAGCCCACTAGGGGAAAGGCAATTCAGGATCCGTTATTGTGTAATGAACCAGACTTAATTAAGGAGCTTAAGATAAAGGAACCTTTAGGAGCCAGTAATCATAATATGATAGAATTCACCCTGCAGTTTGAAATTAAAAAAGTAAAGTCAGAGATGTTTCAGTATTTCTGTAGAGTAAAGAGAACTAAAAGACATGAGAAAGAAGCATGATTGAAATGGGGCACTTGACATTCTAGTCAGCCCCCACCCCCTTCTATCTATTATTCCGTCACTGCACTGTAACACTTTAAGCCACTCTTTATAACGCATGCTGGTATTTATCTATTTATGCACATTTTATTCCATATCGGTACTTTAACTTTATTTTATAAATAATTCTTTATATTTGCTGAATGTCATTGTTTTCTGTAACATGTCACTCCCTGACCAATACACCACAGTAAATTCCTAATAGATGTAAATATACTGTGTATGGCAAACAAAATTGTACCTTGATGGGGATCCTAATTTAATCCTACCGAATACTGAAGTGCCTAGGTAGAATGGGCATGGAAAGGAAATTTCCAATTGTGGGGAAGTCTAGGACCAGAGGGTACGGCCTCAGAATTGATGTCCCTTTAAAACAGGAATGAAGAAGAATTTCTTTAGCCAGAGGGTGCTGAATCTGTGGAATTCATTGCCACAGATGGCTGTTGAGACCAATTCATTGGGTATATTTAAAAAGGAGTTTGATAGGTGCTTGATTAGTAAGGGCATGTAAGTTTTCAGGGAGAAGACAGGAGAATGGGATCGTGGGGGAAAATAAATCAGACAAGAATAACAAAGCAGCATTTCATCAGGCAATTTGTATTTTTTTAAAAGTATTAACTTCAAGTAACAATTTACAAAGCTTTCTAATTCCTCCCCAAGACTGAACGAGCGGGAGTTTTGCTACTCACAGCTATTACCTCTCCACTCCCCCCCCCCAAGTAACGGTAACTGCAAGAAGGAATAAATGTTATCACTGAGGGTGAGAAATTGTACCCAACTGTTGCAAAAAAACCCTGCTGAGTTAATGTTTTTATTTCAGTAAATGACAATGAACGATTAACTTAAATTGACTTTTGGTTCCAAAACTGTTTTCAAACAGAAGAAATACTGCTGCATCTCACCAGTCCACTGTAATCTGAATCACAACAGTGCTCCTCCCCTAAGGAGAATAAAACAATGAGGGGAGAAGACAGGAGAATGGAATTGTGGAGGAAAATAAGTCAGCCACGATCAAATAACAGAGCAGACTTGATGGGCCGAATGACCTAATTCTACTCCTGTGACTTATGGCATGGATAATGTTATTCCCAAGTCCAACAGCAGACTCCAAAAACAAACACTCTATTCTCAGCTCTGCCCTGGAAAGAGATCACCAGGTGGACAGAGGAAAAGATTCCGGTGAGATGGTGCCATAAAGTGGCGACTGTTTGCATGCAGCTCCCATGGGAATCATCAAATAATCCGGATTAGGACAACTACAGCTGAAATCCAGTCACAGCCAAGGGTACTTAAGTAGCAGCATCTTTTTAACACCTGTAAGAAAAGTACTGATACTGTACTCAAAATCAACAAACGTTGAATGGCAGATGCGGATCACAAGTGCAGTTCCGCTTTAAAAAAAATAGAAGTGGAGATACCATGCCAGTTTACAGGTACGATTGAAATGCTGAGGCCTTGGACCTCCACTCCTGACTTTCCAGCTGGTAAATGTACAGTCTCTGAAAAATAAAATTGAAGATGTAAGAGCAAGATTGCTGTACCGGAGGGACATTGTGGACTGCTATGTACTTTGCTTCACAGAAACATGGCTATCCCTTGCCATTTCAGAGCAGCACAGCAGCTTGATGGGTTCACCATTTTCTGTAGAGACAGGACAGTTTAGTCTTTTAAAGGCAGAGGAGATGGATTATGTTTTATGATTAACAAATTGTGATAAACAAATGTGGTCGTTCTGTCTCAGTCCTGCTAACCCAACCTGAAATAACTAACAGTCAAATACTGTCCATTTTATCTGCCAAGGAAGTTTTCCACCATCATCTTGATAGCAGTGTACATTCTACTTCAGGGCAACGTTAGACAAGCACTGGAGGAGCTGAACAATGTAATCAGTAGGCTCGATACTGCGTACCCTGAAGCCTTCCCTATCATTGTGGGAGATTTCAACCAGGCTAGCTTGAAGAAATCTTTGAACAACTACCACCAACATATCACCTGTGGAACCAGAGGAGCCAACACACTTTACCACTGTTGTACCACCAAGGATCATCCCACACCCACGCTTTGGAAAGTTCAACTACCCAGTGTATATGCATAAAATAAAGACCACAGCACCAGTGATGAGGACCAAGAAGGTATGGTCAAGGGAGGCAGAGGAGCACTTACAGGACTGCTTTGAATCAGTAGACTGGACAATATTCAGGATTCATCTTTGAATCTGAATGAATACACCACAGTTGTCTCCGACTTTATCAAAACTTGTGTGGATGAGTGTGTGCCTTCAAAATTATACTTACAAAAGATCTGTGTCAAGACTAGTGGTCCAAAACTATACAAGAAGTCCAAGGACAACTGACAGAATGTTATTCTAAGAGTGAGAAAGCAATTCTGATTGATGTTAGATATAGAATCAGATGCACGCGGGCTCTGGCAGGGTTTGCAGGTCATTACTTCCCACAAAGCGAAACCTAAAATCATGAATAGCTGTGATGCTTTAATCCCAGATTAGCTCAAAGTCTTTTATGCTCACTTTGAAAGAGAGAATAAAACTACAGCTATGAGGATCCCTGCAGCACCTCATGACCCTGTGATCTCTGTCTCAGAGGCTGACGTCAGAACATCTATCAAGAGTGAAACTTCGCAAGGCATCAGGCCCCGATGGTGTACCTGTAGGGCTCTAGAAACCTGTGCTAACCAACTGATGGGAGTGCTCAAGGGCACCTTCAAACTCTCACTGCTGCAGTTAGAGGTTCCCACCTGCTTCAAAAGGGCGACAATCATACCAGTGCCCAAGAAGAGCAGAGTGAGCTGCCTCAATGATTATCATTTGTGTGAATTACTTTGATTTCCAGCACCTGCAGATTTTCTGTTGCTTGGCACTTGCATCTACTGTGATACTTTGAGAGGTTGGTCATGGCTAGAATCAACTCCTGCTTAAGCAAGGAACTGGACCCACTGCAATTTGCCTGGGGCCAGTGCACAGGATCAGAAAAAACTGCAGAGGGTTTTAAACTCAGCCAGCTCCATCATAGGCACCAACCTCCGCAGCATCCAGGATATCTTCCAGGAGCGATGCCTCAGAAAAGTGGCATCCATCATTAGGGACACCCATCACTCAGGACATGACCTCTGCTTATTGCTATCATCAAGGAGGTGGTACAGGAGCCTGAAGGCACACACTCAACGATTCAGGAACAGCTTCTTCCCGTTCGTTATCAGATTTCCAAATGGACGTTGAACCCATGTACACCAACGTACTGTTTGTCCCACTCTTTTTGCACTACTTATTTAATTTTCTTTTTTATTCATACTTATTGTAATTTATAGTTTTTATTATTATGTATTGCAATGTATTACTGCTGCAAAACAACAAATCTGATAACATATGCCAGTGATATTAAACCTGATTCTGATTCAAAGTCATGCTCATAATTTCCTTGGAAAAAGTGCAACATCCCAGGGATCAAGTCCCTTGAAGTGGCTGCACAGGTTAACACAGGCATTTGGTCTGCTTGACTTTATTAGTCAAGGCACGAGTTCAGGAGTTGGGAAGATTTTTTAGTTTTATAAAATGCTGGTTCAGCTACATCTGGGGTATTGCATTTAATTCTGGATGTGGAGAGGCTTTGGAGAGGGTGGTATTGGATCTGGTGATATTGATCCAGAAGTTCTTTGGAAGTCAAGAATGAGGTGTAAATCTTGTAATACAGCCACTTTATTTAGTGGTCATAACTATATAAATAATGGTAATTATAAAAATGGTTCCTCGGCATAAACATCACCGAGGCCTTCACGTGGTCTGTACATACCGGCTATGTGGTGAAAAAGGCACAACAGCGCCTCCTTCACCTCAGACGGTTGAAGAAGTTTGGCATGGGTCCCCAAATCCTAAGAACTTTCTATAGGGGCACAATTGAGAGCATCCTGACTGGCTGCATCTCTGCCTGGTATGGGAAATGTACGTCACTCAATCGCAGGATTCCGCAGAGAGTGGTGCGGACAGCCCAGCGCATCTGTAAATGTGAACTTCCCACTATTCAGGACATTTACAAAGACAGGTGTGTAAAAAGGGCCCGAAGGATCATTGGGGACTCGAGTCACCCCAACCACAAACTGTTCCAGCTGCTGCCATCTGGGAAATGGTACCACAGCATAAATACCAGGACCAACAGGCTCTGGGACAGCTTCTTCCACCAGGCCATCAGACTGATTAATTCATGCTGACACAACTGTATTTCTATGTTATATTGATTGTCCTGTTATACATACTATTTATTATAAATTACTATAAATTGCACATTGCACATTTAGATGGAGATGTAACGTAAAGATTTTTACTCCTCATGTAAATGAAGGATGTAAGAAATAAAGTCAATTCAATTCAACCTCACTCTACTGTAAGAGAGAAGAGAGAACAAAGAAGTTGTGGTTGTCTTATACTAAAAACTAGCTCACTAGAGAGATAAAGCACATTCCATTGATATGGGGTAGCCTATATTGTTCAGTGGTGTGACACAAGCTGGAAAAAAAACTTCTAGAAATATACAAAATCAGTTATACTGTAATTATTGAAAATTCACTGAATTATACACATATAGGTGATCATATAAAAATTAGAAGCAAGCATAAGAAAGCGAGTAAACTCTTCTTGGACTTCCAGACGGGTACAGGTATCAATTTTAACCAACGTTTTGACGACAAACTCTGCCATCTGCATCAGGGATGATCCCTGGGCATGTCTAGTATTTATACCCCCATAGTCCGTCCCTCCTGATTGGTTAGTCCTCATCCAATCAGGTTTCTGCTGCCCCACCTTGTTTACAATCAAATTCCAGTTCTTATTTAGAGCGAGACTTTTATCTTTGTTAAAATTCTTTTCCTCTAGTTTTATCTCAATGGCTTCCTTCATTAGGCAGTCCAAAAAACCATTGGTATGGTACAGTATTTTTGTGCTGTCAAAGTCAATCCTATGACCATTGCAAATGGAATATTCTACTACTGCCAATTTCTCCAGGTATCCCAAACAGATTCACATCCTGTGCTCATTGATGTGGATTTTCAATCAGGAGGGATGGACTACTGGGGTATAAATACAACTGGACTAGACATGCCCAGGTATCATCCCTGAAGAAGGTAGTAGAGTTTATCATTGAAACGTTGGCTAAAATTGATACTTGTACCTGGCTGGAAGCCTGAGAAGAGTTATTCGTCATATATGCCAGGAAAGCACTAGATCCTTTTTCAAGTACAGGAAAGTTCAACTGTAAGAAGAATGGGGGGGGGGGGGGGGATCTCATTGAAACCTATTGAATGTTGAAGGGTCTAGATAGAGCGGATGTGAAGTGGATGTTTCCTTTGGTGGGAGTCCAGGATTAGAGGGACGTCCATTTAGAACAAAGATTAGAAGGAATTTCTTTAGCTAAAGGGTGATGAATCTGTGGAATTCATTGCCACAGGCAGATGTGGAGGCCAGGTCACTGGGTGTATTTAAGGGGGAGGTTAATAGGTTCTTGATCAGTCAGGGTGTGAAATGTTATGGAGAGAGGGCAGCAGAATGGGGCTGAGGGGGAAGTGGATCAGCCATGATGAAATGGCGGAGCAGACTTGATGGGCTGAATTGTCTAATTCCACTCCTATCTCTTATGGTCTAAAAATAACAATTTTACACTTTAATCCAAGAGGCAAAAGAGGTTTACCAAGATGTTTCACTCTAGTTCTAAGGTGATTAATAAGGCCAATTGTGGGACCCACAGACTTTTCCTCACATGGTGCAGGACGTGGGCAATGGGGCAGATAATTTGGAATACTATGGGTTCCTTCCACTTGGCTGCTACGTGCTCCTGCTCTAGGAACTCCAGGAGCTCAGCACCTTCCCAGATGCTCTGGTTCAGCCCCAAATGCAGCTGAACCAGAATTTTATAGCAAGTGTTACAAGAAGAGGCTGTGCAAACTTGGGTTGTTTTCTCTGCGGCGGCAGAGGCTGAGGGGAGAACTGATAGAGGCTTTTGAGATTATGAGTGGTATAAATAGAGTAGACAGTATCGTTTTCCCAGGGTTGAAATTCTAATACGAGAGGGCATGTATTTCAGATGTAAGGGGGTAAGTTCAAAGGAGATATGTGGAGCAAGTTTTTTATTTACACAGAGTGTGGTGGATGCCTGGAAAGTGCTGCCGGGGTGGTGGTGGAGGCATTTATAATAGAGGGGTTTAATGGTCTCTTTGGTACATGAATGTACAGAGGGCAGCACAGTAATGTAGTGGTTAGCACAACACTTTACAGTACTAGTGAGCAGGGTTCAATTCCCGCCTCTGCCTGTAGATGTCTGTACGTTCTCCCCGTAACTGCATGGGTTTCCTCTGGGTGCACTGGTTTTCTCCCACAGTTCAAAGCTGTACCAGTTGTTAGGTTAATTGGTCATTGTAAATTGGCCAGGATTAAATCAGGGGATTGCTGGCGGTGTAGCTCAATGGGGTTGATAGGGCCTACTCCTTACTGTATATCAATCAATAAATAAATAAGTAAATAATGTAGGAATATGGGCTTGTATAGGCAGAAGAGATTAGTTTAGTTAGGCAGTTAATTATGAACTTAATTAGTTTGGCACAACACTGTGGGCCGAAGGGTCTGTTCCTGTGCTGTACTATTCTATGGTCTATCAGTGGGGACAATTGTGGTTTCCTCCACAGTTCATCACTACTCCATATGGCGACTGAGCTGAGCTTCTGAAGCAGGAGCACATGGGAGCCAAGTGGAAGGAGTTCACATTATTCCAATCTTCATCACCCACCTCCTACCGGATGTGTGAAAAAGTCTGAAGGTCCCTCATTGACCTCATCAGTCACCTTCAAACCAAAATGGAAGCAAACCACTGCCTATCTCTAGGAAGACCAGGACACCTCAAAATCAATTAATTGGCTGTTAAGATCTTCGTGGCCTCCTAAAGTCCTAAAAGACGCTACAGAAATGCAAAGCTCTTCAGAAGATGCCCCCCCCCCCCACCTCTTAAATTTAAGCAGGCCACTCTGTGTGAAATGCAGCACCTAATTAAATAACTGGACTTTACCAAAAGGGCTAATGGCATCGGCCACACTTCTGCACATCATTGCAGTTGCTTTTTCAGCATACCACGTGTGCGACTGCAACGGTTTCGAACTATCCTATTATTTCCAGATATTACCGAATTCCCATTGTGCATTAAATAAAATAGAGCCTCTCCCCATTTGCTGCATGCACATGGTACCTCCCAGCTGCCTGCGTGCCTGCTCCTGGATATTGCTCGAAACATCACGGATTTACTGCGGTATTACAGGCGGCAGCTCGGTTTCACTGGAAGTTAACGTACACACTGCGAGTGTACGAGTGGGTCTGCAATTGTCACCGCAACTGTGCCCCTGAAAATGACACAAGGCAAAGTGAGTACATCCCCATCGCCGAGCACCTTCAATTTGTTAATTGATTGACAGATTAGTTTATCCCAGATGTACAGCCGGTTGAATGCGTTGTTATGGTGAGATATAAAACTGGGTTATCTACTGGCTGCTTAATGCAATGCATTTTTAATCTATGTAGAAGTGGATAAATATGTGATTTATTACCATAAGTCTCCGACTACCCTCCCCACAGCCTTTTAAATACATTTATTCAGTTTTTTAATATATAGGAAATTTATTTTGGGAATATTCAGTCAAATACGATACTGTGTGGTGGCAGTGTTAATGACGACTTGAATTATTAGTGTTTATGTGATCTGACGGCTTTCGTTCTCTTGTCTTCCCCCTAACTTACATAACGGGTGAACGTGGGGCACTTTATCCGGCTCGCGTTTGATGCAAACCCATGGCTATCCAACGACGGCTAAACAAATGGCGCTGCAGCTTCTGTACTAGATTTCAACGATAAACCCTTTTCCCCGGAAGACTGACTCATTACTAAACATGGTCACTTGGTTACCAGCACGTTAGTAGTGGATGTCGGACGGCCAAATCAGCGGTGAAAGGCAAGCCACCCAAGCCTTACCCAGATTTACAACGCAATTGGGGTTCCTGCAGATACAAACGTCCACCTCCAGTCCCTCTTCATCCAACTCGAGTGGAGCCAGATTCTCTAATCTCGGTGTGAAGGCACCCACTCATTGGGTCAGGAGCATTAATGCTGATTAAGACTCCGCAGACTGTACACAGTGACCTTGCAGGTGCTAAGAGTTCCCAAGAGCTCTGGTTACCAACCCGTGGCATGCCTCGTCTTGCACTGACTGATAAGATGAGTTCAGGGTCAGATTGACAGCCAGCCAGTGACACAAATGCCAATGAGGCAAATCCCAATAGATACATGAGAGACTGCAGATGCTGGAATGTGGAACAACAAACCATCTGCTGGAGAAACTCCAAAAGTCAGGCAGCATCTGTGGAGGAAATGGGCAGTTGATGTTTCCAGCTGAACTCCAGCATTAGGACCTGACACAAATGCTACTTAACCTGCTGAGTTGTTTCAATAGATTTTTGTTCCCGATTCCAGCAATTGCAGTCTCTTGCATTCCTGTTGGCTGCTGGGTGGGTATGCATTTGCTCATTTGGGACCTGCTAATTTTGCTAATAGTGAATGTTGGAAATGCTGAGCAGGTCAGGCAGCGTCTATGGAGAGAGGGAAAAATAGTCAATGGTTAAGGCCAGTGATCTTTCCTCAGAGGAAGGTGCATCAAGGTAAATTGTTAACTCTGCATCTTTCCCCATGTATGCTGTCTGATGTGTGGCACATTTCTAGCATCTGCTAACTTTGTGTTTCCAGTATCTGCAATATTTTGCTGGCCAAGTTTTTCCTGGAAGGGTTGGGGTATCAAGAGAGCTAAGGGGCAAATCTGTTGTGGTGTCTTCAGTGATGAAGTAGGTTTGGGCTGAATGCTCTCTTTCAAGAGTCGGATGTTTTTTTCTTGGTTCTATTTAGTTCCAATTCCATCATAAATGGTTTAATAATTGAAAAGCAAAAAATTCTACAGATACTGCAGTGTAGAATTGGTTTATTTTTGAACTAAACTGCCTTGGTATTTGCCCCCCTGCAGCTTTCCTTATTTGTTTAGTGGTTCCTTCTGCCGATGATGTGATGGAGCAGCAGCTGGGATGAACCTGTGCTGAGTTCTGTCCTTACCTTTCCCATAACTCATCCTGTACTTACCAGCCATTGGAGCCTCACTGGCTGGTGAGTGTAGGATTCCTTAAACATTAATGTGCAGGTTGAGTTGGTGGTCAGGAAGGCAAGTACAATGTTAGCATTCATTTTGAGAGGACTTGAATATAAAAGCAAGGATATATCAAATCAGAATCAGGTTTATTATCACTGGCATGTGACATGAAATTTGTTAACTTAGCAGCAGCAGTTCAATGCAATACATAATATAGGAGAAAATAAATAAAATTTAAAAAATAAGTAAATCAATTGCAGTATACGTATACAGGCAGTCCCTGAGTTACGAACATCCGACTAATGGACAACTCGTACTTACAAACGGAGGGAGGAGAATGCCATCCGCCATTTTAAGTAATTGCCGTTAACACTGTGTTGAGTGTGTAACTTTGTATTTGGCTTAAATATTTCTTAGCAAGATTCACCTTGACCCCCCCCCCCCCGCCCTTTTCCAGTCAACACCACCCCCACTTGTCCCACTTAACCTGTCTCAGTGCGGGTGGACTTTAGGACCCCGGGGAACAGAGGACCTGCTGCCTCCAGCTGCTGCTGTATTTTTTTATTAAGTGCGATTGGAAACAATAGCCAGATCAGAAATGCTGATCAAGTCGACTAGTTCCTAAAGAGAACTCTGATAGGCCAATCAGATGCTTCACCGCTGCTCAGCGATAGAACATAAAATCTTCAGTTTTCTGTTCTGTTGACGGAAAACGATCGCGATTGAAAATAAAGTAGAAATAATAAAGCGATTGGAAAGAGGTGAAAAGCCATCGGTCATTGGAAAAGCTTTCGGCTACAGTCAATCAATCGGAACAACTTTAAAGGATAACGGATAAAGTGAGAATAATGGAGTATGTGAAAGGCCCTGCCCCGATGATAGCTACAATTATTACTAAACAACGCAGTGGTTTAATTATTGAAATACATACGTTTCTTTGTTTGTTTATATGCATAGAAAGGTAAAATATATACTATATACTAAGACAAATGTTTGACTAACTGACACTAAATAATACCGGATGTACTTGTTCCGACCTACGAATGCGAGACTCAGGAATGGAACTCGTTCGTAACCCGGGGACTGCCTGTATTGAATAGATTTTTTTTAAGTGCAAAAAACAGAAATACTGTATATTTTTTTTTAAAATGTGAGGTAGTGTTCAATGTCCATTTAGGAATTGGATGGCAGAAGGGAAGAAGCTGTTCCTGAATGTTGAGGCTTCATAAGGCATTGATCAGCCTGCACTGCATTGTGAGCAGTTTGGAGCCCCTTATCTAAGAAAAATGTGCTGGCAGAGTTAAAGTGGAGTTGATAGGTTCTTGATTAGTGAGGGTGTTAAAGGTTGTGGAGAGAAGGTGGGAGAATGGGGTTGAGAGGGATAATTAAAATCAGCCATTATAGAATGGTGGCACAGACTCGATGGGCCAAATGGTCTAATTCTGCTCCTATATCTTATAGTCTTGTGGATAGGAGCAAAAGTGCATCTATTTTGAAGCAGTTGTTTGAAGTCCCTCTGCACTGATGCTCCAGCACACCCATCCACACCTCTGCTGTATCCATAATATGTAATGTCATACACCACTATGAAGAGTCACTTGCCCTGATTACTTTTGGCATTTCAGATTATTTTTTTTGTTTAGCAAAGTCAGCATTATTCACAGAAACATTTGCGTGTATTAGGAAATTGCATTTGTGTGTGAATCATCTGCCACCGTTTTTGGTTCCTGTTTATAAATTCTTGGCGCCACCTCTTCTGTTTATGTGGTATTCCAGGCGTTGAGATCCTTCACCTTTACAACTGGCATATGCATAGTACATTTTGTCACTCCCAGCACTGAGATGTTTCATGAAGATAACCAAACTGAGAGCAACACATAGAAAAGGCTGGAGAAATTCAGCAGGTCAGGCAGCATCGATGCAGGCGAAATAGGTCAAGTTTTACAACAAGACCCTTCAGGAATGAAAAGGAAGTATGGCTGAATAGGAAGGGAGGGGGAGGAGTACAAGCTAATAGATGATGGGTGAATTCAGGTAAGGAGGAAGGTGGATGGGAATGGGGGAAATGAAGAAAGAAGCTGAGAGGTAATTGGTTGAAGAAGTAAAGGGCTGAAGAAGCAGAAATCTAATGGGAGAGCCCAGTGGACATGGACAAAGTGGTAGGAGGAGGGACACTAGAGGGAGGTGATGAGAAGAAGAGAAGGGGTAAGAAGGGTGCCAGAATGGGGAATGGGAAAAGAGAGGGGGCAAAGCTGTATTAGATAAGACATAGAAGCAGAATTAGGCCATATGGCCCATTGATGCTGCTCCATCATCCTATCAAGGCTGATTTATTATTCCTCTCAACCTCATTCTCCTGCTTTCTTCCCATAACCTTTGATGACTTTACTAATCAAGAACCTATCAACCTCCTCTTTAAATATATCCAATGACTTGACCTCCACAGCCATCTGTGGGAATGAATTCCACAGATTCACCACCCTCTGGTTAAAGAAATTCCTCCTCACCTCTGTCCTAAAAGGACACCCTTGAGGTTGTGCCCTCTGGTACCAGATTCCTCCACTATAGGAAATCTCTCCACATCCACTCTTTCTAGGCCTTTCAGTATTTAATAGGTTTCAATAGTCCATGCTTTTATTCCTTCTACCAAAGTACATGACCATACACTTCCCTACACTGTATTCCATCTGCCACTTCTTTGCCAATTATCCCAATCTGTCTGTCCATCTGCAGACTCCCTGCTTCCCTTACACTACCAGCCCCTCCAACTCTTCGTATCGTCACAGATAACATTACATTTGCCTTCCTTACCATTGACTCAACCTGCAAGTTACCCTTTAGGGAATTCTGAATGAGTACTCCTAAGTCCCATTGCACCTCTGAATTTTGCATTTTCTGCTCATTTACTGTAGAAAATAGCCTACGGCTTTATTCCTTCTACCAAAGTGCATATGACTAAACACACCCCTACACTATATTCTATCTGCCACTTCTTTTCCCATTCTCCCAATCTAAGTCCTTCTGGAGAGTCCTACTTTCTTAACACTACATTCAACTCTTTGTATCATCTGCAAACTTGCCTCCTTCCCCCACCACCCCACCTTTCTGCCTTCTGTAGGGATCGCTCTCTACATGACTCCCTTGTTCATTCGTCCTTCCCACTGATCTCCCCCTGGTGCTTATCCTTGCAAGTGGAACAAGTGCTCTGCCTGCCCCTACACCTCCTCCCTCACTACCATTAAGGGCCCTAAACAGTCCTTTCTGGTGAGGTGACACTTCTCTTGTGAGTCTGCTGGGGTTACAGTGTATACTGTGTCTGGTGCTCCTGGTGTGGCCTCCTGTATATCGGTGAGACCCAGTGTAGATTGGGAGACCGCTTCGCCAAGCACCTACACTTTGTCTTCCAGAAAATGCAGGATCTCCCAGTGGCCATCCATTTTAATTCTGCTTCCCATTCCCATTTTGATATGTCCATTCATGGCCTCCTCCACTGTCGTGAGGAGGCCACACTTCGGTCGGAGGAACAACACTTTATATTCCATTTGGGTAGCCTCCAACCTAATGGCATGAATGTCGATTTTTCAAGCTTCTGGTAATGACCCCACACCCCTTCCTTCACCATTTCCATCCCCTTTTCACTCTCTCCCTGCCTGCACATCACCTCCCTTTGGTGTTCCTCCCCACTTTTCCATCTTCCATGGCCTTCTGTCTCTTTCACCAATCAACCTCCCAGCTCTTCATCCTTCCCCTCCAGGTTTCACCTATCACCTTGTGTTTCTCTCTCTCCTCCCCCAACTTTAAAATCTACTCTTCAGCTTTTTTCCCCAGTCCTGCCAAAGGGTTTTGGCCCAAAACGTCGACTGTACTATTTTTTTCTAGGTGCTGCCTTTCCTGCTGAGTTCCCCTATCATTTTGTGTGTGTTACTCTGGTTTCCAGCATCAGCAGATTTTCTCTTGTAAGCCATCAATTCTGTCATCCAAATCATTGATGTATAACGTGAAAAGAAACGGTCCCAGTACCGACCCCTGAGGAACACCATTAGTCACTGGCAGCCAACTGGAAAACTCTTTGTCTCTTGCCAGTCAGCCAATTTTCTATCCATGCTAGTATCTTTTCTTAATACCATGAGCTTGTTGCAAAACCATTGTTGTGGAAACACTAACTAAGAACACCCAGAGTGGCTTCGAGTTTTGTTTTAAGAGTTTATTAACATGGTATCATGGAGAGTCTGCAGCAGTCTCCACCGCCACCAGAACTCTGAATTCTAGGTTATACAGAGCTCATATTTATACAGCAAGACAAACAACTTCATATAACTTTAGCATCCCACAGTCAGTGCATGATCAATCGCTTAAAAGACAAGTCAATTATCTCTCAGCACGAGTCTAACAGTTCTTCCTGCTTTCTGTTATCAGGACTTATGATTTAGCCTCAGAGGCATCCTCCCTTCTGGTTCCAGGAGCCTAGTATCTTGTTAATTGGAGTTCCTGGTACTGCGCTTATCATCCAAGGTTATTCTCGACAGGTATCAGCAGTCTTAAGCCCAGCTGTTCCAGAATGGTCAAGTATCCCATCAGACACTAGTTTTAACCATTTCTACCACAACCATGCTCTCCCTCTATTAGAGGTGTGTGGTAAAGGACAGATTCCCCGTAATGATGTACTCTTGACTGTAGGGGGATGGGATAATTGTAGTATAAATGGGAAATGTTATGACTTGGGAAGAGCAATGCTTTAGTTAGAGATAATAGATGGTGAACCTCTTCTTGAGGTGAGGAGAAGTATGTGAGGAGGAGAAGGAGATGGGGGGGCTGGAGCTAGATGGTGGCTATTATGCCATGATGGTGTAGAGTTGACAGGAAGGGTGCAGCAGATGCTTTGAGGAATGAGTGGCTGGCTAAAACTGCAGGAGAAAATTGCAGTGTTACAAAAGGTCTCTTGCTAGCTGAGATGATCAGGAGGCAGGAATCTCAAGCACTGTTTGTGAGTTTAAATCCCACTCCAGAGGCTTGAGTACAACATAGATTAATAAGCATACATGACAACCTGCCTGCTGCTTTGGCTGGTTGTGAAAGATTCACTGGAATAACAGGCATCCTGGCTGATGCCTCTAAAACAAGCCATCCTTGAAGCAAATTTTCTTGGTGGCCTCCATGGTTCCAACTAATCGGGTGAAGGCTGTTGAATTTATCTTTTAGGCTTGAGCCAAACAGAGGCCCAAGAGCGTGGTTCTGATGTGTGAATTGGGACAAAGTCATGTGTGGAAGTGTTCCATCAGGGCCACATGATTAAGTCTGCTCTTAAGTTCTGTGTGCTAACAAAGTGTCAGCTGTGCCTTTGCACAGTCAGCACTCTTCCAAGAACTCAACAGCCATGAACCACTTTTGAACTGGTTTCACCATGTAGTGATGTTTCTTGCAGGTAAAATGCAAGTGACAGCCAATCCTTGCCCTTGAATTGTGCGCAGATGAAAGTTTGATCACAGCTATGATGCAAGAATAATGAGGCAGCCAATTTGTGTGGAGGAAGGTTCCATTGATACTGTCTCCATTTCAAAAATAGTTCATGCCTGCAGAGGGTCTGGGGAAGTGCTGACAGTTGGCTCACAAATGCCAGCCTCCTGTGTTTCTGGCCCATTGTGCTGAGAACAGGTTGCGCTGCTTATTATAAGGCTTCAACACTGCGGAAAACATTCAGAGTCAGGTTTATTAACGTTATTTTGTACGGCATGGAAATTGCTTTGCGTTCCAATGTAGTGCAAAGACAAACGGTGTAACATAAAAGGAATGAGGTAGTGTTCATGGACCATTTAGAAAACTGATGGTGGTTGCATCTATACAGGGGTTAGCCATTGCAGTACTTGAAGGGCATTTTGTCTCTAAGACCCCTGTTGGACCCTAAGAAATTAAAAGTAAATTTTGTTATCAAAGTACATATACGTCACTATATGCAACCCTGAGATTTATTTTCTTGTTATCTATAGAGTAGTAACTATAACAGGATCAATGAAAGATCAACTGGAGTGCAGAAGACAACAAACTATTTATTGCTATTTATTTACATAATAAGATCATGAGATAACGAAATAAGGAGTCCTTAAAGTAAGATCATTGGTTGTGGGAACATCTCACAAGTGAGTGAAGTTAACTCCTTTTGATCAAGAGCCTGATGGTTGAGGGCCAGTAACTGAGCTGATGGAGATCGTGGAGGAGATGTTGTTGCCAATCCAAACTGACTGGGGTCTGCAAGTGAGGAAATCCAGGAGCCAATTGCACAAGGAGGTATTGAGGTGCAGGTTGTGGTGCTAGTTCATTGCACTGATTCTTTCACCAAATTCCTGGGTCTCCAATAGAGCTAAGGGTTTTTGCCATATTGGGGTCTGCCCCTGACCAACATATACATTGAACAACTATTCCAGGTGTTTGTTTCTCTGCTTCATATTCTCCTATTATTCTTGTGTTGAACAGCTTATGTTGGCACTAAAATGTGTGGCGACACTTGTGGCCTGCCCCCAGTGCATCCTTGGTTGTGTTGGTTGTTAACACAAACTAAGTGTTTCACCATATGTTTTGATGTACATGTTATAAATAAATCTGAATCACATGAGAGTTTGATGGCTCTGGGCCTGTACTCACTGGAATTTAGAAGAATGGGGGTAACCTCATTGAAATCTATCGAATGTTGAAAGGCCTCAATAGAGTGGATGTGAAGATGATGTTTCTTATGGTGGAAAAGTCTAAGAACAGAGGGCACAGCATCTGCATGAGAGAGAAAAATGTGGCATTAACAATGCAGCTTTCTGGCCTTTCTTCAGAAATGATCAGTTCTGATTTTTAAACTAGAAAGTTCTCAGTGATAAATACTGACTAAGGAGCATGATCTTGCTCTCCTTATGTGAAGGTGTTTTGTATCCACCAGCTGGTAGCATCTCAAACAATGTGGCCTAGAACTGCAATACACACAAAATACTGGAGATAGTGCAAAAAGAGGGGGGACGGAATAGTGTACATGGGTTCATTGTCCATTCAGAAATCTGATGGTGGAGGGGAAGAAGCTGTTTCTAGAACATTGAGTGTGTGTCTTCAGGCTCCTGTACTTCCTCCCTGGTGGTAGTAATGAGAAGAGGGAAAGTCCTGGCTGGTGAGTGTCCTTAATGATGCATGCCACTTTCTTGAGGTATTCTGCAACCCTCTGAAGCCTTTCATGATCCTGAGCATTGGAACCTCCATCCCAGGTACTAGTGTAACCAGACAAAATGTTATCCACCATATATCTGGTGGAAATTTACACTGTCACTTGTAAACATAATGACATTGATGTACATGTTGCTCCTCTCATGTTCTCAATATTTATTAATATTTTTGTATTGGCACAGTTTGTTGTCCTTTGCACACTGGCTGAATGCCCAATTTCGTGCAGTCTTTCATTGATTCCATTATGGTTATTATTCTATTATGGATTTATTGAGTGGTGGTGGCATCCGTTAGTCTCGCAAGACCATGGATCTGTGCATGGAAGGTTTTTGGGGCGCAGGCCTGGGCAAGGTTGTATGGAAGACCGGCAGTTGTCCATGCAACAAGTCTCCCCTCTCCATGCTACCAACGTTGTCCAAGGGAAGGGCAAGGGCCGATACAGCTTGGCACCAGTGTCGTCGCAGGAGTTGCCAGAACGAGGTTGAAGACAACGTCGGACTGCCTTAGGGACTCCAGCTCCGGATTTGTCCTCAGGGTTTACTCCCGAAGCCTTTCCCATGAGTGGGTATGGCTGCAAGGCAGCGGAGGTTTGAAATCAGAGTTTTCCTTCTCCTAGATGGACTGCCTTCCCAGGCTGACGAGCTCCATCTACCTGAAGCACTGGTTTTAAGGCGTCAGGACCCGCCTTCGCTCCTTCTCCTGTCAGTAGAAACATTTCTGCCGGGCTTAGAGGCTAAACCACACGAGAAGGCCAGGAGTTGGACTTGGTTGTCAGAGGCTATTTGAGTCTCATGCCATGAGGAGCACTTTTAGGTAGTGGGAGTTTGTCCCCTGAGTATGCCCACAAGAAAATGAATCTGTGTTGTGTATGGTGACATGTGTACTTTGATAATAAATTTACTTTGAACTTTTAAATTTAATGATTCGGTGTTTGGGAAGTTGAAAGGTCTGAAGATAAGACGCCTGGACCAGATGGACTGCACCCCGGGGTTCTGAAGAGATCTTGGAGGCATTACTAATGATCTTTCAAGAATCACCAGATTCTGGCATGGTTCCAGAGGACTGGAAAACTAAATGTCACTCCACTCTAAGAAGGGAGGGAGGCAGAAGAAAGGAAATCATAGGCCAGTTAGCCTGACTTCAGTGGTCAGGAAGACGTTGGAGTTGATTGTTAAGGATGAGGTTTCGGGTATTTGGAGGTGCATGAAAGTAGGCCAAAGTCAAAATGGTTTCCCGATGGGGAAATCTTGCCTGACAAATCTGTTGGAATTATGAGGAACTAACAGACCGGATAGACAAAGGAGAGTCAGTGGATGTTGTTTACTTGGATTTTCAGAAGGCTTTTGACAAGGTCCCGCGCATGAGGTTGCTTAACAAGCTAAGAGCTCGTGGTATTACAAGAGAGATACTAGCATAGTGTTACGAAGAAATAGGTTCATGGGTTTGCTAAGTGAGACAGAAAACACTAATTATGAATAAGCCCGTTAACCATTTATTTACAGGAAGCAATAAAACATTTGACCAAACATCTAATTCAATCAAGTACTCATCTAAGCCACCCTAGTCAACCATGATACCAAACATTCAGAAACACTTCAAACTCCACAGGTACTTTGTTAAGTCTCCCCAAGTTACACAACTACAAACTAATCATTCAGCAGATACTTAGCTAAGTGTGCACACTTTCCCAATGGTTCTTCAGCACTGGTTGTGACCTCAGTGTGAAGAGAAGCCCCTGAAGACAAACAAAAAGCCAGTGAGTCTCTCTCATGTGCTATTCTTGTATCCCTGAGATGCCTGGAACTGGACACTGGTGCTGTGGTACACAAGGCAACCAATGGAAATGAGCTGCTGTATCTGTCAAATGGGCCACTCAGTGACCAGCACAGTGGAATTGGCTTTTGACTGGCAAGTAAACTAACCTCACATTACACATGGCTAAAACAATGGCAAAGAGTGCGAATAAAGGAGGGCTTTTCTGGTTGGCTGCCGGTAACTAGTGGTATTCCACATGGGTCTGTGTTGGGACTGATTCTCTTTACATTGTAAGTCAATGATTTGGATGATGGAATTGATAGTTTTGTGGCCAAGTTTGCCAATGATATGAAGATAGGAGGAAGGTGGATAGTGTTGAGGAAGCAGGGAGTCTAGAGAAGGACTTTGACAGATTGGGAGAATGGGCAAAGAAGTAGCAGATAGAATATAGTGAAGGGAAGTATATGATCATGCACTTTGATAGAAGAACAAAGGTGTAGCTTATTTTCTAAATGGGGAGAAAATTCTGAAGTGCAAAGGGACTTTAAAGACCTTGTGCAGGGTTCCCCTAAATGCTAAATTGAAGGTTGAGTCAGTGGTGAAGAAAGCAAATGCAATGTTACCATCCATTTTGAGAGGACTGGAACACAAGAACAAGGATGTAATGCTGAGGCTTTATAAGGCATTGGTTAGACCATACTTGGAGTATTGTGAACAGTTTTGGACTCCTGATCTAGAAACAGATGTACTGACATTGCAGAGGGTCCCAAGTAGATTCACAAGAATGATGCCGAGAACAAAAAGGTTAATGTGTGAGCAGCACTTGATCACTCAGGGACTGCACTTGCTGGAGTTTAGAAGAATGAGGGGGATCCCATTGAAACCTATTAAATATTGAAATGCGTGGATGGAGTGGATGTGGAGAGGATGTTTCCTACGGTGCAGAATCTGGGCCAAGTCACCTAATTCTGCTCCTATGTCTTATGGTCTTGTAACTGACCTGTCCTGGGCCTCTGACTCTTGTGCCTGTTCCCCATTACCCTCAAGGTTTTACCTACCTCCTCTTTAAGTGTCCCAAACGTTTGCCATCCATGTACCTCTGGAGCAAAAAACTCATTTCCATTTCTCTCAGGAAGTGGATTCAGTAAAATGTTAGTTTGAAATGACTGTCCCTAATCCTATTACTATGTGCCCTCTTTTGAGACTTTTCTGTTAGTGGAAACATTGAGGTATCTGCCCTGTTGTGTCTCCTTAGAATCTCTTGTATTTTGATGAGGTCACCTCATTCTTTAAACCACAAAAGAGCATAAATCAAATTTCTTTAGCTGGGGTTGAAGAGGAGATTTTTTTTAAAAAAAGGATCAGCCATGATGGAATGGCAGAGCAGACTCGATGGGCCAGATGGCCTAATTCTGCTCCTGTGTCTTATGGCCTTATGGAAATAGCCAATCTTCATAATTTGTGTTATTTTTGTTTTTTAAATCTTGCTGATTCCCTGTGCTGTTGGAAATCTATTCCTTACTCAATCCAGTTCAGAACTGGAGGACTGGAGACTGATTTTTATCACGGTATACACAATTAGGAGGGGTGTAGATAAAGGTGAATGGAAGCAGGATTTTTTCCTTGGGTTGGGTGAGACTACAACTAGAGGCCACAGTTTTGGTTAAAAGGTGAAATATTGAAAAGGAGTAGTGTGACTGTGGAACGAGCTGCCAGCGGAAGTGGTAGATGTGGGTTTAATTGCAACATTATTAAGGATGAGGTCTCTGGGCACTTGGAGACACATTATAAAATAGGCCAAAGTCAGCTTGGTTTCCTTAAGGGAAAATTTAGCCTGACAGATCTTTTGGAATAATTTGAGGAAATAATAGGCAGGATAGACAAAGGAGAGTCAGTGGATGTTTTATACTTGGATTTTCAGTAGGTTTTTGACAAGGTGCCACACATGAGGCTGCTTAACAAAATAAGAGCCCATGGTGTTGTAGGAAAGATATGAGCATGGATAGAGCATTTGCTGATTGGCAGGAGGCAATGTGTAGAAATAAAGGGAGCCTCTTCTGGTTAACTGCCGGTATTCCGCAAGGTCAGTATTAGGACCACTTTTTTTTTGTTATACAGTGCCTATAAAAATATTCACCCCCCCCCCTTGGAAGTTTTCATGTTTTATTGTTTTACAACATTGAATCACATTGGATTTAATTTGGCTTTTTTGACACTGATCAACAGAATATGTTTCTTTCATGTCAAAGTGAAAACAAATTTTTACAAATTGGTCTAAATTTACTACAATTACTAAATACAGTAATTGATTACATAATTACTCACCCCCTTCAAATCAGAATTTAGCCTTTGGCAGCAATTACAGCCTTGGGTCTGTGTGGATAGGTCTCTATCAGCTTTGCACATCTGGACACTGCAATTTTTCCCTGTTCTTTACAAAACTGCTCAAGCTCTGTCAGGTTGCATGGGAATTGTGAGGTGAACAGCCCTTTTCAAGTCCAGCCACAAATTCTTAATTGTATTGAGGTCCGGTCTCTGACTTGGCCACTCCAGGACATTCACTTTGTTGTTTTAAGGCATTCTTGTGTAGTTTTAGCTTTATGCTTGGGGTCATTGTCTTAGTGGAAAACAGATCTTCTTCCGAGTCGCAGTTCTCTTGCAGACTACATCAGGTTTTCCTCCAGGATTTCCCTGTATTTTGCTGCATTTATTTTACCCTCTATCTTCACAAGCCTTCCAGAGCCTGCTGCAGTGAAGCATCCCCACAGCACGATGCAGCCACCACCATGCTTCATGGTAGTGATGGTATGTTTTGCATGATGCACGGTGTTTGGCTCATGCCAAACATAGAGTTTAGTCTGATGGCCAAAAACTTCAATTTTGGTTCATCAGACCTTAGAACCTTCTTCCATCTGACTTCAGAGGCTCCCATATGCCTTCTGTCAAACTCTAGCCGAGAGTTTTTTTTTCAACAGTGGCTTTCTCTTTGCCACTCTCACATAAAGCTGCAACTGGTGAAGCCCCCCGGCCAACAGTTGTTGTTTGTGCATTCTCTCCCATCTCAGCTACTGAAACTTGTAACTCCTCTTTGATACGAAAGAGTCTTTTTCTGTTGATCAGTGTTTTTTAAAAAAAAAGCCGAATTAAATCCACTGTGATTCAATGTTGTAGAACAATAAAACATGAAAACTTCCAAGGGGGATGAATACATTTTATAGGTACTATATGTCATTGATTTTGGATGATGGAATTGATGGCTTTGTGGCCAAGTTCGTAATAAGAAGATGGGTGGAGGGGCAGTTAGTGTTGAGT
Organism: Hemitrygon akajei; assembly: GCF_048418815.1. Classification (NCBI taxonomy): domain Eukaryota; kingdom Metazoa; phylum Chordata; class Chondrichthyes; order Myliobatiformes; family Dasyatidae; genus Hemitrygon; species Hemitrygon akajei. The sequence goes on along the minus strand of NC_133141.1, from coordinate 18,742,905 downwards.
AAGCAGAGAGACTGCAGAAGGACTTAGACAAAGGAGTAGCACATAGAATGCAGTGTTGGGAAGTGTATGGCCATGCACTTTGGTAGAAGGAATGAAAGCATAGACTATTTTCTAAACGGGGAGAAAATTTAAAAAATTTGAGGTGCAAATAGATTTGGGAGTCCTCATGCAGGATTCCCTGAAGGTTAATTTGTAGGTTGAGTTAGTGGTGAGGAAGGCAGATGCAATGTTAGTATTCATTTTGAGAGGACTAGAATATAAAAGAAAAGATCTAATGCTGAGTCTTTATAAGGCACTGGTGAGGCCTCATTTTGAGCAGGTTTGGGGCCCCTTGTTTAAGAAAAGATGTGCTGACATTGGAGAGGGTTCAGAGTAGGTTCACAAGAATGATTCTGGAAATGAAAGGCTTGTTGTATGAGAAGTTATTGATGGCTCTAGGTCTATACTCACTGGAATTTAGTAGAATGAGGAGGATCATTTTGAAGTATATCAAATGTTGAAAGGTCTGGATAGAGTGAATATGTAAACCATGTTTCCTGTGGTAGGGGAGTCTAGGACCAGAAAGTTCAGAATAGAGGAATGTCCATTTAGAACAGAGATGAGAAATTTCTTTAGCCAGTGGGTGGTGAATCTGTGAAATTCCTTGCCGTGGGTGGTTGTGGAGGCTAAGACATTGAGTATATTTGAGGCGGAGGTTAATAGTTTCTTGATTAGTAAAGGTGTCCGAGGTTATGGGGAGAAAGCAGGAGAATGGGGTTGGGTTGAGAGGATATTGAATCAGCCATGATGAAATGATGGAGCAGACTTGATGGGCTGAATAGCCTGGTTCTGCTCTTTTGGTCTTGTGATCTAGCATGGCAACATTAAGAAAGAGGATGTGCTGGAACTTTTGAAATGCATTTGGATAAGTAAGTCCCCAGGCTGGAATGGATATACTTTGGGGAGCAAGGGATGACATCGCTGCGCCTTGGTGATGATCTTTGCATCTTCATTGGCCTCAGGAGTTGTACCAGATAATTGGAGGGTGGCAAATGTAATTCCTTTGTTCAAGAAGGGTAATAGGGATTACACTGGAAATTAGACTAGTGAGTTTTACTTAGTGCTAGACAAATTATTGGAGAATATTCTGAGAGACAGGATTTGTAAGCATCTGGAGAAGCATAGGAATAGCCAGAATTTTTTTTTTGTGTTTTATATTTTGTGTTTTTCATGGTTCCTTGGTGTTTCTTTGTTTCATGGTTGTCTGTGGGAAAGACAAATCTCAGGGTTGTATACTGCATACATTGATAATAAATGTACTTTGAATCTTTTGTATAGTATCCACATGGGGCCATCATATTCAATATTGCAAGGGCTAACTAACATCTCTTAAAGGAGTCCTGGTTAATTTCTAATGGATTCCCGCTCAGTCCTTTGCAGATTGCCATGGGTTTGAGGGTCTCGGACCAGAAGACACAGCCTCAGAATAGAGGGGCATCATCTCAGAACAGAGATGAGGAGGAATTCCTTTAGCGAGAGAGTGGTGAATCTGTGGAATTCTTTGCCACGGGCAGCTTTGGAGGCCAAATCTATATGTATATTTAGGGCAGAGGTTGATAGATTCTTCATTGGTCAGATCATGAAGGGATATGGGGTGAAGGCAGGAGATTGGGGCTGAGAGTAAAAATGGTCAGCCATGATGAAATGGTGGAGTAGACTTGATAGGCCAAAAGGCCTAATTTTGCTCCTATATCTTAAGGGTTCTCTAATAACAGGCACCCTTCTTGGCTCCTTAAATTTGCAAATATGACATTTCAGGACTAAATTGTTACATGGTACACACTACTAGGACATAAGTAGTTGTCCTAAATGTACAAAGTATCTGTCATGTGAATGCGTGTTCCATTTCAACCTTGGGAGTTGGATACGGCAATCAAATACAAAATGGTAACAAGGTCAGAAGCAACAATCGGGAACATTATGAATGGCTGTCAATGGCAACTTTTATTTTTTTGCCACTGCGACAACACAGAAGACTGGAAGATCTGCTGCTGAAGTATTAGTGTATTATCTCCATTTATGGGAATTGATGGAGCCACGTGACCCAGCCGATGACGACCTAATCCTCTTTGCTCGTAGTGTGTCAGAGCGTAACTCCTTAAGGAAAGGAGTAGGTGAATCATAACTTCAAGACCCTCTGCTGAGCTTATTTTCAGAGACTCCATTTCCAAGTTACTCAAGCATTTGCATGCAAAGGTAAATATAGTGGAGCAGCTGAAAGGTGAGTTTGATGTAGGTCTTGAGCCAATTAGCAACTGGCATAGTCGAGCAGGGTGAACGATCTTTTTTTAATCTGTTGTTCCCTAAGTAGAAAGCATCTGACTCCAATTAAGGTAGTGTGATATTTTTGAGGGAGGGTGCTTGGCCTTTTTATCCACAAATAAAGGATAAAAAGATAGTGTGCTTATAGCAGCAGATATTAATATACTAGCTTGATGGTGAAGGTGAAAAGCACTTTAATTTCGATAGTGCCTTTCCCAGGCTTGGGGACATCCCAAAGTGTTTTGTTGCCAAGGGAGGACTTTTCACTTATTTTTTTTTTAAAAAGGAGACCTTTTGAGGCCCATTGAGCATTCCTATCTCCTGCACCTATTCTCTCTCATGTACCTACTCTGCTTTTCTGACACCAGGGGCAACTTGCAGCAGCCAATTAAGCTGCCAAACTGCATATTTTTGAGATGTTAGAAGGAAACTTACACGGTAGCTTGGGGGTTAGTGTGACACTATTACAGCTCGGGCCATTTCTGAGTTCAGTTCTGACGCTGTTTTGTAAGGAGACTCTGTATGTACTCCGTGTAGAATGTGTGGGTTTTCTCCAGGTGGTCTGGGTTCTTCCCACAATCCAAAGGCGTACTGGATAGGTTAATTGATCATTGTAAATTGGCCTGAGATTAGGTTGGGGTTTGTCAGGGGGTACTGGGGTGGTGTGGCTTGAAGGGCCTACTTTGTGCTGTGTCACTGAAGTAAAAAAACTTGAAACACCCAGAGGAAGCCTACACAATCACCGGGAGAAAGTTCGAACTCTTCATAGACAGCACCAGAAGTTGGGATCGAACTTGGGTCACTTTGACTGTGAGGCAGCAGCACTATCTGTTGCTCTGCTGTGCTGTTCCCTCCCTTTTTATTTTGAGGTAAGAGTCATTGTGATTGTCTAAAATGCTGTTACTAATTAATGCACAGTAAGATCACACAAACAGCAAAGTGAAAACTCCTCTTTTTGATGCAGGTTGAGGACCAAGTGTTGGCCAGATCACGAGGGGCAGCCATCCTATAAAAGATCTCAAGAGGCTATTTTAAGTGGCAGCCTGTGGGAGATGATGGGGCCTTGGTTTCATATCTTGCTTGAAAGATAGCACAGCACTTCTCTACCAAGCCCAGATATTTATGTTTGAGCCTCTGTAGTGGGACTCAACCCCACACCCTTCTAAGTGTAAGGGCAGACAAGAGTGTAAAATTTTTTTGATGCTTCATGGAACTAATTCATAGGGTTTTGAAAGCTCTTCAAAGCAAAATACAGAAGATGCTGGAATTGTGGAATAAATGCAGAAAAATGCTGAGTGAGTCAGTAGCATCTGAGGTTTAAAAAGCAGAGGGAAAGTAAACAGCAGATTGCCAGAAATCTGCTCCTGAGGCTCTCAACACCAGCCAGAAAAATCTCAGCTACACAAGCTCCGTGCTTGTAGTCTCCAAGTTTCCTTGTGTGGAGGATCGCGAGGCTTTAAGCACAGACCGAGTCTCTCTCACTGAGTTGTGAAACATTGTAATTCAGTGTTACTTGAAGAAAAGCAATAACATGAGATTTTGCAAATGTTGGAAATCCAGAGCAACACATAAAATGCTAAAGGAACTTGGGTCGCATCTTTGGAGGGGATAAACAGTTGACATTTTGGGCTACAACCCTTCATTAGGACTGGAGAGGAAGGGGGAAGGAGCCAGAATAAGAAGGTGAGGGAAGGGGAAGGAGTACAAGCCAGTCTTGATGAAGGGTGCCCGAAATGTTAATGGTTTTATTCCCCTCTACAGACGATGTCTGACCTGCTGAGTTCCTCCAGCATTTTGTGTTGAAGGAAAACAAAATGTGAAGGTGGGTAGATTTTCCCTTCCTCTCCTCCCCTCTAATCCCTTGACCACTTACTTCAAACCTATGCCCTTTAAAGAACCTTTATCATAAAGTAACTTTATGCCTTTTAAGTCTCCTAACTGACTTATCCTGATTTTTTAATGATCTGTGTGAGCACTTCAAGACCCCTCTTTCTCTTGACTGTTTCCCATTTATTTTCTTTGTTCTTCCAAATACTTTAGCTCATGCTTTCCCCAAACTGAATTTCACTTGCAAATTTTGCCAGTCCAACCAGTTCATTGCAACCTTCTGCTTTTTGTCATCTCTGCATTGTGCTGCTAATCATTAGATTGTCTCTCGAGGTACCCTATTTAATGACACACACTCAAAGCCTTGAGTGTGCAAGGGAAGAAAAATCATTAATTCCCTCTATTGGAGTTGCCAATGCTGAGCCCACTGCAACTTCGGAGTCAGAAGTCAGGAAGACCATGTGCAAGGAGTGGTCAGCTGGCCATTCAAATGCTTCTGTTGGTCCCAGAGCTACTTGATGTGTTGGTGGCCCACCTATCTGTGGGGAGAGGGGTGGCTTATCCAACTTGGGAAAATGTCTCTGTTTCCCAGGTGAATGAAACAGATTTTTCAGAGGTTGATGTTATTTAATTTGGAATCCATGACACCATTTTGTGACATATTAACTTTGCTTCAGTGAGATTTGAATTAATCACTAGACCATACCTGTGGATTGTTAGTCTGTCACTGTGAGCACCCGGCTGCTGAACCTGATGGCCACTGTCCTACATGGACTCTATCTGTATTTCACAATACCTCAGTAAAACAGCCAGCATAATCAAGGACCCCATCCACCCTGGACATTCTCCCTTCTCCCATTGGGTAGAAGCTACAAAATCTTGACAGCATGCACCACCAGGCTGAAGGACAGCTTCTATTCCATTGTTAGCAGACTCTTGAGTGAGCCTCTTGTACAGTAAGAAGGACCCTTGGCCTCTCAACTTATCTCATTATGATCTTGCACCTTATTCTCTATGCATAAGCGCGCACGCACATACACACATATACACACCCACACACAAAAACTCAACCCCCCCCCCCCCCCACCACGTGGAGGCCCTCAGCAGGTCAGGCAGCATCTATTGATATAAATGAACAGCTGATATTTCAGGCCAAGACCTTTCATCAGGACTCTATTTTCTGCAGGTGTCACGCTTTATTCTGTAGTGTGTTATTATTTTCCCTTCTATTACCTCAGTGCATCGTATAATGGTTTGATCTGTATGAACAGAAGGTTAATTTACAGGTTGAGTCTGTGGTAAAGAAAGCAAATGCAATGTTGGCTTTTATTTCAAGGGGATAATGCTGAGGCTTTATAAGACACTAGACAATACTCCCAAGTGCAGCCTGACAATACTTTTGGGCCCTATATCTCAGAAAGGATGTGTTGTCGTTGGAGAGAGTCCAGAGGAGGTTCATGAGGATGATTCCAGGAATGAATGGGGTTAACATGGTTAACATCAGGAGTATTAGGTAGCTTTGGGCCTGTACTCAATGGAATTTAAAAGAATGTGGGGGGGGGGGGGGGGAAAGAAGGTTCTCATTGAAACCTACCAAATGTTGAATGGATTAGATAAGGTGGATGTGGAGAGGATGTTTCCTATGGTGGGTGTATCCAGAACCAGAGGGCACAGCCTCAAAATTGAGGGGTGATCTTTTAGAACAGAGATAAGGAGGAAATTTTTTAGCGAAAGAGTAGTGAACCTGTGGAATGCTCTGCCACGGACTGTGGTGGAGGCCAAGTCCGTGGGTATATTTAAGGCAAAAGTTGATGGTTTCCTGATTGGTCAGGGCATCAAAGGATATGGTGAGAAGGCAAGTGTATGGGGTTGAGTGGGATCTGGGATTGGCGATGATGGAATGGCGGAGCAGACTTGATGGACTGAAATGCCTAATTCTGCTGCTATATCTTATGGTCTTAACAAAACGCAAGACAGTTTTCCCACTATATTTCAGTACATGTGACAATAATAAACCAATTCCAATTGGTTTTGGGTATGACTCAGTAGGGGAGTAGAAATATCGGTGAAGGTTCTGACTCTTAAGGTATCAGGTGATCTTCTGGATTAATTGAAAGAAGGCTTCTTTCAAAGAGAGATTCCAGTTTATCATGACATTTTCTGCCCCGAATTAGTTTTGTTATAACCACAATTTGTGGTCAAAGGCTACCTGGGTCAAAAGTGCCCTGATAAATATGGCAAAATCGAGATCTAACTAGAACAAAGGGGGAGTTTAATTTCCTTTCACGAAAGAGGTGGCTGTCACTGTGAAGAGACTCCTGACCAATACTGCAGATCTAAGGCATTCCCACATCAATTCTCTCTTTGTCTTATAGCTCTTTGCCACGAACAAAACCCCAAATCCTGAAGCTGAGCAGGGAGGTCCTGAGAAAAGAGAGCCCATGAGTGCATCGACTGCACCCCCTACATATGAAGAGGCAACAGCAGGTGCCAAGAATAGCAGCCCTTCGCCATCGGCACCGATGCACCCCAGCTGGGCCTACGTGGATCCAAGTAAGTAAAACCTTTTGAGTGCATTGCAGTTGTAGTGTTAATTGTGTTGATATACTTTGTTAGTAAGAAAAGCAAAATACAACCCCAAGCCCTGTACATTAAGACTCCATGACAGGTTGGACTTGGCCCATCAAGTCTACTCTGCCATTTCATCGTGGCTGATCCATTTCCCTCTCAGCCCTAATTTCCTGTCTTCTTCCCATATCCCTTCATGCCCTGACAAATTATAATTAATCAACTTCTTCCTTAAATATACCCATTGATTTGACCTTCACCTGTGGCAATGAATTCCAGATTCACCACACTCTGACTAAACAAATTCCTTCTTATCTCCATTCTAAATGGATGTCCCTCTACTCTGAGGCTGTTTCCTCTGGTCTTAGACTCTCCCACCATGGGAATCATCCTCTCCACATCCACTCTGTCGAGGTCTTTCAATATTCAATAGGTTTCAATGAGATTCCCCCCTTACTCTTCTCAATTCCAGTGAATAGAGGCCCAGAGCCATCAAACGCTCCTCATATAAGCTTTTCAATCCCAGAATCACTTTCATGAAACTCCTTTGAACCCTCTCCAATGCCAACACATCCTTCCTTGGATATGGGGCCCAAAAATGTTCACCAGTGCCTTGTATTCTAGTCCTAGCTCTTTTTTTACACAAATTGTTTTTCTTAATCATACATTGGATGTCTGTACTGGTCCACAAGGCCAGTGTTTATGACCCTTGAACATGGCAGTTCAGAATCATTCTGCATGAAAATAGGCCCTTCATCCCACTGATGCTGCACATTCATTTTGAAAGGACTAGAATATAAAAGCAGGATGTAATGCTGAGGCTTTCTAAGATATTGGTCAAACCACATGGAGTACTGAGAGCAGTTTGCGTTCCTTCTCTAAGAAAGGATATGCTGGCATAGGAGAGAGTCCAGAGGAGGTTCCTGAGAATAATCCTGGGACTGAAAGGGTTAACGTGTGTGGCGTGTTTGATGTCTCTGGGCCTGTACTCGCTGGAGTTTAGAAGAATGGTGGGGGGTGGGGGGAGAGACTCATTGAACGCCATCAAATATTGAAATGCCTAGGTAGCGTGGATGTGGAGAGGATGTTTCCTATAGTGGGGAGGGAGGAGTTTAGGACCAGAGGGCTGAGCCTCGGGATACAAGGACATCCTTTTACAATGTAAATGAGGAATTTCTTCAGCTAAAGGCTGATGAATCTGTGGAATTCATTGACACGGATGGCTGTGGAGGCCAAATCATTTAGAGTATATTTAAAGCAGAGGTTGATAGGTTCTTGATTAGTCAGGGCGTCAAAGATTACAGGGAGAAGGCAGGAGAATGGGGTTGAGAGGGACAATAACTCAGCCATGATGGAATGGTGAAATAGACGATGGGGCTGAATGGCCTAATTCTGCTGTGATTTCTTGTGGTCTTATGACCTTTAAGTGAATGCCAAGATTGTGATGTCATATTTACCAATAGGTCTTGATCATTTTTCAGGTAAACAAATCTGCAAGTGTCTTGCAGGGCAGGTTGCCATAGCAAAGACTCTGACTGGAACATCACGCAGGGCGATCTGTTGTACTCGAGGCTGCAAGGACATTTAGCTGCACCTTGGTAGAAAGACTGGCTTTAAGATGTAACAGTGACAGATGGTCCCCAGTGTGTGTTGTTAATTCTCTGTTCTCCTCTTTGTTGAGTGGTTAGAGCTTCTTGCAGCAAACTGGGAGCAAAGGTCCTCTTGAGCCTCTTTTCAATTGGCTGCTGGGGTTCATAAAGGTGTATACAGCATGCAATCAGACCCTTTGTCCCAAATCATCCATCCTGACCAAGGTGTCTCGGGTCCCCTTAAATCTGTCCCCACTCCCCTTAAGCTCATGACCTCTAGTTTTTGACTCCCTACCTTAGGGGAAAAATGGCTGACCATTCACCTTGTCTATGCCCCCTCATGGAAAACCTCTAAGGTCACACCTCTGTCTCCTTCACCACAGGGAATGCAGTCCCAGCCTCTCCATTCTCTCCTTATAACTTAAGCCCTCTGACCCAGCAGCATCCTCATGAATCTTTTCTGCACTGTCCAGCTTAATCACATCCTTCTTATACAATGACAACCGAATGGCACGTATTATTCCAAGTGTGCCCGCACGATGATCTAAGACTGTCACATGACATCCCAACTCTTGCATTCAATTCCCCAACCAGTAAATGCAAGCTTACCATACGCCATCTTTGCCACCTGGTCCATTGTGCCACGACTTTCACAGTACTAGGTATTTTTGTCCCACTAAATCTCTGTTCTGCAACATTGTCCAGGGCCCCATTTACTACGCGAGTTGAATTTTCCAAAATGGATCACTTATTGCCTGAGCTAAATTCCATCTGCCATTCCTTTGACCACTTTCCCCATTTGACCTAGATCCTGTTGTAACATTGGATAACCTCCCTCACAGAGCACACCACCAATGTTGATGTCTTCGGCAAGCTTACTAATGATGTCACCTACATTCTCATCCCAATCGTTGCTATAAATCACAAATATCAGATCCCTGTAACACACCACTGGTCACAGGTCTCCAGTCTGATACACAACCCCCAGTACCATGCTGTGACACCTACCATCAAGCCAATTTTGTATCTGATTGGCTAACTCATCCTGGTTCCCATTTGATCTTGTCTACCATATCAGGCCTTGTCAAAGGCCTTTGCTAAAGTCCAAGTAGATGATATCTATGCTGCCCTGCCCTCATCAATCCTCTTGGTAACCTTTTGAAATAAAGAACTCCATCAAATTCCTGGGAGAAAATTTCCCACCCACAAAGCCTCACTGACCAAACCCTAATTGTTCCTCGTCTTTTAATACTAATTCCATTGCCAAACAGTTGGTCCAGAGCTTGTCCAGATGTTGGTGGAGACGGGTGCTTTCAATGTTCACGGGGTGGGAGAGTGTGCTGTTTTCTTTTGAGAAGTGTAATCAACCCAGCATTTCCAACAATCCAAATGCAATAGGTTCTCACCTTGCCTAACTCATGGAAAAGCTTGGAACTGCACATCTCTCTTTAATTACTGACATGTCTCTGTGTCCCTTTTCCTATTTGGTATCCCTTCATTGGATCAGTCTCTGCTGTATAACATAAACACCTACTGTATGCAGTCAGTAAGGCAGAAGTGACCAGTCAGACCATGAATATGTATTAATATTAAAATATGGATGAGTGTCGCCAAAGGCAGCTGTTTACTGTTCTGTAATCTGTCCATTGCTGTAGTAGCTGGTTTCTGCCACAGTGTGGAACTGCACTTCTGCAAGTGGAATTAGGAAGTTCATGGTCATTCAGTACAGTGTCTAACAAACACTTATTGCATGAAATCAGCAAGGCAGAAGTGGCCAATTAGACTATTAATACTCATAATATTAAAATGTGATGAGTGCCATTTGACTTCGTCTTTCCCTCACTTTGGAATGCTGTGCTGTTTATTTGCAACTGTTAATTGAATCCCAGTACAACGGGCATATGGGCCACCTAATTCCATTTCTTAGTTAAACTGTTCGCAAAGGAAAATGAGAGACTCGTTCCAAAGCTTTGCAATGTCTGTAGTTTCCCCCTCTACCCCCTCGGGCATCAGCTGTGCCTGGATGAGCCCTGATGTGTCCAGCTTGACACCAGTTCTGCAACTCTGGTCCATGTTTGAGTGCCCCTTGTATACAAGCAGGCTTTTTGGACACTTGTGATGCCAGCTTGTTGCCCTTGCTTAAAATGGTACTGCCAGACCAGGTTCCAGCCTGCAATCAGGAGCCCTGCTGGATCCAAGGTGGCTGACTCTGACATGGGGGATGTGCTCCAGATAGCTTGTGTGGAAATACTTGTCATTTGTGGTAAATCTCCTTCAGGTGAGGAGCAGATCTCTGCAATAGACAGTGAGTGAAAGGAAGGGCTTTCAGTGGAGAAGCTAAAGACACCTCTGGCTACAGTATGTTGTTGAGGTAGACCTTGGAATAATAATGTTCGAACACACCATTTGCAGGCACTGTCTCTGTGCAAGACCCCCAGAAGGTTAATTCACAGGTTGAGTCTTTGACAAATGCAATGTTGGCATTCATTTCAAGGGGAATAGAATATAAAAACGAGATAATGCTGAAACTTTATAAGACACTAGTCAGGCTGCACTTGGAGTGTTATCAACAATTTTGGGCCCATTATAAGATGATATGTCATTGGAGAGAGTCCGGAGGAGGTTCATGAGGATGTTTCTGGGAATGAAGGGGTTAACATACGAGGAGCATCTGGCAGCTTTGGGCCTGAACTCACTGGAATTTAGAAGAATGTGGGAGGGGGGGAATCTCATTGAAACCTACCAAATGTTGAAAGGACTAGATAAGGTGGATGTAGAGAGGATGTTTCCTATGGTGGAGGTATCCAGAACTAGAGTGCACAGCCTCAAAATTGAGGGGCGAGCTTTAGGAATGGAAGTGAGGAGGAATTTTTTAAATCAGTGATGAATCTGTGGATTACTCTGCCACAGACTGCGGTGGAGGCCATGGTCTGTGGGTATATTTGAAGCGGAAGTTGATGGTTTCCTATTGGCATCAAGGGATATGGTGAGAGGGCAGGTATATGGGGTTGAATGGGATTTTGGGATCAGCCGTGATGAAATGGTGGAGCAGACTCAATGGGCTGAATGGCCTAATTCTGCTCCTATGTCTTATAGGTTTATCGTCTTAAGTAAATCTAAACTTGATATTTCAGTGCAGTGAGGGAGTGCAGTGCATTGTGCGAAAGGTCCTCCTGTCCTTTGGATAGCTCATTAAGCTAAGGATCTTCCTATTTTAACTGATTGAGTTGACAATCATCTTGCAGGGCAATTTGAAGTTCTTCAACCAGCTCACTAATATCATGTTTCTGTTCACAAGTTTGTTGCCATGTTCTGTACAGTGAAACAATGAATGATTGTGCTTCATTGGTTGTTACATGCTTTGGTACATCCTCAAGGGCGCTATATGAATTTATACTGAAGTATTTTGAGGAATGAGTGGCCATATTTTTGTAATTAATAATATGCATATAACACCAAATTGGAAATTGCCATCTTTGTAAATAATTCCATACAAGATGCAAAATGATAATCGGTGTTGGCCACAAGGTGACGCTGCACCCAGATTTGAAGACCAATCCCATCATATTGTAGGAGTTCGCAGCCACAAAAAGGCTGAGCTGTTCTGTAACCTGTTCATTGCTGTAGTTTCTGCCACTGCGTGGCACTGCAGTTCTGCAAGTGGAGTTGGGAAGTTCATGGTCATTTGTTACAGTGTGAGCTGGATGTGCACATTTCCAAAATTCTTACAATAATGTCGTTTACAGTCAATGTTATATGTTAACTATTTAGCAGTTTTGTGGAAATGCAAGTTTACAAAGATCTATTGGTTTATTGTAGTCACATCCAAAATGCAAGATCGTTTAAAGGAAAATGAAATAATTGTTACTCCAGATCAGATGCAGCACAGAAAATCACAGTAAGATAAAGAATACAGTAATAAAAAATAAATACTTAAGATAGCTGATGTACATAGATTGTATGTCCATAATGTGACACTAGGCACAGGAGTGTCTATACATACAGTGACTCTGACAGGAATGATAAAGTAGTGGTTGTATCTTTTTTGCATTTTCTAGCTTCATCACATCCTCCTTGTAGAATGATGACCAAAACTGCACTTAATATTCCAGGTGTGGTCTCACTAAGAGAGTATACAACTGCCACATGACATCCTGGCGCTTGTACTCAATTCCCCAACCAGTAAATGTAAGCTTACTGTATGCCATCTTTGCCACCTGGTCTATTGTGCCAAGACTTTCACAGTACTAGGTACTTGTCCCCTTAACTCTCTGTTCTACAACACTGTCCAGGGCCCCACCATTAACTGTGTGGGCATTGCAGTAGCTTAACTGGGTCATTTCTTGTATGAGCTAAATCTTATCTGCCATTCCTTTGACCACTTAAGTGCTGAAATTACTGGGGTACTAACAGAGATATTTAACTCATCCTTAGTGACCGGTGAGGTACCAGAGGATTGGAGGATAGCCAAAGTTGTTCTGCTGTTCAAGAAAGCCTCCAAGAATAAACAAGGAAATTACAGGCCATTGAGGTAGTGGGGAAACTTATTGGAAGGTATTCTGATACACTGTATAAGTATTTCAGTGGACATGGACTGATAGAGAATGATCAGCATGGTTTTGTGGTAAATCATGTCTAACCAACCTTATAGAGTTTATCAAGGAAGTTAGCAGGAAAGTTGATCAAGGCAAGGCAGTGGATGGTAAGGCACTGAGGATTCTGTTAGAACAAAGGGATCTGGGAATACAGGTCCATAATTCGTTGAAGGTGGTGCCATGGGTAGACAGGGTCATAAGGAATGGTGTTTGAATGCTGAACTGTAGTCCATGAACAGCATTCTCACATAAGCATCCTCCTTCTCCAGATGTGTAAGGACAGTGTGTAGAGCAGTGGCTATTGCAACTGTCGATCAGTTGTGTTGGTAGGCGAATTGTAGGGGGTCCAGTTTGGGTGGTAGCAAGCTGCAGAAGTAATCCTTGACCAGCTTCTCAAAGCATTTGCTTATTATTTGCTTGAGCTTTTTTGGTACAGGGACAATAGTGGATAATTTGAAGCAGGAGGGCACTCTACACTAGGAGAGGGAGAGATTGAAAATGTCTGTAAACACACCTGCCAGTTGAGCTGCGCACATTCTGAGTACCCGATCTGATCATTACATAGTGCATTGAGGTAGAAGAAAGTAAAACAATAACAATGCAGAATAAAGTGCAACAGCTACAGAAAAAGTGCCGTGCAAGTGAATGATAAAATGCAAGATCATAAATGTTGTAGATTGTGAAGTGAAGAGTTCATCTTATTGTATAAGAAGTCCATTCAAGAGTCTGATAACAGTAGGATAGAAGCTGTCCTTGAGCCTGGTGGTACGTGCTTTCCGGCTTTTGTACCTTCTGTCTGATGGGAGAGAGGAGAAGAGAGAATGTCTGGGCTGGGAGGGATCTTTGATTTATACTGGCTGCTCTAGAGCAGGGGGATAAGACGTGAGCGAAGAGGACCAATCAATTGTGACAGTGGAAAAGTGTGTATGGAACTGGAGGAGATAGCAGAGGTACTTAATGAATACTTTGCTTCAGTATTCACTACGGAAAAGGATCTTGGCGATTGACTTGCAGCAGACTGAAAAGCTTGAGCATGTAGATATTGAGGAAGAGGATGTGCTGGAGCTTTTGGAAAGCATCAAGTTGAATAAGCGTCTGGGACCATACGAGATGTACCCCAGGCTACAGTGGGAGGCGAAGGAGGAGATTGCTGAGCCTCTGGCAATGATCTTTGCATCATCAATGGGGACGGGGGAGGTTCCAGAGGATTGGAGGGTTGCGGATGTTGTTCCTTTAATCAGGAAGGGGAGTAGAGATAGCCCAGGAAATTATAGACCGGTGAGTCTTACTTCAGTAGTTGGTAATTTGATGGAGAAGATCCTGAGAGGCAGGATTTATGAACATTTGGAGAGGTATGATATGATTAGGAATACTCAGCATAGCTTTGTCAAAGGCAGGTCGTGCCTTACAAGCCTGATTAAATTTTTTGAGGATGTGACTGAACACATTGATGAAGGTAGAGCAGTAGATGTAGTGTATATGGATTTCAGCAAGGCATTTGACAAGGTACCCTATGCAAGGGTTATTGAGAAAGTAAGGAGGCATGGGATCCAAGGGGACATTGCTTTGTGGATCCAGAATTGGTTTGCCCACAGAAGGCAAAGAGTGGTTGTAGACAGGTCATATTCGGTATGGAGATTGGAGACCAGTGGTGTGCCTCAGTCGTCTGTTTTGAGATCCCTGTTCAGAAGGCGTATGGTGCATTGGCTTTCATCAACTATGGGATTGAGTTTAAGAGCCGAGAGGTAATGTTACAGCTATATAGGATCCTGCTCAGTTCTGGTCACCTCACTACAGGAAAGATGTGGAATCTATAGGAAGGATGCAGAAGAGATTTATGAGGATGTTGCCTGGATTGGGGAGCATGCCCTATGAGAATAGGTTGAGTGAACTTGGCCTTTTCTCCTTGGAGTGACAGAGAATGAGAGGTGACCTGATAGAGGTATATAAGATGATGAGAGGCATTGATTGTGTGAATAGTCAGAGGCTTTTTCCCAGGGCTAAAATGGCTAACATGAGAGGGCACAGTTTTAAGGTGCTTGGAAGTAGGTACAGAGGAGATGTCAGGGGTAAGTGTTTTTTTTAAAACGCAGAGAGTGGTGAGCGCGTGGAATGGGCTGCCGGCGACGGCGATGGAGGCAGATACGAAAGGGTCTTTTAAGAGACTCCTGGATAGGAACATGGAGCTTAGAAAAATAGAGGGCTATGGGTAAATCTAGGTAATTTCTAAAGTAAGCACATGTTTGGCACAGCATTGTGGGCTGAAGGGCCTATATTGTGCTGTAGGTTTTCTATGTTTCTTTGTTTCTACTGACACAGTGAGAAGTATAGACACAGTCCATGGATGTGAGACTGGTTTCCATGATGTGCTGAGCTGTGTCCACAACCCTCTGGAGTGTCTCGTGGTCATATGCAGAGCAGTTGCTACACTAAGCCATGATGCATTCAGGTAGAATGGTTTCTATAGTGCATTGATAAAATTAGTGAAGATCGACGGGGACATGCCACATTTCTTTAGTCTCCTGCTTTCTTGGATATGACAGGCTGTTGATGTTCGACCTGAAACATTGACAATTCCTCCCCTCCCACAGAAGCAGCAAGAGAATTTAGAACTATTTTGCTCACTGCAGTTTCAAGCATTCAGGCTTGGAGATGCCAGAAACGGCCAGAAGTGAAAATGAAATCATTTCACTACTTCAAGTTAGGAACTACGAATAATTTGAAGGTATCGACAATCATTTTGTATATTACAATTAAAATGAAGATTTAGTCATCGACAGCATTGTATGACAGCAGTCCATTACCTGCAGTGATTTTTGTTCATTTGCAGTCAGTCAAAAGAACACGGCAGCGTACAATGGATGAATTCCTCCGTTGATAACTATTAGGAACTAATAGTTTTATAGTTCTGTAGTAATATTGGTAGTGTACTAATTTGTTCTGTATTTCATTTAAATGCACAATTTGTTACTCAGTTAAACAGTACTTTGTCTTTTTTTAAAAAAATACCTTTTTTAACTATTTCCATGAAACTTTGGCTAATTGGGGCCATCACTTAATTGGGCCATAATATACTGGTCCAGATGTATCCCAATTAACAGGAATCTACTGTGTTCTAGAATGTTGGAAGTGTAAAGGACTGTTAGGAAGACTTGCATTTCTGTTGCACCTCTCACCCAGGACATCCCAAAGCCCACTGAAGTTGTTTTAGTAGCTGGTCACTAGTTTAGAGTGTGGAGATGTGTGCCTGTATGTACATAATGATCTCCCAAAAGCAGCGATATGATAATGATCTGAAGAATTGGGCAAGACATGGGGAGAGTTTCTCTACTCTGCTGTCTCACAGTGACAAGGGATCTTTTGCATCCACCTAAGTGAGAAGACGAGGCCTCATTTTGACATTCCAGGCAGAAATCCACTCCTCAACAGTTTGGCACTTTCCCTGTATAAGAAAATGTGCTTGTCGAGCACCGCTTGAAGCTTGCTGTAGCTGGCCAGGTTGTTGGCAGCTTTGCTTCGTAAAAATGCACGTCAAAAGCTGATTAAGTATTTTCTAAATCTCTCTACCTGCTTAGGCCGTAGCCCCAGTTATGGAAGCGGAGGATTCTCTGGTGAAAGTGAGATATTTTCCTCATTCAGCTGGGATGATAAGAATGTTCGTCGGATCTTCATCAGAAAGGTAATGGGTTAAACACCAGAGCTTCCATCTTCACCACGGGAATGACTTTTGTTCACCTCCTTTCCCTTCCCACTTTGTCATTTGTTTTGCTTTCCCGCCTTTTCTCCTCTTGGTTTTTTTCCCCTTTATTTTCGGTCTGCACTTAGAGTGGGAAAAAGCACTGAGGAAGTGATCCTTCAGCCCATTGACTGCACAGACTATCAAACATTCATTTATATTAATCTTTTTTTCTAACCTCATTCAACCAATGAAAAATGCAGATGAATAAATTTTGAATTAAAAACAATATTGGGAAGCACCCAACAAGTTGGGCAATGCCTGTGGATCAAAAAAAGAGTTAGTGTTTTGGGTTGTTAACCTTTAATAGGAACTTTTCCAGTTTTGACAGAAAGTCATTGGTTTTTCTTCCTCTTTCGTTCAGATGCTGCCTGACGTGCTGGCTATACCCAATATTAATGTTTTTATTTCATTGTAGTTTGCTTTGAAATTTGTTTTTGTGTGGAAAACCTGTTTCTCTGCTGTTATCTACCTGACCCTCTAACTTCACTTTTGAAACGATTAGTTTTTTTTTCTTCTGCAGGCACAGATTTCCCAGCCGGTGGAGAAAGCTTTTCTCTCTCCGTCTCACCTGTCAGCTCCCTGAGACTTCACCTTCTGTGCTCCAGAGGTGGGGTGGGACAGAGAATACCCTTGTGTTTCCATGGCTCAAATGAAAAATTACACACAAAGACTGACAAGAAACTAATGTGCAAAAGACATTTAATTTTAAATACTCCAGTGAATCTCAGAGGCAGTTTGAGTGATAAGGGACATCTTAGCAGCCTCCTGTTTTAGTTAATGTCCATGAACACAATTTCAGTCTGCCCTGTTACATTGTCACGCAGTTACTGAAATGTTTTCGAGGGGGGTTGATCCTGGGTTATTAATATGCAAGTACTTCACCAGCTGTTTGTATTTGGGAGCTCTGTTAATTCCACCAATAACAGTGATGGGATTCTAGCGATCATTGCCTGAGGAGATCATGGAGCCAGAGTCCCTGATCACATTGAGGGAAGTACCTAACCTGAGTGAGTGCACAGTGTGCTTTCTTTTTTTTTACCTACAGGGTGATGGAAGGAGCTGGGAAGTGGATCAGCTTAAATATCTGTTTTGTTGGCACAGTCACAATGGACTGAATGGCCTCTGTTGCAAATGCTGTGCTTTAATTATAAAGCAATATAGAATAATCTGTCACAATATTGCATTGTTTCATTGGCCAAAAGCTGAAAATTAGTCCACAGATGCTGGAAATCTTGAGGAACACACACAAAATGCTAGAAGAACTCAAAGTCAGGCAGCACCTATGGAGGGGAATAAGCAGTTGACATTTAGGCCCGAGGCCCTCATTAGGACTGGGGAGGAAGGGGGCAGAGGCCAGATTAATTAAATTGTCTGAATATTCCAACTCATCCACTCTTCCTGCATTGTCTTAGATACTCCTCATGCCTTCCATTCCCATTTTAAAACTTATTGTTATATCTTTCTTTTTACCACTTTCAGACACTGCATTTCAGATCATCAGAACTTTTGTTTGCAAAGGAAAGACTTTTTGCATCAATCTTGAAGTGATTGGCAGAACTCTAGTTGCATCTCAGTGTACTTTTTAGCCCTCTGTTACCTTGTATTTGATGTCTTTTGCCAGTGGCTGATATTTTGTTCTTTCATTCGGCAGGTCTACATTATCCTGATGATTCAACTCTCTGTCACAGCTGGGGTTATTGCGCTATTCACCTTCTGGTAGGAGGTTACTGTTTCTGTCTAAGTGGTGATGCTGCTATTGACTTCCTGCTGTCACTGTAATGTGACTGGTGTATTGAAGTGGCAGAAGAGCACAAGTGGAGTGCAGCTATATTGCACAAATTAGATTCTGGAGTTACAAGTTAATGTTTTTTTTCCCCTAAATCTAATTGTATACTCCTTAAAAATGAAGGCTGTCAGAACTGGGAATTGGACATCTTTCAGGCAGTCCTAGTGCTGAAAATTTGGCAGATAAATCTCCCTTTGGTCATCAACAATGTGGTTCACTGTTGATTTTTGGAAAGGTGAAGGAGGAATAGTGGACAGGGGCTGAGCAGGCACAGCAAGGTGGCACACGTTATGAACAAGTGTCAAGTTGGTGCCAACCCACTGACATATGCTGAACCTACTCTGAATTGTGCCAAGAATGCCCATGCTTATTTGACTTTGGACCAGTGGAGACAGGAGATCTTCATTCTTCTGTCCATTCTGGAGCCAAGCCCAGCTCTGGAGAAGTCTGGGCTCCAAGTACTCGCCAGATTTTTTTTCCATTTTTCTCCCTAAATCCTTACTGACTGTCTGTGATTATGATGCTTGTTTTTGAGCTTCTATCAATATCACTCTACCACTGGTTTCTCTAGACCTAACTCATGCAACTTGCTGTAACCGATCACCCTCCACCAGGATTTGTCCCTTGCTGTCCAACCCTCCAGCACCGAGGCATGATCTGACTGTGTGAAGCAGCTCGTACCTCTCTGGTTTTGCTAGCCTGACTTCTTCTATAATCCAATGTTGAATTCTCCATTTTATTTATTTCTTTGTATCTCCAGCCTTGTTCAATGATCTGTTTGGCATTCTTTTCTCACCTGGATTGACAATGTTCAGCAGTCACCAGAACTGAGGGAGTGGGTTAACAGCTGGTGCCAAGGGAGTGCAGAGTGGGCGCCAACTTTTCAGACCTGTGATAGATAACCTACAGCACAATACAGGCCCTTCGGCCCACAAAGCTGTGCCGAACATGTCCCTACCTTAGAACTACCTAGGCTTTACCCATAGCCCTCTATTTTTCTGAGCTCCACCTAGCCATCCAGGAGTCTCTTAAAAGACGCTATCATTTCCGCCTCCACCACTGCCACCAGCAGCCCATTCCATGCACTCACCACTCTGTTTTTTTAAAAAAAAATACAACAAACACTTACTCCTGACATCTCCTCTGTACCTCCTTCCAAGCACCTTAAAGCTATGCCCTCTCATGCTAGCCATTTCAGCCCTGGGGAAAAAGCCTCTGACTATCCACACGATCAATGCCTCTCATCATCTTGTACACCTCTATCAGGTCACCTCTCATCCTCTGTCGCTCCAAGGAGAAAAGGTTGAGTTCCCTCAACCTATTCTCATAAGGCATGCTCCCCAATCCAGGCAACATCCTTGTAAATCTCCTTTGCACCCTTTCTATTGTCTCCACATCCTTCCTGTAGTGAGGCGACTAGAATTAATCAGAGTACTCCAAGTGGGATCTGACTAGGGTCCTATATAGCTGCAACATTACCTCTCGGCTCTTAAACTCAATCCCATGATTGATGAAGGCCAATACACCATATGCCTTCTTAACCATAGAGTCAACCTGTGCAGCAGCTTTGAGCGTCCTATGGACTCGGTCCCCAAGATCCCTCTGATCCTCCACACTGCCAAGAGTCTTGCCATTAATACTATATTCTGCCATCATATTTGACTTACCAAAATGAACTACCTCACACTTATCTGGGTTGAACTCCATCTACCACTTTTCAGCCCAGTTTTACATCCTATCAATGTCCCGCTGTAACCTCTGACAGCCCTCCACACTATCCACAACACCCCCAACCTTTGTATCATCAGCAAATTTACTAACTCATTCCTCCACTTCCTCATCCAGGTCATTTACAAAAATCACAAAGAGTAACATTATGTCAGCTGTGCCATTTTGTCCACATGCCTCAATCTTGGCACAAAACGAAAATGAATACTTTCCTCAGTTCTGTGCAATTTGTTTCTCTTTTTTGGTTAGCATAGAAAATGACATCGCTGGGGCTGAAGCAAATGAAATTATTTATTCTGACATCACTGGGGGTGAGACAACTTGCAATAAGGACAATGGTCTTTGTTTTCCCTGTCACCAGGGCACAGCTCTACAAGCTGCTGAAAGGGCACCAGCCAGATAGCAAGAGGCTGGCACTGCCATAAGGTGAACTGCTGCTGTCCTGGTCCACTATTGCTTGTTCAAACTGATGCTTGTTTATCAGCCAGCAGTCCATTTCTTTTGCCTTCACCAGTCACTTGCCCACACTCAGTAACTTTGAGGCTTTTGCTGTCTTCCTGTGTGGGATTGCATGCCTTATAAATCAGCTCCTTTCCTTAAATTAGATCAGCAGTTCTTCAAGTGTTTTATCCACTGCATCTGTCTGGCCCAGGACCAGGCTATGGTTGTGCAGGAGAACTGGTGAGATTTCCTCCAGGTCATAAACGGCCTTGTGGTTTAATTTTCATTCTAGTGGTGACTTTTCTGTAATTTAAAAAAAATGGTCTGAACTTGACAGCTAGTTTTCAAACTCAATCAAGTATGCTTTCAAAGAGGTGTGTGATATAAAAATGTCTCAAAGCCCTTTAATGTGGCACATTTACCTTTTCAACATTCTTGCATAGCAAGATCCCACTAATAGCCATGTGAAGAATCATCAGTGTTCATGTTGGACTACTTTGCGAGATGTGCATTATGCCCAATCTGCTCCGAGGTTCCTGTTGCCCTGGGCAAACTTTTCTTCTGTTGCCTTCTGTCTATCCAATATCCATTTCCCTTCATTCCCTGCACATTGTGCCTATCTAAGAGCCTTTTTAAACTCCTGTATTGTATCTGCCTCCACCACCACTCTGATTCACTAAAAAAAACTTTCCCTGCACATCTCCTTAGAGCTTCCCCTCCCTCACCCTAAAAATGTATTAGACATTTCGACTGAGGAAAAAGATGCTGGCTCTCTACCCTATCTACGCCTGTCATAATCTTGTAAACTTCTATCTGGTGTCCCCTCCCACCAATCCAGAGAAGACGATCCAAGTTTGTCCAACCTCTCCTTTATAGCTCATGCCTTGTAATTCAGGCCACATCCTGGTAAACCTCTTCTGCACCCTCTGTAAAGCCTCAAAATCCCTCCTGTTGGCGACCAGAACTGAACGTAGCCAAACTGGAGTTCTATAAAGCTGCAAAATAAAATCCTGATTTTTGAACTCAATGCCTCAACTAATAAAGACAAGCATGTCATTTGCTGCCTTACCACTCTATCATCCTATGTAGCCACTTTCAGAGTGTATTTTAAAAAAATCATTATTGAATTGGACAGTTGGTTGAAGGAGCAAAATTTCTTTTATCTCTATTTCCATTTCAGGTAATTCACTCTGAAATTGTCTTTAATTGTGTTTTCTTTTTCTTCTTGTGTGCATACAGTGATCCTGTCAAGATTTACATTCAGGCACATCCTGGCTGGTACTGGGCTTCATAGTAAGTGTGAGTTATTTGTCTGTTTTCCTCTGTCATCTTTATGTGCAGATCCCTGTGTGTACTGGTCATTATGTAGCTTGTGCATTCAGGTAAGAATACCTGTGCAATGTCTGCATCTGCCATAGGGAAGAAGGGAATAAAATACATTTATTATCAAAGTCTGTAGACATCACTTTCTTTGAGATTCATTTTCTTACAGACATTTACAAGAAAATAAGGAAATACAGTAGAATTTATGGAAAAAACTATACATCATCTAAGACTGACAGACAAGCAATGTGCAAAAGAAGACAAATTGTGCAAATAAAAAAAATAAGCAATACTGAGAACAGGAATTGTAGAGTCCTTGAAAGTGAGTCTGCAGGTTGTGGAATCAGTTCAGAGTGGTGGTGAGTGAAGTTATCCACACTGGTTCACGAGCCTGATAGCTGCAGGCCAATAGTTGTTCCTGAACCTGGTAGTGTGGGACCCGAGGCTCCTGTACCTCCTTCCTGATGGTAGCAGTGAGAAGAGAGCATGGTCTGGATGGTGGGGGTCCTTAATGATAGATGCTAATAGAAGGCATGATTGCCACACCACATTTCCAAAGGAAGTGAGATACGAGAATGAGGCGCCAAAGCATTTGAAGGATATGTTGAGAGGGATGCGATGAATTAGGGCTGGTCTGAAACATAAACCAAAACACGTTAGCTGAAATGGATACGGACAGCAGATTTCCCTCCCTGAAGACAAGTGAACCAGATTATTGTAAATTCCGTGTTTGTTTTTTAAAAATTCACTACCTTGCCTTTTAACAGCCCTTTTTATTTCAATTTGCAGTGCTGTGTTCTTTGTTACCTACCTGACCCTGGCCTGCTGCACCGGACCAAGGTAATTATAATGTGGTGGACACTCTTCATTAATTCTCAAAGTGGGATGGCTGGCAAATGTGTGGATTATGTGCTTACATTGTCCCTTTTGAATTAAGCAAAGGATTAATATAGTGAGTGCCTCATGTAGGTTTGTAGTGTGGAGAATTTTGCATGAATAGTCCAATATATTTTTCTCTTGGAACGACATAGCCCAAGTGATTTGAGTGAATTCTGGTTTGATTCAGGAAAACAAGATTTCTGTCTCCCCACTGCCTACCACCTGTCACTCAAATCATGACTGTGTCTCTGTTGACAACTGTGTACGTTGGTATTACCAACCCTTTCCCCACACTCACACACTCACTTACCTATTACCTCCCCCTGGGTCCCCCCACCCATCCCTTTCTCCTATGGTCCACTCTCCTCTCCAATCAGATTCTTTCTTCTCCAGCCCTTGACTTTTCCCACCCACCTAGCTTCACCTATCACTTTCCAGCTAACATCTTTCCCCTCCCCCCACTCCCCCACTGTTTAATTCTGGCAACTCCCCCTTCCTTTCCAGTCCTGAAGAAGGGCCTCGACCCGAAATGTTGACTGTTCTTTTCCATAGATGCTGCCTGGCCTGTTGAGTTCCTCCAGTGTTTTATGTGTGTCCTTTATTCACTAGCTTATTGACAAAGCCAATGTTTTTGATTTGTATTCATTTTTTGGGATCTGGATGTTGTTTGCATTTGTTGCTCATCCCTAATTGCCCTCGAAAGTGGTGCTGAGCTGTTGAAGACGGTGTTCCAGGATTTGGACCCGGTGATGATGGATGGGTCAGGGTGGTGAGTGGCTCTGAGGGAGACCTGTAGGTGGTGGTGTTCTGTCCTTGTCCTTGGTGGTGGAGGTCTTGAGTTTGGGAGGTGCTGTTGGAGTAGCCTGGCTGAATAACTGGACTGTGTTTTGTAGTTTGTGGTAGAGGGAATGGATATTAATGTTGGGGAAAGGGGTTTCAATCATCCGGTTCCATTACTAGAACCTGAAAGACCCCTTAAGATTTCCCCCACCCTTGGATTAAACACACTCATTTTACTGAGTTGGGCAACAGATTAACGGAGGAGGGTAGACAAGCTTTGCAGCAACCTGTGGCATTCCTTTAAGAAACCTAAATATTGAAAAGCTCAGATAGAGTGGACATGGAGATGTTTCCAAGAGTGGGATCAGAGAGCATAACCTCAGAATAGGACATTGCTTTAGAACAAAGATGAGAAAGAATTTCTTTAGCTAGATCGTGGCGAATCTTTGGAATTCATTGCCACAGACAGCTGTGGAAACCAGGTCATTGAGTTTATAAAGCAGAGGTTGATAGGTGCCAAAGGTTACGGGGAGAAGGGGGTCGAGGGAAAATAAATCAGCCATGATTGAATGGTGGAGGAGGCTCAATGGGTTGAATGGTCTAAGAACTCTCAGGAATGATTAAGCTGCAATGAGTAAGCCATAGTTTGTGTGTTAACCCTAACCTGTTTTTGTGTGTTACAGGAGGTATTTCCCATGGAACCTGATTCTGCTGAGCATTTTTGTAAGTGTTGAAGCAGGAAGACTACCCTGTTTGTTTTCCATCCTCTTCCTTTGCAGTTCATTTGTATGCTTGTGTTACCTGTGACATGCTTTGCAGTTACTTAGACATCCCCAAAAGGCTGTCACCAAACAATCTGCTGGAGGAACATTAATACTGACAAAGGGTCTGGGCCTGAAACGTTGGCCTGACTTGCTGAGTTCCTCCAGCACTTTGTTTGTGTTGCTTCGGAATCTCTTGCCTCTCTTCGGTGTGTGAGGTTAGTGGGTTTACTCAAACTATTTGATTTTTATTTAGAGATACAGTGTGGTAACAGGCCCTTCCGGCCCAGTGAGCCTGTTACACCCATGTGACCAATTAACCTCCCAACCCGTATGGCATTGAAATGTGGTAGGAAACCAGAGTGTCTGAAGGAAACTCATGGTCATGAGGAGGACATACAAACTCTTTAAAGACAGCGGCGAGAATTGAACCTGGGTTGCTGGTGCTGTAACTGCTACGCTACCATTGCCATCCAGCAGTTCTCTTCAGATGGCTTTATCCACCCAGCATGATTTGTTACATGGGTGGCCTCGACTCAGTAGGGAGGAATTGTTGGCTTTTTCTGGGGTTTGCATGTGGTCACCTCTTGCTGAATGCTTTTGGACCTGGCAGTGGGGTGCCTCTCTGGGCCAGTTATTTTTATCGTGGTTCATGGCTGGATGCACAGTCGCTTTGTCACGGTTATGCTTTGGTGTGTGATTGGAGTTGCGTGCAGACACAGATCAAGTAAGAGTAACTGCTTTCTTTCTTGAAAGAACATTAATTAGTGAGCCAGTTTGTTTTGGTGGCAATGTACCATGGAGCGCCATGGCAGTGTAGCGGTTAACACAACGTTGTTGCACGTAAGGGCGTCGCAATTCGGAGTTCAGTTCTGGTGCTGTCTGTGAGGAATTTGTACGTTCTCCCCGTGAATGTATGGGTTTCCTCTGGGTGCTCTGGTTTCCTCCCACAGTCCAAAGACGTACTGGTGAGTAGGTTAATTGGTCATTGTAAATCTGTCCTGTGATTAGTCTAGAGTTAACTGAGTGGGTTGCTGGGCAGCACGGCTTGTTCTGTCAGAAGGGTCTGTTCCACACTGTATCCCCAAGTAAATCAAAAGAAAGTAATGGTGTGTACAGCTTTTTGCTGATATTAGTGCAGTATTAAACCTGCCTCCACCACCAGAGAGCTGTAAAGTCTAGAGAAACTCTTCAGACTTGAATATTGCATTCAAGAGTGATATTACCAATTCTTTGAAACTAGTGTTAAGTCATGTGAAAAATTTGTACTAGAACAAACAAGCCACTGCGCCTTTTGAGCCTGATCCACAATTCAGTTAGATAATATCTAAACTGCCACAATTCCATACAACCTGCCATGGTTCCACGAAGTTTTATAATGTCACCCCCAAAATTTTCCAAACTTGACTTCAAATTTTCAATTCCTCCACCTTCCACCCGAGCAGTCTGCCTCTAACGTCAGGATTTCACCACTCGTTCTGGGTTTCCTGACCCAGCATCCAGAAGAAATTGTTTCCCTCTGTCTAGTGTACAGCAGGTAGCTGCCACTACTGATTCAGATGCATTTTCCAGTGCCTCCTGGTGAGCTGATGTTGTCTGGGTAATCAATTCTCACCTCTGTCTTGTAATGCTGTTGGTTTGGATTGAAACCCTGTCAGGAATTGTTGGAGCTTTGGTGACCTGGGTTCGATTCTAACCTCAGGTACTGTCTGTGTGGTGTTTGCCCCTTTGCTCTGTGGGTTTGCTGCAGGTTCAATAAGAACAGAATTAGGCCATTTGGCCTATCGGGTCTGCTCTGCTATTCCAATTTGGCTGATTTTATTATCCCCTTCATCCCCATTCTCCAGTCATCTCCCCATAACTTTTGACACTTTTACTAATCAAGAGCTTGTCAACCTCCACAATTACCAAAAGCCCAGGCCTTCACAGCTGTCCATGGTAATAAATTCCACAGATTCTCGATGCTCTGGTTAAAGAAATTCCTCCTCTTCTCTGTACCAAAGGAATATCCTTCTATTCTGAGGCTCTCCCACTTGGGAAATGTAGTATAGCTTTGCCACTGTAGTTTCCTCCCACATGAGTGTGCTCTGAGACCAAGCATGGGCCTAATTACTTGCATGTTATTTACTTATTTTTAAAAAATTTTTTATTAGTTTTTCAAAACATTTTACAAAATTAAAAACCCCAAATCCCAATGAGGAGCATTAATACAGTGCAAGGTTAAGCATACAATAACAATGTGCTACAAAGGAAGAGAATTTAACAAAAAAGCACCTAAATTAAAGACAAGTGAGCTTAGTGTCCTATGTTATTTACTGATGCTGTGCAATTCCATGTAATCCCTAAGTTCAATGATTGCATGTACACTGACGAGCTGTGTGGTTATCATCATATTAGGACTTGTAAAAGTTTGATTTGATTGTTAATGGTTATCTGATACCTGTGATGTTTAACCAGTCACTCTTCTAATTTGTTTTCTAATCGCTCTGCAGACACTGGCCATGTCTTACATGACAGGAATGATGTCAAGGTATTCCAATAGTTAGTCATGGCAATCATTTCATGCTCTATCTTGTTATTAACTGTTTTTCTTTTTGCGTTTAACCTTTTCCAAAGACCGCAAGTTTTGCATGCATGCTTGGATTTATTTCAAGGTATTTTAATTTTTTTTTAAAAGAGCAATTCTGGCAGTGAAATGTATGTTAATTAGGCATATCTTGTTATTTTTGTCCCATTTCACTTGATATTTTTTAAGACAGATTCGATTTACAGTTGAGAGCTTTTTAAAAAAAAATGTTGTATTTTCGTTTGGCAGCACAGCTAAATAATGGAAAATGAACACCAGCCAAGATGTGAACTGATTCTCAAAAGGCCCTTACACCACTGCAGTCCAGAAACCCACATGAATTGGGGGAGAACATGCTGCATGGCTTTAGAATATAGAACAGTACAGCACAGGAACAGGCCATTCAGCCCACAATGTTGTGCTGAACCAGATAAAAAGAAAATCAAAAACACCCAAACACCAAACCCTCCTACCTACTCCATGTCCATATCCCTCCATCTCCCTTGTATGCATGTGCCTAACCAAACATCCCTTGAAAGCCTCTAATGTATTTGCTTCTACCACCATAGCAGGCAGCGCATTCCAGGCATCCACTACTCATTAGTTATTTCAACCTTGGAAAGCAGATACTCTCTGTCCACTCTATCTATCTCTCAGAATCTTTTAAACCTCTGTCAGATCTTCCCTCAGCTTCTGCCACTCCAGAGAAAACAGCCCAAGTTTATTCAGCCTCTCATGATAGCACATGCCCTCTAAACCAGGCAGCATCCTAGAAAACCTCCTCTTTTACACCTTCTCCAAAGCTTCAACATCCTTCCTATAATGGGGTGACCAGAACTGTACACAATTCTCCAGGAAGGTCTCAGCAGTT
This sequence comes from Hemitrygon akajei, assembly GCF_048418815.1. NCBI lineage: Eukaryota > Metazoa > Chordata > Chondrichthyes > Myliobatiformes > Dasyatidae > Hemitrygon > Hemitrygon akajei. The sequence goes on along the minus strand of NC_133141.1, from coordinate 18,715,151 downwards.
GAATGATATCCAAAGTACACAAGCCAATGAAATGCCTCACTAGAATAAAAAAACAGTAAAGCAAATGAGTTGTTTTCATTGGTTACTCAGTTGGTGTTTCAGTCCTCCAATTGGGTCAAAGGATGAAGTCAGGTTTGGAGTCCTTTTCCCCAACCTGAGTCTAGTGGTGCAGGTTGTAAAGGCCTAGAGTGGGTAATCTACACTGGCTCCCTGTATATCCTTACCCCTGCCTTTAAATTTCTCCATGATCTTGGCTCTGCAGGGGCCTCCTCATCTCCAACAATGCAGCCTTTGCCCAAACCTCTTCGTCTCACCATTGATGACAGCCCCTTCCATAGTCTGGGCACTGCATTTGGCAACATCTTCTTGCAAGCCCCCATCGTCTGTAGTCATTTTCTGTCCAGCTTGGAGAAGGTATGTGCGCTGACCACACTTCCCTTTTCTAGTGCTGTCAGTCTGTATGTGCACCATGCACCATTTTTTGTTTTGCTCTTCACAGGGAAGCACCTTGGACCACTTTCTAGCAGGAGAGAGGCTTTCATAAGAAAAGTTGTTGCTGTGATGAAAACTCCAGCTGGTCATTGGCTAACGTCATCAGCTGCTGAGCCAAAAAAAAAGTTGTTTACCTCTATTTTTCCTCCCACCCCGCACCTCACCATCCTCACTTGTTTGTTTGAACAGTGACAGCAGTGTGACCCTAGTGTTTTGCTAGTTGATCTGATCTGGGGTGTAGAGGCTGAGAATCCCTTTCATCCCCCATGTTGGGGGGCGTACACAGAAGAATGGTCACTTGCTTCTGTTTGTGTGTCCAGACACCTGATGAGTGCAGAGCGGGCTGGGTTCACCTGTGATAAGTGGTGCAGCTGGTAGTGCTGCTGCCCCACTACTCCAGTGACCGGAGTTCAATCCCAATGTTGGGCGCTGTCTGTGTGGAGGCTGCACGTTCTCCCTTTGACTGCGTGGGACTCCCCTTGGTGCTTCCCACATCCCAAAGCTGTGCAGGTTGGTGGGTTAATTGGATGCTGTAAATCACCACTAATGTGTAGGTGAGGGATAGAATCTGGTGTTGATGGGAATGTAGGATGAATAAAAGTAAGATTTAAAGTAGCGAGGTGACTGGTCACCGTAATCTTGGTGGGCCAAAGGGCCTGTCTCTGTGGTTAAATAACACAAGCCTGGAGCTTATTTGGCCAGCAGTGCTGGGAGAATGGAAAAAATAATTAATAGAAATTGTGTGACAATTCAGTGCTAGTTGAAGCACCTCTGAATAGGATACTATATTTATAATGTATATAATATTGTTCCAAGTGGCAATGAAGAAATGCTTAATATTGTTACTTTGGGTATTTAGTGAGATCCTTGTGACTGATGCAAACTAGTGAGTTTTTGAATATCTGATTGTAACTTGGTTAAAGATGATCAAAGATCACCTTTTTTCACAATGTCAAGACAGTTACAAGCTTTTGGTAGCAGGTGAATAGCTTGACTAAAACCACGTTTAACCAGATAAGAATCCGGAAATTCAGTTAAAAACAACTCTGCTTTCTCCCAGAGCTGTGGAAACTTGTGAATATCACTAGTTTCCCAGAGATTTTGCTTGCTGTGTTTGGATTTTGCTTGAGCTGTTATATCACTCTGTAGCTCAATAAGACATTCTTACAATGTGGTGTCAACATCAGTCACATTCACCCCAAATGGATCCACCACCCAGTCTGGAATATACATCTCCAACAGGTCTCTGAACTGAAATTCCATATCAGTATGGCGTTGTTTCAAATGATCAAGATGTACAATCAGATCATCTTCACGCAATTCTATTTAAGAGTGGACAGTGAAGGACATTGCATAAACTTACGACGTCCAGTATTGCTGCTGAAAAGTTTTGAGTTTTCCATGGAAAGTGTTGATGGCCTCTTTGCATGATATGAGATTGCAATTTTTTCCTTGTAACTGTTTGTTTAATAAATTTAGTTTTTCAAATCTATCTGACAGGAAAAATGTCAGGCTTAGCAGTGATAATTTGTTCTCCAAATTGCTTATCACTTGGAAATGCTACAATACTATCACAAGGTGCAAAAACGTGATGAAGACCATTACCTTTTGATAACCATCAGACCTCTGTATGCATTAGTAACCATTCAAAATCTTCTTCGTTTTCCTCAAGTTGTCAAAAAAGACAATATTGAAGTGCATTTGATGATGTTGATGGCCATTATTACAGCAGCAAGGGTTTCATGCAAATGGCCTCCCAGTATTATTGCAACCAAATGCTGACGGTGGATGACGCAGTGTATGCAAAAAAAAAAAGTCAGCTACAGCATTTTTAAATGAGCAATGAATCCTTTGTGTCTTCCTACCACTGCAGTTGCAGCAGCCATTATATTTTCCAGCAGAATTTTGCTCTCCAAGAATTAGCTCGACTTCAAAAATAGTTTCACCTTTGGTATGTGTCTTAAGCTTTCGAGCAAAATGCATTTCTTTACTGGCCTGGACATCATTCAGAAACCTAACAAATGTCATCAGAAGGGCTTCATTCTCATGTAATGTGTTTTCATCGATTTGTAGGGCAAACTTCATAACTTGCAGTTGTGCAACTACAGTACTGTGCTATAGCTAGGGTGGCTAAGACTTTTGCACAGTACTCTAGTAATTTTATGTATTGCTCTGCACTGCTGCTGCAAGAAACAAATTTCATGACCTGTGTGAGTGATGATAAACCTGATTCTGATATGGGTCTTTATTGTGGATTGAGAGTGGGAAGGGGGCAGGGAGAGGGGAATCATGGTCGGGAAAAGGGGAAGGGAGAGGGGAGAGAGCAGAAAGCACCAGAGAGACATTCTGTAATGATCAATAAACCAATTGTTTGGAATCAAATAGCCTTGCCTGATGTCTCGAGGCTGGTGTGTTTGTACCTGTGCCACCTCCTGCTGCTGGCACTCCTTCTCTGCCACCTGTCCCACACCCTTTCTGTCACACTCGACCCTTGCCGTTCCCAACATCCTTTTTCAGACTTACAAGCTCGCTCTCCACTGCTTGTCGACAAATACAGTACTGTACAAAGGTCTTGGGCACCCTAGCTGTATATGTGCCTAAGACTTTTGCAGGGTGCTGTACTTGTTTTTCCACATCATCTGACATTTCTTCAATACATCTCGATACTGATGAGTTGCTCAAGAGGGTCTTGAATAGTTTCAAATGCGCTCTATTCATAACAGTAGAAATTACACCAGAAACTGCAGCAGAATCAATGATTTTCCTGTATTATATAGCTTACCAGCTTTTGCAATTAAGTTTGAAATCACATGGGATGCTTGTAAGCCTTTGTGCATCTTAGCTGCTTTTTCACTTTGAAAATTGTCACAATTGGTTTTTTTTTGGAAGCAATCCAGAGTCTTGTCTGTCTTATTCTTCTGCGCTGTCCCCGTGTGCGTGTCTTTTAAACAGTAATAACAATAGAATTGTGTGAGTAGGCTCTATAGAAAATAGTAAATATTGAAGAATTATAATAAGTATAGTTACATGTGAAAAAGTATCAGTATTGAATATACATGTAAAAATAAAACTAGCTTTTAAGGCAGTACTTTAAAAAAAAAAATTCTTTAGGCAAATTTAAAACAAAATGCTATTATATATGCAAATTGTGTGTGGCAATAAAGAGTACATGCTCACCAAGAAAAGTGAATTTAATGGAGGTTGTGCTGGTAGATAGTGATGCAGTGGGAGACTTCACACATTCTTGCCTCTCTGCAGATTAGCTGTTTCTGGCAGATGACTCCACTGCAGCCTTCATATCACGTTTTATAAGTATTATAAACATGCGCGGGTCAGTGGAGGCAAACAGATTTGGAGGGGTGGAGTGGGGCTCAGCAGTTCGCCTTGCAGGGTGCAGTCAAAACAGTAACAGATAACAATGGACTCCCCCTCTCCCCCCCCCCCCCCCACCCAACACAGACACAGAGAGAGACACACACACACTTGTTTTGCTGCCTCAATTGCACCATCAAGCATATTTTCCTCTTCATTCAGTGTTGCATATAAATTACATATTTTTAAAATTTCTATATTTTAGTAATAGTTTATTAAAACAGTAAATTTATAGTGACCAGTTCAGAAACTCCTGTTGGCCCCAGTTACTTGTTTTTTGCTTGTGGCCCCTATGAAATCTGGCATAGCCCCCGGGGGACCATATGACCCATGTTGAGAACCATTGCTCTAGAGGACTGTGGATTCCATTATAGGCATAATTAAGGTGCTAATTATATGTGAGAGATACTTGCACAGATTTAATACTGATCATCTTTTAATTGAGTTATTCCCAAGGGTAATCTCCCCTTGAGTATGTCATCACCCATTCATAGAAGGTGGAATTGTTCCAGTCAATACTACTTCAGGTAAATATTGGATGCTTCTCCATCTGGGGAACCATGTGCCTCTTGATTGCTACTGGACTTGTGTTCTGTAGAAGGTTCGGGCTTCTCCCAATAACAGCTGTGTTGTATTCTTTGGCCAGATCTGCTTGACAGTTGAACTCCAATGGTATTGGACAGGGTGTGTGGGTAGATCTGTGCTGCCACACCATTTTGATTGATTTGCCGTCTTCTCCAGAGTGGGTGTGTCCAGCAAAATCCTATTTTTCTCCTCTTCTATTTTCTTGTTGCCACTTGTCTTTAGAATACTTTTGTTCTCCCTTGCATTAATTATTCATCCTTGGCATGTGGGCGTTGCAGGCAAGGCCAGAATTTAGTCCCCTCAAAGATGGTGAGCTGTTGCCTTGAATGGCAGCAGTCCTTCTGGATGTGCTGTTGGGGAGCGGGTCTTTTGATTTGGGGCCCAGCGACCAGCTGAAGGCCCAGTGATAGATGTCAAAGTCGGCGATGGTGTGCGACTGGAGATGGACATGTTTGTGCACTTGTTCACGTCCGTCCAGGTGGCAGTAGTTGCAAGATTGGAAGAAGTAATGCCAGTGCTCTCGCTCCTTTCTGTTTTACTACCTATCCTTAGCACCATCCTAAGCTGATATGTTCTCTCCTAGGAAATTCCTTCCCCTAAACATTAATTTCTTTCTGCACTCCCCAGACTTCTTTTGAAAGGAGACCTGTTGTCACCACTGCCTGGTCCATCTTGTCTTCCCTTGTGCTCTTAAAGCGGGTGGGATTCCTCCACAGTGAAATATGGGTTGAAATATAAGAGGGGGATTTATATGGATGTCTGTGCTGAGGCGATTGATGTGGGAGCACTCCCTGAAGGAAGCCATGTCAGATTTATAGCATGAAAGGGAAAATTGATAGTTTTTTAAAAAACTAATCATTCTGTATTAATCTTCATATCATTTTCCAGCTACTACAACACGAAATCTGTCCTCCTTTGCTTCGCCATCACAGCTCTGGTGTGTTTTGCCGTGACAATATTCAGCTTCCAGACAAAGGTAAGCTGGTGTAGTTGGGCTGACGGCGTGCAAGTGATCCGTTTCTCTCTGCCTACAACAGTTCCAGACGCTGAGGATCAACCATTTGGTTCTGATTACTTGCTAGGGTGTGGAATTTTAGCCCCTTGGTTTGAAAGGTCACCTGTTCACCTGCCTGGAATGGAGATGCTACAAAAGTTATTGCTGCCTAGGGCTATTTTCAGGTTTGTCCTGCTTTGGAATAAGATATAGGAGCAGAATTAGGCCATTTGGCCCATCGAATCTGCTCTGCCAGTTCATCATGGCTGATCTATTTTTCCTCTCAGCCCCAATCTCCTGCCTTCTCCCCGTATCCCTTCATGCCCTGACCAATCAAGAATCTATAAACCTTTGCCTTAAATATACAAACCCCATTTCCAGAACAGTTGGGATATTTTCCAAAATGCAATAGAAACCAAAATCTGTGATATGTTAATTCATGTAAACATTTATTTAACTAACAAAAGTACAAAGAAAAGATTTTCAATAGTTTGACTGACCAACTTAATTGTATTTTGTAAATATACACAAATTTAGAATTTGATGGCTGCAACACACTCAACAAAAGTTGGGACAGAGTTAAAATAAGATTGAAAAGTGCACAGAATATTCAAGTAACACCAGTTTGGAAGACTCCACATTAAGCAGGCTAATTGGTAGCAGGTGAGGTATCATGACTGGGTATAAAAGTAGCATCCATCAAAGGCTCAGTCTTTGCAAGCAAGGATGGGTCGTGGCTCACCCCTTTGTGCCAAAATTCGTGAGAATTGTTAGTCAGTTCAAAAGGAACATTTCCCAACGCAAGATTGCAGAGAATTTAGGTCTTTCAACATCTACAGTACATAATATTGTGAAACGATTCAGAGACATCTCAATGCGTAAAGGGCAAGGTCGGAAACCACTGTTGAATGCGTGTGATCTTCGAGCCCTCAGGCGGCACTGCCTAAGAAACCATCATGCTACTGTGACAATTATAGCCACCTGGGCTCGGGAGTACTTCGGAAAACCATTGTCACTTAACACAGTCCATCGCTGCATCCAGAAATGCAACTTGAAACTGTATTACGCAAGGAGGAAGCCATACATCAACTCTATGCAGAAACGCCGGCGAGTTCTCTGGGCCCGAGCTAATTTCAGATGGACCGAAGCACTGTGGAACCGTGTGCTGTGGTCAGATAAGTCCACATTTCAGCTAGTTTTCGGAAAAAACGGGCGTCGAGTTCTCCGTGCCAAAGATGAAAACTACCATCTTGATTGTTATCAGCGAAAGCCAGCATCTGTGATGGTGTGGGGGTGTATCAGTGCCCACGGCATGGGTGAGTTGCATGTATGTGAAGGTACCGTTGACTCTGAGGCGTATATTAGGATTTTAGTGAGACATTTGTTGCCATCCAGGCGACGTCTCTTCCCAGGACGTCCATGCTTATTTCAGCAGGACAATGCCAGACCACATTCTGCACGGGCTACAACAGCATGGCTTTGTAGACACAGAGTGCGTGTGCTTGACTGGCCTGCTGCCAGTCCAGATCTATCTCCTATTGAAAATGTATGGCGCATCATGAAGAAGAGAATCAGACAACGGAGACCACGGACTGTTGAGCAGCTGAAGTCTTATATCAAGTAAGAATGGACAAAATTTCCAATTGCAAATCTACTACAATTAGTATCCTCAGTTCCAAAACGATTAAAAAGTGTTATTAAAAGGAAAGGTGATGTAACACAATGGTAAACATGCCTCTGTCCCAACTTTTGTTGAGTATGTTGCAGCCATCAAATTCTAAATTTGTGTATATTTACAAAATACAATTAAGTTGGTCAGTCAAACTATTGAAAATCTTTTCTTTGTACTTTTGTCAGTTAAATAAAGGTTCACGTGAATTAACATATCACAGATTTTTGTTTCTATTGCATTTTGGAAAATATCCCAACTTTTCTGGAAATGGGGTTTGTAAATAAAGACTTGGCCTCCACAGCTGCCTGTAGCAAAGAATCCCACAGATTCACTGCTCTCTGGCTGAAGAAATTTCTCCTCGTCTCTGTTCGAAAAGGGCACCCCTTTATTCTGAGACTGTGTCCTCTTGGTTTTAGACACTCCTATCATCTCAAACATCCTCTGCACATCTGCTCTATTAAGACCAGTAGGTTTTCAATTGGGTCACCTGTCATTCTTCTGAGGGGTACTTTGCCCCTCTTCTCTCTTATTCAATGATCAGAGGGGTCCAGAGAACCCTAATGAGTGGACCAAAGTAGGAGATTACTTGCCTGAAGGGCTGGAGGAAGCACTCCCTCTCCTTCTGGCCCTGGATTTGCGCTTGCCTTCCATGCTTCCCCTTAAATGCAGGGTTTCTCACGGTCCAGCCAGCCCATGTTAAAGTGCTTCTTTTTAATGTGGTTCACTACAATAGACGAGGATACTCCTTTTACCCCCCGTGGGGTGGGCTTTTTTCCCAAACCCCAAATCAAATGGCCCAATTTTGAAGCCAGAAGTGGTTTTTCATGGTGCTGTGCCACTTGCTTGAGTTTGTTGCCACCATGGAGCTAAATAAGAACATGGTCAGCTCCTTGTGCCTGCCTGCTTCAATAAAATCGTAGCTGATCTTCTACCTCAGTGCCGCTTTGCACAATATCCTTTAGTTCCCTTTTAATATCTTTTTAATGTCAATTGGGACCGAGCAAGCCGAAATTCTGTGGCAAATCATTAGGATGCTCAGTCACCCAGTGTATTCAAGACAGTGCTAGGAAGGCTTTTAGATATTTGAATTAGTTTATTATTATTGCATGTACCAAGATACAATGAAAAGCTTGTCTTCTATACTGTTCATACTGATCAAATCATTACACAGTGCACTGAGCTGGAACGAGGTAAAACAATAACAATAAAGTGTGAAAGAAACTACCTGCGGTTCAGGTAAAAGACAAAGTGCAAGATCATTATGAGGTGTACTGTCAGGCCAAGAGTCCATCTTATTGTACAATCTCCCTATGCTCTCCCCTATTCCTTTCTCTGTGGCCTCTTCTACTTTCCAATCCTGTGCTCCCTGTGTTCAGCTTGTGTTCCTCAGTATTACCTGTGTTTGTGGCAAAACCTTGGCCTTCTCTCCCTCATCTGATCCCTCTCCTCACATTCTGTATTTTGACAAAAAACCTTTTGGTCCCCTTTTCTAACCATCTTGATGTCTTTTAGCTTGATTTGATTACTGCATTGAAAAATCCTCATTACTTGAATACAGATTCTTATTGTTTGTGGGAGCCAGTTATCTGATGACTATTGGAGAATGTGTTTTGCTGTACTTTATACTGCCTCCTACTGCTAACTACTGAACAGAAAGTTCTGCCAAGGGTGACAGGCAGGTATTTTGCAGAGGAGAAAAGAGGAAGGGAAACAGATACTGGATATTTGTTGAATTGATTTGAACCCAAGCAGAGATCTCTGAATCAGAATTTTCTCTTCTACAGTTTGACTTCACCTCCTGCCAAGGAGTCCTGTTCGTACTGTTGCTGGTCCTTTGCATCAGTGGCTTTGTCCTGGCGATTGTGTTGCCGTTTCACTATGTAAGTTACCTCTTCCACTTTCACTCCATGGTAGTTGACTCCATCACCTACAGGTAGGGAGTTAATGCTGATCCTATGTGGCTCTCTACCAGTAAAATATATATTTGAAATGGTGCAGCTATGGGATTGTTGGAATCATTTTGGGGTTGGGGGCATTCCCTAGTTTGTGCTTCTTTTGTCTCTTTCCCCCACCCAGATTAAATGTACACAACATCTCACCTTTAGGTCTCATCCAGGGCTCTGTTCCATGAACTGTTCATAACTTGAACATTTAGGGAGTTGGAAGTATGGCAGCGAGCAGAGTTCCCACCTAGCAGAAAGTGCCGGCTGCAAATCCTTCCCTCCCGTCTCCCAAATGCTCATCTGGTATGTACAGGCTCTGTATAAGATGAACCCATGCTCGACTCCATTACTCTGTGTCAGTTAAAGCGTCGAGCAACATAAAAATCGTTGAGGTCAAGAACGGAAGCGAACTGTGTTCAGCGCCATCTGCCTGCGTTTGGCCAGTCTGCTTCACTTCTCAGTACTACCGTCGTTTAGGAGGTGCAGGGGTCCCACGCCCCAGGTTCAGGAGAGGTTGCCCATTGGGTTCCTGGACGGGCTTCTTTCTGCCTCAGCACTGAACAGGCTCCGTAGCTGTGGATTCATTTTTGGGGGCTCAGCAGTTCACGTTCCAAGTGTTTTTGTTTGATTACTGTTTTTACTATTTACACTGTTTGTCCCTTGCACATTAGCAGTCTTGTGTGTGATAGCTTCCACAGCCGTCTATGCCAATGAATTCTACAGATTCAGCACCCTCTGGCTAAAGAAATTCTTCCTTGCCTGTTCTAAAGGGACATTCTTCTATTCTGAGGCTGTACACTCTGGTCCTATCCTCTCCCACTAATGGAAAATCCTCTCCCTGTCCACTCTCTATATAGGACTTTAGATAATAGGTAGACTTCAATGAGATCACCCTCATTCTTCGAACATCCAATGGGTACAGGATCAGAGCCATTGAATGCTCCTCATTCCTGGGATCATTCTCATAACCTCCTCTGGACACTCTCCAATGTCAGCACATTTTTTTTAGATAAGGGATCCAAAAGTGCTCAATACTCCAAGATGCAGTCATAAAGCCTCAGCATTACATCCTTGCTTTTATATTCTAATCCTCTTAAAATTAATGCCAACATTGCATTTGCCTTCTTTACCACCGACTCAGCCTGCAAGTTAACCTTTTGGGTATCCTGCACAAGGACTCCCAAGTCCCTTTGCACCTCAGATTTCTGAATTTCCTCCCTATTTAGAAAATAATCTACATCTTTATTCTTTCTGCCAAAGTACATGGCCATACACTTCCCGACACTGTATTCCATCTGCCACTCCTTTGCCCATTCTCTTAATCTGTCCAAGTCCTGCAGGCTCCCTGCTTCCTCAACTCTACCTGCCCTTCCATCTATCTTTGAAAAATCAGGGGTGGGGGGGGAATTCAGGGGATGGAGACCCATGCAGTCACAGGGAGAACGTGCAAACTCCACACACAGACGGCACCAGAAATTGGGATTGAACCCTGGTCTCTCAGAGTAGTGAGGCTCTATGATGAATCCTCTGCCTTGCCTTGCCACTGCCACCTCATATTAATGACCCTTTTTCCCTCCCATATCATTGATCCCCAGTACAGGATGTGGAAATTTCCATCTACTCAACAATGGGTAAAATGCATCCATTGTGTTTAGTGCTTTCTTTGGCTTTTGACTCAGTTCCCACCACCAAGCCACTGAATGGCCCACTTCTTCCTTGGTGACTGTCTGAAACTGAGGCAGGTTGTCCAATCTTGCTGCCACATTTGCTTCCACGATTGTCAAGTGTCTGTTTCATTACTAAGCCTCATTTCTACCTCCGTAACATCTGTAACTCTCCTCCTGTTTTAACTCATTTCCTGATTGAGACCCTTGGTGTATTGGGATGTTCGATGATTTGGGGGAAAGTGATTTATAATTGGAAACTTTTTTTTTACTGCTTTGGGAGCTTGGATTTTATTTTGGCAATGTAGGGATTGTTAACATTGTCTACTGTGTGTGGTCTAAATTGGTGTCTCTGTTGTATAGTCTACTAGCCATGTGGGACAATGGCAGGTTTTTTTTTTAAAAAAGGATCAGTAGCAATGATGGGGACCACTGTTTACAACAATGTGTGCAGTCACTATTATTAACAGGAGCCAATGGCAGAGACCGTTGTTGCCAATGTAGACCAATGGGCATCATTATTATTCCATGTGCCATTGTCCTGCATTGTGGATATCGACTATTGTTAAATGCAGATATTTTAATAAGTGACAAGTCATGATAAATGGCACTTCTTTCTATTTCAGGTTCCCTGGCTTCATGCAATTTATGCAGTGCTGGGAGCAATCATCTTTACAATGGTGAGTCACTGACAGGGCACTTTTGTACTTTGCTGTTTAGGGTGTGTACACACTCTCCCCTCCCAGTTAAAGTTCCCCTGGCCCTGTGTCAAGCAAGGTATCTTTAATGTTGCTACATAGATTTTGGAGGGAGAAGTTGTCTCTCATGCTGCCAAGATGGGCTAAGTTTTTTTTTGTGTTGCTACCCTGTGGTGCACCCAGTGGCCAGTAAAGACTTGTGTGTTGCTGGCAGGGTATCTGCAAATTTTGTAATGGGGTCTTCTCCATTTGTTCATTACCAGTTTGGAGGGGAGATGCAGGTGTCCAATGAGCATTGACTCATTGTCAACATCATTGACTCATAGACCCGTTCCAGAAGACCAGCGCAAAACTTAGGCTGACATTTTTAGTGCACCTCCAAGAAGACCACAACCTTGTCGTGGTTTGGAGGCTTGCATGCCTCAATGATCCAGAGAACTATGTTGGCTGGAATTAGGGCTTTATGCTTTGGCCCTTGGTAGGGTCACCCATGCCAACCAGGTCGAAGGGTAGAGGCCAGACTAAGAGTGCTCCACTAGTCCTCCAGGTTAGGGGGTTCAGCTCAGGGCGAACAACCCTGACTGGTAAAACAAAACTGTTACGGAAAAAGCAATGAAGAATCCTCCTATATCTGTGTGGCCAAGGACAAACAGAGATGGAAGATCTTCATTGCTGCCCTAAACACTAGCGGTTTAACGGGCAGTAAGTATTTAAGTAATTTTAGTGCAGCATTGAGGGAGCTGTCATCTTTTCAGAGATTAAACTAAGTAAACCTTTCTATTCAGTTCAAAATCTCACTGGTGACTTCCCAAAGAAGAGTTGGGGTGTTTGCTCAATGTTCCCTGACCGACATGTGGTTATACAATTAATTATTGGACTCAACATTGGCCCTGCCTATTGATTTGGAGATGGGAGTTGATAAAACCTGGAATATAAAGGGTAGTGTAAGTAGTGGTGACTGGGTGGTTGTAAAAGCCCCATTTGGTTGACTGGCCTCCTTTATGGGAGGAAAATCTTCCCATTTTCTTTCCTCCCCCCCACCTCTCCCAATCTGACCTGGATGTGAATCCAGACTTGGAGAAATGACAGGGCACCCTAGCCATTTGTCACATTCCTTTTATGGGAGCTTGCTGCTTCCTTGCGGCAGTGAGTGTGTTTCATGGGTGATCCTTGACAAATTCACCGAGGTTAGCGTTTCTGACTGCATGCAAGCTTGGTAGTTCTTAAGTTCCTGCAAAATCTATAGGGGAACGAGGGAGAAATAACCACTCACATACTGGATGCACTTTGCTTCTTCTTCTCCAGTTCCTGGCCTTTGACACGCAGATCCTGATAGGGAATCGTCGGTATGCGATCAGCCCTGAGGAGTACATCTTCGGGGCGCTGAATATCTACTTGGACATCATTTATATCTTCACCTTCATGCTGCAGATTTTTGGCTCCAATAGAGAATGAGCTGGTCAGAATGGGTCGCTTCCACTTGAGATGGACTTTTTTTTTCTATCAAAAAATGTACCAGCAACAGCAGCAATTAGAGCTAAAGCAAGTGGCGTAGCTGAAACCCAATTGCTCCAACTTGTTAATGGTTTAATCCATTTTGTGTTAATGTAACAGTGAATCTAGTATAAGGTGGATCTGCACAAGCTTATAGATATACGCATGACAGCAATACATACGCCAGTGCGTTTTGGGCTTTTGGCGTGCATACATTCCAGGAACACAGCTGATATACTTGCTTCCCTGCAGTTTGAGTCATCTGCCAGCTTGGCTTTCTCACACTAATTTTATTAATGGGTGCATGGTGATTATCTGTAAATGCCTTGGGAGAAATTTTTTGGATTGTGTTCGCTAGTGTAGGGGAGTGAGCTTCAAATTTGCTTCCTTGCTCTAAAGGTCCAAGGATGGAATTTTTATTTCCTCTTCTTATGCCAAGCGAGGGCAAGTTGCTCCTGGCTGTTTGTACCTACGCTTCCTGAACCACGAGTCCCGCTCTGAAGCCTTGAGCATAGAATCCCTGTCAGAAGTGCCAAGTTGCAGTGGAGATGTTGGACTGAGGCTCCCACCTTCCCTTTTCACAGAGGTGGTAACATGTCCCAAGGTACTTGATTGGAAGCCAAGTAGGGGTTGTTCTCCTTGTATGTTTCCCCTGCGCAAATGTCACTTTGGCAATCTGATCATTTTGTTTGGGCGCAAAATGGCTGCTGCATTCACCAGTCATGACTATTTAAACAACAAACAGTTGAAGAATGGGAAGGATGCCAGGGATGTTATATAAATGCAGATTCCTTCTTTTTACACTCACCTCCTCTGAGGCAGCTTGCATGCTTGTGCTGAGCTCCGTAGTGTTGGTTTCTGTGGAAAGGGGAAGCTTTAAAAACTGGAGAAAGGTGATGGGTTTTTTTTGTTAAAAGGCTACATTTATACAGAGAGCCTCTGTAGTTTGTAAACTGATTATAATAGACTCGTGTAGTAGTCAATGGTCTGTCTTGTTTTACTTTATTTATCAATCATCTGCTGCAACATGAGTGATTAAATCTTACCCTGTCTACACTCTGCTTTGAACCAAGGTCAATTCCAATTACCACTCCAGGCCAGATAGGTAGAACGCCTCCTTCCTTTGTGTGCATTGCTGACTGAATTTTCAATCCTGTCCAGCATTCAGAATATTTCATTACCAAAAATCCAGCCACTTATTCTGGCTCCTGAAGTTGTGGAACATCTTGCAATGTCTGTCCTGAAGACAAGGGAGGGGGGCAGAGCCACCTTGGTTGATGATAAGGATTGGCAGACTGTTAAGTGACCAAGTTATGATCTTGCAGCAGGGGCCTTCAACACAGAAATAAGTGGGTACATTGTAACAACTTGCAATTATGGGAGATCGGTGGGGAAGAAAGTACGGTGTCAGTTGTGGCTTTTACCTTTGCCTCTGTCAAGTCACACTCTAGGCTTGGCTAGCAGTCCATCTGGGATTGAAGGTGAGGTGGTGAGTCATTAAATTGAAGCCCTGTGCCCCTCCTCTTAGGTAGATATAAATGATGGCGCAGCTTGATTTTCATAAAGAATGGAGATTTGTTTTTGCACCAGTTGTTATGTCTAATAATATCTCATGGGGTGGGGGGGGAGTGTCCCATCACTTCATCACATTTCAAAAGTACCGGTATATCATTGGCATGGGATTAGGCATGAGAAACAATTATGTTTACACAATACAATACTTTAATTCAATAGAGCCTTTATTTCAGATGCAACTATTGGACTGCAGATTATAATCTGTTGATGTTTAAATTAAAAAGCACCAGTCATTTGCTGCTCTGACAATGAGTCATCTGTTTAAATCTACAATATGTAATCTGGGAGAGGCAGCTGGGAACTCGGGGCCAATGTGGAGGGGAAAGCAGAGGCTATCCTCTATAGACCCCAGTTCAAGCTGTGGTCTTGGGGCACTGAAAATCAAGATTCAAAGGGACCAGGTTTTTAAAAAAATATGCAGGAAGCAACAGAATAAACACTTCTGTGGCAGTGAAATGGGAGAGATGTTTCGCAGATGAGATGTTGTGAAATCTCTGACAGCAGCAGTTACTGTAGGGCGTAATGGGTGTATCGAATACTGCTTAAAGACATGCATGCAAGAAATCCTTCTGGACAAAGAAACTATATCTTAAAACTATTTGTATTTTAGCTTTCCCCTCTGTTTCTTTTCAATCCATTTGCAACATATTTGAGATTAAAGCTAAATGTAAAACCATTTTGCAGGTTTTGATTTTTTAAAAATTCTTATTTTACTATGTATCTGGTATAATCTGAAATGTCTCCTTGGTGCAGTAGATATCTGCACTCAGTGGCCACTTTATTAGGTACACGTGTAAACCTAATCAGCCAATCACGTGGCAGCAACTCAATGCATAAAAGCATGCAGACATGGTCAAGAGGTTCATTTGTTCAGACTAAACATCAGAATGGGGAAGAAATGTGATCTAAGTTACTTTGACCATGGAATGATTGTTGGTGCCAGGCGAGGTCTGAGTATCTCAGAATCTGCTGATTTCCTGGGATTTTCATGTACAACAGTCTCTAGAGTTTACAGAGAACAATACGAGAAACATAAAACATCCAGTGAGCGGCAGTTCTGTGGGTGAAAATGCCTTGTTGAGGAGAATGGCCAGATTGGTTCATGCTGACAGGACGATGACAGTAACTCAAATAACCCCATGCTACAACAGTGGTTTGTAGAAGAGCATCCCTGAACGCTGAACACGTCACCTTGAAGCGGATGGGCTACAGCAGCAGAAGACTGTGGCCACTTTATTAGATTCAGGAGGTACCTAACAAAGTGGTAACTGAGTGTATACTGATTAATCTGAAAATTGGACCCATAGTTTTTAAAAAAAACAAGCTGAAGACCCAGAACACCGCTGCAGTGTCATGTGCTTACCAGCACTGGTGTGAGCTGGGGGGGTTGGTGAGGTGAAGGGAGAGGGGAGGCAGAGGAGTGGATTCAATTCCATAATTCCTACTAAAAAGCTGCACTGGTTTGATGGATTGAATAGCCTCATTGGGATGTGTAATTTTGCAAATTTTTTGTGTATCTTTGCCTTTTAGATCTATAGCACTGGGGTACCACGAAATATAACCCCTGTTACAGATCAATGGGATACAAAGTAATTTAGTCTGTTGTTGTTCTTCATCTTTGTCCCGCACACTCTACATCCCAGCACACTCCCTTTCTTCAAATTTCAGATGGATTTTTATTTTGTGACACCTCATCTGTGCTGAATTCCTTTTTGGGGTCGTGTGTTTGTTGCCCTGTATCTTGAAATTTGAAGAGGCAATTGCTTTCAAAGAAACTGTGTCACCTATTATTCCCATTCCTCGCCAAGGCTGGAGTTTGAAAGGAATAAAGATAAGATCTTTTATGCAACTGAAAAGCAGAATAAGGATTAGTAGGCAATCCATGGGGTTTATTGTTGTCTTGGCTTCTGCTTACAATTGCATTGAAATTTAAAATAATGATTCCAAGTATTGTCCTGTCTGAAAGGCATATATAAATCAACCAATGCATACAGTATGTGGAAGACCTGGGAAAGGAAGGAGGGAGCAAGAGAAAAGGTTTCGTTACTTGTAGAAGTAACTTGGTAACAATCAATGTTACTTTTTCTTTTGAGTACATGTTAGAACTTCATGTCAAGTTCAAGTTTGTTGTCATTCAGCCACACACATGTATATAGTTAAATGAAATATCGTTCCCCTGGTGCCCAGGTACAAAACACAGTACATAGAGTCACACACAGCACTTGGAGTTATGATCCAGCACATACAGACACAAAATAATATTAGCACAAGTCCCTGAGTGACTTGGCCTGAAGATCGACAAGTTGACATGAAGTGCAAGGTACATGTTTATGAGAGAAAGGTTGATGTTCCTGACACTATTATAATACAATACTGTGCAAAAGTCTTGGGCACATATTACTTAGCTAGTGCCTGAGACTTTTGCACCGTACTGTAGTAATTTTATGTATTGCACTGTACTGCCGCAAAAATAAACAAATTTCATGACCTGTGTGAGTGATAATAAACCTGAATCTGATATGGGTGTCTGTTGTGGACTGAGAGCGGGAAATGGGCAGGGAGAGGGGAATTGTGGTTGGGAAAAGGGGAAGGGAGAGGGGAGGGAGTGGGAAGCACCAGAAAGACATCCTGTAATGATCAATAAACCAATTGTTTGGAATCAAATGACCTTGCCTGGTGTTTTAGGGCTGGGTGTGTCTGCACCTGCAGCACTCCTCTGCTACTACCTGTTCCACACCCCTCCCATGGTGCTCCACCCTCACCATTCCCAACATTCTCTGCTCCTGTGAGATATACAAACTTGCTCTACACTCCACATTGACAAATATAGTAGTGCAGAAGTCTTGTGCACCCTAGCAATATTCTGTATATGTATCTGAGACTCTTGCACAGTCCTGTACAACAAGCAAAACACCTTATTAGGGTGTACAAGTAGACTTGATTTTCTTGATGGTGTTAATCCCTGGGACTGATGTTACATAGTGAACTCTGTACAGGTACGGATACAGGAGACATCAGTGCTCCAGCTGTGTGACATTGCAGTCTTAGCAGTTTGGCAAATCTGTGCTGTTACTGATCTTGGGCACTTGGTCCATTTTTATCAGCAGTAAGTGGTTGGTGGCATTGAATCAGTGCCTTGGAGCAGTAGAGTTTGTCACCTCAATGGTTTGCGAGCAAACACAGATGCAGTCATTGGTGCCACTGCCATGTGGCTGCAGTGACCCAGGTTCAGTCCTAACCTCTGGTGCTGTCTGTGAGGAGTTTGCACACTTTCTCTGTGACTTTGTGGGACCCCCCCAAGTTCTCCAGTTTCCTCCCAACACCCCCCCCAAAGACTTGAAGGATGGTTGGTTAATTGTCACTGAGGGGGTAAAATCTAGTGGGAGTTGATGGGAATACAAAAAGGAATCCATTACCAGGAACTACAGTATATGGGACTGATGGGAATGTCCTAAGAGCTCATTGTAGACATTCTCTGCTATTGCTATTTGAGTGAGGGAGACGTGGTGTGTGGGAGTATCTAATTCTTTCTCAGTTGGGTAATGGGTAAGTAGCAAGGCCCATGGTGCAGGTGGGAGGAGGAGGAGTGAAGCAAGTGAAAAAGGTTTGCCATACAAATCTTCATTTAGGGCTGTCTGAACTGAGGGTCTGGGCCCTATTTGCCTGGATCCACATGTTAAATTTCAGTACAAATAATGGGAGATAATCCCTTGACTTTGATCTTATTGTAAGGATATTCCTGTTATTAGTAGGAATGAAGGATTGACTAACAAGCAGAAATCTGAGGTGGGATAAATGTGTCATTTTCAGGTTGGTATCTAACAAGTGGCACAGGGATCAGTTGTGCACAAGACAGCAGATGCTGGCATCTGGAGCAACAGTTTCAGTGTTTGAGATCTCGGCCCGGATTTAGGATCTTGACCCTTTCTCTCCCCCCCCCCCCCCCCCCCACACACGAATGCTACTCAGTCTGCTGAGGTATTCCAGCAGATTATGTGTTGTACAGGGATTAGTGCTGGGCCTCAACTTTTAAAAATCCAGTATTATGGCATCTGATTATCCTGGTGGTCTGTCATCTGGCTCACTCATTAGTCCAGCATGCGAGTTGGGCACAGTGAAAGTGGGGTGTACAGCCAGTGTTGAAGTTCCAGTCTAGCTGGAATCCGGAATACTGGGAATCAAGAATGTGGGTAGGTTTGTGGTTGGAGAGGGGATCTGGAGTGCTTGTGTGTTTCTTGCTTTGCTAGAAAATTTATTATGCTACTGTAATATTTTTTAAAAACAGGAAATAAGAGTGACATCCTATAGTCTGGAAAGTGTGCTTTGAGATTCATTTTCTTGCAGGCATTTACAAGGAAAATAAAGAAATACAATAATATTAATGAAAACTATAAAGACTGACAGACAATGTACAAAAGGAACAATTGGTTTACTAAGGACATAGTGTACAAAATAAATTCCTCCTTGGAGTAGATTAAAGGGTCAGCAGAACATCATGGGTTGCAAGGTCTGTGCTGTTCTATCTGTGCCTGGGATGAGGGAGTATAGTTGCAGAATAAAAGGGGTTACCCGCCTCAAATGGAAACAAGGAGGACTTTCTTCTCTCAAAGGTTCTCTTTGGAGTTTGTCTTTACCCCTCGAGAGAGCTGTGGAAGTGGCCACTAAGTGTATTGAAGGCTAAATGTTTGTGAGCAGTTTTGGGCACCATAGGCTGTGCTGGCATTGGAGAGAGTCCAGAGGAAGTTTATGAGAATAATCCCAGGAATGAACTGGTTAATGTATGAGGAGTTTTTGGGTTTCAGTATGTACTCTGTTTAGAATAATGATGGGGGATCTCATTGAAACCTGTCAAATATTGCACGTGTAGATAGAGTGGACCTGGGAGAGAGTATTTCCAGTAAATGGAAGAGTCTAACCGGAGGGCGCAGCCAAAGAATACTAGGATGTCCCTTTAGTACAGATATGAGGAGGAATTTCTTTAGCCAGACGGTGGTAAATCTGTGAAATTCATTGCTTATAGATGGCTGTGAAGGTCAATGTATTTGGTCTATTTAAAGCAGAGGCTGATAGTCTCTTGATTAATAAGGGCATCAAAGGTTATGGTGAGAAGGCAGGAGAAGGGGGTTGAGAGAGAAAATAAATCAGCCATGATGAATCAAGTCAGTGGTGCAGGCTTGATGGGCTGAATGGCCCGATTCTGTCCTATGCCTTTTGGTTCATAGGGGAGTGGAAAATCGGTGGGGGGGGGGGGGTGCAGGAAAGTGAGGTAAATATCAGATCCACAGTACATTTATTGAATGGCAGGGCAGGCTCGGTGGGGTGGAGGGTGGTTGATGAGAGCTGTATGACCAACTCCTATTCCTTTTGTTACTACTTTTTGTTCAGGCTGTGTGCCATGATTTTTGTTTTTGTTAACAGGTGATGCTAGAGATCTTTTGAGGAATGTCTGATATATTTTGGGGCAGCACATCCACTGGAGCTTTTGCCTCACTGCTCCAATGATTCGGGTTCAATCACTATCTGCGTGAAGTTTGTATGTTCTCCCCCATGACCGGGTAGGTTTTTCCCAGGTGCTGCAGGAATTTGCCTGTAAACTGCCCCTAGCATATTGGAGACCCCCTGCATTACAGCCATTACAATTGTGGAAATATGCCCTTGCAGAATTCACAAATATTGACACAAAAATTTGAGATGGGAATAAAATACTCTCAAAAAAATTTGTGTGTGTGTGTGTTGGGGGATGGGGAAGAAAAACACCTTTTCCATGTCGTCTTGATGCATGTGTGGATCTTTTTTTAATGGATTCAACCCCTTCCGTAATGTTGGGACCACTTTTTAAGATAGGTGATAGAACCTGGGTGGTGTTGATGGGAATTGGGGGAGAGTAAAATAGGCTAAGGTAGGATCAGTATCAATGGGTGGTTAATAGTTGTCATAGACTCCTTTCTAAATTGACTCTTTGATACTTCAGATACGACTTTGTGATATTAAAATAAAACTCACTTTTACAACATGGCAATCTGTTCTTAAAAGGAAGTAGCCAGGCATTTCACAGTGACAGATGTCGGGGGAGATCTCCTCATTGTAAACAAAATGTTTGTTTCAAGTGTGGGACAAAGTGTTTTAACAGGATGGCACAGGCACAAGTTAAAAACAGCTCCCAAACAGGAACCTAAATCCATACAACACACAAACCCCTAGGTTCTGAACACTTGGAATGTGTGTAAGTATTTCTGAGTGAATATTAACAGACTGAGTAATGGAGACTAATGTTATTGGGGTGGGGAGGGGAGAATGGATTGGGTAACCATGGTGGTAAGAGAATTGGGTACTATAAGGATGAATTAAATTCAGTAGGGTCATCTTCACATTCATTATTGACATTATTGGGTGAAAGTGGTGTGTGACCGTTTTTTTTTTGCCTTTTTTTATGGGTTGTTAAAGGGACAAATCTTTGAGCATGTACATTGTGAAAGTAACTAGCTGGATGAGTTTGGGAACAAAATGTCACTCCCCTCTGAATCCAAGATAAAATTGACATCCTACCAGTGACTCAGACAGTCACCTGTGTTGTTTGGATTGGATATCGCTCACAATATTTGAATGAGCCAAGTTTTCCTTGAATACTGATAGTGTTTTGCTTATTACTCTTTGACACCAATTACATTCCACCACCCTCTGAAGCCCTGCATTGATTCTTTTTCTCTCTGAATACAGCATGTGTCCTTCTCTCTGCTGTTAATGAATGGGCAGTTTAATGAGACTAGAGGCTGACCGCTCCTTTAGCTGCTTTCACAGGGTTACTTTGAAGTGGGCAGTTATCATTGGAGAGAAGCTATACTCCTTTGGTGTGACTGAGTTCAGTTGAGAATCAAGAGCATTGAAATTTTCTGTGCAATGTGAAGAGAGGCCATTTGTTCCATCGAGTCTATGCTGAGTCAGAGAGCAATCCCATCAGCTTTCTGACATTCAGAATCACTTCATTATTGTCACATGTACTAAGATACAGTGGAAAAATATTTGTCTAGCATGTCATCCATACAGACCAATCCTAAAATAAGTACAAAGCAGAAAATGATAACAATGCAGAATCTTGTGTTAACTATATTCATGCCCATCGTCTTCCTCCACACACTCAGAGCAACTTGGAGCAGCCAGTTAGCCCATGAGCTGGGACACCTTTGGGATGTGGAAGGACCTGGGGGGAACCCACACAGTCACAGAACATGCAAATTCCACCCAGATAGCACCCAAGTTTGGGTGGAACCTGGGTCTCAAGCTGTGAGGCAGAAGCTCTACTGGTGCACAACCGTGCTACCCTCGTGGGATAGAAAAAAACATGTCAGCTAAAGAGACAAACCCTCTAATCCCACTAGTTTACTCGTGACTTATAAATTGCTTACGGCACATCAAGCACTTTTTAAACATGATGAGGCTTTCTGCTCCCATTTTTAGGCAGTGAATTCCGCACTCCATCACTGTTGTTGTGATGGTTTTTCCCTGGATTCTTTCTACTGAAGGATTGAGAGTTATCGGGTGTTGGCACAGAAGATGAGTTGAGGCCAGCATAGATCAGCCATGATCATATTGAATTGTGGAGCAGGCTTGAGGCCTACACCTGCTCCTGTTTTCTCGTGTTCTTACAACCATAAGATATAGAAGCAGAATTAGGCCACTGGGCCCATCAGGTCTGCTCTGCCATTCCATTGTGGCTGATCTATTATCCCTCTCGGCCCCATTCTCCTGCCTTCTTCCCATAACCTTTGATGCTCTGTCTAATCAAGTACCTATCAACCTCTTTAAATATACTTAATAACTTATAGTTACTTATAACTATGATTATAATTATGGTTCTTACAGTTACTGACCTCTCTGCTAAGGGGAATAGATCCTTCTTGCGTCCTTACTCTAGATGTCTCATAGATTTAACTGAGATGTGTAAAGCTCTTTGTACCTTCAATTCTAGGGAAAACAACTAGCTGGCTGGTCATCCTTTCCTCACAACTACTAAGTATCGTAGTAAAGATGTGTGTGACACAAGTATCTCCAAGGGAGCCAGCTCCTTTCTTAGGTTGGCAATACAAGGCTGGATTTTCATCAGGGATCAATGGAAGATTGTGTGGTCTGAGAGTGATCCCATCTGATATAGGTATGTTGCTGCCTTGCTGATGGTAAGGTAGTGGTCTGATGCACAGCTGCTTTGTGGAAGTGCCAGTTGACCACTTGGCATTGAAACACTGAAGTAAACTTTATAATGGGGAAGTGTACCCTCTCAATAAAATTTCTGGTATTATTCTTTCAAGGGTTACGAAAGCTGACACAGAAATTTTACTTTGATGTGATTGAAAGGGAGCAAGACTAACAGAATGCAAAAGAATATTTTATTTCTAAATTGGACTCTGGGATGGGATCATTTTATTTATTTAGAGATACAGCAAGATATGAGCCTGTGCAAGTTATGATCCTTCTGGCTCAATTACCCGTGCCGCCTAATTACACCCATGTGACCACCTAACCTACTATCCCATACACCTTTGGAATGTGGGGGGAAACCCACATGGTCACAGACAGAAGGTACAAGCTCCTTACAGACAGGGATAACAGGAGACGGGGAAAAGTAAAGCAAATTTCCCAACTTTGTTGTAACCTGTCTCATGTTAGAATGAGATTGGTTTATCTATTGTGTAACATCTTCTTATACTAACAGCTTATGTTTACTGCAATTTTGCTGACTGAACAGAATTAGACATGCAGGGATTGTTTACTAACTTAGGGATAAAGTTAATTAAAAACAATTAGTATAAGAAAATCATTTTGCCTATATTTTTCATATTTAATCACATACAAATTGTTTTTCTGTGTTCAGTGCGGTAGTGAATGGAGGGCTGCTGTTAGCGGTGCTGTCTCTGGATTATGTGTGCAGCTGATTCCCTTAAGTGGATCTTATAGATCCCATGGCACTATGTTGGAAAAAGACCAAAAGACTAGCACCAAATAAACATTGCAAAGACCTTTCTTTAGTCTATTTGTGTTTGTGGGAGCTTGCTGTGCAGAAATTGGCTGACATATTTTCTACGTCAGAACAGATTATTGCTCAAGGATACTTCATTGGCTGTGAAGTGCTTTGGGATGTCCAAAAAGAGATATTAAAGATAATGTAGAAATGTAATTTTGGGCAGAGTAAGATTTCCCTTATTTTGTTTTTAAACAATCTGTCACCCATTCTGTGTTAATTTTTCTTTGCATTACTAGAGATTCCCAGCATCTTCAGGGTCTTCTTGACAGTAATGATTGAATTGTTGCTTTTCCACAGTGTGTGATATTGATTTATTTACAACCCAAGAATTCCTTTGGTGCCCTGGCAGATAATGCTAAATTATAGCTGTACTTGTTTGTGAATAATGTGATACTGATAACTAAACATTTTTTGGACTACATGCCGAATTCTTTTGGCTTTAATTACCACTGCTTATTTGTTGTAAAGATTTGAATTTCCATATTGCTAATAAAGAACCAATAAAATTTTCATACCTGACTCGTTCAATTCATTTTGAGGTAATTACAGTAACTTTTCTCAATAGTGGGACATCAAAAGACAGGAAAATGGAGCTGAGGCCATGATTAGAACTGTATAATCTTATTGATCAGCTGTTTGTTGGTCATGCAGCCTCTCTCTTACTTCTTAGTGTTCAATCTGAGTTTAAAGGGGCTGTTGTTGCATAAACATATTCACCAGAGAGAAGTGCTAGTAGCTATGAAGCAGCCTCTTTATTTGGTGAAATGACATACAGCAGGCATCAGATGGAGTCCCTTTTGGAGGAAGGTCAACTTGACCCAATACTACACAACATTTTAAGTGCTAAAGGTCAAAGAAAATTAAGGGCAATTCCATATTTACAATGCTTCCTTTGAATAAACCACATTCGTGTCTCCCTCATTTGCACCCATACTACAGACACCCAAATACTGTACATACAAGTAACAAATTTAAATTAGCTTGTCTGATCTTCCAATTAAGACCAGACAATAAGTCCTAGACTCCCCCACCATGGGAAACATCCTTTCCACATCTACTCTGTCCAGGCCTTTCAACATTCCAAAGGTTTCTATGAGATTCCCTTCTAAATTCCAGCGAGTACCAACTCAGAGTCATCAAACATCTGCCTATCTCTCCTGACAGTCTCACTGCATATTGCCTCTGTTTTTATACCAACTGCCCATCCTCAGCCCTGTCACTCCAATTCCCATCCCCCTGCCAAATCAGCTTGCCTCCCCAATAGCTCTAGCAAACCTGCCCGTAAGGATATTGGTCCCCCTCGGGTTCAGGCGTAACGCGTCCCTTTTGTACAGGTTGTACCTTCCCAGAAGAGATCCCAATGATCCAAAAATCCGAAACTTTGCCTCCTGGAAACATTTAATGGCGAAATTAAGATCTTTGGAGCAGACACAGTTTAACATGAAACGATTGTTAGGATATCACTGCTATGGTATATAAGCGCGAATTAGACTTTCTGAAAAGCATTCTAGTCTTTGACATTATTTCAGTTTTTCCGGGGTGGGGGGGGGGGGGGAGAGAAGAGAATGCAGTGTGTTTACTACTTATCTCTTTGCTCCACAGTCCACTTCAGTAGGTGGCAGTAATGCACCTAATGTCGGCCTGCCAACTGACATTAAACTGTACAGAAGCAGAGGTAGGAACCTTCTTTCAAGGTCTTGGCAGTGTGCAGAACATGTTTTTGGGATGGACTCATCATGGCGGCCTCCATCGGAGAGGTGAAGTCGGAGAATGGAGCGGCGCCGTACGGTAACTTCTCTAACTATTATCACTTCAATCCCCCAAGCGAGAGACTGCGACTGATACCGGCAGCGGATCTGGCGGCAGAACTCCCGGCGAGAGGAGGCGGAGCGGCTTTACTGGCTCTGGATGTGGGCTGCAACAGCGGGGTAGGTTCAGACCAGGGCCCGGGGATGAATCGTTGACTGCGGGCTCTTTACAGGGTTTTAAGTTTTAACCGTCATCCAGTGCATTGCCAACAATTTTGGCCTTGTAGTAAGGCACAAAATACTGGAGAAAGCAGCAATCTGCTAGAGAAACTCAAATGGATCGAGCGGCAAGTGTGTGTTTGGGTGGGGGGTGTTGTTAGGAGGAGGAGTTACAGTATTGATGTTTCGGTCAAAATCCTGGATCAGGACTGAGAGTGAAGAAGGAAGATGATCAACATAGTTAGGTGGGAGCCCGAGACCATTGGTTTATTATTATTACATGTACCGAGGTGCAGTGAAAAGCTTGTTTTATACACTGATCATGTGGATCAAATCATGTCACAGAGCATTGAGGTAGAACAAGGTAAAACAATAACAGAATGCAGAATAAAGAGCAACAGCTACAGAGAAAGTGAAGTGCAGGCAAACAGTAAGGTGCAAGGTGATGATAACACCATAAGATGTAGGAGTAGAGTTAGGGTAAGCAGTCCATCGATCCTGCTCTGCCATTTTGATCATGGCTGATCTATTGCCCTCAAAACCCCATTCACCTGCCTCTCCCCATAACCTTTCATGCCCTGACTAATCAAGAATCTACCAACCTCCGCCTTAAATTCACCCAATGACCTGGCCTCTACAGCCAATGAATTCCACAGATGCCCTACCCTCTGGCCAAAGAAATTCCTTCTCATCTCTGTTTTAAATGGATGTCCCTCTATTCTGAGGTTGTGCCCTCTGGTTCTAGATTCCCCCACTCTAGAGCACATCCTCTTCACATCCACTCTATCTAGGCCTTTCAGTATTTGATAGGATTCAATGAGATCCTCCTTATTCTTCTAAGTTAGAGCAAGTACAAGCTCAGAGCCATCAAACACTCCTCATATGATAAACCTTTCATACCCAGAACCATTTTCTTGAACTTTCTTTAAATCCTCTCCCATGTCAGCATATCCTTTCTTAGCTAAGGTGCCCAGAACTGCTCACAATTCTCCAAGTGAGGCCTCACCAGTGCCTGAAATCCTCAGCATTACATCCCTGTTTTTATATTCTAGTCCTTGCAAAATGAATGCCAACATCGCATTTGTCTTCCTCACCACTGACTCAACCTGCAAGTTAGCCTTTAAGAAATCCTGCACAAAGACTCCCAAGTCCCTTTGCACTGCAGATTTTTAAATTTTCTCCCCATTTAGAAAATAGTCCATGCTTTTATTCCTTCTACCAAAGTGCAGAACCATACACTTTCAGACACTGTATTCCATTTGCCACTTCTTTGTCTATTCTCCTAATCTGTCTAAATTGTTCTGCAGCCTCCCTGATTCCTCAGCATAACCTGTCCCTCCACCTATCTTTATATCATCAGCAAACTTGGCCACAAAGCCATCAATTCTGTCATCCAAATCATTGACGTACAATGTAAAGAGAAGTGGTCCCAACACAGACCCCTGTGGAACACCACTAGTCACCGGCAGCTAACCAGAAAAGACTCCCTTTATTCCCACTCTTTGCCTCCTGTCTATCAGCCAATGCTGTATTCATGGTAGTATCTTTCTTGTAATATCATGGGCTCTTAATTTGTTAGACAGCTTCACGTGCGGCATTTTGTCAAAAGCCTTATGAAAATCTAAATACACAATGTCCACCGATTCTCCTTTGTCTGTCCTGCTTGTTATTTCCTTAAAGAATTCCAACAGGTTTGTCAAGCAAGAATTTCCTGTAAGGAAACCGTTGCCTAATTTACAATGTGCCTCCAACTACCCCGAAACCATAGCCATAACAATCAAAGGCAACATCTTCCCAACCACTGAGGTCTCCTTTCTTCTGGCTCTCTCCCTTCTTGAAAAGTGGAGTGACATTTGCAATTTTCCAGTCTTCTGGAACAATGCCAAAATCTAGTGAGTCTTGAAAGATCATTACTAATGCCTTCACAATCTCTTTAACTACCTCTTTCAGAAATCTGGGGTTTAGTCCATCTGGTCTAGGTGACTTATTTCCCCTCCTTATGGTGGCTATTTTAGTTGTTTTCTGTTGGTTGTTAAAAGCTTCCCAATCCTCTAACTTCCCACTAATTTTTGCTCTATTGTATGCCATTTATTTTGGTTTTATGTTGGCTTTGACTTTCCTTGTCAGCTATGGTTGTGTCATCCTGCCTTTAGAATAATTCTTCTTTGGGATGTAAGTGTCCTCCCCTTTCTGAATTGCTCCCAGAAACTCCAGCCATTGCTCTGCCATCATCCCTGCTAGTGTTCTCTTCTAATCAGCTTAGGCCAGTTCATCTCTCATGCTTCTGTAATACTGATACATTTGACCTTAGATTCTATCATATTATGATCACTTACTCCTAAGGGTTCCTTTATCTCAAACTCCCTAATTAAAGCTGGTTCATTACACAATACCCAATCTAGAATAGCTGATCTTCTAGTGTGCTCAACCACAAGCTGCTCTAAAAAGCCATCTCTATCTGTGCTACAAGATCATCTTTTGTATTCTGTATACTGCATGCATTCAAGTATAACACCTTCAGTGCTGTATGGTTCATCTATACAATAACAACAATATATTCCATCTGGGTAGCCTCCAACCTGATGGCATGAACGTCGATTTCCCAAACCTCTAGTAATGCCCCCCCCCCACCCGTCTCCTTCACCATTCCATCCCCTTTTCCCTCTTTCACTTTATCTCTTTGTCCGCCCATTTCTTCCCTCTGGTGCTTCTCCCCCCTTTTCTTTCTTCCATGGCCTTCTGTCCTCTCCTATCGAACTCCCCCTTCTCCAGCCCTGTATCTCGCTCACCAGTCACCTTCCCAGCTCTTTACTTCACCCCTCCCCCTCCAGGTTTCACCTATCACCTTGTTTTTCTCTCTGCCCTCCCCCACATTATAAATCTACTCCTCAGCTTTTGTTCTCTAGTCCTGCCGAAGGGTCTTGGCCCAAATGTTGACTGTACTCTTTTCTGTAGATGCTGCCTGGCCTGCTGAGTTCCTCCAGCATTTTGTGTGCGTTGCTTGGATTTCCAGCATCAGCAAATTTTCTCTTGTTTGTGAATTATTTTGATTTGATTATTTTGATACATTAACCCATTATTCAGTAGTTGCTGCATACAATCAGTGGCCACTTTATTAGGTATAGGAATATATGCTGCTGTAGCCCATCCACTTCAAGGAGAAGCTTTTCTGTTATTGGTGTTACTATCACCTTCCTGTCAGCTTGAAGCAGTCGGGCCATTCTCCTCTGTCCTCTGTGAGTAACAAGGCATTTTTGCCCACAGAAGTGCTGCTCACTGGATGTGTTTGTGTTTTTCGCACTACTCTCTGTAATCGCCAGAGACTGCTGTGTGTGAAAGTCCCAGGAGATCAGAGAGTGTCTGAGATACTCAAACCACCCCATCTGGCACCAGCAATCATTCCACAGTCAAAGTCACTTAGATCACTTTTCTCCCGCATTCTGATGTTTGGACTGAACAACAGCTGAACCTCTTGACTATGTCTGTGTGCTTTTATGCAAAGAGCTGCTGCCACATGATTGGCTGATTAGATACTTGCATTAATGTGCAGGTGTACAAGTGGATCCAATAAAGTGGCCACTGAGTATATTTCATGTACCTTCAACGGCATTGACTATTCCACAACTGGGAGTCCATTTGGTTCAGTAAGCCTGCATTTGTTTTGAAGAGTGTTCAGCTATCACTCAGTGTCTGCATTGTACAAGATTACAAACTGGTGAAGAGTTGTGCTTCTGATCCTTCCCAGCTAAGCAACCATAACTTCCAGTTCTTGCAGTAATCATTGTTTTCTACTGAGACTGCTTTAAGGGTAGTTTTGAACTGTGCCTAGTAGGGAACTGCCTAAACTTTTTAATGTAACTCATACTCACAAAGGCAAAGCTTTTGCTCCCATTTGGCTTATCTGTAGTCAAGCTGAGAGCATTGCTGATCCACTGCTCAGCCAAGATTTTGCCTAAATGTATTATATTTTTTTGTAAAATCCAGCCAATACCTGGTACCTGTGTTCTCCCTGGATCAGTTTTTGTGACGAACTGATATGTGGGGTTGAGGTTGTGGATATACTTTCGGGCTCTCACGACCAGACTATGTAACAGTTTCTTCCCCCAAGTTATCAGACTCGTCAATACCCAGAGCCTGGACTGACACCTTGCCCTATTATCCTGTTTATTATTTATTGTAATGCCTGCACTGTTTTTGTACACTTTACACAGTCCTGTGTAGGTCTGTAGTCTAGTGTAGCTTTCTCTGTGTTGTTTTTTTTTATTACGTAGTTCAGTCTAGCTTTTGTACTGTGTCATGTAACATCATGGTCCTGAAAAACATTGTCTCGTTTTTACTGTGCACTGTACCAGCAGTTATGGTCAAAATGACAATAAAAGTGACTTGGCTTGACTTGATAGTATCCTGTTGGTACTTGATCAGCTTGCTCTACAACTTGAGAAGTAGCTGATATATTTGCCTAAGTAAATGCACAGATTTTTTTTTAAAACCCAAAAATGTTTGCTTAGCAGTTAGACATTTGTAGTTTTTGATACTAGTAATACTGCACTGTTGGATCTGGTGATTTTTGTGATCAGTTTACAGCAGTCACGGACCTGTTCACTTGCACGCTTTGATGATCTTGTCCTGAATTAAAGCCCTTGTTCTCTTTGCTGTGGTCCACATTCCCACTCCTTTCTGGACATTGAATACTGGTTTCAACCCATTCATTCTGCCTGAAATAGATTGAGCACTGTTAGGCCTGATATTTCATCTGACAAAACTCATTACTCTTCGAAAATGATTTCACGTTTTGCCTCATTTTCTCTCCATTGAATCCCTCTTTGCTGTACTCCATCCCCAGCAATGTTGTCACTAAGGCTGAGACTATCTGATCAGTGCACTTCCCCACTAATTCAAATTTGTCCTAACCCTTCCCAGTCCTATCCTTGCACTGTTTTTTTATCTCCTCTTGTCACTTGTCTCCTTTCGTTGCCCCTTTGAGTTTCCCATTGTCTTAACAAGCTACTGACCCCTTTGTTGGCTGAACTGGTTGCATTTGTTTTCCGTGGAGACTGCAGCTCCTCTGACAGATCTGCTGTCTTCCATCTTGCCTGAACAGCCTGTTCTGCTGCTTTTGATGACCTTGTCCTTTTGCCTGTCTTAACAGAACATAACAGCACAGGAACAGGTCCACTATGTTGTGCTGAACCAGCTAAAAAGTACATTAAAAACAACCCAAAAATGATTCTCTCCTACCTACACAATGTCCATATCCCTCCATCTCCTTCATATTCATGTGCCTATCTAAAGGTCTTTTAAAAGCCTCTAATGTAGTTGTCTCTACCACCATACCAGGCAGCGCATTCCAGGCATCCACCTTTCTCTGAGTGAAAAACTTACCCCTCACACCCCTCTCACCTTCAATGCATGCCCTCTGGTTTAGACATTTCTACCCTGTAAGCCCTGTGAACATGTAGAATATTTTCACTCTCCCTAGCCAATTGCATACTTCTGAATTACATGTACCACATTTTCCTTACTTTTAAACTTCCTTGGCCCTGTGCTTTATTATTTCTCTTCTTTACACACTCTCTTCTCTCCTTCTACAATCTACCTTTGACCAAGTTCTTGTTGCCTAACCAAATATATCCATCTATAAAGTTGTCAAATGTGCTTCGAGGTATAATAAGTGTAAGATCTTTTTCCTGCAATATAATGAGGTCTGAGGTTCTCTCAGCATTCTGTATTAAACGTTTGATTTTTTTTGTGACTATACGTTCTCCACTTTACAAATAAAAGACTTCAAATATCTTCCCTCAGGACTTCAGTGTCGCCATGTATAAGCATCTTTGTGAGCTGAAACAAAGCCTGAACGTACTTGGTTGTGACATTGATGCTGACCTAATTCAGCGAGCCACAGAATGCAATCCGCATCCGGAATCTATTTTGTACGTCACTCTAGATATAATGGACCCTGCTTCCCGCGAGGCTGTGTTAAAGCCCTACTTGGACAAATGGCACTGTGATTCTTTTGATATTTGCTTTTGCATGTCAGTGACAATGTGGATCCATCTCCATCATGGTGATAAAGGACTGTTGGATTTCCTCCTTTGTGTGTCGGGGCTTTGCAAGACCCTGCTGATTGAGCCACAGCCCTGGAAATGCTACCGAGCTGCAGCACGCAGACTGCGTAAGCTGGGCGACAGCAAGTTTGACCACTTCAAAACTCTCTCCATTAAAGGAGACGTGGCCGAGAAGATTCAGCAGTTCCTGATTACCAATTGCAGCATGGAGCTGGTCCACTGCTTTGGGAACACTAATTGGAACAGGAGTTTACTGCTTTTTAAGAAACGTCCCTCGAACCAAGGCTGAGCCAAATAGATCTAGTGTAGCTAACATAAACTGTAAATGTTGAAATTAAATGCTCTTTTACACTAAACTCGCTGTCTGTGTTTTATATAATTATGGATGAATTTCCTATTGAAGCTAACCACTATCGCTGTTGTCCAATTGATTATACTGCTCTCTGCTTCTAGTCTTGAGTGGATCACTGTGGATGGAAAGTCAGTTTGTCTCTATATTGGCCCAACAATGAACATTTCTTTGGCTAACTTTATAAGCTTGTGTATCATCAGTATGACAGGCCTGCTTAAAAAGGTGTTTTGACCTGATTTTCCCACATTTTAAAAATTCCCTCTTTTCATCAACCTTTTTTATGAATTTGATTAGTGGCAGTGAATATTATTTGCATTATTGCATCATTATTCCCCTTACCTTCACAAAAACCAACATTCTGCCAGGTTTGAGTCATTGCCCAGGAAAAGGCCCTTTGACCCATCTAGTCCATGCTGAACTGCTATTCTGCTAATCCCATCGGCCTGCACCTGGACCATAGCCCTCCATACCTCCTCCCTCATCCAGACTTCTGTTAAGTATTGCAGTCGAACCCGCATCCACCACTTCCGCTGGCAGCTCGTTCCATATTTGCACCTCCCTCTGAGTGAAGAAGATCACCCCTAGGTTCCCTTAAATATTTCACCATTCACACTTAACCTACACTCAGTGGCCACTTTATTAAGCACAGGAGTGGAACCCGGTGTGATCTTCCGCTGCTGGAGCCCATCTACTTCAAGGTTCAACATGTAGTTGTACGTTCAGAGATCCTCTTCTGCACACCACTATTATAATGCAAGGTTATTTGAGTTACTATCACATTCCTGTCAGCTTGAACCAGTCTGGCCATCCTCCTCTGCCCTCTCTCATTAACAAGGTGTTTTCGCCCACAGAACTGCCGCTCACTGGATGTTTTTGTTTTTCACACCGTTCTGTGTAAATTCTAGACTGTTCTGCATGAAAATCCCAGGAGGTCAGCAGTTTCTGAGATACACAAATCTCCCCATCTGGCACCAACAATCATTCCACGGTCAAAGTCACTTAGATCACATTTCTTCTCCATTCTGATGTTTGGTCTGAACAACAACTGAACCTCTTGACCATGTCTGCTTGCTTTTATGCAATGAATTGCTGCCACTTGATTGGCTGATTAGATATTTGCATTAATGAGCAGGTGTACCTAATAAAGTCACCACTGAGTGTATGACCTTTAGTTCTAGTCTAACTCAACTTTAGTGGGGGAAAAAACCTGCCTGCATTTACCCTATCTAAACCACTCATAATTTTGTATACCTCTATCAAATCTCTCCTTATTCTTCTACACTCTAGGGAATAAAACTTTAACTTATACAACCTTTCCCTATAACTCAGGCCCTCAAGTCCCAGCAACGTCCTTGTAAATTTTCACTGTACTCTCTCAGTCTTATTGATTCTTTCCTGCAGGTAGGTAACCAGCACTACACATAATACTCCAAATTAGGCCTCACCAACATCTTGTACAACTTCAATATAACATCCCAACTTCTGTACTTAGTACTTCGATTTATGAAGGCAAATATGCAAAAGCTCTCTTCATGACCTGTGACGCCACTTTCAAGGAATTATGGATCTGTATTCCAAGATCCCTTTGTTCTACTGCACTCCCCAGTGCCTTACCGCTCAGTGTGTAAGACCTACCCTGGTTTGTCCTCCCAAAGTGTAACACCTCACACTTATTTGAGTTACATCTTCTCTGTTTTATCAGCTTCTGTTGTTTTCTTTTCAAGAGAAGCCTCTAGATCATGGTTTGAAATTAAGAGGACATTCCGTTTTCTTCAAGCCCCTCAGCCACTGGAATTGCGTAGTGTTCCCCAATTTTCCTGAGTGCATGAAAACACTGATCTGCCTCCCTTTTTCTGAATGGAATACTGTTGTGTTCCTTCCTGCTTCAGCTGTGGTGTTATCCTGTCAAGGTTGTGGTTTTATGTTTCACCTCCGGATCTGGGTACAAGTCTGGCCCAGTGCAGTGTCATCTAGTCCCAGTTGCCATCTTCCCTTAATGGTTAAACCAAGACCTGTTTACCTTCTGCTCCTGTGGTATTTATAATTGAACAGGCATTCTCTGGGTGCTTTGGCCAGCCTTCATCTCTAAAGAGGCAATCACCTTGATTTAATCGTATTGACAGTTAGAGTGAGCCCCTGTAACACACTTTGTCGGTGTCCTCCCATTACCTGTCTCAAAGTTTAGTAAGTGACTAGAAGCCTGTTCAGAATATGGTTGTGAGCTTTAGGGTGGGAACTCCAACTGCGTTTAATCTGGAAAGAATGCTGCAAAGTTTCAAAGATATTACTAGAACATGAGGGCAAATGTAAAGACTGGATAGGCTGGCATAAAGGTGGCTGAAGGGGTGACCTTACAGAGGTTTATCAAACCGAGGGTCACACACAAAGTGGACGGTCAGTCTTTTTCCTAGGGCTGGGAGACAAAAACTGGAAGGTGTAATTTTCAGGTGTGATGGAAGGGATCTGAGGAGCAAGGTTTTTTACCCAAGGTGTTGGGGGCAAATGAAGTGAACTGTCAGAGGTGATGATAGAGGCAGGTGCAATTACAATATTTAAAAGAGGTTTAGACAGGTCCTTGGAGAGAAAAGGTTTAGAGAGAGATGGCGCAAGCACAGACAAATGGGAACAGCTCAGGTAGGCAGCTGGGTTGGCATAGGCAAGTTGGGCTGAAGGGCCTGATTCCTTGCTGTATAACTCTCTTGATGTAGCTGCTAGTTGTGAGGTAGTGTCCAGAGGGCACCAGCTCATGGAATTTGAAGAGCAAATTTAAAGGTCATGGTGCTGGAGGTAGGGAGGCCGCTGGAAGGATTTAAATGTGGGAATTATTCATTTGGAGAGCTTTGAGGAGTTAATGTAAATAGATGAGCTCAAATGATGGTTTCTCAGTGGGGGCTGGTGTGAGTTGCGATACAGTTGGTGGAGGTTGGACGTTGGGAGGCTGCTTGGGGTAGGTAATGTGGGCAATGGAAAGGTGTTTGGTGGGGTTAACTTTTATTCTGAATGTGGAAGTGTTGTTCTGGTGATGGCACAGAGGGACATGAGGAACTCATCTGTATTCAAAGAACATGGGAATCTCACTTATCAGGGCATCGAGAGGGGGACGGAGTTAGAATTAGAGTTTGTGACTTTGCTATGTGTAAATTTTCCCAGCGTCCTCATTGATTTAAAAACTCTTTTAGGGACTTCTTGAGATTGCATGAAAAGTGATGCAGGTCTGCTCTCTGTAGAGGGGAAGCTAAATGGCGTAGTGTACACACAGGTCTGTACCATGGAATAGGACAGGCCCTTCAGCTCACAAAGTTGTGTAGACGTTTTAACCTGATCCAAGATTAATCTAACCCTCCATTTATCTTTCATCCAAGAGTCTCTTAAATGTCCCTTGTGTATCTGCCTCTATCACCACCCTTGACAGTACTTACTGCTCTGTGTTTCAAAAACAAAACCTTGCTGTGATATCTTCTTTAAAGTTCAAAGTAAATTTATTATCAAAGTACATATATACAGCTCTGAGATGCATTTTCTTGAGGGCATTCACAGCAGAATCAGTGAAAAACAAAGGAAGACAAAGGAAGACAAACAACCAATGTGCAAATTAGACACTAGAACACTACAGCACAGTACAGGCCCTTCGGCCCTTGATATTGTGCCGACCCATATATTCCTTAAAAAAAAGTAAAGTACTAAACCCACACTACCCCGTAACCCTCTATTTTTCTTTCATCCATGTGCCTGCCCAAGAGGATCTTAAATACCCCTAATGTTTTAGCCTCCACCACCATCCCTGGCAAGTCATTCCAGGCACCCACAACCCTCTGTGTAAAAAAACTTACCCCTGATGTCTCCCCTAAACTTCTCTCCCTTAACTTTGTACATATGCCCTCTGGTGTTTGCTATTTGTGTCCTGGGAAACAGGTACTGGCTATCCACCCTATCTATGCCTCTCATAATCTTGTAGACCTCTATCAAGTCCCCTCTCATCCTTCTATGCTCCAAAGAGAAAAGTCCCAGCTCTGCTAACCTTACATCATAAGACTTGTTTTCCAATCCAGGCAACATCCTGGTAAATCTCCTCTGTACCCTCTCCATAGCTTCCATATCCTTCCTATAATGAGGTGACCAGAACTGAACACAATACTCTTAAGTGTGGTCTCACCAGAGATTTGTAGAGTTGCAACATGACCTCTCTACTCTTGAACTCAATCCCCCTGTTAACGAAGCCTAGCATCCCATAGGCCTTCTTAACTACCCTATCAACCTGCTCAGCGACCTTGAGGGATGTATGGATTTGAACCCCAAGGTCCCTCTGTTCATCCACACTCTTAAGTAACCGACCATTAACCCTGTACTTCTGGTTTGTCCTTCCAAAATGCATCACCTCAACCAAATTGTGCTAATACAAAAAGAAACTTAAATAATAACAATAAGTACATAATAAATGTTGAGAACATGAGTTGTAGAGTCCATGAAAGTGAGTCCAGAGGTTGTGGAATCGGTTCGGTGTTGGGGTGAGTGAAGTTATCCCCTCTGGTTCAGGAGCCTGATGGTTGAGGGGTAATAACTGTGTCTGAACGTGGTGGTGTGGGTCTAGGGGCTTCTGTACCTCCTTCCTGATGGCAGCAGCGAGAAGCGAGCAAGGCCTGAGTGATGGGGGCCCTGATGATAGATGCTGCTTTCCTGTGACAGTGCTCCTTGTAGATGTGGTCAATGGTGGGGAAGGCTTTACCTGTGACAGACTGGGATGTATCCAATACTTTTTTGTAGCCTTTTCTGTCCTAAACTTTCCTCCACTCACATTAAAGGTTATCCTCTGGTGTTAGCCATTGCCACCCTGGGGAAAAGGTGCTGGCTCTCCACTCTATGCGTCTTATAATCTCATGCATGTTATATGACAAGTAAGGTTTATATTTCATTAAGTATTATTACAGTGTACTTAGGCTTGCCCAGGGTCAGGGGAGGCATCTAATGCTGGATCTAGAGTTGGGGGCAATCTGCCGGTTTTCACTGTTCAGGTGAAAACCCTTAAATACGTTGGAGATTAAAGTTGTGTGGAAGTGGAATGGTCTCCAGAAAGCCTCAAGCCAGCCTGTAACATTTTTTAATCTATGAAAGACTTTTTCTCTAAACTGCAGGCCTGTGTTTATTGTTGCACTATGACTCTGACATCATTAATTACTCAGTGCTTCTGTTATTGCCAGAAGTATTGAAGCCAGTGCAGACAAACTTCATTTGGTTAATTCCTGGAAATGAAAGGGTTAACATATTAGGAGCATTTGATACCTCTGGCAACACTGCAGCCCAAGGCCTAGTCCTCGCTACAACTGAGGCCACACAGCTACCCCCCCCCCCCCCCCACGTCTGTACAGCTAAGGCACAGAGCACAAAAATGCAGTAAAATGCAGTCACACACAGAAAAAGAACACAGTTCAAGTCCCTGAGTCTGTAAACGTTGCAGCAGTCTGCAGCTGAACACAACACAGCTTGTCCTCTGCCAAGTGAACACTGAGGACAGCTCTGATGCTTCCGGCACAGACTCCAAAGCCCCCTCCTGAATGGCTGCAAACAGGTGATACCTCAGCTTGAGGCCTAGTCCTTGCTACAACTGAGACCCCGCAGTCCGCACTTGCCATTTGCTAAGAAACCAGGTAACCGGACTTGCAGCATTCCACATTATCAATGTCCAACAGGGTCTTGTGATCACAAGAAAAGCGACCAAGACAATCACTTGCTGTTAGACTGCACACCGCCTTCACACACTCATTCTGACGCCTCTCCAGCAACATTGTCTGCATCGAATCCAGTTCCTTCAATTTCTCTGCCAATGGAGCAACCTGCAGTAATTTAAGTTCTTAATGTCCAGCATACATTTCAAAAAGACAATAACATCCTTGGTTGTCCCTGCAGAAGCCACTGCCTCTGAGTGCGCCACCATTGTAAAGAGGGGAATGACTCATCAATCTCACCTTTCAAATGTGTTGAAGGCTTGGGAAGCGGAGGTTGGCCTCTAACCATTCCAATGGGAACTGGATCCAACAGTGAAGCCACCTAGAGGATCAGTTCAGATCTGCTGAAGGCCTCCAAATCATTGTTTTCCCTTTGAGCCAGGGAAAAAAGAATTGTTTCATCACAATTAGAGCGCAATGCTTTACAGCGCCAGCGATTAGGGTTCGATTCCTGCCGCCCTCTGTAAGGAGTGTGTGCGTTCTGCTAGTTACCGTGTGGGTTCCCTCCTGCATTCCAAAGACCTGCGGGTAAGTTGTGACACCGGAAGCATGTCGACACTTGTGGGCTGTCACCAGTACAATCCTCGGACTGCATTGGTAGTTGACACAAGCGACACATTTCACTGTATGTTTCGATGTACATGTGGCATTTTCAACTTTCATCTTTTAAGTATAGAAATAGGCCCTTTGACCATGTATGTGCTGATCATTCTGCCTGTCTACACTAATCCAAGCATTAATTCCATATACAAATGCTGGAAGCGCTCAGCAAGTCGGGCGGTATCTATGGAATTCAATGTCTGAGCTGATGAAGGCAAGCATGTTAAATGCCATCTTTACCACCAAGTCCAACTGTGTTGCCATTTTTAGTGAACTATATACTTGTACCTCTTGGTGTCTCGATCCGAGTTGGTCATCTGTCTTTGGTATAGGGACGGAATACTAATCAAACTATTAGTAGCTGGTTCTTTCTGAAGTTTCCCTTAGGATAGCTGACACTCAATCCACACACAATTTTACCTGGTAAAGCGAATAATCAGAAGTTGTGGAGCTGAAATGGTCTCAACTCTCTAGGTACAGTAAATCTATAAATTATCTTGCTCTGCTCTCTGTAAACCTAAAGTAATCCAGAGCTGTTCTTGTCCCATCAGTAACTTATCCATCAACGTGTGCTCACTGAACTAATCTGGCTGATGGCCAAGCAATTCCTCTATTTTAAAATGATCTTTCTTGTGTTACGAATGAGGAGCAACTCTGATGGGCAGAAGGGTGCAAAGTCCTTTTTGAGAATCGCAAAATCGCTACTATTTCGGGTCTGATACCAAGGAAATGAGAGAGAGACAACGCAGAAATACACAAAAGTGGAATGTCTCCTCCTAACAAAAGCGGAACGGAACCACTGATTACTGCTATTGTCTCTTGGAGAAGGATTGTGTATTGAGTACTGTTCTATTCATTGAAACCCCTCAGGTGGTAACCAGAGTGGTCTGGTTGATGGGTTGCATCATCCCAACCTGATTGACACCTGAGACCCCGTGAGTGGGGATAAAAGTAAGGTCTGGGGAACACCCCTCAGATGCACCAGGAGGGACGCTACGAGACCGGTGGGGGCTTGTGTGTGTGTCCACCCTTGCCTGGGTGACGAGTCCGCCACGGAAGAACGGTCTAGCTAAAGGACGGAGGGGTCATATGTGAATGGCCACAACAACAACGCATCGACGGATCAAGATCTTAAAGGAAAGTCGGCAAGTCAATAGCTGTTACTCTCTCTCTCTCTCCAACAATTGCAACACAGCAACCAACAACTACAGCAGCCTGCATGAACTGAACTGAACTTTATATTTCCATCCTAAATATATAAATAAATAAATATCCTAGATATTTATATATCTAGGGGATATATTCATTATCCCCTAGACAACGATAGAGCTTATTTCTTATTGATTATTATTATACCCGCACTTTTAGGTTTAGTATTGATGACGTATATTATCTGTATATTTGCATTGATATTATTTTTGTGTATTTTTTCTAATAAATACTGTTAAAAATAGTATCACCAGACTCCAACGGATACTCCTATCTTTGCTGGTAAGATACCCAGTTACAGGGTTCGTAACACTTGCATTTATATTTCACGAGTTGTGGAGCAAACAAATAGCTTGTGTGACTCTGTACTTGGGAAAACCAGCAAAATAATTATTGATCAGCCTTTGACTTGCAGGGAACTGAAGGGATCAACTACCTTGTGGGCATGAAACACACACTCCCTGATTGATCAGATATCATCTCAAACAATCTGAAACACGAAGTTGTATGATCAGCCACTCCAAATATCCCTTTCCCTGGTAGAGACTTCTGCCCCTGGTTAATGTCTAACCATAACAAAAAACTCCCTTATGATCCAATGAATTTGCATGGACTCTTCCGATTTTGTGTTTGTTGCTGTTGCACGTGAGGAAGGTTGGTGGTTTTCTTTGAACTGGTTCCATGGTTGTTCTTTGTTTCATGGCTGTCTGTGGGAAGATAAATCTCAGGGCTGTATACTGCATACATACTTTGACAATAAATGTTCTTTGAATCTTTGAATTGATCAATACTAACTCAACAGACCTCTTATCCATGCTCAGTGTTCCTGTAGGGATTTATTATGGACAAGCTCGTAGGTCCTTTTTTTGCGAGGGCTATTTATCTCTGTTCCCTTTATAACCCCAGAACAATTGCTCTTCTAATTTAGCAATGTTATAGCCTGCTTATATTGATGTGACAGTTGACTGATGTCCTCCTGCATTACCCTGCTTGATGTGAGCTTGTGTTGACTCTGGCTTTTACTCGCCATGGAGTTACAATAAAGATTGCTCCTCTTCTGGTGACCTTTGATGAAGTGAACTTATCTTTAATTGAGCATTCCAGTAGGCTGTTTATACATTACTTCTCAGTTTTCTAGCTCAGTTATATAAACCGAGTCTAACTTTTGTCTTTATTATGTGGAAGTTAATCCCATAGGCAACTTCCCTTTGTCCAAATGACTCGGTACACTCCGCAGCCTTCCCCTTACCATCTCTCCTCTGATCTACACCCTCTGATATATCCGTGCTCAGTTCAACCTGCCCTCTTGCATATCCTCGATTTTGATCCACTGCATTTGCAGTTCTCTGGAGTGCCAACTCTTCCTTCCCACCTCGCACAAACAGTTGTCTCTAACCTCTTTTTTCCTGTAAAAATCTCCTTTAAGTGTCCCTCTTTAATTCGTTTTTTGGTCACCTGCCTTAATATCTCAAGTAGCTTGGTGCTATTTTTTCATTGGCACTTCTGAGAAGTGGTTTCAACCACAGAGAGATTTGGTGGAGTGGATAGTGGCAATGAATTCCAGAGCTATATATGAAACTGTGGGCATTCAAACCACTTCTGTGTTTGCTTACCCATTATTTCAGTAAGTTTATTGTGGTCTCTGTATAACATCAATTTTTTGTAATTCATTTGCCTCCTGAAAATACGACTTTAGTCACAGATCAAGGCCATGATTTCTGCTGGTCGGTATACTGATCAACGCCACAAGGTGTCAATAGAGTGCCATGTCTCACCTCAGTGGGGAGTTGCCAATGGAATGGTATTTGTTAGAAGCTTTCACATAATCTGCTGTTGACTTAATGTAGCAATTAGCAGAAAAAAATTATTAACAAGAGTTCAATTTGGAATCCCATTTGATCTTTCTTGGTTGCCACCCTGAGCTTGTCATCTTCTTGGTGATGAGTTTTTTTGTACAGTGTCATGATCTATTATTCATAGGTATGCTCGTTTAGCAACAACAACATTTATTAGAGCTTTCAAAGCATACAAGGGAGTGTCATTTTACTGACAGGAGAATCTGATAGTTTGGGAGTAGCCAGTATTGTTTTATTTCTTGTTTCTGAACTAATTTTGGCAGGTTCTCCCACACCCAAACCTCCTTTAAGTTTTGTAGGTATTGACAAAAGTAGAACATACTTGCAGGTTAAAGTAAAAGTAATGCCATTAAACTAGTCACACAGAATGAAACAAGTCCTTCAGCTCACTGACTGTGCTGACCATCAATTTACATTCATCCAATTTTATTTTCCCCACACTCCCACCAACACCTCCCAGTTTCCTACCATATTTTACTGAACTGTATTTTTTTTAAAGCTGAAGATCATGCTTCATAATCTTACCTATGTCAAATCTAAACCTGGTCAGTCTGTCCCCAGAGCTAAAGTCCTGCTGGCCTGGCAGCAGCATCTGCACCCCTCCTCTCATGCTGTCTCCTCCTTCCTATAGTGTGGTGACCACAACTGTACTCCCACTGCAGCCCAACTAGCACAAACATACACCGCCTGCATTCTGTGCCTGAATCAATAAACCTTCCTTCACATTGCTGTGAACCTTTGAAATTTCGGAGAGCTGTGAAGATAGAGTCATTCAAGGTTGAGCTGTCTGCAATATAGGGGAGTTGAGGATTCTCAGGCGAGTTGGGGCTAAGATCAGTTCAGCCATGATCTGGAACAGGCTCGAGGGGCTGAATAGCCTACTCGTGCCCCCTATGTCATATTCTTTGAAATGATAACAGGCAGGAGGGCTTGCATGTGAAGTGACAAAATTTGTCTCTGGTTGGAGCAAAGCTGAAGTGATTTTAACAGAGGTTTATGGATTTTAAGTTGGTGAGAAAAAACAAATTGTGTTCACTGGTGGGAAAGGGGGTGACGGGAACAGAATCAGTGAAGGGAAAAGTCAGAGTAAATACCATTTGGCCACAGAATGTTCTAATGCAGGTGACAGAGAGAACTTTTAACCTTAAGTGATGGTGGAGCAATATTTAGCAGAAGTCAGCAGAGCAAACACAATATAGTGTGTTGGTGCTTTACCAAACTGAGGCTGACTGATTATTATCTGACATCTTACTTTGGCATTTCATTTTCCGAATCTGTGACTGGGGTTTTTACTGTTTGCTTCACGCAATTTGTAGATTGTCTCTCATGGAGTGGGCTACACAGCTGAGACCTGGGCTTGCTCCAGATTGAAACCTCATCTCAGCTCTTTTGCAAGGCTCAGTAAGATTTCAATAGCTTCGGGAAAGCCCACTCCACCCATATTCAAGTCCAAATGCTGTCAGCCTCTTGTTATTTAATTTGCCATTTTATTTTAAGTAGTCAGCAAAACCTTTAAATTGAAGATTAGCACTACATAGCCACTTGTACTAGACAGCCTTTTGTGTTGTTAGTGGGAGGAACATTGATTGTTCTAAAGCTATCTCAAAGGTAAAGTGAATATTTGTCCCTGTTTCTGCTTACCCAGTGTTTTGTCTTGCTCACAGGACTCTGCCTGCTGAAGTTTATCTGCTGTTGACCACTGGAGCAGGCACTGACATTCTGTGATGTATCCTTTCAGGGTCAGCCTGCCCCGGCGTTCAGTGCACGCTGAGCTTTCTGAGATTTTCTGTCCCCCTGCTAGAGCACCCTACCATTCTCTCTTGATTAGCTTCAGCAGCTTGGTTTTAGATCTGGTCTCGCATGGCTCCCTCCACTACCAATCCAACAACTACTACCCCATTTCCTTTTTAAATCCAGTCCATGTGGAGCCAACCAGCTTTGTTTCACTGTGAAATTTTAAATGAATATGTGCAATTCCAGCCCTTCGTCCAGCTAATAGTTCAAAGACAAACTTACTTTTACACATTTGGGGTGAGTAATACTGCAAAGGCAGTGATTGATGTGGTTAACATTGAGTGAATATCAACATTTTGCTGAAGTAAATAGCTTTGGGGTTTCTCTGTGATCCATTTTAATGAGATAGTGAAGCGTGAGCTAATGCAAATAGTAATCAACAACAGGAACAGGAAATTAATTTGCACACTAGAAGATTTTGGAGTTGACCCCTAATTTCTGATTCTGAAGAATTGGAATTGGAATTACTTTATGATTGTCACTTGTATCAAGGTATGGTGAAAAGTTTTTGTTTACATGCTATCTCTGTGGTGAACTACATATACCTGTCTGGACACGCCCCCTGATGACTGCTCCTGTGGCTCCTCCCACAGACCCCTGTATAAAGGTGATGGAGGTCTGAGCCCGGCCTCTCAGTCTCCAGGATGTAGTATGGTGGTCACTCACTGCTCGTTCCTTCTTCCAGTCAATAAAAGCTGATATCTCGCGTTTACGTCTCAGAGTGAGTTATTGATGGTGCATCAATCCCAACATTGAGGTCATTAAAAACAAAGTGTTACAGTTGCAGAGGACCTGCAATGCAGGTAACCCATGATGAGATAGACTGGGAATCAGAGTTCAAAAACCAGGGTTTTGCAGGGACTCCTGACACATTTGTAACAACTTGTACCCCCTCTCTTTGTTCTGTCCACTTTCACGTCTCTCAGATATGTACAGGTATGCACTCCCATTCAGCTCTGTGATATTTGCATTAATTTATTCTCATATATTCATTCACGCAGTGGCCACACAATTCATGACGCAATAGCCACTGCTCTACATACCGTTCTTACACATCTTCAGAAGAAGGATGCTTAGGTGAGAATGCTGTTACATGGAAACACAGAATCATAGAAAACCTACAGCACAATACAGGCCCTTCGGCCCACGATGCTGTGCCAAACATGTACTTACTTTAGAAATGACCTAGGGTTGCTCATAGCCCTCTATTTTTCTAAGCTCCATGTACCTATCCAGGAGTCTCTTAAAAGACCC
The DNA here is from genome assembly GCF_048418815.1 of Hemitrygon akajei. Taxonomy (NCBI): domain Eukaryota; kingdom Metazoa; phylum Chordata; class Chondrichthyes; order Myliobatiformes; family Dasyatidae; genus Hemitrygon; species Hemitrygon akajei. The sequence continues at coordinate 18,670,829 of NC_133141.1, read as the reverse complement.
TATCGTATCCACCTCCACCACCGTCATCGGCAGCCCATTCCACGCACTCACCACCCTCTGTGTAAAAATACTTGCCCCTGACATCTCCTCTGTACTTACTTCCAAGCACCTTAAAACTGCCCTCTCGTGCTAGCCATTTCAGCCCTGGGAAAAAGCCTCTGACTATCCACACGATCAATGCCTCTTGAACAATGCCAATGTTCTTGGACTACAGTTCAGCATTCAACACCATAGTTCCATCCAGGCTCAACAAGAAGCTCAGAGACCTTGGCCTTCACCCTTCCTTATGCAGCTGGATCCTGGACTTCCTATCACATCGCCAGCAGATGGTAAGAGTGGGCTCCCTCACCTTCAACCCTCTGACTCTCAACACAGGTGCCCCTCAGGGCTGTGTACTAAGTCCCCTCCTTTACTCCCTTGACCCATGACTGTGTCACCACCCACAACTCTAATCTTCTAATTAAATTTGTTGACGGCACTAAATTGATTGGCCTTATCTCAAATAATAATGAGGCAGCCTACAGGGATAAAGTCATCGCTCTGACACAGTGGTGTCAAGGAAACAACCTCTCCCTCAATGTCACAAAAACAAAGGAGCTGGTTGTGGATTACAGGAGCAATGGAGACAGACTAACCCCTATTGACATCAATGAATCTGGGGTTGATAGGGTTCCTTAGCATTCACGTGGTCTGTACACACCAGCTGTGCGGTGAAAAAGGCACAACAGCACCTCTTTCACCTCAGACGGTTGAGGAAGTTTGGTATGGGTCCCCAAATCCCAAGAACTTTCTACAGGAGCACAATTGAGAGCATCCTGACGGGCTGCATCACTGCCTGGTAAGGGAACTGAACCTCCCAGAGCAGGATTCTGCAGAGAGTGGTGCAGACAGCCCAGCGCATCTGTAGTTGTGAACTTCCCACTAATCATGGCATTTACAAAGACAGGTGTGGAAAAAGGATCACTGGGGACCCGAGCCACCCCAATCACAATCTATTCCAGCTGCTGCCATCCGAGAAATGGTACCGCAGCATAAAAGCCAGGAACAGGCTCTGGGACAGTTTCTTCCACCAGGCCATCAGACTGATGAACTCACGCTGATATGAGTGTACTCTATGTTACATTGACTGTTCTGTTTATTATAAATTACTACGACTGCACATTGCACGTTTAGACGGAGACGTAATGTAAAGATTTTTACTCCTCGTGTATATGAAGGATGTAAGTAATAAAGTCAATTCAATTCTATTCATAGACTTAGCTATGTTTTTTTCAGCTTGGTCATTGTAGATTTGTTCTGAAACACTAGCTCTCTTTCTCTTCCCACCAAACACTGCCAGAGCCATTTGGTATTTCCAGCAGTTTCTGCTTTTATTCCACATACCTGTAATATTTTTTTACCTTTATCAATGTGAATTGTATGAGAATGTAATGACCCAGGGAAATCAGTATCTGTGCTTTTGCCTTTGTCTTTTATCAATGTTGCTTCAACTGAATGATGTTTGTGTTGGAAAAGGGTCTTTTTTAACACCTCCATTGTAGAGTTGTGTCCACAGAACAGTACAGCACAGCAGCAGGCCCTTTGGCCCAACATGTCTGTGCTGACCACAATGCCAGTGCAAAATAATCCCTTCTGCTTGCACATGGTCTCTATCCCTCCATTCCCTGCCTGTTGATGTGTCTGTCTAAATACCTGATATATATGTCACCATATGCAACCCCGAGATTCGTTTTCTTGCAGGCATACATGGTAAATCTATAATAGAATAATAACCATAACAGAATCAATGAAAGACTGCACCATCTTGGACGTTCAGCCAGTGTGCGAAAGGCAACAAATTCTGCAAATACAAAAAGAAAGAAACAATAAATAGATAAATAATATCAAGAACATGAGATGAAGAGTCCTTGAAAGTGAGTCCATAGGCTGTGGGAACATTTCAATAATGGGGCAAGTGAAGTTGAGTGAAGTTATCCCCTTTGGTTCAGGAGCCTGATGGTTGAGGGGTAATAACTGTTCCTGAACCTGATGCTATGAGTCCTGAGACTCCCGTAGCACCTTCTAGATGGCAGCAGTGAGAAGAGAACATGCCCTGGGAGGTGGGGGTCCGTGATGATAGATGCTGCTTTCCTGCGACAGCATTTTGTGTAGATGTGCTCAGTGGTGGGGAGGGCTTTACCAGGCTGTATCCACTAACTTTTGTACTTATTTTCTATCCAAGGGTATTAGTGTTTCCATACCAGGCTGTGATGCAACCAGTCAAAATCCACCACACATCCATAGAAATTTGTCAAAGTATTAGATGTTCTGCTGAATCTTTGCAAACCCCTAAGGAGTAGGAGTTTGCGAAGATTGTCCCACTTGTACCTCCTCCAGATAGACCTCTCATTCTTTTACCTGTTCCTTGACTACTCTCCCATGTCTTCCCCTTAAACAAAGTCAAAGTAAATTAATTATCAAAGTACAACATACACGTCATCATATTCTGCATTGAGACACATTTTCTACCGGAAAATAAAGAAATACAATAGAATTTATGAAAAACTTTACATAAATAGACTGACAAACAATCAATGTGCAAAAGAAGATAAAATGTGCAAATAAAAAATAAGTCCGTACTGAGAACATGGGTTGTAGAATCCTTGAAAATGAGTCCATAGGCCATCGGATCAGTTCAGAATTGAGATGAGTGAAGCTATCGGTTCAGGAGCCTGATGGTTGTAGGGTAATAACTTCCTGAAACTGGTCGTGTGGGATCTAATACTCCTGTACTTCTTGCCCAATGGTAGTAGTGAGAAGAGAGCATCACCTGGTGAGTCCTTGACGATGGAGTGGGTCCTTGATGATGGATGCTTCTTTCTTGTGCTCAATGGTGGGGAGGACGTTGCCTGTGATGAACTGGGCTGTATCCACCACTTTCTGTAGACTTTTTTGTTCCTGGGCGTTGGTGTTTCCATGCTAGACTGTAATGCAACCAGTTAGGATACTCTCCACCTATAGAAGTTTATAAAAGTTTTAGGTGATATGCTGTATGTACACAAACTTCTAAGAACATAGAGGCCTTCTTCATTTCATTTCATTTATTGATTTTCAAATAAAGAATATACAAATCAGAGGAGGAGTTTAGCAAACCGATAATATAAAAGACATATAAACAGCAGTAATAAAAACAGAAAGTATATAATGTCAAAATCAAATAGGTAAAATATTATGCTGTTATATATACAATGGTAAAAAAAAACAACTCCTCATAGCAACCATAAAAAAAAGACTGGAAATTTTATTTGATAAAGGAAAAAAAACACTAACTAAACTGAAATTTAAAAAGAGAGAAAGAAAAAAAAAGAAAAAGAAAGATTGGGCAGTCCAATTGAGGATAAAAAATTTTAAAAAGGGGAGAAAAAAAAACATCCTTCCAGTCATCTCCGAACCTTCACGGATAAGGATTTTCCCCAAAAGAGAATAAGAGGCCTTCTTTGTGATGGCACTTATGTGCTGGTCCCAGGACAGATCCTTTGAAATGATAACGTCGAGGAATTAAATTTGCTGACCCGCTCCACCTCTGATCCCCTGATGAGGACTGGCTTCTTCGTCCTGTAATCAATAATCAGCTCTTTGGTTTTGCTGACATTGAGTAAGATGATTGTTGCGGCACTAGTTAACCCGAGTTGAAGCTTCACCACATTTGAGCTGACAACAATGAAGAAGTGTGTCGTGACATGAGTCCTGAATTTGACTTTGTTGAGTGTGGATCTATATCACGTGCTGTTTCTCGACTCGATCTTTGCATTTCAAAGGTTTCAAAGGTCCATTTAATGTCAGAGAAATGTTTACAATATACATCCTGAAATGCTTTATCTTCGTAACCATCCACGAAAAACAGAGGAGTGCCCCCAATGAATGAATGGCAGTTAATGTTAGAACCCCAAAGTCCCCCCCAGCTCCCCTCCCTCCCGCATGTAAGCGGCAGCAAGTAACAATCCCCCCCCCACACCACACCACCAGCAAAAAAAAGCATGGCACCCGTCACCGAGCACTCAAACATGAGCAGAGCACCAGTAAAGACACAGACTTGCAGTACTCCAAAGACTACATTGTTCACCTGGCATTCGACATACCACAGGCTCTCTTCTTAACGAGGGAGAAAGAGATGTCTGCACTTCACAGCGAGCGGGGAGACATAACAAACAACTCGCTGGTTTATGATGTTAAAAGTACGTTTCGTCACTTTTTTTTTAGCTCTGTGCCCAAAGATCTTGAGTTTCTGGGCACACAGCCATAGATATTCCAACTCCCTTGATGACACACAGGTCTCCTGCTGTGACACCGACCTTTGATCCGCCCGTCTCCAGAGCCCCGAGATCCTAGGCCTCCAAAGCCGAGCCAAACTCTTAGGCCGAGCCCTTGGTGTGCTGAACGACGGCCAGTTATGAAACCCCAAGAGCAAGTCCCATTCCCACAAAGAACCGTAGTCAGTGTGTAACTCCAGGTCAGGGAAACATAAAGATATTAAAGATGGAAATAGAGCTGTTTCCAAAGATGCAAGCAAAGGAGTCATCGTTCAGCGCCATCATCACTTCACTCCACCTCCGTTTTCCATCCTACTTGAAAACTTGTGCATCTCTGGAGGACCTCACCCCCCACTCCCAATTTCATTCAGTGCTGGAAAGCCTTTCTTTGCTTCCATCTGGCACTTTGAAGGCCAAAGATTGTCCTCCAGAAACTGCATTGTCTCTGATAAGTATTTCCTTTATGTTTTGGGTAACCAGAACTGGACACAGCTAAGCAACTGGGCTGAGCTAAGCAATTTGATCTTGTCTGCACAGCACAGTTAGGATTTGTAGAGATAATGTCCTTCTGGGTTTGTTTATAGCCATATTGGATTAATTGGATGTGTTGAGTGTGAATAAACTGAGACAATTGTGTTTTTTTCTAAATTTCTAAATTTCTCCTTAGCTGTGTTCTACCATTCATGAGTTGAGGAACTCCACGCAATATCTCTGGAGGGGAATGGACAATTGATCTATGGTTCCCCTGGAAAGGTCTAGTTGGGGTCCATCATCAACCAAGCTGAAGGGTCTCAACCCAAAGCGTTGACTCCACTTCCCCTCACAGATGCTGCTGACCTACTGAATTCCTCCAGCTGTGTGCCTTTTGCTTGAGATTTCAGCATCTTGTGGCTCCATTAATTATTTCTGTGGATTAGCTTGAGGAGACAGCTTTAAAGATTTGTAAAGTGATATGACCATGGTTTGGCAGCACTCTGAGCAGTAGGTTTTTGTCTGACCATAAGACAGACGAGCAGAATTAGGCCACCTTGCCAATTGAGTCTGCTCCGCCATTCCATCATGGCTGATCCTTTTTAAAAAATCTCCTCCTCAACCCCAGTTCCTGACCTTCTCCCCATAACCTTTGATGCAGGGTCCAATCAAGAACCTATCAATCTCTGCCTTAAATACACCCAACGACCTGACCTCCACAGCTGCCTGTGGTAACAAATTCCACATATTCACCACCCTCTTGCTAAAGAAATTTTTCTGCTTCTCCGTGTCTATTTTAAATGGACACCCCTCTATCCTGAGGCTGTGCCCTCTTGTCCAACACTCTCCACCATGGGAAACATCCTTTCCACATCTACTCTGTCTAGGCCTTTCAACATTCGAAAGGTTTCAATCAGATTCTCCCTCATCCTTTTGAATTCCAGTGAGTACAGATCCAGAGCCATCAAACATTCCTCATATGATGACCCTTTCATTCCTGGATTCATCCTTGAACCTCCTCTGAACCTTCTCCGATGCCAGCACATCTTTTCTAAGATGAGGAGCCCAAAGCTGTTAACAATACTCAAGGTGAGTCCTCACCAGTGCTTTATAAAGCCTCGGCATCACATCCTTGCTCTTGTATTCTAGACCTCTTGAAATGAATGCTCACATTGCATTTGCCTTCCTCACCACCAACTCAACCTTCAGGGTGTTCTGCATAAGGACTCCCAAGTCCTTCTGCATCTCAGATTCCTGGATTTTCTCCCTGTTTAGAAAATAGTCTGCACATTTATTTCTTCTACCAAAGTGCATGACCATGCATAATCCAACATTGTATTTCATTTGCCACATTCTTGTCCATTCTCCTATTCTGTCCTTCTGCATCCAACCTGCTTCCTCAACACTACCTGCCCCTCCACCAATCTTCGTATCATCTGCAAACTTGGCAACAAAGCCATCAATTCCATCATCTAAATCATTGATATTCAGCATAAAAAGAAGTCCCAACATCGATCCCTGCGGAACACGACTAGTTACTGACAGCCAACCAGAAAAGGATCCTTTTATTCCCACTCGCTGCCTCCTACCAATCAGCCAATGCTCTAACCATGTTAGTAACTTTCCTATAATACTATGGGCTCTTAACTTGGGAAGCAGCCTCATGTGTGGCACCTTGTCAAAGGCCTTCTGAAAGTCCAAATATACAGCATCCACTACATCCCCTTTATCTATCCTACTTGTAATCTCCTCAAAGAATTCCAACAGGTTTGTCAGGCAGGATTCTCCCTGAAGGAAACCATGTTGACTTTGGATTGCACAAAATTTTAATGCAATGTCTCCTCCCCAACCACTGCTCTGCCCTTCTGTGTATTAAGTGAAATCTCATAAAATTGGAATTTGATTGAGTTCAAGCAGATTCTGTCATCCAGGAAAGCTGTGATGTGGAGAGCAGATATGGCACAGCATGGTGACTTATGCTGTCAGCTCAGAGGCGAGAGATCACGGTGCTGTGGTCGCCGATTAACTGGATTCTGACAGCTTGGCCCCTGTCACCAAACTGTTCTGAAATGCCATTTTTATACAGAAATTAATGAGTTGGATACAGATATTGATTCAATGGAAACTTTGTGCATTTCTGAATCCCATTATTTGCATATTTAAATACCAATCCTAGTAGATATTTCAGGTGTTAGTAACCAATTAAATCTATGTGTTAAATACCAATAATACTTGAGAGTTAGTAAAATAACTGCCCAATAGTAAGTGTTGCTTTAGAATCTTTTGTTTGCATCTTGTCATGGTATGCTTGGTGACCTTATTTCCCAGGCTTGTTCTAAAGGAGAATTAAGCCCTCAAGGGCTATGTCCAGCCTGGAAGACTGCACTATGTCTGCACACTGCTTCTGTCAGCTCTTCTTCATTCTTGCCTTACCAAACTTCCACGGAGCCACGTCCTAATCCAGGGACCTGAGCAACCAGCTTCAGCTGATGGTGGGGCACACTCCTCTGTCCCAGGTTCCACCTTTCAGTGAAGTCATTAGATCACACTCCTGTCTGGCAGATGCAGAAGAGCCCTCTCATCTTGAATGAACACCAAAAGCAGATAATTTGGGATTTGTTTTGTCGTTGTTTGCGGGAGCTTGCTGTGACATGTTGCCGGATGCCCTAATCCTACTTCTCTGACTTATGTACAGTCATTTTTCTGCTTGCAAATTTGTAACTATTTTAACTCTTGCACAATTGAAATAGATACCACAGGAAGGCAAAGAAGAATGTATGAGTCTTTTCTCAGGTTGTCATGCTGTGACAAGTGGCGGGGCACAAGGATCAGTGTTTGGGCCTCCACATCAATGATTCAGCTGAGGGGACCAATTGTCATATTTGCTGACGATACAATCTAGGTGGGTTCAATCTAAGGTTGAGGATGTAACTTGATTTCAAGGGGTTACAGGCAAGCTCTCTGAACAGGCAAAGACATAACGTGGAAATCTGTGAAGTTATCAACTGATGCACACAACAGAAAAGCAGAGCATTTTTAATGAAGCTGTTGATGTTTAAAGGGGAGATGAAGCACATTTTTTTACCCAGAGGGTCAGAATTAGAATCAGCTTTATTATCATTGGCATATGTTGTGAAATTTGTTGTTTTATGGGAGCAGTACAGTGCAGTATAAAATAGAAAATAAATTACAATAAGGAATATAGATAGAAACTAAGTAAGTAATGCAAAAATAAATTAAGAGTAGTGAGGCGGTGTTCAGATACCTGATGATGGAAGGGGAGAAACTGTTCCTAAAACATTGAGTGTGCGTCTTCAGGCTCCTGTACCTCTCCCCTGATGTTAGTTATGAGAAGAAGGCATATCCTGGGTGGTGAGGATCCTTAATGATGGGTGTCACCTTTTTGAGGTATTGCCATTTGATCTTGTCCTCGATAGTGGGGAGCCTAGTGCCCATGATAGAGCTGACTCAGTTTACAACCCTCTGCAGCTTTTCCCAGAAAGGGACCTTTCTGCCTGAAAGGGTGGTGGAGGCAGCAACCTCAATGACATTTAAACAAAACCTGCATGTCACTTGTTAGGCTTCAGAGCTTGCTGGAAGGTAGGATTAACCTGGAGTACTTCTTTCGGGCAAGATCACATTGACCCAAGAGCCCTCCTTTCCTGGCATAAGTTTTCTGTGATCCGATTTTGGTGCTTAAATTTCTGTAGCAGAACTTGAACGCACAACCAGAGTTGCTGAGCTGGCAAGGTATTAGGTGGGGTGGAGGAATCCTTTTCACCCTGTGCAGCCTCATTTCAGAAGGGCAGGCCAGTCTCTAATCAGGGTACCAGCTCAGAATGACAATGCGGCATGTGGTCTTAACCTTCAGCTCGAAAATGAACCATCAGCAAAGACCCTGCGTGGGTTGCTTGAGGGCTGGGTCTTGTTCAGTCTGATGCATGTCGAGGCAAGCGGACTGTGTGAAGTCTGCGAGGCGGCGTGTGACGAGTGACTGCGGAAGGAATTTCTATCATTATAGCTGAATTGGCTTTATCTAGCAGCAAAACTTGATTACTTTGCACCCAGCTACGGATGAAGTGAAATAGCTTTGGCACATGTGTGATGAAATTTGAGAAGTCATAGATGCGGTCATTTACTTTGAGGACTCATTCAAATGTTGGTTATTTTATATTAGTGTTCTTTATATTTGAAAGCTCAAGTCTCGGCTAGTAGACTGCGGCATAGAAAGCATCCTGTCTGGGTGTACCACAGCTTGGGATGGCAGCTGCTCTGCATGAAGCTGCACAGAGTTGTGGATACAGCTCATCAGATTACAGAAATCAGCCTCCCCTCCGTAGACTCTGTCTATACTTCTCGCTGCCTCGGTAAAGCAGCCAGCATAATCAAAGACCCCCCAGGCATTCTCTCTTCTCCCCTCACCCATCGGGTGGAAAATACAGAAGCCTGAGAGCACGTACTACCAGGCTCAAGGTCAGATTCTACCCTGCTGTTGTAAGACTATTAGATGGTTCCCTACAACGATAGGATGAACTCTTGACTTCACAACCTACCTCATTATGACTTTGCTCCTGCACTGCATTTTCCCTGTAACTATAACACTTTATTTTGCATTCTGTTATTGCTTTACCTTGTTCTGCATCAATGCACTGTGTAATGATCTGATTTGTATGAACAGAATGCAAGACAAACTTTTCACTCTGTCTCAGTACGTGACAAAGATTTTTATTTATCGAGATGCAGAATAGGTCCTTGTGTCCCTTCGAGCCATGCCACCCAGCAATCCCCCGATTTAATCCGAGCCTAATCACAGGACAATTTACAATGACACATTAACCTACCAATCTTTGGACTGTACCGGAGCACCCGGAGGAAGCTCATGTGGTCATGGGACGAACGTACAAACTCCTTACAGGCAATGGCAGGAATTGAACCCGGGTCACTGGTACTGTAAAGCCTTGTGCTAACCACTACGCTCTCATGCCACCATGATAATAAACCTATTCCAATCCCAATGGATAAGCTTTCTTCTATGTAGACTTTTTCGAAAGGCTACTTTGAAGAAAGTAACTCTTCCGAGCATGGTTTTACCAGCTTGAAATTCAGCTTCTTTTCACTAAGCAAAAGCCAAAGTACGGTAAGTTTATTTTCAAAGTACGTGCACATCACCAGACACTACATTGAGATTCATTTTCCTGCAGGCATTTTCAGGAAAATAAAGAAATATAATATAATTCATAAACAACTATACTTAAATAAAGACAAGCAACCAAAATGCAAAAGACAAATTGTGCAAACAAATAGATAAACACTGAAAATGGAAGTTGTAGATTCTTTGGAAGTGAGTCCATAGGTTGTGAATTGGTTCGGTTTTGAGGTGAGTGAAGTTATCCATGTTGGTTCAGGAACCTGATGGTTGAAGGGTAATAACTGTTCCTGAACCTGGTGATGTGGGACCTATAGCTCCTGTAGCTCCTGCCTGAAGGTAGTAGCGAGAAGAGAGAGTGGGATCTGACCAGGGTCCTATATAGCTGCAACATTACCTCTCGGCTCCTAAACTCAATCCCACGATTGATGAAGGCCAATGCACAGTATGCTTTCTTAACCACAGAGTCAACTTGCGCAGCTGCTTTGAGTGTTCTATGGACTCAGACCCCAAGATTCCTCTGATCCTCCACACTGCAAGAGTCCTGCCATTAATACTATATTCTGCCATCATATATGACCTACCAGAATGAACCACTTCACACTTATCTGGGTTGATCTCCATCTGCCACTTCTCAGCCCAGTTTTGCATCCTATCAATGTCCCACTGTAACCTCTGACAGCCCACCACACTATCCACAACACCCCCAACCTTTGTGTCATTAGCAAATTTACGAACCCATCCCTCCACTTCTTCATCCAGGTCATTTATAAAAATCACAAAGAGAAGGGGTCCCAGAACTGATCCCTGAGGCACACCACTGGTCACCGACCTCCATGCAGAATATGACCCGTCTACAACCACTCTTTGCCTTCTGTGGGCAAGCCAGTTCTGGATCCACAAAGCAATGTCCCCTTAGATCCCATACCTCCTTACTTTCTCAATCAGCCTTACATGGGGTACCTTATCAAATGCCTAGCTGAAATCCATAAACACTACATCTACTGCTCTACCTTCATCAATGTGTTTAGTCACATCCTCAAAAAAATTCAACCTCCTGATAATTCATACCCTCTAATCCAGGCAACATTCTGGTGAACCTCTTCTGTACCCTTTCCAAATTCTCCATATCTCTCCTGCAATGGAGCAACCAGAATTGCATACAAGTGGCCAAGAGTGGCCTAACCAAAGTTTGATACAACTGCAACATGACTTGCCGACTCATACTCATTGCCTTGACTGATGAAAATGAGTATGCAGACACCTTCTTTACCACCCTATCTACATGCATGGTCACCTTCAGGGAGCAATGGACTTGGACCCCAAGATTCCTCTGAACGGCAGTGCTGTTAAGAGTCCTGCCATTTACTGTATGCTTTTCCCTTACATTCGACCTCCTAAGGTGCAACACCTTACACTTGCTCAGAGTAAACTCCATCTGTCATCTCTCTGCCCATATGTTGGTAAAAGGGTGTTCAATTTCTTACATAGAGAGTGGTGAGTGTGTGAAACGCCCTGCTGGGGGTAGTGATAGAGACAAATCCATTAGGGCATTTAAGAAACTCTTAGATATTCACATGGATGATAGATAAATAGAGGGCTGTGTAGGAGGGAAGCGTTAGATTATGTAGGTTAAGCTTTTGGACCATGTCTTACTAAAATCCATGTAGGCGACGTTCACTGCCCTACCCTCATCAATCAATGGCGTTTTGAAAAGATTTTACCAATGCAATATTCCTGAGTTTCACGCTGTTCCTACTCTGAGAAAGAAAACCACCATGCCTCCACTTGTAGATGCCCCTGGACAGACTGTTGCCTGGGAATAATCTCCCTTTGGTGAGGTGCAGCTTGTCACCAGCTCAGGAGTGGTCAAGATTGATGGCTCACTGGTGGGACCATTGTTATAGGCACACCCCGGCAACCTGGAGTACAACAAGCTAGCTCTGCCTTTCGAGTCGCTGATCTCAACCACTGCACACCCTCACATTACCCTGCAGCAGAATTACTCTTGGACTTAGGGTTGTAGCTTTGTTCCCACGACAGGGTGGAGTGAAGTGCCCTTCAGGCCTGCTTCGGTGGCTTGCAAAGTTCTACAATGTAAATGGAAGCTTACACCATCCGATGCTGCCAGCATGTCCAGAGTTCCCCACCAAGCAAAGACTGGGCAGAGGTGAACGTAGAAACCTTCCCAGTGGAAGGGAGATGTAATCAGAGAACCAGTCCCCATGTACTCATGTTGCCTGTCAAATACAACAAGAAGTGGGTTGGGAAAAGGTCAAGAACATGGCCTCTCAGCCTGCTACGTTTGGAAAAGGCTTTGGAGAATATCAGTTCACTTTGAAATATCTCTTCATTACAGATCAATCAGATCAGACCTGTCTTCACCTTCTCTGGCACTGAGATCCAGTTCAGATCTTAGGGATGATTTGCAGTAAAGATAAAGATTTGCCGGTGTTTGTTGCCCATTTTGGGGAGTGTGGTGGAGAGCCAGCAGGGCTGTGTTACGACTGTGCTTTAAGGTGAGCAATTTGATCAAATGACAATGAAGAAAGGTGTAAGTGGAGCTGATTCTGAAGTGACCTTCTCAGTCACTTATGTCATTGATCATAGAGCACTGCAGCTTGAAAACAGGCCCTTCAGCCCATCAAGTCTATGCTGATCACCAACCACTCATTTACACTAATCCTACTTTAATCCCATTTTAGTCTTCCCACATTCCCATCAATTGCCCCCCAGATTCTACCCCTCTCCTACACACTTGGGGCAAGCTGTAGCAGCTAATTAACCTACTAACCTGCACGTCTTTGGGATTTGGGAGGAAACCAGAGAATCTGGGGTAAACTCATGCAGTCACATCCAACTCCACAAGGACAGTGCCCGAGGTGTGGATCGAACCTATGTCTGATGCTAGGAGGCTGTGTCTCCACCATCTCCATTGCTGCACTGCCCTAAAGGATATGCAACTGGCAGAGTTACATTGAGGATGCTCAGTGAATAGGTGGGGAGGGGGGAGTCCATAAGACATAGGGGCAGAATTAGGCCATTCAGCCCATCAAGTCTGCTCTGCCATTCAATCATGGCTGATTTAATTCCCTCTCAACCCCATTCTCCTGCCTTCACACCATAACCTTTGACACCCTTACTAATCAAGAACCTATCAACCTTCATTTTAAATATACCAAATGATTTGGCCTCCACAGCTACCTGTGGCAATGAATACCACAGATTCACCACCCTCTGGCTAAAAAAAATCCTCCTCATCTCTGTTCTAAAGGGATGTTCCTCTATTCTGAGGCTGAGCCCTCTGGTCCTAATTCTCCCACTATTGGAAGTATCCTCTCCACGTCCACTCTAACTAAGTCTTTCAATGAGATCCCCCACATTCTTCTAAATTCAAATACTCTTCATGCATTAACCCTTTCATCCGCAGGATCATTCCATGAACTTCCTCTGAACCCTCTCCAACACCAGCATATGCTTTCTTAGATATGGGGCCCAAAACTGGTCACAGTACTCCAAATGTGGTCTGACAAATGCCTCTGGCCCAGAAGGGATTGTGCTCTAATTGATCCAATTCCTTACTTTAATGTACACCTTGTACTTTTCTTGCCTCAAGGGGAAATTTGTTCTGTTTTGAAAGTGACAGGCACAATACCATAGTATCTGCAGACACACATTAAAGACATTTTTTTCTTAATATAAAAGCAACTTGTCAGCATATTTTAATTAAATTTTGTTATAGTTTAAGACCACTCCTAAAAAAACACTGAGGTACATAGATTTTTGTTGGATTATTGTTGCCATCCTCTGCAGAGTCAGAGGCTGAGAGAAGACCTGATGGAATTTATAGAGTTATGAGAGGCAGAGATAAGGTAGATGTGTCAGGTACTAAAGGATATACATTTAAGCTGAGAGAGGGAAAGTTGAAAGGAAATGTTTGGATTTTCATGAGGAATTTCATTAGTCAGAGACCACAGTCTGTGCGGATTGAAAATAACATCTCCTCCTCACTGACAATCAACACTGGTGCACCATCTATAAATTTGCCGATGACACAAGTATTGTTGGCAGAATTTCAGATAGTGACAAGGAGTCATACAAGAGCGAGACAGATCAGCTGGTTGAGTGGTGTTGCAACAACTTTGCACTCAATGTCAGTAAGACCAAAGGATTGATTGTGGACTTCAGGAAGTTGAGGGAACACATACGAATGCTCATAGAGGGATCAGAAGTGGAAGGGGTGAGCATTTTCAAGTTCCTGAGGATCTATCCGGGGCCCAACATATCAATGCAATTACAAAGAAGGCACGACAGCAGCTATATTTCATTAGGAGTTTGAAGAGACTTGGTTTGTCACCAAAGACTTGCAAGTTTCTACAGATGTACAGTGGAGAGCATTCTAACTGGTTGCATCACTGTCTGGTATGGAGAGGCCACTGCACAGGATCTGAAAAAGCTGCAGAAAGGTGTAAACTCAACTACCTTAGGCACTAGCATCAGAAACATCTTGAAAAGGCAATGCTCAAAAAGGTGGCATCCATTATTAAGGACCCCTATCACCCAGGACATGACCTCTTCTCATTGTTAAAATCAAGGAGGAGGTTCAGGAACCTGAAGACGCACACTCAACATTTCAGTAACAGCTTCTAAATTGAATTTAATTTGAATTGACTTTATTTCTTACACCCTTCACATACGTGAGGAGTAAAAATCTTTACGTTACATCTCCGTCTAAATGTGCAATCATAGTGATTTATAATAAATAGAACAGTCAATGTTCTATGTGTGGATTGATGCAGGTTGACTCTGTGGTTAAGAAGGCGTATAGTGTATTGGCCTTCATCAATTGTGGAATTGAATTTAGGAGTCGAGAGGTAATGTTGCAGCTATATAGGACCCTGGTCAGACCCCACTTGGAGTACTGTGTTCAGTTCTGGTCACCTCACTACAGGAAGGATGTGGAAGCCATAGAAAGGGTGCATAGGAGATTTACAAGAATGTTGCCTGGATCGGGGAGCATGCCTTACGAAAATAAGTTGAGTGAACTCGGCCTTTTCTTCTTGAGTGAAGGAGGATGAGAGGTGATCTGATAGAGGTGTACAAGATTATGAGTGGTATTGATCATGTGGATAGTCAGAGGCTTTTTCCCAGGGCTGAAATGGCTGCCACAAGAGAACACAGGTTTAAGGTGCTGGGGAATTGGTACAGAGGAGATGTCAGGGGTAAGTTTTTTACTCAAGAGAGTGGAGAGTGCGTGGAATAGGCTGCTGGCAACGGTGGTGGAGGTGGATATGATAGGGTCTTTTAAGAGGCTTTTAGATAGGTACATGGAGCTTAGTAAAACAGAGGGCTATAGGTAAGCCTACTAATTTCTAAGGCAGGGACATATACGGCACAACTTTGTGGGCCGAAGGGCCTGTGTAGTGCTGTAGGTTTTCTATGTTCTAATGTAACATAGAAATACAGTCAAATCAGTATGAGTTCATCAGTCTGATGGCCTCGTGGAAGGAGCTGTCCCGGAGCCTGTTGGTCCTGGCTTTTATGCTACGGTACTGTCTCCTGGATAGAATAGACCGTGGTTGGGGTGACTCGGGTCCCCAGTCATTCTTCGGGCCCTTTTTTCACACCTGTCTTTGTAAATGTTATGAATAGTGGGAAGTTCACAACTACAGATGTGCTGGGCTGTCTGCACCACTCTCTGCAGAGTGCTGTGATTGAGGGAGGTACAGTTCCCATACCAGGCAGTGATGCAGCCAGTCAGGATGCTCTCAATTGTGCCCCTGTAGAAAGTTCTTCTGAATGGACAGTGAACCCATGAACATTATCTCACTATTTTTCCCTATCTTTTTTGCACTACTTATTTAATTTAATTTTTATATATACTTATTATAATTTATAGATTTTTAAAAATTATTATGCATTGCAATGTACTGCTGCCATGAAACAATAAATAACAATAAATTTCACAACATATGCCAGTGATATTACACCTGATTCTGAGGGTGGTGAGTGCCAGTCAAGGGTGGTGGTGGTGGCATGTACGATAATAGTGCTTAAGATGTTTTTTAAAATTCCGGTAATGGAGGGATATGGATCATCTGCAAGCAGAAGGGATTTAGTTTGATTCAGCATTGTATTGAGAGCTTTGATCACTCATGGGAAGCAAGTGTGGAGCCAATGATAGCAGAATTTAGATTAATGTTCAGAGGAGAAAATAAAGGATTTAGTTGCCTGACTACATATTTCCCTGTAATAAATCAACTGTTTTGGCTCTCCACGGTGTTTGCATTTAGCACCAGGGTTCCAAATGGTGTAATCCTCCAAATTAAATGGTTGTCATTTCTCATTCACCCTCCCAATCGAAGCACTTTCTATGGAATGTGCTGGCAATAATACTTGCAGAAACCCGCGGTGCTTCATTGGAAAGGTCTTGCAAATGCTACACCCTCTCTGCATGCAGGTATTAACATGAACCATCAGCTAATCTGTCTTATTTGAGGAATTATTTTCCTGATACAGGGAGGGACTTTGGCTAGAACATCAAGAGAAATTGCCATTTTCTTATGAGGTATCTCACATCTGCCTGAAGCTGTAGGGAGAGATGGACAGTGCCCTAGTTTAATTCTGCAGCCAAAGATGACATGCCTGACACTGCAGCATTACCTTCCAAGTGCACCTAGTCAGGGTAATTGGCTTGAGCTACGATGCAGGACTTTGAATCCACCATCTTGTGAACCTGATAGCAACAAATTCTTGCTCTTGACACCAACACACAGCAGCTAAGGAGTTCCATTGCAGAAACTGGAGACACTATCGATTCTGCAGATGCTGCAAATCTAGAGCAACGCACACAAAATGCTGGAGGAGCTCAGCAGGTCAGGCAGCATCTATGGAGGGAAATGTAGAGTTGATGTTTTGGACTGGGACGCTTCACCAGAATCCAGATGAAGGGCCTCGACCAAAAGTGTCAGCTGTCCATTTCCCTCTGCAGATGCTGCCTGACCCACTGAAGTCCTCCAGTGCTCTGTGTACGGCACATTGCAGAAACTTCATCCGAAGTTGGAAAACCGTGATTGCCGAAATCCAAGCTTGGGTATGGGAAAAGAAAGACTTCTCAGATAATTCTTTTGTTACGAAATACAGTAGATCAAGTTATGTAGAAAAAGGTAGACTGAAATCTGAGAATCTCTGGATTTTTTTAAATTACATTTGTGTTTGAACATTGGTGCTTGAAAGACTTGGAGCTCCAGCGAGTATTTTCAGTGAAAGTTAAGTTCGAACTACAACTCAGGAGGCCTTGAGTTTTCACCTAGTTTTTTCACCTTTTATCCAGTCTAAGCACAAATAATCAGGCCTGCACATACTAAGCCTCACATCACCAACACTACCAGTTAACTTGAGTTCAAGACCAAGGAACTGATTGTGGACTTCAGAAGGGTGAAGTCAGGAGAACACACACCAGTCCTCATTGAGGGGTCAGCAACTTAAAGCTGCGCATCAGCATCTTAGAGGATCGACCCTGGGCCCGACACATTGATGCAACCACAAAGAAGGCGTGCCAGCATTTCTATTTCATTGGGAGTTTGAGGAGATTTGGAGTGTCACCAAAATCTGCAGCAAATTTGTACAGATGTAAGGTAGAAAGCATGCTGACTGGTTGCATCTCCGCCTGGTATGGAGGCTCCAATGCAAGTGGCTGAAGATGGTTATAGACTCAGTCAGCTCCATCATGGGCACAAGTCTCCCCAACATCCAGGACATCTCAAAAAGGCAGCCAAGATGTTTCAGAGGGATCTTATCAAACAGAATTAGCCTCGGAGCTACCCAAAAAGGTATTGGAACAGACGGAGCATCTTCGAGTCATACCCTTCAGCCCTCGAAGCCCATGCCAATCATCAGCCACCATTCTACATTGATCCTACACTCATCCCATTTTATTCTCCCCACACTGGCCGAATCGAAGGTGGTGATGAATCAGCATACAGGAGGGAGATTGAAAATTTGGCTGTGTGGTGTCATATCAACAACCTCTCACTCAATGTCAGCAAGACCAAGGATTCATTATTGTCTTCAGGTGAGGGAAACCAGAGTCCATGAGCCAGTTCTCATTGGAAGATCAGAGATGGAGAGGATCAGCAACTTTAAAATCCGGGGTGTCACAATTTCAGAGGACCTGTTGTGGACCCCACACATAAATGGAATTGCAAAGAAAGCATGGCAGCGGCTCAACTTCCTCAGGAGCCTGCGGAGATTCGGCACAACATCCAAAACTTCAACTAACGTCTATAGATGTGAAGTGAAGAGGATGTTGACTGGCTGCATCACAGACTGGTATGGAAACACCAATGCCTTTGAACAGAAAATCCTACAAAAGGTAGTGGATTCGGCACAGTACATCACGGGTAAAGCCCTCCCCACCACTGAGCACATCTACATGAAACACTGTCCTAGGAAAGCAGCATCCATCATCAGGGATCCCCACCACCCAGGACATGCTCTCTTCTCATTGCTGCCATCAGGTAGAACCTCAGGTCCAGGTTCAGGAACAGTTACTACCCCACAACCATCAGGCTGTTTAATAGAAGGGGATAACCACACTCACTTGCCCCATCATTGTAATGTTCCTACAACCAATTACCTCACTTTACAGACTCTTTATCTTGTTATCTCATCTCCTTGTTACTTATTGCTATTTATTTATATTTACATTTGCACAATTTGTTGTCTTCTGCAGAGGGTCGATCTTTCATTGATCCTGTTAGAGCTACTATTCTATAGATTTATTGAGTATGCCCACAAGAAAATGAATCTCGGGGTTGTATATGGTGACATATATGTACAGTGATAATAGATTAATTTTGAACTTTGATCTCCTCCACAGATTCTACCACTCACCTACACACTAGGGGCAATTTACAGCAGTCAATTAACCCACTGACCTCCCTCCTCATTTCCTGGGAGGAAATGAGAGTACCTGGTGGAAACATAGAGAAGGTGTGAGCTCCACGGACAGGATTGAACTCAGGTCACGTGAGCTGTGAGCCAGTCTCTCTGCAGGTTATGCCACTGTGCTGCCTTAGTGGAGGTGGAAACGCAGAGGCCTGGGAGAGTGAAAAGCAGAAGCTGGGCCTTCAGCAGCTTAAATTGTGTCCAGCTAATTGCCTGTGTGTAAAACCCAAGAGATGCAAGGATCTTGGGAACTGAGGAGTGTAGAGATTTAAGGAGATTATAGCACTGGAAGAGATCATGGAGACCAGGAAATGCAAGGGTGTAGAAGAATTTAAAAACATAAATGGGAATTTTAAAACGGAGGTATTACTTAACTGGGAGTTATCTGGCTCTGTAATAGATAGATAGATAGATAGATAGATACTTTATTCATCCCCATGGGGAAATTCAACTTTTTTTCCAATGTCCCATACACTTGTATCAAAACTAATTACATACAATACTTAACTCAGTAAGAAAATATGATATGCATCTAAATCACTATCTCAAAAAGCATTAATAATAGCTTTTAAAAAGTTCTTAAGTCCTGGCGGTAGAATTGTAAAGCCTAATGGCATTGGGGAGTATTGACCTCTTCATCCTGTCTGAGGAGCATTGCATTGATAGTAACCTGTCGCTGAAACTGCTTCTCTGTCTCTGGATGGTGCTATGTAGAGGATGTTCAGAGTTTTCCATAATTGACCGTAGCCTACTCAGCGCCCTTCGCTCAGCTACCGATGTTAAACTCTCCAGTACTTTGCCCACGACAGAGCCCGCCTTCCTTACCAGCTTATTAAGACGTGAGGCGTCCCTCTTCTTAATGCTTCCTCCCCAACACGCCACCACAAAGAAGAGGGCGCTCTCCACAACTGACCTATAGAACATCTTCAGCATCTCACTACAGACATTGAATGACGCCAACCTTCTAAGGAAGTACAGTCGACTCTGTGCCTTCCTGCACAAGGCAGGAAGTGAATGGTGAGTGAATGGGATGCAAATTAGGGCATGGGCATAGTTTCAGATGGGCAATGGAATAGTGGGGGAGGTGGGAGATATCTAGAGCGCTCAAGTGCAGATATAGGGGTGAATTTTGCAAGTGGGTGTCAATAGTACTATATAGAGCCAGATCTGTTTTTTGTTGTTCCTTTCCACACCTTGTGGCATCAGCCGGCAACCTTGCCATTTCTGTCTGTTTTTTACGAGGCCGAGTTGCTAGCTCAACGTTCAGCCCAGCACAGATGGAAAGCGTGCAAGGAGCCGGCCGGATTCAAACCCGGGACCACTCTGTCACAAAGTCAGAATCAGAATCAGGTTTATTATCACCGACATGTAACATGAAATTTGTTAACTTAGCAGCAGCAGTTCAATGCAATACATAATCTAGCAGAGAGAAAAAAATAATAAATAAAATAAAACATAATAATAAATAAACAAATAAATCAGTTACATATATTGAATAGATTTTTTTAAATGTGTAGAAAACAGAAATACTGTATATTAAAAAAAAGTGAGTTAGTTAGTGTCCAAAGATTCAATGTCCATTTAGGAATCGGATGGCAGAGGGGAAGAAGCTGTTCCTGAATTGCTGAGTGTGTGCCTTCAGGCTTCTGTACCTCCTACAGACAGACAGACAGACATACTTTATTGATCCTGAGGGAAATTGGGTTTTGTTACAGCCGCACCAACCAAGGATAGTGAAGAAATATAGCAATATAAAACCATAAATAATTAAATAATAATAAGTTAATCATGCCAGGTGGAAATAAGTCCAGGACCAGCCTATTGGGTCAGGGTGTCTGACACTCCGAGGGAGGAGTTGTAAAGTTTGATAGCCACAGGTAGGAATGACTTCCTATGACGCTCAGTGTTACATCTCGGTGGAATGAGTCTCTGGCTGAATGTACTCCTGTGCCTAACCAGTACATTATGGAGTGGATGGGAGTCATTGTCCAAGATGGCATGCAACTTGGACAGCATCCTCTTTTCAGACACCACTGTCAGAGAGTCCAGTCCAGTTTGATGGTAACAGTGAGAAAAGGACATGCCCTGGGTGCTGGTGGTCCTCAATAATGGACACTGCCTTTCTGAGACTGATTGAAAAAGCAATGTAGAAAATGTTCCCCAAATCTGGAGTGTGATGGGCCCTGATGAGTGCTCCAAGAAGCTCATCATCATTCAGGACAAAGCTGCTCGCTTGATCGACACCCCAATCCAGCACCCTGAGCACTCCCTCCCCCCTATCACCGGCACACAGTGACTGTAGTGTGCACCGTCTACAAAACGAACTGCACTTTCTCAACCAGGCTACTGCAACTGCACCTCCCGAGCCCACTATCCCTATCCCAAGGAGGATAAGGGCAGAGACACGAGGAGACACTTCTCCCTGTAGTTCCCCTTCAAACCACACCCCATATTCTGAATTGCAAATCTGTTGTCATTCCTTCATTGTCACTGGGTCTAAGATCCTGTTGTCAACACCACTGAGGGAGCACCTTCACCAGGAGGCTCAGGAAGGGAGCACACCACCACCTCCTGAAGGGTAATTAGGGATGAGCAATAAATACTGGTCTTGCCGTGTCTTGAAAAATGTACAAGCAGATAATTAAAAAGAATAAAGCAATAAAAATGCAACACACCATGTAAAGCACGGTTGGTATAGACCTGAGTCCAGTTTAACATTGAATGCATTGTGATTAGCTTGTCAAATTTTTGTCTGGTTGTGTTTAAACGTGTTCCTCTTTTCACTTCACGAGACAATAGCTTATTCACAACACCTTGCCTTAAGGGGCTTTTGCTATAGATCGCTGCTGTTTATTTTATCCACGCCCTGTGAAGAAACGTGTGTTAAGCAGTTATTGGCTACCCTAACTAGTTTGGGAACATTCCTTAGAAACAGTGATTCAGTGTTTTCATATCAAGAGTCGAGTTACTACGAGAACAAGTTGGGAATGATTCTGAATCTACTCCCAACCCACTGAATACTTTCAATGTTTTATGATTTGCTTTACAAAATCTGACCACCCTGAGTTTAAAAATGTGAACGTCGACGTGTTCAGCTTCTGTGTGAAAGGAGCAGAGGTGCTCCATTGCCATAGCAATTTCATTATGCTCTCTGCTTTGTGGTTTCTGGCTTCTCGGACATGATGTGCAAGGAAACGGGGCTGAGATAAAAGATTAGTTGTGAACTTTATTGAATGGGGCAGCTGGCACAAGCAGTAGAAGCTCTCACAATTATTTATTTTTCCTTTAGTTCTGAAACCAATATGTGTCTCTTACAAGGAAATCTATTAAAGTGCAGCAGTATCAATTTCATAAGCCAAGCTACTGACATTTAATTTGTTTATGGTACCATGATAGGGTGCTTCAAAGGCTTAAATTTGCCTTGGGGGGGGTGCGGTAGCGTAGTGGTTAGAACAATGCTTTACAGGACCAGTGACCCGGGTTCAATTCCCACCACTGCCTGTAAGGAGTTTGTACGTTCTCTCTGTGAGAAAACCACATGGGTTTTCTCTGAGTGCTCCGGTTTCCTCCCACAGACCAAAGGATATATTGGTTAGTAGGTTAATTGTTAGAAGGGCTTGAAGGTAACCAAAATGGAAAATGGAGAATGAAAAGAGTGAGAAGGAGGGAGGCGGAGAAATTATCAGTAGTTAGAGGCCTTCAGGTTGGGTCTGCTAAATTCTTCCAACAAATACATAATTTTTGCTCTTTAGTCATTACCAGTGTCAAGGGAGGGATGTTAGCTCTTTGAGTTAGCAGAAGCATCAGGCACACCCAGACAAAAGGCAAATTTCATCTTTAGCTTAGAGGCAAGAGTGCAACTTGAAGAGTGGTTCATTTGAAACTATGAGGCAGAGGGTTGTGGGGTTCAGACCAACTCCAGAACCTAGCCTGTGATCTATGCCGGAGATGCACTGTTGGAGGCGCTGTTTTTCAGGTGGAACAATACACCCAGGTCCTGGCAGTTCGCTGTGTAGATGCACCGGAGGTCACGATCAAAACTTGGCTCGCTGGAGGAACTCAGCAAGTCAGGCAGCATCAATGGAGGGGGATAAACAGTTGAAGTTTTGGGTCGAGACCATTGCTCTCCCAATCTCTCTTTCCGTGGCCAATGCACTTTATTGTCTGTCTGCATTGCACTTTCACTGTAGCTGTAACTGATTCAAGTTTAGTTGTCACGCGTACGTCGAAACACGTAGTGAAACGCATCATTTGCCTTAACAGCCAACACACTTGGGGATGTGCTGCGGGCAGCCTGCGGGCAGCCCACACTTCCTAGCACCATCATAGCGTGCCACAGTGCTCTGCAGATCAACACAGAACACAACAAAACATAACAACAGCTGAACAAGCCACTTTCCCCCCGCCACACACCCACCCACACACAGACAATCCTCCAACTGTTACTAACACCCCAACTTCTGCCATCTCCAAAGGGATCCCACCACTAAACATATCTTTACCTCCCCACCATCCCACTCCCTCCATGACTCCCTTGTCCATTCATTCCTCCCCACTAATCTCCCTCCCAGCACTCACCCCAGCAAGCAGCAGAAGTGCCACACCTGCCCCTACACCTTCTTCCTCACCTCTATCGAGGGCCTCAAGCAGTCTTTCCAGGTGAGGCAATACTTCGCCTGTATATCTGTTGGGGTCGTCTGTTGTGTCCGGTGCTTCTCTGCAGTGATGAGACCCATTGTAAGTTGGGCGACCGCTCCATCGAGCTGCACCATCTGCCGCAAGAGGCACTTCCCGGTGGCTAAACCTTTTAATTCCCTTTCCGACATGTCGATCTATGGCCCCCTCTTGTGCCAAGATGAGGCCACCCTCAGGGTGGAGGAGCAACACATTATATTCCATCTGGGTACCCTCCAACCTGCTGGCATGAATATCGATTTCTCCTTCCGGTGAACAAAATTCTGCCCCGCCCTCCTCTATTCCCCACTCTGACCTTTTACTTCTCACCTGCCTATTACTTCCTCCTGGGTCCCCTCCTCCTTCCCTTTCTCCTATTGTCCACTCCCCTCTCCTATCAGATTCCTTCTCCTCCAGCCCTTGACCTTTTCCACCCACCTGGCTTCACCTATCACCTTCCAGCCTCCCCCACTGATTAATTCTGGCATCTCCCCCTCCAGTCCTGAAGAAGGGTTTTGGCCCGAAATGTTGACTATTTAAGCATTTCCATAGATGCTGCCTGACCTGCTGAGTCCCACCAGCATTTGTAGGTGTTGCTTGGATTTGGATGTGGCATAGTCTGTCTGGATGGCACACAAACATATATCTTGCCACTGTATCTTGGTAGATGTGGCAATACTAATACCAAATACCAAAGTGACTGAGGGGGCAGCACCTTGTGAGAGCTCTTCCAGGACCATGGTTCAACGTGGAACTGTATGTACGTCCGCAACTCCATGTGTCATTAGATGGCGCTGTTGTACCATGCAACTTGTGGGAGGGTAATGTTGTTGAGTTCCTCCCTCACTGGCTGGCAATTGGTTTTTCAACAGGATCACCTCATCTGTCAGTCAGATTGATAGATGACTAAATTTTACCAATTAAATGGAAATCGCTGCAGGGGACATAAAAGTGGGAGGTGCTATTGATGGTGAAGAAGGTTATTCCAGGGGGACCTAGATCGGTTAGGGAAGTGGGCTGAGGAGTGGCAAATGGATTTCAATACAGAGAAGTGTTAGATGATGCATTTTGAAAAGTTAGTCCAGTGGCCGGTGAATGGCAGAGCAATGGGATAGAGAGATCTAAGTGTACAAGTGCAAAGTTCATTGAAAGTGGCGTCACAAGTAGACAGGGTGGTGAAAAAGGTGGATTTCATTGGTAACGCCGTCGAGTATAGGAATTGGGATATGTTGCAGTTATACAAGTTGTTGGTTTACGCAAAGTACTGTTATAGAAAAGGTGTGGTTAAAGTGGAAAGAGTGCAGAAAAGATTTATGAGGATGTTGCCATGGCTAAAGGGTCTGAGTTAAAGGGAGAAGTTGGCCAGGCTAGCTCTTTATTCCTTGGAACGTAGAAGGTGACCTTATAGAAATGTTTAAAGTTATAAGAGGTATAGATAAGGTGGATGGTAATAGTCTTTTCTTGGGTACATTTAAAGCAGAGGTCGATAGGTACTTGTTTAGCATGGGCATGAAAGGTTACGGGGAGAAGGTAGGGGGAGCAGGGAAAGATTTAAAAGGGACCTGAGAGGCAACTTATTCACTCAGAGGGTTGTGAGCTGTCAGAGGATGTGGTTGAGGCAGGTAGAGGAGTATCATTGAAGAAGCTTTTGGATAGGTACATGGAGGGCACAGCTTTGAGGGTTTGGGGCCAGTTGGGAGCAGCTGGATGGGCTGAAGGGCCTGCTCTATGACTCTGTGACATGTCGACTTTCAGTGTAGTTTAACTAATCTACAACTTGTTGACAGTTGTTCGATGAAATGGTTGCTTTATTTTCCGAATTATTCCATGACAGTACAAAGTAATTACCATGTGGAAAACATCTGCTAAAGGGCTCCTCACAGCTTTGTTAACAAGCTCTCGTGAATTATTAGTCTGTGTTGAGGTTTTCATCACCAGAATGACATGTCCATGGTAAATAATCCTCCAGCACTATACTGCCAGTTGCATCTTTTTCAAATCTGCTTTTGCCGGCTAATTGCAAAAATGCAGCACGTGGTTATGCAACAACACGAGAACTTGGCTTAGATAAATCCAGTTGTGAATTATGGAGTAGGAGACATACTAAATTATTCAATTAGAAATTTTTTTAAATGCTCCAAGCTGTTTCCTCTCCCTCATTCCCATCCCATACACTCCAGGCCCTCAGTCCTACCCTATCCATATCCCTCCCTGTCCCCAGCCCCTTCTTATCCACACTATTCCCAATCCATTTTCTTCCCCTTTCTATCTACACTTCTCCCCCTCCTCATCTGCTCGTCATCTGCATTTCATTCCTCACCATCTGCTTTCTCCTCATCCACACACCTTCCCTTTCACCATTCCCTTTCCAGCCACCCCCTCCCCATCCAAATTCTCAGCCCTCCCCCTTGCACATTCTCAACATCTCCCCATCCCCATTCCAGCATTTCCCCACCCTAAGCTCACCCCTCCCCATTCGTAAATTCCCCCCTTCCACCTCCCCTCCATATTCTCACACTTGTTTCCATTCCCTCCCCCTATGCTATCCTCCTCCCCATTCTCCTACCCTCTCTCCATTCCTTGGACCTCATCCTGACTTCCTCCTTCAAGATCTTAACCTCTTTCCAACTCTTTTCCCATTCCTTATTTTTCCCTCTCCCTGTTAAATCCCCCTGGAAACTGGAGCACCTGGCAGAAAGCTACACGGCCACAGGGAAAATGTGCAAACTCCACATAAACGGGTAACATCAGAGGTCAGAACTGAACTTGGGACACCTGAGTGGTGAAGACGCAGCTCTACTATCAACCCTCAATCTTGACTCACCAATGCCACCTCATTTGAATGCCCCCCTTTTATTCCTACCCACCCTTTCCATCTCCCACCCCATAGATCCCTAGTATTGGATGCAGAGGTTTCCGTAAAACTCAACAATGGGACCTCCAAGAGGACCACAGCCTTGCTGTAGGCTTTGGAGGCTTGTGTGTCTCAATGACCTGGAGAGCGATGTTGGCTGGAGTCAGGGCTTTATGCTTTGGCTCTTGGTAGGATCACCTATGCCTGACAGATCAAAGGGTAGAGGCCAGCCGAGGAGTGGTCCACCAATCCCCCAGGTTTGGGGGTTCACCTTGAGGCTAACAACCCCGACTGGTAAAACAAAATTGTTATGGAAACAGCAGTGAAAAATCCTTCTACATCTGAGTGCGACGGTATTCCTGAGATCCCACCCAGGACTTGCATGACTGACAGTAGTGAAAACCGAGAGGAAGCTACTGACATGACGAAGGAAGCCCTGAACACCACCAGAGATGGAGAACCTTCATTACTGTCCTAAACGCCAGCAGCACAACGGGTAGTGCTGCGGCCACTGCCTGGATTTGAGAGCATACATGCAACAATGGGAGCACCCATTATATTTAGTCTTTTTCTTGGCTTCTGACTCCAATCCCACCACCAAGCCATTGCCCCACTTCTTCCCTATCCACATCTCCATAACATGCACTTACAGACTGCACTAGAGGGCAGCATTTGAACCTGGGCCACTGGAACTGTGAGGCAGCAGCTCTAACGGCTGGGCCACTATGTGGTCCAATATACTATCATACAGTTATAGAGTTGTACAGCATAGAAACAGGCCCTTCGGCCCCATTTGTCTCTGCCAGCCATCATCCCTATCTACACTATTCCCATGTGCCTGCACTTACTCCAAATCTCTTTATGCCCGACTGATTCAAATACCTGTCAGAGTTTTTCAAATATTGTTACTATTATGATATCTTTTAATATACATAGCTAGTTGTACTTTGATAATTACTAATTTGCATTAAATTGGCTTTATCTGGGACCTTGAAAGTGCCAAAACAAATCTGATGATTACTGTTTGCCTACCCCATGGTTTTCCATTGTTCTTTGAAACAGGTGAAGCACTCAGTCAAACCGCAAAGGAGATTGATACAAAGCACCCAAGGACTTTTCACAGGTACTCGCAAATTTGGCAGGTAGGTGATCGGGTGAAGAAGTTTTATTTCCCAAATCCAGATGGCTGGGGAGAACTGGCTGAAGAATGACTAGGGGGTGGAGAGAGTTTGTGTCCAAGGGGAACAGAGGAATTGTGGGCTTTCCACAAGATCACTCCAATAGGATGAAGAATCACTGGGAGTTTGTAAATCATGGAGGATGGAGTGAAGTGGAACCACCAGCAACAAATAAATCCCCAATACAATCACGTTCCATTTTGTTAGTCATGTGGCTTTGGGAAGAGGCAGCATGTGAAGCAAAAAGCAAGTCTACTAACTTTAACCCTCATAGCCATGTTGTGCTACTCTAGACTACTGAGCTGGTTGCTGCCTACATTGTTTCATGCCATATTCTTCAATAAACTGTGCCATACTACATCATGTTATCGCAAGCCATGCCACAGACTGGCGCTCTAGCCACCCCATGCTGTGCCACATCATGGCATGCCTTGCAAAACTGTGCTGCACCCAGTGCCCTTGCCAGATGAAAGATTGCACTTTCCACCTGAACTCAGGAAAACATGTCTCCCACACTGACATTAAGAGAGTACCCACTTTCCATAGATTCTTCCAACTTAGTACACATTGAGAGCTCAGCACTTGAGTGGTAAGAATGTCTTCTTTGACATACTGATTGTGTTATGCTTTCAAATACTTCCTTATTCATATGAAAGAGACTTATTGCCAGGGGCAACAAGCCAGATGTCAGTTATGATTTAATTTAAAGGCACACCAAAATATGAGAATTATTGTGCACAAAGCACAAATAATCTCAATGGATGTTGGAATTCAAAACGTGCAAAGCTTGAAGAGTGTCGAGTTTGGAAGGGAGCAGCAGACCTCGTCACTTACTCAACAGCAGCCATTTTATGTATCTGCCATGCAGAATGTCCAAGTTTAGAACAACAACAACATGATGGGTTCTTATGTGCGAGGACAATAACGTAGCCATTGTAATCAGTAGTATATTCAACTGTATGTTTTTGATTCTGATTAAATATAGTTCAATTTTTGCAAAAGAAAGACACAAGAGATTCTGCAGATACTGGAAACCTTGAACAACACACACAAAATGGAGGAACTGAGTATGTCAGGCAGCATCTATGGGGAGGAATGAAGAGTCAACGTTTTGGGCCAAGGCTTTTCATCAGGATGGTCCTGCTGAGTTCCTCCAGCATTCCGTGTGTTATGCAAATAGAAACACTGCAGTGTTTTCATTTTAGAAATAGTTAAAATCTTGACATTCAAAATATCCCGAAAAGGGAGCTATTGGGTGACTTCAGTAAAATGAGGCTGAAATATACAACGCCCTCAGTTAGCTCTAACCTGCTCATGGCCATATTTATTCTGTGCGATGCACCAGCAATAACTCACACTGAGACTTAGGAAGTGAGATATCGGCTTTTATTGACTGGAAGAATAAACAGCACTACATCCTGGGGAAAATGAGGGAGAGCAGCAGCCCACAGTCGCCTTTATACAGGGGTCTGTGGGAGGAGCCACAGGAGCAGTCAGCAGGGTCTGTGGGAGGAGCCACAGGAGCAGTCAGACAGGTATATCTAGTTCACCACAGTGCATGTTATTCTTTAATTGTGTATTTTGCCTCTGTGGCAGGCTGAATCAATTCCCAGTGTGGTGGCCATTGAAGAGATGATGTTAACATTTTAGTTAAGGGTAAGTAGCCATAAACATTGTAAAGTGTGGTGAGGAAGATGATGAAAGGAAGCATCTGTTGGGTTGGATTGTATGCACCTCCTATGACAAAGCATTCTTTAAGTCCACAAGCCAAGGAGGTCTGAACAGGAGATGCGGTGGTCCTTGTCGAGGTTCGTCCTAAGCAATTGCAAACATAGTTTTGTGATCCCAGAATCATGGACTGATACAGACATCGAGTGCTGGTGGAAGGTGTGCTCTATTTGGTCCTCTCTTCAAATCATTACTTTTGTTTTTCAAAAATATACTTTATGCATAATCTATACAGTAAATACAACCAGAACATGTCATTCATGATTTGAACCCTGAGGTGCAAATTGAGGTAGAACAAGGTAAAACAATAACAATGCAGAATAAATTGTAAAAGCTACAGAGAAAGTGTAGTGCAGGTGAATAATAAGGTGCAAATCATAATGTGAGGTCAAGAGTTCAATTTAACCTCAAGGGAATCATTTAATAGTCTGATAACAGCAAGGCTAAGGCCATCCTTGAGCCTGGTGGTCTGTGCTTTCACGTATATTCTGCCTGATGGGAGAGGGGAGAAGAGGGAATGTCTGTGGTGAATGGGGCCTTTGATTATGATGGCTGCTTTACTGAGCAGTGGAGTTTGTAGACACAGTCCATAGAGGGGAGGCGGACATTGGTAGAAAAAGGGAGGAGGTCCTGAAGAGAGAATTCAGGGAGTTGGGTAGGAAGGACCTCCAGGGTAGTAATCTCAGGACTGCTGCTTGTTCCACGTGCTAACGAGCGCAAAAATAGCATGATCAGACGTATTAACGCGTGGCTGAGAGACTGGTGTAGGGGGCAGGACTTCGGGTTCCTGGATCATTGGGGCCTCTTCTGGGGGAGATACAACCTGTACAGAAAGGAAGGGTTACACTTGAACCCAAAGGGGTCCAATATCCAAGCGGGCAGGTTCAATAGAGCTGTTAGGGAGGGTTTAAATTAATTTGTCAGGGGGATGGGAACCGGAGTGATAGGGCTGAGGAAGGGGGAAACTGAAATAAATCAAAGATAGTGTGCAACAGAGATGATGGAAAGGACAGGCAGGAGATGAGACATAATCACAGCCAGTGGGATGAGCTACAGGGCAATAGAGGTGTGGAGCAGTTAAAACAGAAAGCAACAAATACTGGACTGAAAGTGTTATATTTGAATCCATGCAGCATAAGAAGTAAAATGGACGATCTTGAAATTCAACTACAGATTGCCAAATATGACATTGTGGCCATCTCTGAAACTTGGCTAAAGGATGGCTGCCATCGGGAGCTGAATGTCCATGGATATACGGTGTATCGGAAAGATAGGTTAGTAGGCAGAGGGGTGGTGTGGGTCTGTATAAGAAATAATATTAAATCATTGGAAAGAGATGACATAGGATCGTAAGGTATAGGGTTGCTATGGGTTGAGTTAAGAAATGGCAAGGGTAAAAGGACCCTAATGGCAGTTGTATACAGGCCTCCAAACAGCAGCTGGGATGTGGATTACAAATTACAGCAGGAGATAGAAAAGGCATGTCAGAAAGGCAATGTCATGATAATCGTTGGGGATTTTAACATGAAAGTGGATTGGGAAAATCAGGCCAGTACTGGACCTCAAGAGAGAGAATCTGTAGAATTTCTAAGCGATGGTTTTTTAGAACAGCTTGTTGTTGAGACCACTAGGGGATCGGCTGTGCTGGATTGGGTGTTGTGCAATGATCCAGAGATGATTAGAGAGCTCAAGGTTAAGGAACCTTGAGGGAACAGTAATCACAGTATCATCAAGTTCACTTTGAAATTTGAGAAGGAGAAACTAAATTTCAAGATGTCAGTATTTCAGTGGAATAAAGGAAGTTACAATGACATGAATGAAGAACTGGCCAAAGTTGACTGGAAAGGAACACCAGCAAGAAGGATAGCAGAGCAGCAATGGCTGGAGTTTCTGTGAAAAATGTGGGAAGTGCAAGACAGATATATTCCAAATAAGAAGAAATTTTTGAATGGAAGAAGGCTACTACTGTGGCTGACAAGTGAAGCCAGAGCCAAAGTAAAAGCAAAAGAGAGGGCATACAAGGAAACCCAAGCTAGTGGAAAGATAGAGGATTGGGAAGCTTTTAAAAACTTGCAGAAGGAAACTTAGAAGGTCATTAGGAAGGAAAAGATGAATTATGAAAGGAAACTGGCGACTAATATCAAAGAAGATACTAGAAGCTTCTTTAAGTATATAAAGGGTGAAAGAGAATTGAGGGTAGATATAGGACCAATAGAAAATGACGCTGGAGAAATTGTAATGAGAGACGCAGAGATAGCAGAGGAAACTGAATGCGTATTTTGCATCAGTCTTCACAGTGGAAGACGTGCAGTATACCAGAGTGTCAGGGAAGTGAAGTTTGTGCAGTGAAAGTTACGACTGAGTAGGTGTTCAGGAAGCTTAATGGCCTGAGGGTGGATACATTTCCTGGACCTGATGGAATGCACCCTCGGGTCCTGAAGAATGTAGCTGGAGAGATTGTGAAGGCATTAACAATGATCTTTCAAGAATCGATAGATTCTGGCATTGTAGTGAATGACTGGGAAAGTGCAAATGTTACTCCACTATTTAAGAAGAGTGGGAGGCAGCAGAAAGGAAACTATAGACCTGTTGGCCTGACATCAGTGGTTGGGAAGTTGTTGGAATCGATTGTTAGGGATGAGATTATGGAGTACCTGGAGGCACATGATAAGAAAGACCAAAGCCAGCATAGTTTCCTGAAAGGAAATTCCTGCCTGACTAACCTACTGCAATTCTTTGAGGAAATTACAAGCAGGGTAGACAAAGGAGATGCTGTGGATGTTGTGTACTTGGATTTTCAGAAGGCCTTTGACAAGGTGCCACACATGAGGCTGCTTAACAAGAAAAGAGCCCATGGAATTACAGGGAAGTTAGAGCATTCTCTGATCGGCAGAAAACAGAGAGTGGGAATAAAGGGATCCTATTCTGGCTGGCTGCCGGTTACCAGTGGAGTTCCACAGGGGTCGGTGTTGGGACCGCTGCTTTTTACGATGTATGTCAATGATTCGGACTGTGGGAAGACTGGATTTGTGGCTAAATTTGCCAATGATACAAAGATAGGTGGAGGAGCGGGTAGTGTTGAGGAAACAGAGAGCCTGTAGAGAGACTTAGATAGTTTAGGAGAATGGGCAAAGAAGTGGCAAATGAAATACAATGTTGGAAAGTGTATGGTCATGCACTTTGGTGGAAGAAATAAACGGACAGACTATTATTTAGATGGGGAGAGAATTCAAAATGCAGAGATGCAAAGGGACTTGGGAGTCCTTGTGCAGGATACCCTAAAGGTTAACCTCCAGGTTGAGTCGGTGGTGAAGAAGGTGAATGCAATGTTGGCATTCATTTCTAGTGGTATAGAATATAAGAGCAGGGATGTGATGCTGAGGCTCTATAAGGCACTCGTGAGACCACACTTGGAGTATTGTGTGCAGTTTTGGGCTCCTTATTTTAGAAAGGATATACCGATATTGGAGAGGGTTCAGAGAAGATTCACGAGAATGATTCCAAGAATGAAAGGTTTACCGTATGAGGAATGTCTGGCAGCTCTTGGACTGTATTCCCTGGAGTTCAGGAGAATGAGGGGGGAATCTCATAGAAACATTCCGAATGTTAAAAGGCCTGAACAGATTAGATATGGCAAAATTATTTCCCTTGGTAGGGGAGTCTAGGACAAGAGGGCACGATTTCAGAATTGAAGGACGTCCATTTAGAACAGAGATACAGAGAAATTACTTTAGTCAGAGGTTGGTAAATCTGTAGAATTTGTTGCCCTGAGCGGCTGTGGAGGCCAAGTCATTGGGTGCATTTAAGGCAGAGATAGACAGGTTCTTGATTAGCCAGGGCATCAAAGGGTATGGGGAGAAAGCAGGAGAATGGGGATGTCTGGAAGAATTGGATCAGCCCATGATTGAATGGCAGAGAAAACTCGATGGGCCAAATGGCCTACTTCTGCTCCCGTATCTAATGGTCTTATGGACTGTTGAGGGCATCATAGAAGAGCTCAATCCTATTTTTAACTAGGTGCAATTACACCTTCCTATGCCCCTCACCACCAACCCCGCCCAGCTTCCATTCCTTTTCCCTTTAGTCTTTGTGCTGGTCAGCTTTAAGAGACACACAACTTCACTTTGCCTTCTTCTGTGGCTCAGTTGAAAGCCCTCTCACCTCTGAGACTTTGTGCAGATAGTGCAGGCTGAGGTAACGCTATGCTGTTGGAGGTGCTGTCAAACATTAAATAAAGTCACTGTGTGGCCTCTCAAAGATGCATTGTGGTTATGTTGTTAAACTAATAATTTTGTTTGGACAGCACAATGGTGTAACAAATAGAACTGCTGCCTCACAACACCAGAGACCAGGGTTCAAGCCAGACCTCTGGGCCTGTCTGTGTGGAATCTCCCTCTGTAATTGGATCCTCGACTTCCTAATCACAAGACCACAGTCTGTGCGGATTGGTGATAACATCTCCTCCTCGCTGATGATCAACACTGGCGCACCTCAGGATTGTGTGCTTAGCCAACTGCTCTACTGTCTGTATACACATGACTGTGTGGCTAGGCATAGCTCAAATACCATCTATAAATTTGCTGATGATACAACCATTGTTGGTAGAATCTCAGGTGGTGACGAGAGAGCATACAGGAGTGAGATATGCCAACTAGTGGAATGGTGCCACAGCAACAACCTGGCACTCAATGTCAGTAAGACGACAGAGCTGGTTGTGGACTTCAGGAAGGGTAAGATGAAGGAACACATACCAATCCCCATAGAGGGATCAGAAGTGGAGAGAGTGAGCAGTTTCAAGTTCCTGGGTGTCAAGATCTCTGAGGATCTAACCTGGTTCTAGCATATTGATGTAGTTATAAAGAAGGCAAGACAGCGGCTATACTTTATTTGGAGTTTGAAGCGATTTGGCATGTCAACAAATACACTCAAAAACTTCTATAGTTGTACCGTGGAGAGCATTCTGACAGGCTGCATCACTGTCTGGTATGGGGGTGGGGGGGGGGGGGGGAGGTGGGACTACTGCACAGGACCGAAAGAAGGTGCAGAAGGTTGTAAATCTAGTCAGCTCCATCTTGGACACTAGCCTACAAAGTACCCAGAACATCTTCAGAGAGCGGTGTCTCAGAAAGGCAGTGTCCATTATTAAGGACCTCCAGCACCCAGGGCATGTCCTTTTCTCACTGTTACCATCAGGTAGGAGATACAGAAGCCTAAAGGCACACACTCAGCGATTCAGGAACAGCTTCTTCCTCTCTGCCATCCAATTCCTAAATGGACTTTGAAGCTTTGGACACTACTTCACTTTTTTTAATATACAGTATTTCTGCTTTTGCACATTTTTAAAAGTAATCTATTCGATATATATTTATTTATTTATTGTTTTATTTTATTTATTATTATTTTTCTCTCTCTGCTAGATTATGTATTGCATTGAACTGCTGCAGCTAAGTTAACAAATTTCATGACACATACTGGTGATAATAAACCTGATTCTGATTCTGATGACTGTGTGACTGTGTCAGTTTCTTCCCACAGACCAAAGATGTGCAGGTCAGTAGGCTGTAATTGGCCACTGTAACTTGCTCCAGGGGTGTAGGGGAGAGTTAGAATCTTGGGGGAGTTAGCCAGAATGTGGGGAGAATAAAGTTAGTGTAAGATTGGTGGAGATGAGTAGCTGATGATAGGCATAGACTCAATGGGCTGAATGGCCTGTGTTGGGGCTGTATCTCTATTTTCAGGGAAAGTTAACCTCATTTAATTAAATCAATAATGGTGATGATCATGCAACAAAAAGATTTCATTGATGAACCAGAGGACAGCTCTTCCTCAACACCCTTCCCCACCTGTGGGAGACTCCAAATCTTCGGCCAAGCTCCTCCCGAAAACTCTGAGGCACAGGTGCAAGCTCATTTCTGTGGAAAGTTACAGTAAGGAGGTTCTCTGTCTAAGCAACACATGACTGACTTCTCTAGTGGCTGTGGGAGACACGGGGAGTTGACCACATGACTGGCTTTTGTGGGCTCTGAGTTAACACCCTTCAAACCCACCCCATGTAGTTGACTCTTAATTTTCATCTGAAATAAATCACTAAGTCCCAAAATTCATATATTGTAGCAAGCCTTATCACAGAAATTCAAGATGACAGCTCGGTAGCACCCTCTTCAAGGGCAAGGAGGTATAGCTGATAATTGTCACCTATGCACCCTTCCATGTATGGATATAAAACCGTATATCCAGCTTCCTTTTGAATCATTAGAGGTGAGAAATTGGCTGAGCTCAATCAGGGTTGCTTTGGTATTTTTTTCTCCAACTAAACCTCAGAGGTGATTTTAATGAAAGACACTGTGACCAGTGGTACTCCTCTCCCTGCGTCTTAAGGAAGCATTTGAAATAACTTGAACTTCCATTCCCCATCTCAGGGTAGCCACGCAACCAAGGAATTGAAGTATTTGCTGTAACAAATACTTCAATTCCTTCCCCCGGGTCCCCTTCTTCTTCCCTTTCTCCTGTGGCCCACTCTCCTCTCCTATCAGATTCCTTCTGCTCCAGCTGTTGACCTTTCCCACCCACCTGTCAGCACACTCTTTGTGCTCAAGTAAATAAAGTATGATTGAGGAATAAGTGCAAGTTCTCAGCACGATGAGACATCAGTTCTGTACTCCCTTTCTACTGCACTGGAGAACTGGCTTCAGTTGTGCTGTAGTGGGGTTTGAACCTGTGACCTCCCAACTGAGGAGGCGAGTGAGTCACTCACTAAACTCCTGCATCTCGTTCTGAAAGAAGCAGATTGTGTGTTCAAGATGATGATGTGGGCATGTTATAGAAACAGCTCCCCTCCCCACCCAACTGAGGAGGAGTACCAAAAAGCAATCTTTCAAGATTTAAATCGTTGAAGGCACCCTTTCTCAAATAAGCAGCGCGACCAGTTTAGACACTTGCAGAATGCTGAAGTGGCATAGCTGACAATTAGCTCAACACTCCCTTCCCTCGAGCTCCATCCTGCCCCACCCTCGTCTACAATCTACCAGAATTAATCAGACAAAAGACTTCCAAATAATACCTCTAGTGGCAATTCTCAGGCTCTTGCTTCCCACCTCAGCATTGCAGCTGCCGAGTTTTTATAAATAATTCTCTTATTCTGCAGACATTTCACTCACTGTGTCTCAAGGCCACCTAATGACTGATGTCTGCCACACTTCATGCCCAAGCCATTATGGTGGGTATCGACGGGGTGAGGGAAGCCATTCTTACCTGGCATAACGCCTTGCCAACAGCTTTGAATCCCACCCCCAGTAGAAGGAGCGGTGAAGAATGAACGTGTACAGTGCTCACATAGGACAGAGTCAAAGAGCCCATGGCTGGAGAGAGGGTACAAACGGGAGGGCTTTTGATTTCTGATACCTGTTTCCCGGGCACGCTAGGCCTATACAAGGAACAGAGTTACAGCTCAACAAGACTAGGACTGATATCCTTGTAGGGGTAGGGGAGGAGAGGTTGCTGGTGCTTTTGAGGAGGGTTTAAATTTGCTTGACAGAGGGATGGGGACCTGAGAGAAAAGTCAGGAGGGAGCAAAACTTCCATAGTTAGAATCTTAAAACGATGCTGAAGTCCCCATGGCGGTGCCTATAGATTTCAGCTGCAGTCGTCCTAAATGTTAGTCCTGACGAAGGGTCTCGGCCTGAAACGTCGACAGCGCTTCTCCCTATAGGTGCTGCCTGGCCTGCTGCGTTCCACCGGCATTTTGTGTGTGGTCCTAAATGGGAAGCTTTGATGATACTCTTTGGAGCCACTCTCTGGCACCATCTCTATTCTTTTATATAATTACACATTCAGTGGCCTGACTGACCTGAATGGGCGTCACATTAGAAGTGGAGTAAACACAACAAACAGGCTCTGTGGTAAAGAACTATGAGGGAACTTCCACTACTGGACATGAAGGGGCTGAGTCGGGTGGGGAAGCCCCTCAAATAATGGTAGGGTGCCTCACAAAGTACAACCTTTCGCCCCGTGGTGAGAGGTGGAAACGGGTAAGGCCGGCCAACAGGGCTCCAGTGAAGCTGTTTAGGCCAATCCCCTGTACAGTGGATCCAATGAATTACTGAACTCCAACCGTACCATCGACTTCAGAGGACGATGGAGACCGGAGGTCATCGATGGCCTATGATCCACTGGGAATGTCACCCTGGGAGAGGGTGTGGTGGCCAGCAAGTGCCAATGGTGCTCATTATAAAGAAATGTGCTAACATGACTGAAAATGTTCACCAAATGACACAAAGAGCTTTGCATTGTGTTTATTCCTTTGTATGTGTTTCTTTTCTATTCAGAATAACATTCTTTTAAAAATAAACACCAGAAAAAGAAAGCAGGCAACAGTTGTGTGGTGAACTAGATATACCTGTCTGACTGCTCCTGTGGCTCCTCCCACAGACCCCTGTATAAAGGCGACTGTGGGCTGCTGCTCTCCCTCATTTTCCCCAGGATGTAGTGCTGTTTATTCTTCCAGTCAATAAAAGCCGATAACTCGCTTCCTAAGTCTCAGCGTGAGTTATTGATGGTGCATCAAGTTGGTAGGCCAACTGGCCACTAATCACCACTGATGTGTAGGTGAGGGGCAGAATGTGGGGGGATGGGAGTGTATGGAGAATAAAATGGGGTCAGTGTTGTATCAGTGAAACTGGGTCTGTAGCATGCTGTGTCTCTCTATAAGTCGATCGATAACAGATGTATTCATTTACGCAGAGTTTGGAAAAAAATTAGCGGCCCTCCCTCTGAACGCACACTACATCTGCAACAAGGTGTGTGATTACTAGTACTGTACCAATAGTTGTGAAAAAAGTTCTGTAAGTTACCATTACAGAAACATGTCTGTAGGACGGTCAAACCTGGAAACTAAGCTCCCTGAAAGTGGTGTCATAGGGTGGTGAAGAAGGCGTTTGGCACACTGGCCTTCATCAGACAGGGCATGGAATGTCTGGAAGTTGGGATGCTACGTTGCACTTGTGCAAGACATTGGTGACATTGCATTTGGAGTATTGTGTTCCGTTTTGACCACACTGCTGTAAGAAAGATGTTATTAAGCTGGAAAGGGTCCAAAGGAGATTTGCAATAAATGCTGTCAGGATTCGAGAGACTGAGTTATGGAGAGATGTTGAGCAGGTTGGGGCTTTTCCACTTCAAGCATAGGAGAATGAAGAGTGATCTTATAGAAGGGTATAAAATTATGAGGGGCATAGATAGGGTCAATGCACACTTTTTCTCAAAGGGTTCGAGGATCAATAACTAGGGGAGGTAAGTTTCAGATGAAGAGGGAGCAATTTTAATAGGAAAATGAGGAACAGCTTTTTCATCCAGAGAGTGGTCAGTATATAGAAGTGGTTGAGGCAAGCATCTGAAAGCCATTTGGACAGGATAGGAAAGGTTCAGAGGAATATGGGCCAAATAGGATTAACTTGATAGTAATCGTGGTTGGTAAGGCACTAGGGCTGAAGGGCCTATTTCTGTGCTGTGTACCTCTATGGCTCTAATATTACAGTGTATTTGACATTTAAGAAGGAAAAGGAGGTGTAGTAACTGTTAATAGAAGAGAGCGTCTGTACAGTTGTTAGAAAGGACCTTGGCTTGGCAGATGGTGACACATAGAGAGCATTTCGATTAAGCCAAAACACGGCAAGGGCAGAAAATACCGAGTGGGAACTGTTTACTGGCCGCTGATAGTAGTCACGATCTGGGGGTTCGATAAATGTGGAAATTAGATAAATAATATAGCAGTTGTGAGGATTCTAATCTTCTTCCGAACTGGGCAAATTAAATTGTTACTAACTTTGAAGACAAAATCCTGGGGTGGTTAAGGGATGAATTTCTGAATTATTAAGTGGCATACTGACTGGGGAACAGAATATCTTAGATCTAGTGTTGTGCAACAGGAAAGGGTTAATTCATTATCGGCGTAAAGGCCCCCAAAGAAAGAGCGACCATAATGCGATAGAATTTTGCACGAAGTTGGAAGGTGCTGCCTTTCAACCTGAAGCCAGGCTTTTCAAACTGATGAAGTTGCCCCTCAGGTTCCTATGCAGTCTGTCCCCTCTCATCTTAAATCGTGATTCCCCTTCCATGGAAAAAAGACTGTGCACATTGACCCAACTCGTGCCCCTTGTGATTTTATACTGTTCTAAACAAAACAAAACTACAAAGGTGTGAGGGGTGTTCTGCTATCGTAGATTGGGAAAACACATTAAAAGGCATGGCAAGCAATGACTAA
Organism: Hemitrygon akajei; assembly: GCF_048418815.1. Lineage (NCBI taxonomy): Eukaryota > Metazoa > Chordata > Chondrichthyes > Myliobatiformes > Dasyatidae > Hemitrygon > Hemitrygon akajei. The sequence continues at coordinate 18,631,282 of NC_133141.1, read as the reverse complement.
CATTTGAAAAGAATAATTCATAAAAATATACAAACAGTTCAGAACCTTAATATAAGGGGTAGGCCATTCAGGGTTGAAATGCAAAGAAATTTTTTTCACTCCAAGGGTGACAAAGCTTTGAAATTCTCTATCATTGAGACAGTGAAATCTTGGTGTTTGCATTGAAAACTGCAATAGATTTCTGAATATTAGAGGGATCAGAAGACCATAAGATATAGCAGTGGAATCAGGCCATTTGGCCCATTGAGTCTGCTCTGCATTCAATCATGGCTAATTTCAAATCAAAATCAAATCAAATCAAGATTAAAAACAAGAGAAAATCTGCAGATGCTGGAAATCCGAGCAACACACACAAAATGCTGGAGGAACTCGGCAGGCCGGGCAACAAAAATGGGAAAGAGTACAGTCGACGTTTTGGGCCGAGACCGTTCAGCAGTGTCTGACTGTACTCTTTTCCATCATATTGTGTGTTTTGCTCAAATCAAATTTAATTGTCATTCAAACCATACACTGGTGCAAAAACATACATGTGCATGTAAGAAAGCAAATTTTTAGTTCAAGTCCTGTAAATTGATGGTTCCCAGCAGTCCAGCCTGTAATTCCACTGATCCAACACTGGAGGGCAGCACTGACAGCTGAGGCCACCCTCAACCAAGCCCAGGCACCACTCGACACAGCAAACCCGAAGAATGACTGAGGACTAATTTATTTTTTGTCTCAACCCCTCTCCCCTGTGTTCTCCCAGTAACCTTTGAAGTCCTTTCTAATCAACTTCCATTTTAAATATACCCAATGACTTGGCCTCAACAGTTGTCTGTGTCAATGAATTCCACAGATTCAGCACTTCCTGGCTAGAGAAATTCTTCCTCACCTCTGATCTAAAGAGACACCTTCTTATTCTGAGCTTGTGCCCTCTGGTCCTCGATTCTCCCATTAATGGAAACATCTTTGGTATTTGACAGGAAAGCAGTACTGAGATAAGAGATGAGTCAGAATGTAATGTAATGATTTGTAAGGTGATGGGGTGTGAGGTGCAGTGAGCGAAAGCTACAAGACTTCAGGATCTCATCCAGATATTGTTCTCCAGACCTACTCCTCTTCCCCATTTCAATCTTTCTCAGTCCAGTCTCCCAAGCTCTTTCCCCCCCTCCCCACCAGATCTGAATTCATGTCCTATTCTGCCTGCACTTTCTGCCCGGCTTGTATTCCTTTCCCTCCCCAACTTCTTATTCTGGCTTCTTCTCCTTTCGTTTCCTGGCCTAATGAATGGTCTCGGCCCAAAACTCCGACTGTTCATTCCTCCCCATAGATGCTGCCTGGCCTGATAAATTCCCCCAGCGTTTTGTGTGTGTTACTTCCTGTCCTCTCTCCGCTTTGCTGCATTCAGACTGATTCTAGCCTCCTGATCTCTTTCCCCCACACCCACCTCAGGCCTATGTTTGCAGTCTACAGAGGCACACATAGCTGCAAACTAATTCTGAAGCAGTGGGACCTTTACCAACATAAGTGCTCCAATTTGGAAATCACTGTCTATTTATTTATTCTAGGTAACTTGACACTTGCTATAAGTCCCCAATTCAAATCGGAACATCAGTTCCTTAAAATATGGGTGTTTGGAAGAATACATTGGAAGATATTTTCATTTGCAAAATTGCTGAAGTGCTGAGGCAATTTGCTGGAGGTTTTATTAACTGGGAAGATCATGTTGACCAAGAAAAATGATAATTCCCAGTCTGCAGGCTGCAGCCGGATGCGTGCACAGATGTACATCTGGCGTACACACGTACATTCGGTGAATCTTTCTGCCTGTGGTGACACTGAGCTAGTGGTTTTCTCAGACGCCATCTTGAAATCAAGTAAAGTCAAGTTTATTGCCATTTAACTCATACATGTGTACCAACAAACGAGAAAATGTTTCTCTGAACCAGGGTGTAAAGCACAGTAGTATAACACATGGTAACTTACGAAAGTAAGGATAAAATCTACAGATGAATTATGTATAAATAAACAAAGTAAAGTGCGTAAATTAACCAGTGAATGCGATGCAGCAGGGAGTTCAGAAGCCTAAACACCGGGGAAGAAACTGCTTCTCATACCCACCGTTCTTGTTTTTATGCATCGTAGTCTCCTGCCTGATGGTAGAAAGTCAAAGAGGATGCTGGATGGAGGGTGGGATCCTCAATAATACGAAGGGCCCTGCATACGCAGCGCTCCTGATAAATGTCCCCAGTGGAAGGTAAGGAGACCCCTACGATCCTCTCAGCTGTTCTCACAGTCCTTTGTAGGGTCTTCCGGTCTGATGCTCGGCTGCTCCCAGACCAGATGGAGATGCAGCTTGTCAGGACGCTCTCAATGGTGCTCTTGTAAAATTCAGATAAGATGGGGGTGGGGAAACTCACTTGCCTCAATCCCCTCAGGAAGTGGCAGTGCTGCTGTGATGGATGGGAAGCCAGAGGAGAAGCCATCCTTCAGGGTGACAACCTTCAAACGACACAGGGATGATGAAGCAAGGAAAACCACCAAGGCCAAGGGCTCAGGCCTCCCTGAGGAGGGAATTTCCTGATGCTTGTTGTACCCTTGAGAATGTCAAAAAGGACACCCTCTTGGACCCATGTCCTTGGAGGCAGCTAGAACTCTGGGCCAGCAACGGAAAGAAATAAGTACTCAACAGACTGGGGAACATTACCTGTTTGTAATCACATTGATGTTTGCTGAAGCATATTGTGCACAAGTTGGCAGCTGGACTAAGTACACTGCAACAGTGACTGTGACTAATTGGGGACCATCTAGGGATAGCCTAAATTGACCTGAAATATTCGCTGCTTTTCTCTCCACAGATGCTGTGATGTTTTCGGTGTTTCCAAATCATCTTGGATTTCTGCAGAGTTTTGATTTTCCTTTGCTGTTGAAAAGCAGATTTGAGACTGTTTTATCGAGCTTGCTCTTTACCCACAGAGACTCCAGCATAGCCCTGTGAAGTTGGGAACTCTGCATTCAACTTGACTGAGTGACTGAGCCTGGCAGTTCCTCTTCAATGTCAGAGTTGGTGGTGATGTGAAAGTGCCAACCCTGTTCCTGTTTTTAACAATGTACCGGGTCCCACTTCTGTAGAGAAGCCTTTTTAAACTTGTATGATGACATATGCCTGATTCTGATCATTTTATGCACTGGGGAAGGTGGAAGAACAGTTTTCTGGTGTGGGGCAGGAACTGACAGGTTACAGCTTTTGGGAAAGAGCAGACAAGCTGAGACTGTCAGCCACAGAGCACAGAACACCAGGGAGAGGTTTTTGCAATAAAGGCCCTGATAGAGTAGACGTGGAGATGTTTTCACATGTAGGGAATGCAACCAGGAGACATCTGGAAGCAGGAGGTTTAATAGTAAATTTTGTTGAGCACTCTTCAGTCGGAGAGTGTATTTGAATGAGTAAACCACTCCCATAGGTGTGGTTGATGTGTATTCAGGAGGAGGCTGGGTCACCGCTAGAGGGAGTGAGGGAGACACTGACAGGGTTGTGTGGAAAGTTGTTTTTACAGGGAATCAACACCACTGATTTGTTGTGCCGTATCTGTGGTATAAATACCAAATGATAATCTTTTAAACCCCGACGCTTATGCAGAAAGGAACTAGTAAATGCATAACTGAGACTCAGTGGCGAGTGTGAGAGCACACCTGGAGCACCATAGGCAGTTCTCGATATGGAGAGATATGGACCTTGGAGAACATTCACCAGAACGATAACTGAACGCTGATTTACGAGGAAAAGTCACTCTGACTAGAATTCTATTTCCTGAAATTTAGAAGATTTCAGGGCACTGTGATTGCAGTTTTTGGGATATTAAGGTGGATTCCACAGGTTCACCACCTCTCAGTGAAGGAATTCATCCTCATCTCAGTTTTAAAGGGACATCCCTTTATTCTGAGGCTGTGCCCTGGGATCCTAGACACTCCCACTAATGGAAGCATCATCTTCACGTCCACACCATCCAGGCCTTTCAGTATCTGGTCGGGGCATCAGAAAACGGAACTGCGGAATCATGCTTCCTCACACACAAAGTGCGGGATATTTGGGACTCTTTATTAGCTGATATATTAAGGGATACGGATTGCGAAGATCTCATCAAGTAGTGGAACAGGTTGATGGATCTGACCACAAGAAATTGCAGAGTTGTGGACACATTAGCACATCACAGGAGCCAGGGCCCCTCTATGGCCTCTGTCTACACGTCTCGCTACCTCAGTAATACAGCCAGCATAATCAAAGACTCCATTCACCTCAGACATTCCCTCCCTCCCATCAGGCAGAAGATGCAAAAGCCTGAAAGAACATACCACCAGGCTTACTGTGATCACAATCTTGAATGGACCTCTTGTATGATAAGATGGAGTATTGGCCTTATGATCTTCTTGTTATGATCTTGCCCTTTATCACTGCACTTTTCTCGGTCGCTTTTTCTACATCGTTATTGTTTTCCCTTATTCTAGCACAATGCATTTGATCTGCCTAACCAGTATGCAAGACAAGCTTTTCACTCTATCTTGGTACATGTGACTATAATGAACCAAAAAGAAAGCTGACATAAAATAGACTAAAGCTGATGAAAGGTCAGTGATTTGAGACCTACTTTCTAATTCTCTCTCCCAAGATGCTCCCCGACCACCTGGGCATTTCTGAAGTTCTCTGTTTTTTTTCTGGTAACATAAAGTTAGCAGCCTCAGTGAGAGCAACAGCCTGGTGTGGAGACTGATACAAAAGTAGGAGCTAAGACTATGTAGAGGAGTGCCTGCTCTGTGTGTGCAGTGGTCAGGCAGTAACAATGCAGAGAGGGGATAATGCTTCTTAGTAATCCATTGCCGAAAATTACTACATTGTAAAATTATTCTCTCACTTCAACTAATTCAGTGCAGAATGGCACAGGCACCATGTTCAAAGTCAGATGCACATGTACTGTCTGCACAGGTGCAATAAAAAACTTATAGCAGCGTCACAGGCACACAACACCACATACTGTACATAGCATTCTCCAGAAAAGCATGAATTAAGCATACATTTTGTACAATTTTTACAAGAAAGAATAGAATTAGAACAAAAAGAAACAAGGCCTGTTTTAACGCAAAGTGATCGAAGTGTTGCTAGACTGAGGTAGTGATTAGGGTTGTGCAGGTTGGTTCAGGAACCGAATGGTTGAAGGGAAGTAGCTGTCCCTGAATCTGGTGGTGGGTGGACTTCAGCATTCTGTACCTCCTGCCACGACCCCGGATTCGGCAGCTGCGCTCGTGAATATGCATGAGGCAGCTAATTATTATTTCGTTGTGACAAATGGTTGTCTTAGCCAGGGTGGTAGTGGGGATAAGCTGCCACTAGCTGTAAAGTGCTCCCAATGGCATGCGAATGAAGTTAGCCTCTGGTAACCAAGTCCAACTCCTGGCCTTCACGTGGTGGAACTGTTTACACCGACAGGAGAAGGGGCGAAGGTGGGTCACTGGCGCCTTGAAACGAGCTGCTTCGGGGCTCATTAGCCTGGGAAGGCAGCACACCTAGGAGAAGGAAAACTCTGATTTCAAACCTCCTCTGCCCTGCGGCCAGACCCACTCATGGGAAAGGCTTCGGGAGTAAACCCTGAGGAAGAAATCTGGAGTTGGAGCCCCTAAGGCAGTCAGATGTTGACCCGCAGGCACAAGATGGTGCTGGGAGCCACTAGTCACGGGCCTGCACTCGGGCAGCCAAGGCGGGATAGTCGCTCTCTTTTCGCGAGGCAAGCACCTTGACGACGGAGCAGCCCTCTTCAGGGGCCGCACTGCTCTCCCTTCACAGAAAAGGGTCTGGAAAAGGTGACCAAAAGAAAGCTTGCCTCACCCTATCCTGTCAGCATACCACAGCTGACTGGACAGCTACATGCAGTCGAACAAACTCAAAAACCACAAAAGTAAGAAGAACCACCAGAAAGCCGAGCAAACTCTGTGATGGAGCCTGGAACGTCATGGACAACAAGACCAGTAACAGACCAGAGGGGTGAACTGCACTTGTAGGACACGTGCTTCAGAAGTACAACGTCGACACTGTAGTGCTCAGTGAGGCCGAGACCGGTGAAATCACAGCAGTAAGTGCTGGCTACATGCTTTTCTGGAGTGGCACGGGAAAGGATGAGGCTAGAGAAGCCGGAGTTGGCTTTGCCATCAGGACCACAATTGTCAGGAACCTGGAGTTCCTCCCCAGAGGCATCAACGATCGCCTCACAGTAATGAGGGTGCCTCTGAAAGCCAAGGCTCATCTGACTCTAGTCAGTGCCTACGCACCCACCATGACCTACACCTCTGAACAGAAAGAACTGTTCTACCAGGAACTCGGCCAGCTACCACACTCTGTCCCCAAAGATGACGATATGATCCTGCTACTTGGAGACTTTAATGCCCGAGTAGGCGGTGACCACCAGTCTTGGCTGGAAGTCATTGGCAAGCCTGGCTTTGGAAAGGAGAATTCAAATGGGCAGCAACTACTCATCTCCTGCACAGAAAATGGACTGACGATCACCAACACCCTCTTTCAGCTTCCAGACACCCACAAGGCAACCTGGATGCACCCGCGCTCCAAGAACCGGCACCTGATTGATTACGTGATCACAAGGCGCTGGGACATCAGGGATGTGATCATCACCTGAGTGTTGAGGGGAGCAGGCTGCTGGACCGACCACATCCTGCTGAGGAGCAAGCTGTCATTTCAGATCGCCAGGCGCACAGGCGCCAGCAGGCTGGGACTAAGCAGAAGCTGGACATTCGATGGCTCACTGACCCCAGCATCAAAGAAGAGCTGATGGAATCAGACCCAGAAGCAGCACGGGCTGTCCTCAGAGACACCCTGTACAGCGCTGCACGTGCCGTCTCGGGCACCCCAAGAGGAAGCATCAGGGTTGTTTCGATGAGAGCAACTCTGATATCAGAAGCAGGAAGCCTTTGCAAGCTGGCTCAGTGACAAGCAGTCACCCTCCAAACACGACCGCTTGAAGCACTTCTGTATAAGGTCCGGAGGCTGAACTGTGGAAGGTGAAAGGTCAGTGGTGGGAGGCAGAGCTTCAGCGCTACGTTGACCAGAACAACACTAAGAAGAGTTTGGATAGTCTAACGTCAGTGTACGGACCTTCCTCCAACATCATGGCACCAGTTCACTCCTTGGTTGGAGAGCTCCTCACTGACAAAGGCGACATTGTCCAATGCTGGGCAGACCATTTCAACCAGCTGCTGAACTAGACATCCCAGACAGAGGACCAGGCCATAGAAAACGTGCCCCACCGTTCAGTCTTGGGGACCCTTGATGATCCCCCCTCCCACACTGGTAGAAGCTTGGAAGGTGGTCAACCAGCTGCAGCCAGGGAAGGCCCCTGGCCCAGATGGGATCCCACCAGAAGTCTTCAAGGAGAGTGGCGAGACCCTTTTTCAGAGGCTGACAGAGCTCATGCAGCAGTTCTGGGAGAAAGCCTGTGTACCACAGGACTTTAGGATGCAAGCATCATCCACCGTGCAAGTACAAGGGGGACAGGGCATATCTCTCCTGAGCATAGCCGGCAAGATCAGGGCCCGTATCGTACTGAACAGGGTGACCTCACACCTTCTTGATGACGTTGTCTCAGTGAGCCAATGTGGTTTCAGATCTAACAGAGGGACAGTGGACATGATCCTTGCTGTCAGGCAGATCTGGGAGAAGTGCCAGGTACAGAACCAGAACCTCTACAATCTCTTTGTGGACCTGACGAAGGCATTCGATACCATCAGTCGCACAGGACTTTGGCGCATCCTTACCAAGTTAGGCTGACCCCCACACCCAAGGCTGGTCAGCATTGTCAGGGTCATTGAAAACGGCCACACCTCTGACCCCCTCCTAGTAACTAACGGAGTCAAGCAGTTGCCTCGGGTTCGATTCCTGGCTATCGCAGTTTGTACACGTTTAAACGATAAAAAATAACCTCCTGTGTGGCACGTGGCCAAGTGGTTAAGGCGTTGGACTAGTGATCTGAAGGTTGTGAGTTCGAGCCCCAGTTGAGGCAGCGTGTTGTGTCCTTGAGCAAAGCACTTAACCACACATTGCCCCAGTTGAAAATGGGTACCAGCAAAATGCTGGGGTTAACCTCATGTTATTTTAACAGTTGCTAGCTTGACGCTCAACTCAGCAGGGATGGAAAGCGTGCAAGGGGGCCGGCTGGATTTGAACTCAGGAGCCTTTGCTCCGAAGTCCGGGGCTGATGGCAGCTACGCCACCAGCCAGCAAAGCACTTAACACCGAGTGGATTCATCGGGAGGCCGTCGTGACGGTGTTTTTTTTTAAGCAGGCTTTCTTGCTTTTACGAGGTCGAGTTTCTAGCTCGACAGTGAGGTGTCGGTGTGTCGTGGGTGCACGTTACCGACAGTGAGGTGTCAGTGTGTCCTGGGTGCACGTTACCGACGGAGTGGTGTCGGTGTGTCGTGGGTGCACGTTACCGATGGAGTGGTGTCGGTGTGTCCTGGGTGCACGTTACCAACGGAGTGGTGTCAGTGTGTCCTGGGTTCACGTTACCGACGGAGTGGTGTCAGTGTGCCACGTGGGTGCATGTTACCGACGGAGTGGTGTCGGTGTGTCCTGGGTGCACGTTACCGACGGAGTGGTGTCGGTGTGTCCTGGGTGCACGTTACCAACGGAGTGGTGTCAGTGTGTCCTGGGTTCACGTTACCGACGGAGTGGTGACGGTGTGTCGTGGGTGCACGTTACCGATGGAGTGGTGTCGGTGTGTCACGTGGGTGCACGTTACCGACGGAGTGGTGTCGGTGTGTCGTGGGTGCACGTTACCGACGGAGTGGTGTCGGTGTGCCACGTGGGTGCACGTTACCGACGGAGTGGTGTCAGTGTGTCCTGGGTTCACGTTACCGACGGAGTGGTGACGGTGTGTCGTGGGTGCACGTTACCGATGGAGTGGTGTCGGTGTGTCACGTGGGTGCACGTTACCGACGGAGTGGTGTCGGTGTGTCGTGGGTGCACGTTACCGACGGAGTGGTGTCGGTGTGCCACGTGGGTGCACGTTACCGACGGAGTGGTGTCGGTGTGTCCTGGGTGCACGTTACCAACGGAGTGGTGTCAGTGTGTCCTGGGTTCACGTTACCGACGGAGTGGTGTCAGTGTGCCACGTGGGTGCATGTTACCGACGGAGTGGTGTCGGTGTGTCCTGGGTGCACGTTACCGACGGAGTGGTGTCGGTGTGTCCTGGGTGCACGTTACCAACGGAGTGGTGTCAGTGTGTCCTGGGTTCACGTTACCGACGGAGTGGTGTCAGTGTGCCACGTGGGTGCATGTTACCGACGGAGTGGTGTCGGTGTGCCACGTGGGTGCATGTTACCGACGGAGTGGTGTCGGTGTGTCCTGGGTGCACGTTACCGACGGAGTGGTGTCGGTGTGCCACGTGGGTGCATGTTACCGACGGAGTGGTGTCGGTGTGTCCTGGGTGCACGTTACCGACGGAGTGGTGACGGTGTGTCCTGGGTTCACGTTACCGACGGAGTGGTGTCAGTGTGCCACGTGGGTGCATGTTACCGACGGAGTGGTGTCGGTGTGCCACGTGGGTGCATGTTACCGACGGAGTGGTGTCGGTGTGTCCTGGGTGCACGTTACCGACGGAGTGGTGTCGGTGTGTCACGTGGGTGCACGTTACCGACAGAGTGGTGACGGTGTGTCCTGGGTGCACGTTACCGACGGAGTGGTGTCGGTGTGCCACGTGGGTGCATGTTACCGACGGAGTGGTGTCGGTGTGTCCTGGGTGCACGTTACCGACGGAGTGGTGTCGGTGTGTCCTGGGTGCACGTTACCGACGGAGTGGTGTCGGTGTGCCACGTGGGTGCACGTCACCGACAGTGAGGTGTCGGTGTGCCACGTGGGTGCACGTTACCGACGGAGTGGTGTCGGTGTGTCCTGGGTGCACGTTACCGACAGAGTGGTGTCGGTGTGTCCTGGGTGCACGTTACCGACGGAGTGGTGTCGGTGTGCCACGTGGGTGCACGTTACCGACGGAGTGGTGTCGGTGTGTCCTGGGTGCACGTTACCGACAGAGTGGTGTCGGTGTGTCCTGGGTGCACGTTACCGACGGAGTGGTGTCGGTGTGCCACGTGGGTGCACGTTACCGACGGAGTGGTGTCGGTGTGTCACGTGGGTGCACGTTACCGACAGAGTGGTGACGGTGTGTCCTGGGTGCACGTTACCGACGGAGTGGTGTCGGTGTGTCCTGGGTGCACGTTACCGACGGAGTGGTGTCGGTGTGTCGTGGGTGCACGTTACCGATGGAGTGGTGTCGGTGTGTCCTGGGTGCACGTTACCGACGGAGTGGTGTCGGTGTGCCACGTGGGTGCACGTTACCGACGGAGTGGTGTCGGTGTGTCACGTGGGTGCACGTTACCGACAGAGTGGTGACGGTGTGTCCTGGGTGCACGTTACCGACGGAGTGGTGTCCGTGTGCCACATGGGTGCACGTTACCGACGGAGTGGTGTCGGTGTGTCCTGGGTGCACGTTACCGACGGAGTGGTGTCGGTGTGTCGTGGGTGCACGTTACCGACGGAGTGGTGTCGGTGTGCCACGTGGGTGCACGTTACCGACGGAGTGGTGTCGGTGTGTCCTGGGTGCACGTTACCGACGGAGTGGTGTCCGTGTGTCCTGGGTGCACGTTACCGACAGAGTGGTGTCGGTGTGTCCTGGGTGCACGTTACCGACGGAGTGGTGTCGGTGTGCCACGTGGGTGCACGTTACCGACGGAGTGGTGTCGGTGTGTCCTGGGTGCACGTTACCGACAGAGTGGTGTCGGAGTGCCACGTGGGTGCACGTTACCGACGGAGTGGTGTCGGTGTGTCCTGGGTGCACGTTACCGACAGAGTGGTGTCGGAGTGTCACGTGGGTGCACGTTACCGACGGAGTGGTGTCGGTGTGCCACGTGGGTGCACGTTACCGATGGAGTGGTGTCGGTGTGCCACGTGGGTGCACGTTACCGACAGAGTGGTGTCGGTGTGTCCTGGGTGCACGTTACCGACGGAGTGGTGTCGGTGTGTCACGTGGGTGCACGTTACCGACAGAGTGGTGACGGTGTGTCCTGGGTGCACGTTACCGACGGAGTGGTGTCGGAGTGCCACGTGGGTGCACGTTACTGACGGAGTGGTGTCGGTGTGTCGTGGGTGCACGTTACCGATGGAGTGGTGTCGGTGTGCCACGTGGGTGCATGTTACCGACGGAGTGGTGTCGGTGTGTCCTGGGTGCACGTTACCGACGGAGTGGTGTCGGTGTGCCACGTGGGTGCACGTTACCGACGGAGTGGTGTCTGTGTGTCCTGGGTGCACGTTACCGACGGAGTGGTGTCGGTGTGCCACGTGGGTGCACGTTACCGACGGAGTGGTGTCGGTGTGTCACGTGGGTGCACGTTACCGACAGAGTGGTGACGGTGTGTCCTGGGTTCACGTTACCGACGGAGTGGTGTCCGTGTGCCACGTGGGTGCACGTTACCGACGGAGTGGTGTCGGTGTGCCACGTGGGTGCATGTTACCGACGGAGTGGTGTCGGTGTGTCCTGGGTGCACGTTACCGACGGAGTGGTGTCGGTGTGCCACGTGGGTGCACGTTACCGACGGAGTGGTGTCGGTGTGTCCTGGGTGCACGTTACCGACAGAGTGGTGTCGGTGTGTCCTGGGTGCACGTTACCGACGGAGTGGTGTCGGTGTGCCACGTGGGTGCACGTTACCGACGGAGTGGTGTCGGTGTGTCACGTGGGTGCACGTTACCGACAGAGTGGTGACGGTGTGTCCTGGGTGCACGTTACCGACGGAGTGGTGTCGGAGTGCCACGTGGGTGCACGTTACTGACGGAGTGGTGTCGGTGTGTCGTGGGTGCACGTTACCGATGGAGTGGTGTCGGTGTGCCACGTGGGTGCATGTTACCGACGGAGTGGTGTCGGTGTGTCCTGGGTGCACGTTACCGACGGAGTGGTGTCGGTGTGCCACGTGGGTGCACGTTACCGACGGAGTGGTGTCTGTGTGTCCTGGGTGCACGTTACCGACGGAGTGGTGTCGGTGTGCCACGTGGGTGCACGTTACCGACGGAGTGGTGTCGGTGTGTCACGTGGGTGCACGTTACCGACAGAGTGGTGACGGTGTGTCCTGGGTTCACGTTACCGACGGAGTGGTGTCCGTGTGCCACGTGGGTGCACGTTACCGACGGAGTGGTGTCGGTGTGCCACGTGGGTGCATGTTACCGACGGAGTGGTGTCGGTGTGTCCTGGGTGCACGTTACCGACGGAGTGGTGTCGGTGTGCCACGTGGGTGCACGTTACCGACGGAGTGGTGTCGGTGTGTCCTGGGTGCACGTTACCGACAGAGTGGTGTCGGTGTGTCCTGGGTGCACGTTACCGACGGAGTGGTGTCGGTGTGCCACGTGGGTGCACGTTACCGACGGAGTGGTGTCGGTGTGTCACGTGGGTGCACGTTACCGACAGAGTGGTGACGGTGTGTCCTGGGTGCACGTTACCGACGGAGTGGTGTCGGTGTGTCCTGGGTGCACGTTACCGACGGAGTGGTGTCGGTGTGTCGTGGGTGCACGTTACCGATGGAGTGGTGTCGGTGTGTCCTGGGTGCACGTTACCGACGGAGTGGTGTCGGTGTGCCACGTGGGTGCACGTTACCGACGGAGTGGTGTCGGTGTGTCACGTGGGTGCACGTTACCGACAGAGTGGTGACGGTGTGTCCTGGGTGCACGTTACCGACGGAGTGGTGTCCGTGTGCCACATGGGTGCACGTTACCGACGGAGTGGTGTCGGTGTGTCCTGGGTGCACGTTACCGACGGAGTGGTGTCGGTGTGTCGTGGGTGCACGTTACCGACGGAGTGGTGTCGGTGTGCCACGTGGGTGCACGTTACCGACGGAGTGGTGTCGGTGTGTCCTGGGTGCACGTTACCGACGGAGTGGTGTCCGTGTGCCACGTGGGTGCACGTTACCGACGGAGTGGTGTCGGTGTGTCCTGGGTGCACGTTACCGACGGAGTGGTGTCCGTGTGCCACGTGGGTGCACGTTACCGACGGAGTGGTGTCGGTGTGTCCTGGGTGCACGTTACCGACGGAGTGGTGTCCGTGTGCCACGTGGGTGCACGTTACCGACGGAGTGGTGTCGGTGTGTCCTGGGTGCACGTTACCGAAGGAGTGGTGTCCGTGTGCCACGTGGGTGCACGTTACCGACGGAGTGGTGTCGGTGTGTCCTGGGTGCACGTTACCGACGGAGTGGTGTCCGTGTGCCACGTGGGTGCACGTTACCGATGGAGTGGTGACGGTGTGTCCTGGGTGCACGTTACCGACGGAGTGGTGTCCGTGTGCCACGTGGGTGCACGTTACCGACGGAGTGGTGTCGGTGTGTCCTGGGTTCACTTTACCAACGGAGTGGTGTCAGTGTGCCACGTGGGTGCACGTTACCGATGGAGTGGTGTCGGTGTGCCACGTGGGTGCATGTTACCGACGGAGTGGTGTCGGTGTGTCCTGGGTGCACGTTACCGACGGAGTGGTGTCGGTGTGCCACGTGGGTGCACGTTACCGACGGAGTGGTGTCGGTGTGTCCTGGGTGCACGTTACCGACAGAGTGGTGTCGGTGTGTCCTGGGTGCACGTTACCGACGGAGTGGTGTCGGTGTGCCACGTGGGTGCACGTTACCGACGGAGTGGTGTCGGTGTGTCACGTGGGTGCACGTTACCGACAGAGTGGTGACGGTGTGTCCTGGGTGCACGTTACCGACGGAGTGGTGTCGGAGTGCCACGTGGGTGCACGTTACTGACGGAGTGGTGTCGGTGTGTCGTGGGTGCACGTTACCGATGGAGTGGTGTCGGTGTGCCACGTGGGTGCATGTTACCGACGGAGTGGTGTCGGTGTGTCCTGGGTGCACGTTACCGACGGAGTGGTGTCGGTGTGCCACGTGGGTGCACGTTACCGACGGAGTGGTGTCTGTGTGTCCTGGGTGCACGTTACCGACGGAGTGGTGTCGGTGTGCCACGTGGGTGCACGTTACCGACGGAGTGGTGTCGGTGTGTCACGTGGGTGCACGTTACCGACAGAGTGGTGACGGTGTGTCCTGGGTTCACGTTACCGACGGAGTGGTGTCCGTGTGCCACGTGGGTGCACGTTACCGACGGAGTGGTGTCGGTGTGCCACGTGGGTGCATGTTACCGACGGAGTGGTGTCGGTGTGTCCTGGGTGCACGTTACCGACGGAGTGGTGTCGGAGTGCCACGTGGGTGCACGTTACTGACGGAGTGGTGTCGGTGTGTCGTGGGTGCACGTTACCGATGGAGTGGTGTCGGTGTGCCACGTGGGTGCATGTTACCGACGGAGTGGTGTCGGTGTGTCCTGGGTGCACGTTACCGACGGAGTGGTGTCGGTGTGCCACGTGGGTGCACGTTACCGACGGAGTGGTGTCTGTGTGTCCTGGGTGCACGTTACCGACGGAGTGGTGTCGGTGTGCCACGTGGGTGCACGTTACCGACGGAGTGGTGTCGGTGTGTCACGTGGGTGCACGTTACCGACAGAGTGGTGACGGTGTGTCCTGGGTTCACGTTACCGACGGAGTGGTGTCCGTGTGCCACGTGGGTGCACGTTACCGACGGAGTGGTGTCGGTGTGCCACGTGGGTGCATGTTACCGACGGAGTGGTGTCGGTGTGTCCTGGGTGCACGTTACCGACGGAGTGGTGTCGGTGTGCCACGTGGGTGCACGTTACCGACGGAGTGGTGTCGGTGTGTCCTGGGTGCACGTTACCGACAGAGTGGTGTCGGTGTGTCCTGGGTGCACGTTACCGACGGAGTGGTGTCGGTGTGCCACGTGGGTGCACGTTACCGACGGAGTGGTGTCGGTGTGTCACGTGGGTGCACGTTACCGACAGAGTGGTGACGGTGTGTCCTGGGTGCACGTTACCGACGGAGTGGTGTCGGTGTGTCCTGGGTGCACGTTACCGACGGAGTGGTGTCGGTGTGTCGTGGGTGCACGTTACCGATGGAGTGGTGTCGGTGTGTCCTGGGTGCACGTTACCGACGGAGTGGTGTCGGTGTGCCACGTGGGTGCACGTTACCGACGGAGTGGTGTCGGTGTGTCACGTGGGTGCACGTTACCGACAGAGTGGTGACGGTGTGTCCTGGGTTCACGTTACCGACGGAGTGGTGTCCGTGTGCCACGTGGGTGCACGTTACCGACGGAGTGGTGTCGGTGTGCCACGTGGGTGCATGTTACCGACGGAGTGGTGTCGGTGTGTCCTGGGTGCACGTTACCGACGGAGTGGTGTCGGTGTGCCACGTGGGTGCACGTTACCGACGGAGTGGTGTCGGTGTGTCCTGGGTGCACGTTACCGACAGAGTGGTGTCGGTGTGTCCTGGGTGCACGTTACCGACGGAGTGGTGTCGGTGTGCCACGTGGGTGCACGTTACCGACGGAGTGGTGTCGGTGTGTCACGTGGGTGCACGTTACCGACAGAGTGGTGACGGTGTGTCCTGGGTGCACGTTACCGACGGAGTGGTGTCGGTGTGTCCTGGGTGCACGTTACCGACGGAGTGGTGTCGGTGTGTCGTGGGTGCACGTTACCGATGGAGTGGTGTCGGTGTGTCCTGGGTGCACGTTACCGACGGAGTGGTGTCGGTGTGCCACGTGGGTGCACGTTACCGACGGAGTGGTGTCGGTGTGTCACGTGGGTGCACGTTACCGACAGAGTGGTGACGGTGTGTCCTGGGTGCACGTTACCGACGGAGTGGTGTCCGTGTGCCACATGGGTGCACGTTACCGACGGAGTGGTGTCGGTGTGTCCTGGGTGCACGTTACCGACGGAGTGGTGTCGGTGTGTCGTGGGTGCACGTTACCGACGGAGTGGTGTCGGTGTGCCACGTGGGTGCACGTTACCGACGGAGTGGTGTCGGTGTGTCCTGGGTGCACGTTACCGACGGAGTGGTGTCCGTGTGCCACGTGGGTGCACGTTACCGACGGAGTGGTGTCGGTGTGTCCTGGGTGCACGTTACCGACGGAGTGGTGTCCGTGTGCCACGTGGGTGCACGTTACCGACGGAGTGGTGTCGGTGTGTCCTGGGTGCACGTTACCGACGGAGTGGTGTCCGTGTGCCACGTGGGTGCACGTTACCGACGGAGTGGTGTCGGTGTGTCCTGGGTGCACGTTACCGACGGAGTGGTGTCCGTGTGCCACGTGGGTGCACGTTACCGACGGAGTGGTGTCGGTGTGTCCTTGGTGCACGTTACCGACGGAGTGGTGTCGGTGTGCCACGTGGGTGCACGTTACCGACGGAGTGGTGTTGGTGTGTCCTGGGTGCACGTTACCGACGGAGTGGTGTCGGTGTGCCACGTGGGTGCACGTTACCGACGGAGTGGTGTCGGTGTGTCCTGGGTTCACGTTACCAACGGAGTGATGTCAGTGTGCCACGTGGGTGCACGTTACCGATGGAGTGGTGTCGGTGTGTCCTGGGTGCACGTTACCGATGGAGTGGTGTCGGTGTGCCACGTGGGTGCATGTTACCGATGGAGTGGTGTCGGTGTGCCACGTGGGTGCATGTTACCGACGGAGTGGTGTCGGTGTGCCACGTGGGTGCACGTTACCGATGGAGTGGTGTCGGTGTGCCACGTGGGTGCATGTTACCGACGGAGTGGTGTCGGTGTGTCCTGGGTGCACGTTACCGACGGAATGGTGTCGGTGTGCCACGTGGGTGCACGTTACCGACGGAGTGGTGTCGGTGTGCCACGTGGGTGCACGTTACCGACGGAGTGGTGTCGGTGTGTCACGTGGGTGCACGTTACCGACAGAGTGGTGACGGTGTGTCCTGGGTTCACGTTACCGACGGAGTGGTGTCGGTGTGCCACGTGGGTGCACATTACCGACAGTGAGGTGTCAGTGTGTCCTGGGTGCACGTTACCGACGGAGTGGTGTCGGTGTGTCCTGGGTGCACGTTACCGACGGAGTGGTGTCGGTGTGCCACGTGGGTGCACGTTACCGACGGAGTGGTGTCGGTGTGTCCTGGGTGCACGTTACCGACGGAGTGGTGTCCGTGTGCCACGTGGGTGCACGTTACCGACGGAGTGGTGTCGGTGTGTCCTGGGTGCACGTTACCGACGGAGTGGTGTCCGTGTGCCACGTGGGTGCACGTTACCGATGGAGTGGTGACGGTGTGTCCTGGGTGCACGTTACCGACGGAGTGGTGTCCGTGTGCCACGTGGGTGCACGTTACCGACGGAGTGGTGTCGGTGTGTCCTGGGTTCACTTTACCAACGGAGTGGTGTCAGTGTGCCACGTGGGTGCACGTTACCGATGGAGTGGTGTCGGTGTGCCACGTGGGTGCATGTTACCGACGGAGTGGTGTCGGTGTGTCCTGGGTGCACGTTACCGACGGAGTGGTGTCGGTGTGCCACGTGGGTGCACGTTACCGACGGAGTGGTGTCGGTGTGTCCTGGGTGCACGTTACCGACAGAGTGGTGTCGGTGTGTCCTGGGTGCACATTACCGACGGAGTGGTGTCGGTGTGCCACGTGGGTGCACGTTACCGACGGAGTGGTGTCGGTGTGTCACGTGGGTGCACGTTACCGACAGAGTGGTGACGGTGTGTCCTGGGTGCACGTTACCGACGGAGTGGTGTCGGAGTGCCACGTGGGTGCACGTTACTGACGGAGTGGTGTCGGTGTGTCGTGGGTGCACGTTACCGATGGAGTGGTGTCGGTGTGCCACGTGGGTGCATGTTACCGACGGAGTGGTGTCGGTGTGTCCTGGGTGCACGTTACCGACGGAGTGGTGTCGGTGTGCCACGTGGGTGCACGTTACCGACGGAGTGGTGTCTGTGTGTCCTGGGTGCACGTTACCGACGGAGTGGTGTCGGTGTGCCACGTGGGTGCACGTTACCGACGGAGTGGTGTCGGTGTGTCACGTGGGTGCACGTTACCGACAGAGTGGTGACGGTGTGTCCTGGGTTCACGTTACCGACGGAGTGGTGTCCGTGTGCCACGTGGGTGCACGTTACCGACGGAGTGGTGTCGGTGTGCCACGTGGGTGCATGTTACCGACGGAGTGGTGTCGGTGTGTCCTGGGTGCACGTTACCGACGGAGTGGTGTCGGTGTGCCACGTGGGTGCACGTTACCGACGGAGTGGTGTCGGTGTGTCCTGGGTGCACGTTACCGACAGAGTGGTGTCGGTGTGTCCTGGGTGCACGTTACCGACGGAGTGGTGTCGGTGTGCCACGTGGGTGCACGTTACCGACGGAGTGGTGTCGGTGTGTCACGTGGGTGCACGTTACCGACGGAGTGGTGACGGTGTGTCCTGGGTGCACGTTACCGACGGAGTGGTGTCGGAGTGCCACGTGGGTGCACGTTACTGACGGAGTGGTGTCGGTGTGTCGTGGGTGCACGTTACCGATGGAGTGGTGTCGGTGTGCCACGTGGGTGCATGTTACCGACGGAGTGGTGTCGGTGTGTCCTGGGTGCACGTTACCGACGGAGTGGTGTCGGTGTGCCACGTGGGTGCACGTTACCGACGGAGTGGTGTCTGTGTGTCCTGGGTGCACGTTACCGACGGAGTGGTGTCGGTGTGCCACGTGGGTGCACGTTACCGACGGAGTGGTGTCGGTGTGTCACGTGGGTGCACGTTACCGACAGAGTGGTGACGGTGTGTCCTGGGTTCACGTTACCGACGGAGTGGTGTCCGTGTGCCACGTGGGTGCACGTTACCGACGGAGTGGTGTCGGTGTGCCACGTGGGTGCATGTTACCGACGGAGTGGTGTCGGTGTGTCCTGGGTGCACGTTACCGACGGAGTGGTGTCGGTGTGCCACGTGGGTGCACGTTACCGACGGAGTGGTGTCGGTGTGTCCTGGGTGCACGTTACCGACAGAGTGGTGTCGGTGTGTCCTGGGTGCACGTTACCGACGGAGTGGTGTCGGTGTGCCACGTGGGTGCACGTTACCGACGGAGTGGTGTCGGTGTGTCACGTGGGTGCACGTTACCGACAGAGTGGTGACGGTGTGTCCTGGGTGCACGTTACCGACGGAGTGGTGTCGGTGTGTCCTGGGTGCACGTTACCGACGGAGTGGTGTCGGTGTGTCGTGGGTGCACGTTACCGATGGAGTGGTGTCGGTGTGTCCTGGGTGCACGTTACCGACGGAGTGGTGTCGGTGTGCCACGTGGGTGCACGTTACCGACGGAGTGGTGTCGGTGTGTCACGTGGGTGCACGTTACCGACAGAGTGGTGACGGTGTGTCCTGGGTGCACGTTACCGACGGAGTGGTGTCCGTGTGCCACATGGGTGCACGTTACCGACGGAGTGGTGTCGGTGTGTCCTGGGTGCACGTTACCGACGGAGTGGTGTCGGTGTGCCACGTGGGTGCACGTTACCGACGGAGTGGTGTCGGTGTGTCCTGGGTGCACGTTACCGATGGAGTGGTGTCGGTGTGTCCTGGGTGCACGTTACCGACGGAGTGGTGTCGGTGTGCCACGTGGGTGCACGTTACCGACGGAGTGGTGTCGGTGTGTCACGTGGGTGCACGTTACCGACAGAGTGGTGACGGTGTGTCCTGGGTGCACGTTACCGACGGAGTGGTGTCCGTGTGCCACGTGGGTGCACGTTACCGACGGAGTGGTGTCGGAGTGCCACGTGGGTGCACGTTACTGACGGAGTGGTGTCGGTGTGTCGTGGGTGCACGTTACCGACGGAGTGGTGTCGGAGTGCCACGTGGGTGCACGTTACTGACGGAGTGGTGTCGGTGTGTCGTGGGTGTTCGTTACTGACAGTGTAGTATTGTGGTGTGTTTATGATACTGTTGGTGTGGTGTAAGTTTGTTGTAGTTTGGATTTTACTGACAACGCTTTTTAGTCATTAAATAAGCTCAAGTACAAGTGACCTCAAAAATCCCTAATTCTGGATAAACCTGAGTCAACCAAGTTTAGTTATACTGCTCCACCCTGCCTCCACAAGCTGAGCTGATTGTCCCTTTTCTCTACTTCTGTACTCTGCACTCATGAATGAATCCTACAACTTGCCGTATTCGAGGCTTAACAAATCGTGTTTCAATGATTGACCTGACCGCTTTGTGTAATGAGCAATTGGCTTATTAAAACGTTTTCTTCCATGCATCTCATGTCAGGACATGAATTGTCTGTCAATGGTGAAGTCTGCAGTGGATGTGTTTGGCTGGCATCTTCCATCCTGCCCAGCAGGTGGCGACCTGGCACAGAAAGTGGGCCTTGTGCGTTGAAGCCTTTACGAGTCAGTGAGTCGTCTTGCTGCTTCTCAGATTTGTGCTGTTGAGCGTTTATGAGCAAGATTTACCTCGTTAAATTCAGCAACACGTCATGATATGCCTTTTTTCCCCTTTAAACTTTAAATTTAATGAATTTAATTTGCAATGTGTGGCTTTAAGGTACAAGTTTGAGGAAGCAGACTACTAAACTATATGTATTAGCATGGCTGTCAGGCCAGTTGCTGCAGGCTAAACTTGGGTGTGGTGAATAAATCACCTCTTATCATCTGAACAAGTCTGATCACTTTAGTGAGTGGTAGTCATGTCTGTAGGATTTTTAATTGTTAAGTTTCTCACTGATAAATTTCACAATCTTTGGGGTATCATTCAGTCTCGATGAAAATGATAGGCAGGTAAGGGCTTTTGTGGAGGCGATTTAGCAGCCAGTGCAGTGGGAGAGGCACAGAAAGCAACACTTGGCAATTGCAGAGCAAAACCATCAAGACAAAAATTTTTTGCCTTGCCCACAGAGGTGAACAACATGACATTTCTTCCCTTTCTTTTGTCTTGTTTTGTCCACACCTGCCTATTTGTTCTGTACTTTAGTGGGTGTGGGTAGTAGATGTCACTTGCCTCTGCTCCCATGGGGTTACCCACCTCCCAGTGGCATGAAGGCTTGGAGCTTTGGCCGATTTGGCTTATTTCCATGTCACGTGAGCTCCTTCCTCCGGTTCTACTCCAGCTCCAATGAGCCGACAAAAGGTGGGTTAGGGAAGGAAGTTTAGAGTTGAGTTGAAATGGGGGTTAAAATTCACTCTCAGTCCTTTGCACTAAGCAGTCCAGCCTCCAATGAATGAGGGGTCACTGGTGAGATTCGGACTCAAGTTTTGGAAACCAAGTGTGTTTAGCAAGCGTGAGGAGAATGGGGTAGAGAAGAATAATAGATCAGCCATGATGGAATGGCAGAGCAGCCTCAATGGACTGATTAGCTTTACTCTGCTCCTCTGTCTTGTGGTCTTATTTTCAGAGTTATAGAGTATTACAGCACAGAACAGACCCTTCAGCCCACCAAGTTCATGCTAACCACCAACCACATTGATCTCATTTTATTCCCCTCTTGTTACCTTTAACTTCCCCAGTTTTTACCCCTCACCTAGACTATAGGGGCAATTTACAGCAGCCAATCAACCCACTAACCTACAGGTCTTTGGGTAAAGGGAGGAAAACAGAGCACCTGTGGGGGAATGTGGAAACTCCATGAAGACAGCGCCAGAGGTCAGGGTTGAACCTGGGTCACTGGGGCTTTGAAGCATCAGCTTTACTAGCTGCATTACAGAGCGTCCCTGCTCCCAGTTCTCAGCTGCCACTCTCTTTATGGTGAACCTCAGAATTTCTATTCTTTGCTTTTGTATGTTCCTTGGTTCTGTGCTAAGAGCAGTTCCAGTGTTAGTGCAGTGCACAGGGAGTGACTGGCCTGGACACTGAACCGAGCAGAAGGTATTTAAAAAGCCCCTTTAAGAAAGAAAGTGATCACAAGGTGCTATTGGTTAAGGATGCAGCAACATAATATAGAGAAACAACATTTTGCTGAGAATTTAAAGAGAAGCATGTTTAAGAGACATCTAGATGAGCACTTCCATTGTCTTGGCATTGAAGGCAATGGGCCATGTTCTAGAATATGGGATTAATGTGTTACGTTTTATAACTCCAAAACATTAAGCTAATTGAAAGCAAAACACAGAACAGGGATAACTTGTGTACGTTAGTTTCGTGTTTTCACTTTAAATGAGGCACTATGTATGATGTGATGTCATAATGACATATGCCATTCACATACTTACATATAACCCAAAATTAATTAATTAAACAAAGAATGCTTAATTAAACTAAATGTATTTACAATGTTACTCAAATATTACTGAAATATTAAATGCATAACCCTCTTCCCTGCTTAGTTATAATCTCCAACTCCATGCAGAATGCATCTCAACACTCTCACTCAATGTATATACTGTATATTCAGACCTAAAGATTTAATCACTGTGGAGGATTTCTTACTTTTGTGGGATAACGTCTTTCCTGACAAGGGTGATCATTCTGCTTGGCAGGTGAGGCTTGAGGCTTTGAAACACTCTCAGGTTCTGGGATCTCCTCTGTAGTGGATGTAGGAGTTGACTCTGGAACTGCAGGAAGTGGTTCTCACAGCTCTGGATGTGTTGGCACCCTGAACAGAGCATGACAAGCTTCACTGGACGATGTGGATCATAATGTGTGAGTACAGTGTCTGACGTCACCATTTCCTGTACCTTTTGGAAAGCCTCCTCACACTGCTTTGTCCATTGTCATATCTTTCCAATCTATAGTAATGAGTTCAAGGGGTGAGATTTGGTAGGAACCTGCTATAGTAACTGAGAAATCCTAAAATGGATGCAACTGTGACATGTCCTTTGGCCTTGAGACATCCAGCACTGCTGGCATTTTCTCTGTACACTTGTGTTATTCTTGTGCATCAATGGTGTGACCACAATAAGTGATGCTTGGTTTAAAAAAATCTTCTAATCTTATTAATACTGTCTTGAAATTTTGAAGATGTTCCTTATCATCCTCACTGGGTACAATGATGTCATTCAGGTAACACTGAGTACCTGGACAGCTTTTCAGCACCTGGTCCATAGCTTTCTGCCAGAGTGCAGGTGCAGATGCCACTCCAAAAATAAGCCTATTATAGGGATAAAGCCCTTTGTGAGTGTTTATGGTGGGACACACTTTGGACTCTTCTTCCATCCCCATCTGTAGGTAGGCTTCAACTAAGTCCACTTTGCTGAAGTGTTTTTTTCCTGAAAGACTTGCAAAGTGATCCTCTATCCTGGGCAGAGGATATCGATCTTCTTTCAATACTGGATTGATGAGAACATTAAGATCACTACCTTGCAATTGAGCTCACTGGCTATTCTATCACAGATGGTATAAGGAACCAGATGGGCTTTGTAATACTTGGGTGTGGCATTTTTATAGGGCGCTATTTTATCTTTGATGTGTTTTTTTTTTCAATGCCAATCCCGAGCACCACTGTAGCATCATCTGGTATGTTTCATAATTCATTTTCAGTTGACTCTATTGCAGGGGATGTGGCATGCAAATGGTGGATAGATCTTCAATCAAGTTGTAGTTGTCTCAGACACTTGTGACCCCGCAATGCTGGCTTGTTGGTTGCATTTCACTGTTACAATGTCATTCCCACATGAGTTATCTTTTTATCTAATATAAATTCTTAGTAGGATATCTGCAGGCTTCAGTTTAGTATCATTGAAACTCATTTGTGGAATGACTGAACCTTGATGGAGGATGACAGGTGACCTGATAGAGGTGTACAAGATAATGAGAGGCATTGATTGTGTGGATAGTCAGAGGCTTTTCCCCAGGGCTGAAATAGCTGCCACAAGAGGGCATAGTTTTAAGGTGCTTGGAAGTAGGTACAGAGGAGATGTCAAGGTTAAGTTTTTTACTCAGAGTCGTGAGTGCGTGGAATGGGCTGCCGGCAACGGTGGTGGAGGCGGATACAATAAGGTCTTTTAAGAGACCTTTAGATAGGTATATGGAACTTAGTAAAATAGAGGGCTATGGGTAAGCCTAGGTAATTTCTAAGGTAAGGACATGTTCAGCACAGCTTTGTGGGCCGAACGGCCTGTATTGTGCTGTAGGTTTTCTATGTTTCAATCAAGCCAGTGTCCAATTTCATTTTAAATAATTTACATTTCTGGTGTACACCATATTGCTTGTCTGTTGTTAGTTTTCACATTGTAAACCTTAAGGTTAGTCAGTCCTGTGTCACTCATCATTATCAAATTTTTCATCTACAGAATTTTTTATCTTTTTCTCTTCCCTTTGCAGTCCATTTATTTTGTCTGTCCAACATGTTCTTTGTACGTGTCCTACTTTGTTGAATTTTCTGCAAGTTTCACCTTTAAACCTGTATTGGTTTGGCGTGTGTGAGCTCCTGTCACAATGGTAACGCTATTTGCTTGGCCAGGCTGGTTTCTGTTTAGACATTTCAATTTTGTTCATGCTCACTTTCACCTCTGACTGCAACTCATTTGCATCTCTGTCTGCTGTTTCCATTGATACAGCCATTTCAACTGCTCTTTTAAATGCAAGTTATGCTTCAATTAGGAGTAGGTTTAGAATGCTTTCTTGTAGATTCCACAGACCAGACAATCCCTCAGTTCATCATTCACAACATTGCCAAACTGAGGATGGTCAGACTATCTCTTCAGTTCGGCCATGGTTGCTGAAATAGACTCACCTTCCTTTGATTCCGTTTATGAAACCTAAAGCATCCCGCAGTCAACAATGGCTTTGGTTCTAAATGTACACACATTACTTTCACAATATCAGCGAAGTTCATTTTGACTGGTTTGGTTGGAGCAGTTAAACTCCTAAGCAAACTGTATGCCTTTAAACCCAATACACTCGGCAAAACTGGCATTTGCTTCTCATTGGCTATTTCACTTGCTTCAAAATACTGCACAATTTGCTCAGCATAATGAGCCGGTTATCTGTTGAGCAATCCAACGGGTCTATCTTTCTGCTATAACCAGCCACTTCTGCTTTTTAAATATTTATAATTATTATCACCCAGTACTCGCTGGTTATGAATCCATGAATTTGTCCTTTCGTCTTTTTTTTAACTTGAATGTCTTTCTCCTCTTGTGAAGGAAAAATAATGTGCTGTGCTCTTTTTTTTTTACTCGACCGTTTGTCACTACAATGCTTGTTTTTAACTCAAACATTTTGCTGCACATCAAGAAGTTTGTTTAAAACTTGCTCGTCACCACTGTTGTTTCCAATCATGTCACCGAGGACCTCACGTGGTCTGTACACACCAACTGTGTGGTGTAAAAGGCACAACAGCGCCTCTTTCACCTCAGACGGTTGAGGAAGTTTGGTATGGGCCCTGAAATCCTAAGAACTTTCTACAGGGGCACGATTGAGAGCATCCTGACTGGCTGCATCACTGCCTGGTACGGGAACTGTACTTCCCTCAATTGCAGGACTCTGCATAGAGTGGTGCAGACAGCCCAGCGCATCTGTAGTTGTGAACTTCCCACTATTCATGGCATTTACAAAGACAGGTGTGGAAAAAGGATCATTGGGGACCTAAGTCACCCCAATCACAATCTATTCCAGCTGCTGCCATCCGGGAAATGGTACCACAGCATAAAAGCCAGGAACAGGCTCTGGGACAGTTTCTTCCACCAGGCCATCAGACTGATTAACTCACACTGACACAACTGTAGTCCTATGTTACATTGGCTGTTCTGTTTATTATAAATTACTATGATTGCATATTGCACATTTAGATGGAGACGTAACGTGAAGATTTTTACTCCTTATGTATGTGAAGAATGATAGAAATAAAGTCAATTCAATTCAATTGTAATTCCTAACTCCTTCCTAACTGAAAACAAACACACAGAGCTTTAAGTGAAACGTGCATGTATGACCCGATGGTGTAATGATGTATGCTATTCACATATTTTACAGATACCCATGATGAATTAATTGAATGAACAAAGAATACTTATTTAAACAATATTGTGGCGAGCATTCGGTCCATGACTGACGCGAAAACCTCGTTGAACTCACCAGCCATTTTTATCGTGCCAGGCACAAAAACAGACCGAGCGCAATGACACAGGGAACCCACTCAGTCACGTACAGACGGGAGAGGCGATTATTACACACCTCGGTTACAGTCAGGGTGACCCACAAACACATTATAACCCAAGCTAAAATGTAACAATAAATGAACTTGAACATCCTACCATAATCCCACCAAAGCATTTTAAAACAAGAACAATAAATAGTGCTGGCCACTAGGAATGCTGGGGCAGGCTGTCAACCATGCCCCTCCCCAGAGCACTACACTGCTCCCACCTGAGGGGTCAGTGTCCTCGGCAACCCCAGAGTCCACGACAAAGTCCAGAAATCCCAGTGGTGGTCAATGTTGCCGCCTGGGCTGCTGTGGAGTCTCTGGAACCT
The DNA here is from genome assembly GCF_048418815.1 of Hemitrygon akajei. Classification (NCBI taxonomy): domain Eukaryota; kingdom Metazoa; phylum Chordata; class Chondrichthyes; order Myliobatiformes; family Dasyatidae; genus Hemitrygon; species Hemitrygon akajei. The sequence continues at coordinate 18,605,008 of NC_133141.1, read as the reverse complement.
CCACGCGAGAGGCATTGTTTGGTGAGGCAAGACGCAGGGCACCTGGAGTGTCACCTCCTTCCCACAGCTTTGCTGGGTTGGTGGTGGCCAAGGACCGATGTAGTGCTAGCTGGTCCCATTGGGGACACGGTCAAGCACCTCTCCTGGCCCTTCCCGTACCTTCCCAGCTTGAGGGATAGTTCCCCCTTCCAGGTGGGGCAGCAGACCCACACTGGGACCCCGCCACGTACTGCTGCACTGGCTCACTACACTGGTAGCTCGGCCCCTTCTGGGACGTGCAGACATCACAGCAGTGCATGACAGTTCTACGTCCTGCCCGTACTCAGGCCGATAGGAGCATTGCTGCTATTTGCCCAATGTATTTGCAACCCTAAGATGGCTGGCTCCCACCAGCCAATGTACCGACTGCAGCACCAGGGGATCATCAGCTGCCTGAGTCGTCTGTGGCCACCGGAACAGCAACCCACTGCGCATCTCCAGCGTGCCCCGCTTTGGTCTCTGGGTTGGGGCGGTGACCTCTGCCCAGTCCAGCCGCCGTCCCCTCACCCGTGCCAGCAAGGGATCACTCTCCGGCTTGCTGCGCCGCTGCTGGTCAATGGTGGGGCGGTCTACCTCGTCGCCTGAAGGGCCACTTGCCCCTTGTTCCGCTACATTGCGTTGGGCTGCTGCGGGGTGTCCTGCACTGCGAGACCGGTGGTGGCCGTCACCGCCCCGCTGGAGAGCCACGTCTTCAGCACTAAGGTAGAGTGTTGGCCCCGGCACATCCAGACGGGAGCCCAGTGGGACAACAGGTCCATCCAGGCCAATGATGCAGCTAGCCACACCTGGTGCTTCACTGTGCCTTTCCCCACTGCGATACACAGCCACCCCTTCCCTTTCATCGCCGCACAGTCATCTGTGACCGTAGCCAACAGGTCCGCTGTCGTCTTCCACCCAGGCGGGGATGGCTGGTCCGCGTTGGGGAGGACACCCAGACAGATTATGGTGATGGTTGAACTCGTGCCCACCGACACCCGGCATCTGATGCCCTCCACCACGCAGTCCGCATATAAGCCTTGCTCTTCACCCATACGGCCCACCCAGAGGGGCGATAACGGAGGGATTCTGCTGGAAGATTCAGGTGGCGCCGCCCACTCGCTGTTTCTCAATGGCTGTAGCTTGATGGTGGCGCGGGGCAGTCCTGGGCCGCATGGCCTGCCTTGCTACACCAGTACCAGAGATCGCTCCGTGGCACGCGGCTCTGTCTCACGGGCTCCTCCTCGTCAGTTTCCTCCACCTCAGTGACACAAGCCTGGGCTTGCTGCGTGCGGGGTGATGCTGGAACACCTTGGGGGGGCTAAAATTGCTTCTGCTCTCTCCATCTCTGCTAGTGCCTCGTCCAGCGATGGTGGTGATGTCAGGCGAAGGTGCTGCCGAAGGCAGTCCGGCGTCAGCACCTTCACAAAGGTGTGGAGGGCAAGCTCTTCCTGGGCCGCGGGAGGGAATTTAGGGAATTTAGCCACGCCGAGCACAGTGGCGAAGGTCTGCTGCAAGTGCCCCCAAGTTTTCTCCCATATGGTGCCATCTGCTGCCCAGTTCTTCCCTCATTGCTTCCTCCAATGGCCTCCGCTCGAAACACCGCTCCATTGTTGCTATGAGGGCCCTGTACATGCTGCTCCATCGGCGTTAAGTCGAGGAGGGCCTGCAGAGCATCCCTCCTCCAGTGCCAGGGCAAGGTGCACTGCGCCAGGTAAGGCTCCAGGCGGCTGCCACCATTGTATCTGGGGAGTTTCGGGCTGGACTTTGTGGCGTGAATTGCTGAGGCCCGTTGCTCCAGCGGCACTGGTTGAGCCTGCCACGTTGCTGTCCCCCCATGGCTGCGGTATCTTGTGTTCCCCGGTGCGGGCCACAAGGGAGGCGGTGATACGCTCTGCTGTAGGGAAGCCTGAGTGTGGGTATGCGCGCCCCATCATTTCCCAGGTCCTCCGTCCAGTTTGGTGTCCCGCCTTTGGGAGCTCAGCCTGGGGATGTGCTTAGTCCCTCGACTTGTTCTCCAGGTCTTAAGGTGCTCTATCCAATATCATAGCTCTTAAACGTTGCCGTCAATTTCTAATCCCACTTACGACATCAGTGGGGAGCATTCGGTCCATGATGACAGATGAGAGAAGCCGTTTAGCTCAACTGCCAGTTTTTTTGCGATAAGCACAAAAACAGACCAGGTGCTAAGACCCGGGGGAGAGAACCCACTCAGTCACATACAGACAGGGGAGGTGATTATTACACACCCTGGTTACAGTCAGAGTGACCCACAAACACACAAGTGAATAAATGCACAACCCAAGCGAAAATGTAGCAATAAATGAACTTGAACATCCCGCCATAATCCCACCAAAACATTTTAAACCAAGAACAATAAATAGCACTGGTCACTAGGAATGTTGAGGTAGGCTGTCGACCAAGAACCCCCACCCCTGACTGCTAAAATATATTTACAAAATTACTCAAATATTAGTTGCACTACAATATGGATGTGTTTCCACTGGTGAGCGTGGATATGGTAGGCCATCTGGCCTGTTTCCAAGCTGAAAACCCAATGATGCTCAAGAGATCTAGAATGGAGGAGAGCAGAGATTTCACAGGGATAGAGGAGGGTTCAGAGAAAAAGTAGAGTTGGGTAACAGAGGGATAGGACAAGAAGGAGGAGACATTTAAAATGGGCATGCTGCAAGATTAGAAACCACTGCAGGTCAGCAAACAGTAAGGCTGCAGCAACAAACAATCTGCTGGAGTTTGTACATCCTCTCTGTGACCATGTGGGGTTCCTCCGGGTGCTCCGGTTTCCACCCGCGTTCCACAGACCTATGGTTTAGTGGGCCAATTGGCCACGTGGGTGACACGGTCTACAGCAACAGCAACCCGTGCTCAATTCCCACTATAAGGAGTTTGTGTGCTCTCCCCGCTTTCCTCTGGATGTTCCATTTTGCCAATACATTCCAAAAATATATGCTTTAGTAGTTTTGGGCATGCTGTGTTGGCGCTGGAAGTGTGGCAGCACATCCTCGGACTTTGTTTGTCACGGACGCAAACAACACATTTCACTGTGTCTTTTGAAGTTTCGACTTTTCGACTAGATGTGATGAATAAAGCTAATCTAATGGGTGTAATTGGGTGGTGCAAGCTTGTTGGGCTGGACAGCTGTATCTCCAAGCGAAACGAAACTAAACGCAACGGGAGAAGCAGCATCTGCGATGGGAGAGGAATTCAGAATCAGAATTAGGTCTAATATCTCCGGCATATGTTTTGAGATTTGTTAACTTTGTGGCAATAGTACAATGCAGAACATGATAAGTACAGAAAAAAAGGATTTACAGTTTGTATATATGTATATTAAATAATTAAATTAAAAATAGTGCAAAAACAGAAATAAAAAAGTAGTGAGGTAGTGTTCATGGGTTCAATGTCCATTTAGGAATCGGATGGCAGAGGGGAAGAAGCTGTTCCTGAATTGCTGAGTGTGTGCCTTCAGGCTTCTGTATCTCCTACCTGATGGTAACAGTGAGAAAAGGGCATGCCCTGGGTGCTGGGGGTCCTTAATAATGGATGCTGCCTTTCTGAGACACCACTCCTTGAAAGTGTCTTGGATATTATAGAAGCTAGTACCCAAAATGGAGTTGACTAATTCTACAACTTTCTGTGCCTTCAATTGATCCTGTGTAGTTGCCCCCGGCCCTATATTAGACGGTAATGCAACCTGTCAGAATGCTCTCCACAGTACATCTGTAGAGGTTTTTGAGTGTGTTAGGTGATAAACCAAATCTTCTCAAATTCCTATTAAAATATAGCCGTTGCCTTGCCTTTATAACTGCATCGATATGTTGGGACCAGGTTAGATCCTCAGAGATCTTGACACCCAGGAACTTGAAGCTGCTCACTCTCTCCACTTCTGATCCCTCGATGAGGATTGGTTCATGTCAATGTTAATTGCAGTCCTGGGTGACTGATTTCCCATTTGAGGTACTCACCTATACCCTGCAGACTGCCAGAGAAGCACCATTGACTTTGTGTTCATCACTTGCCTGGCATTAGAGTTCCTTTCCCTCCCGCGTTACAGGTTAATTATTGAGATTAGGCCTCTCCCACCTTTATGGCTTGTAATCTGCCTGGAACCTGCATCATCCCACCATCTGCACATTTACAAAAGAAGATTCTGTCTTCAGGGATATGCTGGCCACTCAAAAACAGGACCTGGTTTATCAGACATGAACTCAAAGCACTCTGCTACAAGTGGAAAGGTTATGCTCTAGTCTCCCATTTTGCACAATTCTGATTCATTTGCAAACATGCTGACCATTGGAATTTTGGATGCAAGTCAGAACAAATCGTCAGAATGCACTGGGTAAAATGTTATTATCTATGAGTCCTATGTAGTTATGCAAATAAGTGCAGTCATCTGCCTAATGGGGTAAATTGACATTACCAGCAGTTGGGTGGAAGCAGATTAATAGCGACATTAGGAGGCTGTTATATACACCTGGTAAACCTAATAGCAAGCCACTGAGATTTCTGAACAGTTGAATAACGTTATCATTGATTTACTGTTTTTGATGCTGATAATGCAGGATGCAGGCACTTCACTCACAAATCAGACCAAATACGATCCCAACCTGGATAGGGTTAGGGTGGGTCTGAACACGGTCTGGTGAAATGCCTTCAATCTGAAACATTAACTCTGTTTCTCTCTCCACAGATGCTCTGTTTCCTGCACTCTCTGTGTTAATTCAGTTTTAAAACATTTTGCTATATAGGTGCAAGTTACATGTTCACAACCTTGTTATAAAGAAGGCAATCACTCTTTGTGTCATATCAACTTTAAGAACAGCAGGAAGATCTTGGCCTGAAACATGGACTATTTCAGAATCAGGTTTAATATCACTGGCATATATCCTGAAATTTGTTAATTTTGCTGCAGCAGTGCAGTGCAATACACGATAAATATAGAAAAAAACTGAATTACTGTATAAATGTATATTAAATAGTTAAATTAAAATAATTAGTGCAAAAACAGAAATAAAGAAAAAGTAGTGAGTGTTCATGGGTTCAATGTTCATTTAGAAATTGTATGGCAGAGGGGAAGAAGCCGTTCCTAAATTGTTGAGTGTTTGCCTTCAGGCTTCTGTACCTCCTTCCTGATGGTGACAATGAGAAGAGGGCATGTCCTGGGTGGTGGGGTTCCTTGGTGATGGATGCTGACTTTCTGAGACATCGCTCCTTGACGATGTCTTGGAAAGTGCAGAGGCTAGTGCCCATGATGGAGCTGCCTAAGCTTACAACTCTCTGCAGTTTACCTCCATCCTGTAAAGTAGCACCCCCACCACCCCCCCCATACCAGACGGTGATACAGTTAGTCAGAATGCTTTTCACGGTAACACCTGTAGCCATTTTCAAGTGTTTTAGGTGACAAACCAAATCTCCTAATGAGATATAGCTGTTTACTCTATCCCATAGATGCTGCCTGACCTGCTGAGTTTCTCCAGCATTTTGTGTGAGTTGCTTTGGATTTCCAGCATCTGCAGAATCTCCTGGGTTTGAGATTGATTGGAGAGGTTATTTATCTCTAGCACAAGTTAAAGTGGGGTTCTGTAGTTTATAGTGTAATTTGAACTCAACACTGCAACTTGGATCAATTTAGTAGCAACTTTGTTGACTTAATAGGTTCACTTTAACACAAGTTTGTTTGCTCTGAATTTATGTTTTAAGTTGTTCTCATCACTAAACCCCAGGTTGGCAAAATGGAGGAGGGCATCTTTAGTGGCAGTCACCCACAGATTTCTACTGCCTTCAAGTTTTGGGTAGTTAGATGTGAACAATAACATGATGCAAGAGTAGAGTCCCTTTAGGACTGTTGGAACTGTTAAGAACATAGTGAATGAGAAAGTCATTCAACCCCTTTTACTCTGCTCTAACATACAGCGGTTCCAGAGTAATTCTCTTGCCCAACATAAATCTGCCATGTTCCGATCACCTCACTTTAAGGATGAAGGTGGACTGTAGGAAACTTCTCCCTATGGAAGAGGGGTTGATGACCAAGTTTTGGTTAAGGGGAAAGTTTGGAGGGGATCTGAAGAAGAATCTTTTCCCCCCAGAGGGGTTGTTTGAAACCTGGAACACTGGAGGCAGAGACTCTCACAGCATTTAAGGAACATCTGGACAAGCACGTAGACCACATCGCACGCCAGGGCATAGAACATACTGTAGTTCTCAGTCTTTGCTTTCTCTTCCCGATTTCCCCTTCTCTGTTCAAAGCAAAAATTGGCTCTGACTAACTTGTACAAGAGTCTCTTCCCCTGTGTGAGACCAAACAACAAGTTTAGCAGCAAGGAAATTGTACTTGCTCTGATTAGCCAGTAAATGAGTTCTGAACACTGCTCAGGAATCGGTTGCTAATGATGTGTCACTAACACACATCTGTTCGTTTATAGTAAATAACATACCTAGAGTATGTTTAGCAATTTTAAATTGTTAATTTGCATTGATTAAGGGTTAAGAATCACACACCCACCAATCCACTCCTTACTAAATGATGTCAGTGGCTAAGCCCTTAAAGAGCACTCTTCCTTCAGCCACGACCCTGTGAGGAGTGAACGTGCTGCTGAGAAGGCTGCACAGGGGAGGGAGTGTCCACCCGGCTTCCTTGATTCTTTGTGAGTCAGGTATTGGAGAGAAGGTGTGCCACGAAGGCACCCAGAGCAGAAAGAAAGATGGGGTGGAAAGAAGTGACCGCAGAGATCATTGTCCGGAGTGATTTCCCTGCACAGTGCATACAATCACAGAGTTATTGAGTCACAGACATGTAGGTTCAGACAACACGCAGAACAGAAACTAGACATAGATTATACAAGACAGTGAAGAGAGACTGTACAAAATAAGATATTAGTGCAAAAACATAATTTAAAATGAGGCCATGAGCTGGTCCGTAGCTTTCAGTTGCTGAGGTAGTGATTAGGTTGGTTCAAGAACTGAAAGGTTGAAGGGAAGTAGTTGGTTTTCAACGTGATGATGTGAGAGTTCAGACTTCTGTACCTCTTGCTCACTGGTAGCAGCGAGAAGATGACATGGCCTGGATGGTGACGATGCTTGATGGTAGGTATGTCTTTACCACCTCCTCAGGCAACTCATTCCAGATAACCCCTACCCTTTGTGTTTTTTTAAAAAAAACTTGTTCCTCAGATCTCCTTTAAATTTATCCCTATCAATTTAAGCCTACATCTTCTAATTCTAGGCTCCCCTGACCTGGGGAAAATGGCTCTGACCATCTACGCTATCTGTGCCCCTCATAATTTTATAAACTTCTACAAGATGACCCCTCAGCCCACAACATTCCAATGAGAACAAACCCAGCCTATCCAATCTCCCCCGCCTCAGGCAACATCCAGGTGAATCTCTAATGCATTCCTTCTAATGCTACCATATCTTACCATCTTCTTGATATCCTTTGTCACCCATCAATGTCGCTGGACTCTGAATGCAGAGCGCGAAGTGGAGGCCTGACCACATCCCTGTCTCTCAACCCTAATCTGACCTCCAACTCCCCCATCTGTCCCCAAAACCATCCCTATGATCTTAAAAAAAAAACCGAGTCTGAACCACGATCTGAATGGAGACCAATGAGGTCAGTGTGGGAGCCACAGACTTTTCTATCGATGGGGCAGGAGGTGAAGACAGGATGGGCAGATGCATTGTTTAGGATAATGTACACACCCTTTGCACCAGGACTCCTGACAAACAACTGGAAGATCTTCCTGTGTACTCCTTCTCCATTAGGGTTGACCCCAAATCAAGGATTCCTACAGGTTCTCGGGAATGTTATATTTTTCTTGCTGGGAATTGGTCTAACATGTGCCAGGATAGTGAAAAGCCTTTGTCTGTGTCCAGACAGATGATTGCATCCATAAGTTCATTGAGGTAGTTAAAAGGGAAACGGAATGTATTGTACAATATAGTGTTACAATTACAGAGAAGGTGCAGTGCATGTGGGAAACAAGGTGCACGGGTCACGGTTAGATAGATAGATAGATAGATACTTTATTGATCCCAAAGGAAATTACAGTGTCACAGTAACATTACAAGTGCACAGATATATGAATAATAGAAGAGAAGTAAGAAAGAATAAAAAAAAGTTCTCTCAATCAGTCGAACAAGAGGGGGTCATCACTGCTAGAACTGGTAGAACATTGAAGGAGAGTGCAAGATTGGGAGATCAAGAGTTCATCTTTTAGTGCATTAGATATCGATTCAACAGCCTGCTAGCAGCTGCAAATACCTAATTTTCATGCCATTTGTACCTTGGGTATGTACGCCCATGACAACAAACTTGAACTTGAAGCTTTAACTTCTTGGAACAGGAGTGGACCAAGGATGTAATTCATTTTGGAACGTTTCTGGTTACCAATCGTCTGCTGTGTCTTCCCATGTGACAGATCAGGAATGCCTTAAGAACACACAAAGTAATCTCTTAGCACATGTTTCTTCCCCCTTTCACTCGAATTTGTGTTCTGCTTGGACATTGATCCTGGTGAAGTTTTGTGCCTTTGCAGTTCCTCTGAGAAGCCACTGTCCGTGATAAATTTTCAATAGAGTTCAATGCAGTAAAAGCCGTGGGCAAATTTAATCACCAGATAGATATGAGAATCAAAGATCCATCTGTTTCAGAGTAGAAAAATTCTTTCATTATGATTCATCTCATCAGTGGTATGGAAAGTTAAACCACACCTCAATTAAAATTGTTTTTGCCAATTTACCTCTGCTTCTCTAACCCACATTTCTTTTACTGTTTTATAACTAAACCATGTTTTCTCTCCACTCCTGAGGGGGAGAAATGCACCATCCTTAAATGTACAGATTTGCTCTGGCCTGGCCCATTTGTGATCTCAGATGTAGACTGATGTCCAGTCTTGTGATTTTCCCTAGTCAGTTGATGAGGGATATGCTGTGCAATGCCTGTCTCGCCTGGGAGTTGCCTCCCTTATCTTGGGAATGCATGAAAGGAAATGCCAATAAAGCCCTTCTGCATGTTGGAGCCTGAGGATTTTGCAGCAGCAGGTGTTTTAACCATCACCGAACCCAGCTGAGGGGAAGAATTCTTTGAGAAAGCAATAGGGATTCACTGCAACAAAGAAATCTTCACCTCTTCACCAAGTGAATGTGTCTGCGGGGGAAGAGAGGAGGAGCAGAGACCCAGGGTTGCTTCTTCAAGTTATGGCCTCATTCCCACTGTCACTGATGTGGCCCCAGCCTACAATCTTTTTCTCCTGTATTGTTCTTGTGTCTGTCGGGTAGCAAATGCTCGATCTAGGCCCTTAACTCAGAGCTGACTGCCAGTTCTCTGGTTCCACAGAAAGGCTGGTTGGACTGGGCCGTTCTTCAGATGTTGCTCAAACCAGCATCCATTCCACAAACTTCTCAGAGGCAATGACATATGGGCATCAAATTGTGGCTGTCACAACCACAGATTCGGCAGCACAGTAGATACGGCAATTGCGGTTGTGTATTTGCACGTGTCAGCTAATTATTATTTAATCGTGATAGTATTTAACTCCATACTTGTTGTCGCAGTGCTTGTCGAGACTTGGACAGAGCACAGCAACGTTTCGCTGCCTGTTTGTATTCGGCCTTCCCTGAGAAATTGGACTTTCGAGTCAACTGACTCTGAAGACTAGCGGTATTCGTTTAATGTTTAGATGTTCTTTTCAGCTACAGTGTAGGCTTCGTTTTCCATTTGAGAGTTTTAGTTAACAGCCCTGTTTGGCCTCGTGTTCATTGTTTTATTTTCCTTTTAACAGTGTTCGCATTAAAGTTTTGTGAACTATCGACCTGCTTCAGTGTCTCTCACTCTGCACTTGGGCCATGTCTGAACCTGGTGACACTGGCCTTGCCTATCATGCCCACATCTTGATGACGGAATTTTAAAAAATGAAAGTGACGGAAGTTGGAGGTGCCTGATCTGTACTGCTTCACATTTTACATCATCTTCATTGTGTCAAATGCTTGCGTTTATCATTGGTCAAGCTGGTGTGATTGGCTGAATCTCTATTCAATTGGAATCTGCACTCAAAAGCTCGCATGCGCACGTGTGTGTGTGTGTGTGTGTCTGTGAATACCTGTGTGTGTGTGTATTTGTGTGTTCTGTTTACGTGTGCACTTTGTGTATGTACTGTGTATGTGTACACTGTTTCTGTGATGCTGTGCTTATGTGTACACTCTGCGTGTCTGCACTGTGTGTCCTCTGTGTGTGCGTCAAAGTCAAAGCAAAGTTCAAAGTAAAACTTATTATCAGAGTACAAACATGTCACCACATACAACCCTGAGATTCATTTTCCTGCGGGCATACTCAGCAAATCTAGAGAACAGTAACTGTAAACAGGATCATTGAAAGAGCAAGAGCATAGAAGACAACAAACTGTGCAAATGCAGATAATAAATATATAGCAATAAATAATGAGCATGAAATAACAAGATAAATGAGTCCTTAAGTGAGTGTAGTTATCCCCTGTTGTTCAAGAGCCTGATGGTTGAGGGGTAGTAACTGTTCTTGAACCTGGAGGTGTGAGTCCTGAGGCTCTTGTACCTTCTACCTGATGGTAGCAGTGAGAAAAGGGCATGGCCTGGGTGGTGAGGATCTTTGATGATGGATGCTGCTTTTCTACGGTAACATTTCATGTAGATGTGCTCAGTGGTTGGGAGGGTTTTACCTGTGATGTACTGGGCTGAATCCACTACCTTTTGTAGGATTTTCCACTCAAAGGCATTGGTGTTCCCAAACCATACCGTAATGCAGCCAGCCAATACCCATTCCACTACGTATCCATACAGGTTTGCCAAGGTTTTTGATGACATGCCAAACCTCCGCAGACTCCTGAGGAAGTAGAGGTGTTGTGCTTTCTTTGCAATTATATTTATATGATGGCTCTAGGACAGGTCCTCTGAGATAGTGACACCCAGGAATTTAAAGTCACTGACCCCCTCCACCTCTGATCCTCCGATGAGTACTGGCTCATGGACCTCTGGTTTTGCTCTCCTGAAGTCTACAATCAGTTCCTTGGTCCTGCTGACATTGAGTGAGAGGTTGTTGTTATGACAGCACGCAGCCAAATTTTCAATCTCCCTCCTGTATGTTGATTCACCACCACCTCTGATTAGGCCCACAACAGTGGTGTCATCAGCAAGCTTGTATACGGTGTTGGAGCTGTACTTAGCCTCACAGTCGTAGGTGTAAAGCAAGGACAGCGGGGGGGGGGGGGGGGGGGGTGGTAAGTACACATCCCTCCAGTGCTCCTGTGCTGATGGAGATTGTGGAGGAGATGGTTTTGCCAATCTGAACTGACTGGAGTCTGCAAGTGAGGAAATCACAGGATCTAATTGCACAAGGGGGGTATTGAGGCCCAGGTATTGGAGTTTACTTATTAGTTTTGAGGGGATGATGGTGTTAAATGTGCATACACTTTGAGTATGTGTGTGTACTGTGTGTGGATACTATGTACAGTATGTGCACATTGCGTATCCTTGGTGTCTACGTGCACCATTTGTGTGTATACATCGTGTGCACTGTCTGTTGTTTGTGTAATTATACTGTGTGCTTATATGTGCATTGTGTGTGTAGGCTGCGTTTACGTGTGTGCACTCTGTATGTGCTGTATATATTTGTGTGCATATACATGTGTTCAAAGGTTCAAAGTAAATTTATTATTGAAGTACATATATGTCACCATATGCTACCCTGATCCATTTTCTTGCGGGCATTCACAGTAGAACAAAGAAGTACAATGGAATCATTGAAAAATTACACACAAAGACTGACAAGTGCAGAAGAAGACAAACTGTGCAAACATAAAGCAACAGTAATAACAGTGTGGGACCTAGGGTTCCTGTACCCCCTTCCTGGTGTTGTATGGTCTTTGCACCCTGCCTCTTTGCACTACCTAGTATGAATCATTGTGTGTGTGTGTGATGGGTTTGGAAGTCTCCTGTAAAACAAAGTACCCTTGCCATTGCTGGACAACTGACCACCCCTGAAGCATCAGCAAGTACATCCAGCCAGTGCTAGCTGATGTGAGGTTCCCACCGGCGAGTGCCCTAGAGACTGGGAAGTGGTGTTTATGATCCTGTATGGGCTACTTTTCTCTGAGGGATTTTATGTGTAGAATACCCTCTCTGTGCTGGGGGGAGGTTGAGTCCTTTCTCGTGGAGGGAACTTGTACATGATGTACAGCGGACTGAAGGTGTGTAATGGTTGATTCTTCATGAATTGGTTGTAAATTGTTGCTGTGACAGTAACATTTTGCGGTTTCTCATTAAAACCAATTACATTATCTTAGACAAATGCCATCAAGGCTGGAATGGTAGGCTGGACGTCTGGCCCTCTGTTCCCTTCTGGTTTGTTGCAATGCTTCTTCAGTGTGAAGAAACGTCCTCCCACTGAATATTGTGAAGCATGAAAGCCTTTGCCTTCAGCCCCTTCATGGTCTCCTGCCACTGATGCCCCAATCCTCCAGTCTAGACCCTAGGGCCCAACACTGATTCTTAGGGGGCAGACAAGAATGCAACCGCTTCATGAGTCACAAACATCTCAGTCATCACCTTCCCCACCCAACTCCCTCCAATGGCTGCAGAACCCTGTGTGCACCAGGATACCGACTCTCTCTTCAGTCAATGGAGAAGCAATGCCAGTAAAAATTTGACTGTGTCTGGGTCCATTGAGAGGGCATGGGTGACTAAGTAAAAAGCCTCCTGTATAGGAAAGTGATGGAAAGATCTCACAGGATACCAGATCAGTCAGTCCAATGGAATTCAAATTCTGAATTTACACTTGTAGCAGCATGTATTAATCTCTTTGCTTGATTCCTAGTTCAAAAGGCATTTTTATTTCATATGCACAAAGCACTTAACTTTTAATCTATAAATTTTTGGCCTTTACAAGCGTGAGCTCGTTGGACGGGAAGCAGACCTGGTGCCAGTTCAGCATATGTTTCTGTGACTCACTTCTTCTACCAGATGAAGGGTTGAGATTCTAGTGAGCTGTTCTGCAATTTTATTCCAGCGCAGACCGAGCATGGTCACAACCAAATGAACATAAGAGCCATGAGCTGTTCACACCTGATCATTGTCCATGACATAGAAACAGAAAGAGGCTATTCAGCCCTTTGATTCTGCTTTACCATTTCTCTCTTAACCCCATTCTCCTGCCTTCTCCCCGTAAGCTTTGATGCCCTCACCAATCAAAAATCTATGAACCGCCTCTTTAAATATACCCAATGACTTTGCCTTCACAGCCATCTGAGCCAACAACTTCCACAGGTTCACCACCCTTTGGCTAAAGAAATTCCTCCTCATCTCTGTTCTAAAAATGGGATTTGTGGGAGATTTTATGTGCATTTTGAATGCTGCACCCCCGACCTTACATCGATGAACATGTTTCAAACAGACTTTGGGAAATCAGTATCTGAAAGCTGACAGGAATTCAAGTCTTCCATCAAGCAGCCAGTAATTTTTAAGGCTAGCTATTGTCCTCTCTGTGGGGAATCTGTCCACTCTTGTCAAGCTGAACTAAAGCATAATTGATTTCTATTCTCTATTGTTAATGCTTTTCTCTCCGATTTCTTTGTCCTGTTCACTATTTGGATTCCGAATCCTCCCTGACTATCATCAGTGTTACCCTCCAGCACTTCATGCCTTCTTTGCTTTCTTGTAACTCAACATGCATAAACAATTTTAAACAATTTCCGCCGGAACCTACGTTTTCTGCTGATCTGGGCAGAAATTTGATGGAAGGTGTAGGTAAGAGTGTTTTAAAGGTCAAATGCATCTGCGCAACAAATTCATTTTGGTACATATCCCTTATGATTTCTGTCTGTAAGCACTTCAAGCAGTCCTGAGTAACAGAGCCTTGCAGGGTAAAAATTTTCAACAAAGTAACTTGCAGGTACAGGCAAGCAAATCCAAGCAGTTGTTCTCTCACTTAAGCCTAGTGTATTTTGTTTAAAGGACCCTTTGGACTTTTGTAAATGGAATGTGTTTAGCTTAAAAGTGTCTTGTGGATGGTGGAAAGGCTTTGGGGTGTAACTTGGTGTTGGACAGCATGCCTCCACACTGCTCAGAATCCAAATCAGTGACTTGGATGACATGAAGTTTGTATAGTGCAAAGGCATTGCATGTAGCCACTAGGCAGGTATTTCTGTGGCTGTACCAGGTGAGTTTCTTGTCGATGGTGACATCCAGGATATGATGGTGGCTCCACTCTCTCTTTTGATGGAGATGGTCACTGCCTGGCACTTTTTGTGCCTCATCAGCCTATGCCTGAATGTTGTCCGGGAACTGAGTCAATAGGGTCAGTCCTAGTTTCAAGGCCACTGTTACCTGATCATTTCTGATCTACCACAGCAGGTCAGCAAGGTACAATTGGGGGAGACGAAGAGCATTTTAGTTCCACAGCATGAGTCGTTATTATGTAGTGAGGTGGAAAGTGATGGAATAGTAACCTTCGAAATGAGTTTGAACAAAATGAAAATGTAGGATGTGAGGAGTGAGCGGAGGACAAATTGGATAACTTCCCATGTGTTCCAGATGCCCTCCTCCTGGGACGTTGAGTTCTGTATTTCTGGGTTATATGGAGTCAAGGGTTAACATTGAAACTATGAACGTGCAAGGTGGGGTTTGCTCCCTGTCCAGCCTGCTGAGGTAAATGTCTAAAACACTGGCATTAGAGCTGCTGCTTCACTGCTCAATCCTGACCTTTGGTGCTGTCAGTGTGGAGTGAGCAAATTTGGGTGAGCTTGCTCTGCGAGCTGGTATAGACTCAATGGGCTGAATGGCCCTATACTATGTCATAAGGAAATATGGAAACACCAGGTGCATTGAAGAGAAGAGCATTTCACCCTGTTGAATAAGTGTTGTTTTCCCTTAGCGCACATAATCATTCACTGGGAGGTTTTAAATGCTCTAGCTAAAAACAATCCTCACTATTGTTTTTCAATAAATGCTTGTTAAAGAAAGAAGATCTTGAAGTCATTTGGTACCTGCATTATGGAAGGATGCAGGCAGCAACAAGATCTTTGGAC
The DNA here is from genome assembly GCF_048418815.1 of Hemitrygon akajei. Taxonomy (NCBI): domain Eukaryota; kingdom Metazoa; phylum Chordata; class Chondrichthyes; order Myliobatiformes; family Dasyatidae; genus Hemitrygon; species Hemitrygon akajei. Next base: position 18,589,919 of record NC_133141.1, on the reverse strand, counting down.
TGTGTGACTCATGTTAAACTAAGATTTCACCAGCCAGCAACCAATGAGTGATGTGCTCCGTCCTGTCATCTTTGTGTACAGTGAGTCATGTTAAAACCTGTTGGAGAGAAAGCATTGAGGAGAAGCCAAGCTCATTGCACTAACTTGCAGCTTTCTACCAAAATATGTGTCCGCTCCCCTTCTCTGTCAGTCTTGGCTCAGCATGCCATCTTGTTATTGCCAGCAACACTGAACAGTGAGGATGGGAGGGAGAGTGGGAGCTGTAGCCTTTCAGGTAATGGGTTTTAGGTTTGGAAATCAGAGGGAAAATCAGAACAGAAGGAGGACATTTGGCCCCTCAAACCTGTTCTGTCATTCAGTGAGATCATAGATGATTTCTAAACTAAAATTATCAATTAACCCAGGTGTCAGTTCTAAGTTTCTCCCACCCTAGAGTCAGAGAGAGATGCAGGATAGAAAAAGGCCCTTTGGTCTACTGAGTCTATACTGAATATCAATCACCCATTGACATTATTCTTACACTGATTCCATTTCAGACTCCTCACATCCCCATTGACTCCTAAGGTTCTACCAATCATCTACACGCTCGGGCAATCTACAGGGGCCAATTAATCCACCAACCTGCACGTCTGTGGGAGGAAATAGGAGCAGCTGGGGAAAACCCACGCACTCACAGGAAGAATGTGCAAACTCCACACGGGATTGAACTGAGATCTTAGGAGCTGCTTCATTGTGCCACCTTTCGTATGTTTGGAAGTGTTTACAAACTCATTCCAGGACTGTCTCCACTATTTAGACTATGTCCCTTTGACTTAGACTCCCCATTCTGTGCGAAAGGATTCTCTTCAAGTAACTTCTCACTTTTTGCTCACATCTTGAAAGTTTCAGTCACACCACTTCTAACCTTCTGGACTCCAGGGAAAGCAAGCCCAGTGTGCATTGTCTTATAATTTAACCCTTCCTCAGCATACTAAAGAAAATTGCATGCCCCTGTTGGTCCTCGCCAGTTTTTACAGATGCACCATAGAGAGCATCCTATACCAGCTTAGTGTGGCAGCTGCTCTGCCCGTGACTGCAAGAAACTGCAGAGATTTGTGGCGACAGCTCAGCACATCACAGAAACCAGCCCCCACCTCCCCCGCAGACTTTGTCTGCACTTCTTGCTGTCTCAGTAATGCAGCCAGCATAATTAAAGATCCCCACCCATCCCAGACCGTCTCTCTTCTCCCCTCTCCATTGGGTAGTGGATACAAAAGTCTAATGGCACAAACCACCAGGTTCAAGGACAACTTCAACTCCATTGTTACAAGAGTATTGAATGGTCCCACTAGTGCGATAAGATGAACTCTTGACATCACAATCTATCTCATTATGATACTGCACCTTGTTGTCTACCTGACTGCACTTACTCTGTAACTGTAATACTATATTACAGTTATGGTCTGTATCCTACATTCTGTTATTGTTTTCCCTTGTGCTACCTCAATGCCCTGATGTGATGACATGATCTGTACAAATGGCATACAAAACGAAGTTTTTCACTGTGCCTCCGTGAATGTGAGAATAATAAGCCAATTTACCAATTTATTTGTATCCAGATATGATTCCCCTACATCGACACTCTTGAGTATCCCTTCCAAAGAATTCTTGCCCAGAACTTCTTGCAATGCTCTGAATGTGGTCTAGTCAGTGCCTTGCAGTCTGACCCTAATCACCTTGCACTCTAGTCTTCAAGATACATCTTCCATTAGTCTTTTTTCTTTATTTATCCACACCATTTTAATGACCTGTGTGCATGGACTTTATGAACCCCTCTACTTCTATCTTTACCTAATAAAGCTGTGAGAGTTTTTCCAGTCTTTTTGTTCAAGAACAATTATACTGATTGTCAATGAGAAGGAATCGCACAAAAGTGGGTGTCTGATACAGAACCATGAACCCCAGGAGATGTGAAGCTAGATGATCTTAGTCCACACTCACTTAGGTCTTAGCTCTACCTTGACATGGGTCTGAGGACACAGAAACTATTGTTATCACAGCCCAAGCCGGACAAAGCTTAATCAGGTCCATGTTTTTGAGTATTCTGACTGGGAGAACAAGGAACTCTTTAAAAGGAGGTGTTCTGTGCTTAAATAAGGACCGCGTGACGTTGTGGATGAAGGGAAGCTGAAGTACAAGAGATCTGTATTACATATAGCTAGATAATATACGAGGGGTGATTGATAAGTTCATGGCCTAAGGTAGAAGAAGTCAATTTTCTTACTAGAAAACCTAGCACGTTTATTTTTCAACATAGTCTCTTCCTACATTACACACTTAGTCTAGCGGTCGTGGAGCATACAGATCTTGGACCTCCAGAAAGTGTCCACAGCATGGGGTGATTGATAAGTACGAGGCCTAAGGTAGAAGGAGATGAGTTATTAACTTCAAACTTTCTGCATAATCACTCAGAGTTGACCTGCATGTGCAAGTAACGAGAGCTGTATAACTTACCAATCACCCATCTGTGGACACTTTCTGGAGGTCCAAGATCCGTATGCTCCACGACCACTGGACTAAGTGTGTAAATGTAGGAGGGGACTATGTTGAAAAATAAATGTGCTAGGTTTTCTAAAATTGACTCCTTCTACCTTAGGCAACAAACTTAGCAATCATAATCTTCTGTTGGAAGTTTTGGTTAAGGTGGAGGAGACATTGGCCCATTCCTCATCCAGCTCAGAACCATGCTGGCAGTGAAGCATTCACTTTGGATACAATCACAAACAAGAGAAAATCTGCAGATGCTGGAAATACAAGCAATACACACAAAATGCTGAAGGAACTCAGCAGGTCAGGCAGCGTCTATGGAAAAGAGTACAGTCGACGTTTCAGGCCAAGACCCTTCAGCAGGATTGGAGAAAAAAAGATGAGGAGTCAGAGTTAGAAGGTGGGGTGAGGGGAGGAAGAAACACTAGGTGATAGAGGAAACTGGGAGGGGTGAAATAAAGAGCTGGGAAGTTGGTTGGTGAACAAGATACAGGGCTGGAGAAGGGAAAGTCTAATAGGAGAGGACAGTAGGCCATGGAAGAAAGAAAAGGGGAGAGGAGCACCAGAGGGAGGTGATGGGTGGGCAAGCAGATAAGGTGAGAGAGGGAAAAGGGGATGGGGAACGGTGAAGGAGAGTAGGGGGGCAGGGGGAGCATTACCTAAAGTTCAAGAAATTGATGTTCATGCCATCAGGTTGGAGGCTACACAGATGGAAAATAAGGTGTTGCTCCTCCAACCTGAGTATGACCTCATCACAACAGTAGAGGAGGCCATGGATAGACATGGAATTAAAATGGTGGCCACTGGGAGCTCCCGCTTCTGGTGGATAGAGCGTAGGTGCTCAGCAAAGTGGTCTCCCAATCTATGTCGGGTCTCACTGACATATAGGAGGCCACACCAGGAGCATAGTATATGACCCCAACAGACTCACAGGTCATGGGAACAGAGTGAAGAAATTTTCCTGGGGATTCTCTGGTGGTGGAAATCTTGGGGTTTCTGTGTTTCTTCTAGCAACAAAGTGGGAGAATCCCCAAAGAAATCAACTTCAGTCTAACATACAGAACTGTGCAAAAATCTTAGGCCCAAGAGTTTTGCACAGTACTGTAGTAATTTTATGTATTGCACTGTACTGCTGCCGCAAAGAAGAACAAATTTCATGACATTTATGAGTGATAATAAGCCTGCTTCTGATGTGGGTCTCTATTGTGGACTGTGAATGGGAAGAGGGCGAGGGGAATCATGGTTGGGAAAGGGGAAGGGAGAGAGGAGGGAACGGGAAGAACCAGAGACTCATTCCGTAATGATCAACAAACCAATTGTTTGGAATCAAATGACCTTGTCTGCACCCATGCCAACAATGCCTCTGGTACTCCTTCTCTGCCACCTGACCCCTCCTGCGGCGCTCCACCCTCGCAATTTCCAATGTCGTTTGCTCCCACCAGATTTACAACTTCACTCTCTGCTTCACGTTATTAAGGGCAGTACTGTGCAAAAGTCTTAGGCACCCTAGCTACATATGTCAGTCCACAATAATCAGGATCAATACCCAGGAGCAATTGGAAAGGTACGGGCTAATCAAAGAGAGTCAGTTTAATATGCAGAGGGGAGGTAATCCTTGACTGATTTCATTAACCACAGTGAGGGAGGGCAAAAAAGAAAGTCTTGCTTTTCAGAACCGCATTTCAGAATGCCTCATGAACTTTACAACCAATTTGATCTTTTTAAAGTGCGGTGTAGTTGCTATTTGAATGTGAGGAACACAGTAAATTTGCACACAGCAGCTGCCATGAACATCAATGTGTTAATAGGCAGAAAACTGGTTTTAGCACCGAACTTCAGTGCATCCTTCTGCATGTCGTCCTGCAGCCTGGAATATGCTTGTCAGCACCGCACTGTGCTGGAAGACCAAAGAGCTAAGACTCTGTGCAGAAGGACCATGGTACTGGTCCTTCCACTATCGCACATGGAGAGCCTGAGTCTGGTGGGAAAGCCATAGACAGTAAGACCATAAAACATCAGAGCAGAATCAGGCCATTCAGCCCATCGAGTCTGTGCCACCATTCCATCATGGCTGATTTTTTTTTTTATTCCTCTCAGCCCCATTCTCCTGCCTTCTCCCTGTAACCCTTGACACCCTTACTAATCAACAGCATACCAACCTCCGCTTTAAATATGCCCAATGACTTGGCCTCCACAGCCGTCTGTGGCAATAAATTCCATAGATTCACCACCCTCTGGCTGAAGAAATTTATCCTCGTCTCTGTTCTAAAGGGATGTTCTTGTATTTTGAGGCTGTGTCCCCTGGTCTGAGGCTCCTCCACTATATCCTCCACGTCCATTCTATCGAGGCCTTTCAATATTCAATAGACTTCCGCCCTCATTCTTCTAAATTCCAGCGAGTACAAGCCCAGAGACTTCAAACACTCCTCGTACATTAACCCTTTCATTCCTGGGATCATTCTCCTGAAGCTCCTCTGGACCCTCTCCAATGCCAACACATCTCGTCTTTGATAAGAGGCTCAAACAGCTTACAATATTCCAAGTGCAGTCTGACCAATGCCTTATAAAGTCCTGCAAACAATGAAATGGTGTATCACTGACTGAAACTGTGAGCACACACATGCACACACAAGGACTCAAATACTTGCACTAATAGCACTTTGTGCATTACTGTGATATTCTGGTGCTGCTGAAACTTATTTTCTGCTACTTATCTATTTAATACTGTTTTTCTATTACTGTTTTTATCTACTGCTTTGTTTGATTGCCTGAGAGGAAGCCAAACAGAGTTTCATTGTACCTATGTATAATGACAATAGAGATAATTTATTTCAATTCAATTCACCTCGGGGAGACACATGAGTGGCAGTAGTGTGATTTTTTAAAGAAAATAGTTAACATTACTATATGTAATCATCATGAATGTAAAAATTTTGCACTGTTTTGCCTTTTGTGTACATTTTAATATTTTTGAAGTTTATTTTTGAAATAGTAAAAAACTCCATTTCAGCAGGCAACACACACAAAATGCTGGTGGAACACAGCAGGCCAGGCAGCATCTATAGGGAGAAGCACAGTCGACGTTTCAGGCCGAAACCCTTCGCCAGGACTCCTCTTATTTACTCGACAACTCTCTGATACCTCCTCTTATTTACGCCGGATTTCAGCAGGGTCTGAGTTGGGGGCTGATTAGCCAGGACAATAAAATCTGCACTCTTCAAATTAGAGTATTGTTTGTGGGAGAAACCCATATGGTCGCAAGGACAACATGCGGAAGCATATCAGATAAGCAGCTTTTGCAACAATTAAACATAATTTATTCAGAACATTTGCAAGAAGGAACACAATTAGAACAAGAACAAAGTCCATCGTCGTGCAAAGTGGTCACAGTGTCGCTACACTGAGGTAGTGATTAAGGTTTTGCCAGTGGGTTGAAGAACTGAATGGTTGAAAGGAAGAAGCTGTTCTGGAACTTGGTGGTGTGGGACTTCAGGCTTCTGTGCCTCCTGCCCGATGGGAGCTGTGAGAGGATAGTGGGGATCTTAGATGCTGTAAGTTGCTTTCTTGAGGCTGATACTACTGATGGTGGGGAGGAATGAGTCCATGATGTATTGGGCAGAGTTTTAATGAAAGTACAGGTTGAACAAAAAAAAATATGGTTCCTTGACAATGCCCGTGTAATAGTGCCTGTAATAGACTGGGAAAGTTAATTCTGGTTCTGTTAGTTTTGGCACTGTCCTATGTACTAAAACAAGACTTTTCAAAGAAAAGCTGCTTAGTTTTACAGCTGCATTTTCTGCGGTTTTTTTCCTTTCTCTTGAAACTGGTGATAAATGACAGAGTAAGTGCAGTGACAGCTGCAGCTGAATTATAAGGCATGGTAAAAGGCGGAACTCTGTGAAGCTGTGAGTCCAACTGTTCCCATTAGCACCTCCCTGCCCTGAAGTGGTCAGGATACTACAATTCAAAGTAAAATTTATTATCAGGGTATATATATGTCTCCACATTCAGCCCTGAGATTCTTTTTTCTGCAGGCAAACTCAACAAATCTATAGAATTGTAACTACAGTATAAACAGGATTAATGAACAACAAACTGTGTAAATGCAAATATAAATAAATAGCAATAAATAACCAGAGCATGAAATAACAAGATAAAGGGTCCTTAAAGTGAGAACGTCGGTTGTGGGAACAACGGAAAAGGAATGAGTGTAGTTATCCCCTTTTGTTCAAGAGCCTGATGGTTGAGGGGTAGTAACTGTTCTTGAACCTGGTGGTGCGAGTCCTGAGGCTCTTGTACCTTCTTCCTGATAGCAGCAGCGAGAAAAGAGCATGGCCTGAGTGGTGAGGGTCTTTGATGAGGGATGCTGCTTTTCTACGGCTGTGAACTAGCCATTATTGTTGACCCTTCACACACCTCTAGAAAGGCAGAGTGATTCAAAGGTCAAAGCAAATTTATTATCGAAGTATGTAAATGTTACCTTGAGATTAATTTCCTTGCAAGCATTTATTGCCATGAACCCTTCACGCCAGCGAGGGGTGCTGGGTAGTGGCAGATCTAGACACACCAGAACATCATTTATTTGTGTTTATTGGAGTTATTTAATGTCTACTTTTATCATTAAGCTGTCACTGTGTTTTTCGTGATGTCTGTGATGTGAATACGGGTTCCCTATGCCTCTCATTCTTAAATGATTAGTTTTTGATTTCAACCTGCAGGGTTTTCCTGTGTTTTATGTTCTATTTAAGGTTATTCTGGACCAGTGATTATCACTGAGTCCTGGATTTGAGTTCTTTGTGCTCAAGTCCTGAGTAAGTGAGCTCTTAGTTTGATTATTCTCTGTATTATTCCTCGAATAAATCTTCATTGTTAATTTCTACTATCGAGTCCTACATAGAAAACATAGAAAACATAGAAAACCTACAGCACAATACAGGCCCTTCGGCCCACAATGCTGTGTCGAACATGTACTTACTTTAGAAATTACCTAGCGTTGACAATAGCCCTCTATTTTTCTAAGCTCCATGTACCTATCCAGGAGTCTCTTAAAAGACCCTATGGTATCCGCCTCCACCACCGTCACCGTCAGCCCATTCCGCACACTCACCACTCTCTGCGTTTTAAAAAAAACTTACCCCTGACATCTCCTCTGTACCTACTGCCAAGCACCTTAAAACTGTGCCCTCTCGTGCTAGCCATTTCAGCCCTGGGAAAAGGCCTCTGACTATCCACACAATCAATGCTTCTCATTATCTTGTACACCTCTATCATGTCACCTCTCATCCTCCTTCACTCCAAGGAGAAAAGGCTGAGTTCACTCAACCTATTCTCATAAGGGAATAAGTTCAACCTACTCAACCTATGCTCCCCAACCCAGACAATGTCCTTGTAAATCTCCTTTGCACCCTTTCTATGGTTTCCACATCCTTCCTGTAATGAGGCGACCAGAATTAAGCACAGTACTCCAAGTGGTACACCAGGGTCCTATATAGCTGCAACATTACCTCTCAGCTCTTAAACTCAATCCCACGGTTGATGAAGGCCAATGTACTGTATGCTTTCTTAACCATGGAGTCAACCTGCATAGCGGCTTTGAGTGTCCTCTGGACTCGGACCCCAAGATTTCTCTGATCCTCCACACTGCCAAGAGTCTTACCATTAATACTATATTCTGCCATCATATTTGACCTACCAAAATGAACCACCTCACACTTATCTGGGTTGAACTCCATCTGCCACTTTTCAGCCCAGTTTTGCATCCTATCAATGTCCTGCTGTAACCTCTGACAGCCCTCCACACTATCCACAATACCCCCAACCTTTGTGTCATCAGCAAATTTACGAACCCATCCCTCCACTTCTTCATCCAGGTCATTTATAAAAATCACAAAGATTAGAGGTCCCAGAACAGATCCCTGAGGCACACCACTGGTCACCAACCTCCATGCAGAATATGACCTGTCTACAACCACTCTTTGCCTTCTGTGGGCAAGCCAGTTCTGGATCCACAAAGCAATGTCCCCTTAGATCCCATGCCTCCTTATTTTCTCAATAAGTCTTGCATGGGGTACCTTGTCAAATGCCTTGCTGAAATCCATATACACTACATCCACTGCTCTACCTTCATCAATGTGCTTAGTCACATCCTGAAAAAATGTAATCAGGCTTGTAAGGCACGACCTGCCTTTGACAAAGCCATGCTGACTATTCCTAATCATATTATACCTCTCCAAATGTTCATGAATCCTGCCTCTCAGGATCTTCTACATCAAATTACCAACCACTGAAGTAAGACTCACTGGTCTATAATTTCCTGGGCTATCTCTACTCCCTTTCTTGAATAAGGGAACATCATCCGCAACCCTCCAATCCTCCGGAACCTCTCGTGTCCTCATTGATGATGCAAAGATCATCGCTGGAGGCTCTGCAATCTCCTCCCTTGCCTCCCACAGTAGCCTGGGGTACATCTCATCCGGTCCTGGAGACTTATCCAACTTGATGCTTTCCAAAAGCTCCAGCACATCCTCTTTCTTAATATCTACATGCTCAAGTTTTTCAGTCTGCTGCAAGTCATCACTACAATCATTAAGATCCTTTTCCATAGTGAATACTGAAGCAAAGTATTCATTAAGTACCTCTGCTATCTCCTCCGGTTCCATACACACTTTTCAACTGTTACACTTGATTGGTCCTATTTTCTCACATCTTATCCTCTTGCTCTTCACATACTTGTAGAATGCTTCGGGGTTTTCCTTAATCCTATCCACCAAGGCCTTCTCATGGCCCCTTCTGGCTCTCCTAATTTCATTCTTAAGCTCTTTCCTGCTACCCTTATAATCTTCTAGATCTCTATCATTACCTAGATTTTTGAAATTTTGGAAGCTCTTCTTTTCTTCTTGATTAGACTAATACATGTGTGATTATCATGTAACACATTACAGAAGTGTATACAAATACTAATCTATATTTCACTTTTAAACCTAACATTCAAACAGTCAATCTACCATGATATTGTCTTTATCTTTCACAAGCTTTGTCACAAGAAAAAAGTCAAATTCCTGCAAAACCAGATCCTATTATTCAAAGTGGTGTTTGGTCAACCATTGTCCCTTTTCCACTTCGAAACAGAACACTTAACCATCACGTGATCAGCTTGTTTACCAGCTTGGAATAGGCCTTCATAGACCCCCTGTACAGGTACCAGCTTATCCCCAATGTTTTCCAAACTAAGCCCATTTGCTGAACTTCCAAACAACTCATTAATTTTCGGCAAGTCATTAATTTTACCTTCAAGATCTTTAAGTCTATTAGTTTCCAGTTTAACACCTGCAGGTGATCCCTCTTGGTCAAAACAACACTTCAAGTTTTGCCTCTTCAAATCACATACTTGAACAACATCACCAAGTTGGTTATACACTTTATACACCATGGTTCCTGTACCCTGTCATCCTTTCCCTGTCTCATTGGAATGTACCTACGCAGAACGCCACACAAATATCCCCTGAACATTTGCCACATTTCTTCTATACATTTCTCTGAGAACATCTGTTCCCAATTTATGCTTCCATGTTCCTGCCTGATAGCCTCATATTTCCCCTTACTCCAATTAAACGCTTTCCTAACTTGTCTGTTCCTATCCCTCTCCAGTGCTATGGTAAAGGAGATAGAGTTGTGATCACTATCTCCAAAATGCTCTCCCACTGAGAGATCTGACACCTGACCAGGTTCATTTCCCAATACCAGATCAAGTAGCCTCTCCTCTTGTAGGCTTATTTACATATTGTGTCAAGAAACCTTTCTGAACACACCTAACAAACTCCACTCCATCTAAACCCCTCACTCTAGGGAGATGCCAATCAATATTTGGGAAATTAAAAGCTCCCACCATGACAACCCTGTTATTATTACACCTTTCCGGAATCTGTCTCCCTATCTGCTCCCTGTTACTATTGGGTGGTCTATAAAAAAACACCCAGTAGAGTTATTGACCCTTTCCTATTCCTAACTTCCACCCTCAGAGACTCCGTAGACAACCCCTCCATGACTTCCTCCTTTTCTGCGGCCATGACACTATCTCTGATCAACAGTGCCACGCCAATCTGAATGGTCTAATCTCAGTTCGCTTCAATGAACAGTACAACTGGGTCTCTGACCTGCTTACGGGCTACACCACAGAGTGCATAAACTAAAAGTCAAAGGAGTGTAAATGATAACTTTGAAAAAATCCCTACAGGAAGAGGATATTTTGGCCAATTTCATGTGCTTATTGAATTAAACCTTCAATTTGATTCTTTGATTCTTAACGTTTATTTGTCTGAAATCCTCATGATAGTTTACTGAGAGAGGTACAGCACAGAACAAGGCCTTACAGCCCATCATGTCTTGCTAGCTATCACACACTTGTTTACACCTATCCCATTTCCAAAAATGCCCCCGCCCCTGGATTTTACCACTCATCCACACATAGAGGCAGTTTGCATTGACCAGTTAATCCACTAAACTTCATGTTTTTGGGATGCAGGAGAAACCCAAATGGTCGCATGGAGAAGGTGCAAAGTCCACACAGACAACACCCGAAGTCGGGATCGAACCTGGGTCTCTGGGGTTGTGAGGCAGCAGCTTCATTACCTGCACTGGTGTGTAGGAGTCTTCAGTGCATTGGCCCACAGCTCTGGAATTCCCTTTCCAGAACTCTCTGGCTCTCATACAGTGAAATGCGTTGCTTCTGTTAGCAGCCAGCACGCCCAAGGATGTGCTGGGAGCAGCCCCAAAGTGTTGCCACACATTCCAGGGTCAACATAACGTGATCACCATGTTTGGGAAGAAACAACAACAATAACAAAATGAGACAAGACAACAACAGCAAAACAGTCACCTTCCCACCCTCCTGAACACACACACACACACACACACACACACACACACACACACACACACACACACACACACACACACACACACACACACACACACACACACACACTCTTCCAGCCCCAAGATGGGTCTCTGGGCCTCCAGTCCTTGACCCTGGACTCTCAGACTCACAGGTCTCAAAAGAGAGACAAGGATCTAATGATCAACACCATAACTGCTCTAGAGAACATTATCAATGGACATGAAGCTTGACAAAATGTACCCCAACAACCACCCGACACATTTACTCCCTCCATCACAGTGATCGCGGTGCGCATTGTCTATAAAGCACATTGCAGTCTGTCTCCCAGGCTACTCCAACAGCACCTTCCAAACCCTCAGTCTCTGCAATGAAGGAAAAAGGCAGCAGGTGTTGTCATCACCCTCACCTGCAGCCCTTCTCCTATGCATGTCATCCTGACTTGGAAATCTGTCACTGTTTCTTCATCGTCACTGGGTGCAAACACTTGAACTTCCTCCCCAACAGCATTGAGAACACCTTCTCTGGAAGGAGTGCAGCAGTTCAAGTAGACAACTCATCCCCACTTTCTAAGGGCAGTTAAGAATGGACAATAAGTGGTGGCCTTGAAAGAAATGGCCACTGGACAGAAAGAGTGGACCATGTTGTGACATTCTGTGGCAGGCTGGTCAAGAAATTTCATTCACTTGGCGTTCAGAATGAGGTAGTAAATTGGATTTGACATTGGCTTCACAGAAGAGGCCAGAGAATGGTTGTAGATGGTTGTCCATCTTCGAGGCCAGTGATTAGTGGTGTGCCACAGGGATCAGTACTGGGTCTCTTGTTGTTTGTCATTTGTATCAACGATCTGGATGATAATGTGGTTAACTGGATCAGCAAATTTTGCAGATGACACCAAGATTGGGGGTGTAGTGGACAGTGAGGAAGACTATCAGAGCTTGCAGCTGGATCTGGACCAGCTGGAAAAATGGGCTGGAGAGCGGCAGATGGAATTTAATGCAGACAAGTGAGAGGTGTTGCTCTTTGGGAGGATCAACAGGGTAGGCCTTACACGGTGAGCGGTAGGACATTGAGGATTGTGGTAGGACAAAGGGATCTGGAAATACAGATCCTTACTTCCTTGAAAGTGGCCTCACAGGTAGATAGAGTCGTAAAGAAAGATTCTGGCACTTTGGCCTTCAATGGGATGTTATGCTGAAATCGTGTAAGACATTGGTAAGCCCTAATTTAGAGTATTGTGTGCATCTGCCTACAGGGAAGATCTAAATAAGATTGAAAGAGTGCAAGGATGTTGCTGGGACTTGAGGATCTGAGTTTTAGGGAAAGGTTGAATAGGTTAGAAGATAGAGGTATACAAAATTATGAGGAGTATAGATAGGGTATATGTAAGCAGGCCTTTTCCAGTGAGGTTGGGTGAGACTACAAGTAGAGGCCATTGCTTAAGGCTGAAAGGTGAGAAGTTTAAAGGGAACATGAGGGGAAACTTCTTCACTCAGAGAGTGGTGAGAGTGTGGAACGAGCAACCAGCACAAGTGGTGGAAGTAGGTACATGGATGGGAGGGGTACAGAGGGCTATGATTCGGGTGCAGGCTGATGAGACTAGGCAGATTAATGGTTCAGCACAGACTAGATGGGCTGAAGCGCCTATTTCTGTGCTGTCGTGTTCTATGACTCTGTAGCTCTAACCAGTTACTGGCTGTCAGCTCTGAGATGCTGATGCCCAGGAACTTGAAGCTGCGACAAGTTCTGTTTGACTCTGTGTACCCTGTTATTGTCACTGCTTTAACCACACCTCTAAAAGTACAGAGTAACTTCCGCAGCACCAAAAACCTCTATATAGCAAATGCACTTCACTGTCACTTAACGGGAACTAACGTTCTTTTGGGCATCTGGGAGCTCTGGTGACTCGTGTTCAATCCCAGCCTCTAGGTTTTCCTCCAGGTGCTCTGGTTTCCTCCCACATCCCAAAGTAGGTCAACTGGGCACTGTAAATGGTCCCTAACGTGTAGGTGAGGGGTAGAATCTAAGAGTGTGGGCAGAATAAAATGAGATTAGTATGGAAACCGCTTGTTGTTTCTGTGCTGTAGAATCCTATGACTCTCAGTTGATTACAAGCTTGGCCAAAGATGCCGATTTTATAGAGTGTCTTAAAGACAGAAAACAAAGTTGAGCCATCGAGAGTTTTAGCGAGGAAATTCCAGGCGCCAAGTAGCTGAAGGCACAGCTGCCAGTGGTGGGGTGACGGACAACAGCAGACAATCAAGAGGCCAGTGCAGAGAGGGCACAGCAGTCTCCAGGAGGCTGTGAAAGATCACAGAGGTAGGGAGGGATGAGATTGTGGAGTGTTTGAGAAGGTAGTGGAAGTATGAGTCAACAATCAGAATGCTGATAGGCAAATGGGACTGAGTGTGAGGTATGGTGTGAGTGGCAGAGGATGGAATGAGGGAGGGCAGCTTGGAAGGTGCTGGGAAGAAAGACTGGTGTGGCTGAGGGCACAGGTATCTTGTGTCAGGAGAGAAACAACCTTCAATGCTTGTTGTAGGGCCAACTATGACATCAGGGTTGGAAACATTTTGCGCTGTTTTCCAGTACTGGAGCCGGAGTTTGTGATGGGCTGAATTTCCGACTGGGCTGAATATTTCCAATTTCCAATGATTTGCAGAGAAACGTGAACACAGCCCAGTCCATCACACAACCCAGCCTCCCCTCCATTCATACCACCTACACTTCCTGCTGCCTCAGGGAAACAGCCAACATAATCGAGGACTCTCCCACCCTGCCCATTCTCTCTTCTCCACACTTCCATTGATCAGGAGGTACAAATGTTTGAGAACATGTACCACCGGGCTCAAGGATAGCTTCTATCCCACTGCTAACAAACTCCTGAAACTTCTGTAGAATAGAAATGAACTCATAATCTCTCAAATACAAGAAAATCTACACATACTGGAAATCCAAGCAACACACACAAAATGCTGGATGAACTCAGCAGGCCAGGCACCATCTGTGGAAAAGAGTAAACTGTCACCTTTTGGGCTGAGACCCTTCATCAGGACTGGAAAAAAAGATGAGGTCAAAGTAAGAAGGTGGGGTGGGGGGGAGGAAGAAGTACAAGGTGGTAGGTGATAGGTGAAACCAGGAGAGAGGGAGGGGTGAAGTAAAAAGCCGGGAAGTTGATTGGTGAAAGAGATACAGGGCTGGAGAAGGGGAATCTGATAGGAGAGGACAGAAGGCCATGGAGAAAGGGGAAGGGAGAGGAGCACCAGAGGGAGGTGATTTGCAGGTGAGGAGATAAGGTGAGAGAGGGAAGCAGGAATGGGGAATGATGAAGGAGTGGGATTGGGGTGTAATTACTGTAAGTTCGAGAAATCTATGTTCATTCCATCAGGTTGGATGCTACCCAGATGGAATATAAGGTAACCTGGTCGCAGCAGTAGAAGAGGACATAAGCTGACATGTCGGAATGGGAATGGGAAGTAGAATTGCAATGGGTGGCCATTGGGAGACCCTGCTTTTTCTGGTGGATGGGGGTATGGGTAATCTCCCAATTTACATTGTTGTGGTCCTTGCATTTTATTTGTCTACCTGCATTGCACTTTCTCTGTAACTGTAACACTCTACATTCTATGTTCTGTTTTCTTTTTACAACCTCAATGTACTTATGTATGGAATGATCTGTCTGGATTAACAACAAGCTGGCAAGAATGAGGGTAGAAAACAGAGACTTGTTATAATAGCGTATGCTTACTCTGATAATGTTGTACACGTGTGATGCGTGCATCATTGTATTTAGAAGCTGCCTGGATATTTAATTAGCTTTCCGGCTGTTTGGGGGATCTTGTTTTACATCTTGTTCATGCAAACAGGGCAGCCACGGTCTTCCACATCATTTGCATGTTAGCTTAAAGGAAAATATCCTTATGCTTAATTTTTTTTTTGGAAAAACAACTTCAGTGATAAATAATTACTGGAAAGTGGAGAGCCCTGTGCCGGGTGTCAAGCACTGTTTTTTGAGTCAGACTCTGTTGTCGAGCATGCCTCTCTGCCCAGACTGGGGTTTGTGCACAGCAGTGTAACGGATAGCACAACATTTTACGGTATCAGTGACCCAATTCCTGACGCTGCCTGTAAGGAGTTTGTACATTCTCCCCATGACTGCATGGGTTTCCTCTGGGTGCTCTGGTTTCCTCCCACAGTCCAAAGACATACCGGTTGGTAGGTTAATTGGTCATTGTAAGTTGTCCCGTGATTCGGCTAGGGTTAAATCAGGGTTCTGCTGGGTTGCATGGCTCGATTGGCCAGAAGGGCCTATTCTGCACTGCATCTCGATAAATAAAAAAAATATATTATAGAACATAGAAATCTACAGCACATTACAGGCCTTTCAGTCCACAAGGTTGTGCTGACCATGTAACCTCCTCTAGAAACTGCCTAGAATTTCCCTAATGCATAGGCCTCTGTCTTTCTGAGCTCCATGTACCTATCTAAGAGTCTCTTAAAAGACCCTATTATACCCTGCAATATATTAAAACTTCAGAATTTCCCATTAATAAATACTCTGGAGAGGGACATCAGAACTGCACTCAATTCCATCTGATTTCCTGAGACCTCAGAGACAGCAAGTGCTGGAATCTCGAGCAAAAAAAAACTACCAGAGGTACTTGGCATGTCGAGCAGCATCTGTGGGAGGACAGGGCTGGTTGATGTTTTGGGTAATTAGTAATTGGCTTACTATTGTCATATGTACTGAGAAACAGAGAAGAACTTTTTGTTGGCACGTCATCCAGACAGATCATTTGGTACGTCAGCACACTGAGATAGTAAAACAAAAGCAGAATGCAGAATATAACGTTACAGTTACAGAGAATGTGCAGTGCAGCTAGACAAACAAAGTGCTAGGGCCGTGGCAAGGTAGATTATGAGATCGAGAGTCCATCTTTATTGTATGGGGGGTCCAATCAAGAGTCTGATAACAGTGGGATAGAAGCTGTTCTTTTGTCTGATGGTACGTCCACTGGGAGAGTTGAGAAGAGAGAATGACTGGGGTGGTAACTTTGATTATGGTCAAAGTTCAAAGTAAATTTATTATCTAAATACATATATGCCACATTATACTACCCTGAGATTCATTTTTGTGCGGGCATTCATGGTGAAGTACTAAGAAACACAATAGCATCAATGAAAACCTGCATACAAACAAAGATGGACTAACAATCAATATGCAAAAGGCAGCAAATTGTACAAATACAGCAAACAAATAAATAAATAATAACATTTCAGAGTGTAAGTTGTACGTCGATAGGTTGTGGAATCAGTGTGTGGAGTTATCCACTCTGGTTCAGGAGCCTGATGGTTGAGGTTGACTGCTTTCTCGATGCGGCAGGAAGTCAATGGAGGAGAGGCTGGTTTCTGTGATGGACTGGGCTGTGGCCACAACTCTGCAATTTCTTGTGGTGTTGTTTGGAGCGGTTGCCATACCAAGCTGTGGTGCATCTGAATAGGTTGCTTTCTATGGTGCATCTGTAAAAATTTATTAGCGCCATTGAGAACATGCTGAATTAGAGGAGTAGAAACAGGCTTTCTTGGCCATACTGCTCACGTGGCTGGACCGGGATAAATTGTTGGCGATATTTATACCTAGGAACTTGAAGCTATCAACCATTTCCACCTCAGCACCATTGACGTGGCAGGAGCACGTGCTCCACCCCACTTCCTGAAGTTGGTGACCAGCTCTTTTGTTTTGTTGACATTGACAGAAAGGTTGTTGGCTTGACGCAATGTCTCCTTCCTGTACTCTGACTCGACTCATCATTATTTGAGTAGAGTAGGGGGCTGAGGACCTAACCTTGAAGGGCAGTGGTGTTAAGGATAATGGTGGAGGAGGTGCTATCTCCAATCCTTACTAATGGTGGTCTGTTGGTCAGGGAGTCTCCAGCTGCAGAGGGAAGGATGACAGTTTGTAGATCTAGGGGTCTGGAGATGAGTTTGTTTGTATTGAATGTGGATCTGCACTCAATAACTAGGAGTCTAACATAGGTGCCTTGCTCCAAAGATGAGTGTAGGACCAGGGAGGTAGTGTCACCTTTTTTGGTGGTAGGCAAACTGCAGTGGATCGAGGTTGGCTTGAGCTACTGTGTGTCACGATCAGCCACTTGAAGCACTTGATGATGGTAGAAGTCACGGCAAGTGGGGGTAGTCATTAAGCATATAACCTTGTTTTTCTTTGACATCGGAATGACAATGGTCTTACTAAAGCAGGTGGGAACCTCAGATTGAAGTTGGAAGAGGTTATAAATGTGTGGAAATAGCCCACACAGGATCTGATGACATGGATGGTGACTCCATTTTCCTGCTTTCAGCTGTCACCACATATCCCCCATAACCTGTGGCTCAACAACCCTCTGAGACCTCTTGCTCTTCTACTATTTTTCGTTGCCCTATTTGCCTCAGTTCCACACTCTGCAATCCTCCCTTGAAATTTGAGAGGTCACAACACCCACCTCTCTGAGTCAGCAGCTAATCTCTTGTTTCACGGCTTTTTATGTGTCACTGTCAATCTTCAACTGATAAATGCTCCTGTAAAGCACCTTGTAATGTCTGACCCACATTAAGGACTCTATGTAGATGTAAGTTATTGTTGTTGAACTCTGTTTGAAAAGACCAACAAGGCTTATGTTTCTAAAACTGTGTGACAATGTAATTTAAAATGGGATCCTACTGCACCAGGTTCCACAAGATGGCTGCCAAGTCTTTCAGGAGTTGGGTGTGGCACTTTGCAATCTTTTGGTTCTTCTGACAGAAAATGGACTAACTCTCAACAAGGTTCTTATATATGCTGTAAATCCTATGCTGACTTTATGCTTGGATACAAAAGCTTCTCTTTTGTGAGCTATTTCCAGATAACTAAACACACTGCTTCACAGTTTAGCTGAGTTCCAAAACAGGCAGGCACCTGTCTAGGCTGCAAACAGACGTTTTGGGTGTGGTTTAATTCAGATTTGCTCATCTGATCTGGTAACACTATTGAAGTTATTTTTTTTTTAATTTAGTAGCTTTGAAGTGACCAACTATGCAAACCAGACAGTCAGTAGCAGAGGTTGAGAGGACAAAGAAAAGCTCGTGTCTTGTGCTACCAATACGGCTTACTTATTTATTAATAGGATTTGGGCATTGTTCCAAAATTAATTTAATGCCCGACCCTATTTTACCACTGAAATCAGGGGCTTGCTGGTCTATTTCTGAGGGGAATTAAAAGTCCATATGGGCCCCTTCAGAATCAACCACACTGGGGACTTTGGAGTCATATATGGACCAGAATGAGCAAATAGGGCAGATTTCCTTCCCTTAAGGACATTAGTGAATCATCTGGGTTTTTACAACAATGTCATAATTGCAGAAACCTTCTTAATTCCAAAACACATTGAATTAGGCACTGGACTTCAAACCATCAAAAAACTTGGAGCCAACGAGGGTTACCAAACATAGGGGTGAGTGAGACTGGTGGGAGTCAGGAGAGTAGAGAAGCTATGGGTGCCCTCAGGTTTACAGACAGGAAGAGAGGTCAGTGGGGTCCAGCTTCTAAAATGTTTGCCAAATGTGTCAATGCAATGATGATTAGCACCTTAACAGTGTTGCAGTAAATGTGAAGCATTTTGATGTGCTTCTGAGAGAGGCAGTGAGGTCCTGAAATGAACACATCTTTCTTTAAGTAATCAGCATTGTTTTAGGACTATAACTCCCGAACAAACACATTGAAACCTTATTTAATGGGGTATAAAGACTGGTTGGGTGCAACAAAGCAGCAAGTGTTTACTCTGACAGAGACTGGTGAAAAATGAAGTTTAAAGGAAACCTTGTGAAAGGTTGTGTTTGAACAGATTCTGAGCTTAACACAAAACAAACACAAAAAGGAACAACTCTGGATTTAGATGCAATTGTAAAGCGAGCACCTGCTTAAATATTGGGGGAGAGAGCAAAGTCAGAGAGGGAGAGGACAGGCAGCTAATCCATTGTGAACTTTAAAGGTCAACTAATTTCTATCATTATGAGGGGTCCCAAGCTGTTTTAACATACTAAAAACTGGAAAGGTGGTGTCCCTTTGTGAGTTAAATCAGCTCGTTTTGTTCCCTTGCTTTTCTGCATGGTCAAAATGTGTGAATCGATGCAATGTTGGACAGGAGTTGTACAACTCAGAATTAATATTTTCAATTTTTCAGAAGTTTAATGTGTATTTTTAAGCTGGTTAATGTGGGGAGAACCAAAAAAAAGGACAGCTTTGGATTTTGCCTCAAGAAAAATGTTTTTGGCACACAAAAAAGACACATTTGAACTTCTTTAGTTGCAGCTGCCATCCTAGAATTTTTGAAACCTGAAAGATAGCCATATATGGTATTATTGAAGCTGCAGGCTGAAGCTGTCAAAAGGTGTAACACACCTGCAGGGAATCTAATGTTCTGCTTGGGCGTGGTACGCAGTACTAGGAGTGGTTGCCTGAAGTTGCTGCTCACCAGATACAAATTCTCATGATGATTCCTCTTTGCAGAGTACCCAAACCACAGGGCAGTTTTGCTGATAAAATTAGTGAGTGTTACTGCATTTGGGAAGGGACTTTGGGGTTTGTACTGTGCACAATGTCAGCACCCTTATTTAAGGAAGGGTATACTGGGCTTGGAGACAGTCCAGTGGAGATTCACCAGGCTACTTCATGACATGAGGGGTGGTCCTGCTATAAGCGATCAAACTTACACTACTGAGTGTAGCAACAAGAATGTTGAAGTTTTGTTTTGCAGTTTCTTCCTTTGTGTCTGTTTCTGAAATTTAAAAATCTTCTGTCACAATGTGGGAAGAGCTTTGTCATTAGGCACAATGTGCTAGCAGGGCTGCTGTACTTGGCACAAGTGTGGCCTGTTCCTTGCTGCTCTGCCTCAGTATCACCTGGGACATCTTCCAGTTTATTTGGGGTCCAGGTTGGAGCGAGTCTGACAGGGAAGGGGTGGTCACTTGCCCCTCACAAACTGTGGATTTACTAAATGGGTGCTTGTCACAGTTCATCCCTGCAGCTCTCTAGCTTATGAAATAATGGTAGTTTATGAATCTCTAACTTATGGGATGTTCCCGATGTAACACATTGAGACAGACATCAAGTACTACTGAAAGATCATCAGTTTGGCTAAAGAGGCTCTTTGGTTTGCCCAAAACTCGTTGGTCTTCTGGCACAGTGAAGTGTCAATGAGGAAAAGCTACCAACCGGTACCTTCCAGGTTGCAGGAGTTCTTGCGGAGGGACGCACTGAAGCTCAGTGCAGCTAACTGAAAGGCACTATGGGGGACCACAGTCTAGACTCCTCCCGCGACCCCTCCCATGGACTAAGTCAGGTGGGGAAACCCCTCGAATATTGAAAGGGTCTGTCACTCCAGGGGGCCACATGAGTGGCAACGGTAATACGATTGCCTTTTTTTCCTTTAAAGTTGAATGTAATGGTCAGGAACGTAGAAGGTTTTTTTCCTTCGCATATACACTCAGCGGCCACTTTATTAGGCACACCTGTCCGTTAATGCAAGTATCTAATCAGTCAATCGTGTGGCAACAACTCAGTGTATAAAAACATGCAGACATGGTCAAGAGGTTCCATTGTAATTTGTAGCCCGCATCCTGGCTACTTAGGCATATAGATATGGTCAGGGTATATAAAAGGCACATGTTTTCCACAGGACTAAAGAGGCAGGCATAGTTTTCACTGGTGTGTTTGAGTTAGTCAATATCCTACAGACTGAGTTAAAAGCCAGCAAGGTGATTTCCTCTTCACTGTCAGTTTCCTTTGAGCTGTGGCAGAAACTTGTCTCAATTGAAAACATTTTACAAAGACATTTTACAAAGCTATCTCATACTCTTACTAAGATAAGGAATGCCTACCGTTCCGTGCCCAGACCGCATTTCAATAAATTGGATCACTTGGCTGTCCTTCTCCTACCTGCATTCAGGCAGAGGCTAAAGATCAAAACTCCAGAGATTAGACAACAAAGGGGTGGTCATGGGAGGCAGAGGAGCGGGTATGGGATTGCTTCAAGTTGGTGGACTGGGCTGTGTTCAAGGACTCATCTGTGGATCTGAATGAATATACCATGGTTGTAACAGATTTTATTAAAGCAGTTGTGGATGAGTGTGTCCCCACAAAGCCATTCACTCTTCCCCAACCTGAAGCACTGGATGAACCATGAGATTCACAATCTGCTGAAGGCCAGGTCAGTGGTATTTAAGTCTGGTGACTTAGAAAGTTACAGAAGGTCCAGGTACAATCTCTGGAAAGCCACCTCACAGGTGAAGTGGCAATTCTGGACTCAACTTGAATCAAGAGCAAAAGGAAATCTGCAGATGCTGGAAATCCAAAGCAACGCACACAAAATGCTGGAGGAACTCAACAGGCCAGGCAGCATCTATGGAAAAAAGTACCGTCAACATTCCAGACCGAGACCCTTCGGCAGGACTGGAGAAAAAAAGATGAGGAGTCAGGGCTAGGTGGTGGGGGAGAGAGGGGAGGGAGAAACACAAGGTGATAGATGAAACCGCGAGAGTGGGGAGGGGTGAAGTAAAGAGCTGGGAAGTTGGTGAAAGAGATAAAGGGCTGGAGAAGGGGGAATCTGACAGGAGAGGACAGAAGGCCATGGAAGAAGGAAAAGGGAGAGGAGCATCAGAGGGAGGTGATGGGTGGGCAAGGAGATAAGGTGAGAGAGGGAAAAGGGGATGGGGAATGGTGAAGGGGGGACATTAACAGAAGTTTGAGAAATTGATGTTCATGCCATCAGGTTGGAGGCTACCCAGACGGAATACAAGGTGTTGCTCCTCTAAGTGTGAGTGTGGCCTCATCACAGCAGTAGAGGAGTCCATGGACTGCCATGTCGGAATGGGAATTGGAATTAAAATGGATGGCCACTGGGAAATCCCGCTTTTTCTGGCGGAAGGAGCATAGGTGCTTGGCGAAGTGGTCTCCCAATTTACACTGGGTCTCACTGACATACAGGAGGCCACACCAGGAGCACCAGATACAGTAGATGACCCAACAGACTCACAGGTGAAGTGTCGCCTCACCTGGAAGGACTGTTTGGGGCCCTGAATGGTAGTGAGGGAGGAGGTGTAGGGGCAGGTGTAGCACTTGTTCTGCTTGCAAGGATAAATGTCAGGAGGGAGATCAGCGGGGAGGGATGAATGGACAAGGGAGTTGTGTGGGGAGTGATCACTGCTGAAAGCAGAAAGTAGGGGGGGGGGGGAATGATTTGCTCGGTGGTGGGATCCCGTTGAAGAAGGTGGAAGTTACAGATGCAGATGCTGGTGGGGTGGTAGGTTAGGACAAGAGGAACCCTATCCCTGGTAGGGTGGTGGGAGGATGGGGTGAGAGCAGACGTGCGTGAAATGGAAGAGATGCAGTTGAGGGCAGCATTGGTGGTGGAGGAAAGGAAAATATCTCCTTCGTTCAGTAATGAAAAGCCTCATCCTGAGAGCAGATGCAGCAGAGACAGAGGAATTGAGAGAAAGGGATGGCATTTTCACAAGTAACAGGGTGTGAAAAGGTATAGTCCTGGTAGATGTCAGTCAGTGGGTTTATAATAGACATCAGTGGATAAGCTGTCTCCAGAGATGGGGACAGTGAGATCGAGAAAGGGGAGCGAGGTGTTGGAAATGGACCAAGTAAATTTGAGGGCAGGATGGAAGTTGGAGGCAAAGTTGATAAAGTTGATGAGCTCTGCATGGGTGTAGAAAGAAGCACCAATACAAATGCCGATGCAGCCTAGGAAAAGTTGGGGAGTAACACCAGTGTAGGCTTGGAACATGGACTGTTCCATGTAGCCAACAAACAGGCAGGCATAGCTGGGATCCATGCGAGTGCCCATGGCTACACCTTTTGTTTGAAAGAAATGGGAGGAGACAAAGGAGAATCTATTGAGAGTGAGCACAAGTTCCACTAGACGGAAGAGAGTGGTGGTGGAGGGGAACTAGTTGGGTCTGGTGTCCAGAAAGAAACAGAGAGCTTTGGAGACTTCGTGGTGGGTGATGGAGATGTATGGGGACTAGACATCCATAGTGAAAATAAGATGATAGGGGCCAGGGAACTTGAAATCATTGAAAATACCCCGAGTGTGTGAAGTGTCACGGATGTGGTAGGAAGGGTCTGAACCAGGGGGGATAAAACAGAGTCAGATATGAGTTCAGTGGGGGCAGGAACAAACGAAAACAATGGGTCTACCTGAACAGGCAGGTCTGTGGATCTTGGGTAGGAGATAGAAGCAGGAGGTGTGGGGTGAGGGAACTATGAGGTAGATGGCAGTGGATGGGAGATCCCCAGAGCTGATAAGGTCAGTGATGGTGTGGGAGACAATAGCCTGGTGCTCCTTAGTGGGATTCTGTTCGAGGGATAAGTAAGAGGAGTGTCTGAGAGTTGTGGCTGGGCCTCAGCAAGGTAGAGGTTAATCCACCAGACTACTACAGCACCCCCCCCCCCCCATCTGCAGGTTTGATGGTGAGGTTAGGATTGCTACAGAGAGAGTAGAGAGCCGAGTGTTGGAATGAGTGAGGTTGGAATTGGAGAGAGGAGTGGTGAAGTCAAGACCAATGATGTCCTATCAGCTGATGGCAATGAAAAGATTCAGAAGGATGCTTGATAGTTGTGGCAGGGCGTGAATACATGTTAATCTTATAAAGTGAAATCAAACGACATAGGTGACAACAGGGCTTCGCTTCCAGGTGGGCCAATGCCTTCTATGCTCACTTTGACTGTCAAAACATGGAGGAACCACCATGAGCTCCCACAGCCCCTGATGGTCCTGTGATTTTACTCTCCGAGGCTGACTTGCAAGCAGCCTTTTTGGGGGTTGAACCCATGAAAATCATTCGGCCCAGATGGGGGGGGGGGGGGGGCCTGTGCTGATCAACTGGCTGGAGAGTTCAGTGAGATCTTTAACCTCTCGCTTCGGCAGTCTGAGGTACGCATCTGCTTCAAGCAGGCTTCGGTCTTACTGGCGCCTGAGAAGAATGTGGTGACCTGCCTCAATGTCTATCATCCACAGTGATGAAGTGCTTTGAGAGGACGGTGACGAAGCATATCAACTTGGATCTGCTCCAATTTGCCTACCAGAGCAACAAATCCACAGCAGATGCCAGGCCATTGGCTCTTCACTCAACCTTGGAACATCTGGACAGAAAAGATGTACAAATCATGATGCTCTTTATTGATTACAAGTCAGCTTTCAATAACATTGTCCCCTCAAAACTAATCAATATGCTCCAAGACCTTGGCCTCAATGCCTCCTTGCGCAATGGATCCTGCATTTCCTCACTTGCAGACCCCACTCAGTTTGGATTGACAACATCTTCTCCATGATCTCCATCAGCACAGGTGCACCACAAGGCTGTGTGCTTAGCCCCCTGCTCTACTTGCTTTACATTTATGACTGTGTGGCTAAGCACAGATCCAATGTCATATTTAAGTTTGCTGATGACACTGCTGTTGTAGCCCGAATCAAAGGTGGTGACGAATCAGCATCGAGGAGGGAGATTGAAAATCTGGCTAAGTGGTGCCACAGCAACAATCTCTCACTCAATGTCAGCAAGATCAAGGAGCTGATTATTGACTTCAGGAGGAGGAAGCCAGGGGTCCATGAGCCAGTCCCCATCGGAGGATCAGAGGTGGAGAGGGTCACCAACTTTAAATTCCTCAGTGTTATTATTTCGGAGAATCTGTCCTGGGCCCAGCACATAAGTGCAATTACGAAGAAAGCACATCGGTGCATCTACTTCCTTAGGAGTTTGCGAAGATTCGGCATGACATCTAAAACTTTTGACAAACTTACATATATGTGTAGTGGAGAGTATATTGACCGGCTGCATCACAGCCTGGTATAGAAACACCAATGCCCTTGAACGGAAAATCCTATGAAAGGTAGTGGACATGGCTCAGTCCATCACGGGTAAAACCCTCTCCACCACTGAGCACGAAAAGTTGTTTCAAGTCAATGCACATATACGTCACCATATACAACCATGAGATTCATTTTCTTGTGGGTAGACTCAATAAATCCATAATAGAATAATAACCACAATAGAATCAATGAAAGACTGCACCAACCTGGGCGTTCAACCCGAGTGCAAAAGACAACAAACTGTGCAGATACAAAAAGAAAGAAATAATAATGATAACAAATAAACAAGCAATAAATATCAAAAACATGAGATGAAGATAATTGAAAGTGAGTCCATGAGTTGTGGGAACATTTCAGTAATGGGGAAAGTGAAGCTGAGTGTAGTTATTTCCTTTGGTTCGCGAGCCCGACAGTCGGGGTTTTGTTTATTGTTCCTGAATGTGGTGGTGTGAGACCTGGGTCTGATGACAGCAGCAAGAAGAGAGCATGTCCTGGGGGGGTGGAATCCATGATGGATGAGCCTTCCTGTGACTCTGTGTAGATGTGCTCAATGGTGGGAGGGCTTTGTGCCTCCAAATTACCCCTTTGGCTGCAAAATTCTCTGGTTGCAAAAGGTGCTGTACAAATGCAAATCTGGCATGTTAGTTCTTTTTCCTTTCTCAGTGAAAGCCTTACTCTTGTGTACACAAGATCATGTTTAACATTATATTTTTAACTTTCCCTGCCACATATCCACAAAAAAAACTATCATCTCTCTGCTTTAAAAGAACTGAGTCTCGCCAACTGTGAGAAAGAGCTGTTCAATCACAGAGCAATTTACATTCTGTGGAGTGAAGGTAATAGTTTGGGCTCCTTTAAGCCACCTAGTAATGGAATTGGCCACCCACTCATTAACAGCATGTGCAGCAAACAGATCAAAACTTGTTTTTTCACGCTTTAGCTTGCAGGAAAAGGCTAGAATCATTACTGAAGTAGTGAGATAAACTATGCTAATCTACCTCAAGGTAACACCAAAGAAGGGAAATGCAAAAGTCTTTGTTGGAGGACATATTATGAAAGTAATCAATACTTATCCACTTTACAAAACTACATTTCAAGGCACCAGCGAGAAATGGTGTCTACCTTCAAATTAACTGAGATCTAACATAGAAAGTAAGACATGCTTTTTTTCTTCAGAGCTCTCTCATAATTGCAGGATGTGCCTGACTGCTCAAACAGTGGAGTAGTCATTCACCTTTGTGCGAAAGGGGAGACGAGCAATTTTGCTGCAGTGTTTTGTGGTGGAATTTTCCTTGCTTTTGAGATAGCCGACTTGGCTGATGACCCCAGTACAGCACAGAGGGGGTGCCCCACTGCAGGGGTGCTCCCTTTAGGGCAGGAGTTCCCAAACTTTTTTATGCCACAGATCCCTACTATTAAGAGAGTGGTCCATGGACTCCAAGTTAGAGACTCCCACCCCTCCTACCAGGAAGGTGGGTGGAATAAATTCCCTTGTGTTATTTTGATACAGAGCACAGGCGTTCTTTTTGGGTGTCCAGGGGCTAATGGGTTTCCCTCAGTCAGAGCTGCTGATACTGGCTGTCAGCACATTGCTACCTGCGGGATGTTACCTGTTACCACACTGGAAAGTCAATGCAAATCAGCAAAAGCCTACAGTTTTGCGAAATTGGAAGTAAAATCAGAAAATGCTGGAAAGATCTGTGGAGAGAGAAACAGAGTTAATGTTTCAGGTTAGAGAGACTTTGGCCGAAACAGTTAATGTTTCAGCTCAAAGACCCTTTGAAAGATAACTTTGTTCTCTCTCCATAGATGCTGCCTGACCCATATGTTTTCAGTGTTCTCTGTTAACACTTTAAAAGTATTTCATTGGCCAGAAAGTTCTTTGGATATCTTATGGTAAGTAACATAGTTAATTTAAAGCAAGTTTAGTAACGATAATTTTGAGTGCTTTTGCTGAGGAGAAATAACGTTGAACAGGAAATGAGGAACCTTATAGGGGAATGTGGCAAAACACAGTTTACTAAAGAGCTGTTGCTTGTTCAAGCAATCCTGAAATTCTCCAACAATGTACCTGATCAGAGCTAGCAACCCTCATGATGAGGCATACAGTAGATGCAGAGTTCCCTATCATCCAGGTTTTGGTCCCAAAGCAAAGCAGGTGGTGTGGCAAGGTTTCACTGGGTTGGAAGTAAGCCCATTATTGGAAGGTCATGTTGGAAAGGTATGTTCGTTGCAGTTGGGTTACAATTCCAGTAAGGTTGCTCTGACTCAAATTAACCCTTTGAGTTCAAGAATGGGCAGTGCAGATTGGGTGAACTTTACCTTTTAGACAACATCAGACTTAGCTGATGCTGCATTCTGTTAGTGGAAGCTTGGTGAAGGAGAAAGAAGTGCAGCATGGAAGCAGGCCTTTTGGCCCATTGAATCCATGATGGCCACCAAGCACTCATTTACACCAATTCTGCCAGCGTCTATTTCCTTCTCTTCACTTTCCCATTAACTCCCTCTGGCCATTTCAGATTCTATTCCCACCTCCACACCACAGGCGATTTACATTGTCAATTAAACCATCACTCTGCATGTTGTTTTGGGATGTGGGAGGAAACCAAAGCAGATGCAGGGAGAAATGCAAAATCCACACAGACAGCACCCAAGGTCAGGATTGAACCCGGATCACAGTAGCTCTACTACCTGCACAGCTGTGAAACCCAGCATAGTGGTTAGCACGATGCCGTTACAGCTTTGGGCATTGGAGTTCAGAATTCGTCTATAAGGAGTCTCTGTACATCTTCCCTGTGGAATGCGCGGGTTTTCCGCGGGTGCTCTGGTTTCCCTCAACTGTCCAAAGGTGCACCTGACGTTAATTGATCATTGTAAAATTGTCTCGTGATTAGGTTAGCGTTAAATTGGAATTGTTGAGCGTTGCTGGGGCAGTGCGGTTTGAAGGACTGAAGTCCTGCTCTGTGCTGTATCGCTAATGAAAAAAATAAATAACACTGATTGTCCAGGGTCTATCTATTGACTTATTCCACTGAAGGTAGTTGAAGTGACACTTCCTGACACATCTTTTTCTCTTCCACATTACCTTCAACTGACACCATTGCCTTTCCTTGGTTGAGTAAACAGTGAGTGTGTCTTAAACATACCACAGCTTCACTTTCGTAGGGTTTGCTTCATAGTCCTACAGGCCCAAACAAAGAATGCAATGATTGTATTCTTGCAAAAAAGAAGGTTGCCATGGCAAGGTTTGTCTCCACCCAATTAGATCACTTTCAATGTACAATCCCTTGAAGGGATTTAAACAAAATCATAAAGCCCAGTGCAAACAGATACAATTTTCACAAAAACATGGACTAATAGATGAAAAGGCATAATAATGTAGATGAGGGTCTGGAATAGACTTAGAAGTTGCAAAGGCAAAGTTGTTTTACATGTTTTTGAATATTGTTGCAATCTTGCTAGGCTGAACTTCTAGCTATTTAAACAATGAATGAGAAAGACTTTCATCATGAAAAGTTATATTATACCTTTGGAATGATGTTGTTTCAGCACAATTGCATGAATTAATGTTGAAAAAAGATTAGCTCACCCCAGTCACTCAGTTTATGTCAACTTGGTTGCCAGTTGCAATGTAGAAAAGACATCAAAGTGAGCACCAGAGAGAGATGGATGAGATCATTACAAGCTGACACCATCCCCCTGGATTTGTAGTGTTAGCCAACAGTTACTCACGTCCACAGATGAACCTTCCATTGCTTCCCCTAGTAACTGGTGGAAGGAGGGGAGTATGCTACTTGTTGAGGTTGGCATGTGGAAAGAAGCCACATTTTTACTTTTCCCCACAGCCTCCTTACTAAGAAATGCAATGTAGCTTAGGTTTGATGGTTCTTGGGAGCGGGCACATCTTTCGCAATATTTATTTATTTATTTATTGCATCTTGTAATAATTTTATGCCGTGCACTGTACTGCTGCAGTTAAACAACAAAATTCACAGCATAGGTCAGTGATAATGAACCTGATTCTGATTCTTGCTCTTCCATATTATTTTGATATTGATAAGTAGACAAATTCCAAAATCAAAAGGTGGGATCACGTTGAATTTTTCGGGTGGCATTTTACAGAGCTCGCTTCCTCAGTAGCCTAGTTTTGGTCCTTGGGAAGCTTAATTTCCCAGTGAATCCCAAGGATTGCACTGTGCACCTGGCATCACGGTGGAGCCTTGCATCAAGCCACAATGAGCCGAAAGACAAGTCAGTGTGTTGAACACTAGAGGGTGCAACACCACCAGGGCAGCTTTCTGGGTGTGTCCCACAGCACATGGGCCATCGGTGTGCTGTTGTGCATTTTGTCTCTTTTTGGGTTCCCAGCCCCACAGCTTTATCCTGAAGTGGCAGGAGAGGCCTGTGCTCCATAGCACAACCCATAGCAGTTTCTTTCTCACTGTTATCACTCTCGAGCGAATGAACCTATATAATAAGTTGGACTCTTGACTCCACAATCTACCCCATTATGATCTTGCAGCACTGTACTCTTTACCCACACTGCGCTTTCTCTGTAGCTTTTATGCTTTATTCTGTATTGTTGTTGTTTTGCCTCAATGCACTGTGCAATGATTTGAACTCAATGAACATTACATAAAACAAGCTTTTCACTGTACATGAGATAATAATGTGACGACAATAAACCAATTCCAATAACCCACCACCCGCACTGTGCCACCACTGCTGTAAGTGTTATTTGCTCTCCATATCTGAGCCTGCGATGGCTTGGTGTGAGATGGCTGGGTCTATGTGGCTGTGACTGGGAGACCTCATTCTGTTCCCCCATGGTGCCTGCAAGGGACATACACATTGCAAGCTGCAGTGGGACACAATGAGCCATGCTCTGAAGCTCAGTGCAGCCACGGCTAAGGCTGTGTGGGGAAAGACCATAGTCTGGGCCGCTTCTGCCACTGGGCCCTGTGTAACATGGGTACGTTATATAAGGAGACAACTCATCCAAGATGGCGGCGCGACGCAGCTTGCAGTGGCCACTCCAGAGCTGATTATCTGTTATTTGTGAAGTGGGGTGCCGTGTGCAATCATAATCGGATGAAAAACGGACGTGGGAGCACGGAGGAACATCTGAAAATCTCCAGGAAGACCTTCTTCGTTGCTGCTGCTGCTGTGAGGTCCACGTCTCTGCTGGGAAGAACAGGTCCCCAGTCCTCGGGGTCGCGTTGCCGATGGCCGTTGGCGGGGCCGTCTTAATACACTCGGCAAAGGATGGTGCTCGGAGAAGCTGTGCCGGAGGGGATGGTCGTCGGCTCTGAGGTTCGACGGACTCGGAGTCCGCTGCGGTCAGGTTGCTTTCGGTGTGTGCTGCGTCTGTGAGGCTGAGTTGGGCAGCACCGTGGAAGTCCATAGCAGGGGTATTCCCTTCTGCCGCCGGCGTGGGATGGCGAGTCTGTCGGGACCCTGGGGACTTGTGGAAACTGTGTGGTGATTTCTTTTGAACTTATAGCCTTTCAACATCTTTGGACTATTTTTACTGTGCCCATAGTCTGTTTTTTTTATCAATTATGCTATTGTTTGCACTGTTGTAACTATATGTTGTAAATATGTGGTTTTGTGTAGGTCTTGTAGCTTTAGTTTTTGGTCTTGTTTGTCTGGTGGGATTGGAGCTCCTTTCCAGGGAACACGCTAAGATGGTAGCGCGATATTAATACGCAGGAGCCTCTCCGGACTCTGGATTGGGGATTGCCAAATGTTACATGGATTTTCTGGTGTAGTCTGTTTTGTCATGTGTTTTTGTGATATCATTCTGGAGGAACATTGTCTCATTTTTTAACTGCATTGCATTTGTGGTTTTTAAATGACAATAATCTGAATCTGAATCTGAACTTGAGTGACATTGATCCACTGTAAGAGAGTGTTTTGGACTACTGCAGTGCTTCTGGTGACGGTGCTGTTGGGGAGCGAGTTCCAGTGGCGCTGGTGATACATTTGCAACTCGGGATAATGTGTGACGTTGAGAGAACTTGCAAGTTGTAGTGCTGTTGGAGCAGCTTGGCTGACTAACTGTAGTGCATTTTGTAGATGATGTACTGTCTACCGGGCTGGAGTTGATGCTTCACCAGGACCACCGAGTTCTAGAGCATGTTACAGCTTTGGCTCACACAAACCAGACTCCAAAGGAGAGCTGAGGTGTCTGCCCTCACACTGAGTCAACGTGTGTGAGCCTTCACAAAATAAAAGTCATGGAAATCAAAGACAATATTGTCCAGAGCCATACCGCGCAAAAAGGAGGATGGTTGTAGTTGAGGTCAGCACTCATTACCCTTGAGAAGATGGTGGTGATCCCATGTTCTTCAGCTGCTGCAGTTGAGCCACACAACGTGGTGATCCCATGTTCTCCAGCTACAGGTCAACTGGGCATCCTGTGGCAAATGAATCCCTTTCTGACACCCACCTGTAAGGCACAAGTCAGGAGTGTGATGGGACACTCTCCCCTTGCCTGGTTGATGCAGCTCTAACAGAACTCAATAAGCTCAACATCATCCAGGACTAAGCAGCCTGCTTGATTGGCACTTCATCCACCACCATAAGCACCCAATTCAATTTAATTCAACCAGACGTGAATACTCTTGAATACAGCCAAACAAGACAGTGTTACTCTGGGACCAAGGTAGAAAACACAATACCAATAGTCATACACAGCACGAAGCACACATAGTACATATAAAATCGAAAGATAGAGCCACACAATGAAAGAGTCCAAACTCGAGCCATCCAATGCCACTGAAATCTGCAGACAGCCATAATAGAGCTTGTCTTCTGCTGAGCGAGCGCTGGGGATGGGGGTTGGCAGCATCAACTCCAGCCCGGTAGACAGTACATCATCTACAAAATGCACTACAGTTAGTCAGCCAAGCTGCTCCAACAGCACTACAACTTGCAAGTTCTCTCAACGTCACACATTATCCCGAGTTGCAAATGTATCACCAGCGCCACTGGAACTCGCTCCCCAACAGCACCTTCACCAGAAGCACTGCAGTAGTTCAAGGTGGCAACTCACCCCTCCCACCACCCCCAGCTTCTCAAGAGCAATTGGGGATGGGCAATAAATGCTGGCTTGCCAACAATGACCACAAACTATAAGAGAATAAAAAGTTTATTTTCTTTAAGCCTGAGTCACTCTGGCCTGCATGGATTCCATTTTTATTGAGCTTTGAGCCTTTCAAAAACTGCATTGAATCTTTTGCCAAGAACAAAGGAGGGCAGATGATTAATTGCATGATAATTTCTTCTGTTGCAACTGAACTGTCTGAAACATTATGCATGACACAGTGCAGATCAGATTTCAAGAAGTGAATAGCAGTTTAGGTGAATGTGGAGAATGAATGGGACCTTCTCATGTTCTGTCATTGATATCCCAATTCATAACCATTCAACTGGGCTGCATGGGAAGGAAGACATCTTTCTGTTGGAGCTGGAAACTAAGTATTAGCCCTGCCAGCAATGTCCATATCCTGTCAATGAATAACAACATTTTAAGGCCTCTTACAACAGTAACCCATTCACAGAAAACCTGTGCTGGTTTGTGAAATTTAACCAAAGATTAGGAACTGCAAGATCCGGTGTATCTTTACTCATCTTTCAGCAAGAAGGCTTATTTATGGTTTCTATTAAGGTGTCCTTTTGTGTCAGATGTCTGTATCTCTGTTTCATTTATATAAAGCAAGTTAATGGCAATTCTTGAATCTGTGCTGTAACATCGTGCTTTGTTAGCATTGCTTGGTGACGGTCCTTAACTCTGCCCTGTAAAGTCCTGCCAGCTGTGTGGCCAGTGGCAGTTCTTCAAAAGACAAAGTCAAAGTCAATTTTATGGTCATGTGCATAAGCACATGTATGCCCTGGGTACAACAAACAACTCACTTATGGCATCATCACGGGCCTGAATCTATCCTATTTTGTGAGTGAGTGAGGCCTCCATCGGTCAGAGTCGACCATGAATGTTGTGCCCTAAGTGTTTAGATATGAAAGCCTGGACAGTACTTTTTCAGTATCCTGTTGTATTCTTCCAGTTACGTGTGGTTCAGTAACATTCCTTAACCCCACCTTACCAAACAGAAGCAATGAGATCTACAGCTAAGTAGAGTCAGAGTCACAGAGTCATAGATTTCTACTGCACAGAAACAGGCCCTTTGGCCCATCTAGTCCATGCTGAACTATTAATCTGCCTACTTCCATCACCCTGCACCCCGACTATATCCCTCCATAACCCTCCCATTCCTGTACCGTTCTAGGTTTCTTTGAAATGTTGGAATCGAACTCACATCCACCACTTCCACTGGCTGCTCCTTCCAGGCTCTCACCACCCTTAGAGTGAAGAAGTTCCCCTTAAACATTTCACCTTTTGCCCTTAACCCATGACCTTTAGTTTTAATCTCACCCAACCTTAGTGGAAAACACTTGCTTGCATTTATCCTATCTATACCCCTCATAACTTTGTATACAATCAAATCTTGCCCTCACTCTTCTACGCTCTAAGGAATAAAGTCGTAACCTATTCAACCTTTCCCGATAACTCAGCTACCCAAGCCCTGGCAACATCCTTGTAAAGTTTCTCTGCACTCTTTCAATCTTATTGGCATCTTCCTTGTGTGGTTCATCCATCGTCATCAATGAAGACCTCGAGCCATTAGTTACTTTGAGACTGGATGCGCTGTGTCCGAAGATGACTAGTCAGGCCAATTCGCGCACGGAATGTCCTGGCACACGTTGGGCAGACATGTGCAGGCACTGCAGTTGTTGCGCTGGTGGCTCTGGACTTGCGCAGCTCGCACTGATGTTGTGCTTCAGCCGTACGCCTTCCTTCATAAGCTTGACAGCCCTTGTGGATGAAGCCGCTCCAGGTAGGGCGGTTTAGTGCCAGCGTTTCCCAGGTGGTCGTGTCTATGTTAAGCGACTTCAGGGAGGCCTTTAGTGTATCTTTGTAACATTTCTTCTTCCCTCCATGCGAGCGTCTTCCAGCAGAGAGTTCCCCAAAAAGGAGGAGCTTGGGTATGCATTCGTCCGGCATGCGGATGACATGACCTGCCCACTGGGTCTGTGCTCTCATCGGCAGTGTGTGGACTGATGGTGGACTTGCTCTAGAGAGAACTTCAGTGTCTGGTACTTTGTCTTGCCATCTGATGTCTAATATTCTGTGAAGACAAGTCATGTGGAAATGGTTGAGCTGTCTTGCATGCCTTCGATACGCAGTCCACGTTTCACAGGCATACAGGAGGGTAGTGAGTACCACGGCTCTGTAGACCTTCAGTTTTGTTGCTGGGCTGATTCCTCGACGTTCCCATACAGTGGAGCACAGTCTACCGAAAGCAGAACTTGCCTTTGCTATTCTGCAGTTAACTAATGTATCAACAGTCACTGCTTGGGAGAGGGTGCTACCAAGGTAAGTAAACTGGCCCACTGCCTGTAGTTTCTGTCCTTTGATTGTGATTTTGGGTTCTGTGTACGGTGCACGAGGAGCAGGCTGGTGCATGACTTTGGTCGTTTTGATGTTAATGGTGAGTCCAAAGTTGTCACAAGCCGTGGAGAACTTCTCCATATTGACTTGCATCTCTGTCTCTGAACCAGCATACAGGGCGCAGTCATCGGCAAAGAGGAAGTCTCTCAGAAAAGTCTGCCTCACTTTGGTATAACTTGAAGTCTCCTCAGGTTGAAGAGCTTCCCATCCACTCTGTACGTGAGGCTGATTCCAGCGTCACTGTCCTGGAAGGCATTATTCAGCATGGCAGTGAACATCATGCTGAACGGTGTGGGTGCGAGCACACAGCCCTGTTTGGCGCCATTGGTGACTGGGAATGCCTTAGAGGATTCTTCACCATCCAGCACTCTGGCCATTATGCCATCGTGGAACTGGCGTACCAACTGAATGGATTTGGTGGGGCAACCGAACTTTGACATGATCCTCCACGGGCCTTGTCGGCAGACAGTGTCGAAGGCTTTTGTGAGGTAATTTCCTCGAAAAACTATAAGATTGGTTGGACACGACCTACCACACACAAATCCATGCTGTCTATCCATAATCAGTCCCTGTCTAGCCAAATACTTATATATCCGGTCCCTTAGAATATCTTCCAATAACTTCTCACTACTAATATCAGACTCTCCAGCCTACAATTTCCTGGCATGTTCCAAGAGCCTTTCTTAAACAACAGAGCAATATTAGCTATCCTCCATTCCTCCAGCACCTAACCCGTGGCTAAGGACATTTTAAATATCTCTACCAGTGGCCCTGCAATTTCTGCACTAGTCTCCCACAGGGTCCAAGAGAATACCTGTCAGGCCCTGGGGATTTATAACCATATAACCATATAACAATCACAGCACGGAAACAGGCCATCTCGGCCCTCCTAGTCCGTGCCGAACTCTTAATCTCACCTAGTCCAACCTACCCACACTCAGCCCATAACCCTCCACTCCTTTCCTGTCCATATACCTATCCAATTTTACCTTAAATGACACAACTGAACTGGCCTCTACTACTTCTACAGGAAGCTCATTCCACACAGTAATTTGCCCCTAATTTGCCTCATGACGGCAAGCACCTCCTCCTCTGTAATCTGTATACAATCCATGACCTCATTGCTGTTTTTGCCTCACTTCAATAGATCCTGTGTCCATCTCCTAAGTAAGTATAGATGCAAAAGATCCATTTAAGATCTCCCCATCTCTTTCAGCTCCATGCAAAGATGACCACTCTGATCTTCCAGAGGATTAATTTTTCCCCTTGTAATCCTTTTACTCTTAATATATCTGTAGAAGCCCTTAGGATTTTCCTTCACCTTGTCTGCTAGAGCAAAATCATGCCTTCTTTTAGCCCTCCTCATTTCCTTCTTAAGTGTTCTCTTGTATTTCTTATACTCCTCAAGTACCTCATTTGTTCCTTCCCTCCTGTACCTACAATACACCTCCTTTTTCTTAACCAGAGCCTCAATATCTCTCAAAAACCAAGGTTCCCTAAACCTATTATCCTTTCCTCTTATTCTGACAGGAGCATGCAAACTCTGTATTCTCAAAATTTCACTTTTGAAGGCCTCCCACTTGTCAAGTACACTTTTGCCAGAAAACAGCCTGTCCCAATCCACACTTGCCTGATCCTTTCTGATACCAACAAAATTGGCCTTTCTCTAATTTGGAATCTCAACTCGAGGACCAGACCTATCTTTCTGCATAATTGTCTTGAAACTAATGACATAATACCCAATAGATGCAAAGTGTTCCCCTACACACACTTCTGTCACCTGCCCTGTCTCATTTCCGAATTGGGGGGGGGGGGTGGATCTAGTATCACACACTCTCTAGATGGATAAACGCTTGGCTGACTTTGATAACTGATTGGAGGAAAAGAGTGGGAATAAAGGGGGCCTTTTCTGGTTGGCTGCTGGTGACCATTGTTGTTCTGCAGGGATTACTGTTGGGACCACTTCTTATTGACATTATATGTTAATGATTTGAATGACAGAATTGCTTAGCTCCCTGCTCTACTCACTTAATATTAATGATTGTGAGGTGAAGCACAGCTCCAGTGCTATATTCAAAAGTGGTGATGAATCAGCATATAAGAGGGAGATTGAAAATCTGGCTGAGTGGTGCCATAACAACACCTGATTCAACGTCAGCAAGACCAAGGAGCTGAATATTGACTTCAGGAGGGGTCAGAGGTGGAGAGGGTCAGCAACTTTAAATTCCTCCGTGTTATCATTTCAGAGAATCTGCCCTGGGCCCAGCATGTAAATGCAATTATGAAGAAAGCCTATACTTCCTTAGAAGTTTTTTTTAAAAAACTTTTTTTTATTGAGTTTTCAAATAATTACAGAAAGAAAAAGAAAATATATATAAAAAATATATACCCTTCCCCCCTCCCCTTAGCCCCTCCCCCCTAACATCCCTATAGAAAAAAAAGAAAGAAAGAAAGAGTGCCTGGATATCAGAAGATCCCCACATGCTCCATGGAGTTCGTAATAACTTTAGTATATATATTTATTTATTTCCCCAAATAACCAATTATTTTATCTTCAGAGCACCTATATATTTAATCCTGTCTTTTGTAAATAAGGGTGCTAAATTTTCAAAAATGTTTAATATTTATCTCTTAAATTATAAGTAATTTTTTCAAGTGGAATACAGCTGGAAATTTCATTCTTCCAACGATCTATACTTAAGTATGCATCCAATTTCCAAGTAACTGCAATAGCCTTTTTGGCTACTGCCAGTGCAATTTTTATAAATTCTTTCTGATATTTATTCAATTTGGGTTTCGGTTTTATCCCTTCAATATCGCCTAATAAAAATAACATTGGATTATATGGAAGTTGTGTTCCAATAATTTGTTCCAATAAAACTCTCAAATTTGTCCAAAAAGGTTGAATTTTAGAACAAGACCAAGTAGAATGTAAAAAAGTACCGATTTCTTGGTTACATCGGAAACACTGATCGGATAAATTTGGATTTTATTTATTTATTTTTTGTGGTGTAATATATAATTGATGTAAAAAATTATATTGCACTAATCTTAACCAGACATTTATTGTATTTGTCATACTATCAAGACATAGTCTTGACCAATTTGTTTCTTCAATTTTAATATTCAAGTCACTTTCCCATTTTTGTCTTGACTTATGGACTCCTTGTTTAATTGCCTGTTTTTGAATCAAGCTATACATACAAGAAATAATTTTTTTAGTTTTTCCTTTTTGAATTAAAGTTTCTATTTCATTAGATTTCAGCAATAACATTGTTTGACCTAATTTTTCTCTTAAATAAGCCCTTAATTGGAAGTAACAAAAAAGAGTGTTGTTTGATACTTTATATTTATTTTTTAATTGATCAAATGACATTAATATACCTCCTTCAAAACAATCTCCTATATATCTAATCCCTTTTTGAAACCAATTATATAAAAGTTGATTATCCATTGTAAAAGGAATAAGTCTATTTTGAATTAAAGATCTCTTTGCTAATAAAGATTTCTTTGTCTCATCATCAACATTTATCTTATTCCATAAGTCAATCAAATGTTTTAATATTGGAGATTCTTTCTTTTCCCTTATCCATTTAGATTCCCATTTATATATAAAATCTTCTGGTGTATTTTCTCCTATTTTATCTAGTTCTATTCTAATCCATGCCGGTCTATCTTTCTCAAAAAAAGATGCAATAAATCTAAGTTGATTTGCTTTATAATAATTCTTAAAATTTGGAAGTTGTAACCCTCCTAGATCAAATTTCCATGACAATTTTTCCAACGATATTCTTGACATCTTACCTTTCCAAAGAAACTTCCTCACATATTTATTTAACTCTTGAAAAAACTTCTGGGGTAGTTGTATTGGCAGTGATTGAAATAAGTATTGTAGTCTAGGGAATATATTCATTTTTATGGTATTTACTCTACCTACTAATGTTATTGGTAATATCATCCATTTATCAAGATCTTCTTGAATTTTTTTCAATAATGGTAAGTAATTTAATTTATATAAGTTCTTTATATCATTATCAACTCTTATACCTAAATATTTTATACCATTTGCCGGCCATCTAAATTGAGTTATTAATCAACATTGACTATAATCTCCTTTAGTAAGAGGTAAAATTTCACTTTTATCCCAATTTATTTTATAACCTGATATTTTCCCATATTCTTCTAATCTTCCTTAGAAGTTTGCGAAGATTCAGCATGACATCTACAACTCTGACAAAGTTCTACAGATTGTGGTGGAGAGAATATTGACTGCATCAGAGCCTGGGATAGAAACACTAATGCCCTTGAATGGAAAGTGCTACAAAAAATAGTGGATGCAGCCCAGTCCATCACAGGTAAAGCCCTCCTCACCAATGGGCACATCTCCATGCTGTAATGAGAGAGCTATGGATGGTGGTGAGCCCAAATGCAGAGTAAAGTCTAGAATTGACTCAGACTCAGAACTGGAAAATACAAACCAAATCCAAAGCCCATGTAGATAGCATCCACTGCCTTGCCTTCATCAACTTTCCTAGTAACTTCCTCAAAAAACTCTATAAGTATAAAGCAAGAATATTGTCAGATCATTCCCCTTTGATAATGACAATGATAATGATGGATAAGGAGGAATCGATTTACAGATGGAGATTTAATTCAATATTATTAAAACGTCAAGATTTTTGTGATTTTATGAAAAAACAGATTCAGTTTTTTTTAGATACAAACTCACATTCAGTTGATGATAAATTTATATTATGGGAAGCGATGAAGGCATATTTGAGAGGCCAGGTAATGTTATACTTCTAAAATTAAGAAGGAATATATGGTAGAAATAGATCAATTGGAAAAAGAGATTACAAAATTAGAAAAAGAATCTCAGATATATGACAGAAGAAAAACAAAGACAACTTGTTAATAAGAAGCTACAATATAATACACTTCAGACGTACCGAACAGAAAAAGCAATTATGAGAACTAAACAGAGATATTATGAACTAGGTGAAAGATCACACAAGATTCTTGCTTGGCAGTTAAAAACAGACCAGGCCTCCAAAACGAGAAATGCAATTAGAACAAGTGTAAATAAAATTACTTATAAACCTTTAGAAATCAATGAAACTTCAAAAATTTTTTATTCTGAACTGTATCAATCAGAATCACAAAATGATATTGTTGAGATAGAAAGGTTTTTATCACAAATAACTCTCCCAAAATTGAATTCGGAAGAACAGAAGGGATTAGATGTGCCTTTTACATTAAAAGAGGTTGAAAAAAAACTCTATAAGATTGGTTAGACAAAGCCTACCAGGCATAAAGCCATGCTAACTCTCCTTAATCAATACTTGTCTATCCAAATACTCAGCTATCTAGTCCCTTAGAATACCTTCTAATAACTTTTCCACTCCTGATGTCAGATACACTGGCCTATAATTTCCAGGTTTATCTTTACAGCCTTTCTTAAACAGAGGAACAACATTAGCTATCCTCCAATCCTCTGGTACCTCACTTGCCACTAGGGATGTTTTAAATATCTCTTCTAGGGCCCCTGCAATTTCTGCACTTGCCTCCCACAGGGTCCAAGGGCCTTACCAGGCCCCGGGGATTTATCCACCCTAGTTGGCCTCAAGACAAGCAAACACCCTCTCCTCTGTAATTTGTATAGGGTCCATGAAGTTGATGCTGCTTTGACTCACTTCTATAGACTGGTGTCCATATCCCAAGTAAACACAGATGCAAAAAACCCACTTAAGATCTCCCCCACCTCTTTTGGCTCCATGCATGGATTACTATTCTGATCTAATGTTAGTATTTATTACAGAGGACTAAAGACGAGAATATAAAAGGCCCTTTTTCTAAGAAGGTATGTGCTGACATTGGGGAGGGTCCAGAGGTGGTTCATGAGGATTATCCCGGGAATGATTCAGGAAGAAATTCACTGGTATTTAGAATAATGAAGCGGGGGGTAAGTGGATCTCATTGTCTCATTGAAACCTATCGAATATTGAAAGGCCCAGATCGAGTGGATGTGGAGAGGATGTTTCCAATAGTGGGTGAGTCTAGGTGTCGGGGTCACTAGTGAACTCAAGTGCAGGAATGCCAGAGACTTTGGCAATTGAAACAAAACAAAAGATTTATTGGAGAAATTAACAAGCAAATCTAACTAGTGCTCAGGCAAGCTATACAGAATCTTGAAGAACTAATATCACTCATGATACACAGAAGAGAGTGGTAAGGTTTTCACCAGACGAGGAACTCCAATGACTGAGCAAACAGGGTCGGCAAGCCCCCCCCCGAAATACACCCTAGACACGAAGGAATTCAGAACCAATCAGCCAGCCCTGGTGCCCAGACTAAGCAATAATCCCCAAAGACCGCAATGTAAGACATTGAAAATCCCGTGCTAGTTCAATTACCCCAAGTGAAATAAAAGTGATAAATACAAGGAGAGTTTAACGATCCCCATGATCCCAAATGAGACTCCTGCAACGCAAAGTGAAATCCCAGAACCAATCCAAAGACAAACAATTAGACATAAAAGATAAACAATCCAAGGAACACTGCAAACCCACGAGGTTACACTGAGTAAATACAATCCACATACTAACTGAAAACAAAATCTTTCATATTTTAAAAAAACACCTCTGGTTATGATACCAGCGTCAGAGTGCACAACCTCAGAATAGAAGGGTGTCCTTTAGAACAGAGATGAGGAAGAGTTTCTTTATCCAGAGGCTGCTGAATCTGTCAAATTCATTGTCACATACGGCTGAGGAGGCCAACTCATTGGGCATATTTAAGGTGGAGTTTGATAGGTTTGTCATTAGTAAGGGTGTCAATGGTTACAGGGAGAAGGCAGGAGAATGGCTTTGAGAGAGAAAATAAATCAGCCATGTCTTATGGTCTTATGATCTAAGGAGCATGCATGGGTGGGTGTTAGAAACTTTGCTGTAAATCTAACAATCAACAGGAGATAGAGGAGCAGATGTGTAGGAAAAACACAGAGGGTAACATTTCGAGGAGATTTTATCTTCCCCTGTATTGACAGGAATGCTTTAGTGTGTACGGCATAGTGGGGGTGGAATTTTAAGGTGCATCCAGGAGACTCTTAAGAAACTCTTAGATATGCACAATATATAATGATCAGTATCGCTCAGTCCCTCTCTCTTAGAGGGAGATTTGTACACTGACAGGTGTTTCTCAGGAGTATATCTGTAAACTGGGCAGTATCTCTAAGCATCCCTCTCTCACAAAGGGATATTTGTACATACTAACTGGTGTCTCTTAGTCATTCTCTCTCAGGGGAATATAATGAACACAGTGAGGTTACAGGGGAGCAGGTGGATATTGTATACTTGGGGTTTCCAACAGATATTTAGTAAAGTGTTGCATAAAGGACTTATCCATAAGAAGGAATTGCATGGAGTTTGGGGTAATATATTAGTATGGATAGGGGATTGGTTAACTAACAGATGGCAGAGAGTTGGGATAAATAGGTGTCTCTTGTCGGTAGTTAGTTGTGAGCGGAGTGCCGTGGGGTTGGTGCTGGGCCTGCAACTATTTATGATAGACCATAATGATTTGGAAAGGTGGTCTAAGTATAGTGGATGTAAGTTTGCCAATGACACTAAATTGATGGAAAAGCAATTTATGCAGAATCTACAGAATGATAGAGACCTCAGTCAGTCCGGATCGGGAGCAGCATCTCCAACACCATCACACTGAGCACGGGGGCTCCCCAGAGCTGTGTGCTCAGTCCACTGCTGTTCACTCTGCTGACCCATGACTGTGCAGCAACACACAGCTCGAACCACATCATCAAGTTCGCCGATGACACGACCGTGGTGGGTCTCATCAGCAAGAACAACGAGTCAGCATACAGAGAGGAGGTGCAGCAGCTAACGGACTGGTGCAGAGCCAACAACCTGTCTTTGAATGTGAACAGAACAAAAGAGATGGTTGTTGACTTCAGGAGGGCACGGAGCGACCACTCCCCGCTGAACATCGACGGCTCCTCAGTAGAGATCGTAAAGAGCACCAAATTTCTTGGTGTTCACCTGGCGGAGAATCTCACCTGGTCCCTCAACACCAGATCCATAGCAAAGAAAGCCCAGCAGTGTCACTACTTTCTGCGAAGGCTGAGGAAAGTCCATTTCCCACCCTCCAACCTCATCACATTCTACAGGGGTTGTATTGAGAGCATCCTGAGCAGCTACATCACTGCCTGGTTCGGAAATTGCACCATCTCCGATCGCAAGACCCTGCAGCAGATATTGAGGTCAGCTGAGAAGATCATCGGGGTCTCTCTTCCCTCCATTACAGACATTTACACCACATGCTGCATCCACAAAGCAAACAGCATTATGAAGGACCCCACGCACCCCTCATACAAACTCTTCTCCCTCCTGCCGTCTGGGAAAAGGCACCGAAGCATTCGGGCTCTCACGACCAGACAATGTAACAGTTTCTTCCCCCAAGCCATCAGACTCCTCAATACCCAGAGTCTGGACTGACACCAACTTACTGCTCTCTACTGTGCCTACTGTCTTGTTTATTATTTATTGTAATGCCTGCGCTGTTTTGTGCACTTTATGCAGTCCTGGGTAGGTCTGTAGTCTAGTGTAGTTTTTTTTCTGTGTTGTTTTTACGTAGTTCAGTGTAATTTTTGTACTGTTTCATGTAGCACCATGGTCCTGAAAAACATCTCGTTCTTACTGTGTACTGTACATAGCAGTTATGGTCAAAATGACAATAAAAGTGACTTGACTTGACTAGATATATTAAGTCAGTGTGTAATGAGCTCTTCAGACCTGTGCAGGGTGCTGGAGAGCACTGGGCTCTGAGGTTTTTGGAGCACCTGAATTGTTTAATTGTTGTTTAATGGGAGTTGTTTATCTTTTAGATTTCCTTGTGTTTTTCTCGAGCGACTCGCCCTTTGTAATGAGGTCTCTGGTGCTTTCTGTTTAATCTTGTTAAGTTTATTTTGATGGGCTCAGGGATTCTGTATTACTTGTATTATATAAGTGGACGCCCAATTAATGTTAATCATGGGGTCCT
Organism: Hemitrygon akajei; assembly: GCF_048418815.1. Taxonomy (NCBI): domain Eukaryota; kingdom Metazoa; phylum Chordata; class Chondrichthyes; order Myliobatiformes; family Dasyatidae; genus Hemitrygon; species Hemitrygon akajei. The sequence continues at coordinate 18,546,025 of NC_133141.1, read as the reverse complement.
AGTTTTGGGAATGTTACTTATCGTGGTGTCACTCCACTAAACCACTGGTGTTCTTTTGGAATTATTATGAATAAACTCTACATCAGAGTCTGCCTTTCCTCCGCACTTGGGTTCCAACAGTGCTGCAACGAAGTGGGCAAGGGTCTGGTAGATGGTGTGTAACACTGGTAAATGAGATGTCATCCACTTTGGAAGGTAAAAAAAGATCAGATTATTATTTAAATAGTGAAAATTTGCAGCAGTTGTTGTGCAGAGGGACGGAGGTGCTTGTGCATGAATTGCAAAAGGTTATCAAGAAGGCAAATGGAACGTTTGCCTTCGTTGCTAGGAGGATTGAGTTTAAGAGCAGGGAAGTTACGCTGCAAATTTATAGTATACTGCTGAGGTCACACTTGGAGTACTGCGTGCAGTTCTGGTCTTGAGGAAAGATGTACTGTGTTAGATATGTGGGTTATGTCCAAAGGGAAAAAATGGCTGGAGTCGCTTAGCACGTTAGCACAAGGGTGTTCATTAGATGCGTCAAAAAAGAAACCTACAAAAATAAGCAAAATAGTGAAAAGAAAACTGCCAATATTTACAATAAGATATTTACCAGAAAACTGAATAATAGTTCTGTACTTGTACTTGGCCACTGCGAATTTCTGGCAGACCCGTTCTCTCTCCTACTGAGAGCGAAGAGCCCCGTTTTTTAGGCAGCAGGACATACCATCTTTAATTACCCACAAAATTAACTTAAGACTACACGTGAATTAGAATATGATGTACTCCACAATGTATTTACAATCATACTACAAAATAAACAGAATTATTTGCCTTAAGTACAGTATACAAACAACATATACACATTTACACATCCGCATTACTAAAGAAATGGAATATTCCAAAGTGTATGGCAGGCAAGTCAACCTGAGCACACCAGTTGGTTTAGGACCCATTATAAAGGGAAGGCATTGAGGTTGTACAGTTAGCACAATGAGGGCAGAATTACAAGCCAATGTTTGTGTATGTGTAAATGCGCGTGTGTAGGGAGTGCATCTACCGAGTACGCTCCGTCATATTACCGCCCTTCTGTCCTGCAGTGACGATGTTCGGCAGCTGAGAGAGGTAGCCTGCAGTAACGTTTCCTTTCCCTGCTTTATGGTGGCCACAGAATTGGAAAGGGTTGGAGCTCCAGGTACCACTGTGTCACTCTGGCATTAGTCCGTTGTTGTCTGAATCCATGCCAATGGTCCATGGTCTGTGTAAAGGTCAAACTCCCTGCCAAGGAGGTAGTACTGAAGGCTGTTAAGGGCCCATTTACTGACTGGACACTCCTTTTCAATGGTGGAATGCCTGGTTTCCCTTGGGAGGGGTTTTTGGCTCAGGTAAAGGACAGGTCACTCTTCTCCATGTTCTCCACTGCTCCAATGCCTACACTTGAGGCATCCACCTGGACAAGGAGCTGTTTGTCAAAGTCTGGGCTCTGGAGGACAGGTGAAGAACACACGTGAGCCCACATACCTGAGTAACTTACAACTTCTCAGTGAGATTAGTCAGAGTGGCAAACTGGGGAATGAACCTGCGATATCATCCTACTAGACCCCGGAAAGATTTCAGTTTCTTCTTGGTGTGAGGTCGAGGACTGCCGCAGATTGCTTCCACCTTGTCGACCTGTGCTCGAACCTCTCTGTGTCCCAGCTGGTAGCCAAGGTATCTGCTTTCCCGTTTTGTGCACACACATTTTTGTAGATTGGGGTGAGACCAGCAGCATGAATGTCACTTAGGACCCTGTGCAGATGCTCCAGATGCTCTGATGACATCTGGCAGTAGACAACCACGTCATCTAGTAGGCCATACTGCAGTCCTCATAGCCTTGTAACCCCCTGTATATCAGTTGCTAGAAGGTTACTGGTGCATCAAGGCCAAAGGTCATCACAGTGATTTGAAACAGACCCAGGGGTGTGTAGAAGGCAGTGAAGGGCTTTGATTGGTCATCTAGGGGAACCCGCTAGTAGCCTTTACAAAGATTCAATGTAGTAATGTAGTTTTCTCATCCAATCCTTTCTAGTAGGTCATTAATGTGGGGCATAGGATAAGCATCAAAAATAAGGAAATGGCATTCAACTTTTGGAGATGAATGCATTCCCTCAGGGTGCCATCCTTCTTGGGGACGATAACAGACAGACAGACAGACATACTTTATTGATCCCTAACCATAGGACAGCTCCACTCACTATTTGAAGGCTCAATGACTCCCATCTCCAGCATGGTCTGAATCTCAAAGTTCACATCACAAGTCACTATAGCACTCCGTAACGTTGTGTTGGCTTACTGAACGCTAGTGAGGTCTGACCCTGATGGAATGTTTTAGGATGTTTGTCAACCCCAGTCTCTGCTGGAACAGCTGTGGATAATCAGCAAACACCCTCTGCAGCTCCACTGCTTGGCAGCCATGAAGATGGGAGAGGTCAACCTTCTCAGGCCCCTGACAGGTCTCCAAGACCCCTTCTGAGTCATCCTCTTCTGCAATCTGCCAGACCAGGAGAGATGTGCCATTGGCAGGAACTCTTCTCTCCATCCAGGCCTTCAAGAGATTAATGTGATAGGTCTGACGCTTGTTCCTCTTCTCTGAGGTGCAGGACCTCATAAGTAGTTGGGCTCACCTTTCTTACTACTGTAAGTGTATAAAAATGAGCAAAAATAGTGAAGAGGAAACTGCTAATATTTACAAAAAAGTATCTACCAGAAAATGCAGTAATAGCTTCATACTTTGGCCAGTGTGAACTCCTGGCAGTCCTGTACATAGAACATAGAACATAGAATAGTACAGCACATTACAGGCCCTTCGGCCCACAATGTTGTGCCAACCCTCAAACCCTGCCTCCCATATAACCCCCCACCTTAAATTCCTCCATATACCTGTCTAGTAGTCTCTTAAACTTCACTAGTGTATCTGCCTCCACCACTGACTCAGGCAGTGCAGTCCACGCACCAACCACTCTCTGAGTGAAAAACCTTCCTCTAATATCCCCCTTGAACTTCCCTCCCCTTCCCTTAAAGCCATGTCCTCTTGTACTGAGAGGCGCTGGCTGTCCACTCTGTCCATTCCTCTTAATATCTTGTATACCTCTATCATGTCTCCTCTCATCCTCCTTCTCTCCAAAGAGTAAAGCCCTAGCTCCCTTAATCTCTGATCATAATGCATACTCCCTAAACCAGGCAGCATCCTGGTAAATCTCCTCTGTAGCCTTTCCAATGCTTCCACATCCTTCCTATAGTGAGTCGACCAGAACTGGACACAGTACTCCAAGTGTGGCCTAACCAGAGTTTTATAGAGCTGCATCATTACCCCGTGACTCTTAAACTCTGTCCCTCGACTTATGAAAGCTAACACCCCATAAGCTTTCTTAACTACTCTATCTACCTGTGAGGCAACTTTCAGGGATCCGTGGACATGTACCCCCAGATCGCTCCTCCACACTACCAAGTATCCCACCATTTACTTTGTACTCTGCCTTGGAGTTTGTCCTTTCAAAGTGTACCACCTCTCACTTCTCCGGGTTGAACTCCATCTGCCACTTCTCAGCCCACTTCTGCATCCTATCAATGTCTCTCTGCAATCTTCGACAATCCTCTACACTCTATCCACAACACTGCCAACCTTTGTGTCATCTGCAAACTTGCCAACCCACTCTTCTACCCTCACATCCAGGTCGTTAATAAAAATCACAATAAGTAGAGGTCCCAGAACCGATCCTTGTGGGACACCACTAGTCACAACCCCCCAATCCGAATGTACTCCCTCCACCACGACCCTCTGCTTTCTGCAGACAAGCCAATTCTGAATCCACCTGGCCAAACTTCCCTGGATCCCATGCCTTCTGACTTTCTGAATAAGCCTACCATGTGGAACCTTGTCAAATGCCTTACTAAAATCCACGTAGATCACATCCACTGCACTACCCTCATCTATATGCCTGGTCACCTCCTCAAAGAACTCTATCAGGCTTGTTAGACACAGTCTGCCCTTCACAAAGCCACACTGACTGTTCCCGATCAGATCATGATTGTCTAAATGCTCATAGATCCTGTCTCTAAGAATCTTTTCCAACAGCTTTCCCACCACAGACGTAAGGCTCACTGGTCTGTAATTACCTGGACTATCCCTACTACCTTTTTTGAACAAGGGGACAACATTCACCTCCCTCCAATCTGCTGGTACCATTCCCGTGGACAACGAGGACATAAAGATCCTAGCCAGAGGCTCAGCGATCTCTTCCCTTGCCTTGTGGAGCAGCCTGGGGAATATTCCATCAGGCCCCGAGGACTTATCCATCCTAATGTATTTTAACAACTCCAACACCTCCTCTCCCTTAATATCAACATGCTCCAGAACATCAACCTCACTCATATTGTCCTCACCATCATCAAGTTCCCTCTCAGTGGTGAATACCAAAGAGAAGTATTCATTGAGGACCTCGCTCACTTCCACAGCCTTCAGGCACATCTTCCCACCTTTATCTCTAATCCTTCACTCTTGTCATCCTTTTGTTCTTCACATAATTGAAGAATGCCTTGGGGTTTTCCTTTACCCTATTCGCCAAGGCCTTCTCATGCCCCCTTCTTGCTCTCCTCAACCCCTTCTTAAGCCCCTTTCTTGCTACCCTATATTCCTCAATAGACCCATCTGATCCTTGCTTCCTAAACCTCATGTATGCTGCCTTCTTCCACCTGACTAGATTTTCCACCTCACTTGTCACCCATGGTTCCTTCACCCTACCATTCTTTATCTTCCTCACCAAGACAAATTTATGCCTAACATCCTGCAAGAGATCCCTAAACATCGACTACATGTCCATAGTATATTTCCCTGCAAAAACATCATCCCAATTCACACCCACAAGTTCTAGCCTTAGAGCCTCATAATTTGCCCTTCCCCAATTAAAAATTTTCCTGTCCGCTCTGATTCTATCCTTTTCCATGATAATGCTAAAGGCCAGGGAGCCGTCTTTAATCACCCCCAAAGTTAACTTAAGACTACACATGAATTAGAACATGATACACCCACAATGTAATTACAATCACATTACAAAATAAACAGAAGAACCTACTTTAAATAGAGTATTCAAACAGCATATACATATTTACATATCCCTATTACTAAAGAAATGGAATATTCTGCCATGCATGGCAGGAAAGGCAACATAAAGCCAACTTGAGTGCATCAGTTCAGTTTCAAATCCATCGTGAGAATACACCAGTGCGTACACTCACCACAACAATGGTAGAATGACAAATCTGTGTTTGTGTGTGCGTGTGTTTAAGGAGTGCATTTACCGAGCACTCTCCACCACATGCTGGCTTTGGAGGTGGTGCAGAGGAGGTTCACCAGGTTGATTCCAGAGATGAGGGGGTCAATCTATAAGGAGGGGTTCAGCCACCTGGGACTATACTCACTGGAATTCCGAAGAATGAGAGGGGATCTGATAGAAATATATAAAATTATGAAAGGGATAGGTAAGATAGAGGCAAGAAAGTTGTGTCCACTGGTGTGTGAGACTAGAACTAGGGAACATAGCCTCAAGATTTGGGTGGAATAGGTTTAGGACGGAGATGAAGAGAAACTGCTTTTCCCAGAGAGCTGTGAGTCTGTGGAATTTGCTGCGGATGGCAGTAGAGGTTGCCTCATTAAGTATCTTGAAGACACAGATATATATTTGCATAGCAAAGGAATTAATGGTTATGGGGAAAGGGCAGGTAGGTGGAGCTGAGTCCACAGCCAGATCAGCCGTGATCTTATTGAATGGCAGAGCAGGCTGGATGGGCCAGATGGCCTACTGCTGCTCCTATTTCTTATAGCCTTATGAAGAAGACACTGGATACATGCCTTCATTAGGTTAGAATCAGAATCAGGTTTATTATCCCTTGCATACTGAATGCCATGAAATTTATTGTTTTGCGGCAGAAGTACAGTGCAAGGCATAAAATTACTACAAGTTACAATAAATAAATAAATAGTGTGAAAGAGGAACAGCAAGGGTGTAGAATATGATCACAGGGAGATTATTTTACACAGTTACAGAACATTAATTAGTCTATAGCTGGAGTATAATGAACACAAGAAATTCTGTAGATGCTGGAAATCCAAAGTTACACACTCACAGAATGCAGGAGGATCACATCAGGTCAGGTAGCACCTGAATAAACAGTTGGCGTTTCAGACTGAGACCCTTCTTCAGGACTGGAAAGGAAGTGGGGGTGGGGGGGGGGGGGGGGGGAGGCCAGAATAAAAAAGGTGAGGCAAGGGTAAGAAGACCAGCTGGAAGGTGATAGGTGAAGTCAGGTGGGTGGGAAAGGTAAAGGGCTGGAGAGGAAGGAATCTGATAGGAGAGGAGTGTGGACCACAGGGGAAAGGGAGGGAGGAGGGGCCCCGGGGGCGCCGATAAGTAGGTGAGAAGTGGTAAGAGGCCAAAGTGAAGCCTTATTCCGGCCACCTCTTGATGCTCTTCCTTCCCTTTCTCCTATGGTCCACTCTCCTCTCCTATCAGATTCCTTTCTTCCTGAGCAGGTGCGGTCCGCTGATTGATCTTTGAGATCCAGAGCTTCTCACGGTCATCATGAAGCCATACAGCATGGACACAGGCCTTTCAGTGTGATTGCTTCATGCTAGCCAACATGCCCAGTACCAATTGCCTGAAGCCATTATACTGTGGCACTACCTACTGTGCCGCTCCCCCCAAGTGGCTCACTCTGCCCACACAGAAACATTGCCTGGGTGAGTCAGGAAAGGAGTAGAGAAGGGACGTTTTTGTGAGGTTGGTGGTGATACAGAGTGAGCTACAAGGCAGAGAATCTGCTGGTTGCGTGAAAGGATTGAGGAGTCCATGTCGTCCCTCGCTCAGGAGGTCACACATGGGCAGTAGAGCGTTACTTCTTGTAGTTTTCCTATGAGCAGCCCACAAAACATTACTATCTACCGCCGGAAACAGTTATTATCCTACAACCATCAGGCTTCTGAACATGCATAAATAACTTCACTCACCTCAACACTGAACTGATTCCACAACCTATAGTTTCACTTTCAAGGACCCTTAACAATTCATGATCTTGGTAGGTTTTTATTTGCACAGTTTGTCAGTCTTTGTTTAGGTACAGTATTTGTAAAATCCTATTGTGTTTCTTTTTTCCCTGTAAATGCATGCTAGAAAATGTTTCAAGGTAGTATATGGTAAAATTTACAAACTTTGAACATAAAACAGAGAACATAGAACACCACAGCACAGTACAGGCCCTTCAGCCCACGATGTTGTGCTAACCTTTCAACCTACTCTAAGATCACTCTAACCCTTCCTTCCTACATAGCCCTCCATTTTAAGTCATTCATGTGCCTATCTAAGATTCTCTTAAATATCCCTAATGTACCTGTCTCTACCACCACCACTGGTGGGCCATTCAAGGCACCCACCACTCTGTGTAAAAAAACTTACCTCTGACATCCCCCCTATACTTTGCGGCCCCTCAATCGAGGCTCCCCCACTGATGGAAACATCTCACAACGTCCCCTGAGGAACTTGTATGCTGTAACAAGATTGCCGCTCTTTCTCATGAATTCCAAAGAATATACACGTTTGTAGGTCTAATTTCCTTAGTTTCTCTTGATAGGACAAACTTCTCCTCCCAGGAATTATCTCTGTGAATCTCTTCCGGACTGTCTCCAATGTCCATATATCCTTTCTTAAAGGGACCAGAACTGTGCTCAGTATTCCAGATGTGGCCTCACCAGCACCCTGTACAACTGTAAACAGCTTCCTTATTTCTGAACTCCAACCTTCTTGCATTAAAAGCCTACATGCCACCTGCCTTATTAACCCCTCTGTAGGCTTGAGGGGCTGAGTGGCCTGCTCCTGCTCTGATTTTATGATGCTCTTCTGCTTAGTGTGTAGGTGAGGGGTTGAGTCTGGTGGGAATTAATGGGAATATTGAATAGGATTAATGTAGGATTAGTGCAAATGGGTGACTAACGGTTGGCATGGACTTGGTGGGCCAAAGGGCCTGTTTCCATGCAATGTGGTGACATACTCATGAATTGGACAAAGATTTTTTTTTCCCAGAGGGGACACAGAAGTAGAGAGGGAAAAGGCAATAAGAACACAAAGGTAGCTTCATTTTCCCTGATGGAGTCAGCATCCTCACTCTATTAAGTTCAAGAGACTCTAGCTTGAACTAATATGCTGGGGAGCTGGCTAAGTTATTCATTGCCAGGTCTGGCTTGACCACACAGAGCCCAATTAAGCCCTGCTCCTTCATTTTACCAGGACTAGCTCTCTGGGGCATACAAGCTGGTAACATTAAGTGGTTGACGATTGTACGTGCGTAGAGAGATTAAGGGGAAAACAGGAAGCCAGTTAATTTGAAGGACAGCATCATGCAAACATGGGAGTGCAATTACTAAGCTTGAAAAGGCAAAGGTGCCGATGATTTTTCTCTTTGGCATATGTGATCTTTTCACCCTGACAATGATCAGTTAAAAGCACAATCTTGTACTTTCTTCTTTTGCCCAAATTATTTTTGATAAATTGGGTGTTCCATTTTATACTCAGCCAGGAATTTTAACCAGTGATGCACAAAACATTTTGCATTCCACAGGGTTAGATCTGCGTGGGTTGAAGCTCAATGTTGACGAGATCTCACTTTTGGCAGCAACTGGGTGTATGAACTGAATGCGATCAGAAATGCCTTGGAGCAGACAGGTGCCTCGCTATCACCTCAGTCCTCCCTGTTGATCCACAAACTTGCAGAAATACAAAGCAGAATCCTTGTAAGAAAAGTTGGCCATGCCTCTGATGTTACCCTCTATGTGTTCTTAATAGCTAGATGTTTTACTGTTTGCAAACTGAATATAATGGGAACTACCCATAAAAATGTGACTCACTACAGTTCCAATCTTTTACCAGTGGCACGAGTATCACTTGCCATATGCACACCTCACCCACCAGTCCAGCCACTGGAGGAATACAAGTCATCCTCTAGAAACACAAGAGACTGCAGATAAGACCATAAGACAAAGGAGCAGAAGTCGGCCATTCGGCCCATCGAGCCTGCTCCGCCATTTCATCATGAGCTGATCCAATCTCCCCTTTAGTCCCATTCCCCCGCCTTCTCACCATAACCTTTGATGTCCTGACTACTCAGATACCTATCAATCTCTGCCTTAAATACACCCAATGACTTGACCTCCACTGTCGCCCGTGGCAACAAATTCCATGGATTCACCACCCTCTGGCTAAAACAATTTCTTCGCATCTCTGTTCTGAATGGGCGCCCTGCAATCCTCAAGTTATGTCCTCTCGTACTAGACTCCCCCACCATGGGAAACAACTTTGCCACATCCACTCTGTCCATGCCTTTCAACATTCGAAATGTTTCTATGAGGTCCCCCCTCATTCTTCTAAACTCCAAGGAGTACAGTCCAAGAGCGGTCAAACGTTCCTCATATGTTAACCCTCTCATTCCCAGAAACATTCTGGTGAATCTTCTCTGAACCCTCTCCAATGTCAGCACATCCTTTCTTATATAAGGAGCCCAAAACTGCACCCAGTACTCCAAGTGAGGTCTTACCAGTGCCTTATAGAGCCTCAACATCACATCCCTGCTCCTATATTCTATTCCTCTAGAAATGAACGCCAACATTGCATTCGCCTTCTTCACCACCGACTCAACCTGGAGGTTAACCTTAAGGGTATCCTGAACGAGGACTCCCAAGTCCCATTGCATCTCAGAACTTTGAATTCTCTCCCCATTTAAGTAATAGTCTGCCCGTTTATTTCTTCTACCAAAGTGCATGACCGTACACTTTCCGACATTGTAATTCATTTGCCACTTCTTTGCCCATTCCCCCAATCATCCAAGTCTCTCTGCAGACTCTCTGTTTCCTCAGCACTACTGGCCCCTCCACCTATCTTTGTATCATCAGCAAACTTAGCCACAAAGCCATCTATTCCATAATCCAAATTGTTGACATACAATGTAAAAAGAAGCGGCCCCAACACGGACCCCTGTGGAACACCACTGGTAACCGGCAGCCAACCAGAATGGGATCCCTTTATTCCCACTCTCTGTTTCCTGCCAATCAACCAATGCTCTATCCACGTATGTAACTTTCCCATAATACCATGGGCTCTTATCTTGTTTAGCAGCCTCATGTGCGGCACCTTGTCAAAGGCCTTCTGAAAATCCAAATACACAACATCCACTGCATCTCCCTTGTCTAGCCTACTTGTAATGTTAGAATCTGGAGCAAGAAAGCAAACTGCTAGAGGAACTCAATGGGTCAAGCAGCATCTGTGGAGGCAAAGAGGTGGCTGAAATGTGACTATCCTTTTGCCTCCACAGATACTGCTTAACCTGCCAAGTTCTTGCAGTTCTTGGTTTTTCTTGCTCAGGTCATCAGTTGTTGTACACATTAACCCCTCGATGTACTTGTGCACACGTCGAGACTGTCTTCTGAAAATCAGCTACATTGTCTTTAACAAAGATGAAAATCAGAAGCAGATTTCAATGCGCACTGTTACTACATTATATACCACAGAAGATAAACTTCTCTTAATTTTCTTTGTTACTTTCAAAAAATAATTACTTGCTATTTACTCCTAAGTTATCATTTGGAATCAAGATATAGACAAAAATATGGACAGAATTATGACTTTATAATTGATCCTGACTTGCGTTGTTTCAGCTGAATCTAAATTTGTTCTTCACTTGCTATTTGAAACTGGCAGTGATGATTAAGTTCTAGCTGAACCTTTTCTAGAAGATTTATTTTAAATGATAGCTTCTCCCAACAGCTCACTGAATGGTAGTTATATTCACAAGCGCTCTGCAGCTTTTCACCTGTATTCCTTCCTCCCATTTTGCCAGTTCTGAAATGTCCTTTACTTTTTAACCAGGATTAATCCAGCATGGCAGGATTGCAGCAGGCCAAGGATAACAACAGGAAATGTGCACCAAATACAAGGTCTAGAACATATAGATTAACTAAAGACACATGAGATTACAACTAACAAGATTTTACACAATCAAGAATCCAAGCTCAAGTATACACAGTATAATTTGAAAATCTCTTAATGATTTTAGTTAGTCATGCAAAAAAATGTATAAGGACTATTATTGCTAAAAGAATAGAGTCATAGAACAGAAAAACAGGCCCTTTGGCTATCTGTGGTTGTGCTAACCATCAAGTACCCAGCACTTTCCATGCCTTTCCAATTCAGATACTTCTCAAACACTGAGAGTCTCTGTCACCGTTCCCTCTAAGCTGTGAGGATCCGTGGCTGCGCAGTAACTGAAATGCTCCCAAACACATAGCCTTTGTTGCCGCATAACTCGAATTTTCTTTTATATAATGTTAATATAATTTTGAAATTATGCTAATATAATATTGAAATCAATGTAAAAATAATTGTGAAACACATTAATTAATTATTTGTTAATGAATATCATCCATAAGTTTTCTAAATAATTAACATACCATAACATTTACTTTGAAACATTTTAGAGCTTCAACACATTTATACTGTCAATGTTTCAAGTGACAACACTGTTACAAATTGTAACAATAAACACAGAATGGAAGTTGGTAGTTCAATGATAATAAATTGCCGGCGCACTGAATGCCGATGCCACCTAGTCAAAACATTTTACTTTTCCCATCATGCCCGTCAGTTGTTTTGACTGCCTGATATCATTTACTTGTGCTGTAAGTTGTGGTTTGTGTTTGTTTGATGTGAAAAATGCTGTATTCTGACTTTTTTGGTTAAGTAATCTTTCAAAAAATCATAATGTAATAAGAATTTGTTAATTAAAAATTGTTAGACCAAAAAAAAACCTTTTTTTGTGTGTCATGCAGTTCTCAGGACATGAGCAAATTTCCTGCTCAGAGCAGCTGTAAAAAAAATTACAGGGAACTTTGGTGCTTTCACTACCCTTCAGACAGTCAATTCCAGATTCCAACCTCCTCTGGGGGAAAAGATTCTTCCTCAGATCCCCTCAAAATCTTCTACCCCTTACCCTAAATCAATGCCCTTTAACTTTAGCCATCTCCATAATGGGGAAAATTTGATTACTATCTGCCCAGTCTATGTTCCTTATGATTTTGTCTACCTTCATCACGCTCCCCTTCAGCCTTCTGCACCCCAAAGAAAACAAATTCTTTCAACCAGTCTCTTCTCAAAACTGAAACGTTCCATCCCAAGCAACATCCTGGTGTAGTTACATCCTTCCTATAGAGTGGTGAGCAGAACAACACATCGTACTCCACCTGTGACCTAACCAATATTTTATAAAGTTGTACCGTAACCTCCATATATTCTGATATTATTTGCCCCTCTAATGAGGGCAAGTATTCCACATGCCCATTGCCCTATTATTCTTACACCTCGCTGTAACTTGCTCTGCTCATGTATCACCCATTGATTGTTTGGAAACCTGTGGTAAACCCCCAGCAATGTGCTCAGCTCCAAGTCTCTCTCCATAGATGCTGCCTGACCTTCGAGCAATTTCATTTTTATTTCAGATTTCCAGCATATGCAATATATATTTTTTGCTCTCTCTCAACCACCGACATAAGGCTTGATATTCCAGGATTCCAGGATTGAATGGCTTGTCACATGAAGAGCTTTTGATGGCTCTGGGCCTGTATTCACTAGAATTCAGAAGAATGAGGGGTGATCTCATTGAAACCTATCTTCTGGTAATGACTCCCCTTCTCCTTCACCATTCCCCATTTCCATTTCCCTCTCTCACCTTATATCCTTACCTGCCCATCACCCTCCCTTTCTTCCATGGCCTTCTGTCCTCTCCTATCAGATTCCCCTTCTCCAGCCCTGTATCTCTTTCACCAATCAACTTCCCAGCTTTTTACTTCACCCCTCCCCCTCTTCAGGTTTCACCTATCGCCTACCACCTTGTACTTCTTCCTCCCCTCCCCCCACTTTCTTACTCTGATTGCTAATCTCTTTTTTTCCCAGTCCCGATGAAGGGCCTCAGCCTGAAGTGTCGACTGTTTACTCTTTTCCATAGATACTGACTGGTCTGCTGAGTTCCTCCAGCATTCTGTGTGTATTGAATAGAGTGGATGTGGAGAGGATGTTTCCGATGGTGGGAAAGCCAAGGACCAGAGAACACACTCTCAGAATAAAGGGGGGTCCTTTTAGAATGGAGATGAGAAAGAATTTCCGTAGTCGGAGAGTGGAAGATGTGTGGAATTTGTTGCCGCAAGCATTTGTGGAGACCAAAACTGTATGAATATTTAAGAAAGAGGTTGATAGGTTCTTGATTGGTCAGGGCATGAAGGGATACAGGAAGAAGGCAGGAGATTGGGGCTGAGAGAAAATGGATCAGTCATGATGAAATGGCAGAGCAGACTTGATGGGCCAAATGGCCTAATTCTGCTCCAATATCTCATGGTCTTAAGATACGAATTAAGCTAATTCTTCCACGGCATACAAAGCAATGGTCTGAGCAGATTCACTAAGTTCAATCAGCTCATGCAATGATATAAAAGTAACAGAGGTGCAAAGCTTCCCCACTGTAACTTGTTTCACTGAAAGTTCATTTTGTTCCTATGGTCCACTCTTCCCACAGGACTTTGCAGCAAATTGTTCATGTGGGGCCTTGTTTGTCTCTTTCCTGTTCTTGCAAAAAGCCAGGGCTTGGTTTCTCAGTTACAGGATTAGTATAATGATAAGCTAATCACACTGAACTTATTTCCTTCCTTATTTTTCAAAATATCTACCTGTAAAGCTCAACAGGAAGAGTCTTTACCTTCACACCCCCTCCTCCAACAACGCATGCACCCTGCACCCACTCCAGCAATGCACACATATACACACATGGTCATAGATAACACATACACATCCAGCTCACGCACTTTCAGGTAACATACAAGACACACACACACACACACACTCACACACACACTCACTCACACACACACACACACACACACACACACACACACACACACACACTCACTCACACACACACACACACTCACACACACACTCACTCACACACACACACACACACACACACACACACACACACACTCACTCACACACACACACACACACACACACACACACACACATACAAACAACATATTTACACAGAGTCACACATTCTGACACAGAGGAATGCAATATGCCTACCCACATGCAACACCCAACGTACCATGCATTTATTTATACATGCCTACCTCCAGACAAAATAATAACATAGGTGTGTTACTCACACCCACCCACAATACACATACCTACAAGAAGTATGACTTTAACTTTTTCTCGGTAATAAGTTTATCTGAAGTCTAAATCACAGTGCAGCTTTACTGGTTCAGAAATAAATGATGGTTGCCATAGTTACAATATGTATTGTATTGTGATAACTAATAGATGTGATGATTCTCTCATGGTTGGTCAGTTAGATGGTGAACAGCCAAAGGCAGCTGTGGGCCTCTTCTCAAAGTGTGAAGCCTCCCAACATGAAGGAGTGGCTGTGTTACATCTCCAGAAGATACTCACCAGGATCACAAAATTCAGCTTCCAGAGCTCTACTAAAAACCTATCTCTTAAAGCTTTCTCCACATCCATGTTTTTTTCTTGTATCACTTTCCTCCTGCTCTCAATAATCTTGACCATTGCCATTAAATTATCTAACAGTGTTAGAGTGGGGATTTTAAGGGTTTAGCTCTTCTAGGCTTCAGCAAGGAAAAGCTTAAGTAAGAGCCTGCAGGTAGATTTTCCCCCCAGTTTATTTATTGTTTCCCGTCTTTACATTTGCTCAGCTAGGATAGTGGGGATGCCAGGCAGGAGAGTGGAATGCTCCTCTTGCAGGACGTGGGAAAGAAGGGAGACCTCCAGTGTCCCTGACAACTATAACTGCGAGAACTGCATCTAGCTTCAGCTTCTAACAATCCACGTTAAGGAGTTGGAGCTGGAACTGGATGTGCTCTGGAGCATTTGGGAGGCTGAGGAATTGATAAATAGGACATACGTACAGAGGTAGTTACACCCAGGGTGCAGGACACAGGAGACTGGATGATAGTCAGGAAGGGGGAAAGGAGTCAAGGAGCCAGTGCAGAGTAACCCTGTGGCCATCCCCCTCAACAGCAGGTTTATCACTTTGGATACTGTTGGGGGGGGGTGGGGTTGACTTAACAGAGGGAAGTCACAGTGGTCAGGCCTCTGGCACAGAGTCTGCCTCTGTGACTCAGAAGGGAAGGGGAAGGGTAGAGGCATCCTGTAGTGATTTGTTAGTTAGGGAAACAGACAAGAGGTTCTGTGGGTGAGAATGAGATTCCCAGATGGTACGTTGCCTCCCGGGCCTGGGACATCTTGGATTGAGTCCTCAGCATCCTTAAGTGTGAGGGGGAGCAGCCGGAGGTCATTGTCCATGTAAGTACCAATGACATGGGTAGGAAGAGTGACGAGATTTATTAAAGCGAATTCAGGGAGTTAGATGCTGACTTATAGGACAGGGTCTCCAGCGTTGTGATCTCAGGATTGCTACTCATGCCACGTGCTAGTGAGGCCAGGACAAGGAAGATCATACAGTTTAACACATGGCAAAGGAGTTAGTAGGAGTTGGTGTAGGAGGGAGGGCGTCAGATTTTTGGATCATTTGGCTCTCTTCCAGGGAAGATGTGACCTGTACAAAAGAGATGGTTTGCACCTGAATTGGAAGGGGACTAATATCCTAGCGGGAATGTTTGCTAGTGCTTCATAGGGTGTGGCGGGGGTGGGGGGAGGGTGGTTTAAACTAGAGTTGGAGGGGGATGGGAACCAGAATGCCAGAACAGATAGTGGAGAGGTTGTGGAGATAGATATTGTTAAAAACTCAGACAAAGTCAGGAGTCAAAAAGTTGATCATGGTGTGACAAGGGTCCTGAGCTGCGTATATTTCAATGCAAGAAGGATCATTGGAAAGGCAGATGAGCTCAGGGCATGGATCAACACCTGAAATTATGACGTTATAGCTGTAATGCCCTAGTTAAGATTTTTGCTGCTGTGCTGTGCTGTATGTTATTTTTGCGGTTTCTGTAAAAGCAGTGTGTCCTGTTGGTAATAATGTTTTGGCTTCGGCTAAAGATAAGAAGCCGTGTTTTCCAATTTAGGAATGTTGTGTCAGCCAGTGGTAACTTTCTTCCCAGTGGAAGATTTGGCAGAGATGGGCATGAAGAGATTTCTGAAGGACAGTAGTCTAGTTTGGCATCTTTTTGGCGGGAGCTGCTGAGGCACAAGGGAAGATGCCACAGAACATCATTCAAAGGGGAGACCCAGTTGTGAGAAGAGTTTTGTGCAGATGAATGGCTTCAAAGAGGAAGTGCCAATACTCCCGAGAGAACCAATTCATTCAAGATGGTCTTTGGGGGAAGTTTGGAGTGTGGCAGGTGCTTTTGCGCAGACCGTGGGTCCTGCGTGTGAGCAAAGCAATACTCTCAACTAATCTAGAAATGAGCTCCAAAGTTTTTGTGCACATTTAGACTGGTTTAACTGTAATGGCCCTCCTAATTTTCTTTTCTTTTTCTGTAACTGTTTGCTAAAGTTGAAAATTTGGTGAATATATTTATTTTGTAATTTTATGCTGGAGTATGATCTGTTAATTTCCTGATGAACAATAACTTTGCATGGAGGATCCACGACGATCTATGTTCCCAAATTTGAACACCATAACTGTCCTGGTTGGTTGTACCCATGTATTGTTTATGAAAGGTGGCCTTCTCTCCACTGAGTCACGTGGCTGTCAGCAGAGTCAGCAAACGAGCCAAGTTTGTATACGAGCCCTGGTGAGAGGGCTGCATAGCCATCAGAGAGATTTAGTTGCAGGAGGAGCAGGACTGGCAGCTGAATATTCCAGGGTTCCACTGTTTTAGAGGCGACAGAGCAGGAGGGATTAAAGATGGTGTTACTAGTCAGGGAAAATGTCACGGCAGTGCTCAGTCAGCACAGACTGGAGAACCCGTCTAATGAGGCTTTATGGATAGAATTGAGGAATAAGAAAGGTATGACCACGTTAATTGGGCTATATCATGGACCACTCAACAGTTTACGGGATTTAGAGGAACAAATTTGTGAAGATCACAGTCTGTTACAAAAGACATAAGGTTGTTACAGTAGATAATTTTAACTTTCACATATTGACTGGGACTCCCATACTATGAAAAGACTAGGTGGGATAGAGTTTGTCAAGTGTGTTCAGAAAAGTTTCCTTAATCAATACGTAGAAGTCCCAATGAGAGAATGTGTGATATTTGATCTGCTATTACGAAATGAGACAAGGCAGGTGATAAACGTTTGTGTAGGTGAGCACTTTGCATCTAGTGATCATAACGACATTAGTTTCAAGGTAATTATGCAAAAAGATAGGCTTGTTCTGTGGATTGAGTTTCTAAATTGGGGAAAGGTCAATTTCGACGGTATCAGAAAATAACTTTTAAGAGTCTGAGCTTGTATGTGCCTGGGATAAAAAGTAAAGATACCAGGTGTAGGGAACCTTGGTTTTCAGGAGATAATGAGGCCCTGGTTAAGGATAAAAAGGTGGTGCATTGCAGGAGGTACTTAAGGAGTATAAGAAAGAAATCGGGGGGGGGGGGGGGCTAAAAGACCTCCCATTACATCCATATTATTTCTCCTTGGCATGTTAGATGTGTCCTCCACCATGAAAACTGACACAAAATAGTCATTCAAAGCCTTGACCATTTCCTCATTACACGATATCAATTCCCCTTTCTCATCCTCCAAAGGACCTGCATTCACTTTGGTCACGCTTTTCCGCTCGATATAATTATAAAACTTTACTGTCTCTTTTTACATTTTGGGCCAGTTTATATTCATAATCTATCTTGCCTTTCTTTATTGCTCACTGAGTTGTTCTTTGTTGTTTTTTAAAGTTTTTCCAATCTTCCAGTTTCACGCTACTCGGCAACTTCGTACGCATGACCTTTTAGTTTGATACCTTTCTATATTTCCTTAGTTACCATGGCTGGCTCTCCCCATCCTTGCTGTCCTTACTTTTAACTGGAATATACTTTTGTTGAGCACTGTGAAAAATCTCTTTGAAAGTCTTCTACTGTTCCTCAACTGTCCTACCATATAGCCTGCATTCTCATTCTACCCTGTTGTCTCCCTTGTTTAAACACAATACACTGGTTTTAGATCAAACTATTGCACCCTCCATTTGTATGAGAAACTCAATCATACTGTGATCAATCACTCTTTCCGAGAGGATTCCTAACTACAAGATTGCTGATTTTATCTGTCTCATTGCACAGCACCAGATCTAAGATAGCACACATGTTACCATTATGAATTATGCCTAAGCAGGCACCAGGTTAACACACATAGTTTTAGCAAGCTCGTCACCTTTTATCTTTTAAATACCATTTGTGCTGCTGGAGTTTCTAAAGGTGTTGGTAAGGCCTGGGCTTTGATTGTATATCGATCTGTTCTGAGTACTACACACTCAGTCAGATAATGTTCTATTACAAAGTCATGGTACTCAGCAACTTTCTTCTGTGGGGTTTATTTTATAAGGAGAGTGTGCCATGCACCGCATACCAGTTTGAGGCTGTACCAGTGCAGAGTTACACTTTAACCCTCTACAATAACCTTGCTTTCCACACATTAGTCATAAACTCTCTTCATGTACCCCTCTAATTCTAAATATTACACACCCTTTAGTTCTAGATGTACTGTCAATGGTTCCTTGCAAATTTTCTTTTTTTAAATTTAGTTTAGTTCATGGTTCACCAGCATGCAATGATATTCCTTAATTGTATGAAGGTCAAAGATTAAATAATAAAAGCAATTATATACAAAGTGATGAGTGCAAACACAGCAGAACTGTGCCAAGTAAATGAGCTCAAACTGAGGGAGTACAAAAAGAAATGCTAAATGGTCAATATTGGAAGAGGTGGAGAGTTAGGAGTCTGGGAACGTGGCTGCGTCACCAGAAAGTGGATGTGAAAGAGGTGATTGGGACAGCAGTGGGGGAAAAGCTGTTTCTGAGTCTGGATGTCTGGCTTTTAGAGTTCCTGTATATTCTCCCAGAAGATGGAAAAGAGAAAAAGGAATGGCCACAGTGGCAGGAATCCCGAACAGTATTGTTAGCCTTTCCTGATACAATGCACACCTGACTAACAATCAACAACTCAAACCCAAGGCACTTTGATTGCTAAAACTCTCCTATTTGTTTGTACCATCTTCCATCCTGTTTGTCCAACAGAAATACTTAATGAGTTAATAGCGTAACAATGAGGTTTGGATGGGGAAAAGTTTATCATTCATTCATAGGTTTAGTGTAATACCTGTGAATGAATATTTCTCCGGATGTTCACACTAACAAACAGGATAGAACTAGACTCAGAGCCATCTTGTTACTTAAGTGATCACTTGTATCTTCAGAACATTGCCATAAAGCAGGGGTCCAGGAGAAAATCTTGTCTTTCCATGAACAAATGTTTATTTTTTGGCTTACAGCTGGGTTAAAAACTGCAGTTCTGTCACTAAGTTCACTGCAACATCTTGAGATTGGAATTGCACGCAATCTTTGATCGATTATCGGAGCGGGAGTACACAGTGTCCATTGGCTTTGCTGGAGATCTTCTCTGATCAGTGGGAACTGCAGGAGCTAGAGGGCATCCTGGACAATGAGGATTACACCTGAATTGATAATCACTGTGAGCATTGTAAATCGGTAAATTAAGTCAGTTTTAAAAGAACTGCAAGGGTTCTGTTTAATGAGCTGCTATTCCACTCAATTTCTTTGAAATTTGTGTCAGAACTTCATAAACTACTTATTTGAGTTTGAAAATGAATAACTGACAATATACTAGAGTTGCAGGGGGATGGGAACCAGAGTGCCAGAGCAGAGAGTTGAGAGGTTGTGGAGACAGATGATGGTAAGACCTCAGACAATCAGGAATCAGAGGGTTGAACATGGTGCGACTACTGCCCTGAACTGCGCATATTTCAAAGCAAGTAGTATCGTAGGCAAGACGGATGAACTCAGGGCATGGACAGGACCTGGAATTATGATACTGCAGCCATTAGTGAGACTTGGTTGTAGGACTGACAACTCAATATTCCAGGGTTCCATTGTTTTAGACGCGACAGAGCAGGAGGGATTAAAGATGGTGTTACTAGTCAGGGAAAATGTCACGGCAGTGCTCAGTCAGCACAGACAGGAGAACTCGTCTAGTGAGGTGTTTTGTGTGGAACTGCATAATAAGAAAGGTATGACCAGGTTAATGGGGCTATATTACAGACCATCCAACAGTCTGAGGGATTTAGAAGAGCAAATTTGTGGAGAGGTTACAGACTGCTACAAGAAACATAAGGTTGTTATAGAAGGTGATTTTAGCTTTCCACATATTGACTGGTACTTCCATACTATGAAAGGACTAGGTGGGATAGAGTCTGTCAAATGTGTTCAGAAAAGTTTCCTTAATCAGTGCATAGGTGTCCCAATGAGAGACTGCGCGATACCTGACCTGCTACTAGGGAATGAGACAGGGTGGGTGACAGAAATGTGTGTTGGGAAGCACTTTGCATCTAGTGCCCACAATGCCATTAGTTTCAAAGTAAATATGGAAAAGGATAGGTCTGGTCCTTGGGTTGAGATTCTAAACTGGAGAAAGGTCAATTTTGATGGTATCAGAAATGATCTGGCAAGTGTGGATTGGGACAGGCTGTCCTCTGGCAAAGGTGAACTTGGTAAGTGGCAGGCTTTCAAAAGTGAAATTTGGAGAGTACGAAGTTTGTATGTGTCTTTCGGAATAAAAAGTAAAGATAACAAGTGTAAGGAACCTTGGTTTTCAAGAGATAGTGGGGCCCTGATTAAGAAAAAAAAGATGCATAACAGGTATGGGCAGATAGGAACATATGAGGTGCTTATGGAGTACAAGAAATGCAAGAGAACATTTAAGAAAGAAATCAGGAGGGCTAAAAGAAGGCATAAGGTTACCCTAGCAGACAGAATCCTAACAGATCTGGTTAACAGCAAAATGATTGCAAAGAACAAAATTGGTCCTTTGGAAGGTCAGGTTTATAATCAATGACTGGAGCCAAAAGAGATGGGGGAGATCTTAAATAGATTTTTTTTTGCATCTGTATTTACTCAGGAGATGGACACAGAGTCTACAGTAGTGAGGCAAAACAGCATCAAGGTCATGGACTCTATACAGATTACAGGGGAGGAGGAGGTGTTTGCTGTCTTGAGGCAAATTAGGGTGGATAAATCCCCAGGGCCTGACAAGGTGTTCCCATGGACCCTGTGAGAGGCTCATGCAGAAATTGCAGGGGCCCAAGCAGAGAGATTTCAAAGTTCAAAGATTGTAGTACATCTTATTATCAAAGCAATATAACCCTGAAATTCATTTTTCTGTGGGCATACTCAACAAATATATAGAATAGTAACTAGAACAAGATCAGTGAAAGATCATTCAATTAGGGCATTCAGCCAGAGTGCAGAAGACAACAAACAATGTTAATGCAAATAGAAATAAATATCAATAACTGTTGAGACTAAAAGACCATAGGACGTAGGAACAGAATTAGGCCATCTGGCCCATTGAGTCTGCTCCACCATTCAATTATGGCTGATCCTTTTTTTCTATCTCCTCCTCAACCCCAGTTCTTTGCCTTCTCCCCGTAACCTTTGATGCCGTTTCCAATTAAGAACCTATCAATCTCTGCCTTAAATACACCCAACGACCTGAACTCCACAGCTGCACGTGGCAACAAATTACAAAAAATTCACCACCCTTTGGGTAAAGAAATTTCTCTGCATCTCTGTTTTGAAAGGGCACCCTTCTATCCTGAGGCTGTGCTCTCTTGCCCTAGACTCTCGACCTATTGGGAACATCCTTTCCAGGCTACTCTGTCCAGGCCTTTCAACATTCGAAAGGTTTCAATGAGATCAGCCCTCATTATCCTGAATTCCAGTGAGTACAGACCCAGAGCCATCAAATGTTCCTTGTATGACAACCCTTTCATTCCTGGAACCATCCCTGTGAACCTCCTCTGGACCCTCTCCAATCCCAGCACATCTTTTCTAGGATGAAGGGCCCAAAACTATTCACAATACTCAAGGTGAGGCCTCACCAGTGCCTTATAAAGCCTCAGCATCACATCCTTGTACTTGTATTCTAGACCTCTTGAAATGCATGCTAACGTGGCATTTGCCTTCCTCACCACTGACTCAACCTGCAAGTTAACCTTCAGGGTGTTCGGCACGAAGACTCCCAAGTCCTTCTGCATCTCAGATTCCTGAATTTTTTCCCTGTTTAGAAAATAGTCCACACATTTTCTATTTAGAAAAGCATATAATTCAGACAATGGTAGTAGAATCATTTCAAGCATGTATAAGGGTTTGTCAAATCTTAAAACACATTCGACTTCATACATTAAAACAAAATGGGAGAAGGAAGGAGGGATAATTATATCTGAGGAAGAATGGACAATAATATGGAGGTATCAATGGAAGTGTACCAGTTCACAGAAATGGAGGGAGTTCGGGTGGAAAAACTTGATAAGATATTTTATTACACCCTCTCAGAAATCCCATTATGATAGTAACATCCCTGTTTGCTGGAGAAGTTGTGGAAATCAAAATGCAAACCATTATCATATATTCTGGGAATGCCCCATTATCAAAGACTATTGGAGTGGGATATATAATGCCCTACAAGACATCTTTAAATCTGAAATACCCTTGGAGAGTAAGACCATATATTTTGGGTATATACCTCAAGAATGGTTGAAAAGAGATAAATATTTAATGAATATACTGTTGGTGGCTGGTAAAAAGGCCCTTACCAGGAAATGGTTATCATTGGAGAGCCAAACTTCAGATGTATGGATGGAAATTACAATGGACATTTACAAAATGGAGAAGGTAACAGCATCTGTTAATCATAAGTTGGAACAATTTGATTGATACTGGGAAAAATGGTTTAACTACATAATGCCACATAGGCCTGATTTTATTCTCACAAGTCAATGAATATGTTGTAAAAAAAAAAAGATCACTCCCTACTTTGTGCAAAGTCTTCTTATTTCGATTGTTCTTTCTCTCCTCTCATTTCTGTAAGTGTATACCTCAGATAAATAGTATGTGGAGATCTGTGACAAATATGATTATATGATATATACGTACAGTATCTGAAATACATCTTATAGAAATGTTTGTTTGATGACAACCTTCAATAAAAAAATAAATTACAAAAAAAAAGAAAATAGTCCACACATTGAGATGAAAAGTCCTTGAAAGTGAGTCAGTTGGTTATGGGAATAGTTCAAAGATAGGGCAAGTAAATTTGAGTGAAGTTATTCCCCTTTGTTCTAAAGCCTGATGGTTGAGGGGCGATAATTATTCTTGATTCTGGTGCTGCAAGTCCTGAGGCTCTTGTACCTTTTACCTGATGACAGTAGCAAGAAGAGAGCATGACCTGGGTCTGTTGTGATGACATAATCACCTGAAATTTTTTTACAACACTTTGTGTTCAGTGTTTGGAGTAGAATAAATGAGTTGTTCTGGTTTTTCTTAAACACAAAACACCTCACTCCATTTTATTTGGGAAAACCTACATTGGTAACCCTGATAGACGAGGATGATTCCAGAGTTATTGAACATGTCGGCCAGTGCAGTCGCTTTGAAACTGCTGGAGTTTTGGGAGCAAAATACCATTGCTTGGTTTGTACAGGCCGAGGCCCAATTTGCACTGCAAAAAAATCTCCACCAACAACACCAAGTTCTACTTTATGGTAGCGTCACTCAGCAGTTCCACAGCATCGAGAGTGGTGATCCTACTAAAACACCCATCTGAACACAATAAATACCGATCGCTGAAAACTCACCTTTTACAGACTTTTGGACTATCGGAGTCTGAACGCACCATACGTGTTGCTCTCCTTGCCTGGCCTCAGGGATTCTAAGCCTTCGGAGCTAATGGACCACATGCTGCCCCTCCTGGGAAATCGCCATCTTTGTTTTATTTTTAAAGAACTCTTCATTCAGCAAATGCTTGATCAGGTTCACATAGCCCTCACTAATGCACCCATGAAGGACTACAGTGAGCTTGCTAAAATGGCTGATAGTCTACAGTCAGCCGGGCAGTGGTGCATCATTCCTCCTCTTTTCCTTGCCTCAGTAAGCCCAGTCAGCAAGGCCCCCAACATGAGGACGCCCACGGTTGTGAAACGGATGACATCAGGCCTGTGATTTTACCCCATTGGTACGAACATTAGGAAATGCCAAATGCCTTGCAGCTTTGACAGTGCCAACACGTCGGGACATCGGGGGTCTGTGAACGCTGTGGGTTCCAGCTGCCAGGGACGCCTACTGTTCATTACAGACACCCTTTCAGGGTGACGTTTCCTGGGTGACACAGGTGCTCAAGTGAATGTGCTGCCAGCATCACCTATTGATGAGAGGCAAAGGGTGACAGAACCTCGCTGGAGTCCGCTATTGGCAGCAGGATCCAGACTTACGGGACACGACGGGTGATGCTCTGCTTCAGTGGGTGACATTACACACGGGACTTCATTTTGGCTAAAGTGGCTAGACCTCTGCTCGATGCAGACTTCCTGCGTGCCCAAGGACTGTCCGTCGATCTTAAGAACTGCCGGCTTGTGGATGTCAAGGACTTTGGGTCATTACCCTGCTCCCCCCCCCCCCCCCGCCCCGTAAGTTCCTGATAACGACTCTGTCAAGTGCAGGCACCACCGCATGTGAGTTTACTCAACTGCTGGGCGAATGTCCAGACCTCACCAAGCCCACATTCTCCACTACAGTCACAAAACATGGGGTGGGTCGAGCACCACACTCACACAACTGGCCCGCCAGTCAATGCCTACGCGTATAGACCGGACCCAGAAAAGCTGGCAACCACAAAGGCAGTGTTTGCCAGTGTGGAAAGACTTGGCATTGTACGCCGGTGGAACAGCCCCAGGGCTTCACCCCTCCGTACGGTCCCTGAGTCCAATGGTGGTGGCTGCCCATGTGGTGATTACCAGCGCCTTAACAAGGTCACCACCCCCGATCGTTACCCTGTCCCACACATCTTGGCACGTTTAGCCGGAAAAATTAATATTTTATGATTTAGTTAGGGGTTACCATCAGGTACCTGTGTGCTCAGAGGACATTCCCAAAACAGCTGTGATAACCCTATTTAGCCTCTTTGAGTATCAGCGTATGCCACTTGTGCTGAAAAATGTGGCACAGACTTGCCAACGGCAAATGGACTCTGCATTAAGAGAATTAGCTTTTCTTTTTGGATGGCATACTTGTCACCTGCGCATCCAAATCTGAACAAGTATCTCTCCTCTTCATACTTTTCGAGTGTTTAAGCCAACACGGGTTGATTATTACCCCTGATAAATGCTAGCTTTGGTTGTCAACCATTGCTATCTCGGCCATCGCTGTTTTATTTGTGAAAACCTACATTAGGAGCTTAACTGACATTATACACTGTTTCTTACCATCTCTTCTTCCACTTTCTGAATTCATCACAGAAAATCATAATGTCTCATTGTAAAAGGTTTTTAGTGAACTGCACATTGTTGGGATGTGGGACAAAAGTGGAGTACCCAGAGAAAATGTATGTGGTCACAGGGAGAGCGTACAAATGCCATACAGACAATGCTGGAGGCTCTGGAGCTGTGGGGAAATTTAGTCCCAGCTTTGATTTGTTTCAAGGATAGACATGTGTTTTAATCCTGTATTGGTTGTTTCAGAAATAGTTTCTTCGTGGAGCTTCAGTGCCTTGATGACTTAAAACGTGTCTGCCTCTCTTTCTAATGCCAAATTAACCATTTCACCATATGTTGTCAAATAAGTGTGCATATCTGAAACCTGTACTTCAGTACCAATTTTTAGACACTTGTTTTCTCTGTCACAGTCAATTACATTTACAAGTGCACTGTGGTATCACAGTATCCGGCCATACATAACTTCCATTTGATAGCTTTCAGCTGTTCCTCTGACTCATGACTTCACTGCCAGATCCCCCCTCTGAATACATCATCAAGTTCGCTGAAAATACTACTCATCAGGAGCAATGATGAGTTGGCATACAGAGAGGAGGTAGAGAGGCTTGTCACATTGTGCAAGAACAACAACCTGAGTCTCAACATGGACAAGATAAAAGAGCTGATCGTGGATTTCAGGAAGGCACAGATTGACCACTCTCCATTGCACATCAATGGCTCTGCTGTGGAGAGAGTGAAGAGTTCAAAGTTCCTTGGTGTGCACATGACGGACATTCTAACCTGGACCCACAACACCTCTTCATTAGTCAAGAAGGCACAGCAGCATCTCCACTTTCTAAGGAGATTGAAGTATGCAAGGCTCCCCGTCCCCATTCTAACAACTTTCTACAAGAGCACCAGTGAGAGTGTTCTGTCTGGCTGCATCATTGTGTGGTATGGAAGCTGCAAAACATCGGACCACAAGGACCTACAGAGGACAGTAAAAACTGCCGAGAGGATCACCAGGTCTGCCTCACCACTGTTTGTGACATTTACCAAGAGCGTTGTATACGAAGCATCCCACAATCTCTTTGACTCACCAGCATCAGGAAGGAGGTACAGGAGCATCAGGACAAGAACTGTCAGAATGGGAAACAGCTTCTTTCCCCAGGCTGCGAGGTTAATGAATACCCTCTCACCACCAAGGTCTCTTAACATGCATTTTAAATTATATTCTATTAAGTTATTTGTGGTGCTATGTGCTATGTATTGTGAGTGCACAGTTTTATTTGGTTGTATATATATACAGACAGGTGACAATAAACTTTTGAACTTGAACTTGATCTTCAAAGGAACAAAGGATTTGTAGCAACAATTTTAACTCTCCGTTTATCATTATCTGAGTTAGGAGTCAGATTATCAATGGCAGTTCATAAGGACACAAGTACAAGAGAAAGTAATTAATCAACTGAATTCCTGACTTAAGATTAATATTAGACAATTATGTGTTGATGAAATCCAAGTAACTTAGTGCAGTTCAAAAATACTTGTAAATTCAAAAGCACTTGAGTCAGCTGATACTGTATGTCATTTGATGAACCCAAATGAATTTTTAAAATTGTCAGAATTTTTAAGTACATTTTTTAAACAAATGATAAATCTTAGATGGCTTGACAGGGCAGATATGCAAGTGGTTTCTGGAACTAGGAGTTATAATCTCAAAGTAAGAGGTCAGCCATTTAAGGCAGAGAGAAGAAATGTCTCCACCCAGACAGTGGTTAATCTTTGGAGTTCTCTACCTCTACATCACAGAACAGTGCACAGATTGTGAATATCTGAATTTTGTGGATTTTGAAAAGGTTTTGCCTCTGGTGAGTTCTCAGATCATATGGGATCCCTTCCGAAATTACCCCGCTTCTCCAGAGTTGCCTCGCTAATTTCATCTGCAATCCATGAAGTCAAGATAGGAGTCGGCAAGGCTGTGTGATGTCGGTGATATTATTTAACCTGGTGATTGACTGGGTTATGAGGCAAAAAATGATGGATGATTAGAGAGGCATTAGGACTCCATTCTCTACTTTAGAAGACCTTGACTTTGCAGACGACCTCGCATTACTATCACGTACATACCAACACATGCAAGAAAAACTCAGAGTCTATGTACCTTTGAAGGACAGGCTGGACTCAGTGTCATTGAGAGAAAGACTCTCTAATCATCCATCATTTTTTGCCTCATAACCCAGTCAATCACCAGGTTAAATAATATAACCGACATCACACAGCCTTGCCGACTCCTGTCTTGACTTCATAGATTCCTCAATGTAGAGTCTCCTCCTCCAGTCCAGGCATATGCCATTGTCTTACCCAGCGCTGGCAGACTCACCTAACTGGACAGTGTCATTCAGCAGGACGACATCCAGTGCAGACCCAGCAAAGCTAGAACTTTCTTCAGATCAATGAGCAATATATGGGGATCAACCAAGTCCAGTGTCCACAGCAAGGTGTAGCTGTACCAGAGCTGTGTTCTGTCCACTTTCTTGTACAGGTCAGAATGCTGGCACAAGACAGGGAATGACCTTGCCAAGCTGTTGTCATTCCACACCATGAGCCTCCGGAAGGTCCTCTATATTTTCTGGCCAAGAAAAATCTCTAACCCATGCCCTACTTCTTCAGTGTCACCAAGAGGACACGGCCACAATCATCATGAGGAAACGTTGGAGATGGATTGGGCACATGGTGAGAAGAGAGGACAACTCCATCATCAAGACAGCACTTCATTGGACTCCTGAAGGGCGAAGGAAACACGGGGGAGCAAAGACAACTTGGCGCCATACCACAGAGACAGAAATGAGGACCCTGAACCACACCTGGGGCACAATAGAGAAAATGGCCAAAAACAGACCGAGATGGAGGACCTTCATCGTAGACCTAAACGCCAGTGGCATAATAGGCAGTAACTTAACTGCCTGGATTAGATGGTGAGAGCTATAAGAAGAAACGTGGGCAAACTTTGGTTGTTTACTCTGGAGCAGTAGATGCTGAAGGGAGACCTGACTATGAGCAACGTAGATAAAGTAGACAGCCAATCTCTTTTTCCCAGGATCAAAATGTCTAGTACCAGAGGTATTAAAGTGAGAGGGATTAAGTTCAAAGAAGATGCGCTGAGTAAGGTTTTTTTACACAGAGAGTGGTGAGTGCCTGGAAAGTGCTGCCTGAGGTGGTGGTAGAGGCCGATAGGCACATGACTATGCAGAGAATGGAGGAATAATATTGTATTGGCAGAAGGGAATAGTTTAGTTGAGTGTTTAATTACCAGTTTAATTCACTCAGCACACCGTGATGGGCTGAAGGGCCTGTTCCTGTGCTATACTGTTCTGTGTTCTGTGTTCAAACATTCTCCAAGTTCACGGGAAGGGTAAGATAACCAACATCAGTGCTCTCTCCCAAGCCAACAAACCCAGTGTTGTGGCCCTGATTATTCTCAGTCAGGTCCAATGGCCAGGTTGTGTCAGTCCGCACCTAATGTCAGACTGAGGATAAGATTTAAGGGTGTGCTAAGAATCAGAATCAGAACCTTTATCCCTGAGGCAGGACATCAAAATTGTTTTACAGCAGAAAAAAAAAGAATAATAAGGTAGTGTTTATGGGTTCATGGACTATGCAGAAGTCTGATGGCAGAGGGGAAGAAGCTGTTCCTGAATCATTGAGTGTGGTTATTCAGGGTCCTGTACCTCTTCCCTGATGATAGTAACAAGAAGAGGCAACTCCCAGGTGGTGAGGGTCCTTTGTGAAGAATATTGCCTTCTTGAGGCACCATGTCTTGAAGATGTCCTTGATGATGTGCTCATGATGGAGCTGGCTGGGCCTACAACCCTCTGTCAACTCTTGTAGTCCTGTACGTTGGAGCTTCCATACCAGTCTGTGATACAACCACTCAGAATGCCCTCCACTGTGCATCTATAGAAATCTGTAAGAGTCTTTGGTGACATACCAAATCTCCTCAAACTCATAACAAAGTAGAGCCACTGGAGTGCTTTCTCTATGATTGCAACAATGTGTTGGGCCTAGGATAGATTCTCTGATAGATCCAGGAACTTAAAGCTGCTCATCCTTTCTACTGCTGGTCCCCTCAGCGAGGACTGGTGTCTGTTCTCCCGACTTCCCTTCCTGACGTCCACAATCAGTTCCTTAGTTTTGCTGATGTTGAGTGTAAATTTATTGTTGTGTCACCACTCAACCGGCCAATCTTAAGCTTAATAATTAGCACTAAGGGAAATTATGGTGTAAATTGCCTAATTGTAATTGATAAACAGTATGCTGATGTATGACTTGTCGTTGTCTGGGTGCTCTGAAGCAGTGAAAAGCAATGGAATTGCTCAGAGCTTCCTTGAAGAAATACAGAATCCCCACTGACTCTTGGGAATCTCTGGCTGTTGGGAGCTCAAAGTGAAGGAGGAGTATTCAGGACAGAGGCTGTGCATCAGAGGCACACAGAGACCCGTGTAAACATTCACAAAAGTGGGCCACTTCAGGAACAGGCGTTCAGCTTTAAGCCAGTTGTCATCCAAGAACCATTAAAATGTTTTTATTTATTTAAAGTATTCTTAGATTAATCTTAAATGTAAAATATACATTTAATCTCTGAACTGGTGTTAAAATAGATTATTTTAGGTTATACAGAATAGCCCCTGGGAGATTGTAAATTTGAAAGTTGATGTTTATCTGTTTTAGAGAAACTAAAACATTTAGGGAGACTAACATTTTGATAGCAAGGTTTCAAAGTTCAAAGTAGATTTATCAAGTACATACATGTCACCACATACAACCTTGTAAATACAAAAATGAAGAAATAATAGTAATAAATAAATAAATAATAAATATCGAGAACATGAGATGAAGAGTCCTTGAATGGGAGTCCTTAGGTTGTGGGAACAGTTCAGTGATGGCCAAGTGAAGTTAAGTGAAATTATCCCCTTTGGTTCAAGAGCCTGATGGCTGAAGGGTAATGATTGTTCCTAAACCAGGCGGTGTGAGCCCTAAGGCTCCAGTATCTCCATCCTGATGGCAGCAGCGAGAAGAGAGCATGTCCTGGGTGGTGGGGGTCCCTGATGGTGGATGCTGTTTTCCTGTGACAGTATTTTGTGTAGATGTGCTCACTGGTGGGGATGGCTTTACCCCTGATGGGCTGGGCTGAATCCATTACTTTTTAAAGGATTTTCCATTCAAGGGCATTGGTGTTTCCATACCAGACTGTGATGCAGCCAGTCAATATACTTTCCCCCACACATCTATAGAAATTAGTTAAAGCTTTAGATGTCATGCCAAATCTACACAGGTTCCTAAGGAAGTAGCTTTAGGCATTTGAATGCCTTGCCTGTGAAGGAAGTTCCACACAGATTACCTATGCACGGATGGAAACAGTGGCTTTTTGTTTTACCTATCAATCTATCAAATGTTTGCATATCATTTCCTCTTCCCTGACCAAAATTTAGATCATCATTCAAAATGGGCTCTGTACTGACATCAAAATGGAGTTGACTCGGGCTGCAAAGTAGGATTCTTGATTGGTCAGGGTATGAAGAGATACACAGCAAAGGCAAGTGATTGGGGCTGAGAGGAAAGATAGATTAGCCATGATGAAATGGTGGAGTAGACTCAATGGGCCAAATGGCCTAATTCTGCTCCTATATCTCATGGTCTTATGGACATACGGCAGGATCCGGAAGAGTGTTGAAGAGCATAGAGACCAAGGGGTACAACTACATAGTGCCCTGAAAGTGGTGACACAGTTAAACAAGGTGGTGAAGAATGCATGTGGCTTGTTTGCTTTTATTGGCCAAGGCAATGAGTACAAGAGTTGGACATACAAAATGTTGGTAAGGCTGCACTTGGAGTATCATGTGTGATTCTGGTCACCACTCTGTTGGAGATGTGTGATTAAGCTAGAGAGGATGCAGAAGAAACTCACAAGGATGTTACCTGGAGTGGAAGGCTTGGGTTACAAGGAGAGATTAGATGGGCTGTGTCTGTTTTCCCTGCAGTGCAGGTAGGCAATAAGGTGTAAGATCATAGGTTTAAGGTGGGGGAGAAGGTTAAAGTGGATCTGTGAGGCAAAGTATTCCCACAGACTAGTTGGCATCTGGAGTGAGTTGCCAAAGAAGGTGGTGGAGGTGGGAACAGGAACATTTAAGAGGTATCTGGACAAGTACCTGAATGTACAAAAAGGGTGGGTTGCACTTGAATCCCAGGGACCAATATCCTGGCGGGGAGGTTTGCTAAGGCTACTGGGGAGAGTTTAATCTAGAATTGTTGGGGGTTGGGAACTGAACTGAAGAGACTGGGCAAGAGGCAGTTGGCTCACAAATAGAGAAAGCTTGGAGACAGTGTGTGAGGGAGGATAGGCAGGTGATAGAGAAGGGACGCATTCAGATGGACGGTTTGAGATGTATCTATTTTAATGCAAGGAGTATTGTGAACAAAGCGGATGAGCATGGTTCAGTACTTGGAACTATGATGTGGTGGCCATTACAGAGACTTGGATGGCTCAGGGACAGGAATGGTTACTTCAAGTGCCGGGTTTTAGATTTTTTCAGAAAGGACAGGGAGGGAGGCAAAAGAGGTGGGGGCGTGGCACTGTCGATCAGAGATAGTGTCACGGCAGCAGAAAAGGTGGACGCCATAGAGGGATTGTCTATGGAGTCTCTGTGGGTGGAGGTTGGGAACAGGAAGGGGTCAATAACTTTACTGGGTGTTTTTTATAGACCACCCAATAGTAACAGGGATATCGAGGAGCAGATAGGGAAACAGATCCTGGAAAGGTGTAATAATAACAGAGTTGTCGTGATGGGAGATTTTAATTTCCCAAATATCGATTGACATCTCCCTAGAGCGAGGGGTTTAGATGGGGTGGAGTTTGTTAGGTGTGTTCGGGAAGGTTTCCTGACACAATATGTAGATAAGCCTACAAGAGGAGAGACTGTACTTGATTTGGTATTGGGAAATGAACCTGGTCAGTTGTCAGGTCTCTCAGTGGGAGAGCATTTTGAAGACAGTGATCATAACTCTATCTCCTTTACAATAGCATTGGAGAGAGATAGGAACAGACAAGTTAGAAAGGTGTTTAATTGGAGTAAGGGGAGTTATAAGGCTATCAGGCAGGAAATTGGAGGCTTAAATTGGAGACAGATGTTCTCAGAGAAAAGTGCGGAAGAAATGTGGCAAATATTCAGGGGATATTTGTGTGGAGTTCTGCATAGGTACGTTCCAATGAGTCAGGCAAGTTATGGTAGGGTACAGGAACCATAGTGTACAAAGGCTGTATTAAATCTAGTCAAGAAGAAAAGAAAAGCTTACAAAAGGTTCAGAGAGCTAGGTAATGTTAGAGATCGAGAAGATTATAAGGCTAACAGGAAGGAGTTTAAAAAGGAAATGAGGAGAGCCAGAAGGGGCCATGAAAAGGCCTTGGCGGGCAGGATTAAGGAAAACTTCAAGGCATTCTACAAGTACATATGTGAAGAGCAAGCGGATAAGACGTGAAAGAATAGGACCTATCAAGTGTGACAGTGGGAAAGTGTGTATGGAACTGGAGGAAATAGCAGAGGTACTTAATGATACTTTACTTCAGTATTCACTATGGAGAAGGAACTTGGTGATTGTAGTGATGACTTGCAACAGACTGAAAAGCTTGAGCATGTCGATATTAAGAAAGAGAATGTGCTGGAGCTTTTGGAAAGCATCAAGTTGGATAAGTCGCCGGAACTGGATGAGATGTACCCCAGGCTACTTTGGGAGGCGAGGGAGGAGATTGCTGAGCCTCTGGCGATGATCTTTGAATCATCAATGGGGATGGCAGAAGTTCTGGAGGATTGGAGGGTTGCGGATGTTGTTCCTTTATTCAAGAAAGGGAGTAGAGATAGCCCAGGAAATTGTAGACCAGTGAGTCTTACTTCAGCGGATGGTAAGTTGATGGAGAAGATCCTGAGAGGCAGGATTATGAACATTTGGAGAGGTATAATATGATACCTCTCCATGGCTTTGTCAAGAGCAGGTCGTGCCTTACGAGCCTGATTGAATTTTTTGAGAATGTGACTAAACACATTGATGAAGGAAGAGCAGTAGATGTAGTGTATATGGATTTCAGCAAGGCATTTGATAAGGTACCCCATACAAAGCTTATTGAGAAAATAAGGAGGCATGGGATCTAAGGGGACATTGCTTTGTGGATCCAGAAGTGGCTTGCCCACAGAAGGCAAAGAGTTGTAGACGGGTCATATTCAGCATGGAGGTCGGTGACCAGTGTTGTGCCTCCAGGATCTGTTCTGGGACCCTTACTCTTCATCAGTTTTATAAATGACCTGGATGAGGAAGTGGAGGGATGGGTTAGTAAGTATGCTGATGACACAAAGGTTGGAGGTGTTGTGGATAGTGTGGAGGGCTGTCAGAGGTTACAGCGGGACATTGATAGGATGCAAAACTGGGCTGAGAAGTGGCAGATGGAATTCAACCCAGATAAGTGTGAAGTGGTTCATTTTGGTAGGTCAAATATGATGACAATATAGTATTAATGGTAAGACTCTTGGCAGTGTGGAGGATCAGAGATATCTTGGAGTCCGAGTCCATAGGACACTCAAAGCAGCTGCGAAGGTTGACTCTGTGGTGAGAGGGCATATGGTGTATTGGCCTTCATCAATTGTGGAATTGAGTTTAGGAGTCGAGAGGTAATGTTGCAGCTATATAGGACCCTGGTCAGACCCCACTTGGAGTACTGTGCTCAGTTCCGGTTGCCTCACTACAGGAAGGATATAGAAACCATAGAAAGGGTGCAGAGGAGATTTACAAGGATGTTGCCTGGATTAGGGAGTATGCCTTATGAGAATAGGTTGAGTGAACTCGGCCTTTTCTCCTTGGAGCGACGGAGGATGAGAGGTGACCTGATAGAGGTGTATAAGATGATGAGAGGCATTGATTGTGTGGATAGTCAGAGGCTTTTCCCAGGGCTGAAATAGTTGCCACAAGAGGACACAGGTTTAAGGTGCTGGGGAGTAGGTACAGAGGAGATGTCAGGGGTAAGTTTTTTACTCAGTGAGTGGTGAGTGCGTGGAATGGGCTGCCGGCAATGGCGGTGGAGGTGGATACGATAGGGTCTTTTAAGAGACTTTTGGATAGATACATGGAGCTTAGAAAAATAGAGGGCTATGGATAAGCCTAGTAATTTCTAAGGTAGGGACATGTTCGGCACAACTTTGAGGGC
The DNA here is from genome assembly GCF_048418815.1 of Hemitrygon akajei. Lineage (NCBI taxonomy): Eukaryota > Metazoa > Chordata > Chondrichthyes > Myliobatiformes > Dasyatidae > Hemitrygon > Hemitrygon akajei. Next base: position 18,511,273 of record NC_133141.1, on the reverse strand, counting down.
TGAAGGGCCTGTATTGTGCTGTAGGTTTTCTATGTTTCTATGTTTTCTATGAGCAGGGCATAAAGAGATATTGAATTAATGAAGGCAAGTGGGTATAGCATGATGGTCAGCATTGATATGTTGGGCCAAATGGCCTGTTTCAATGCTGTACAAGTCTATGATACTAACTTCCTCCTTACAGCACTGTGGGAACACTTTCACCAGAAATAGCAACAATTCCCATGTCCCATTGATAAATAAACAAAGGAAAAACACCAGTTTGTCCTGAGAATATCACACTGACTGCATGCATTCGGTAGTGTGGCTGTTGCAGAATGTTCATTGACAGGGTGTATCCCATCTCCTGTGCTCCGAGAGCACCTTCATATGTAAGCTTGAATCTCTTGTGTATCAGCTATAAGGTGAGGCCAAAAGATTCTCACCCTTGTCCTCTCCCTCCCCACCAAGAAGCTCCTTTCTCAGCCCTATCAGGCAGACATAAACAAAAAAATAAGTTGAAGGGAGATCCCTGATGTCCTCATCAATAGTTATCCACCATTCAGCAAATATAAAACCAGAAAATGCTGGAAACACTCAGCAGGTCAGGCAGCAGCTGTGATGGGAGAAGCAGTTAATGTTCCAGGTCAGAATGGGTGATCTCATCATTACTGTTGTTTGTGAGCAGGAATGTTTTACAGTGAGCACTTTCACGAGGCTATGAAGTACATAAAGATTTCATTCCAGCCTGTACCTTCCTCTGTATAGCCTTCTCAACAAGATGGGGTCCTGTTCTCTCCCACAGATTTTGCCAACCACGTACCAACAGAAATTCAAAGCGTAAGGGAAACTAAAGAAAGAAAGCAACAGGCCCTCTAGTCATCTGCGTCCTGTGTTCACAATGTGGCCTCCTCGTCATTGGGGAAGCCAAGCCCAGATTAGGTATCCACTTTGTAGAGCACCTGTCTTCAGTGCACAGGAGTGACTCGCCGCTAGAACTGTCCATCCATTTCCCACTCAGTGGCTTCTTGCACTGTTAAGATGAGGCCCAGCACAAGTTTGAGAAGCAGAAGCTCAGCATTTGTCAGGCCATTTTGCTGCCCTCCAGATTTGACCTTGAGTTCTCCAACTTTAGATAGCTTGCTTTTTCTTTCTGTCTGTATTAGGACCAGCCACTTGTGCCTGCCAGTCCTCTCTTTCCTCTTTTTTTGTACTTCACAACATTCGAAACACATTACCCAATGAAAGGAACTTAACTGTTCATTTAGTGGCTATGTTATTTCACCCTTTCATAGTAATTCTCTTGGAGACCAGGTAGAGTGTGGATCTGCTACATCACCAGGACTCCCAGACCCTGGGCAAAGCCTCTTACAAAACAGTTGCCTGCTTTCTAGTGGTTGCTGTGCTGTCCAATATTCTCTGCAGAGCCTCAGTGGACATTGAATCTTTTCATAGTTTTGATAAAGTTGGCTTAAGATGTGGTATGGAAACAGCACTGCGATAGACTGGAAGGCTCCACAACGGGTAGTTAAAACTGCCCAAAGCATCACCAGCACCAGCCTATCGCCATTAAGGACATATATACATAAAGAAGCCCAAAAAAGGACAGCAATATCATGAAGGATCCCGCCCACCCTGCTCATGGACTGTTTGTCCCACTCCCATCAGGGAGGAGGCTACACAGCATCCAAACCAGGACCATCAGACCCAAAAACTGCTACTTTCCCCAAACTGTCAGGCTGATCAACACCCCCACCCAGTAACCCACTCCTCCACATCCCCCACCACCATTACTTTATCACTTCCTGTCCGAATCACCTGATGTAAAGAATCTCCTGTACCTAGCGTCACTTTATGTATATGTGATCAGTCCAGGTATATAAGCTAACCTTAACTATTTATATTCATTGTGGTTTTTTTTCATTGTATTCTTTATATTTCTTGTGTTTTTTTATGTTATGCTGCATAGGATCTGGAGTAACAATCATTTTGTTCTCCTTTACTCTCGTGTTCTGATGAATGACAATAAACAATCTTGAGTCTTGAATCTTGAGCCCACATCATTCAAAGGCTTTAAGTGGCCTCAACTTTGCCTTCATGGAAACATAAACTTATCATTCAAGTGCTGTGTCAAATAATATTTCTGGAATTGGAGGCAGTCTAGAAGATGGGATGGGAGTTGGTGGGAATGTGGGGAGTAGTAACATGGGATCAGTGTAAATGGGTGGTTATGGTCAGTATGGACCCTGATGTATGACTTCGTTATGTCTGCAGAATGTTTTTTGACAAGCAGGTCACTTCCATCAAGGAACATGCAGTACTCTCAAGCCACAGAGAATTTGTGTCTCAGCCCGAAACGTTAACTGTTCATGCATTTCCATGGGTGCTGCCTGCCCTGCTGAGCTCCTCCAGCATTTTGTGTGTTGTTTTGGAACAGCAAGTGCTCTGCCCAGAACTGCAAGAAATTGCAGTGAGTTGTGGACACAGCCCAGTCCATCACAGAAACCAGCTTCTCCTCCATGGACATTGTCTACACTTACTGCTGCCTCATTAATGCAGCCAACAAAATCATACATCTTTCCCAGCCCGGTCATTCTCTTTCTCTCTTCTCCAAATGGGCAGAAGATACAAAAGCTTGAGAACACAAACCTCCAGGCTCAAGAATAACTTCTACCCCCCCCCCCCCCGTTATCAGACCACTAAGATGATAAACTCTTGATGATCTCCCAATTCTCTTACGCCTTATTGTCTACTTGCCCTGCACTTTCTCTGTAATTGTAACACTATATTCTTGTAGGTGTCCTGGACAAAAAACACCTACAAGGGCAGGAATTATCATTGCAGACACTAGCCTCCCAGCAAACCACCATTTCCAAAATCTCTCTTCTGGAAAGTGCTATAGGGCTATTAAAATAAAAACTTCATGCCATCTGAAAATGTTCTTTCTCCAGACAGTTCATCTGATCAACCATTCTAGTTACCCCTCCCCCACCACCTCTATCTATTACCTCAGTCAATGCACCGTAAATACAGGTTACTATCGATGCAATGCTCCTCAGACAGGATGAAGTGGTCAATACTCCCCAATGCCATTAGGCTTTACAATTCAACCGCCAGGACTTAAGAACTTTTTAAAAGCTATTATTAATGCTTTTTGAGATAGTGATTTAGATGCATATCATATTTTTTACTGAGTTAAGTATTGTATGTAATTAGTTTTGCTACAACAAGTGTATGGGACATTGGAAAAAAGTTGAATTTCCCCATGGGGATGAATAAAGTATCTATCTATCTATCCATCTATCTATCTATGTATTTATGTGCATTTTATTCCATATCTATAGTTTAAACTTCCTTTTTATATAATTCTTTATTCTGTATAATTGTTGACGGTTGTCATTTTTTGGTTGAATGCCACGCCAACACACCACAGAAATTTCCCAATATGGCAAATAAGGTTGATCCTTGTTTCTCAGGGCTATCACTAGTGTTACAGTTGAGCATCAAATACTTGCGCTTTCGATATGTACATGCCTCCATCACTGTATGTTGCTTTCACTGATCTGTTGTATTTGTGGTGCACAATCCTAAAAAGCCTCCTGGGACTCAAGTGGGAATGGAGGGGCACAGCCTGTAACAAGCCAGTGGTGTTAACAAACTGGACTACCCCGAGGAACACCCCTGCTCAACATGCCTGCTACAGCTGGACAGTATAGCCTACCGGAGTGGCTATCCAAACAGCCTAATTGCTCATTTACAGTAGGACAGAGAACATATACTTTGATTCCAACAGTCTGTGCTTGGCTGACAAACCAAGGCGGCAGTGCGTGGACCCACCTTGTAATCTAAGTTGATCTTATCCAGCTGTATCTATGTCTGATTGGGGCCCATTGCCTTTGCCATTGTCATCAGCAATGTAGGTGTGGATCTATCTTCTTGGGGAATGTGTCGGGGAATGTATCTGGCAACTTGTGTGGTTTTCACTGCGTGATGTATTGTACCGACAGAAAGACTGAGGTGGCATTTTTACATTAAGCAAAATTATTTGCAGATACAAAGCTATTCTCACCACTGAGATGATAACCACTGACCAGTAGCTCTATTTCTCTCTCCACAGCTACATGACCTGCTGAGGATTTCTAACCATTCCTATTAAGATAAGAAAATTAGGGTTCTCGGACATGAATATAAGAAATTAGGCTGAGGAGCGTGCGGCACTAAACCTGCCCATTAGTGATGGAAAATAATGGTCAGGGAGGATCATCTAAGTGCCTTTTACAGGGATATAGGCTGGGTTACGATTGCCCAGCTTATGAACAAATGTCCTCCTTCTCTCTCCAGTTTTAGTAATTCTTCATTGATACAGTGTAATGCTCTGTAATGTTTCACTGCTAATGTAATGGCTTCTCTGTAATGTTCCACTGCTAAGGTAATGGTTTCTCTGTAGCAACAATGTTTGGGTCATGACTAGAGATAACGGGGCATGTTAGTCAATGAGAGGGATGTTGTTCTTTCTTGTGCATCTGGTAGCCGGGAATTCATGGTCTTTTGCTAGGGAGAGATGAGGAGAGAAGACGCGAATGGAGAGAGTTGGCAGACCGCCAGAGGAGTGGACTTGGAGTGAGGGTCCGAAGGCCAGCGACGATCGGAAGAGCTCGATGGTGGACGAATGGCCTTATCAGTGAGCTCCAACGTTGTGCATTAGACTGTTCCATGAGAATGGGCCCTTTTCTTTTTTTTGTTTCTTTACTAACCATATTAGTCAAATTAAAAATTATAAAGCTCAATCGTTTTATCGCATATTGTGTACTGAGTTGCAAAGAGAGACTGAAGCGAACCCAAGTGCAGGACACGGGCACAGAGATGAAGTTAGGATGCTTACGTGGACATGAACGTGGAACAGCAAACAGGAGGGATCTTGACACGGAGCCTTGACACGGAGAGGCGGAGTTTCATAGGTAAACCTTGAAACTGGAGCAAAACTTAGAACACACGGTCCTAAGTGGCTGGGAAACGTTAATCACCACACAGGCAAAACCAACGATCTGGTGACTAGTGGTTGTAATGCCGGGGTTCGTATGCTGCAGGTCTTGATGGAAACCAGGTGTGTCGTCATCAAAGAGAATTAGAAGCAAATGGGAAATTAACGGTTGGAATCATGGCACAGTCAAAGGAAATTAGGGAATTAATGATCAGGACTCTGATAGTACCCCCCCCCCCCCCCCGCCCTCAACGGGAGTCTCCAGGCAAACCACCAGGCTCGTCCAGATTGTCTTGATGGAAATCATGGATGAGGGAATGGTCCAGGATGAAGGAGCAGGGAATACAGGAGCGCTCCTCAGGGCCGTATCCCTCCCAATCCACCAGGTATTGGAGGCCCCTGCCTCAGTGGTGCACATCCAGTATTTGCTGGACGGTGTATGCTGGGTGATCGTCAATGATCCGTGCGGGTGGAGGGGGTTTGGCAGGAAGGCACAAAGGGCTGACAGACACTGATTTCAATTGGGAGATGTGGAACGTGGGATGAACGTGCATGGATCTGGGCAGTTTGAGTCTGACCACTCAAACTCAAATTTGTTGACGCTCTCAATCTCGAATGGTCCCAGGTAGTGAGGGGCCAGTTTCTTGGGTTCACTCTTGAGGGGGATGACTTTTGACGAGAGCCAAACCTTCTGACCAGGCCGATAATTTGGTGCAGGAATTCGATGGCGATCGGCAATCCTCCAGTTGCGGTCGGCTGAGCGGAGCAGGGCCGCGCGTGCATCCTTCCAGATCTTGTGGCACCGGCGGAGATGGGCCTGAACTGAAGGCACAGCAATGTCGTCTTTATGGGCAGGAAACCGAGGGGGTTGGTAACCGAGGGAGCATTCGAGGGGCGACATTCCGGTGGCGGTTGTGGGCGTACTCTACCCAAGTGAGGTGGGTGCTCCAGGGTGACGGGTTGTTGGCGAATATGCAGTGCAGTGCTGCTTCCAAATCCTGGTTTGCTCGCTCCGTTTGACCGTTAGTCTGCGGATGGAAGCCGGAAGACAGACTTACCGAGACTCCAAGGGCTTGACAGAAGGATCTCCAGACTTGAGAGATGAATTGGGGAGCCCAGTCAGAAACAATGTCAGAGGGAATTCCATGAAGACGGAAGACGTGATGAACAAAGAGGTTGGCTGTCTCATGGGCTGTAGGGAGTTTGGGAAGGGATTCGAAGTGCACAGCTTTGGAGAAGTGGACCACCATGGTGAGTACAGCAGTGTTCCCATGTGAAGGGGATAGTCCATTAACAAAATCTAGTGCAATGTGAGACCAAGGGCGGCCAGGGACAGGTAGAGGACGAAGCAACCCAGCAGGTGGTCGGTAGGAGGCTTTTCCACGGGCAAAAACAGAACAGGCAGAGACGAAGGAATGGGTGTCAGCTCCATGGAGGGCCACCAGAAATGTCTCTTCACAAGGGACAGAGTTCGATCGATTCTAGGATGGCAGGCTAAACGAGAAGTATGTCCCCACTGGAGAACCTGAGACCGAACTGAGTCAGGCACGAAGAGGTGATTGGGGGGGGGGGTGTCCATTGCCTGGGTCAGGTTGAGTCCGTTGGGCCTCTTTGACTATAGGATTGATCTCCCAGGTGAGGGCAGCCACTACACAGGATGGTGGGAGGATGGTCTCGGGGTTGGGAAGATCCTCCCTGGAAACGTATTGACGGGAGAGAGCATCGTGCTTCCCGTTCTTGGACCCCAGACGATAGGTGAATGTGAATCTGAAACGGCCAAAATATAATGCCCAACGGGCTTGGTGGGAATTCAGGCGTTTGGCGGTTTGGATGTACGCGAGGTTCTTGTGATCGGTCCAGACGATGAATGAATGTTTCGCTCCCTCCAGCCAGTGCCTCCACTCTTCCAAAGTGAGTTTGACGGCCAGTAACTCCCAGCTCCCTACATCGTAGTTCCATTCGGCGGGGGATAGACGACGAGAGAAGGCGCAGGGATGGAGCTTTTGGTCTGGGCTGGAGCGTTGGGACAGGAACACTCCCACCCCAGAATCGGAGGCGTCCACTTCCACTATGAATTGGCGACAGGGGTCAGGTTGGGCCAGGATGGGAGCAGAGGTGAAACGCCTCTTCAGCTCTGAGAAGGCGAAGTCTGCTTCGGGGGTCCAGTGAAAAGGGGTCGCAGGAGAGGTAAGTCGAGTAAGGAGTGCTGCCACCCGGCTGTAATCCCTGATGAAGTGACGGTAAAAGTTTGCGAGCCCCAGAAATCGCTGGAGTTGTTTGAGTGTCGTAGGTTTTGTCCACTCCGCCACTGCCCAGATCTTTTCAGGATCCACCCTCACTTGCCCGCACTCAATCATGTACCCCAGGAATCTGACAGAAGGGACATGGAACTCGCACTTCTCTGCCTTAACGAATAGTTTGTTCTCCCAAAGCCTCTGCAGAACCTGATGGACATGGTGGGTGTGCTCCTGAAAACTGTGGGAGAAGATTAAGATGGCGTCTAAATAACCAAACACGGAACAGTTAATAAAGTCCCTAAGGACATTGTTTATCAGGGCTTGGAAGATGGCGGGGGCATTGGTGAGTCCGAATGGCATGACCAGGTATTCGAAGTGACCAAGAGGGGTGTTAAAAGCTGTTTTCCACTCAGTTCCCTCCCTTATCCTGAGCAAATGGTAGGCACTTTGTAGGTCCAACTTGGAGAAGATGGTGGCTCCGTGAAGGGGTTCGAAAGTGGAGTTGATAAAGAGCAGTGGATATTTATTCTTTATGGTGATGCTATTCAGGCCACTGTAGTCAATGCATGGGCGCAGTGAGCTGTCTTTCTTCCCCACAAAGAAGAAACCTGCGCCTACAGGGGAAGATGAGGATGGGATAATCCCAGCCGTGGGAGAGTCATTTAGGTAAGCCCCTATTGCTTCCCTTTCTGGCTGGGACAGGTTATACAGCCGACTGGTGGGTAGAGGGGTTCTGGGGAGAAGGTCAATAGCACAATTGTAAGGGCGGTGTGGAGGCAGGGAAAGAGCCCGTTGTTTGCTGAACACTTCTCCCAGATCATGATACTCTGCTGGAACCTTGGACAAGTCGGGGGCTTCAGAGGCAGACGAGGTTGCGGTGACTTCCACTGGGGAAATCCAGCGGTTGTAGACAAGTGGAGTGACAGAACGGACTCCAGTTGACGATCTTCCCAGTGGACCAGTCAATGTGGGGGTTATGGCGGCTTAACCAGGGGTAACCAAGAACTATAGGAGGTTGAGGAGAGGAAATTAAGTTAAATTGTACCTGCTCCTGATGGTATGGATCGTATGGATTATGATCAGAGATTAAGGGAGCTAGGGCTTTACTCTTTGGAGAGGAGGATGAGAGGAGACATGATAGAGGTATACAAGATATTAAGAGGAATAGACAGAGTGGACAGCCAGCGCCTCTTCCCCAGGGCACCACCGCTCAGTACAAGAGGACATGGCTTTAAGGTAAGGGGTGGGAAGTTCAAGGGGGATATTAGAGGAAGGTTTTTTACTCAGAGAGTGGTTGGTGCGTGGAATGCACTGCCTGAGTCAGTGGTGGAGGCAGATACACTAGTGAAGTTTAAGAGACTACTAGACAGGTATATGGAGGAATTTAAGGTGGGGGTTTATATGGGAGGCAGGGTTTGAGGGTCGGCACAACATTGTGGGCCGAAGGGCCTGTAATGTGTTGTACTATTCTATGTTACTACGTACCCGGAGAGAATAAGAGACAGGGGTGGTGTGCAGTGAGTGACTCAGGCCAGAAGTCTACCGTCCAATGCCCGGGCTTCCAGAGGGGTACTCAACGGCTCCCAAGGAATTCCGGCCCGGGAGGCTATGTCTTCATCCAAAAGGTTTCCCTCAGCGCCGGAGTCCACTAGAGCTGGCAGAGGCAGGGACTGTTGATTGTAACATAAGGTCGCTGGGATCTGCATCCGGGTTTGAGGAACAGAAGGGAATGTTGTCTAGCTCACCCTTTCTACTGGAAAGCCTTCCCTATTTGGCCGAAGGGGACAGGTAGCTCGGAAATGGCCGGACTGGCTGCAATGTAGACACTCACCGGCTCTCAGTCTCTGTTGTCGTTTTGTGGGAGAAAGACGGTTCCGTCCCAGCTGCATGGGTTCCTCTCCCAGGGCGGTGGAAACGGCCGGGCTGGGAGCTACTCTAGGAGCAGGAGGAGGAGAGAGGCTTGTTCTTGCGGGAGGCGATAATGAGTGCCGTGGAGTGGCCAAAGGTTGTGGACGACCAGATCTCTCCCTATGGAGTTCTCAAAGATGACTGTCCAACCTGGTGGCAGGGGGATCAAGGAATCCAGGTTGTCAGTGCCACCAACTCGTTTTTCACCATGTCATCGAGACCATTCCATAATACCCCTCAGAGTGCCTCATCTTTCCACCCCTAGTCGGCCACTAATGTCCGGAACTCCACGGAATATTCGGCAACACTGCGAGAGCCCTGATGGAGAGTAAGTAGACGCTTAGCGACATCTTTACTACGGACTGGGTGGTCAAAGATCTTTCTCATTTCCGCGATAAAAGTGGGGAAAGAAGAGCAGATATCCGGTTGATTATCCCAAACAGCTATAGCCCACGCTAAGGCACTTACCTGCAACAACCCCATGATATAAGCTATCTTTGACTTATCCGCAGAGTAGGTGGATGACTGCTGTTCGAACACCATGGAGCATTGCAGAAGGAAGGCCCGGCACTTCCCCAAATCCCCAGTGCAGTGTTCTGGTTCAGGTACGTGAGGCTCTCTTGGCGGGAGTGTTGGTGACACGTAGGGGGTTGCCACTACAGGCTATTTGGGCTGGTTTGACTGAGTTCCAGGAGCGGATGGGGTAAGATGAGTGGATACATGGTTCACCTGGTCACTGATCTTCGTTACGTTAGCGGACAGGGAAAGGAAGTTCTCCATGGCATCCCGGAGAAGTTGGTTGTGCAGACCCGGTAGGGAGCCTTGACTGGCGAGGGTTTATTGCATGGTATTCGTGTCTGCTGGGTCCATCGTGGCCAGATTGTTCTGTTGCAAAGAGCGACTGAAGCGAACCCAAGTGCAGGACACAGGCACAGAGATGGAGTTAGGATGCTAACGCAGATGGGAACGTTGAACAGCAAACAGGAGGGATCATGACACGGAGCCTTGATACGAAGCCTTGACACGGAGAGACAGGGTTTCATAGGTAAACCTTGAAACTGGAGCAAAACTTAGAACACACGGTCCTAAGTGGCTGGGAAACGTTAATCACCACACAGGCAAAACCAACGATCTGGTGACTAGTGGTTGTAACACCGGGGTTCTTATGCTGCAGGTCTTGATGGAAACCAGGTGTGTCGTCATCAAAGAGAATTAGAAGCAAATGGGAAATTAACGGTCGGAATCGTGGCACAGTCAAAGGAAATTAGGAGCAAGATAGGGAATTAATGATTGGGAACGTGACATACTGTTTGTTATTTCGTGGTACTGATTTGTAACAAGGGACACATCGCACAGCATTCACCCAAACGAGATTTCTTAAGTTTGGCAGGGCCGGGGGGCTATCAACCCCTATATTAAGCCACTAACCAAACCGAGAGTTACACCAGTCTTATGTGTTGTTGCCATTCATTACAATTCTGTGGAGGGGTGATTACCATATCAAGTGACTTCTGTGTATTTTTCAACTTATGGATAAAACTGACTTACGGATGTCTGCAAAAATGGAACCTATTCTTTATCCAGATGGCCTGTTCTCACTTGCACATCCTCAGATCACTGGAAAATGACATAAGGTTGGAAATCACTGGATTTCTTTTTGAATCAGCTTTGAGACCCACAGGAAACTCCGTGAAGCTGCTACCCAAGTTTCCCCAGTGAAGCCATTCATCCCCCAGCAGCTTGGGCCCTATTGAAGCGACTACACTTCAAAAATACTTTGTTGACTTCAAAGTGCTTTGGGAAATTCAGAAAAGGATGCAAAAGGCACTATAGCAGTGCATGTGATTTATTCGTAAGTCATAGCTTGATGGTGTTATTAGTGCCACAACACCATGCTAACGCTCAGCTGAAGGATGGTCCTGTGCTCTCTGCTGCTTGATAACTCAGTACAGGTGCCAGTGATGGGGTTCAAATGGCTAAGACAAAAGGACTCAGTAATTTTTAACACTTCCCCCTCACTTTGAACTACTTGTAGGCCAGGAGGCCCAGGAGAGCCTCAGCGAGGACCTTTTTGGAGTCCTTTGGCACCCTAGTTATTGGTATCCCGTGCTGTCTCCAGGGGATTGTTGGACCTGTCCTCCTCTGATGTTTCATATACTCAGCAACAAGGGGATCACCCCATTATGAGAAGGCAAAGCTTGAGTCCCTCCCCACTCCAAATGTGATCAGGTCACCTATTGCCATGAAATCGGTTGAGGAACAGATATTGAAGAGGACAATGGGGAGAGGCTGCCCTTTATCAAAATAATGCCGTGAATTTCTGTTGATCTCTGATAACAAGACTGGCCCACAATTGAATGTCTCATTGAAAAGATGGCAACTCTGACAATGAAACATTGCCTCAACTCAGTAGAGTATCAGGCAGGAATCAGTATGGTGGGAACTCGAACCATGGCAATCCTCACGTAAATTAGGTTTGAAGATGTGGCAAGACGTTATTACTACATGACGACAAGTTGCTTTGACATACCCTATAGCTTGGCAAACACCCACCCCAAGATAAACCATTTTTGGTAGTCAGACTGGGGGCATTTAGCTGATGTAAAATGTGGTCAAGGAGTAGGATGACATTCCTTCAGTAATTAGTTCAAAACCAGCTTGTGCAGTTCAGTTCAATTGCTAATTAGTGCTGAAAAATTTGGGAGAGGCTTATTTGCATAGAAACAGTCAGAGTAGATTATATCTTCATAGAAACTGCAGGGTTATTTTGAATGCAGACCTGTTAAGGTGGTTGGACTACATTGCTGTCTGAGGTTGTTCCCATAGCAAACTTTGAGAAAGTTTGACTCGCTTGATTTTTCAAAAATGGAAAGAATTTGCAAAATTGGCTATGGATTCCTGATCAGGAGTCAATATATCAGCAATGCATGAGTATCGTACTTTGGTGGAATTCACACATTATCAATTCTATATCATACTATTCTGTGTTACAAAATTGAAGCTCGCAAATCTGAGACACACTGATAAAAAAGAAACATAAAAGATACTGGATTTTCATGGAAACTTAGATGACTGAAACGTTCTTCCGAAGTGTTCCCTGACATCCTGACTAAAACCTGGTTTCACGTGCCCCTGTATGCTTGGCCCTTAATGACTATTGTCCTGCTCAGCTGGCAGGACCCCGTGATCAAATGAAGCAGGAACTTGTACATGTTGACCTACAAATGACCACTCCATTCACTCAAGGTCATGTGATTCAATTCCAGTTCACTGAATTCTGACCTTGGTCAGTTTCTGGTAGTGTCATGTTTACCACTCACAGCGGCACCTCTAGACAAATGGCCAATGCACTGGTCTAGTGGCACTTCAGAGCATTTCTGAAGGAGTTCTGAAATATCAAAGTCCATATATGCCACCATATACAACCCTGAGATACATTTTCTTGCAAGCATTCACAGTAAATGCAAAGAAACACAATAGACTCAATGAAAAACTACAAAGACAAATAACCAATGTGCAAAAGACAACAAACTGTGCAATACAAGAAAAAGCAAAATAATAATAATAATAATAATAAATAAGTAAGCAATAACTATCAAGAACATGAGATGAATAGCCCTTGAAAGTGAGTCCATAGTTTGTGGGAGCAGTCAGTGATGGGGCAAGTGAAGTTGAGTGAAGTTATCCACTCTGGTTCAAGAACCTGATAGATCAGGGGTAATAACTGTTCTTAGCCTGATGGTGTGAGTCCTGAGGCTCTTGTATCTCTTTCCTAATGACAGCAGTGAGAAGAGAGGATGGCTTCTCACTCTCTTCTCAAGAAAAGGTGGTGTGGGTCCTTGATGATGGATGCTGCTTTCCTGTGACTCCTTGTGGATGTGCTCAATGGTGGGGAGGGCTTTACCTGTCTTGACTGTTTCCACTACCTTTTGAAGGCTTTTCTGTTCAAGGGCATTGGTGTTTCCATGGAAATGTTAAACTTAGGACCTGTCTACCTTTGTTTTTGGAAATAAGAAATCACAATGAACAATTTGAAAAACAACGCAGTTCTCCCAGTGAACTTAGTCAATTTTTATCCTGAAACCAAAATCACTAAAACAGAGCACATTATCATTCATGTCATCGTTTTGTGGGATCTTGCCATGCACGATTTGGCTGCAGTATCTCTATACATTAAAATAGTGACTGTTTTTAAAACAGTACACTGGCCGTAATACCAATTGAGGTTGTGAAGGGGATTCATAAATCTGGATTGGAGGTTGGTGTCTCGGAATGAGAAATGTTACTAACTTATGCCTAACACAAGAGAGCATAACTTTAAGGTGATCGGAGGAAAGCATGGGGGGAGGGGGACAATGTCAGAGGTAGATGATTTTTTTTACTCAGAGAGTGGTAGGTGCATGGAACGTGCTTCCAGGGGTGGTGGTAGAGGCAGATACGTTAGGGACATTTAAGAGCCTCTCAGATAAACACATAGGTGAAAGAAGGAAAAATGGAAAAATGGAGGCCTACGTGGGAGGGAGTGTAATCTTGGAGGGGGTTAGAGGGCTGAAGGGCTGTGTTGCTCTATGTTCTCTGTTCTAAATTCAGTCATGGCTGCACCTGTAGAGGAAGTTCATAAGAGAAGTCCTTTATCACTTGAATGGTCAGCTTATTCTGAGGTGAGTCGACGAATGAAGGAGATCAGGCAAGTCATGCGAAAGCCTACAGAACTTTGATGAAAAGCAGCAAAAAACTTAATGACCTGATCTGGACTGTCAAGATCAAATTCTTTTCACTGAGAGCTGTCAACTGAACAGATTAGTAATATCCTTCTCTACTTCTGATAATTGTGCTGAAGACAGCAGAGGAGACTTTGTGGCATCTCTTGTCTGCTGCTAGAATTAACCACAGTCACGACTGCTGCTCCTATATCAGTTTTCTCTCTTGACCCAACCTGCTTCTTCTTTGTACCACCGTGATCGTGACAACAGTTGAAAGTCTGATGGCCAATGGGCGTATTTACTAACTTCCATTCTAGTGAAGGGACATTGACCTGAAATGTAAACTGTTCCTCTCTGCAGACCTTTGCAAGTAGGCCGAAAGAGAATCCTAAGGCATTCTATACATACATTAGGAGCAGGAGGATGAGACCACTCAAGGATAAAGGAGGAAACATTTCTTTGGATGTGAAGGACGTGGGTGAAGTCCTTAATGAGTATTTTACATCAGTATTTACCAAGGAGAAGGATGTGGAGGATAGGGAGATCAGTGCCAACAGTACCAAAATACTGGGGAATTTTGAAGTGAAGGAGGAGGTAGTGTTGGGTTCTTAACAAGCATTAAGGTGGATAAGTCCCCAGGGCCTGATAGGATATATGACAGGTTATTGAGACAAGAGATGAGATTGCTGGGGCCTTGTCTAATATCTTTGTGCCCTCTCTAGCTACAGGTGTGTTCCTGGAGGACTGGCAAGTAGCTAATGTTGTCCCATTATTCAAGAAGAGAACCAGGGATAATCCTGGAAACTATAGACTGAGAGAATTCTCAAGGATAGGATTTATGAACATCTGGTTAAGTGGAAGATCTTTAATAGTGTTGATGAACAGAGGGATCTTGAGGTCCAAGTTCATAATTCCCTGAAAGTGGTTGCACAGATTGATAGGGTGGTTAAGAAGGCATATGGCATGCTTGCCTTTATTAGTCGAGGCACTGAGTTCAAAAGTCAGGAAGTTATGTTCCAGCTTTATAAAACTCTAGATAAACCTCGACACCATTAATCACTTTGAGACTGGATGCAGTGGGTCCGAAGATGACTGGTCAGGCCAATTCGGCAATATCTGGATAAACTTGGGCTGTTTTTTCTGTAGTGCCAGAGGCTGAGGAGAGATCTGATAGAGATTTATAAGATTATGAGAGGCAGAGATAGAGTAGACAGATAGTATCTTTTTCCCAGGGTTGAAATGTCTAATACTAGAGGGCATGCATTTAAGATGATAGGTGATGCGAGGGGCAAGTTTTTTATGCAGAGAGTGATGGGTGCCAGGACTGTGCTGCCTGGGGTGGTGTTAGAGGCAGATACATGAGGGACTCTTAAGAGACTTTTAGATAAGTACATGAATACTAGAAACATTGAAGGATATGGACATTGTGAAGGCAGAAGGGATTAGTTTAATTGGCCATTTGATTTCTGATTTATTTGGTTTGCTACAACATTGTGGGCCAGAGGGTCTGTTCATGCGCAGTACTTTACTCTGTTCTATATTAACAAAGGAATCCCCTGCGTGACATTTCTGTAGGCGAGAGCACCTTGTTACTGAGGGAAGTTGGAGGAGAATGGCCAGACTGGTTCAAGCTGACAGGAAGGTGACAGTAACTGAAATAACCACACGTTACAACAATGGTGTGCAGAACAGCATCTCTGAATGCTCAACATGTCAAACCTTGAAGTAGATGGGCTACAGCAGCAAAAAACCACAAACATAAACCCAGTGGTCTCTTGATTAAGTATAGGAGGTATCAAATAAAGTGGTTACTGAGTATTAATTATACACATTTTTTCCAAGAAAGAGCACAATTAAAACAAATAAAGATCAATTTTAGTGCAATGTGATGAGCATTTGATGGCTCTGGGCCTGTATTCATGAGAATTCAGAAGAATAAGGGGTGACCTCAGTGAAACCTATCAAATAGTGAAAGGCCTTGATAGAGTGGATGTGGAGAGGATGTTTCCTATGGTGGAAAAGTCTAAGACCAGAGGCCACAGCCTCAGAATAGAGGGGTGTCCATTTAGAACAGAGATAAGGAGGAATTTTTTTAGGCAGAGAGTGGTGAACCTGTGGAATTCTTTGCCACAGGCAGCTGTGGAGGTCAAAGTCTTTATGTATATTTAAGGCAGAGGTTGATAGATACTTGATTGATCAGAACATGAAGGGATACAGGGGGGAAGGCAAGAGATCGGGGCTGAGATGAAAATTGGATCGGCCATGATGAAACGGCGGAGTGGACTCGATGAGCTCAAGGACCTAATTGTACCCCTATATCTTATGTTCTTATGACCTTATGGTGATCAAAGTGGTAATAGTGTTGCTAAGCTGTAGTGGTTAGAGTTGTGCTGGTTGGTTCAAGAACTGAATGGTTTAAGTTGAAGACAATGAAGATTTTTTTGGTTTGTCCGAGGAACTGCCAACTGCAGTTTGCCACACACTGTAGAGATCCTTTCTCTAACATCAAATATTGATGTTGAGGTTCAACATGTATAGAGTGTCCAGGAATGCACCACACAAGAAAGCCTTCCGTCATTCATATCTGTGCTGATGCTTTGTAAGTAATGTTTGCTCTTTTCCCATAGCCCCCAATTTTTTCTCTTCAAAACTTTTGTTTCCTTTTGAAAGTTACTTTCAAATCACTTTCTGCACTTTTCAAGCAGTGCATTCAAAATCCTAATGCTTCCCTGTGAAAATAAAATCTCATTTCCAACAACTTAGCCCTTTTGCTAAGTATGTTAAATCTCTGATTATTGACCATCTGACCAGTGGAAGGTGCTACCCCCTGTTTATCCACCTGAACCATTTTTCATTTTGAACACTATTAATGTCATGGTCCGGTCCAATGACTCCTCATTCCAGTTATTTCCTTTTCCCCGTGGTCCGTTGGGTGGCTTGATTAAGGCACCTGATCTTCACTTCGAACCAGCAACAGAAAAGGCTCCGGGTTACAGCTACTCAGTTCTGAACCATCATCAGAAGTTCGTCACCGGTAACCAGTCACCGAAAGCCAGTTATCTCAGCAAGGCGGCTATGCTTGTCTCTGAGCGGCCGAGAATCATGGACTCCAGTTGCATCAGTGCCATGTCCGCTTAGTGAACTCAGTCGTTTTCGTGTCCAGCTGGGTTTTGCCGCTACTTCAAGTAAGATACGAATTCTGTCGTTTTCATGGCCGACTGAGACTGGGTCGAGTCGGGAGCCTGTCATCCGCTGTTTCTGGGGTGAGTCGGGAGCCTGCCGTGCACAATTCCTGGGTCGAGTCGGGAGTCTGCTGTGCACAGTTCCTGGGTCGAGTCGGGAGCCTGCCGTGCACAGTTCCTGGGTCGAGTCGGGAGCCTGCCGTGCACAATTCCTGGGTCGAGTCGGGAGCCTGCCGTGCACAGTTCCTGGGTCAAGTCGGGAGTCTGCCGTGCACAATTCCTGGGTCGAGTCGGGAGCCTGCCGTGCACAGTTCCTGGGTCGAGTCAGGAGCCTGCCGTGCACAGTTCCTGGGTCGAGTCAGGAGCCTGCCGTGCACAGTTCCTGGGTCGAGTCGGGAGCCTGCCGTGTGCAGTTCCTGGGTCGAGTCGGGAGCCTGCCGTGCACAATTCCTGGGTCGAGTCAGGAGCCTGCCATCCACTGTTCCTGGGTCGATTCAAAAGCCTGCTGTCCTAGTCCTTCCAGCTGAGTGGGTTCAGCCGCTTGCCACTACCCCGAGTTGGGTATTCTGTCTCCTCGTTGTCTGAGTCCTTCAAGTCCAGGCTCGTGGTCTGTGTCCAAGTCCAGGCTCCAAGCTGTGTTCCAGTTCCAGTCTTTGTGTTCCAATTCTAGGCTCTGAGTCCAGTTCCGAGTCCAGGCTGAGTCCCAGTTAAGTTCCGAGTCCGAGTCAAGATCCAAGTCAAGTCTGAGTCCAAGTCCTAGTCCAGGTTCTACTGGTTTGTTATCCAACATTTACATCCAGGTTGACATTTTTTTCCTTGCTCCCTGGTCTTCCTTGTAACTATCAATAAACCCTGTTCTGTTTATACTACCTCTGTATTCTGGACTTGGATATTCTGTCTCTTCGTTGTCCAAGTTCTTCCAGCTGAGTAGGCCCGGCCGTTGGCCGCTTCTCCGAGTTGGGTAGTCTGTCTCCTTGTTGTTCAAGTCCTTCAAGTCCAGGCTCGTGGTCTATGTCCAAGTCCAGGCTCCGAGCTGTGTTCCAGTTCCAGGTTTCATGTTCCAATTCTTGGCTCCGAGTCCAGTTCCGAGTCCACGTCAAGATCCAAGTTCCGAGTCCGAGTCAAGGTCCAAGTTTCGAATCCGAGTCAAGGTCCAAGTCAAGTCCGAGTCCAGGTCTTAGTCCAGGTTTTACCGGTTTCTTATCCAATGTTTATGTACAGGTTGACATTTTTGTCCTTGCTCCCTGGCCGCCTTAGTAACTATCAATAAACCCTGTTCAGTTTATACTACCTCTGTGTCTGTGTCCTGCACTTGGGTCTGCTCCCAACACCCCCTTGTAACAATTAAACCTTTCTGTCTCTGCTGCAAAGAATCCTAACATGATGATAGTATTCTGTTCACTCATTCAGCATCTCATACATTAGCTCTTTCTCTCTCCACAGATGTTGCCTGACCTGGTGAGTTTTTCCAGCATTTTCTGTTTTTATATTAGATCTCCTGCATTTTGCTCCTGGAGCAGTGATTTTTGATTGTCACTGAGTATGCTGTAACAAAACCATGGAGAAAGTGCACAACATAAATTCTGAGGCTATCATGCATGATTACTACATTCATTATTGACAATGTGTGTCACCCTACAGGAAGAATTGTTGGACATTTGCACGTTCAACTGTCTTCAAAAGCGTCTTCAAAATATCTTCAAAAGAAAATCTTCAAAACTTCATTCTTTATCCCTCTGCCGATAGTTCCTTCCTGGTTTCTGGGTTGGCGTGATGTAATGGAAACTGTGTAATCAGGAGGTCCTTGATGGAAATTTCACTTACCTGATCTAACACCCCTGATTTTGATATAAAACAGGGCATCGCGGTAGCATAGCAGTCAGCACAACGCTATTGCAGTTTGGGGTGTCGGAGTTTGGAGTTCAATTATGGCACCATCTGTACGTCCTCCCCATGGAATGCATGACTTTTCCCATGGTGCTCCAGTTTCATTTCACAGTCCGAAGACGTACTGGGTAAGCTAACTGTTCATTGTAAATTGTCCCATGATTAGGTTAGCATCAATTGGGTTTGTTTGGGGTTGTTGCGGTGGCGTGCCTCAAAGGGCTGGAAGGGCCTTCTCTGCGCTCTATCACTAAATGCAATGCTGGAGACACTCGACAGAGCAGGCAACATCTGCAGAAGGTTAATGCTTCAGGTTGGAACCCTTCTTCAGAAGTTAGAAATAGAGAAAAGGTACGTTTTCAATAACAGAGAAGGTGGTCGAACGCAGGGAATGTCTCTGAAAAGGTGAGACCAGATGGGTTAATGGGAGAAGTTAGAAGCATATTGTGTTCGTTTGTCAGTATTGTGTGTTGCCAATGGCAAGGCTGTGGGGCATGAGTTCGATGATTCATAGTGCAAATGCCTCTCTGATTTTATGGTCACCCCAAATGTTCACTTTGCAGCTTTTGTTGCTGTAGCCCATCCACTTCAAGTTTCAATGTGTTTGCATTCAGAGGTACTCTCCTGCACACCTCTGTTGTAGCTGTTGCTTGAGTTACTGTCGCCTCCCTGTCAGCTTGAACCAGTTTGGCCATTCTCCTCTGACCTCTCTCATTAACAAGGTATTTTCACCCACAGAACTGCCGCTCACTGGATGTTGTTTTTGTTTTTCACACCATTCTCTGTAAACTCTAGAGACTGTTGTGCATGAAAACCCCAGGAGATCAGCAGCTTCTGAGATACTCAAACCACCCCATCTGGCACCAACAATCATTCCATGATCAAAGTCATTTAGATCATATTTCTTCTCCATTGTAATATTTGGTCTGAACAAAAACTGAACCTCTTGACCACATCTGCATGCTCTTATTCATTGAGCTGCCAGCACATGATTGGCAGATTAGATATTTGTATTTACAAGCAGGTGTGCAGATGTACCCAATAACATTGCCATTGAGTGTGTTTAATAGTCTTATATCAGCAGGGTAGCAGCTGCCCTTGGGCAATAGGGTTATAGTAGTGGAGGATTTCAAGTTCCCCAGTATTAACCGGAATCACTTTAGTGGTAAAGGTGTAGCAGAATGGATTTTTTAAAAATGTATCCAGTACTTTTTGAGCCAGTATGTAAATGGTTCTGCTAGAGAAGGAGCATTACTGAACCTCATCTGAACCCCTCAATAAGGGAATGTAAGTGTAGAATAACAGAGTGCCACGTGAGTGGCGAAAAGTGTGAAAATGTAAAGACTGTAATGGAAACAGTTGTAAAGGATTGAAAGTCATTGAATGGTTTATTGTATATAATTTTATTTTTGAATAAAGTATATTTTGTTTAATAAAAAAATAATTACTGAACCTCATCTGAGGGAATGAATTTGGGAGCTGGACAAGTAGTTAAGGTCCCTGTGGGTGATAGCAACCATCACTCTAAGTCTCCAGGTAGTTTTGGAAAGAGATCAGGATGGGCTGAAAATTAAGGCTCTAAACTGGGAGAATGATTTCAATATACGACAGAACCTGGCAAAAGTAGACTGGGGCAGCTACTACCCAGTAAAGCTACCACCCACAAATGTGAATCTTTTAAAAGTGAAATAGTGAGCGATCAGGGTCAACATGTAAGTATGAATGGTACTGAGAACCCTGGCTGACAACAGATAGCGAGAACTGACTAAGGTTCAAAACAGAAGCATTTGTCAGATAGGGAGACGTGAAAACAGGCAAAGCCCTTTGGGGGTCGGGAAAGTGTAGGAAGTTCTTAAAGAAAAAATTTGGAGGGTAAAAGAGGGGGATTTAAATATCTCTGTAGAAAAGATCCAAGAAAATCAGACAGACAGACATACATTATTGATCCTGAGGGAAATTGGGTTTCGTTACAGCCGCACCAACCAAGAATAGTGTAGAAATATAGCAATATAAAACCATAAATAATTAAATAATAATAAGTTAATCATGCCAGGTGGAAATAAGTCCAGGACCAGCCTATTGGCTCAGGGTGTCTGACACTCCGAGGGAGGAGTTGTAAAGTTTGATGGCCACAGGTAGGAATGACTTCCTATGACGCTCAGTGTTACATCTCGGTGGAATGAGTCTCTGGCTGAATGTACTCCTGTGCCTAACCAGTACATTATGGAGTGGATGGGAGTCATTGTCCAAGATGGCATGCAACTTGGACAGCATCCTCTTTTCAAACACCACCATCAGAGAGTCCAGTTCCACCCCCACAACATCACTGGACTTACGAATGAGTTTGTTGATTCTGTTGGTGTCTGTTACCCTCAGCCTGCTGCCCCAGCACACAACAGCAAACATGATAGCACTGGCCACCACAGACTCGTAGAACATCCTCAGCATCATCCGGCAGATATTAAAGGACCTCAGTCTCCTCAGGAAATAGAGACGGCTCTGACCATTCTTGTAGACAGCCTCAGTGTTCTTTGACCAGTCCGAGGGCATTTTATCAGTAAATTATGAACTAAGGGGTAACCAGTGTTAGGGTATGGCCCCCACTCAGAACCAATGGGACAATCTGTGCATGGAGCCAATGGATATGGATGTGGTCTTAAATGAGCAAGGAGAGAGGCATTTTAGTTACATATCTCAGGGAGGGGGTGGGGATGATCTGGAGATTGTTAGCATTAAAATGGGGGAATTAGGGAGCATGAAGTTGGATAAATCCCCAGGCCTGTTGACTTTATTCCAGGTTGCTATCGGAGGTAATTGAGGATATTGCTGAGGCCCAAATGGAAATTTGACCAAATGGAGATAAATCTTCATTGACCACAGCTGAGACACCAGATAACTGAAGGGCTACAAGTGTAGTAGCTTTATTTACAAAGGGCAGCAGGGATACCAGTTAGTTACAGACCTGTGAGTCTTACATCAGTGGAATATTAATTCTTGTTTCAGGATGACCTGGGCCTGATTTTATTCTGTGGATTTCATGTGATTCTTATGAAACAACTTAAACCCTTATAGAACTGATCTTCTTTCTGCCTCAGAACAGGATGCTCAAGTTTTCTGAAATGTGCAATCAAATGCAATTAAGTTATTTTAATTTTATTCTATGAAGTAAAAATGCAATTCAACCAGTTTTATACATTGCAGCTTTTTATGCATTGCAAAGCAATCTCATCTAACCTGTTTGCGCAGAAGTGAATTCTCACTATTATCAGGGCTTGGCAGTTAACACATTCGGCCCCATTTGCTGAAGTACACATTGACCAAATTACTTTGTGAATGTCAGAGGTCACTCAATAGAACCATTTGAAAACAATTTGCCTTTTTAATGACTGTTAAGCTATTGGAATGAAAATATAAATCTCCTTTAAAGTATCCAAATTTGTGAAGCCTTCCTCTGTACCTGTTCACAGGGCACAAGTTCAAGGCTGAATGGCTGTGCTAAAGTTCAAAATGGATTTCTATTTTGATCTTGTTCGAAGTGTATGCTTTTTCATGAAATCATCATCTGGTAAAGAAACCCAAAACAGGTCACAGGCTTATAAGGAAGTTTTTATTTATTCATTTTTCAGGACTGGGGCATCACTTACTGTCCATTCTGAATTGCCTTTGGGAAGGTGGAGGTGAGCTGCTGGTGAGGGTGCTCCTATGGTGATACTTGGGAGGGAGTTCCAGGATTTGGACTCAACATTATTGAGGAAGCAATTATACTGTATATTTCCGAGTTGGCATTATGTGCCTGCTGCTGTATTGGTGGTACAGGTCATCAGCTTGGGAAATGTTATTGGAGTAACCTGGGAGATTAGAAGTCCTGCTACATCAGGGATCTGTGGACATGGATTCCAAGATGCCTCACGTGACTTCTTCATATCGTACCATTTATTGTGTATTTCTTTTCCCTGTTTATCATTCCCAGAAACATTACCTCTCATTTTTTAGACTGAATTCCATTTGTCATTTTTACCCAGCTGACCTGTCCAGTCACATCTTCTTGTGGCCTCCAACTTTCTTCCATGTTATCAACACTTACAACTTTGTCAAATATATTATTGTTCAGAATCAGAATCAGGTTGAATATCACTAACATATGTTGTGAAATTTGATGCTTTACAGCAGTAGTACAGTGCAATACATAAAAAAACATAAATTGCAGGAAATACTAAAAATAAATTAAACAAGTAGTGCTAATGAAATATAGCTGCTGATGTGCCTTCTTTGTAACTGCATCGATATGCTGGGCCCAGAATAGATCTTCAGAGATGTTGACACCCAGCAACTTGAAGCAGCTCATCCTTTTCACTAGTTTGCATCATGCACTGGGGCACTTTCTTCAGTTACCTGATGAGGTAACTGTAGCCTTTGGCCAGGAGCAGATGTCATCAGGTGGTGCCCAACCTTCATAGTGTTACAACCCATAACCATTACACTCTCCGGTTGGTGGGTCAGCAGTGGTGGCCAAGTCACTGCCCATCTGCTCCTGACTTCCAGCTCAACTCCTCTCACCTGCTCCATATCCAACAAGAAGCTCTTTCTGCTTCATCCCTCACCCCACCCCCCATGAGCTGCTTGATTCTTGCCCTTTTCATCAAGGCCCAGCGCAGACAGCAACCTCCTTGCTGACCTTGTTGGGAACCCTCTACAGCTGATCTCCACGGGGAATAGCCACGTCTGCCGTCCTTTGTCCCCGCACTCCTGGACTAAGGACAGTTACCTCAGGGCCTTCTTCTCGTGAGCCTCTTCACATCCTTCCTCCCATGGTACTGTGAGCTCCACCAGGGTGATTTTCTTGTCTTTGGAGGACCACAGTATGATGTCTGGTCCAAGTGTGGTTTGTACCACCTTTGGGAACTGCAGCTTCCTCCCCACATCGACCCTCATCTCCCATGATTTTGGACGTTTGCAGCAGATTGGATTTAGGCCTCTTTGGTATGACTGTTGTGGCCCTCTCCTTGATGAAAATGACTGCCCTGTTTCCTCTCTGCCAGCTGGTCTCTTTTTACACCTCTCCCGCTCCAGTGTGTCAGCAAGGGACAGCAGGACCTTGTCGTGGCGTCACCTATACCGTCCTTGTGTTAAAGCTGTTTTGCATCCTGACAGTATGTGTGCCAGTGAACCCTACTGACAACAAAGCTTGTAGTTAGGGTCCTCTCTCAGCCCCCACATGTGCGGCTGTGATGTTGTAGGGAGAGTGTCATAAACGGACTGCAGGAGGAAAGAAATGTGGAAGGGCTCCAGTCTCCAAAGCTCTGCTCAAGTGCTCTTGAGCTTAGGGAGATCCCATTTCGTCCAGACTCCCAAAATGGGGAGATCCCATTTTGCCGATGATGTCTGTCAATTGCAGGGAGCTCACTGCCTGGTCTACGGCCAAGTTGGCAGCCCACTTTTGGCCCAATCTTGTTGTGACTCCTGCTTGATTTACCAGATTGTCATCGGGGCCCCTCAGTGTTAACATAACTCTACACTTTGCCACCTTGAATATCTTCAGAGATATTGACACCCAGGAACTTGAAGCAGCTCACCCTTTCCCCTATATTTAAACCCACATATTTATCTAAACCACAACAAAACAAGGGCCCCAGTACAGAGCAGTGCAGAAGTTCTGTACATTCAGTCCTCTAGTCACTAACATTCCACTCGACA
The DNA here is from genome assembly GCF_048418815.1 of Hemitrygon akajei. Taxonomy (NCBI): domain Eukaryota; kingdom Metazoa; phylum Chordata; class Chondrichthyes; order Myliobatiformes; family Dasyatidae; genus Hemitrygon; species Hemitrygon akajei. The sequence continues at coordinate 18,486,708 of NC_133141.1, read as the reverse complement.
ATGTCCCTGTCTGTTCAACCAGTGCTTCATCCAACTCATTACCTTCCTTTTCATCCCAGTAACTTGCCCATCACCACTTGACCAGCTAGTGGTTCCTTGTTCGCCCCCTTTCTCCTTTTGTAAGCGAGGGTACCACATCAGTCTCCCTCACCACATCTGCAACCAAAGAGCACTGGAAACTGGTAGGTCGAGCCTGTGCTATCTCCACCCTTGCCTCTTTGTAAGTTTGTTAATCACCAGCCTCGAATGAAATGTACCCCAGGCTCTTTAAAGATGGTGAACTCCTTAATATACAGTATTGTCTCTACGCTGATTATTCCCAAACCTTTACACAATGTCAACATTGCCTCATCCTTACTTCCATGAACACAGGTACAAAGTACACATTCAAAACTATGCAGATTTTCCAGCTACACATCCAGTGTACATCAACACCTGTGTGAATAACTGGGTGCCTTCAAAAACATACCAGGTATGCCTAAACCAAAAGTCGTGGATGAACCAGGAGACTCATAATCTGTTGAGGGCTAGATCTGTGGCATTCAAGGCTGGTGATCAAGATCTTAGCAAGAAGTCCAGGTACAACCTATGGAAGGTTTGCTCAAGAGTGAGAAAACAATTCTGATTGAAGTTGGAGATGGAATCAGATGCACAATGGCTCTGGCAGGATTTACAGGCCATTACTTCCTACAAGGCAAAACCTAACATCATTAGTGGCTATGATGCTTCACTCCTTGATGAGTTAAACACCTTTTATGCATTCTTTGAAAGGGAGAATAAAACTACACCTGTGTAAATCCCTGTAGCATCAGGTGACCCTGCAATTTCTGTCTCAGAGGCTGACATCAGAGTATCTTTCATGAGGGTGAACCCTTGCAAGGCGCCAGGCCCTGGTAGTGTACCTGGGAGGGCACCGAACATCTGTGCCAACCAACTTGCGGGAGCATTCAAGGGCATCTTCAATCTCTCACTGCTGCAGCTGGAGATTCTCACCTGCTCCAAAAGAGCGACAATCATACCAGAGCTCAAGAAGAGCAGAGTGAGCTGCCTCAACGACCATCGGCCAGTTGCGCTCACATCTCTGTCTGCTGTGATGAAGTGCTTTGAGAGGTTGAACATGACTGGAATCAACTCCTGCCTAAGCAAGGACCTGGGCCCACGGCAATTTACTCACTTGCGATCACACTTAGATGCGATCTCACTGGCTCTCCACTCAGCCTTGGATCACCTGGACAATAGCAATACTTGTGCCAGGATGCTGCTTATTGATTACAGCTCAGTGTTTGGCACCATCATACCCTCAGTGCTAATCAATAATCTCCAAAACCTGGGCCTCTGTACCTCCCTCTGCAACTGGATCCTAGACATCTTCACTGGAAGACCACAATCTGTGCAGATTGGAAATAATATCTCCTCCTCACTGACAATCAACACTGGTGCACCTCAAGAATGCATGTATAGCCCTCTGCTCTACTCTCTCTACACCCATGACTGTGTGGCTAGGCATAGCTCAAATGCCATCTATAAACTTGCCATAGACCCAACTGTTGATTGAATTTCAGATGGTGACTCCTGTGTAACTCCAAAACATAAAACTAATTGAAAGAAAAACATGGAGAGTAACGGAGTCATAGAGTCATAGAAAAGTACAGCACAGAAACAGGCCCTTTGTCAGTTTAGTCCACGCTGAACCATTTAAATTGCCTATTCCCATCGACTCCGCACCTGGACCATAGCCCTCCATATCTCTATCATCCATGTACCTATACAAACTTCTCTTAAATGTTGAAACTGAGCTCACATGTGCCATTTGCATTCGCAGCTCATTCAACACTCTCACGACCCTCTGTGTGAAGAAGATCCCCCTCATGTTCCTTTCACCTTTAAACAATGACCTCCAGTTGTTGTCCCACTGAACCTCAGTGGAAAAAACCTGCTTGCACTTACCCTATCTATACCCCTCATAATTTTGTATTCTTCTATCAAATCTTCCCTCAATCTTCTATGTTCCAAGAAATAAAGTCCTAACCTATTCAATCTTCCATATACTTAAGCTCCTCCAATCCCAATAATATCCTTGTAAATTTTCTCAACACTCTTTCAACCTTATTTACATCTTTCCTGTAGGTAGGTGACCAAAACTGCACACAATACCCCAAATTAGGCCTCACCAATGTCTTATACAACTTCAACATAACATCCCATCTCCTGTACTCAAAACTTTTATTTATGAAGGCCAATGTGCCAAAAGCTTTCTTTACAACTATCAACCTGTGCCGACAGTTTCAACAAATTATGGACCTATATTCTCAGATCACTTTGTCCTACCACACTCCACAGTGTCCTACCGTTCACTGTGTAAGACCTTCCCTGGCTGGTCCTACTGAAGTACAAAGCCTTGCACTTGGCTGCATTGAATTCCATTTGCCATTTTTAGGCTCATTTTTCCAGCTGTCCTGATCCCACTGCAAACTCTGATAGTCTTCTTCACTGTCCACTACATCCCCAAACTTGGTGTCATCTGCAAATTTGCTAATCCAGTTAACCACATTATCATCCAGGTCATTGATATAGATGACAAATAATAATGGACCCAGCACCGAACTCTGCATCTCTCAACTAGCCATAGGTCTCCAATCAGAGAGGCAACCATCGACAACCAGTGTTTGGCTTCTTTCACAAAGCCACTGTCTAATCTAATTTATTACTTCATCTTGAATGACATGTGATTGAACTTTTTTGATCAACATCCCATGCAGGACTTTGTCACATGCCTTACTAAAGTCCATGTAGAAAACTTGCACTGCCTTGGCTTCAGCAGTTTTCCTGGTAACTTCCTCAAAAGAGTCTATGAGATTGGTTAGGCAAGAACTACCACAAAAAAGCCATGCAGACTATCCCTAATCAGTCCATGTCTTTTCAAAAGCTCATATATCCATTTCCTTAGAATACCTTCCAATAATTTTCCCACCTAAAGTGTTCTGCAATCAACAATGGTTTTGGTTCTAAATATTCCTGCATTATTTTCACAATATCAGCAATTTTGGCTGGTTTGGGTGGAGCAGCCAAACTTCTAAGCAAACTGTGTGCCTTTCCTCCTAATGCTCTCAACAAAACTGGCAATCACTTTTCATTTGCTTCAATACACTGCTCTATTTGTTCGGTATACATCAACCAGTTATCCACTGTGTAATCAAATGCATCTATCTTTTCAATGTAGAAACATATAAACATAGAAAACCTACAGCACAATACAGGCCCTTCGGCTCACAAAGCTGTGCTGAACATGTCCTTAGAAATTACCTAGGGTTACCCATCGCCCTCTATTTTTCTAAGCTCCATGTACCTATCCAGGAGTTTAAAGACCCTATTGTATCCACCTCCACCACTGTTGCCGGCAGCCCATTCCACGCACTCACTACTCTCTGCATAAAAAACTTACCCCTGACGTCTCTTTTGTACCTACTTCCAAGCACCTTAAACCTGTGCCCTCTTGTGCTAGCCATTTCAGCCCTGGGAAAAAGCCTCTGACTATCCCATGATCAATGCCTCATGATGTACCCAGTCATTTCTGCTCCTTTTTTAGATATGATAGCACTCACTGCTTATGAACCCATGAATTTCATGCATTTTCTGCCTTTTTTATAACTTGACTGTCTTTGTCTTCCTCTCGCAAAGAAACAAATGTGCTGTGCTTGTTTTTAACTTGAATGTCTTGCTGTGCTTCAACAAGTATGTAGTTGTCTCAGCTTCACTTAAAACTTCCTCATCACCATTGTTATGTTTTGTAACTCCAAAACATAAAACTAATTGGAAGGAAAACACAGGGATGCTGGGACAAACATGTACTCTTTGTTTTTAAGTCAAGTCAAGTCACTTTTTATTGTCATTTCGACCATAACTGCTGGTACAGTACACAGTGAAAACGAGACAACGTTTTTCAGGACCATGGTGCTACATGAACAATGCAAAAACTACACTGAACTACGTAAACCAACACAAAAACTACACTAGACTACAGACCTACCCAGGACTGCATAAAGTGCACAGAACAGTGCAGGCATTACAATAAATAATAAACAAGACAATAGGCACAGCAGAGGGCTGTAGGTTGGTAGTCTGATGGCTTGGGGGAAAACCTGTTACATAAATAATCAGCTGAATGGCGGCGTCCGGGATTCCGTACGTTTCTGTACTCTCGCCAAGTATTTTGTTGCCACAGATATAGTCCAATTTAATGTCCATTGGAGAGCAGAATGGATAGGAGAGCTGGCCGGCTAGGGCTTACTTTTTTCCTGGCACGGACTCCTGTCCGCTTGACTCACTTCCACTTCCTCACACACTGCTTACGACGTCCCCAACTCCGGCCACCGGCACGAGGCGACTCCGAGGACTGCAGGCCTGATTCCCTCAGCAAGCCAAGGTCGCGCAATCTAACCAGCAGATTTTCATGAAGGTTTGTTTTTGGGTGATTTCTGTACTGTAGCAGTATCTGACGATGGTAGATAGTCGCTCTGTTATCCATTGCCCTAAACCCTAATTGTGCCTTAAAATTAAATTAAAAAACTAAATTAAAGTAGCACCAGATCTGAAAGGCCGCTGCTGTCGTGTGCCGCACCGCCTACTTTTACTTTTATCAATGCATGTACATATAATGTGGTGGCATAATGATGTCTGCCATTCACATACTTTTACATATAATTCATAATGAATTATTTAAACAAAGAATGAATGCTTAATCAAACAATATATTTACAATATTTCTCAAATATTACTGAAATATTAAATCTACAACAATGAGGAAGCATTCGGGAGCAAGATGGATCAGTTACTTGAGTGATGTCGCAATAGCAACATTGCATTCAATGTTGGAGAGACCAAGTAATTGATTGTGGACTTCAGGAAGGGGAAGTTGAGGGAACACACGCCAGTCTTCATCGAGGGATCAGAACTAGAAAAGGTGAACAGTTTCAAGTTCCTGGGTGTCAACACCTCTGAAGATCTATCCTCAGCCCAACACATCGATGCAATTACAAAGGAAGCACAACAGCAGCTATTTTTCATTAGGGATTTGAGGAGACTTGGTATGTCACCAAAGACTTTTGCAAATTTCTAAAGATGTACCATGGAGAGCGTTCTAACTGGTTGCATCACCGTCTGGGAGGGAGGGGCACTGAATAGGAACAGAAAAAGCTGCAGGAAGTCGTAAGCTCAGCAAGCTCCATCGTGGGCACTGGCCTCCCCAACACTGAGGAATCTTCGGAAGGCAATGCCTCAAAAAGGTAGCATCCATCATTAAGAACCCCCATCATCCAGGACATGCCCTCTTCTCATTGTTACCATCAAAGGAGGAGGAACAGGAACCTGTAGGCACACACTCAACATTTCAGGACCATTTCTGTCATCAGATTTCTGAATGGACAATGAACCCAGGAACACTACTTCACTATTTTACTTTATTTGCTCTCCTTTTGCACTACTTATTTAAGTTAATTTTTAAAAATATATTGTTGTAAATTATTTTTTTCTTTTCTAGATATGTATTGCACTGTACTGCTGCCGCAAAACAACAAATTTCATAACATATGCCAGTGATATTGAATCTGATTCTGATTCAGGCTACCATTTGCTCATCCAGTATGATCCACTCTTTCCTTATATATATTTACAAATCACCTCAGGGATTCTCTCAACTTTACCTGCCAATAGTTTTGCATGTAATCTTTCTCTTCTGAATTTCCTTTTTGATTCTGCCCCCCCCCCCCACTCCATTGATGTCAGTATCATATCTTTTCCTTGAAGATGGATGCAAACGATTAATTCAGAATTTTATTTGACTTTTCCTCACAGGCACCATTTTCTAATAGAGCTATGTTATAAGAAGCATTGATCTTGTGCTTGAAAGCATTTGAAGCCATTGCTCTATGTTTGCGTCAGTTATGTAGAAATTTGTCTATCTCTGTTTGTCACTTTTTGTGGAACACTAGGGTTGAGACGCTGGGCCCAAATCTGGGCTTCATCTAAACCAACATCCTTCCCTTTAAGAAAATTGAATTTTGAGCTGCTTATCTCACTGACAGTGGCACTGTGTAACACTGGCAGTGGGTTGGGAGTTGTGGGGAGGGGGTAGGTGGTAGCACTGGTGCATGCTCTACCTGTCACCATGTGGGTTTCACCCGGGCGCTTTGCTTTCCTCCCATGTCATCCAGGCTGATAGGTTAATTGGCCACTGCGTGTGGGTGAATGGTAGAATTTGGGGAGTTGATAGGTCAGAGGGAGAGTGGGGTTAATGTAGAGTTAGTGTAAATAGGTGGCTGATGGTCAGTGTATATGAGGGCAGGGATGCAGTGGGAAACCAGAAGGAGGTCGAGTTGATCGTGTCTAGTGTCGTGGAGTTGGCAGGAATACTGCTGCTGCTGCTTCTCTTACTGCGACTTAAAATGTTTGTTACCATTTTCCTTGTGGCCGTGTTTGGTCTGATTTCGGTAGTTACTTGGGATACATGAAAATCTCGACTTCCAAGTTTTTGCTGCCAACATTTTAGTGCTGCAAAGTTGTTTCTTTTTGGCCATCTTCTTCCTATTAACAGTTGCAATGACAAGTACTACTTGAATGATGCTTTTTCCCACTGAACTATTGGAATAGAAGGCATTAAATATTTGGTGTGGGTGGTAGAGTAAATCGGTTGAGTTATCATGATTGGAAAATAGTTTCTTGATAAGCAAAGAATGGTGACTGATTTTAATTATAACTTTGGTATGTGACCACTAAGAATTTGGCCTTGTCTTCAATATGCTGGTGGCAAAACTACATTCCACATTTCTAAAAGAAAGGCTCTTCCTGACAAACGTGCCATGCAACTCAAGGCAGGTTTTCAGTCTATAAAAACACCATGCAGACTTGTAAATCTTAACTTTGTAGGTTTGAGCTGACTCGAACAGGTGCCTCCAGAGAAAGCCAAAATGCAGTCCACAAAGCAGACCGAATACTCCTCCAGCAGCCGAGCAAGCTACAGTCGTTCTTCCAGCTCTGAATCTTCTAGGACCACAGCTCAAAGTATAAAGACTGTGGAGCGAGTTAGTTCCCCATCTTACCAAACTGTCATCAGCACTTCCACTACTTCGACTCAGGATGTTGACCCGCTCATCCAAGTGATTCGCCGAGAAGAAAAAGAACAGATTAAGACACTCAACAACCGTTTTGCTAGCTTCATTAGCAAGGTAATAAATATTTAAAGTCTTTTACAGAGATATGGCTGAAAATAATAATAATAGTAACTTTATTTATGTAGCACCTTTCATACATTAAAATGCAGGTTCAAAAATTGTAAAAATAAATCAATATAGTCATAAAAATCTGAGACAAAATTAAAAAACAAACATGATGTAGAATAAAATGTAATCAAATATTCCAAATTATATAAATGTAATCAACATCAACAGGTATTAAGTAATCCTATAATAGGCCAATTAAAAAGTAGGCTTTTAGAAGTGTTTTGAAACTCTCCACAGTACTAAACTGGCATATCTCAGTCAGTAGAGTATTTGAGATTTTTGGTGCATAATAGCAAAAGGCTGCATAATCTGTTCTTATATGTCTTTATGCTTGGCCCTAGGAACATTAAGCAAGCTAGTATTTGTGGATCTAAGCTTGCAATTGGGGATGTAAGGGGATAGACACTCCAAAGTTTACAGAGGAGCTAATCTATTCAGAGCCTTATACACAATTAAGAGTATTTTAAAATTGATCCTAAAGGACACAGGCAGCTAGGTGTAATGATGCCAAAACTGACATTGAACTTTCTTTTAGAGAAATGGCTACTTTCGGGTGAAAGGATTTTACTGCTTTGAATCCATTAGGAATGTGGAATTGTTTCTTTCTTCCAATGTTATCAGAGCTTTGCTTTCTGATTGTTTTGGTATTTTCCAACAACCCCCCCCCACCTCTCCCCACCTGTCCTTTGAATCCTTCCAGGTTCGTTACCTTGAGCAGCAAAACAAAGTTTTGGAGACCAAGTGGTCTCTCTTGCAGCAGCAGGGAGGTTACAGTTCCAACCATGAGGATATGTACAGGGCATACATCAATGCCCTGACCCGACAGCTGGAAACCTTTAACCAAGACAAGTTCCGCTTGGACAGTGAGTTGGAACAGATGCACAAGACGGTGACTAGTCTCAAAATCCAGTATGTATCAAATACCAAATTATCTTTAAATGTCTGCTCTCACTACATGAAAGATGTAAACCATGGAATCAAAACAGTTTGCAGCATTGAAAGAGGTCACCCAGCAGTTGTTAGTTGTATTTGCTCATTGATTAAGCAATCCCAATTTCCCTCTTCGCTACCATGTCACTCACTGTTTTCCCACTTTTTCTTAAACAGAGAGAAATGCCTCTTATTAACATTTTCCACTGATTCATCCAACTCCCTGAAAGGTGTCTCTAGCTACAGTCTTATCTCCTTAAGAGGCAGAATATGATCAGGGATGGTCAGCATGGCTTTGTCAAGGGCAGGTTGTGCTTTATGAGCCTGATTGAATATTTCGAGGATGTAACAAAACACATTGATGAAGCTAGAACAGTGGATGTAGTGTATATGGATTTCAGTAAGGCATTTGATAAGGTTCCCCATGCCAGGCTCCTTCAGAATGTAAGGAGGCATGGGATCCAAGGGGACATTGCTTTGTGGATCCAGAACTGGCTTGTCCACAGAAGGCAAAGGGTGCTTGTAGATGGTTCATATTCTGCATAGTGGACGATGACCAATGGCAGGGATCTGTTCTAGGACCCCTCCTCTTTGTGATTTTTATAAATGACCTGGATGAAGAAGTAAAAGGGTGAGTTAGTAAGTTTGCTGATGACACCAAGGTTGGAGGTGTTGTGGAAACCAGAGAATTGCTGTTAGAAATTTGGCAGTGGTAACTGCAGTGTGCTGACAGACACAAAAGTGCATCAGATCATTTTAAATTATGGCTTATTCTACTTCTTTATAACACGATTTTGGCTGTGAAATCGTTTCTGGAAGAAAAGGGACACTTCATTCAAAGGGAAATATGCAAATATCCTTCCTGCTTCAGCAATAACATAATATACAGTAGGAATATGAAGGTGAGGTGTAGCAAGAAAAGATGTTGCACAACACACAAATGCTTTCAGTATGTACACTCCCTGCTCCCATTGTTCTCTGGAAGAAAGTATCTGTTGTGAATTTTCCACCTCCCTTATGACTGCACCTGGCAGACTAAATACATCCGGGTTTTATTCAATGTTCTTTTTCACACGTTTCTATATTTAAACTAGGACCCTTTATAAGGGGACAGACAATATTGAGAGAGCTGCTGCATAATGTCCAATGGGCTAGTTGGAGAAAACATGACAGATATTGTGTTCTCAGGGTTCTTGCACAACCAGAGCCCCCTTAACTGATGACTAGAGCATTGGTAATAGCTGTTAAAGAAGCATATTAAAAGCTCCTCCATGTTAGCACACATGCAGATATGTAAAATGGTATAGAAGCTTTTATGAAAATAGTTTTTACTAGTTTAAAGGAATGTTACAGGATAATACCCACCAGTGAATATGAAACCTCAGGCACAAGAAATTCTGCAGATGCTGAAAATCCCGAGCAACACACTCAAAATGCTGGAGGAACTCAGCAAGCCAGGCAGCATCTGTGGAAAAGAGTACAGTCGACGTTTTGAGCCAAAACCCTTTATCAGAAATCCCAGGTATAGCAGGAGACAGTCCCAAGTCCTGCCTCAGGTGCTAGTATCACAACAGCTCAAGACACTACTGCCACCAGACTCCATCTTCTCTCTGTATAGATATTATTTCTTATAAGTTGGCAATGAGAAACCAGTCAAACAACTAATGCTACATCAGCGTTCTGCAAATGCTTGATAGTTTAATAACACTTATGTCATCTCTGACTCTTAAATCGTTCTTGACTAGGGCTCCAAAAAGGTCTTGCTTTCCTCATATAATTGCACATTTTTAAGATCTATGGTTTACATTTACATACACTCGATGACCATTTTGTTAAGTACACCTGTACACCTGCTCTTTAATACAACCATCTAATCAGCCAATCGTGTGGCAGCAATTCAATGCATAAAAGCATGTAGACATGGTCAAAGGTTCAGTTGTTGCTCAGACCAAATATCAGAATGGGGAGGAAATGCAATCTAAGTGGCTTTGGCCGTGGAATTCTTGTTGGTACAGGATGAGGTGGTTTGAATATCTCAGACACTGCTGATCTCTTGGGATTTTCAAATTGAGCAGTCTCTCTTGAGTTTACAGGGAATGGTGCAAAAAACAAAAAAATCATCCAGTGTGGAGCAGTTCTGTGGGTGAAGATGTTTTATTAACGAGAGAGGGCAGAGGAGATTGGCCAGACTGGTTCAAGCTGACAGGAAGGTGACAGTAACTCAATAACTACCCATTACAACAGTGGTGTGCAGAAGAGCACATGACGAGCGGAAGTGGATGAGATACAGCAGCAGAAGCTCATTCGTACACTCAGTGGCCACTTCATTAGATACAGGACATAACAAATAAAGTGGCCAATGAGTGTATTTCTTCATAACATAGAAGGAGACAATTCAGCACATTGAGTCTGTGTGGCTCACAGAGCGTCCCTGTGACTTCCATTCACATATTTACAAACTATTCTTCAGGATGTGCACAATAACAGCCCCAGTTATCCTGCTTCCCACATACACAAAGGGTAAAGCACAGTAACCACTGCTTTCAAAACTAATATCCTAGTTAATAAGAGGGTGATCTGATTGTTTGGATTTATTTTGTTATCTATTGTACAGACCTTGTGCTTCTTTTGGCATTCCCATAACTCTGTTAGTTCTTCTGTAATGAAGAAACAGGCAATAGATTAATACTGCTTCAGGATATTATTAACTTTCTCACTGAAATATTCTAAAGATATGTCGCATTTTGCTAATCGTAAAACTTGAAATCATGTATATCCCAAGCTATCTTTTCTTCTATCTCACACTACTGAATCGTGGTAGCTTCAGTTCCCATAGCAAGGCAGAAACTTGTAAAGAAGTGTGTCTCAAGTACATGATTATTATTAGTGTTATTGTATGATTGATGTTAGCACATTTTCTGGGAAATAAAATTCCTTTCACTTTTATAAAAGGTATGAAGATGAGATGAATAATCGTGCAGGGATGGAGAATGATTTTGTAACTTTGAAGAAGGTATGTTCTTCAATGATTATTTTCATACAATGAAAAATAATCTTTACACTCTTGTGCTAAAATTGAATATGTCCTTGTTCAGAGGGTCGATGATTCATATCTGACAAAACATCAGCTTGCGGATTCACTCGAAGGACTTATTAGTGAGCTCGACTTCCTGAAACAGGTCTATGAAGAGGTAACATTATAGAGTTTTTACTGGCATTATATAACAATAAAATAGTGATAATATAACAATATAATAAAAGTTATTCAAACATATATAGGCTTTCTTTGTCTAATCACTAATAATGGTTTCTCCAAAGACATTTCATCCAGCTTTTCTTACCAACTATAGTACACGGCATTCAAAATATGATTTCTAACATCATAAAATGATGAAAATCTAATATAAAGTTATCTGGTGTAACTTTCAATATCTTTGTCAATGCCTCTTTTATAAACCTAGGCTGAGATATTTTCTCCTAAGATCAATCATTGTGATAATGTACAGAATTGCCAATAACAGTTATGTTTGAAATTCCTAGAATGCAACAGTCTGTGCAGTTGCCACACGAAAAATGCAGAGTGCAACAACTGAAACCATATTTCTTTCAAGGGATTTATGACATTATCAAGTGGGTAGAAAACAAGATGGCAGGAATGTTTGTGAAGCTATTTTAATGTGAAGATTCACAGGAAGGCTGCTGCCATGTGACACTCTAACACAGGATGCCTCTATTTGGCGCATTACACGCATGCAGATTGAACAAGACAGAATTGAAGTTGGTTTTTAACTGTAATTTAAAAACAGCACTTGTTTGTGTTTATTTACTTAATTGTACCTGTTATGGAAAATGAAGATTTATGGAAATTCTCAATAACCAATCAAAAACATTTGCTTCAGTTTTCAAATATTTTCCAAACACTTTCACTGAGGCCTTCTTTACACAGCACAGTCTATTTTTCTCTTGCATATTGCTTCCTTTCATGAAATGGATCTGGAATGAATAATGTCCCATAATTTTCCACTTCTTTCTGCTTTCATTCCTGAGGGGATTTTCAGCTAGCTCAAGTAAGAGGTCAGCCCCCATGTGTCCTAGGGAATGAGTGTCACCTAGCTTTTTTTTGGAACAGAAAGCCTCTCCAGACTTAATCTAATATTGAAAGGTCAGCACTTGCACTGAGGGGGTCAGTGAATAGGCCTAGTGAGGAAACATTGACCCAAATAAATAAATAATGCGATCAATCCAATTAAATGTAAGGACCCATCTGCTTAGATACATGTTGGCCACAAGCGACCAGGCATTATAGTTATTTTGATTATTTTCAAGTTCCTAATGAATTTATTTTTCTTTCAATGATACCTAAGGAACTCCACGAACTGCATTCACAAATCAAGGATGTTGCTGTCACTGTTGAACTTAATAACTACCGTGAGCTGGACCTTCAGGAGCTTATTGCTAACATGAAGGAGCAATACGAACTGTTGGCATCCAAGGGTCGTAACGAGGTTCAGGCTGTGTACAAATCCAAGGTAAAGAAATATACCTCTTGTAATTTAAGAAGTTAATTGGGAACCAGGTGAATTTATATAATCTGGAGAGGTTAGCCCATCATTCACAAATGAATGCAGCTGATAGGAAAGAAAGGGATGTATTACAGGCCCCTAGCTGGAAAATGTCCTGTTCCACTGCATTGGGATTAAAATAAGCTTAAAATTTGCAAAGAAAAATAGCTAAATACATCTGGTATGAGGTTAGTGGAGATGATTTCCTAAGCATAATCTCCAACCTTTTCTAACTCCAATTTTGGATGACTGATATCCAAAGATCTTTGTGATGTTACCTGTCATGAGTTTGGCTTTAATCTCCTCAATTATTGTGCTTATTTTATTTTCCAGTGGGTTCATTCTAAACATGTGGACACTATTGATAAGGCTGTTGTATAGTATTTATTTCTAATTGCCTCCTGAGAAGGTGGTGACTACATTGCTGCAGTCCTTGTGAGGATGGTACTTCAGGAGTTCTGTTGCATGAGGGGTGTTAGGATTTTGATGCAGGGATCATGAAGGAGCAGTAATGAATTTCCTCGTTAGGAATGGTGAGTGATTGGCAGGCGATGGAGGAGGTGGCATTCCTATGCTCCTGCTCCACTCCTTCATTAATTTGGTAGTTGCTGTTGATTGCAGCTCCATGACTGACAGGTCAAATCAACCATCTGATTCCCTCTTGTCTCACATTTTTCCCTTCTCTGATATTGCTTCCATTTCAGTACAATCAACTCTCCCAGTCTGCTGGAAAATATGATGATGAACTGCGTGTGCTCAAGAGTGACATTACAGACACAGTCAGGAGAATCACGAAAGTTAATACTGAAATCGAAACGCTTAAGAACCAGGTAATGACGTCAACACTGATCACTACGAAACATTTTCTGCTCCTTTTCCAATTGATTTTCCTCCCTCTTAATGCCAGACAGGGTAAATACCCTCTGGAACTGCCACCAGTCTATCATTCTTCTTGTTCACCAATAGTACTGAAGTTGTATAAAATCAGTCTCAAATCACTTATGTCTGTGCAGTCAACAGGCTTGATCGACAGAGAAACACAAGAGACTGCAGATGCCGGAATCTGAAGCAGCAATCAGCCTGCTGGAAAAGCTCATTGGGTTGAGCAGGAGAGAAAGGAATTGTCAACATTTCTGACATCTGGCCAAATGCAGAGTTCCGACCCGAAACGTAGACAATTTCTTTCTGTCTATAGACACTGATCAATTCATTGTTCCTCCAGCAGATTGATTGTTAATTGACAGGGAATTATCCAATCATTTCCACTCCAGATGGGAATAGCATCAAGCAGTACGTGCAGCCATTAGCAAACACAAGTCATTCGAGGCCAGCTCTGCCCATTGGTGCACATTGTGTCAAAAGCAGTTTTGTCAACCCCTCTCCCTAAAAGGACATTGTGGCCAGTTTACTTACTGAAGCCCCAGAAGCAAAACAAGGCAAGGTAATCTGTCCCATGGTGCTACATTAATAACATTCTCTTAAGAACTGGAAAAAGTTTGTTCCCAGAACCTCCAACCTAACTGGCATAATAAATTCTGGAGGATGATTTTGGACAATTTGAATCTCTGTGATTGTACTTATGGTGGGATGTTGAGATCAGTTTCAGGTACAGTCTTGGCCAGGGAAGTAATTCAGTCTTCATTTTAAAGTTGAGTATTCTGCCCAATATGTGTCTATTTAGTAAATTAATTGAATTTCTATGATCTGGGAATCTTCAGGTTCGATTCACTGGAAAGTTTATATTTTCAGTATGCATTTCTTGAGAGATTGGTGTAGACCTTGCTCTTATCTGGGCTACTTGTGAGCATGCCCATACATAATCCCAGATTCTACCCTGACCCAACACATACAAAGTATTAGAGGAGCTCAGCAAGTTAGGTTCCAGATATGGAGGGAAATAAACAGTCGACGTTTCAGGCTAAGACCCTTCATCAGGACTGGAAAGGAAGTGAGCAGAATCTAAAATAGGGAAGTGAGGAGAGGGACAAGGTGGGTAAGAAACTGGGAGATGATCGGTAATAAAGGTGAAAGGCTGAAGAAAAGGATTCTGGTAGGAGACGACTGTGGACCATGGAAGAATGGGAAGGAGGAGGGGATCCAGAGGGAGGTGATGGGCAGATGAGAAGAGAAGTAGTGAGAGGGTAACTAGAATGGGGAATGGAAAAAGAGAGAAGGAGGGAGGGGAAGCAAAATCACTGGAAGTTGGGGAAAAAGGTGTTCATGCTATCAGGTTGGAGGCTACCCAGACGGAATATGAGATATTTCTCCTCCAACTTGAGTTTGACCTCATCATGATAGTAGAGGGTACCATGGGCAGACATCAGAATGGGAATGGGAAGTCACATTGAAATGTTAGCCAACAGGAGATCTTGCTTTTTGTGGTGGATGGAGTGAAGGTGCTCAACAAAGCGGTCCTCCAATCTGCACTGGTCTCACCAATGCAAAGGAGGCCTCACTAGGAGCAGCGGATGCAGAAGATGACCGTGACTGACTCACAGTTGAATTGTGGCCTCACCTGCAAATACCATTTGGGGCCCTGAATGGTGGTGAAGGGGGAGGTGTAGGGGCAGGTATGGCATGTGTCATGCTTGCAGGGATAAGTGACAGGAGGGAGATCAGTGGGGAGGGCCAAGTGGACGAGAGTCATGTAGAGAGTGATCCTAAGTGGTAGGATTCTGCTGGAGATGGTGGAGGCTATAGAGAATGATGTGCTGGATACAGAGTGAATCCTTTCCCAAGAAAGGTCTGCCTCATTCTCTCCTCATCAGTGCAACTCAACATCATTGATTCCTTAATTGAGAAAGACGAAGGGTCTCGGCCTGAAACGTCGACAGCGCTTCTCCCTATAGATGCTGCCTAGCCTGCTGTGTTCTACCAGCATTTTGTGTGTGTTATCATTGATTCCTTACTGGTCTAAGCATGGAAGCTGACAAATGCAGTACTAAACAGAGATAATGACTAGCAGTCCAACAGTTTCCACAGTAACTCTGATGGCTAACTATCTACAGCCTTTTGTGCTCAAAGAGAAGATCATATGTCATATTTATTGAAGGGCCAAATCATGGACCACAGGAGAGAACAGGCTCATTCTGCCCTTACCAGTAGCCAAAAATTGTACCTATGCTCTGTCCACCAGAAAAAGCAGGATCTCCTGGTAACCATTCTACTTCCCGTTTCCAGTCTGACATGTCAGTCCATGGCCTCCTCTATTGCTGCAATGAGGCCACACTCAGGTTGGAGAAACAACACCTTATATTCCATCCTTGGTGAAGAAATTTGAGAATAACTCTGCAGGTTCCGCCACTAACAGTTTATGTGAAGCATTTCAATAACAATGAGGGATCAGACATTTGAATCTTTACATTCTGTTTTGAGCAGTAATATCCTATTTGGTCCATTGACCCTTTGGGGTCAATGGACCAAATAGCTAGTGGGAAAGTGTGGGGGTTTATTTTAAGTCAAAAGGTTTATTAAAATATGATATACTTTGCCTTTTTGGTCAACAAGCTTAACATTTTATGATCAAGAACATTTTTTCTAACATTTGCATTTTAAAACAAAAATCTATTTAGCGGATTGCGTTAGAAACAGCAATCACTGAAGCCGAAGAACGTGGAGAGCTAAGTTTGAGAAGCATCAAGGCTAAGATTGCTGAAAAAGAGAATGAAATATTCAAAGCCAAGCAGGAAGCAGCCAAGAAAGTGCATGAATACCAGGAACTAATGAACGTCAAAATTGCTCTGGATTTTGAAATTCAAACCTACAGGAAAATGCTGGAGGGAGAGGAGACCAGGTACAAGATATTTAGATTCAGTGGGAGGGGTGTGGTTCTGCAAAATCTTGTTGACTAACAATAAGAAAGCTTGTTGAAATTGTTTCCTTGTTAGAAACTATATAGCCAACACAGTGTGTTTATAAATAATATATTTATGACTTAGTTTAATGCAGTACAAAGACAAAGTGCCTTGCCTTTATACATAGACAACTGACTCACAAAGGAAGTTGCCCAGAAAGACTGACAGTAGCAATAACTATGGCAAGGACATACTGACAGATGCAGAGAAGTATCACAGTGGTGAAATGCCTGGATGCAGTAATGTCGTTAAGCTGGAGAACAGTTGAAATCATTTAAGAATTCTTGTGGGTAACAAGTCAGGAGGTAAAAATGAAACAATTCTTAAACTTGCATTGTAAATGTTTTACATGCATAAAATAAAGGTTTGAACAGATACATAAGATGTAAGAAAAGAAGAGCTGTTATTGGTTTTAATACAAATCGTATTTAATTATTTTTTTAAAAAGTAGAATTTTGAAATAACTGAGGAACAAGATAGGTGGAGGAACAGGTAGTGTTGAGAAAGCAGGAGTCTGCAGAAAGATTGGAGAGACTAGTAAAATTGGCAAAGAAGTGGCAGATGGAATATAATGTAGAGAAGTGTATGGTCATGCACTTTGGTAGAAGGAATAAAGGCATGGACTATTTTCTAAATGGGGAGTGAATTCATAAATCAGAGGTGCAAGGGGAATTCCCTAAATGTTAACTTGCAGATTGAGTTGATAGTAAGGAAGGCAAATGCAATGTTGGCATTCATTTTGAGAGGACTAGAATATAAAGGGAAGGATGTAATGTTGATGCTTTATAAGGCATTGGGAAGACCACATTTGGAAGATTGTGAGCTGTTTTGGGTGCCATTTCTAAGAAAGAATGTGCTGGCATTGGAGAAGGTCCAGGGGAAGTTTACGAAAATTATCCTGACAATGAAAGGGTTAATGTATGAGAAGCATTTGATGGCTGTCGGCCACTGGAGTTTAGAAGAATGAGGGCTGATCTCATTGAAATCATCTGAATATCGAAAGGCGTAGACAGAGTGGACGTGGAGAGGATGTTTCCAATAGTGGAAGAGTCTATGACCAGAGGGCACAGCCTTGGATTGTAAGACTGCCCCTTTAGAACAGAGATAAGGAGGAATTGCTTCAGTCAGATGGTGCTGAGTTTGTGGAATTCGTTGCCACAGATGGCTGTGGAGGCATGTCATTGGGTATATTTAAAGCAGAGGGTGATAGGTTCTTAGTTAGCAGGGGTGCCAAAGGTTATGGGGAGATGGCAGGAGAATGAGGTTGAAAGGGAAAATAAATCAGCCATGATCAAATGACAGAGCAGGTGTGATGGGTTAGTTGGTCTTATGGAATGACTATCCACACAAATAGTTATAATTAAATTTAATTACCAGAAAGGTCATTAAACAGTAATTATGGACTTCTGTGCCATCAGAAACTCATTTGTATTTCATTCAACAACATATTAGATTTTCATGTATTTGTTACAACTGTTTTAATCATTTTAATCTGAAAATAACATTTGGGAAATAGTGACCTCTGTGAAAAAGCAGGAATCACTGGCAGCAACAGAAGGTAGAGCAGTAGATGTAGTGTATATGGATTTCTGCAAAGCATTTGATAAGCATTTAATATGCAAGGCTTATTGAGAAAGTAAGGAGGCATGGGATCCAAGGGGACATTGCTTTGTGGATCCAGAACTGGCTTGCCCACAGAAGGCAAAGAGTGGTTGTAGATGGGTCATATTCTGCATGGAGGTCAGTGACCAGTGGTGTGCCTCCAGGATCTGTTCTGGGACCCTTACTCTTCATCAGTTTTATAAATGACCTGGACGAGGAAGTGGAGGGATGGGTTAATAAGTTTGCTGATGATACAAAAGTTGGAGGTGTTGTGGATAGTGTGGAGGGCTGTCAGAGGTTACAGCGGGACATTGATAGGATGCAAAACTGGGCTAAGAGTGGCAGATGGAGTTCAACCCAGGTAAGTGTGAGGTGGTTCATTTTGATAGGTCAAATATGATGGCAGAATATAGTATTAATGGTAAGACTCTTGGCAGTGTGGAGGATCAGAGGGATCTTGGGGTTCGAGTCCATAGGACAATCAAAGCTGCTGCGCAAGTTGACTCTGTGGTTAAGAAAGCATACAGTGCATTGGCCTTCATCAATCGTGGGATTGAATTTAGGAGCCGAGAGGTAATGTTGTAGCTATATAGGACCCTGGTCAGACCCCACTTGGAGTACTGTGCTCAGTTCTGGTCACCTCACTACAGGAAGGATGTGGAAGCCATAGAAAGGATGCAGAGGAGATTTACAAGGATGTTGCCTGGATTGGGGAGCATGCCTTATGAGAATAGGTTGAGTGAACTCGGCCTTTTCTCCTTGGAGCGACGGAGGATGAGAGGTGACCTGATAGAGATAGATAAGATGATGAGAGGTATTGATCATGTGGATAGTCAGAGGTTTTTTCCCAGGGCTGAAATGGCTAGCACAAGAGGGCACAGTTTTAAGGTGCTTGGACATAGGTACAGAGGAGATGTCAGGGGAAAGTTTTTTATGCAGAGAGTGGTGAGTGCGTGGAGTGGGTTGCCGGTGACGGTGATGGAGGCGGATACGATAGGGTCTTTTAAGAGACTCCTGGGCAGGTACATGGAGCTTAGAAAAATAGAGGGCTATGGGTAACCCTTTGGGCCAAAGGGCCCATATTGTGCTGTAGGTTTTCTATGTTTCTATGTTTCTAACTTCTAAATTTCTGCATTTTAGCATGAATGAAGAGTCTAGAAATTATAGTTATTTTCCTTGCGTAACACAATGAATGTGATAATTTCATTGTCATTAAAATGGCAAAATCAATGCATTTTAATAACGTAACTTCTGATTCTTTATGGAGTTGTTTTGTAAATTATTTCAGAAAATGATGGTTGTCCATTTGCTGTGATTGACAGATTTTTGGATTCTTAAGGGATACAGGGATGGCATAGGGTGACAAGTTGAGTAGAGGATGATCTTCTTGAATAGCCAAGCAGGCAGGAGGAACTGTGTTGCCCACTCTTTTTTATGCTCCTTGTGATTTTGTATTCTACTCTCTTGAACCAGTAGACTGGAGTTCAGAGAAGTTATTACTTCTTGTCAAAGATTCTTGCCAAACAGACTTCAAGCATGTTATTTAAACGTGATGAGTTAATGTACTTCAACAACCAGGATACATTGAGAATAACAGTAGAAATGTAAAAGGAGTTTGCAAAGCAGATTATTTGTTGAGGTGAAGTTTAGGACATTCATTTTGGTTGTGGGTCTTCTTTGAGACAATGTTGCTCCTTAAACATGGTTAAGTACAATGTTTTTCAAGCTCTACTTACATCATAAACTTTTGTTTACAGGATTGGTCAGAAACAAAAGGCAATTCTTCATCTTAACACCACACCAATGATATCCGGTAAGTTATTCTGCTTTGTAGTAGAATTCAGCTCATACTCAAGCCAACCCCAGCATAGGATTGAGCCATAAGGAAGAACTCATTCAGTGTCATGAACTCATTGTCCCAAGGCATGACGGTGGCAAGGTAAAGATACAACACACATTTCCCCCTCCTGAGCTCTTTTCCATCATGCTTGGTGGTTGCCTGGGATGTAATTAAACTGGAAATGATGCAAAAAACATTCATAAAGGTGTTACCAGAACTGGAGGGCTTGATTTATAAGGTGAGACTGGATAATTATTTAAATGGTAAAAGATTGTAGCATGCTGCTGTGCAGAAGGACTTGGGAGCACTTGTGTATGAATCACAAAAGGTTGGTTTGCAGGTACAACAGGCTATCAAGAAGGTAAATGGAATGTAGGCCTTCATTGCTAGAGGGATTGAATTTAAGAGCAGGGAGGTTATGCTACAACTGTACAGGGTACTGGTGAGGCCGCACCTGGAGTACTGTGTGTAGTTCTGGTCTCCTTACTTGAGGAACGATATACTGGCTTTGGAGGTGGTGCAGAGGAGGTTCACCAGGTTGATTCCAGAGATAAGGGGGTTAGACTATGAGGAGAGATTGAGTTGTTTGGGACTGTACTCGCTGGAATTCAGAAGAATGAGAGGAGATCTTATAGAAACGTATAAAATTATGAAAAGGATAGATAAGATAGGGGCAGGAAAGTTGTTTCCATTGGTAGGTGAGACTAGAACTAGGGGACATGGCCTCAAGATTCGGGGGAGTAGATTTAGGACGGAGATGAGGAGGAACTGCTTTTCCCAGAGAGTGATGAATCTGTGGAATTCTCTGCCCAATGAAGCAGTGGAGGTTGCCTCAGTAAATATATTTAAGACAAGGTTGGATATATATTTGCATAGTAGGGGAATTAAGGGTTATGAGGAAAAGGCAGGTAGATGGAGATGAGTCCACAGCCAGATCAGCCATGATCTTATTGAAGGCGAAGCAGGTTCAATGGGCCAAATGGCCTACTCCTGCTCCTATTTCTTATGTTCTTAGTGTTCTTCTAAGTTGGAACTTTATTCCCTGTAGCATAGAAGACCAAGGAGTGACCTTCTAGTGTTTCATAAGATCACGAAGGGCATAGATAAGGTGAATGGTCATAGCCTTTAACCCAAGGTAGGGGAGTCTAAAATTCGAGGGCAGAGGTTCAAGGTGAGGGTAATGATTTAAAAGGGATCCATTGGGTGACCTTTTCCACATGGGTGGTGGGTGTATGGAACGAGCTGCCAGAGGAAGTGGAGAAAATTACAATGTTTAAAAAACAGACAGGAAACTTTGGAGGGATATGGGCCAAACGTGGAGAAATGGGATCAGCTCAAGTATACAACTTGGTCAGCATGAATGGGTCGGGCCAAAGGGCCTGGGTTATGCTGTGTGTCTCTGAACCCTCAGTAGCCCCTGGTGTCTAACCACTGGGGACATGGCTGAGAGTCTGGGAGGCTAACTTATAAGTGTCAGACCAGGCCAAGAAAGTGAAAAGGGAATGCAGTTACACAAGGCAGAAGAGAAATTACACAAAAATTAAGCTATAATAGCTTTGGATTTCTCTATGAACATGCATGAATTAACTTTTTCTCCTTCATTTCCTTTAGACTTTGGAAGTTCTGGTTCATCATATTCCAGAAGTTATTCAACTGAGCACCAGGAAGCCTCAGGGAATATGCAAAATTTCTCCAGTGGTTCAACTGGAAGGAGAGCCGTCATGGTGAAAACAGTTCAGGCAGTTGAAAGAATAACAAATTGAAAAGGGCTTTACAACTAAACAGCTAAAAAGCGAATGGTGACCAGTTTTAAACACAATGTACCAAATAAGAAGTAACAACACACATAAAGAAATTTGCTTTTAATTATAATAATCAAGACAACTCATTCTTCTCTCCATTTCATTAGCGTGAGTTACACGTGTGGTCAATATCTTCCTGGGCTAAAGTTGTTAAAACAATTCCATTGACATTTTTCCTAATGCCATTTCGTCCTGCAACTCATCATAGTAATACTGGATATTAATAATCATTGTCAGAAGCAGCAAAATTTAAATATTCAAAAATAATTGACCATCAAATTCTCTGAATAGAATATTAAATCATAAAAAACTTACAGTGATTGTATCAAGGGAAGAATGAAAAGATAATTATATTTTCACTGCTGGACGTGGGCTATTCTTTGATTGAAATTCTTATGATTGTCTCTGAGTGTCAATTAAATGTAAACACTTGTACTTCATGTTATATTAAGTTGCAGCTTTGCCTTCATATAATAAACTTGATTGCAATGACAAACTTCTGTTGAATGCATCACAAATATACACAAGAGAAGCATGTGATGCATTCACTAGGGCCACTAGCTATTGTAGAACATCAAAGTCAAGTTTATTGTCATCTGCACAAGTAGATGTGTGCACAGGTGTAATGAAAAACTCACTTACAGCAGTGTCAGGAGCACATAAAACTAGAAGCACAACATTCTTCAGAAAATCAGAATCAGAATTTTCATTACTTACTTATATGATGTGAAATTTGTTGTTTTCTGACAGTAGCATAATGCAAAGACATAAAGTTACTACAAATTACAAAAAAATGTTGAGGGTGCTTAGAGAAGATAAATTACGAAAAAAAGGTTATACAAGTATAAGAAAACACAATTAGAAAAAATAAGCTGTGAGCTTTTTTCTGACATATTTACTTCAAACTTCCAAGTTCAAAGTAAACTTATTATCAAGATACATGTACTGTATGTCACCATATACAATCCTGAGATTCATTTTCTTGCAGACAGAGTAAATACAAAGAAACACAATAGAATCAATGAAAAACTGCACATAACAAGATGGACAAACAACCAATATGCAAAAGACATCAAACCATGCAAATGCAAAACGAAAAAAAAATTACTGACATGGACATAATGGGTCAAATGTGCCATAAACTTCTATGATTCTAAATCAAAGAAATTCATACATTGCTCAGCAGAGCCAAAAACTTTAGGAATCAGGAAATTTGCAGTTGTACCCTTTTCTGAAGCCAATGTACTATACATTTGTTGCCCAAATGAACTGAAGAGGTTTTGTGTTGTCGATATTTGTTTTGAGAATGAAAAAAGAGCTTAAAAGCCATTGGCCTGAACCATAAACTTCTGTGCCTACTGGCAGTAGTGTCCATCACCAGGGACCCCCACCATTCAGGCCATATTCATTCTAGGACAAAGGAGATGTCTTCCTTTTTTAAAGAAAGGGGCTTCCCTTCGTCCACTATCAACTCTGCCCTCCATCGCGTCTCCCTATTTCACGCACCTCTGCCCTCACCCCATCCCCCCGCCAGCCCACCAGGGATAGAGTCCCCCTGGTCCTCACCTGTCACCCTACCAGCCTACAGATCCAACGTATAATCCTCCGTAACTTCCGTCACCTCCTACGTGATCCCACCACCAACCACATCTTCCCCTCCCCCCAACTCTTGGCTTTCCACAGGGATCCCTACACGACTCCCTTGTCCATTCATCCCCCCCCCCCCCATCCCTCCCCACGGACCTCCCTTCGGGCACTCATCCCTGCAAACGGAAGAAGTGCTACACCTGCCCCCACACTTCTTCCCTCACCACCATCCCAGGCCCCAGACAGTCCTTTCAGGTGAGGCACCACTTCACCTGCGAGTCAACTGGGGTGATATACTGTATCCGGTGCTCCCGATGTGGCCATTTATACATTGGGGAGACCCGCTGCAGACTGGGAGACCGTTTCGCCGAACACCGGCGCTCAGTCCTCCAGCAGTGGCGGGATCTCCCTGTGACCACACACTTCAATTCCACAGACCACTCCCACTCCGACATGTCTGTCCACGGCCTCCTCTACCGTCAAGATGAGGCCACACGCAGGTCGATGGAGCTATACCTTATCTCCCGCCTAGGTAGCCTCCTTCCTGCCGGCATGAACATCCAACTCACTGACCTTCGTTGATACCCCTGCCCCCTACCCTTACCCCCATCCCTATCTATTATTTTAGTCTGGTTCTCTTTCTCTCTCTTTTTCCCCCCACACTATAATCTCCCCCCAGCCCTACCTTTCTTTCTCTTTTATTTCCCATAATTCTCCACCTTCCCCCAGCCCATTTCCCTCCAGCCTATCACTTCCCAGCTCTCTACTTTATCCCTCCCCCCACTTCTTATCCCCCCTCGACCATCCCACGTTACTTCACTCCTGATGAAGGGTTTCGGCCCGAAATGTCGTTATTACCTCCTCCCATAGATGCTGTCTGGCCTGCTGAGTTCTGCCAGCATTTTGTGTTTTTATTTATTATGAATGTATTTAGTTTTCAACTTATAATGACACAGAATGATGCCACTCATTCCATCAGGTCTAACAGCTACCATGGAAGCAATCCTATTAACTTCAGCTTCCTTCTCATTATTTCCTCATACTCCTCTCTCTCAGTTGTGTCCATCCATTCCCCTTTCATGTAAATAGCAATCAATCGAGAGGAACTCATAAATTCAAATCAAACAAATCAGGTGGATGCATTTAGCAAAACAAGTCAAAATCCACTTATTTTTTCCACTGACTAAAAGGAAGCTACAAATAATAGGTTTTAATAAATATTGTCAAAAAAACACAAGAATGTGAGAAGTAGGACCATGAGTATTATCATACAACTCTTCCATTCAATAAAATTGTGCCTGATCTGATCTTTGCCCCAATCTGCTTTGCTGCCCAATCCTCAAAATCTTTGAATCCCCTATAACCCTATCTTAGCCTTCAGTGTAGAACTGGGGAGGTGCACCATGGGAACAGATCCCTTAGTCCATCAAGTCTAGGCCAATCATTCCAATCATTAATCCTATCCTAACTTGTTTTATTTTCCCCACAACACTCCCCAGATTCTACAACTCACCTAAAATCTAGGAGCAATTTGCAGTAGCCAACTAACCTATCAGGCTCTATGTCAATAAGACATAAGACAAAGGAGCAGAATTAGGCCATTCAGCCCATCAAATCTGCTCCATCATTTCATCATGGCTGATGTATTTCCCTCTCAATCCCATTCTCCTGTAACCTTCATGCCCGGACTAATCAAGAACCAATCAACCTCTGCTTGGCCTCGACAGCCACCTTTGGAACACCAGCAGTCATTGGGAGCTAATCAGAAAAGGCTCCCTTTGCATCCTGCCAATCAGCCAATGCACTATCCATGCAAGTATCTTTCCTGTAATACCTGTAATACCTCTTACCATGGGCTCTTACCTTGTTAAGCAGCCTTAAGTTTGGCACCGTGTTAAAGGCCTACAGAAAATCCAAGTACACAACTCTAGGATCCTCCTGCCTGCCTCGTCTGAACTCCACGATCCTCCTGCCTGTCCCGTCTAAACTCTGCGATCCTCCTGCCTGCCTGCCTGCCTCGTCTGAACCCTGGGATCCTCCTGCCTGCCTCGTCTGAACTCTGGGATCCTCCTACCTGCCTCATCTGAACCCTGGGATCCTCCTGCCTGCCTGCCTCATCTGAACCCTGGGATCCTCCTGCCTGCCTCGTCTGAACCCTGGGATCCTCTGTCCTGCCTGCCTCATCTGAACTCTGGGATCCTCCTGCCTGCCTGCCTCGTCTGAACTCTGGGATCCTCCTGCCTGCCTGCCTCGTCTGAACCCTGGGATCCTCCTGCCTGCCTGCCTGGTCTGAACCCTGGGATCCTCCTGCCTGCCTCATCTGAACCCTGGGATCCTCTGTCCTGCCTGCCTTGTCTGAACTCTGGGATCCTCCTGCCTGCCTGCCTCGTCTGAACTCTGGGATCCTCCTGCCTGCCTGCCTCGTCTGAACCCTGGGATCCTCCTGCCTGCCTGCCTGGTCTGAACCCTGGGATCCTCCTGCCTGCCTCGTCTGAACCCTGGGATCCTCTGTCCTGCCTGCCTTGTCTGAACTCTGGGATCCTCCTGCCTGCCTGCCTCGTCTGAACCCTGGGATCCTCCTGCCTGCCTGCCTCATCTGAACCCTGGGATCCTCCTGCCTGCCTCGTCTGAACCCTGGGATCCTCTGTCCTGCCTGCCTTGTCTGAACTCTGGGATCCTCCTGCCTGCCTGCCTCGTCTGAACCCTGGGATCCTCCTGCCTGCCTGCCTGGTCTGAACCCTGGGATCCTCTGTCCTGCCTGCCTCGTCTGAACTCTGGGATCCTCCTGCCTGCCTGCCTCGTCTGAACCCTGGGATCCTCTGTCCTGCTTGCCTCGTCTGAACTCTGGGATCCTCCTGCCTGCCTGCCTCGTCTGAACCCTGGGATCCTCCTGCCTGCCTGCCTGCCTCGTCTGAACCCTGGGATCCTCCTGCCTGCCTGCCTGCCTCGTCTGAACTTTGGGATCCTCCTGCCTGCCTGCCTCGTCTGAACTCTGGGATCCAGCCCCGCCAGCATTAACCCTTAAATGCCATGGCATCCCCATCCTGTCCTCCCCCCTTGTACTTCAATGTCTGTGTCCTGCGTTTGGGTTCATCCGGCCCCGTTCCTGACAGAACGACCACCCCACGCATGGACCCAGCAGCACAGGCACTGGAGGCTAGTTCCCATTTCCCTGGGGTCCTCTCTGCTCTGGATATTCCCCCCACCCCCCATTCCATCCCTGGCCCTCCAGCCCCGCTTTGGTCGCCATGAGGCTCCCTTAGAGGGGCGGGGGTACTGTTAGGGTCTGGTCCGGTCCGGAATCCGCGTTCCAGGTCTCGATCCGGTCCAAGTGCTCCGGACTCCGGGTCTTACAGCTGTCCCTCCCAGCCCCTTTGAGCCTATTAAGATCAGCCTGGATCAAGGAGGCACACCTGTGGCCAATTCAGCTGCAGGTGTTTATAAAGGACCATGGGACAGAGACTGGGTGGGTGGTTGTTTTGTTCTGTCCTGCTTGGAATCCTGTCCTACCCTGGTTGCTGGACTGTTCTGAAAATGCTCTATCCGGTTGGTCTTGTTCCCCTGCTTCTCTCCTGTGCGCTGGTTCTGCTGTTCCGCCTTATTCTACTTGCTTGCACTGCCACACTGTTGGTCGGTTGCCTTTCCCAATTTACCAATGTACCTGGTGGATCACTGTAGTTTTGCTGCTTACCCTGGACCCAACTTCCTACTCGTTGCCTCTGTCAGGTGGGTCCGGCCGGACTGCCACTGCCCGGTGGGGGTTCTGCCCCTTCCCACTCGTTGCCTCCGTCGGGTGGGTCTGGCCGGACTGCCGCTGCCCGGTGGGGGTTCTGCCCCTTCCCACTCGTTGCCTCCGTCGGGTGGGTCTGGCCGGACTGCCGCTGCCCGGCGGGGGTTCTGCCCCTTCCTACTCGTTGCTTCTGTCGGGTGGGTCTGGCCGGACTGCCGCTGCCCGGCGGGGGTTCTGCCCCTTCCTACTCGTTGCCTCTGTCGGGTGGGTCTGGCCGGACTGCCGCTGCCCGGCGGAGGTTCTGCCCCTTCCTACTCGTTGCCTCTGTTGGGTGGGTCTGGCCGGACTGCCGCTGCCCGGCGGGGGTTCTGCCCCTTCCCACTCGTTGCCTCCGTCGGGTGGGTCTGGCCGGACTGCCGCTGCCCGGCGGGGGTTCTGCCCCTTCCCACTCGTTGCCTCTGTCGGGTGGGTCTGGCCGGACTGCCGCTGCCTGGCGGGGGTTCTGCCCCTTCCACCTATTGCTCCCTAAGGGTTGTACCCCGCACCTGCCTGGGTGTCCGCGACTGGCCCAGATCTTTGTGTTTTCCGCCTGGGAGGCGGCCCTGCCCGGGATCCATGCGGCCCGCCCTAGGGACTCCTACCCTTTCCTCCCCTTGTTTCCCATGGATTGTGCCCCGCACCTGCCCAGGTGTCCGCGACTGGCCCAGGCTTCTGTGTTCCCGCCTGGGAGGTGGCCCTGCCTGGGATCCCTGCGGCCCGCCATGAGGAATCTGCCTGCCTGCCCCGAACTGCGGGATCTGCCTGCCTGCCTCGTCGGAACTCTGGGATCCTCCTGCCTGCCTGCATTAACCCTTAAATGCCATGGCATCCCCATCATGTCCTCCCCCTAGTACTTCAGTGTCTGCGTCCTGCGTTTGGGTACATCCGGCCTCGTTCCTGACACACAACATCCACCAATTCTCCTTTGTTTATCCTGCTTGTTATTTCCTCAAAGAATTCCAAAAGATTTTTCAGGCAAGATTTTCCCTTGAGGAAACCATGCTGACTATGGCCTATTTTATCATGTGCTTCCAAGTACCCAGAAACCTCATCCTTAATCATTGACTCCAACATCTTCCCAATCACTGAGGCAAGACTAACTGGCCTATAGTTTCCTTTCTCCTGCTTCCCTCCCTTCTTGAAGAGTGGAGTGACTTTTGCAATTTTCCAGTCTTCCGGATCCATTCCAGAGTCTTGTGCTTCTTAACAGATCATTATTAATGCCTCCACAATCTCTTCAGCTACATCTTTCAGAACCCTGGAGTGTAGTCCATCTGGCCCAGGTGACTTATCGCCCTTCAGACCTTTCAGCTTCCCAAGCATCTTCTCCCTAGTAATAGTAACTGCATTCACTTCTCCCCCCAACACTCTTGAACTTCTGGCATACTGCTAGTGTCTTCCACAATGAAGAAGATGCAAAATACTTATTCATTTCATCTGATGAAGGGTTTTGGCCCAAAACGTTGACAGTGCTTCTCATTATAGATGCTGCCTGGCCTGCTGCGTTCCACCAGCATTTTGTGTGTGTTGTTTGAATTTCCAGCATCTGCAGATATCCTCGTGTTTATTCATTTCATCTGCCATTTCCTTGTCCCCCTATACTACCTCTCCAGCAACATTTTTCAGTGGTTTAACATTTATTCTCACCTCTCTTTTACTCTTTATATATCTGAAAAAACATTTTGTATTATTTTTGATATTATTGGATAGCTTACCTTTGTTTATTATCTTTTCTCTCCTTATGGCTTTTTTAGTTGCCTTCTGTTGGTTTTTAAAAGTTTCCCAATCCTCTAACTTCCCACTAATATTTGCTCTATTATATGCTCTGCCTTTAGCTTTTATGTTGGCTCTGACTTCTCTTGTTAGCCATGGTTGTGTCAACGTGCCTTTAGAATACCTCTTCTTCTTTGGGCTGTATCTACCCTGTCCCTTCCAAATTTCTCCCAGAAACTTCAGCCGTTGCTGTTTTGTCATCAGCCCTGCAAGTGTCCCCTTCCAATTAACTTTGGCCAGCTCCTCTCTCATGCTTCTGCAATTCCCTTTATTTGCAGTGTGATACTGATACATCTGACTTTAGCTTCTCCCTCTCAATTTTCAAGGTGATTTCTATCATATTATGATCACTGGCCTTAAGCTCCCTTATCAAATCGGGTTCATTACACAACACCCAATCTGGAATAGCTGATCCCCTGTGGGCTCAACCACGAGCTGCTCTAAAAAGCCATCTTGTAAGTATTCTACAAATTCCCTCTCTTGGGATCCAGTACCAACCTGATTTTCCCAATCTACCTGCATATTGAAATCCATGCATTTTCTGCCTCCCATTGTAATTTGTAGCCCGCATCTTGGCTACTGTTTGGAAACCTGTATTAAACTCCCATCAGGATCTTTTTATCCTTGCAGTTTCTTAACTCTACCCACAAGGATTCTACATTTTCTGATCCTATGTCACATCTTTCTGAAGATTTGATTTCATTTTTCATGAAGAGCCACCCCACCCCCTCTGCCTCCATACCTATCTGTCCATTCGATACAATGTGTATCCTTGAATGTTAAGTTCATTGCTATAATCTTCTTTCAGCCGCCACTCAGCGATGCCCACAATGTCATACCTGCCAATCTGTAACTGCACTACAAAATCATCGACTTTTTCTGTGCACTGCATGCATTCAAATATAACATCTTCAGTCCTGTATTTGTCACCCTTTTCAATTTTGCTCCATTGTTACACTCCAACTCATTCCACTGACTGTGATTTTGCCTTATCATCTGCTTGTTCTTTCTGACAGTCTTACTACACTCTGCCTCTGCTTGTATACCAACAGCCCCCATGCTCAGCACTATCACTCCGGTTCCCTTACCCCTGCCCAATTAGTTTTAAAAATCACCAATAGCTCTGGCAAACCTGCCTGTAAGGATATTGGTCCCCATTTGGTTCAAGTGTAATGTGTTCCTTTTATACAGGTCATACTTTCCCCAGAAGAGATCTCAATGATCCAGAAAATTGAAACCATGCCCCCTGCACCGATTCCTCAGCCATGCATTCATCTTCCAAATTATCCAATTCTTGCCCTCACTGGGGCGTGGCACTGGCAGCAATGCAGAGATTACCACCCTTGAGGTCCTGCTTTTCAGCTTTCTAGCTAGCTCGCTATATTCTGTCTTGAGAACCTCTTCATTTTTCCTTCCAATGTCAATAGTGCCAATATGTACCAAGACCTCTGGCTGCTCACACTTCCCATTTGACCCGATATGATACATCCCTGACCCTGGCACCTGGGAGGCAATTTACCATTTGGGCGTCTCTATTGCATCCACAGAATCTTGTAGCTACTATCACAACCATGGACTCTACTGTAGGGTCTATGCACCCCCGCAGGCAGCCACAGCAAATTTTGCAATGGCACTCATGAATATGCACGTGTCAATTAATTACTATTTTATTATAGTGGTACTTAACTCCCTTTTTGTTGTAGTTTGGTTGAGACTTGAGCAAAGCACAGCAACATTATACTGCCTGCTTACATTTGGCCTTGCCTGAGAAAGTGGACTATCGATTCGATTGACTCTGGAGACTAGCGCTACTCGTTTTATATTTAGATATTCCTTTCAGCCTCGGAGTTAGTATATTGTTTTCCATTTGGGAGTTCTAGTTAACGGCCCTGTTTGGCCCAGCGTTTATTGTTTTCTTTCCCTTTAAAATCCTGCTCGCATTAAAGTCTGTGAACTATCAACTCGCTTTAGTGCCTCTTTCTCTGCACTTGGGCCATATGCAAAAGTTTTGATACCTACTCCTTTAACTATGGAATACCCAATCACCACTGCAGCCCTCTTCTCCCCCCCTTCCCTTCTGAGCCACAGCGCCAGACTCCGTGCCAGAGACCTGGTCCCCACCCCTCTGGTATGTCTATGACCGTGGGAGGAAACCAGGCCACACAGCTGAAATGTGCATCATCACACAGAGAATGGGCAACCTCTACATAAATACTACCAGAGAAATAGGTAAAAGTTCCCTTCTGTTTACCCCATCTATAATTTTAGTTGTACATATGTCCCTCAGCCACCTCTGCTCCAAGAAAAATAAGCCCAATCTATCCAGTCTCTCTTTATAATTAAAATGCTTCATTCCAGGCAGCATCCTGGTGATTCTTCTCTGCAATCACACCCTTACTATAGTGTGGTGACCAGATCTGCACATACCGCTCGAGCTGTTTTCTAACCAATGTTTTATTAAGTTTTACAAAAACTACATTTGCTTTTACATTCAGTGGCTCCTTTATTAGGTACACCTGCTTGTTAACGTAAATATCCAATCAGCCAATCACGTGGCAGCAACTCAATGCATAAAACCATGTAGATATGGCCAAGCGCTTCAGTTGTTGTTCAGACCAAATATCAGAACAGAGAAGAAATGTGATCTAAGTGACTTTGACCATGGAATGATTGTTGGTGCCAGACAGGATGGTTTGAGATTTCGGAAACTGATGATCTCCCAGGATTTTCATCAATGACAATCTCTAGAGTTTGCAGAGAATGGTGTAAAAACACAAAAGCATCCAGTGAATGGGCAAAATTATCTTGTTAATGAGAGAGGTCAGAGGAGAATAGTTTAAGCTGACTGAAAGAAACATACATTATAACAATGGAGTGCAGAAGAGCATCTCTGAATGCACAACACTTTGAACTGAAGTGGATGGGCTACAGCAGCAGAAGACCACGAACATACACTTAGTGGCCACTCTATTAGGTACAGGAGGTAGCCAATAAAGTGGCCACTAAAAGTACATGCCCTTTATGGCTGTAGCAGGACTTCTCTACATTCTTCTGTATGTCTTCAATCTAGATCAAATCCCAAGTTTTCTTTTAATTACTTATGGTACCTGGCTGCCTGCTAGTAACTCTGTGATTCATCTCCAAGGACACGCGATTCTCATTATACTGATGAAGTCTGTATTCTGGTTTTCTGCTCTTCCTTCCCATTTGGATAGCCTCACATTTCCCTACATTATACTCAGTCAGACAAATTTTTACTAACTTACCCTTTTGTACTCTGCTCACAACTGGTTATCTCACTCATCTTTATATCATCAGCAAATTTGGCTATCATGTACTTGGTTATCTGTATCTATTGACTTAAATTTTAAATTGTTGAAGTTACAGCATTGATTTTTATGGCACCCCACTTTTTCATCAACCTGAACATAACCTAGTTATCCTTACTCTCTTTTCCTTGTGATTTAGTCAATCCTTTATCCATGCTAAAGTGTATTGCTCCCAGTTAGCCCAGAACATCATTTCCCTCCATGGATGCAACCTGACCTGCTGAGCTCCTCCAGCATTTTCTATGTGCTACACCTGTTCCTGTCTGAATGAGAAGCCTTTAATTGTTGGAGAGAGATGCTTTGAGGTTTCTTTAAATGTAGTTCAACACCAAAATCTTTAAAATATTATCAAAAGCATTATCAATACAAGTCACATCTTCTTCCACGAGGCCTATGGAAGTTCAGTTAATGATTATTCAAGACAAAGGTCAATTCATTTTTGGATGTTAAAGGAATCTAGGATTACAGTGCAGAGATTTGGTACAGAGGTATATGATTGATCATCATGTTACTGAGTGATGGAACAAGTGTGAGAAACTAAAGAACCCACTCCCACTCTTATTTTCTATTCAAACTTTACTACCACATTCCATGTATTTTTCTTGAGGAGCGGGAACCAGGTAGCTTTGTTTTCTATGAATTGTAATCTGAGAATGATATTGATGTTCATGGGTGTTTACAAGGACTTTAACCTTGTTTCTTCAAGTAAACTAAGAACCCTCAAACCCTTTATTATTTGGTTTCTAACATAATGACAGCCATATAAAGGACATTCCAGGAATCACTGAATAAAAGAAATATATGTATATACTAATTATTAGGTGAAAAATCAGAAATTGTGACGCACGGCAAAGGTGAGTTACAATCTAAAATGGGAGCTGAAAAAAAGAGGAAAAAAACAATTTTGCTCTGCATGATTTTCAGTTCAAGAAATGCAGTAAATAAAAAAATAACAAATTTTGATTGAAGAAGATATTTTTCATGTTTGATTGAAAATGATGTGAGCAATAAGGAGACAAAGAATCATGAATCAGATCCATTTGAAGGCAGTCTTGTTTATTTCTTATTTTAAAGCAACCAACAATTCAAGAGATAACATATTGAAAAGTTTATTCTAAAACCTACCTCTACATATTTGCATCTTGTTGTCAATCTCTCAGAACCAAAGTGACAGCAAGTCAAGCATTTACTGAATCATTCACATTTTAACACCATAATATGCCGCTTCTTAGTTATTTAAAATTTCATCCAATACATTGTTTCTGAAACTACACTGCATAATTCATGTGAATCTATTGGTTTGCGTGGCCTGTGTTTATCTAATAGATTGATCAGTGATGAAGAATATCAGCAGATTGGACCAGTCACTCCCTAACAGAGATCTCAAGACATATGCAAGGGATTTTATAGTGCCAGCATTTAAGAAATGAACAATTCTCCAAATATGCAAAGCTAGAATTAGCAGAACTGAACTCTCAAATAAAAATGGCAAATGAACAAGAGAAGGTAATAAAATTGTTTAGTTGCTCAAGACTCATAATTCATTATTGCAAAGTACTTATTGTTGATGAAACTGTAACACCATCCAACTGCTCCACTGTTTTCACCAGTACGTTCCTGGAGGGCTCATTTCGATATCCTGAGATGCGAGAAGTTTCCATTGCACCCATACCACTCTGATAGGCTGAGTTGTTATACTGACCTATATTTTAAAAATTCAAATTTAATACTTATGATTCATGAAAATTATTCAATATCCTTCATACACTTGGAAGAGCACTTTGTAAACTGCAAAGAACAGTATGGGAAGAAATGGCTTCTTCAGCCAGCGCTGAACAGTTGTTGATCTTGTCATTAAGTATAACTGCGTTAATAATAGGGTAGCACAGTGGTCTAGCAGTTAGCACAATCACTTGACAGTGCCAGTGATCACTGATCTGGGTTCAATTCCCATTGCTGTAAAGAGTTTGCATGTTCTCTCTGTGATGCCAATGGCTTTCCATCCGGTACTCTGGATTTCTCCCAATCACTCCAAACACATTTCATTTAGAATTAGTAAGTTGTTGGCATGGTATGTTGGCACCAGAAGCATGGCAAAACCTGTGCTTACTGATGTGATTTGACACAAACAATGCATTCCTCTCTCTGTTTTGATGCATATGTGACAAATACAGCGGATTTTTAAGATTCAAAGGTTTACATTATATTTCCCTTCAAGGGAGCTGAATTATAATTTTAGACTCCTGTGTATACATAATTTTTATTTGTTTAATAATAATTGTGATGAAAGAAGCTAGACAACAATGGAAATACTGAACTGAACCAGAAACCTCTGAAAAATAGAACATAATGAGTTCAAGATTGAAAAAACATCAATCAGTATTCAGAACTGATTAAAAGGTGAAAATGTGAAATGCCAGCCTTTTTTTCTCATTACAACTGATGAGTGATCAAAGTCCTTCCAAAAATTGCCATTTTTCATATTGAGGTTTGTGTTTCGGTCAACAGTTAAAATTTTAAGCAAGGATTGTAAGTTCTCTTACCTTGCTGTGAAACTTGTTGTACGCTGAGGGTTCTGACGCCTTCTACCATCCTGTTGATAAAGGGAACACTCGTGTAACAACAGCCATTTCTAGGATGTTCAGAAATATATTTTCTTCAGGTTACCAAAGGTTTCCTTCTGAAAGGAGCAATGACTTGCATGGATGAAGTTGATGGGCACATTTACCCTATCGAGCCTTGCCCTAGACAGTGATTCTGTAAGTCCGAGTGCTGCTGGTGAACAGCAGTAGCCTCGTCACTGTGCTTATGGAGCTATTCGTCAGCCTGCTTATATTGTACAGTGCTTCATCCACTGCAGCATCAAGGGAGATTTTACCTAATGGTGACTGAATCACTGACTGGATGTTTATTCGGACAGTGAGTTTGATGTACTTCTGGGGTCAGATGAAAACCAGCCTTTAAACAAAAGTAAGTGCCACTCCCTGGACCAAATGTCCATTAAAGACAAAGACTCTAGTAATGAAGAGTGCAATAAAGAGCCTGTACAGATTGTACTCTGCAAGTATACAGGACTGTGGCATAAACCCAGTGTGGTATCTGGAACTTGGAAAAGACCAAAGCCCTACCTGGTTTCCTCTTGCGCCAGTAGTTTACTGTAGGTGTTAATTTCAATATCCAGAGCCAACTTGACATTTATCAGCTCATCGATTTCACGAGATTGCTTGGTAATCTCCTGGTTTGCTTTCCTGATGGCCTCTTGCAGATCCGCGATAGTCACTTTACTCTCTTTGAGAGACAACTCGCCACGTTCCTCTGCTTCAGCGATCATACCTTCCAATTTCACACGCTGAGACACAGAGAGGTTAATGTGGACACTTTTGCAGATTATAACATGAAGCCCTGCCAACACCCCCCACCCTGCTATCGCTACAAATTTGAAAGAGCCATACTGAGAGTAGAGTATTGCAGATTGGTTTAGAAATAGTCGAGTTCTCAAGCGTTACACTGGAAGGAACCAGCTGGGTTGTTATTACTGAAAGTTTCCCAGTGTATGATGTAGCTCAGATTGACCATCTGTCTCTTGGTCATTTGCTTTGGGCTGGGAAGAGAAAAGTGCAGATGCAAGAGATGGCAGATGCTGCAGTCTGGAGTAAGAAGATAGCAGAACTGCTGTACAAGATCAGCAGGTGAAGGAGCATCTGTGAAGGCAAAAAGAATTATTGACAATTCGGGTCGGGAGGTTGCATTAGGACTCGGGGCTTGAGAGGAAAGACAGTTTACGGCAGTTGTAAAGGCTGCAAGCAAGATCTCTTGTGTACTTTCACCTCCTGACTTACCTGCTGTTTTAGAAACTCGATATCCTGAGTCATCTTACGGATGCGATTCTGCAGATCAGTACACTCCGATTTGATCACTCGCATGTCATCTCCTTTACCTGCAGGCATTGAGCTGAGTTCCATCATCTGCAAGGAGACACTGGTAGTCGTTAGTAAGGGGTTCTCCTCCCAGCACAGAGGTCAGAGCTATCAATGCACCTCTACGTGGGGCTGGAGCTGGATCTCACCTTAGTCTGTTTCCATCTATTAGCATCTTCACGGTATTTATCTACCATAGCTTGGTATTGGGCTCTGACTTCATTGATGATCTGGTCTGTATCCAGATGGCGGCCAGTGTCCACCTGCACGCTGACAGAAGTGTTCTGAATCTGTGTTTCCAGCTCACGGATTTCCTGAAGATGGGCAAAGCAAAGCTAATGTAAGGAGACTGGACTGAACAGCAAAAGGACCAGAAGGCTCTTGCACCATGCAGCATATTTACCTCTTGGAAGATTGTCTTCAGGAATTCGATTTCATCAGTCAGGCTTTCTAGTTTTGCTTCCAATTCCACCTTGTTCATGTAGGATTCATCAACATCCTGGAGAGAGTAGGGCACAAGGTTTATAAATCTCTTGAAGAGATCCAACTAAAATGGTCCTACAGAGAGCTAGACAGTAAGTAGTGCTCACCTTCTTGACCATGACAAACTCGTTTTCCATTTCAGTCCTCTTGTTAATTTCATCTTCGTATCTGAAATGAACCACGGACATTACTGGCAATCCCTTGGAAATCAACCTTTCTGTCCCGTTTCTTCCACAGGGCCATGCTGGCTGTCGGAACTCCTTGCTCCCTGATGCTTAGCCATGATTTCCTCACACTCCTATTTATCCCCGTGTGTGCACCGCTCTTCCAGACATTTGATTCCGCAAGACACAGCATCCTGCTACGCGAGACACGTCGACCGTGCCGCGCCTCGACGGAATGAAACAACATTCGCTGCCGCCCCTGAACTGACGACTATTTCGGTGACTCCCTGAGCTTTGAGTGACACCTCTCTATCCAGACCTCAGCCTTAACAGAGCTCTCCCCGACGAGCACTTGCCCGACCCAGCTTCCAGACCTCCACTAGCTGTTGTTAGGTAACAATGAAACCCAGTGATTGTAACCGGGAATTGCACGAACGTTTACCCTGCCCACGATTTGCCCGATTCCGCTCATTTTTTTCTCTGGACCAGTGAACAGATACGGGACGAGAACAGACGAGCTGGGAAATATTGATGAGAGACAGCACACTTACTTGCCCTTAAAGTCCTCAACTAGACCTTGCATCTGAACAAGATCAGCTTCGAACTTCAGCTTCTCCTGCCCAAGAGTGTCCAGTTGCCTCCTGAGGTTGTCAATGTAAGCTTGGAACATGTTATCGATGTTGGAGGTGCTTGTTCCCTGCTTCTTCAGGAGCTCCAGTTTGATCTTCAGCTGAGTATTCTGCTTTTCAAGAACGCGAACCTGCGGGTAAGGAATGAACACACGCTTAGGTTTGCATTGAGCTGGTAAGGAAGTGAAAAGAGACATTTGCACGATGCTGCCAAGACAGGCGCAGCAGCGGCTTACAGACACGAGCAGTCGGCAGAGCTGGATAAGGTACCTGGGTTATGAAACTTGCGAACTGGTTGTTGAGCGTCGTGAGCTCCCTCGTTTCCTGCATCCGAACTTGTTGCAGATGGGTGTCATTTTGTGGCAGTGGGGCGCTTAGATCAAGGGCCGGCATCATCGAACCAGAGCCGAAAGCTGAACCAAGCCCCATCGCTGAGCTGGAAACCAGACGCCTTGACATTCCCATTCCTCCTCCTCCTCCTCCAACTGCTCCATATCCTCCTGACCTTCCTGAAACCAAACTCATTGCCTTTCTGCCACCAAATCTTCGCATGGAACTGCCACCACCACCACTCCGGATCGATGAGGTGTTTCCACCCTGTATGGTCCGTCTCATGGACGTTTGGCTGCTGTAACTGCTGTTCATGGTGGAATTAGAGATTTCTGCTCTCGTTACGAGTTTGCTGGAGCGATCAGTCCCGAACTGAACTACTGGCGCAGGTGAGAGTGGCTTTGAGCTGCTTTTATGAGCAGTGCGGATCTGGGCTTGGTCGGGGTGTCAGATGACAGAAATGGGAATGGTAATATCGAGATAGAGGAGGGGCTCGGCACGCCCTCTCTGCCATGGGTTCCAACCTGTCCGCTTGCGCAGGGTAACCGCTCTCGATGCCTCGGGCCAAACTGGCGTCAGCAAGAATGAGTGAGGCCGGGAAACAAGAGCGCCCTCGTGGTGTTCTTAAGCTACGTCGATCAAGAGCGGAGGAACGACCATTAAGTGTCAGTTTGACCGCCCAACCTACCTGACCCACGGTGGTTGAGATCCATTGTACAGATAGGTGGTAGATTCAAAGTAGCTCGATCATTGCGAGGGACACTGGGACATTTTGAAAGCAGCTCCCGGTTTCCGGGCATTTTACTTGCCCTCCGAATTCCCATACCAACCTGACTGTCCCGGATGTCCTGGGCATCCTGGATTGCTAAAATCAAGCTAGAGGAACAGCACCTCATATTCCCTTTGGGTAGTTTAAAACGATAAGACCATGAGATAGAGGAGCCGAATTAGGGAATTTGGCCCATTGAGTCTGCTCCTCCATTTCATCATGGCTGATCCAATTTTCCTCTCAGCCTCAGTCTCCTGCCCATCTGTCACCAAATCCCTTCATGCCTTGACTAATCAAGGATTTATCAACCTCTGCTGTAAACATACATAAACTCTTGGCCTCCACTGCTGCCTGTGGGAAAGAATTCCAGATTCTCCACTCCCTGGCTAAATAAATTCCTCCCCATTTCGGTTCTAAATGGACGCCCCTCTATTCTGAGGCTGTGTCCTCTGGTCTTAGACTCTCCCACTATAGGAAGCATTCTCTCCACATCCACTCTATCAAGGCCTTTCACCATTTGATTGGTTTCAATTAGGTCGCCCCTCATTCTTCTGAATTCTAATTTGAGCCATCAAACACTCTTCATATGAGAAAAAATTCAATCCTGCAATCATTTTCGTGAACCTCCTTTGAACCCTCTCCAGTTTCGGCACATCCTTTCTAAGATAAGGGGTCCGAACCTGCTCAGAATACTCCAAATGAGGCCTCACCAGTGCTTTATCAAGTCTCAACATTACATCCTTGCTTTTATATTCTAGTCCTCTTGAAATTAATGCTAACATTGCATTTGCCTTCCTCACCACTGACTCAACCTGCAAATTAACCTTTAGGGAATCCTGCACAAGGACTCCCAAGTCACTTTGCACCTCGGATTTTTGTATTTTCTCTCTATTTAGAAAATAGTCGACCGTTTCATTTCTTCTACCAACATACATGGCCACATACTTCCTGACACTGTATTCCATTTGCCATTTCTTTGCCCATTCTCCTAAACTGTATGTCCTTCTGTAGCCTCTCTACTTCCTCAAAATGCTCTACCCCTACACCTATCTTTGTATTGTCTGTAAACTTTGCAACAAAGCAATCAATTCCATCAACAAATCATTGACATATAATGTTAAAAGAATCGATCCCAACAGACCCCTGTGGAACACCACTAGTCACTGGCAGCCAGCCAGAAAATGTTCCCTTTATTCCCACTCTTTGCCTCCTGCCAATCAGCCAATGCTTTATCCATACTAGAATCTTTCCTGTAATACCATGGGCTCTTAGCTTGTTAAGCAGCCTCATGTGTGGCACCTTGTCAAAGGCCTTCTGAAAATCCAAGTGCACAACATTAACCAATTCTCCATTATCTATCCTGTTTGTTATAACGTCAAAGGATTCCAACAGATTTGCCACGCAAGATTTTCCCTTGAGCAAACCGTGCTGATTACAGCCTATTTTATCCTGTGCCTCCAAGTATCCTGAGACCTCATCTTTAATAATCGACCCCAATATCTTCCCAACCACTGGGGTCAGACGAACTGGCCTATATTTTCCTTTCTTCTGCCTCTCTCCCTTGCTGAACAGTGGAGTGACATTTACAATTTCCCAGTCTTCTGGAACCATTCCAGAATCTAGTGATTCTTGAAAGTTAATTACTAGTGCTTCCACGATCTCTTCAGCCACCTCTTTCAGAACTCTGGCATGTACACCATCTGGTCCAGGTGACTTCAGACCTTTCAGCTTCCTGAGAACCTTCTCTCTAGTTATGGTAACTTTACACATTTCATGCTCCCTGATACCTGGAACTTACGCCATACTGCCCTCCCCACCTCCCTTGTTTGGTTCCATGTTTCACCTTCACCTCCTGTCAGATCCCACCATCTGCAACCCTCTGTCATGTCCACAAATCTCCTCCCAGTCTCTGTCACTATAGGGTCACAATTCTACAGTATCATGGCTGCCTGATCTTGGCCTCAATTCCACTTTCTCATCCTCTTCCCATACCCCAAGTTTGACTGAGTCAGTGGATGCTGGAGCTGGTCTGCACCTCGCATTCATCTCTTGTGCAGTGTCTACATACCATGCAGCTCACTAGTCTTGGCAGTCCCACTCTTGTAGCTGTTACACAGGATGTAGACTGTGGAAACAAAGGCCCTGCCAGAGAACCACCCCGATGGCTTTTTGGCTGCTGATGTTTTCAAGGCCTTTAAGACTTTCTAAACTTTTCAGCAAACAATTTTTTCTGCTGCCTTGAAAGGATTATCTTGTTAACTAATGCAATACCATCATATATTTACTGTACTTGATGGTTTCATGGCACAGGGGTCAGAAAGAATGTGAGAAACTGCTTGGAGTTCATGTCCTCATTAAGATTGGCCCGAAATCTGGGCTTGAGAGGAACCCACTGGTTGATGCAAGAACTCAGCTGCGTGTGATGACAATTGCTAACTTCAGAAAAAAACTTGTTTCTCCTGATGGATGCAATACTACAAAAGCTGCATTTGCTGTAAATTTATGCTGAAATACACCTCAATACACCTCAGTGTTAATGCTTAATCACAACAATTTATATGTGTCAGAATATAGGTAGTGATTGTCTAATGAAAGGGATTTGACCCTGAAAAGCATTTTGTTAAGTGAAATTTAATAAATCAAGATGGCTGTGTGAAATCCATTAACTTGAACTTGAACATAAAATGGTACAATTTGTTACTATGCACCATGATTGACACATCAAGGAGAAATATAGATTTCTAAATAGAAAGCACATACCCTAAAAGGTCAACACAATTTTAGAAAAAAATTGTTAATCAACATTAATAAGCTGCTTGTAATGACTTCCAGGATGAGTTTCAGGCAGTGAGATTTTACCACTCCATGAGTTTGTAAGGCGTGCACAGGCAAATAATTGGCCAGCAGCCTTTTGTGTCATCAGATTTTTCAGGTTTTCTGCTTGTGATGGCATTTTTCTTCTGCGGCTTCTAAGGAGCAGTTAGATCATATATTTGAAACTGTAAAAAAATTGCAACCTGTGTTTACAAAGTATCTCAGGTTCCTAGGAAATGTTTAGAATTTTCTACCAGGCCAGAGGTCTTCCAGGTTAGTATATTGCTCATGATACAGCGCAAAAGTGTTCACAATTCTTGCCTATTATATTCTATTGTCTTTGTCTCTCTGTGTCCATCAGAAATGTTGCCTTTTATTATCCTCTTGCTACAATTTGGAAAAGCTATGCCAATTAGCTAATGTAGCATATATATTCTCTCACAAGCTTTCTCTGTGCTTTAATTACCAATCTGGCAAAGCAGTAGACTGAGGTCACAAGTTGAACATGCTTCATATTTGCCTCTATATGTGTTGCAAAACTGTCTAATATGCCTCTAATGACATTTCTGCTTGGATTTGATCAAGGGCAGCTAATGTCCAATGGGTCTAACAACAGATCTTGGAGAATTCTTTTTGTGCGATCAGAATGCCACTTTCTTTATGGGAAATAAAGACAATGTCTGTGTTTTCTCCCACCATGCAGACCTGCTTGGCATCAAATTCTCTTCAGATGCTCAATGCAGCAAGTCCTCTCCATTTTGGTCTCATTTGGAAGCTAATAAAGTTTCCAATATGAGCTGATGGTAGTACACGTACAAATAATTGGCTTGATATTGTCACATGTACTGAGAAGATGTAGTGAAATGCTTTTGCTTTGCATGCCATCTAGACAGGGTATCCAAGTGTAACTTCGAGGTAGCCCAGTACTAAAGAAATACAGAATATTACAGACAAGTGCAATAGTGGTTGACAAATAAGGTTCAAGGGTTAACAATACATTTTCACCCAGCAAGCACATGGAATTTGTACACATTTATTGTATGGATTTTGCCAATCTCGATAATGAAAGTATTGTTAACATTTAGTTAGCAGTGGCACTTTATTTTCTACGTCTAATTCAGAAGATGAAACCGTGCTTAGGATGTTGTTGAGAAATAAGTAGTGTGTAGTTGGAGATTTTGGTACAAGACCCTAGAATCACTATCCTAGTTTTCTCAAGACATCAGCTTTATTTGTGCTCAGGATTATGTACATTACTTCATGATTTGCAGTATTTCATCTCTTGCTGTCAGGTTGCATAATCCATGGTGAGATTCCAACAGATGATCTGTTTGGCCTCAAAAAGCCACTTACACTGCCATTAGTGAAATATCGGCAGAGAAGGTCACAAGCAGGTTGTTATCCCTCAATAAAACTCCAGATGTGCAGTTTTGTGAAATGAAAATAATATACAAAAGGTATCCAAGATAACTTGTCTGGAACACATTCTCAGTTACCACTAACAACCTGAAATTACAATCAAAA
Source organism: Hemitrygon akajei (assembly GCF_048418815.1). Lineage (NCBI taxonomy): Eukaryota > Metazoa > Chordata > Chondrichthyes > Myliobatiformes > Dasyatidae > Hemitrygon > Hemitrygon akajei. The sequence continues at coordinate 18,443,756 of NC_133141.1, read as the reverse complement.
AAGTTAGCTATCTTACAGAGAAACTTTCTGGAACATCCTTGGGAAGTGACCATAGATCTGCTTAGGTCCCCATACATCAGAGTACTTGCTCCTATCAGCTGTGAGAACCCTCATGCCTAATATGTTGATGGTCATAAGAAGTGGCAAAGTGTGCAGTATTTTATGACTCTTGATGCCTGTTGGATTTCACCACAATGCAAACTTACTAAATTCTTGAAAGAAATTTTATGGTAAATAGGAGTTTTATAATTCAATGCAAGAATGAAATCTTATGACACACACAGCAACATAAATGCGGCACCCAATTTTTGACATGCGATGGTGATGGTGGTGCACGATCAGCTGCATATATAGCTTTAGCCATACTCAAGATGTCAACTACTTACTTGCCAAGCTCACCTACTTCTGGCTTAGCCATCGATCCTCAGCAAATTGCTGAGAACAGAACTGTACATTAATGACAGCAGGGATATTGACTCCCTCCTTCACGCCCAAGGGCAACGCTGGGAACTGGGCCATGTATGCAGCTGGATATGGGCAGGAAACATCGATATCAGCATGGTCCTGGAATGTGCAGTGGCCAGGAGCTAAATGGGTGAATGGGGCATGAATTGGGGTATGAGTAAGTACCTGGCCAGCATCAAGTTTATATATATGGCTGAGGTGTGACTAGGGAAGGCAGCAAATATGCAACCTGGAGCAGAGCTAGATGTACAATAGCTGCTCCAGTTAAAAGTAATGATATTGCAATTTCCACTCTTGTGTATTGTACTAAAATTGGGGCAATGGAACCCTTGATAATGCTGCAGTCATATCCTAATAATGTGTTTGATCTTTCAATGACTTCAAGAAGTGGGGTGGAGAGCACACCCATGTCGATCAATGTGCACCCATGTGCTGTAGTGGAGATGGTTGGGAGTTTCAAATTACCAGGTGTACTAATCACCATCAATTTGTCTTGGCTGAGCCAAGAAAGCACATTAGTGCCTCTACTTCCTCAGAATTCTAAGGAATTTCAGTATGTCCCTGATGACCCTCACCAATTTTCACAGATTGTGTAAAACATCCTATCTGGATGCTCTGACTTATCAAGAATCTATGAACCTCCACCTTAAATACGTCTGATGACGTGGCCTCCACAGCCAATCGTGGCAACAAATTCCACAGATTCACCACCCCCTGGCTATAGAAATCTCTCCTAATCTTCATTCTAAATGGACTCTATTCTGAGTGTGTACCCTCTGCTCTAAGACTCACGCACAATGGGAGGCTACTTTTGATACCGTTTTTGATATTGTTGGCTAGCTTACCTTCATAGCTCATTTTTTAGCTCCTTATGGCTGTTTTAGTTGCCTTCTGTTGATTTTTAAAAGTTTCCCAATAATTTTCCTTCTATTATATGCCCTGTGTTTTGCTTTTATATTGGCCTTGACTTCTCTTGTCAGCCACTTGCCTTTAGAATATTTCTTCTTTGGGATGTATTTGTCCTGTATCTTCCAAATTGCTCCCAGAAGCTCTAACCAATGCTGCTCTGCCGTCATCCCTGCTAATGTCTCCTTCCAATCAGCTTTGGCCAGCTCCCCTTTTATGCCTCTGTAATTCCCTTTACTCCACTGTAATACTGATACATCTGACTTTAGCTTCTCCCTCTCAAATTGCAGGGTGAATTCTATAATATCATAACTAAACTCCTCAGGGTTCCTTTACCGTAAGCTACCTAATCAAATCTGGTTCATTACACAACACCCATTCCAGAATAGCCTTTCTCCTAGTGGGCTCAACCACAACCTTCTCTAAAAGAGCCATCTTGTAGGCACTCTACAAACTCTGTCTTGGAATCCATCATCAACCTGATTTTCCCAATCTACCTGCATATTGACACATTGCCCTTTTGACATGCCTTTTATATCTCCCATTGTAATTTGTTTTGTTAATGATTTCCAATTTTCAATTAATCCTATCTTCCTGCAAATTGTCTACATCCATTCATTCCCTGCCTCTTCATGTGGCTGCATAAGTGGTTCTGAAATGTTCATATCCTATCTACTTCCAACAACCAGTGTTTCAGCACATTCTAGGAATCCATCACTCTCTGTGTACAGAACTTGACTTGTACATTTTTAAACTTTCCCACTTTCAACTTAAATCTACGTATGTTCTACAATTTTTGACATTTCCACCGGGGGAAAAACTCTGATTAGTTACCCGATCTTTGCCTCTCATAATTTTATATACTCTTATCATGTTGTCCCTCAGCCACCATCACATCTAATACTCTCTAATCCATTCAGCATCCTGGTGAACCTCTTGGTCCAAAGTCTTTATATTCTTCCTGTAGTGCATAAACCAGAATGGGACAAAATACTCCAAATGTGGCCTAACTAAAGTTTTGTGCAGCTGCAACATGATTTGCCAACTTTAACTCAATACCCTGACCAATGAAGGCAAACATAACCTACACCTATTTTATTACCGTAATCTCTTGTACTACCACTTTCCATGGATATACTTTGTAGTTCTTTTTGTAAACTGGAGATTGGAAATTGCAGGCCTATTCTAACTTGAAACAGTTGAGAGACTGTTTCATCACTGCCCATAGATGAAGGTCACTTTCCTCATTCAATTTGGACTGGTTCCCATGGGATTGTTCTGATCCTTTGTGTATCTCACTATACCTTTGAACTGGGCAGCCTTTATGTTGCTCAGAGCTCTTGAGAGAAAGGAGGATATTCATGAGATTTAAAAAAAACTTTAATCAGATTGGAATGGCATGGTAGCGTAGTTCTTAGCACAATGCTTTACAGTACAGGCAACCGAGGTTCAATTCCCGCCACCACCTGTAAGGAGTTTGTATGTTCTCAACATTTCCTCTTGCTGCTTCAGTTTCCTCCCTCAGTCCAAAGACGTACAGGTTGGTAGGTTATGTTGGTCATTGTAAATTGTCCAGTGATTAGGCTAGCATTAAAAATTGGGCAATGAGGCTCGAAGGGATGGAAGGGCCTGTTCTGCGCTGTATCTCAATAAATAGATAAATATGTTCTCTAAGATAATGTAAAAGTAATTTCTTTGGTGAAGGAAGAGCTAGCTAGCTGCTATGCTTGGTCATATGTAATAGTTTTAAACATGCTTTATGTTTTTTTCAGTAACCTTCCTCTAACTTATAAATTATTTCAAAGTTCTTGAATTTCTGACAAAGGTATGATGGTTTCTCTTTTCAGTACTTGAATAATGTGCTTAAGCAAAGAAAGGGTCCAGATTTGCAGATTCAAAAATTTCAGTTTATTCAGTGTTACAGAAATGCCACAAAAGATAAATCCCCAATATAAAATGAGTCAAAATCATAAATCAGAACACCACATCTAAAACTTTGATTAATTTCCTATTTTAAAAGATCCAAGAAGTAAAGGGTGAACTTTCCACTTTTTCCCACAAACCCAAGTTACAGACTAACTTGACATTTGCTGTGTATTGGTTAATTTCATGTTGCTTAACTATGTAAAATTGAGTAGAATTCCAAGAGCAGGCAGAAAGTTAATCTAAACAGGTTAACCACTTCAGTGAACAGATTATGCGAGTGAAGTATAACAACTGGCAAGAGAGACACCAGAGACATAACTAACAGTAGTTTATACTTGATTAAGATTCACTTCTGAATTCACTGGTTTGCTGCATTGAGCTCAAAATTAATGGTCTTCTTCCACCAGTTTCCATCTCACTCCCCCCTCTGGCAAATCCAGACATACCGCTACTCGCGCTGCTAAAATCCCCAAAACTTCCTGTAAAAGGGAGAGGAAAGAAAAAAGACACTTTAGAATATGGATCCTGAAATTTAGAAAACAATTGCAATGACAACATCAAGCAGGTCACAATTTTAACAAAGTAAAACAGCCCCAAGTGCTTCACTTAAATTTTAGTAAGCAAATGCTTGACTCTAAGATTTTATGTATATGGATATATCAAAGCATTTTGAAAATCGTAAATTTTAAAGGAGGAGAGAGAAAAAAGGTGGAAATGAAATTTTGAGAAAGAAATCACTGAAATGTAGGAACTACTTATCTCTAAGTGTCATTCCATCAGTCATGGCACAGAGTGTGCAGAGTAGGTTACAGTGGTAGGGAAGATCATTGTTATGGAAAGATTTGAAGACTCAGATCTTAAAACTGAGGTACAGGTATGCATCGCTTCATGTCCAAGATACATTCTGTGAAATCAGACTGATTCAAGCTGACAGGAAGACGACAGTACTACGTGTCACAACAGTGGTGTGCAGAAGAGCATCTCAAAGCACATAATCGTTAAACCTTGAAGTGGATGGGCTACAGCAACAGAAAACCATGAGCATACATTCAGTGGCCACTTTATTGGGTACAGCAGGTACCTAATAAAAGTGGCCACTAAGACTATGGTAGCTTTAATTGAAAATAAACTTATTGCAAGAATTGTTAGAGACTTTCATGTGTTTCTAAAATGACTTCTACCGTGAACTGTAGTTTTTCCTCCACCATAGTCAAAGGAGTTTTAGCCATAGTTCATCTATTTCCTGCATCTCTGCTCTCCATCCCTCACGTCTCAGACAGAGCAAGGACAGAGATTGTCTAGTCATTATCTTCCACCTCACCAGCTCTGTGTTTAATAGCTCATCCTTTACAATTTGCACCAGCTTGCACAATATTCCACAACTGGATACATCTACCCCTTCCCTGCCTTTCATCGTGTAAAAGAGACTGCTCCCTTTGTGATTCCCTGGGCAACTGTCTTCTATCCCAATGTCACTGCATGTTTTGTGAAATTACAGGAGATGTTACACCTGTCCTTTCATCTCTTTCCTTCCCAGTCTCTGGGGGTGCAAACAGCCCTTCTAGTTGGAGCAACAATTCACTTGCACTTCTTCCAATCTAGTGTCTTGCACTCAGTGTTCACAATGTGGTTTCCTCCACCAGATGCAGACTGAGTGACAACATTGCAGAGCACCAGGAGTGACCAAAGCCTCCTTCTGTTGCCTATTTAACTCTCCATCCAGCTCCCACTCTGTCTGTGGCTTCCTATAAGGGGGACCAACATGAGCTTTGCAACTCATTTTCTGTCTGGGCCATGTTGCTGCCTTCTCGACTTGATATTGAGTACTGCAACATAAGGGAACTTCCTCTACTTGCCCATTGAATTACCTCACTTTAAAAGTAAGCCTGGCCGACTGGACATGTCAGACAGCCTGACATTGCACACCTTGTCATGCTCCTCTGTTTGTATTCTCACTCTCTAACTGCCCCGATTAATCCATCGACTGGTTGACGCCAATAACTTAGCTCCATAGCAACTTCCCCCTATCTGAGATACTCCCTTGGTCCTATTGACCTGTCCCCCACCTTCCTGGCAACTTAAAGCTCTTACTTTCTTTCTTTCTCAATTCTGATGAAGGACTTTTGACCTGAAACATTTGACTCTATTTCTCTTTCCTTGGATGCTACCTGGCCTGCTGAGTATTTCCAGTGCATTTTTAAAATTTCATATTTGTAGCATCTGCATTTTTTTCACAGTATCAGAGGGATCCGATGCTTGGTTTTGGATGTTATCACTGAGATCATGATCATAGGTGAGAAATAGGCCTTTGCAGACTTTGAATTATAGGAAATAAGCTGCCTACCAAATGAGAGCAGGGAAGGGCAATTCAAAGTTGAAGCATTGTTCAAGTTCAAGGTTATTGTCATTCAATCGTACACATGTATACTGCCAAGCCAAACAATACTCCTCCAGACCACAGTGCACAACATGGTATGTATAGCTCTCACACATCACATAAAGTAATATAGCCACAAATAAATTAACAAATAATAAGGGTGCATTTACAACACAAGTTAAAAAGTAAACAGTATAACACTACTGGGGCTTCGTACGTGATGAGACCTGAGAGGTGGCAGGGAATTCATTTGTCTTATGGCCTGGGATAAGAAGCTGTTTCCTATCATTGGACAATGATTAAACAAGCAATGGTATCTTTTGTTGCAAACAGGTAAAGAAACGACAAAGAGGTGTTGCTGACCATGGTCACAATTGTATGGGGTGCCAGGGTGTTATTCAAGCCCCAATTTAGGACACAACAGGACACTTGAGGACTGAAGGCAACAGAAACATGTAAAAGAGAGTGTTGATTTATAAGAAGCAACTATCAAATGTGAGCCTTTTTGGGGAAGAGTAATTACAGAGCACGTGAAAGGGAGAAGACAGCAACAGAGGACAGTGAACCATTCATGATATCAATTCATAAGGGGATCAGGAAAGTCATTTGGAAAACATTCATAAGAATCATAATTACAGAAATGAGTACCACTGCTCAGAAAATGTACAACGGAATAATTTGTAAACAGAACAATGACATATCAAGACTTGGAGAAGAGGGAAGAATATTTCCAGAATATTCCATTTTTCATTTTGCGGTTTGTGTTTCGGTCAGCAGTTAAAACTTTAAGCAAGGATTATAAATTCTCTTACCTTGCTGTGAAACTTGTTGTACGCTGAGGGTTCTGACGCCTTCTACCATCCTGTTGATAAAGGGAACACTCGTGTAACAACAGCCATTTCTAGGATGTTCAGAAATATATTTTCTTCAGGTTACCAAAGGTTTCCTTCTGAAAGGAGCAATGACCTGCATGGATGAAGTTGATGGGCACATTTACCCTATCGAGCCTTGCCCTAGACAGTGATTCTGTAAGTCCGAGTGCTGCTGGTGAACAGCAGTAGCCTCGTCACTGTGCTTATGGAGCTATTCGTCAGCCTGCTTATATTGTACAGTGCTTCATCCACTGCAGCATCAAGGGAGATTTTACCTAATGGTGACTGAATCACTGACTGGATGTTCATTCGGACAGTGAGTTTGATGTACTTCTGGGGTCAGATGAAAACCAGCCTTTAAACAAAAGTAAGTGCCACTCCCTGGACCAAATGTCCATTAAAGACAAAGACTCTAGTAATGAAGAGTGCAATAAAGAGCCTGTACAGATTGTACTCTGCAAGTATACAGGACTGTGGCATAAACCCAGTGTGGTATCTGGAACTTGGAAAAGACCAAAGCCCTACCTGGTTTCCTCTTGCGCCAGTAGTTTACTGTAGGTGTTAATTTCAATATCCAGAGCCAACTTGACATTTATCAGCTCATCGATTTCACGAGATTGCTTGGTAATCTCCTGGTTTGCTTTCCTGATGGCCTCTTGCAGTTCCGCGATAGTCACTTTACTCTCTTTGAGAGACAACTCGCCGCGTTCCTCTGCTTCAGCGATCATACCTTCCAATTTCACACGCTGAGACACAGAGAGGTTAATGTGGACACTTTTGCAGATTATAACATGAAGCCCTGCCAACACCCCCCACCCTGCTATCGCTACAAATTCGAAAGAGCCATACTGAGAGTAGAGTATTGCAGATTGGTTTAGAAATAGTCGAGTTCTCAAGCGTTACACTGGAAGGAACCAGCTGGGTTGCTATTACTGAAAGTTTCCCAGAGTATGATGTAGCTCAGATTGACCATCTGTCTCTTGGTCATTTGCTTTGGGCTGGGAAGAGAAAAGTGCAGATGCAAGAGATGGCAGATGCTGCAGTCTGGAGTAAGAAGATAGCAGAACTGCTGTAGAAGATCAGCAGGTGAAGGAGCATCTGTGAAGGCAAAAAGAATTATTGACAATTCGGGTCGGGAGGTTGCATTAGGACTCGGGGCTTGAGAGGAAAGACAGTTTACGGCAGTTGTAAAGGCTGCAAGCAAGATCTCTTGTGTACTTTCACCTCCTGACTTACCTGCTGTTTTAGAAACTCGATATCCTGAGTCATCTTACGGATGCGATTCTGCAGATCAGTACACTCCGATTTGATCACTCGCATGTCATCTCCTTTACCTGCAGGCATTGAGCTGAGTTCCATCATCTGCAAGGAGACACTGGTAGTCGTTAGTAAGGGGTTCTCCTCCCAGCACAGAGGTCAGAGCTATCAATGCACCTCTACGTGGGGCTGGAGCTGGATCTCACCTTAGTCTGTTTCCATCTATTAGCATCTTCACGGTATTTATCTACCATAGCTTGGTATTGGGCTCTGACTTCATTGATGATCTGGTCTGTATCCAGATGGCGGCCAGTGTCCACCTGCACGCTGACAGAAGTGTTCTGAATCTGTGTTTCCAGCTCACGGATTTCCTGAAGATGGGCAAAGCAAAGCTAATGTAAGGAGACTGGACTGAACAGCAAAAGGACCAGAAGGCTCTTGCACCATGCAGCATATTTACCTCTTGGAAGATTGTCTTCAGGAATTCGATTTCATCAGTCAGGCTTTCTAGTTTTGCTTCCAATTCCACCTTGTTCATGTAGGATTCATCAACATCCTGGAGAGAGTAGGGCACAAGGTTTATAAATCTCTTGAAGAGATCCAACTAAAATGGTCCTACAGAGAGCTAGACAGTAAGTAGTGCTCACCTTCTTGACCATGACAAACTCGTTTTCCATTTCAGTCCTCTTGTTAATTTCATCTTCGTATCTGAAATGAACCACGGACATTACTGGCAATCCCTTGGAAATCAACCTTTCTGTCCCGTTTCTTCCACAGGGCCATGCTGGCTGTCGGAACTCCTTGCTCCCTGATGCTTAGCCATGATTTCCTCACACTCCTATTTATCCCCGTGTGTGCACCGCTCTTCCAGACATTTGATTCCGCAAGACACAGCATCCTGCTACGCGAGACACGTCGACCGTGCCGCGCCTCGACGGAATGAAACAACATTCGCTGCCGCCCCTGAACTGACGACTATTTCGGTGACTCCCTGAGCTTTGAGTGACACCTCTCTATCCAGACCTCAGCCTTAACAGAGCTCTCCCCGACGAGCACTTGCCCGACCCAGCTTCCAGACCTCCACTAGCTGTTGTTAGGTAACAATGAAACCCAGTGATTGTAACCGGGAATTGCACGAACGTTTACCCTGCCCACGATTTGCCCGATTCCGCTCATTTTTTTCTCTGGACCAGTGAACAGATACGGGACGAGAACAGACGAGCTGGGAAATATTGATGAGAGACAGCACACTTACTTGCCCTTAAAGTCCTCAACTAGACCTTGCATCTGAACAAGATCAGCTTCGAACTTCAGCTTCTCCTGCCCAAGAGTGTCCAGTTGCCTCCTGAGGTTGTCAATGTAAGCTTGGAACATGTTATCGATGTTGGAGGTGCTTGTTCCCTGCTTCTTCAGGAGCTCCAGTTTGATCTTCAGCTGAGTATTCTGCTTTTCAAGAACGCGAACCTGCGGGTAAGGAATGAACACACGCTTAGGTTTGCATTGAGCTGGTAAGGAAGTGAAAAGAGACATTTGCACGATGCTGCCAAGACAGGCGCAGCAGCGGCTTACAGACACGAGCAGTCGGCAGAGCTGGATAAGGTACCTGGGTTATGAAACTTGCGAACTGGTTGTTGAGCGTCGTGAGCTCCCTCGTTTCCTGCATCCGAACTTGTTGCAGATGGGTGTCATTTTGTGGCAGTGGGGCGCTTAGATCAAGGGCCGGCATCATCGAACCAGAGCCGAAAGCTGAACCAAGCCCCATCGCTGAGCTGGAAACCAGACGCCTTGACATTCCCATTCCTCCTCCTCCTCCTCCAACTGCTCCATATCCTCCTGACCTTCCTGAAACCAAACTCATTGCCTTTCTGCCACCAAATCTTCGCATGGAACTGCCACCACCACCACTCCGGATCGATGAGGTGTTTCCACCCTGTATGGTCCGTCTCATGGACGTTTGGCTGCTGTAACTGCTGTTCATGGTGGAATTAGAGATTTCTGCTCTCGTTACGAGTTTGCTGGAGCGATCAGTCCCGAACTGAACTACTGGCGCAGGTGAGAGTGGCTTTGAGCTGCTTTTATGAGCAGTGCGGATCTGGGCTTGGTCGGGGTGTCAGATGACAGAAATGGGAATGGTAATATCGAGATAGAGGAGGGGCTCGGCACGCCCTCTCTGCCATGGGTTCCAACCTGTCCGCTTGCGCAGGGTAACCGCTCTCGATGCCTCGGGCCAAACTGGCGTCAGCAAGAATGAGTGAGGCCGGGAAACAAGAGCGCCCTCGTGGTGTTCGATCAAGAGCATTAAAAGACTGTTGAACTGCTCTGCCCACTTGACCGGTGGTTGATATTTATCGTACGGAGAGGTGGGCTGAGCAACAGAGGAGCGAGCCTTTCTGAATTGAAATTTCTTTTGGGCAGTGTTTCAAAATAACCAATCTTCTTTGTCCATGAGCGAACCTGGAGCTTCTTTCCGTTATTCAGTTCAAGTACAACAGAGCAGATGATGCTACTGAGGTGGAAGAATATGGAGCTCGTCCTTCAATGTCCCTTGAAGTTGCTTGCGTTTTTCTGTTTGTCTTTGTGTAACATACAATCGCTTTAAAACTCGAACTCTTTTAAATTGTGGAACATTAAAATCATCTGCTTTACTTAGAAAATCGCGGTGCAGAGAGCAAGATAAACTATCGGGGCTGGCTTGTCAAACAGAGGGGCATATTGCAATAGGAGCCATGATTTGGGAAGAATATATTAAAACTCCTTGAGCTTAGGGGAGTAAAAGAAAACGAATTTAAACTAGAACACTTGTATATTCGGTTGTACTGTATGGGCATTTTGACATAAGTTGCATATTTCATTGTGATTGGACAACATTTAGGTCATATTTGTACATTGATCCATTTGGAAGTGGAACGTGTGCTTTAGTTGAATGATTCTGAGCCAATCCGATTAAATAATTGATTTTTGACCATGAGTGTCATCACCACCACCAAGATTCTGTGGAGGATAACCCAACCCAGGCTGTTGTCTTAAGCTCATATGAAGATTTAATTATCATTTTCTTTAATTAAAAGAGTGAAAATATATCTTAAAAAGGCAAAACAAAAATATCATGTAAAAGCTGCATTGTTGATCTTGGACATCAGAGACACCTCTGTTGTCACTGAATATTTGCAGTAGCCCACTGTTGGCGAAGTTATAGTAATAGTTTGCATTTATGTAACAATTCATAACACATGACACTTCACTGGTGTGAAACCATGAATCAGAGCCATTTTTAATAGATCAAGTAGACAGCTATTACATTGTACTTTAGAGAGGTTGATGGAGAGATGGATTGATACAAGAGAGAAGGCTGATACAAGAGTGCAGATGCTTTAATCTGAACTGGAACAAAACCTGCTGGAGGAGCTGAGTGGGTCAGGCAGCATCTGTGGAGACAAGAGGACAGTTGACATTTTGGGTCAAGATCCTTTGTCTGAATTGGAATCATCGGCTATCCCTGTGCCTCACAGTTTCTGCCTGACGTGCTGAGTTCCTCCAGCAGTGCCAACCAAGTCATGCATGCCCGCATTTGGCCCATATCCCCCTAAACATCTCTTATCTATGTGTTTATCCAAATATCTTTTAAATGTTATTATTGTACCTGCCTCAATGGCTTCCTCTGGCAACTCATTCCATATACCCAGCATATACCCACTGATGTCACCACTGTTGTTGGCAGACTCTCAGATAGTGAAAAAGTGACATACAGGAGTGAAGTAGATCTGTTGGAGTGCTGTCACATCAACAACCTCACATTCAATATTAGCCAGACCTACGAATTGATTCTGGACTTCAGGAAGGAGAAGTCGGGCAAACACACACCAGTCATTGAAGAGCCAGTGGTGGAAAGGGTGAGCAACTTCAAGTTCCTGGGCATCAGTGTTTTAGAAGCACTACCTGAGGCACAACAAATTGATGCAGCAGTTCTGCTTTATTAGGAATTTGATAAGATCTGGTAAGTCATGAAAGATACACTAGTGAAGTTTAAGAGACTACTAGACAGGTATATGGAGGAATTTAAGGTGGGGGGTTATATGGGAGGCAGGGTTTGAGGGTCAGCACAACATTGTGGGCCGAAGGGCCTGTAATGTGCTGTACTATTCTATGTTCTATGTTGGCCTTTATAAATCAGAGCATTGAGTATAGGAGTTGGGATATAATGTTAAAATTGTACAAGGCATTGGTAAGGCCAAATTTGGAGTATTGGGTACAGTTCTGGTCACTGAATTATAGGAAAGATGTCAACAAAATAGAGAGAGTACAGAGGAGATTTACCAGAATGTTACCTGGGTTTCAGCACCTAAGTTACAGAGAAAGGTTGAACAAGCTAGGTCTTTATTCTTTGGAGCGTAGAAGGTTGAAGGAGGACTTGATAGAGATATTTAAAATTGTGAGGGGGATAGATAGAGTTGACATGGATAGGCTTTTTCCATTGAGAGTAGGGGAGATTTGAACAAGAGGACATGATTTGAGAGTTAAGGGGCAAAAGTTTAGGGGTAACACAAGGAGGAATTTCTTAACTCAGAGAGTGGTAGCTGTGTGGAATGAGCTTCCAGTAGAAGTGGTAGAGGCATGTTCGATATTGTCACTTAAAGTAAAATTTGGATAGGTATATGGACAGGAAAGGAATGGAGGGTAATGGGCTGAGTGCAGGTCGGTGGGACTAGGTGAGAGTAAGCGTTTGGCATGGACTAGAAGGGCCGAGATGGCCTGTTTCCGTGCTGTAATTGTTATATGGTTAAACCAGAAATTTCCCATCAGGTCCCTTTTAGAAGTTTCATCTCTCAGCTTCAACCTATTTCCTCTAGATTTGAGTTCCCTTTTCCTTGGAAAAAGACCATGTGCATTCTCTTAATGATTTTATATACTTTGTCATCCCTCAGTCTCCTATGTTACAAGGAACAAAGTCCTCGACTACAACCTCTACCTATAGCTCAGGCCCTCAAGTCCTAACAACATCCTTGTAAATCTTCTCTACACTCTTTCCAGTTTAATAAACTATTTCATTTAATGGAGAGACCAAAACTGAATACAGTACACAAAGTCATAAAAGGGTTTGGAGTCAAGGACAAGGCTTTTATATTTGAGACTTTCCCTTTGAGCTGGAACGTTCAAGGATATCTTCATAGGAGCTTGAGGAGATAACGGCATGTCACCAAAGATGTTTGCAAATTTCTACAGATATACAGTGGAGAGCATTCTGATTGCTTGCATAATAGCCTGGTATGGAGGCTCCAATGCCCAGGATTACAAGAGGCAACAGAGGTTTGCAGACTCATCCAGTTCCATCACAGGCACAACCCTTCCTGCCATCTCACGTGGTAGGTTACTTAGGATTGAGATGAGGTGAATTTTTTTCACTCAGAGTGTGGTAAACCTTTGGAGTTCTGTGGATGCACATCCATTTAAAACAACAATGGATGGAATTCTGGATTTCAAGGAATGTGCGGATAGTGCTGGAAAAACTATCAGAAGATCAGTCTTTTACCTCAATTTAGGCTTGATGGGCCAGATGACATACAGATGCTACTAATCTTTATGTTCTTATGACTGTTCTGATGATTAATGCTTTCCAGATACCAATTTGCCTGTCTACACAGGTTGTTCACTCTACCCTTCTCAGTTTCTCAGTTCTAGTGAGGCATGAGACACCTTGAATTCCTGCAACAGGAATATATGAAGACCAAGTGTGAATAGTGGAATGAATGCACAGTAGCCCAAGCTAGCCACTTACTTGCCTAACTCTGACAGAGTCTCCTGATCCCACATAAGGTTTTTCAACCACATCAGAAGTCACAGAACTGGACTGAAAGATTGCCATCCTCCTCAAAGCCGAAAAGAAGATGAAGAAGAAAGTGGATGAATGAGACCTGGAAGTTTTAAGATGGGCAACTGAAGACGAGAACACTAAAGTAGTTGTCTAGATGTGACAAATACATGGATGAGAGTTTCAGCAGCTGAGGTGATGGGCCAGAGACGGATTTGTATTATGTTATGGAGATGACACTACATGAAAAGCTGTGTTTGAAAATGTAAGTCAAAAGTTGCTTGTAGTCCTTTGCTCGAGAAACAGGTTATTGCTAAAAGGAAATAAATAAACATTAACATTTTTATAATGCAGCACATCCCAATCTGATGGCTTGGGAACACTCTAGTGCAGTACAGGTCATTTCAGAATTACCAGCACCCATTACATCCAAACAAACTCCCATAAATTTATTAAATTAGAATGGCTGATGTGCACACATACGTTTTCCTTCAGAAAACAGCAGAACTAGTTTTCCTCTTTATAGAAATTATTCTTTCTTATCAGTCTTATGTGCTTTTGATGCCATTTATTACAATACCGTGGAGATATGGTTTCTGTATTGACTTTTGTGTATTTTCCACCTGATGGACAAACTTGACTTTTAGATATCAGTACAAATGAAACCTGTTTGCTACCCAGGGTTGGACTATGTTGAGGCTCCAGAGTCAGTGTGCAACACTAAACCAAGACTCAGACTGCCCTCTCGTGGACATAAAGATCACAAAGAACAATTGGATGAAGAGGAAGGAAATTGTTCAGGACTCCTGGGCCAATATCTCATCATCAATTAGTGTTATTAAAGCTCATTATCAACTTTTCTGTTTGTAGGAGCTTGCTGTGTTGGTTATTGTACTGTCTGATCTAATTCAAATTGCTTTATTGGTGTTGGGAGACACTGATGTTGGGAAATTAAATAGTATTTTCTTCTGTTAATAGCCATCAAGCTACTATTTGAAAAGTGACATAATTTGTGACTAGAAAGAGGATTACTTTTATCTGGATTGTAAAAGCAATGTTATGACATAAAAGCCAAAATTGGCTGGTTGAATAGTTTTCCAACAACAACCTTGCACTTAACATCAGCAAAGCCAAGGAATTGGTTGTGGACTTCAGGAAGTAGATGTCAGGGAACACACACCAGTCCTCGTCGAGGGATCAGCAGTTAGAAAGGGTGAGCAGCCTCAAGTTCTTGGGTGTCAACATCTGGTGAGGATGTATCCTGAGCTCAACTCATTGACGCAATCATGAAGACACACCGGCAGCTATATTTTGTTAGGAGATTGAGATTTGCTATTTCACCAAAGATTCCAGCAAATTTCTACAGATGTACAGTGGAGACCATTCTGACTGGTTGCATCACAGCCTGATAGGAAGGCTTTAATGTACAGGATCAAAAGAGACTGCAGAGGATTGTAAACAGAGCTAATTTCAACACGGACACAAACCTCCCCACCATTGGGGACATTTTAAACTGGTGCTGCTTCAAGAAGGCAGCGTCCATCACTCTTTGGGACATGCCCTCTTCTCATTAAAGGTACCAAGGTACAGGAGCCTGAAGACCCTCATTCAACATTTTAGGATCAGGTTCTTCCCCTCTGTCATCAGATTTATGAACAGTCCATGAACCTATGAACACCACCTCACTATTCTTCTTTGGCCCTGCTTATTTATTGATTGTAACATAGTAATTCTTAAGCTTTGCATTGTAGTGCTGTCACAAAACAACAATTTTCACAACATATGTCAGTGATAATACACTTGATTCTGATTCTGGTGGACCGCCCACACCAACTTGCTTTTCATTTGAAGTTATATCGTGACACCTGCAGGCTACAAGTTGTTGTTGCAACCTATGGTGTCTCACAATCTCTGTGCTTCTAAATGAGCAGTTACATTTATTTTGATGAATTAATATTCTAATATTTTTTGAGAATATCTGTTGACTGTGAAGATCTGTTTTGAGATGAAACAGTTTGACGGTATTTTTTCCTTTGTGAAAGGTATTACAAAGATTTTGTGAACCTTTTATCATCCTTGTTGACTTATTTATTGCAGATAAATTGCAGAATGTAATGTTGCTTTAAAATGTTCAGCAATCCCTCCTTGAAGATCTATCCATTTTGCCATTTTACTCCTACAATTTAATTTGAGACAATATTCTGGATTAATTTTTTCTATACCATTTTGTTACTTCTTTATATGATTTTATAGGCTTCTCGGTTGAGGAATTCATGCAAAAAATTGAGTAACAGATTTAATTGCTTCAATCTAGAGAGTTCTTTATTGAAGCAAACCCATACACATAGGTAGGTATACAAGCACGCTTGCATTCCCAGTCAAATATATACATCTGCATCAATACACAAATGTGTTCACATACCCACGAACATACATATACACTTTTTCACACATATATTTGCATTTCTAAACATTCATGCCCAGATATACATATATATGCACTCAGTGCTTGTTAATGCAATTATCTAATCAGCCAATCACGTGGCAGCAACTCAATGCATAAAAGCATACAGACCTGGGCAAGAGGTTCAGTTGTTGTTCAGAAAAAAACATCAGAATGGGGAGAAAATGTGATGATTTGACCATGGAATGATTGTTGGTGCTAGACGAGGTGGTTTGAGTATCAGAAACTGATGAACTCATGGGGCACTGATGCACAACAGTCTCTAGAGTTTGCAGAGAAAGGTGAAAAAGACAAAAAAAATCCAGTGAACAGCAGTCCTGTGGGCAAAAACACCTTGTTAATGAGAGAGGTCAGAGGAGAATGGCTGGACTGTTTCAAGCTGCCAGGAGGGCGACAGTAACTCAAACAACCACACGTTACAACAGTGGTGTGCAGAAGAACATCTGTAAATGCACAACACATCGAACCTTGAAGTAGATGGGCTACACCAGCAGAAGACAATGAACATATACTTAATGACCACTTTATTGGGTACAGGAGGTACACTGAGTGTATATGTAGATACACTTAAGTTTACATTCATACATTCATGCATATTTACACACATCTACTCATAACTCCATTTTCTCTGAGGCGTTCCTTTGCATTCGATGATTCTATACCTGTCTTGAAAGGGAGAATATAACTACGACTGTGAAGATCCTTGCCACACCCAGTGACCCTGTGATCTCTGACTTGGAGGCCAATATTAGGCTGTCATTAAGGAGGGTGAACTCTCACAAGGCGGCAGGCCCTGATGGAGAACCGGGTAAGGCTCTGAAAACCCGTGTCAACCAACTGGTGAGAGTATTCAAGGACAATTTCAACCTCTCACTGCTACTGTTCCTACCTGCTTCAAAGAGACAATTATACCAGAGCCCAAGAAGAATAATGTGAGCTGCCTTAATGACTATTGTCAAGTAGCACTCACATCTATGGTGATGAAATGCTTTGAGAGGTTGGTTATGACTAGACTGAACTCCTGACTCAGCAAGGACCTGGACCCACTGCAATTTGCCTATCGCCACAATAGGTCAACGGCAGACACAATCTCAATGGCTCTCCACACGGCTTTAGACCACCTGGACAACACAGACACCTACGTCAGGATACTGTTTGTTGACTATAGCTCAGCGTTTAACACCATCATTCCCACAATCCTGATTGAGAAGTTACAGAACCTGGGCCTCTGTACCTCCCTCTGCAATTGAATCCTCGACTTCCTAACCGGAAGACCACAGTCTGTGTGGATTGGTGATAACATCTCCTCCTCGCTGACGATCAACACTGGCGCACCTCAGAGGTGTGTGCTTAGCCCTCTGCTCTACTCTCTCTGTACCCATGACTGTGTGGCTATGCATAGCTCAAATACCATCTATAAATTTGCTGAGGATGCAACCATTGTTGGTAGAATCTCAGGTGGCGACAAGAGGGCGTACTTGAGTGAGATATGCCATCTAGTGGAATGGTGCTGCAGCAACAACCTGGCACTCAATGTCAGTAAGATGAAAGGGCTGATTGTGGACTTCAGGAAGGGTAAAAGGAAGGAACACTAACCAATCCTCATAGAGGGGTCAGAAGTGGAGAGAGTGAGCAGTTTCAAGTTCCTGGGTGTCAAGATCTCTGAGGATCTAACCTGATCCCAACATATCGACGCAGCTATAAAGAAGGCAAGACATCAGCTATATTTCATTAGGAGCTTGAAGAGATTTGGTCAACTAAAGCACTCGAAAACTTCTGTAGATGTACTGTGGAGAGCATTCTGACAGGCTGCATCACTGTCTGGTATGGAGAGGGGGCAGTGGGCTACTGCACAGGACCGAAAGAAGTTGTAAAATTATCCAGCTGCATCTTGGGTACTAATCTCCATAGTATCCAAGACATCCTCAAGGAGTGGTGCCTCAGAAGGGTGACATCCATCATTAAGGACCCCATCACCCAGGAATGCCCTGATCAGGTAGGAGATACAGAAGCCTGAAGATCCACACTCAGCGATTCAGGAACAGCTTCTTCCCCTCTGCTATCTGTTTCCTCAATGGACATTGAACCCATAAACACTACCTCGCTTTCTAAAAAAAAAATTTCTGTTTTTGCACTATTTTCAATCTATTCAATTTCCATATATATACTTACTGTGATTGATTGATTTATTTTTAAATTTCCTCCTTTCTATATTATTATGTATTGCATTGAACTGCTGCTGCTAAGTTAACAAATTTCACAACATGTGCTGGTGATAATAAACCTGATTCTGATTCTGAATTGCTTTCCTTCTAGTTCTGTGGGTTCCAGATAACCAATAAGGCCATCAGGGGAAGTACAGACTCTTTAACAAAGCGGATGGTTCACTCTTTCCATCACTTACACCCTGCTTCTGCGTGCTGCTCATTAACCTGCCACTTTGAGTGGCCATAGACCAGAGATTCTCAGAACTCAGTGCGGGTGCTGCGCTTCTACAAGGATAATTTAAACTCACCTTAGCATGCTCGTAAGGCAGAGTTTCGGAATAGAGTACCTGTTTCATGAGAATGGTGTCAGGAGTTCATATGATGTGACCTGCCCGACATGGATGACTGAAAAAAAAATTGACTAGAAAGTTTATAGAGATCATCTTTGATCTTTGGCTTGTGGAAACTCCAACCATAACATCATAACTTCTGAGAATATTTTCACTCTTGACAAAAATTTTATGTAAGTATACATTTTCTGCTACATAATTAATGTTTCAAATAACTGCTTGTCATGATAGATTTGTTGGGAAATTTAACAACTGTTTGCATGCAAGGATTAAGGCTTCTTTCTATTTGTTAGTCAGCTTTGCAATAGAGGAAACATTATTTCAAACTGAAGGTCCTGCTTCAAAATCCAATTACTATTAATTCACCAAAATTGAATTATTTACGATTATAAACTGACTAGAAATTTTATGTACCCTGTATATCAAGAAAGGTGTGCCATTGCCAGTCAAATACTGTATTTTGCCACATAGAGGCAGTGTTGCTTATGGAAATAAATCTGGTTTTAGATTATAGTTCCATTAATAATTTTGTTCCTTCAAAAATACATATTTATATGGGACTGTGTGTGCAGTTTTTCACTATTACTGAGTAGTATCCTGGATTATTAATCTGCCCATAACCACAACAGATTCTGCAGGTTATTAATCTGATGATGTGACTTCAAGCCATGGTTCCTGGGGAATATAAATATAATTAATTTAATAAATCAGTAATGATGCCCGAGATAGTATTGGAGTGCTGTAAACCCACGTATGATTCAATAATGCCTCCCAGAGAAGGAAATTTGCTATCCCTACTCCAACTGACATGTGTAACTCCATTTTTAACTGTCAGAACAACAAACTATTCAATTCAACAAACAATGAAAGATAGACAATAAATTATTGTCCTTGGCAATGATGTCCAAATCCCATGAATGAATAAATAAAGAAAATTGGTCTCAAAAATACTTTTGGGCATTTCATGCCCAAAGACATAGTTTTGGAGTTCAGTAACCATTAAAAGTACCATCCGCTTTGCACCAGTTCTGACTGACACCAACAAGATGACAATGGTATTATTTATTCCAACTTCATTGGTCAAGTCACAATGGGGAATTTCTTGCTTTTATTCAGATAGTAGCTGCTACATTTACAAACCCCATTTCCAGAAAAGTTGGGATATTTTCCAAAATGCAATAAAAACAAAAATCTGTGATACGTTAATTCACGTGAACCTTTATTTAACTGACAAAAGTACAAAGAAAAGATTTTCAATAGTTTTACTGACCAACTTAATTGTATTTTGTAAATATACACAAATTTAGAATTTGATGGCTGCAACACACTCAACAAAAGTTGGGACAGAGGCATGTTTACCATTGTGTTACATCTCCTTTCCTTTTAATAACACTTTTTAATCATTTTGGAACTGAGGATACTAATTGTAGTAGATTTACAATTGGAAATTTTGTCCATTCTTGCTTGATATAAGATTTTAGCTGTTCAACAGTCCGTGGTCTCCGTTGTCTGATTCTCCTTTTCATGATGTGCCATACATTTTCAATAGGAGATAGATCTGGACTGGCAGCAGGCCAGTCAAGCACACACATTCTGTGTCTACAAAGTCACGCTGTTGTAGCCCGTGCAGAATGTGGTCTGGCATTGTCCTGCTGAAATAAGCATGGACGTCCCGGGAAGAGACGTCGCCTTGATGGCAACATATGTCTCTCTAAAATCCTAATATACGCCTCAGAGTCAATGGTACCTTCACATACATGCAACTCACCCATGCCGTGGGCACTGATGCACCCCCATACCATCACAGATGCTGGCTTTTGCACCTTTCCCTGATAACAATCAGGATGGTCGTTTTCATCTTTGGCACGGAGAACTCGACGCCCGTTTTTTCCGAAAACTAGCTGAAATGTGGACTCATCTGACCACAGCACACGGTTCCATAGTCTTTCGGTCCATCTGAGATGAGCTCGGGCCCAGAGAACTCGCCGGCGTTTCTGCATAGAGTTGATGTATGGCTTCCTCCTTGCGTAATACAATTTCAAGTTACATTTCTGGATGCAGCGATGGACTGTGTTAAGTGACAATGGTTTTCCGAAGTACTCCCGAGCCCAGGTGGCTATAATTGTCACAGTAGCATGATGGTTTCTTAGGCAGTGCTGCCTGAGGGCTTGAAGATCACGCGCATTCAACAGTGGTTTCCGACCTTGTCCTTTACGCACTGAGATGTCTCTGAATTCTCTGAATCTTTTCACAATATTATGTACTGTAGATGTTGAAAGACCTAAATTCTCTGCAATCTTGCATTGGGAAATGTTCCTTTTGAACTGACTAACAATTCTCTCACGAATTTTGGCACAAAGGGGTGAGCCACGACCTATCCTTGCTTGCAAAGACTGAGCCTTTGATGGACGCTACTTTTATACCCAGTCATGATACCTCACCTGCTACCAATTAGCCTGCTTAATGTGGAGTCTTCCAAACCGGTGTTACTTGAATATTCTGTGCACTTTTCAATCTTATTTTAACTCTGTCCCAACTTTTGTTGAGTGTGTTGCAGCCATCAAATTCTAAATTTGTGTATATTTACAAAATACAATTAAGTTGGTCAGTAAAACTATTGAAAATCTTTTCTTTGTACTTTTGTCAGTTAAATAAAGGTTCACGTGAATTAACGTATCACAGATTTTTGTTTTTATTGCATTTTGGAAAATATCCCAACTTTTCTGGAAATGGGGTTTGTATATCCATCCAAAGATAGATAGAACTTTTGTTTTAAAATTTCCATGTAAGCAGGATTTCAATTTAAAAATTCTCATTCTTGTTTCCAATTCCCTTCATGACCTCAACCTCTATATCTCCTACTCTCCAAACCATCTGAGACCGGTTCGATCTTCCAACTCTGACAATTAGATAGTTTCTTCATTGATTGCAGTGCCTTGAGCAGCATGGCATGGAATTCTGTCCCTAAACTCTGCCTCTCTTTCCTCCTATGCAATCTACTGGTTTGCTACATTTTGGTTACCTCCACCAATCTTTGTGTTAGGTTACAGAGCTATACAAGTGAGTTGCCCAGCTGACCTAGTCCCATTTGCCCACGTTTGACCCATGTCCCTCTAAACCTTCCTTAACCATGTACCAGTCCAAATGCCTTTTAAATGTTATGCTGTAATTCTATCCTCCTGTACCACTTCCTCTGTTCCACGTACTCAAAGCATTCTGCATGGAAGTTGTAGAATACACCTTCTGGTGCTACTTGGACACGTCTTCAGTGATGAACCCAGGGCTGTAGGATGTTTCGGGTCTTTAATCATCAGACACCCTTGCCCGGGCGACCCAGCTGGGGGTGATCAGCCCCCGACTTGTGTCCAAGTGGTGCACTAATCCACGGATTCCCCCCTCCAGATCCACAGCCACCGCGAGGCCTTTTCAGCAGCCTCCGGAATGTTCTTGGTGGCTCTTCTGCACTGTAGTCCTTTTACTCCAAGGAGTTTAAGACTCTGCTGTAATGAATGGCCAGCAAAGCCCCGGCAACCAGCTTCGACTGGCTCATGGCGAGCTCTCCAGCCATTGCTCCAGCATTCTGCAACAAGATCTGTGTATTTAGCCCTCTCGCGCTTGTTGGCCTCTTCAATCCGGTCTTCCCAGGGGACAGTAAATTCCAGCAGGACCATTTGCTTTGTAGACTCCAATGTTAACACCACGTCCAGGCAGAGTGGAGCAGCTGCAATGATCTCTGGGAACTTGAGCTGCCTCCCTCGGTCGACTTTGAGCTGCCAGCCTCGTGCAGTGGCAAGAAGCCCTCCCGAGGAGCTAGGCCGATGTTGAGCCTTCTCCCCCGCTCTAATAAAGGTGATGGACTGTTTGGGAGCGTGCTGATTTTTGCTGTCTTGAATCGCTGTGCTGATTGCGTCCACCATAGACCTTAGGACTTGGTCATGGTACCAGCAGTATCGCCCTTCCCCCAATGCCTTCGGGCAGCAACTGAGGATATGCTCCAAAGTGCCCCTCTTCTGGCACAGTTGGCATGCTGGAGTGTTTGCCATGCCCCACCTGTGCAGGTTGGCCATGCTGGGGAGAACAACATAGACTGATTGGATGAGAAACTTGATGCGCAATGGTTCGGCTCTCCAGAGCTCTGTCCAGGTGAACTCGCGAGGTTCCGCCTGCTCCCATCTAGTCCGGGCGCCCTGTTTGTACATGCCGACCATCTTGTGTATCGCTGTTCTTCCACTTCTACTCGTATCTTGTCCTGAACCAGTTGGCGCTTCTCATTTCCGCAGGTTTTGTCGTAGTGTGGTTTGGGAAAACAGCCCAGTCCTGCCCACCCCACCGCCACAGCGCCCACCAAAATGTTGAGTCGCAGCCGAGCCTCCGCTCTGTCGACAGCTTCCTGTGCCTGCCACTCCCTTCCGGTCTTCACGCGGATTCCTGCCGAAGCGACTTTAACATCAGAGGAGTCTCGGTACGTCATAACCTCCCTGGCTCGAGTGACTTTGAATTCCTCTGATAGGTTGCTGATGGGGAGCCGCAGCTTGGTGGAATGTCCAGACAGGGCAGTGCTGCTTAAGGTCCAGGGGAGCCCAACCACCTCCGGAGAAACTGACTGATGGTCTTCCCTAGAGCCTCCACTGTCGACATTGGCCCCTCGTAGACTAGAAAGGACCAGAGTAGCATTGGCAAGACTCCATGTTGGTACATCCAGGCTTTGAATTTTCCTGGAAGCCCCAATTTGTCAACCAGTTTATCAAGTCACTTCTGGTTTGTTGAAGTGTGGCTGTGTCCTTTAGGGAACTGTCGAAGATCTGGCCCAGGCTCTTGACCGGTTTTTCTGTCACCGTTGAAATCTGGATCCTCCCAGGGTAAAGCGGAACTGGTCGGCCACTCTTCCCTTCTTCAGGACCAGAGACCTGGAGTTGGCTGGTTTAAAGCTCATCCTTGCCCATGAGATGAGCCGTTCCAGCCCTTGAAGGAGCCATCTGCACCCAGGGGCGGATGTTGCCACCACCGTCAGGTCGTCCATGAATGCTCTTATGGGGGGCTGCCGAGTGCCAGATCTAGACATGGGGCCTCTACATACCACCTCCGCTGACTTGACAGTCATGTTCATGGACAATGAGAAGAGTGACACCGAGATTGTGCAGCCAGTGATTATACCCTTCTCCAGCCGATGCCAAGCTGATGTTAATGATCTTGAGGAGACTCTCAACCTGAAGTTGCCGTAATAGTCCAGAATGAAGTTTCGGATCATCTCTGGAACATGGTGTCTAGTCAGTGCTGTTTCAGCAAGCTTGTGTGGGATGGATCCATAGGCGTTGGTTATGTCTAGCCAGAGTGCTGCAAGGTCTCCTCTGTTTCCCCTTGCCTCCCGGATGAGCTGGGTCACCACTCCTGTGTGCTCCAGGCATCCGGGTATTCCTGGGACTCCCCCCTTCCGCACAGAGGTGTCTATGTATCCATTCTTCAAGAGGAACTCAGTTAAACATTGGGCCACAATCTTGAAGAAGATCTTTCCTTCAACGCTGAGCAGCGAGATGATATGAAACTGCTCGATTTTGCTTGAATCCTCTTCTTTTGGTATCCAGATACCCTCCGCTTGCCTCCACTGAGCAGCAACCTTTCCTGTCGGCCAGACCACCTTTAAGATCTTCCAGAGTCACACAAGGAGCCTTGGGCACTGCCTGTAGACTTTGTAAGGCACTCTGCTGGGGCCAGGGGCTGAACTTGCTCTTGCTGCTTTGACTGCATCTTTGACCTGTTACATTACGCACCCTTCGCATCGCACAGATCTGTAAATCTAGACTCTGCTCCAGTTTTCGGGGAAGGCTTGAACACAACCTGCTGACAGCATGGTCATGGTCACCATCACCATTACTGAGGCTAGCTTTTGCTGTGTACAAGGAGGAACTGGCAGAATTCCAGAAGGCATTTGATCAGATATTGCATGGTGTAGGGGATTTGGAGTATATGGACGCATTTAGAGTATTAGGCCCCTTATCACATCTAAGAAATGATGTGCTGGCATAGGAGAGGGTCCAGAGGAGGTTCACAAGAATGATTCTGTAAATGAAAGGATTAACATATGAGGAATTTGATGACTCTGGGCCTATACTTGCTGGGCTTAAGAAGAATGAGGGGAGGGGATCTCATTGAAACTATTGACTGTTGAAAGGCCTAGCTAGAGTAGAAGTCGAGAGTATATTTCCTATAGTGGTGGAGTCTACACCCAGAGGGCAAAGCTTCAGAATAGAGAGACGTCCCTTTAGAATAGAGATGTGGAGGAATTTCTTTAGTCAGAGGATGGTGAATCTGTGGAATTCATTGCCACAGATGGCTGTGCAGACCAAGTCATCGGATATGATTAAAGTTCAAAGTAACTATTATCAGTGACTAGTGGAGTGCCGCAGGGATCTGTCCTGGGACCCCTGCTATTTGTGATTTTTATAAATGACCTGGATGTAGAGGCAGAAGGATGGGTGAATAAGTTTGCGGATGACACGAAGATAGGAGGAGTTGTGGATGGAGCTGTAGGTTGTCGAAGGTTACAAGAGGATATAGACAGGCTGCAGAGTTGGGCAGAAAAATGGCAGGTGAAGTTCAATCCAGACAAGTGTGAGGTGATGCATTTTGGAAGGACAAACCAGAAGACTGAGTACAGGATTAATGGTCAGTTACTTAAGAGTGTGGATGAACAAAGGGACCTTGGGGTTCAAATCCATACATCCCTCAAGGTCGCTGCACAGGTTGATAGGGTAGTTAAGAAGGCCTATGGGATGCTAGGCTTCATTAACAGGGGGATTGAGTTCAAGAGTAGAGAGGTCATGTTGCAACTCTACAAATCTCTGGTGAGACCGCACTTAGAGTATTGTGTTCAATTCTGGTCACCTCATTATAGGAAGGATGTGGAAGCTATGGAGAGGGTGCAGAGGAGATTTACCAGGATGTTGCCTAGTTTGGAGAACAAGTCATATGAAGCAAGGTTAGCTGAGCTGGGACCTTTCTCTTTGGAGCGTAGAAGAATGAGAGGGGACTTGATAGAGGTCTACAAGATTATGAGAGGCATTGATAGGGTGGATAGTAAGTACCTGTTTCCCAGGGCACCAATAGCAAACACCAGAGGGCATATGTACAAAATTAAGGGAGGGAAGTTTAAGGGAGACATCAGAGGTAAGTTTTTTTACACAGAGGGTTGTGAGTGCCTGGAATGACTTGCCAGGGATGGTGGTGGAGGCTAAAACATTAGGGATATTTAAGAGCCTCTTGGACAAGCACATGGATGAAAGAAAAATGGAGGGTTATGGGGTAGTGTGGGATTAGTATTTTTTTAAGGATTATATGGGTCGGCACAACATGGAGGGCTGAAGGGCCTGTACTGTGCTGTAGTGTTCTATGGTTCTATGATTCAAAGTATATATATGTCACCATATGCAAACCTGAGGTTCATTTTCTTGTGGGCATACTCAATAAATCCATAGAATGATAATAACTATAGCAGAATCAATGAAAGACTGCCTAACTAGGGCATTCAACCAGAGTGCAAAAGATAATAAACTGTACAAATACAAAAAGAAAGAAATAATAATAATAAATAAATAAATACCGGTAAGCAATAAATATCGAGACTATAATAGGAAGAGTCCTTAAAAGTGAGTCTATTGGCTGTGGAAACATTTCAGTGATGGGGCAAGTGAAGTTGAGTGAAGTTATTCCCTCAAGTTCAGGAGCCTGTTGGTTGAGGGGTAATAACTGTTTCTGAACCTGGTGGTGTGGGTCCTGAGGCTCCTGTACCTCTTTCCTGATGGCAGCAGTGAGAAGAGAGCATGACCTGGGTGTTGGGGTCCCTGATGATGGATGCTGCTTTCCTGTGACAATGCGCCATTTAAGTATGCTCAGTGGCGGGGAGGGCTTTACCCGTGACGGACTTTTCATAGGATTTTCCATTCAAGGGCATTGGTGTTTCCATACCAGGCTGTGATGCAGCCAGTCAATATACTCTCCACTACATATCTATGAAAGTTTGTCAAAGTTTTAGATGTCACGGAAAATCTCTGCAAACTCCTAAGAAAGTAGAGGCACTGCCATGCTTTCTTCATAGTTGCACTTACACGCTGAACCTAGGACAGGCCCTCCGAAATAATAACACTGAGGAATTTACAGTTGCTGACCCTCTCCACTGATCCCCTGATGAGGACTGGCTCATGGACCCCTGGCTTCCTCCTCCTGAAGTCAATAATCAGCTCCTTGGTCTTACTGACATACAAAAGAAAAAAAGAAATAATAATAATAATAAATAAATAAGCAAGAAATATTGAGAACATGAGATGAAGAGTCCTTGAAAGTGAGTCCACGGCTTGTGGGGACAGTTCGGTGATAGAGCAAGTGAAGCTGAGTGAAGTTGCCTCCACTGGTTCAAGAGCCTGATAGTCGAGAGCAAAAAACTGTTCCTGAACCTGGAAGTGTGAGTCTGGGGGCCTCCTGTATCTTCTTCCTGATGGCAGCAGTGAGAAAAGATCATGACTTACACCCACAGACGCCTGGATTGATACAGGCCAATTAACACAACCCCAGTGTCTTAACGTTTGGCTGTTACATATGCAAATGTCTCATGGTTACCATTTTGCACACCATATACCTTAGACTGGGGTACAGCCTGTGCTTTTAACACCAATTTATATAATTATATAACAATTACAGCATGGAAACAGGCCATCTTGGCCCTTCTAGTCCGTGCCGAACGCTTACTCTCACCTAGTCCCACCGCCCTGCACTCAGCCCATAACCCTCCATTCCTTTCCTGTCCATATACCTATTCAATTTTTTTTAAATGACAAAATCGAACCTGCCTCTACCACTTCTACTGGAAGCTCGTTCCACACAGCTACCACTCCCTGAGTAAAGAAGTTCCCCCACGTGGTACCCCTAAACTTTTGCCCCTTAACTCTCAACTCATGTCCTCTTGTTTGAATCTCCCCTACTCTCAATGGAAAAAGCCTATCCACGTCAACTCAATCTATCCCCCTCATAATTTTAAATACCTCTATCAAGTCCCCCCTCAACCTTCTACGCTCTAAAGAATAAAGACATAACTTGTTCAACCTTTCTCTGTAACTTAGGTGCTGAAACCCAGGTAACATTCTAGTAAATCTCCTCTGTACTCTCTCTATTTCGTTGACATCTTTCCTATAATTTGGTGACCAGAACTGTACACAATATTCCAAATTTGGCCTCACCAATGCCTTGTACAATTTTAACATTACATCCCAACTCCTATACCCAATGCTCTGATTTATAAAGGCCAGCATACCAAAAGCTTTCTTCACCACCCTATTCACATGAGATTCCACCTTCAGGGAACTATGCACCATTATTCCTAGATCACTTTGTTCTACTGCATTCCTCAATGCCCTACCATTTACCATGTATGTCCTATTTTGATTATTCCTACCAAAATGTAGCACCTCAATTTATTGCTTGCAATTTACAATAAGAACTGATTCTTGCTTGAATATATATATGCTATATTTACATAACTCCAGAATGTTCCCTCCTCTTGGCCGCTGGACAGAAATTTGTGGAAGGACAAACATTAGGGAGGATCTAATTAAGTAGGGCAGTGAAAATGCCCTTCACTTTGGATCCCTCCCCCAGTTACTCACATATCTGCATCTACATCTACACTCTCATCCCCAACCTGGTATCTACAAGAATAAGCAGAGGTGGCAATAAAATATACCAGAAATTTGATCACATCCACTTCTTGGATATTTTTGTTCTCTCAATGTCAAACAGTCTATAAAATGTACTTTTGTTGTTCATGTGCTTGTTGCTTTTTTTCCTGCTGGCCCATTGCAGTTTACCTTCAGTAACTGATAGCTGAAACTCAGCAGTGGCTATCAATAGTTACTCTGTGGGCAGAGATACCAGCAAGGTAACTGTATCAGGTTCATGGGAAACAGTTCACACTCCATGCCATGACAAAAGATTGTCAAAATAATCTGACAACAAGTCTTTCGGTCCCTTCAACCGACCTACAGGAGGGTTTGGGCTGGTGTCTATTTGAAAGGCTGCAAGGACCTCACACAAGCAGCACCATCTCCCAGACTTCCCTTTTGATTGCTGGCCCAGTCACTGAAATGCCCAGTTCATTTGTGTTCACTCCCCATTCAGGCTGGGGTGGCTACCTTCAGATCTGTGGTAAACTATGTGTATACCTGTCTGGACACGCCCCTCTGCTGACTGCTCCTGTGGCTCCTCCCACAGACCCCTGTATAAAGGCAATTGGAGGCACTGCTCCTCCCGCAGTCTCCAAGATGTCGTGGTCACGTTTATAGACAATAGACAATAGGTGCGGAAGTAGACCATTCGGCCCTTCGAGCCTGCACCGCCATTCTGAGATCATGGCTGATCATCTACTATCAATACCTGGTTCCTACCTTGTCCCCATATCCCTTGATTCTCCTATCCATAAGATACCTATC
The DNA here is from genome assembly GCF_048418815.1 of Hemitrygon akajei. Classification (NCBI taxonomy): domain Eukaryota; kingdom Metazoa; phylum Chordata; class Chondrichthyes; order Myliobatiformes; family Dasyatidae; genus Hemitrygon; species Hemitrygon akajei. The sequence continues at coordinate 18,414,651 of NC_133141.1, read as the reverse complement.
TAGCTCCTTCTTGAAAGCATCCAGAGAATTGGCCTCCACTACCTTCCGAGGCAGTGCATTCCAGACCCCCACAACTCTCTGGGAGAAGAAGTTTTTCCTTAACTCTGTCCTAAATGACCTACCCCTTATTCTCAAACCATGCCCTCTGGTACTGGACTCTCCCAGCATCTGGAACATATTTCCTGCCTCTATCTTGTCCAATTCCTTAATAATCTTATATGTTTCAATCAGATCCCTCTCAATCTCCTTAATTCCAGCGTGTACAAGCCCAGTCTCTCTAACCTCTCTGCGTAAGACAGTCCAGACATCCCAGGAATTAACCTCGTGAATCTACGCTGCACTTCCTCTACAGCCAGGATGTCCTTCCTTAACCCTGGAGACCAAAACTGTACACAATACTCCAGGTGTGGTCTCACCAGGGCTCTGTACAAATGCAAGAGGATTTCCTTGCTCTTGTACTCAATTCCCTTTGTAATAAAGGCCAACATTCCATTAGCCTTCTTCACTGCCTGCTGCACTTGCTCATTCACCTTCAGTGACTGATGAACAAGGACTCCTAGATCTCTTTGTATTTCTCCCTTAGCTAACTCTACACCATTCAGATAATAATCTGCCTTCCTGTTCTTACTCCCAAAGTGGATAACCTCACACTTATTCACATTAAATGTCATCTGCCAAGTATCTGCCCACTCACCCAGCCTATCCAAGTCACCCTGAATTCTCCTTACATCCTCATCACATGTCACACTGCCACCCAGCTTAGTATCATCAGCAAATTTGCTGATGTTATTCTCAATGCCTTCACCTAAATCATTGACATAAATTGTAAACAGCTGTGGTCCCAATACCGAGCCCTGTGGCACCCCACTAGTCACCACCTGCCATTCCGAGAAACACCCATTCACTGCTACCCTTTGCTTTCTATCTGCCAACCAGTTTTCTATCCATGTCAATGTCTTCCCCCTGATGCCCTGAGCTTTGATTTTACCCACCAATCTCCTATGTGGGACCTTATCAAATGCCTTCTGAAAATCGAGGTACACTACATCCACTGGATCTCCCCCGTCTAACTTCCTGGTTACATCCTCGAAAAACTCCAACAGATTGGTCAAGCATGATTTACCCTTGGTAAATCCATGCTGGCTCGGCCCAATCCTATCACTGCTATCTAAATATGCCACTATTTCATCCTTAATAATGGACTTTAGCATCTTCCCCACCACCGATGTCAGGCTGACAGGTCGATAGTTCTCTGTTTTCTCCCTCCCTCCTTTCTTAAAAAGTGGGATAACATTAGCCATTCTCCAATCCTCAGGAACTGATCCTGAATCTAAGGAACATTGGAAAATGATTACCAATGCATCCGCAATTTCCAGGGCCACCTCCTTTAGTACCCAAGGATGCAGACCATCTGGACCTAGCCTTCAGTCCCATCAGTCTACTCATCACTGTTTCCTTCCTAATGTCAATCTGTTTCATTTCCTCTGTTACCCTATGTCCTTGGCCCATCCATACATCTGGGAGATTGCTTGTGTCTTCCTTAGTGAAAACAGATCTAAAGTACTCATTAAATTCTTCTGCCATTTCTCTGTTTCCCATAACAATTTCACCGAATTCATTCTTCAAGGGCCCAACACTGTTCTTAACTATCTTCTTTCTCTTCACATACCTAAAAAAGCTTTTGCTATCTTCCTTTATATTCCTGGCTAGCTTGCGTTCATACCTCATTTTTTCTCCCCGTATTGCCTTTTTAGTTAAGTTCTGTTGTTCCTTAAAAACTTCCCAATCATCTGTCCTCCCACTCACCTTAGCTCTATCATACTTCCTTTTTTTTAATGCTATGTAATCTCTGACTTCCTTTGTCAACCACTGTGGCCCCTTTCCCCCCTTTGAATCCTTCCTTCTCTGGGGGATGAACTGATTTTGCACCTTGTGCATTATTCCCAAGAATACCTGCCATTGCTGTTCCACTGTCTTTTCTGCTAGGCTATCCGTCCAGTCAACTTTGGCCAGCTCCTCCTTCATGGCTCCATAGTTTCTCCTGTTCAACTGCAACACTGACACCTCCGAGCTGCCCTTATCCTTCTCAAATTGCAGATAAAAACTTATCATATTATGATCACTACCTCCTAATGGCTCCTTTACTGCAAGATCGCTTATCAAATCCTGTTCATTACATAACACTAAATCCAGAATAGTCTTGTCCCTGGTCGGCTCTTGTACAAGCTGTTCCAAGAATGCATCCCGTAGGCACTCTACAAACTCCCTATCCTGGGGTCCAGCACCAACCTGATTCTCCCAGTTCACCTGCATGTTGAAATCCCCCATAACTACTGCGACATTACCTTTGCCACATGCCAATGTTAACTCCCTATTCAACTTGCACCCAATATCCATGCTACTGTTTGGTGGCCTGTAGACAACACCCATTTGGGTCCTTTTGCCCTTACTGTTCCTCAGTTCTATCCACACAGACTCTACTTCTCCTGACCCTATGTCCCCCCTTGCAAAGGACTGAATCTCATTCCTCACCAACAGGGCCACCCCACCCCTTCTGCCCACATTTCTGTCCCTACGATAGCACGTATACCCTTGTACATTCATTTCCCAGGTCTGATCTTTCTGCAGCCATGTCTCTGTTATCCCAACAACATCATAGTTACCCATTCGCACCTGAGCTTCAAGCTCATCCGCCTTATTTCTGACACTTCGTGCATTCAGATATAGAATTTTTAGCCCATTTCTCCTCTCTCTGTCTGAATCGCTGCCTATTGTGCTTAACCCAGCTCCCCAAACTCCCATCGGGCTATACACCCCTAGAATTTTGTTGTCCTTCCTAAATTGACTTATTCTTTCTGCACATTTAACTCCATGTTCCGTCAGACCATCCCTCTGTACATCTGTCCTCCTTATCACTTGTTCCGCCTCACCTTTCTCTACTACACACTTAATATTCCGGAACCGTGTAGTCCCCACCTGTCCTTTATTCTTCCTCTCGCTATCCTCTCTCACATTCTGGATCCCCGCCCCCTGCAAATTTAGTTTAAACCCCCAATTTATTATATTGCAGCTAATAAAAGCCTATCTTTTGCCTCCCGTCTCCGAGAGTTATTGATGGTGCATCACAGATGCTCTGCAGTTTATTTCCCTTTTAGCTCTGCAATCCCATTAAGGTTGGGGAACTTGATTTCTCAGCCATAACTTGGATCTCCTCCAATCTATTTTCCCAATATCTTTCTATTCTGATCAATATAACTAATTTTCTACTTCCCAGAACCAGCCTTCATTACAAAGTAACATTACCATTATACTTTAACAAGCTGTTCATGGCTCGCAGACACTGTCTTGGTCTTCTGCATTTGCATTCCCATTCCTTTCCATCTGGAGGTCTCCTTCCATTGGGAGTGGTCAGATGTGAAGCAGCAGGCTGATGTTCATCACTTGAATTCTCTGTAATGACATTGTTGCTAGATAGATTTGAACCCTTGTTCTGTCTTTGAGGGCAACAAGAATGTGAGTCATATTATTTAACCTGAGTCCAGTGTTTCCACTGGCTGCGTCACCAGGTCTGTACACAAGCACAGGTGTCATTTGTCAAAAGCACCATCTGTAGTCTTATCAACCTGAGAGCAAACCCTATCTTTTCAGGCAGCTCCCTTACCATGACTTAGCCACCTGGCTGTGGGAGGACTATCTTCTCTTCCTCTGCCTGTCTCTGATAAGCAATATGTTGCTGCTGTTTTGTCCCTCAAAGTGTTAACCTGGTTACAATGGTCCTTTACAGCTCCATATAATCTTACTAATTCGGCTCCAGTAATTTCTTTCTCTACATTTCAATTTCTGTCACCTTATATTCTTGTGCTGCTCTCTTTGCCCCGCGATCTGCACATTCATTCTCCTTCTGCACTTCTTCCCTCACCTTTCTGGTATGTCTTCACTTCCGTTGCTGCTCACTCTGCAGGCAGCTGCACTGCTTTTAACAGTTCTTCACTGTATTGGGCCCTTACCCTGGGACCTCCTGCACATCCTCCTGTGTCCTGTCCCTGCTTGGGGTTGCTGTCTCTCTCTGGGCCATGTTCTCTGCCCTAGGGATCACATGTTTGCTGTTCCTGTCTTGTCCATGATATTTCTCCTTTTGCAGAGTCTATGAGAACACCTGTCTTACTCAGTGTGTCCATCCCCAGGATAGTACCCTCATTATTTGGACACACCCAAAAATCCGCAGGAAGCTGCACTCCCTCAATCTCAAGTACCCAAGTCTCACTTGCTTCTATTAATCAAGTCATTGAGCTCAAAAGTCAGGAGGCTCTGCTGCAGCTTTATAAAACTCCAGTTAGAGTATTGCATATAGTTCTAGTCACCTCATTATAGGAAGGATGTCGAGACTTTAAGAGGGAGCAGAAGAGGTTTACTAGGATATTGCCTGGATTAGAGGGCATGTGGTTATAAAGAGAGATTAGACAAACTTGAGTTTTTTCAGCAGCGAAGCCTGAGGGGAGATCTGATAAAGGTTTATAAGTTTATGAGAGGCATAAAGTAGACAGACAGTATCTTTATCCAGGGGTTGAAATGTCTAATACCAGAGGGCATGCATTTAAGGTGAGAGGAGGTAATTTCAAAGGAGATTAGACAGGCAAACTTTTTACACAGAGAGTGGTGCGTGCTTGGAATGCGCTGCCTGGGCTGGTGGTAGAGGCCGAACATTAAGGACTTTTAAGAGGTGTTTCAATAGGCACATGAATGTAAGGAAAATGGAAGGATATGGACATTGTGTCTGCAGAAGAGATTAATTTAGTTGGCTATTCAATTTCCACTTTAATTAGTTCGGTACAACTTTGAAGTGCCTGTTCCTGTGCTGCGCTGTTTGTTCTATGTTCTAGAATTTATGCAGCCCATGAGACATCTGATGCTGCCAATGAATTGCTTTTGAAATGGAGGCATAGTCACCCGCCCTGCTTACAAGGTTGGAGGTGAATCACTCAGTAATGCACACTTTCATGGCACTAATTAATAGCCAATATTTCTTTTGAAAACTCTTTGCCTTTCAATTAGTGAAGCAGGTCCAAGCAGACTATGTGTGTTACAATACTCACCTGACTGTGTCAACTTCCAGGGTTTAAACTCTCCGACTCTCCTGAACTGAGGTTTGGTGCTCAGTCATCAGCTCTAGTTTGGATTCTCATCAAGCATCTGGTTTAGAACTCTGTCCTTGTTTCAGTCTCATATTGTGTCTCGACTCTAGTCTCCTTATCATCCTCGCCTAGCTCGCTCGGCACAGTACAATTGAGCCTAACATGGACCCAGTGGGGTATTGGAGCCTCTTGTCAGTTGTGGCTAGCCACAGCGAGAAAGTTCCCGGAGTACACAATCTCCAGGTCGCCATGTGCCAACTGTCGCGAGGGGGAAGCCAGAGTCGCTCATTGGTCCCTCTTCAGAGTCAGTCCATCTTCTGACCCCAGAGAGATTTGGTGGGGACCTGGTTTCTTGCCATGGATTCCTCACTCAGTTACTGTTGGTGATCGAGCTGCAGCTGTCCCAGTTTCCTACAGAGTGCAGAAAAGTGGCCTTCACGATCTCTCTCCTGACTGGGAAGGCTCTGGCCTGGGCATTGGGAGTGGAGGTCAGGGATTTGCTCTGATTCAGAAGAATTCATGAACGCCATGAAGAGGGTGTTCCATCTTCCCACAGAGCCTCGGACCGTTTGATGAAGGTACGTCAGGGTGACTCCGCTATTGAGTTTCGGACTTTGGCCAAGGCTTGTGGCTTTTGCCACTCTACCGCCATGGACTCTGAGGTGAATTAAAGGATGCCCTTGCCTTGGGAAAGCCAGTAAAAGACTTAGAGATTCTGATTGATCAGTCCATCCACCTCTATAATCGTATGGCGGAGCGCAAGTGTGATTATCTCCAGAGGCCTAAATCCCACCGCATTGCATCACAGTTCCACTCCCCAACCTCAGATAATGGCCAGCCTGTCTATTGCACAAAATCCTGTCAAGCCCATGCAAATCGGCTGCACACGGCTTCCACCAGGCCATCAGTCTGATTAATTCACGCTGATTTGAGTGTACTCTATATTACATTGACTGTTCTATTTATTATAAATTACTATGATTGCACATTTAGACGGAGATGTAATGTAAAGATTTTTACTCCTCATGTATGTGAAGGATGTAAGAAATGAAGTCAATTCAAATTCAAATTCTCTCCGCTGATGAGAGGTCCCAGCGTCAGAGTCGAGGTTGCTGTTATTACTGTGGGGAAGAATGTCACTTGTGGGTCGAACGTCTATAGCTGCAGCTGTCAAAGGACTGTGACGGTAGCAGTTGTTACTTCCATCCCTACAGATTCCAGTGTCAAGTTGAAGGTGGAGATCACCTAGGGAAAGAACTGGCGAGTGATGAATGCCTTTGTGGACTGGGACAGCTGGTAATTTCCTGGACTTGGGAACAGCCCATCAGTTCAACATACCTCTGCTGGAGCTGAGCCAGCACATGACTGCAATTGCCCTGGACAGTCATCCTCTTAGGTCCGGGAACATCCTACAGGAGACATCGATTTTGCGAATGAAGAATTTTGAAGAATTGAAGAATTTATTTATTTAAATCTTACATCCGTCCCACAAGGTGAGGGAGTAAAAATCTTTGTGTTATGACTCCGTCACAATGTGCAGACATGCATTTATAAGTCTAGTGGCTTGTAGAAAGAAGCTGTCCCATAGCCTGTTGGTCCTGGCTTTAATGCTGCGGTACTGTCTGCCAGACGGAAGCAGCTGAAACAGTTTATGGTTGGGGTAACTGGTGTCTCTGATGATCTTCCAGGCCTTCTTTACACACCTGCTGCTGTAAATGTCCTCAATGGAGGGAAGTTCAAGGATATTTGCTTTCATATCATAGATTCTCCTCAAATACCCCTGATCCTCGAGCACCCTTAGCTTAGCACAACCCTTCTGTGAACCAGGAAGTTGGGAGAATCACTATATGAACAAGTCTTTGCAAGAGGATTTTTTGGTTTGGTGTTCTGACCCCAGACTCTCTCGACACCAACGGCTGATGAAGAGGCAGACTTTTGCTCAGGGTAACTAGAAGCCTTTGGGAGACCCAGTCCTGCCTCCAAGGGCAGACAAGCTGCCTCCAGTCAACAGGACTCTGCTAGTCCTGACCCTGTCTAGTTGGGAGTGGGCTGGAATAGAAAAAGGGTCTCTGGTTCAGGAGCAAGCCAAGAAGCCTGCTAAGAAGGTGCCCAAGAATTCTGGAGCCCTAGCAGCCAAGCCTAAGGGAACTTGTTGCCGAGTGCCATCTAAGGGAAAGGCTCCAAAATGCAGACCCTTGAACCCTAGTCCCAGGAGGACAGACTATTCATAGCTCCTTAGTGCTGTCGTGTAAAGACATGGATGAAGATTTAAACTCTGATTTGGTCAAGTCTCTGGAGTCAGGTTTGGACTCTGTCTCAACAAAGGACTCTAGTGAACCTATGGAGGAGACTCAGCTCTGTCAAATTACCCCTGCTACTTAAGGAGCCTCTGGAGTCGTCAGTGGCAAGATTTTCGGGGATAGTTGCAACACCCAAGCTGATCAATATACCCTTCCCATCTACATGGAATTAGAAGAGGTCTTCAGCAAAGGAAAGGCCTTGGCTTCCTCCGCACCGATCCTATGATTGTGCAATAGATCTACTGCCTAGTACTTGTCCTCCACGGGGTCAATTGTACGCACTCTCAGGGCTGGAGAGAAGCTCTATGGAATGGTACATAAAAGAGGCTCTTGCCATAGGATTCATTCAGCCCTCCACCTCACCAGCAGATGCAGGCTTCTTCATCATACAGAACAGGATGGGAGCCTACGGCAATGCATTGATTATGGAGGACTGAATCGCATAATGGCCAAGAATCGTTATCCCCTTCCTCTCATGAACACCGCCTTCGAGATTCTCCAAGGATGAGAATATTCTTGAAGCTACACTTGCGGAGTACAGTACATACAATCTTGTCCACATAAAGAAGGGTGCTGAGTGAAAGACTGCATTCAACACACCGACAGGGCAATATGAGTACCCAAAGGTCATGCCCTTTGGCCTTGCCAACATGCCAGCAGTTTTCTAGGCCTTCATAAATGACGTGCCGGATAGTCTCCGTAAGTGTGCCTTTGTCTACTTGGATGACAGCCTAATTTTGTCTAAGTCTATGGAAGAACACATCACTCACATCAGAGATATCTTAAAGAGGCTTGTAGATCATGGACTTTATGTCAAGCTGGAGAAATCTGAAATTCCCATAATCACAGTTTCATTTTTGGGTTTTATCATCTCTAATGGCAACCTTAAGATGGACCCTACCAAGCCAGTCAGAGATTGGCCACAACCATTCAGTGTGAAACAGGTCTAACGATTCCTGGGATTTGCTAATTTTTACAGAAAGTTCATCAGGAACTTCAGCTCAGCGGCGGCTCCACTGACAGTACTAATTACGAGATCCACGGGCCCCTTTGTTTGGACTACTAAAGTTAAGGCTGTGTTTGCAGAACTCAAACAGCGATTTATGACAGCTCCTGTCTTGATCTCACCAACCCTAGACCTTCCTTTCATCGTGGAGGTGGACACCTCAGACATTGGAGTGGGTGCAGTGTTGTCTCCATGGACAACTTTGGACAATAAACTGCGTTCTTCTCCAGGTGGCTATCCCCTGCAGAGGTGAACTATGACATCAGAAACAGGAAGCTGCTCACGGTCAAGTAGGGATTGGAGGAATGGCGTCACTGGCTTGAGTGGACCAAGAACTCTTTTATTGTAAGGACAGCCTACAAAAGCCTGGCTTATATTCAGGAGGCCAAAAGGCTGAATTCCAGGCAGGCCAGGTAGTCTCTTTTCTTTAACAGTTCAATTTGTTCTGACCTATCGACTAAGGGTCAATGAATCAAAACCCAGATGTCTCTTCAGTTAGGTGAACCTAAAAGAGAGGAGCAGCTTAGCACCATTTTGCCCCAAGCCAAGGTGATAGTGCCCATTCCTTGCGGAATTGATACACTTATTCCCAAGGCCCAGGCACAAGGGGAGGTGCGTGGTAGGTCATGTTTAACCAATCTATTAGAGTTTTTCGAGGAGGTTACCAGGAAAGTGGATGAAGGGAAGGCAGTGGATGTTGTCTATATGTACTTCAGTAATGTCTTTGACAAGGTCCCACATGGGAGGTTAGTTAGGAAGATTTAGTCGCTAGGTATACATGGAGAGGTAGTAAATTGGATTAGACATTGGCTCAATGGGAGAAGCCAGAGAGTGGTAGTGGAGGATTGCTACTCTGAGTGGAGGCCTGTGACTAGTGGTGTGCCACAGGGATCAGTGCTGGGTCCATTGTTATTTGTCATCTATATCAATGATCTGGATGATAATGTGGTAAATTGGATCAGCAAATTTGCTGATGATACAAAGATTGGAGGTGTAGTGGACAGTGAGGAAGGTTTTCAAAGCTTGCAGAGGGATTTGGATCAGCTGAAGAAATGGGCTGAAAAATGGCAGATGGAGTTTAAAGCAGACAAGTGTGAGGTATTGCACTTTGGAAGGACAAACCAAGGTAGAACCTACAAAGTAAATGGTAGGACACTGAGGAGTGCAGTAGAACAGAGGGATCTGGGAATACAGATGCATAATTCCCTAAAAGTGCCATCACAGGTAGATAGGATCGTAAAGAGAGCTTTTGGCACATTGGCCTTTATAAATCAAAGTATTGAGCATAAGAGTTGGAATGTTATGGTGAGGTTGTATAAGACATTGGTGAGGCTGAATTTGGAGTATAGTGTGCAGTTTTGGTCACCTAATTACAGGAAGGATATTAATAAGGTTGAAAGAGTGCAGAGAAGGTTTACAAGGATGTTGCTGGGACTTGAGAAACTGAGTTACAGAGAAAGGTTGAATAGGTTAGGACTTTATTCCCTAGAGCGTAGAAGAATGAGGGGAGATTTGATAGAGGTATATAAAATTATGATGGGTATAGATAGAGTGAATAAAAGCAGGCTTTTTCCACTGAGGCTAGGGGAGAAAAAAAACAGGCCTCCAGACTGAGAGGCAATCATCTACAACCACTCTCTGACTTCATCTGCGAAGCCAACGTCTAAACCAATTACAGGAATTCCAGTTGCCGAGCAACTGAACCTTCTTGACCAACCTCTCATGCAGGACCTTGTCAAAGGCCTTGCTAAAGTCCATGTAGACAACATCCACTGACTTGCCTTCATCAACTTTCCTGGTAATGTCCACAAAAGAACTCTATAAAGATTGGTAGACACAACTGACTATGCACAGAGACATGACTATCCCTGATCAGTCCTTGTCTATCCAAATACTCATATATCCTGTCCCTTAACTTTCAATAACCTTCCCACTACTGGCTCACCGGCCTATAATTTCCTGGCTTATTTTTAGAGCCTTTCTTAAACTACGGAACAACATTTGCTATCAACCAATCCTCTGGCACCTCACCCATGGCTCAGGATGTTTTAAATATCTCTACTAGGGCCCCCGCAATTTCTGCACTAGCCTCCCAGAGGGTCCGAGGGAACACCTCGTCAGGCCCTGGATTCATCCTGATTTGCCTCAAAAGAACAAACATCTTCTTCTTTATAATCTGTATAGGGTCCATGACCTCACTGCTGCAGACTCTGTGACTGTCTCCTGAGTAAATACAGATGGGGGAAAAAACAATTTAAGATCTCCCCCATTGCTTTTGCTCCAGACATAGATTACCATTCTGATCTTCTTGAGGACCAATTTTGTCCCTTGCTATCCTTTTGCTTTTAATATATCTGTAGAGGCAACTAAATGCCTTCTTTTAACCCTCCTGATTTCCTTTGTAAATATTCTCTTGCCTATACCTGCTATGCCCCTCCTTCATTTTCTTAAACCAGGGCTTAATATCTCTTGAAAACCAAGTTCCCTAAATCTGTTATCCTTGCCTTTTATTCTGACAGGAGCATGCAAACTGTATCCTCAAAATTTCATTTTTGAAGTCCTCCCACTCACCAAATACACCTTTGCCAGAAAACAACTTGCCCCCACCACACTTGTCAGATTTGTACCACGATCAGATTCTTGATTGTAGTGTAACAATAATGGTTGAGAGTATTGGGACTGCAGTTGATAATTGAGCAGATTCCTTCGAGCAAGCATGACTGAAGTCCCCAGCAATGATGTGAAAGGCATCGGGGTAGGCAGTTTTTTTGTTCGAGAGAATCATGGCACTCTACATTGCCAAGGCAGATGTTAAGCGAGCATGCATAATGTAAACTGCGATCAGGATAAAACACCCATCTCCTCCCAAATGTTGCTTTTCAGTTAATTGGCCACTAAATTACCCCTGCTGCAGATTAATTTGGGAGAGTTGATGGCCATGTATGGGAAAATCTGTGCGATCACTTGAATCTTCTACAATGCTCTTAAGGGGTTGTCAATTGGTGGGTCCTTAGGTGCTTATCTCATGACTAGGGGCTTCCAGACCTCACAATCCTGCCCCCTTCAATACTCATCACCACAGGACTTAATCCTGGATGTTAGTGTGCATCCCTAATGGAGAACACCTGCACACGACTAACATGGGGAGGCTGAAACATGGGCATAGGCGTTAGTGTCCAGTGGCTGGAATACAAGATAACTGGGGGCCCTTTGCTACTGTTGCAATACATCAACTTTGTGTGCCAGGTCCACCATTGAGGTCTTGGTTGGATCACTTGACCTTATTGCCATGGGTGACCCTACCAGGAGCAAAGTGCCAGATGACTAAACTCCACACGGCATCACTGAGGATCTCTGGAACTCACAATCCTTGAAGACAATCGGTTACAAGGATATAAATCACTGAACAGTGATTGTCTGACTTCTCTTCCCACAATCAGGGTCAAATTGTTAACCAAGCAAACAATTCAAATCTTTGTATCAAATGCAGTGTCATCACATTGTACCATCTGTTAAAAGTACATGAATCCTTTTCCCATCCTATTAAATGTGTCCTTCTATTCCCTTCATATATTTATCCAATTCCCCCTTTATTTCTCTCAACTGCAGCTTCGAGTGAGCCTCCACATTCCAAGCACTCTTTGAATAGTTTCTTTAGAATTTCCTTTATGTACCCTGCTCTAATTTCCTACACAGAAATATTTTGTCTATATCCATCCTATCATTCCCATTTTATCATGTTCAAAAGAACTTCATCCTATTTGACTTTTGATAAACGATTTTCCCCAATCTTTGGTTGCATCTTCTCCTGAACCAGGGAATGTGGATCACCCAGCAAAAACAAAATTTCTTTCAAGGAATTTATAAAAGAACACTCACTGAAGGACAAGTTTCCTCATATCATTCCACCTTATCCCCCACCCCATGACAGCAAGATGGTTAACCTCTGATGAAAATTAATTGTAAAATAACCAAGGACACATATGCATTGCATTATCAAGCTTTATTTCATTTTTATTCCCAGGAGTGAGAAAAAATCCTTCATAAATCCTTATAGCAACTCATTGAGACCTTGAAATACAGGACATTAAAAATTACTGAAAAGACCAGACACAGCTTTTAATAAAACACAAGTACTTCATCTTCTTTGAACAACAGATGACTCAGAGAGTGTCTTCCCATTCTTGGTCTCAATTGTCTTGACAATGAGAGATCTGCCTGTTCCACTTGTTTCCAGGCCACCATGGACTGAGGTCTCAAAATGCATTGCTGGATGCGAATAGCCTATTAAACAGAGACAAATGAATCACAAGGAAATAATTAGTAAGGATTATATTGGAAAGCACATCTACCAACTTACTATCTAAATATTAATGGCCAACAATAAACACCAATAGTCTGCTGAGATCAGCTACTATCCCAGCAAGGGAACCTGCCCTGCCTTCGTGCAAAGTAGATGGATTGGTCAAGACTGTGCCATTCTACTTGAAGTCAGGAACATTAGACCAATCATTTACTCAAAGTTCACACTAAGAGTGTAACAGATAAAGCTGGATTTCTGATTTCACAATCCTAATGAGGGCAGATGTACAAATGAAGAGGGAAAAAATATTCTAACAACAGGGTTAGTTCGATTCCATAATAGGACTCTTGTCCTCTTGTAGGGCCGTGGGGACATTTTCTGCTAGATTAATACTTGTCACTGCATTCAGATCCCACCAGGTCTCAGTCCCACCACTGAATCTAATCTTCTCCATTCCTACTATCCACCAAGATCTCTGCACTCTCCCAGGTTTTACAGCCTCCTTTATTTCAATTGCTCCATCATTATCAACTGCATCTTCAGCTGCTTGGATCCTGTTCATTCTTGGACCTGCCCTACTAAACACTTGAGCAGTTCAAGGTGCTAATTTGCCACTGTTTTCTCAAGGGCAACTTGAGCTGGCAATAAATGCATGCCTTGCAAGTGATGCTCAGTGCTGTTAATGAGAACCAACTCTCCACCTCTCACTCCTCTAATGTTTCTTTTTTCCAAAAAAAATCACCTCTTTAAACAGGTTTTGTTTAACCTCCTAATGAATTCAAACTACATCTGATCAGATCCTGACTTTCTAAGTAAGGCAGCTTTCTCTAAACAAGGGAATAAGATTCAAACTATCGGGGCGGGGTGGGGGGGGGGGGGGAGGCAACATAACCCTTCCCATGATTACTCACTCTGCCCACCCTGTCCCAGGACTAGTTTCAAAGAGACCATGGGACCCTAGAAGAGCAAGCAACTAAAATATCCTGTTTTACACAAGATTAGTTTTTAAGCAACACATACAAAATGCTGGAGGAATTCATCAAGTGGTGGAGGGGGGGGGGGAATAAACCTTCAATGTTTCAGACAAAAACCCTTCATCAAAACTGAATGAAGAGTCCTGATAAATGCTCTTGGCCCAAAATGTCAACTGTTTATTCCTCTCATTAGATGCTGCCTGACTGAGTTCCTCCAGCATTTTGTATATTGCTCAAGATTTCCAGCAGTTCAGAATTTCTTATATTTAAGATTTGATTTATTTAAAAAGACATTAGAGCACTTTTCTTACTTTTTACTGATTGGTGCAAAGTTACGTTCACTGGCTTTGACAATCTGTAATCAAAGACAAGAGTAACTGTTATTTGAAAGAAAGCACACTGGCAAATAAAAAAGTAAGTGGAACCCATAGTTTGTGTAGTACTTATTCGTACTTAAAATTGCTTCATCTTGGCTGGGAGCACTCATCTAGCATCCAGTAACACTGCTGGATGTCCAGTGAAAATGCACATGGAATAGTACAGCACCTTTGGCCCATGATGCTGTGCTGACCTTTTAAACTACTCCAAGAACCTTCCCCTCCCACATAGCCCTCTGTATAATTCATGTGCCTATCCAAGTTTCTTAAGTGGACCTAATGTATTGCATTTACCACCAATCCTGGCAGGGCACCCTTAAAAATTTTTTTTTTTAAAATACACAGAAAACCTACCTCTGACACCTTGACCCCCTCCCTATACTCTTCCCCCAATCACCTTAAAATTATGACCCTTGTATTAGCCATTTCCACCCAGGGAGGGGAAGAGAAAAATCACTGGTGTCCACTCAATTTATACCTCTCAGCTTGTACATCTCTATCAAGTCACCTCTCATCTTCCTTCACTCAACCCATTCTCAAAAGACACTCTCCAATTCAAGCAGCATCCTGGCAAAACTCCTCTGCACTCCAAAGCTTCCACATCCTTCCTACAAGGTGAATATGACTGAACATAACACTCTAAACGTGGCAAAACATGTTTTATGGAGTTATTACCTCATGGCTCTTGAACTCGATCTCCTGACTAATGTATGCCTTCTTAACCGCCCGCTCAACTTGTGTGGCAACCTTGAGACCTATGGACATGGATCTCAAGGTCTGTTTCTTCACACTAAGAAACCTTCCAAAAGTGCACCAATTCACACATTTCCAGGTTGAACTTCATCTGCTACTTCTCAGCCCAGCTTTGCAACCTATCAATGTGCCGCTGTAACCCTCAACAACTTTCTACATCATCCACAATACCACCAACCTTCATATCATCCGCAAACTTAGTAACTCACCATTCTACTTCCTCATCCAAGTCTTTTATAATAAAGAGCAGGGGGTCCTAGAACAAATCCCTGTGAAATACCACTGGTGAGACATGACCTGCTCCTCACAAAGCCATGCTGACTATCCCTAATAAGACAGCTTTGCTAAGTATTTAGATCTTGTCCCCAAGAATCTCTCCAATAGTTTGCCCACCACTGACACAAGACTCACTGGTTTATAATTCCCAGGATTATCCTTATTGTATTTCTTTTCTTTAAGGTACTTCTTTTGGTACTTCTCATGCGGCCCGCAAAGATGCGGAAATAAGCAAAAGTGGAGCAATCTCTTCCTTCACTTTCCATAGTAACCTGGGTTGTATCCCAATCAGGCCTCGGGGACTTGCCGGTCCTAATGCTTTTCAAATAGTCACAAAGGCAAACCCTGACACCTACCAAGTGAAGTAGTGGGAGAAGCTCTGGAGGAGATACCTGTTCTCACTTTCCCACAACTCAGCCTAGCAAGCCCTTTCCTACTACTGATTTCCTATTACTTCTCAACCAATTTAAATTTGTAGCCCTGGTTCTATCTTAGTGACTAGGGTAACTTTATTTGATGAGGTAATGACCAAACTGAAAATATATTTCAAATGACATTTACACCATTGTAGCTGAACATTAACAAAATTAGTGAATCAATATTACTTTGTTCCAAGGGCTAGTTAGCATAGAGAGTTTTAATATACTTTTCAGGAACAGGATTGTCAAAGAATTACATTTATGCTTGTCATTAAGCACTTTACCAGTGTTCTGTCCAATATAGGAGACAGAGTTTGAAACCCAACTTTTTGGAAACCTTGAGCAGAAACTCTGCCGAAGCTTCAAGTAATCCACAAGTATCATCATCGAGAGCAAATGTTCATTTAGAATTTGGTCCCCTTGTTTCCCCTTGGAATCAATTTAGTCTCATGCAGAGCTATAGATTAAATACCATAGCATAACTGGTTAACAGAGCAGTGCATCTCCTAGTGTTGGGAGCAAAGGGCCCCCCCCCACCCCACCACCCCAGTCCATAAATAGAGTTCATTGCAACACACATAAAATGCTGGACAGTCTCAAATCAAGCAGCATCTACAGAAGTGAATAAGCATTCAACTTTAATAAACACTGCACTTAGATTACAGGATAAACATGAGAAAGTCTGCTGATGCTGGAAATCCAGAGCAACACACAAAATTCTGGGAGGAACTCAGCAGACCAGGCAGCATATAAGGAAATAAATAGGTAGTCGATGCTTCAGGCCGAGTGTAGACTTCATTTACAACACTTGTGCAGCATTTTAAACATACACACGTCTTTCAGCAGAAGTTGAGAAGAACAGCCCAGAATAATCAAAGGCTTCAATTAAGATCATGTCCACTTGGAGCTCAAAGCAATGCAATATGGGCCAGAGGCTGGTCCCTTTGCCTAGAATGCCCAAGTAACAGTGAAGATCCAGTCCAACATGTCTGCTGCACCAGTGACCAATTCCAGGAAGATGATATAGATCAGCCTCCTCTCATTACCTTCTCAGAAAACAGCATTTGCAGAAAACACATTTGCAGGTCACTAACTGCATTTCACCTCAGGTAGTCATCAAACTAGCACCCAAGTTGAGGAAAAACCTTAATGCACATCTATCTTTCATTGCACCTATGCAAACATACAATCGCGCACATGGCAAACTTAACTTTCAGAATCACTCAGTGCAATTTAACCTAATTAATGTTACTCTACAAACCTGCTCTCTTCTCCTTCAAGTAGTTTCTTGTAAGTGGCAATTTCAATGTCAAGGGCAAGCTTGGTATTCATCAGCTCCTGGTACTCGCGCACTTGGCGGATCATTTCTTGTTTGTTCTTTTCAATGGCATTCTGAAGCTCAGCAATGCGGTTCTTAGCATCGGCAATGGCCCTTTTTCCACGGTCTTCTGCCTCAGAAATTGCAGCCTCTAGCGCATCTTTCTGTAACACAAAGCACACTGACTATTAGTCAGAGCACAGAGTATAAAAGTTGAGACATCACTTTACTGCTGTTGGTGACAGTGCACTTGGAATATTGAGTGCCGCTCTGGTTAGCTAGCTATAGGAAGAATGGCATCAAGTTGGGAAAGGCACAGAAGGGATTCACAAGGATATTGCCAGGACTGAAAGTCTGAGTTACAAGGAGAACTTGG
This sequence comes from Hemitrygon akajei, assembly GCF_048418815.1. Taxonomy (NCBI): domain Eukaryota; kingdom Metazoa; phylum Chordata; class Chondrichthyes; order Myliobatiformes; family Dasyatidae; genus Hemitrygon; species Hemitrygon akajei. The sequence continues at coordinate 18,397,417 of NC_133141.1, read as the reverse complement.
ACTGGATAGGCTCAGACTGCTTTCCCTGGAGCAAATGAGGCAGAGTGGTGATCATGAGGGCTATAGAAAAAGTAAATAGTCACTATCCTTTCCACTCACTCCTACAGTAAACACTAAAACTAGAGACAATAGGTTTAAAGTGAGGCAAAAGATTTAAAGGTCACACACACGTGGATGTATGGAATGAGCTAACGGGGGAAAGTGATGAGAATGGATACAATTACATTAAAGGACGCTTGGACAGGTCAGGAATATGGAAAGCATTTTGGCAGCACAGATGAGTTTGGTGGAAGGACCCGTTTCTGTGACTCAGTTGAGTAGGTCATATGTCCACCCTCCATAACAGTAGAAAGTTAGTCAGTCCAGAGGGGGAAAGAAAAATGAACAAGCATTTTACAATGCTCTTACTTGTTGCTTCAAAGACTGGATTTCAGAATTTAGTCTTCCATTTTGTCTTTGCATTTCTGTGATCTCAGTCTTCACAACACGGAGCTCATCTGCACATTTTCCAGAATTCTTCTTCATATCGCTGAACTAAAACAGAAACATTGTTAATGTAAAGCTTATTATCATTCTTCAAACAGCCTGAAATTCATCAGAACCACTAAAGCAAATGGTACTGCAGCTACTGCCAAACATTGATGCGAGACACAGAGACCTTTGAACTGGAAAAGTGTTTCAATTAATTCAAATGCCTTAGGGGAACATCAGTCCTACACCACACTACTTTGTGTTTCCAGAAAATAAAACATTGGGGGGGGGGGGTGGAATTTGCCTTTGAGGATAGGGGAAAGATGCACAGCTAGCAGTTGATCTAATTTCAACCATTTTTTGAAAGATTTCCTAATGTACACACACAGGAAAGTGTTGATCATTCAGTTTTACAATATACAGGGAGAAACTTAGCACACAAGGGCACATAGCAAGGCAAAATAACAGATGTTAGTTGCTAGGATTTGCCATGCATTTTCCTAAAGAGAGGTAGAAGCAGACTCAAATAACTTTCAGAAGGGAATTGGATAAATCTGTTTAAAGTGGAAACTGTAGGAATAGGGAGAGAAAGCCAGGAAGGGGATCAGCGACAGTTATGTCAAAAGAAAAGCAGAAGCCCAATGAACTGAATGTCCTGTGAGATTTGAAGAGAAATTGCAGCTGAAATTGTACTGCACTTTTATTAGCAAGAAGCACAATTCTATTGTCAGAAACCACCTCTCCGAAACCAAGCTTGTTCTGGAATTGAGTATTTATATTTGTGGGATGCTAAGTTTAGGGGTTCCTCATTGTTAATTGCAGCTTCCTAGAAGATCATTCAGGCTCACTGGTCACAGGACTTCACCAGAAGTTTTTAAACTGATGGCTCATTGGCAATAAGAGAGCTCTTACCTTAATCTCAAATGTAGACATGTTTTCTTGGCGCATTTTGTTCACCATTCCTTCATACTGAGCCCGGACATCATTGATGATACTGCCAATGTCCAGGTTACGACTGGTGTCAACTTCCACGGTGACAGCAGTGTTCTTGATCTGTGCTTGCAACTCATGGATTTCCTGGGTGGCAAAACTGAGGTTTAGCTTATCTGAGCAACATCCGTGCCCTGTGTAGCAGTTACAGCCATTGCTCAAACCGAAACAAATGAGTACATTATATTTATATTGTACACCATGTCAGAATTATGTCAACAAGATTAACTGGTAAACATTGCTTTAAAGGTCACTTAGAACAGCAGGATCCATTTCCTGCTGCATGTATTCAGATGACAGATGGAAACTGTTCTTACCCATTGAATAGGTTAGATAATGTAACAATGGAAGCATCTAGAGATTCCTGCCATTTGCCGTAGCTCATCAAACACAATTTGATGAATGTAGGTAGCTGAAATCCAGATCATAATGGGCATGGCCATCAATAATGGTCTAGCACTTTATAAGCATATGAGGATTCTTGACGTGAGTGTAAACATGCAAGTTACTAGATCTCACACTACATTTCATTTCAGTATGGGTCAAGATTTTGGACAAGAGGTCAGAGACTCCAAATTACAGCCAGGTCCTTCAGTAATGAAGTTAGGAGTTTGACAGGAATTCCTAGGTGAATTTCTTCCTTTAGAGTGTTGAATCATTGAAGTATTCACCATTGAGAGGCTGACTTATTAGATATTCAGAGTGAGATGAATAGACTATTGGATACAGTGTTAATGAGGAATGCAAAAAGATCAGGTTGAGCAGGCAAGATCAGTAGGAGTAGGTAATTCAGCTCCTATGCTGTATGCTCCAATGAGAGATCAAAACCATACTTCGCTCTTATACTTCCCTAATCCAACTCCAGGACCTTTTTTCAGTAAAAACAGAGGTCTTCACAACTGTCTAGGTCTTCCCTTTACATGCAATCTGGTCATTACCTCATCAAATATTGCCTTCAGGAAGTTGATTTCATCAGTCAGGTTCTCGAGCTTTGCCTCCAACTCCACCTTGTTGAGATAGCTTTCATCAACATCCTACAAGGGAAAAACAAGAGACCAGCATAAGATACATGCATGGCACAGAACAGATTGAGGTTGGAAATGGACTGAATGGTTTCAACACCAAAAGATTACTTTTAATCCCTCCAGCCATTTTTTTCCCTGCAGGCCAGTTTCCTGATCACCAGTCACTTTACATACCTTTAGGTGTACTTAAGGCAAGGGATGGTTTTTGGGGGGGGGGGGGGGAAATGGAGGAGAAGAGCGAGTTCAAAGGAGATGTGCAGGACAAATTTTTTTTTTAAAGAGCAATGGTAGGTGTCTGGAATGGGCTTCCAGGGGGCAGTGCTGGAAGTAAACAGAGGGGCTTAAGAGGCTGTTAGGTGGACACATGAATGTGAAGGGAATGGAAAGGTATGGATCATATGCAGGCAGAAGTGATTGGCTTAATTTGGCAGCGTGTTTGGTACAGATATTGTGGGCCGAAAGGCCTTTTCCTGTGCTATGTAGCTTGGCAAAGTGGCCAGATTTTTAAAAAAACAAACAAAATTTGGATTCTCAATCCTGGTATAGCAAAACGAGCACCCACTGAACAAGCTTGTACTTACAGCAGTACTTGAGCAGCCTGGGGCTGGGTTGCTTTAAAGCTAGCAGTTTGTCAATGAAAAGTGTCAGCAGGATATTCAATGTCTATAAGTGGGCCAAATTTCAGCTCGTTGCCAAGCAGCAAGCTTGACTTAGAATGCAAATCCCACCTCTGAATGCATTAGAATCCCCGCTGGAGCTACAATGACATCTACCAATGCCGAGAACCACTACAACAGGTTCCATGTTGTTATATTCCAAGCTAACAAGCACACACACCAATCCTTTTTTCCCTGAAATTTCTCCCTCACAGGCAAATTGGTGCTGAGCACCCTGGTTAAGATCAACCAGGCATTTCCTTACCACTTCACTAGCAGAAATGAGTGGGGTTCAATTTTAGCATGAACATACCTTCTTGATCATGACAAATTCATTTTCTTTTTCTGTGCGCATGTTAATTTCATCTTCATACCTGCAAAGCAACATAATTGCCACAATTAACAATTCCAGGTAAAAAACTGAATGTAGACCGTCTACAAACTGATCACCCATAGAGCATTTCTCAATAAAACCATGCTAGAGTCATTTTTAAACACATCTTCCATACTATACCTTTCAGTAAAATTGTATACTTCCGGTATTAAATTAATCTACAATGAATATTAAATACTTAAATTTACAAACTGTTCTAACTCATGATCTTTTACACCCAGCCTGTTCAACAGATGCAGAAGCCAGAAGCTTTGAATATTGACTGGCCAGAGAGGCACAATAGATATATTCTCCATTCAGCACTAACACATGAACACCAGGGCTCCAATTATGTGAATTAGCTTTGCACTGATAGAGGCTCAGTAAATGTCCTCATTATGCCCAGGACAAGGGAGAGGGGTTTAAAGTGCCATTGATCTTTATGCTGATTACAATCCTCCAAACTCCACTGAAAGTTGAAAGTGGTAGACAAACTGAAACTCCATTGTTTAAATAACCAGCCAGTACTCACTGTCTAAATACACATATTTTGGCAAGGTCAGTACAACAGTTTCCCTTGTAAGGGAAGCATCATAGAGGTGGAAAGGGCAACCGTATCTGTTCCTGTGTGATTACACACAAATTGATAACAGAGGAAATAGAAGATAGGCCATTCCCAGCTACTCACACTTGCTCCACCATTCAACAAGACTAGAAGTCAGAAGATAAGGTGGTATCATCATCAGGCTCAACTGAGATATACAATTGTGTGTCATCTGCATAACCGTGGACATCAGTTGGTGTTCTCTAATGAGGTCTCCCAAGGGGAGCACGTACAAAAAGATTAGGGGACTAAGACACCAAGCTACTCTCAGCAACACACACAAAATGCTGGTGGAACTCAGAAGGCCAGGAAGCATCTGTGGAAAAGAATAGACAGTCAACATTTCAGGCTGGGACTCTTCATCAGAACTGGAGAGAAAAAGAGATTAGAAGTCAGAGTAAAAACGTGGGGGGGGGGGGAGGGGAGGAAGAAATACAAGCTAGTAGGTGATAGGTGAAACAAGGAGGGTTGAAGTATAGAGCTGGGAAGTAGATTGGTGAAAGGGATAAGGGCTGGAAAAGGGGGAAATCTGATAGGAAAGGGCAGAAGGCCATGGAAGAAAGGGAAGGCAGAACAGTACCAGAGGTAGGTGATGGACAAGTAAGATGATATGGTGAGAAAAGGAAATGGGAATGATTGGCGGAGGGGGCCATTATCAGATGTTTGAGAAGTCAATGTTCATGCCATCAGGTTGTAGGCTACCCAGATGGAATACAAGGTGTTGTTTCTCCAACCTGAGTGTGGCCTCATTGCAGCAAGAGTCCATGGACTGACATGTCAGAATGGGAATGGGAAGTGGAATTAAAATGGGTGGCCACTGGGAGATCCCACTTTTTCTGGCAGACAGAGCATAGGTGCTCAGGGAAGTGGTCTCCCAATCAATGTCGGGTCTCAACGGTATACAGGAAGCCTCACTGGGAGCACCAGACAGTATATGACCCCAACAGACTCACAGGAGAAGTGTCACCTCACCTGGAAAAATGCTTGGTAGTAATGAATGGTAGTGAGGGAGGTGGTGTAGGGGCAGGTGTAGCACTTGTTCCACTTACAAGTGCCAGGAGGGAGATCAGTGGGGTGGGATGAATGGACGAAGGAGATGTCCTCCTTCAAAGAAAGGAGCTTCCCTACCATCAACGCTGCCCTCAACCGCATCTTTCATTTCGCACACGTCTGCCCTCACCCCATCCTCCCGCCACTCCACCTGGGACAGGCTTCCTCTTTGTCCTCGCCTACCACCCCACCACAGCCTCAGAACATAATTCTCTACAAGTTCTGCCATCTATAACAGGATCTCACTACCAAGCATTGTTCTCTCCACCCCCCCCTCACTTTCTGCCTTCCACCCCCCCCCACGCAACTCCCTTGTCCATTCGTCCCTCCCAACACTTATCCCTGCAAGCAGAACAAGTGCTACACCTGCCCCTGCACCTCCTCCCTCACTACCATTCAGGGTCCCAAACAGACCTTCCAGGTGAGGCGACACTTCACCTGAGAGTTTGTGGGGGGGGGTTATATGGTGCAGCCTCCTATATTTCAGTGAGACCCGATGTAGATTAGCAGAATGCTTCGCCGAGCACCTACACTCAGCCCACCAGAAAATAAAAACATGGGAATCTCCCGGTGGCCACCCATTTTAATTCCAATTCCCTTTCTGATATGTCAGTCCATGGCCTCCACTACTGCCACGATGAGGCCACACTCAGGTTGGAGGGACAACACCTTATATTCCATCTGGGTAGCCTCCAACCTGATGGCATGAACATCGAATTCTCAAGCTTCTGGTAATGCCACCCCCCCCCTATCATTCCCATTTCCCTCTCTCACCTTTTCTTACCTGCCCATTGCCTCCCTCTGATGCTCCTCCCTCTTCCCACTGCCTTCTGTCCTCTCCTGTCAGATTCCTCCTTCCTCCAGCCCTGCATCCCTTTCACCAATTGACTTCCCAGCTCTTTACTTCACCCCTCCTGGTTTCACCCATCACCTACTAGCTTGTAATTCTTCCTCCCCTCCCCCCAAACTTCTTACTCACACTTCTCAGCATTTTTCTCCAGTTCTGATGAAGGGTCTCAGCCTGAATCATCAACTTTACTCTTTTCCATAGATGCTACCTGGCCTGCTGAGTTCCTCCAGCATTTTGTGTGTGTTGCTTGAATTTCCAGCATCTGCAGAGTCTCTTGTTTTGTGACCAAGGTACTCTCTCCAAGATATATAAACCATACCAATTAAGGGCACTACCAGAGGGGCCACAGTTCTCAAGGTGATCTAGGAGAATGCTGTGATCAATTGTGTCACAGGCAGCACTTAGATCTAGAAAAATTAGAACGGAGATTCTGTCAGCATTAGTGCTGAGCCCAAGGTCAGTGACGATTTTTAGTAAGGGCCATTTCCGTGCTGTGGTTTGCTCTAAACCCTGACTGAAACTTTTCTAGAACATGCTGTCATTCAGAAAGTTGAGTTGGTTGAAAGTGACTTTCCGAAGAATCTTGCCCAGGAAGGGAAGATTTGATATAGGCCTGTAGTTAGCTAGTACCTCACTATCAGGTTTGGCTTTTAAAGTAGGGTTTGAAAGTCACAATTTAAGGCATCTGGAAAAACTCCAGTTTCAAGGGATGAGTTAATAATTTTCCTAACAAAATTGAAAACACTATTAATAGTGTTATTAATAAAATATATGGTAGGGACAGGACCAAAATAGCAAGTAGACAGCTTAACTCTTTGTTACAATCTTATTGAGCTCCGAATCAGAAATAATTGGCAACCATATCAAAATTTACATCTTTTTTTGGCTGCAGAAATTATCAATATCTGTAGCTACCCTGTCCCTATGGAAGTAATTTTGTTAATAAAATTATTACAAATTCTCACATTTTGCGGCAGATGCTTGACTGAGGACAGCATAGGTTGGGGCAGGGTTCAACAGTTTATAGTTGAGAATAATATTGTTGAATCGCCTCTTTTCTCTAATAATCTTGGAAAAATTGGCTCTTCTTGCAGAATATTTCAGTGGACTTCTAGTCCAGTTTTCCTCCATTTTCTCTCAGCTACTCTGCATGATCTCAAGTTTGTGGACAGAATTGTTTAACCATGTTGACATTTTACTAAGCAATTTCTTTTTTAACCCTAAGTGGAGCCACTGTGTTTATTATAGTGTCTTGGGACCCTGGAGTGTGTTTTAGAAATGGTCGCCCGCTAGGAAGTTGCTCAATTCAAGATGCAGTTCAGGATACCAGCCTTGCCAGTCACATTCACAGCACAAAAACAAACTAAAAATAAAAAAAAAAGCAGAGGGCACAGCTGCCCATGAAGGCCATGCCCAAAATGGTGCCATCTAGAGGACCAAGACAGCATTATGACCAATTAACATTTGCAAGTTTCTAGTCTCCATATACAGTCCAAATACAATTGACATCAGCCCCCATTAAAGTAGCAAAGCAAACCTATCGATGTGCTTGCCACCAGAGGAAATGAAAGCACCACATCTGGTATTAACAGTTAACATTGGCTGCAGATATACAAATAAACGCCCCACTTGGCACTTGAGCACAGCGTCCCCATCCAGAAGGAATTCATATTGGGCAAGCCATTAATGGGACTGTGGCAGTTTACCTCGAGGGTAGGAACAGACAGCCAGAGTTTCCCAGCTTATTACCATACAACAGCTCCTGTTGTAGAGAGCAAGAGAGCACCCACAGAAAGGGCAGGGACAGGATCGAACAACACCGATGTCCCTGCCCAGTCAGTCAATACTCACAGGCAAGATACATGTATGAAGAATGCCACTTGGACAAGGAAGCAGAGATAAAAGCTGCACTCCCAGTACGAGTTACTGCTTTCAAGGGTAGAAAGGGATAGGGACACATTAGTGGTGAAAGATCAGCAGGAAATACAAAGTACTTCATGCCTTCAAGTATGTTTGCAAGACAGAAAAAACACAACTTCCATTTATATAATGCTCAGCATAGCAAAAACACTACTGTAAAAGCAGCAATACTCCAATAAAAATTGGCCATTAGTTGGGGGTGGCGTTGAGTTCTAGAGCTGTGAGGTAATGGTGCAAATCTTTAATACCCTGGTGAGACCACACCTGGAATATTGTGATCCGTTCTGATTGCCTCATTATAGGAAGAATGTGGAAGTTTTAGAGGGTGCAGAGATTTACCAGATTGTTGCCTGAACTAGAAGACATGGCTTTGAGGATAGGTTGAGCAAGCTAGGGCTTTCCTCACTGGAACAAAGGATGATAAGAGGTGATTTAATACAAGACAAGAGACATTTTCTCAGGGAGGAAATGGCTAATATGAGGGATCATAATTAAGATGATTGAAGGAAAGTATAGGGGAAGGATGTCAGAGGTAAGTTTAGGGGAAAAAAATGGTAAATGCGTGGAACATCCTTCCAGGGATACTGGTAGAGTCAGATACATTAGGGGCATTTAAGAAACTCTTAGATAGGCACATGGATAATAGAAAAATGAATGTCTGTTTAGGAAAGTTAGATTGATCTTAGTGTAGGTTAAAAGGTGTGCACAATGTTATTGAAGGGACTGGACTGTGCTGTAGTATTCTAGTCTTAAAAATGCTACAGGCCAAAAAGGAGAGACTTTAATGACCAAAGGCTTATTTAAAGATACGGGGGGTGGGGGTGGAATTAGTTTAAAGAATCTCAGAGTTTGTTATCTAGACAGCTGGAGACAGAATCCAACAGTCAAGTTATTAAATTGGATGGAAATAGAAGAGCACAAAGATGTTGGAAAGTTGTCAGCTTGGGGGCAAGTACATTCCCATAGGACTTAGTGTTATGCTTTACATCGGCAGGAATCACCAACTGGGATTCAACTCTCTCCACGATCTGCAAGCAGTTTGTACATTCTCCCCGTGAGCTCATGTGTTAACTCAGTTTCCTCCCACATTCCACGTTAGCAAGTTGTGGGTATGCTATGCTGTCGTCGGCAGCATGGTGACAATTGTGGGCTGCCCCAGCACAGCCTTGGGCCATGGTGATTATTGACACACAAGACATTTCACTGCACAATTCGATGTACATGCGCCAAATAAAACTAATCTGTCTGAGAGCGGTTACAGAGATAGGAGAGTAAACGGAGGAATATGCAAACAGATGAGCATTTTAAAAAATTATCAATCAAAGAATCTTATTTTAACCTTCCTCTTGGGCTTGATAGGTAAAGGGAAATAAAACAATCAGGCAGTAATCAAACAAGCAATTGATTTGATTCGAATGATTCATTGACTTACCGTGTGGATAGGTCCTTCTATTAACAAAAGTGAAGCAAGCAAAGCTCTGTCGCATGCTGCAACTACAGCCCAGTGGCCAGTTGCTGCCCTGTGCCTCTCTGTATGTGACCAGCATCCCACGAGAACTCAAGTTACTGGTATCTATGACATGACATCCTGGTACACGGGTTTTAGAAGAGTTCAACACAAAAGTTAACTCAATTGTTTGCCGAGATTAGGGTTGGTTGTATTTTAATTTACCCTTCCTAGGCTACACAGAATAATTCAAGTCAACATCCTGATGGAGACAGCAATGTTTGTTGGCTTGGACGAGTTGGGCTGAGGGGCTTGTTTCCATGCCATACGACTTAAGAACATGGCAACCTCATGGCTTGCATACGCCAGATCAATGTATTTAAACTCTCAAGAGGATTAAACTTGGGCAGTTAACAAAATATTTGATTATGCAAATTATATGCTTGCTTTTCCTCTGCATGCCAGTAGTGATTTTTTTTAATTGCGTCTTCAGACCGCAGAGTGGCATAAATTACATGGTTGCAAAGTTATTTCAGATTTAAAATAGAACATAAAGGTATCAACCAGCCCAGACTTGTATCTAACTGTACAAAGATTAAACAATGCAAGCTACTGATATGAAACTTCACCTGCAGTATGTTTATAGTTACAAGACTAACTTGTCCCATGCTAACTTCTTCACACTGCTTCTCCCATTGTCTTGCACACCTTTTAGCCTTCAATCACATCCCAAAAAAAATTTATTGCCAGCTGTGAAACAGACTGAGTTGAGGAAGGAATGTTGAATTTATATTGCCAGTTGTGGCCAGATTACTATACCGCTCACCTGTTCATTATATTAATCCAAACAAACAGGATTTATCAATCAATGATGACAAGGTGCAGGCAAGGAGGATTGGCTAGGTTATTCCAATCCCTTCCTCAAGTACACTTTTCAAATCTTTAAAATATTATCCTTTAAGTGGCTATAGTAATAGCCATTATATTAATTGCAATAGCAATTCATAATTATTTGTATGTCTTTGCACTGTACTGAGGCAACAAAACAACAATTTCATGACATACAGTACAAGTTATTGATAATAAACCCAATTTATTTATTGGGATATAGTGTGGAATAGGCCCTTCGAGTCACGCCACCCAGCAATCCCGATTTAACCCTGGCCTAATCACCGGACAATTTACAGTGACCAATTAATCTACCAACCAGCAAGTCTTTGGACTGTGGGAGGAAACTGGAACACCCAGAGGAAACCCATGCAGTCATGGGAGGGTGGGGGAGGAGACAAATTCCTTACAGAAATGGCGGGAATTGAACCACCCATTCTGACTGTGCCCAAGAGAGATTGCTCCTGCTTATTACCCCCATCTCTTCTGACTCAGAATAATGGTCACACCCTGCTGGATGGCTACCAGCATAAAGGAGTCACACCCTCTCCACTCATCATGGCTGACTCACGCAGCGTTCAAAACTTTACCACTCGAGGTGGCACGGCATCGCCTAGCCAAGGTCTGGCTCCATGCACAGTGAGTGGAATCACAGGCAGGGATACAAATCAGATTAGGGCAAAGACAAACTTGTTTTGCGCTCTGCCATACTTCAAACTTCCACTGAGCTCAACAGGAAATAAAATGGATGCAGAGGAAACAGTGCGATGTGCCCTTTTCTGCTACCATGCAATTTACTTCCACACCAATCAGAAAGGTTAAATACCATATAGCAGGGAGTCTCAGATGCACAAATGGCAGAAAATGCCATTTAAACAGAGCCTGCTCCTTCCGGCTTTGGTTACATTTGCTTTCTGATTATTTTCTACCAGAACTCCTCAAATCATGCACATTGCATTGTAGAAGTTAAAATATTTTGCTGCCATTTCTTTGAATTTCTAAATTATTCCCCTTCCCTGTATTTCTGAAATAATATTTTGTTCAAATAAAATAGACAATTATACGCTCCAATGCAAAGAACACTACTGAGGTCTGGGATCCTTGCTCTGGCAACTATTTGGAAACCACCTCAAACAAAGGAAGCAGCCACTCCCCAGCGGGTCAGTGACGTCTTGTTTGCCATGGTACAGTCAGGGCAGTGAGCTCAGTGTGATAACCCAGCCCAGCCCCACTACTCCTTAGCTGATGAAGACAGCAATGTCATTGAGCAAACAGTGGACCTTAAACCATGGAACAGGGCCATTCAACTCAGCATGCCTTTGACTGAACTAGCCAATTCACTTTTTTCACCTGCCCTTTCATCTGGTGCCTGCACCTTCTTACACAACAGATTGCAAAAGCTGGAATCCCAAGCAACACAATCTACCCGAGGTGGCAGATGCTGCGTGATCTGCCGAGATCCTCCAACAGTTCATTTGTTGCTCCTGTACTTCCTTCCTTTTTCATCTAGATGCAATTCAACTTCTTAATAACAGCAATGACAATTTTTTTAATCACTTTTTCATGCAATGAATTCCTAATTGTAACAACTCACTGCTGGAGCAAAAAAATTCTCAACTTCCCCCCTCCTCCACGCTTCCTGGCCCTTTTACCAGAAATAATGCAGCTGAATTCTGAGTTTGATCTGACACACAAGACCTCTTGAGCTGCAAAAGAAATCAATTATGCATCTAAAGCCATCCACAGATCACCTTACAGAATGCCTCAGTACTCAATTTAATTACCCGTTTCATTTTACCTGCAAGGTAACAGAGCAATCAAAGCAATCAAGGGTGAAGGACACCAAGTTGTACTGTCTGACTCATCCCACCATACCACTCACCTCAACACAAATGTCTCTGCTTGTGTAACGCAGGAATTTACTTACTTCTTGAGATACAGTGCAGAACAGGCCATTCCAGCCCTTCAAGCTATGCTGTTCAGCAATCCCCCCAATTTAATCCTAGCCTAATGACGGGACAATTTACAAAGACCAATTAACCTACCAACGGGTACATCTTCGGATTGCGAGAGGAAATCAGAGCTCCTGGGGTGGGGGATCCACATGGTCACAAGGAGGCCATATACAAAATCCCGGGTTGCCTGTGTTATAAAGCTAACCACTACGCTACCAGTGGGCGGACTAGAGCTGGTTAATAGCTTAGTGAGCCTTACAATGAAGGGCATTCTCATGATGCCGTTTCCAGTGGAATCTTTACCCAGGATAGAAATATCAAACACTAGAGAATATACTTCCCAAGATTGGGGGAGGGTAGGTGTAAAGAAAACGGGAGGGGCAAGTTTTAAAAGAAAAATAACAGTAGTAGGCACCTAGAACGGATTTACCAGAGGTAAAAGCAGACAGTTTGGAAGAGTTTGAGAGGCGTTTAGATTGACACGTGAAGGGAAATGGATCATACAAACATTTTGCATAAATTGACATTAAGACCGGCACTGTTCAATGCTGTTCTATATTTTAAGACAGTGTTTTAATCTCTTTCGCTAGCTGAATTTCATATGGGGCGCAAACCAGCTCCTTAATTCGCGCGCTTTTCTAACAGCGATTAGCCGCAAAATGCTGAATTCCAGCACATTCTTGTCACTTTTGACCACATACTTTGTCTTGTAGTCTTCCACCAGGCCCTGCACGTTTTCTAGTTCGACTCCCAGGCGCATTTTCTCCTGGGCCAGGGCGTCGATCTGTTGCTTCAAATTGTTGGAGTAAGCCTGGTACAGGTTATCGATGTTGGAAGTGCGCACACCTTTCTCATGCAGCAGCTGCCAGTGCATTTCCAGCTGTTTGTTGCGTAGTTCCAGTGCTCGCACCTAAAACACAAGCCGGTGCGTGGGTAAGAACCACAGGCGAACCCACTCCCTTTACCCAACATTCAGTCTAACGTGGAGATTCAAGCATGTACTCTGATAGAATACAAAATCTGCGTCGCCACAAGGCACAAACCCGTTCAATTCAAAAGGCTTGCAAGAACAGTAGTTAAATACCAAACAACCCCAAATCTTTGTAAAGCAAAATGCCAAGTACAGTCGCATGTAACGCTAAGATTTTTTTCTAAATTCAGGGAATGAGACTTTTAAAATTGGGACTGGAATGTAAATAGATTAAAGACAAAACTATACTGGTTACAATTAATTAACCCTGAGAGGACGTCGTTTCCTCACATCGTCCCTTCCAAACCTAAACTGCGAAATACTGGGAAGTAACGGCAGTTTGGGAAGGAGGTCGCTTCACTTCGTATTGAAGAGATATAGGCTTAAATTTGCTATCTAAAAAGTTTAGGAGGAATCGCATATAACTCGGAACTTTTAACTAGCCAAGTAATAACACTGCGCTTTTACACAATTACTACGAAGTTGTTCGTTACTACAATATATTTTTACAGTTTATAGGCAAGTTAGATATTGCGCTTTCAGTTTTCTTTTTACCTTATCAATGAAGCTTGCGAACTGGTTGTTAAGTCCTTTGATTTGCTCTTTCTCATGGATGCGGAGCTCCTGGAAAGCTTGACCGTCCTCGAACTGAGGCACCTCCAGTGACAAGGGCCTGATAGTAGCCATCCGCTGCTGCGGCGCTGCAGCCAGTAACCCGACGGAGCGGATCGAACTAGCCCGCTGCATCGCCGAGCTAGGTACGTAAGACTGACTGCTAAACTTCCTTGAGAGCGAGTAGTTGCTGGACATGTTGGACTCTTTACGTACAAGCCTTCACAGGAGAGGGAAAAAATCAAAGTGAGTTATACTTTGATTATTCGTGACCAGTCTCGATCCGGTTTAAGTCCGCGTTTGCCCTGAAGGTACTGTGTTCCCGTTAGCTGGAACACGGTATATATTGAACCCCGGCTCTCTCATTGGTCAGGTATTGACTCAATGACAAATTTCCATTCGTTATTGGGTGTAGCCAATCAGCTAGTGCCGAATGGTATATAAAGTTATTGAACTTCCTTACAGCCACTTGTTGAGCTCTTTCTTCGCTAGTCCTCTATCAGTTGTTTTGCTTCGCAAGTGCCAAGATGAGTAATTCAATGAGATACTCTTCTATGTCCTCTTATGGCGGTCCCATGTACAGCCACACCGTGCGGAGGTCTGGAACTCCACAGTTCAGTGCTAGCAGCGTTAGTGGCTTCGGCCCCCGCTTATCGGTGAGCCGCGTCTCCTCCAGCTATAGCCGACCTGCCTTCGGCGGTGCCGCCAACATGGGGGGCATTTCCAACATGGGGGGCATTTCCAACATAGGGGCCATTTCCAACCAAAAGGAAACAATGCAAGGCCTGAACGACCGACTGGCCAACTACCTGGAAAAAGTACGCAACTTAGAAAGTGCCAACGCCAAGCTGGAGCTCCAGATCAAGGAACACATGGACAGCAGAGGAATGAGCACCCATGACCTGAGTACTTACGAGAAACCGCTGAATGATCTTCGCCAACAGGTAATCGCTTTCAGTCACTAAGGAGAGCGAGGAGTAGAACTGGTCATCTGTAACTCGCATATTCGTTTATTGCTGTGACGGACACACGGGATATGGGATATAAGTGCCATAAAAATTAACTTTTTCAGCAACACAGTACATTACAAACACGACAAATACAAGTTTGCAAGCTGCATAATTTGTAGGTGTGTAGAACAAACAGCTATATTAGTACAAGATTGAGAGAAAGAGAGAATGGGTCCGAGGTAATCTTCGATTTTAGAAGGGGCTGGGAGGGTTTGACAATTAGTTTCAACATAGATTAACTCTGAGTGAATCGGCCGGTAATGCTAGACGGGTGGGGGATGAGCCATTCAAGTCAATCTAACACGGTCCGCTTTAAATCCTCTAGGTCTTTGATATGACGGTGGAAAATGCTCGTTTGCTACTGCAGATCGACAACGCTCGGCTGGCCGCGGACGACTTCAGAGTGAAGTGAGTAACTCTTTCCCCCTCCCTATAGAAGGACGCGTTGCTTCAGTCCCTCGCTTTCTTTGGTGATTTCGGTGTAGAGCCGCGTTTAACGTGGGCCCTCTTCTCCCTTCCTCTCCAGGTGGGAATCAGAGCTTAGTATCAGACAATCTGTGGAGAGCGACATCAACGGATTGCGCAAAGTCATCGACGACACCAACATTGGGCGCCTGCAGCTGGAGAGCGAGATCGAAGCTCTGAAGGAGGAGCTCGTTTATATCAGAAAGAACCATGAGGAGGTGAGTTCAGCACACCCTCGATGGTGTGAGGTTATGAATTGGGTTCTAGAGGGTCACCCGACCGACGGAGGGGGCATCGTACTCGAAGGAGAATGTGAAGTACCGTCGAAACATCAGCCACAATGTACAAGGAAAGCATTTGAGGAAAATCGAAAAAAAAGTTTTGGTGCACAATTATTGTCTTGTAGGAATAATTTAAGATGTGCGTTGTCATTGGGTTTTTGTTTCGGGCTTCTGCAGGTTTTCAGCAAATTTCTTATGTTAACGGATAATCCGGAAAAGAACACTGCCCACACAATGGCAGGGCGTGTCTCTCTCTCTCTAGTTTACCAGTTATGTTCTAGCTCTTGGATATAAAGCAGCTTGGTAACAATGGCCTGGTAATGTGTGTTTGCTTTATTTCTGCAGGAAGTCAAAGCCCTCCACTCCCAGATCAGTGACTCCAGTGTGCAGGTTGAAGTGGACTCTCCTCGAGGCCAGGATCTGACCAAGATTATTGCGGAGATCAGGGATCAATATGAGAAAGTTGCTCAGAAGAACAAAGATGATGCAGAAAATTGGTTCAAGACCCAGGTAAATAAAATGCTAATTCCAAATACCCCATGAAAATATTACCACTGGGCATAATTGTGGAAAATGCTGGTGTTGCTTCTAATTACAGATGGAGACCTATACAGTTGAAGTCCAACAAAATAATACTGCTCTCGATGGTGCAAAGGGCCAAGTGTCTGATCTCCGGCGCCAGATACAGTCTCTTGATGTGGAGCTGCAGAGCCTTCTGAGCATGGTAAGCCACCCTGACCTCTTGTATGCCATTCACCTGATTACAAAAAGCCCTAGTTACATTTCCACACCATCCAAATTCAAACTCCACAATGCTAGATCCTAATAGAGTTCAAACTTGATAAAGCAATTTTGTTTATATTATCAATTGCAGAAAAACTCCCTGGAAGGCACGCTCGGAGATACAGAACACAGGTATGAGATGGAACTGCAGCAATTAAATGGCCAGATTGCCATGAAGGAGTCTGAATTGATGCAACTGCATGATGAAATGCAGGCCCATGCCAATGAGTACAAAAAACTCCTGAACATCACGATGAAGTTGGAGGCTGAAATAGCAACATACAGACGTCTGCTCGATGGAGAGGAAGTTGGGTAAGTTTACACAGGACTGGGGAAGGGATCCATTGTTACCTCAATGGTAAAACTTCCCCCATCCTAGCACTTCACCTTGACTCTTATTTTAATTGCTGTTGGTAGACTGAATTATACTGACTATTGATTTCCTCCTTTTTGCAGTGGACTGGTTGAATCAACAAAAGGTAAGATCATTTGGTTGCTTTTTGGAAGTTGAGAATGGGATTTGTGTGTGTGTGTGTGTGTGTGTGTGCGCGTGCGTGCGCAGGAGGCCTTGGGAGAAACTTTTTATCTCATCTGTCTGGTTAACTTTATGGAATCTCCCCAATTTATGTTGCAGTGTTCTGAATCAGTGAGATTCTGCTGAAGACATCAGTCAGCCCTGGACAAAAATCTATTGCCTGCTGAAATTCTCTCCTATGAACATCTCTGCTCATTAGATTTTTCTCTGCATCAGCAGGTGCTTCATCCCAAATTATCAAGAAGACCGCTCAGAAAATAGTTGATGGCAAGGTGGTGACAGAGAATGAGTCAGTCCTCATCAAGTAATGACATGAAGTTACATCCACTTTCCATTGCCATGACACATCAGTTCAACCCCATGTAATCAATTGCCTTTATTGATGACTAAATAAAGATACGGTTTGACTTGCAATTTTGTATTGTCTTTTTTTAATAAAGGGCAAAAGGAAAACAATTGTGGCAAATGCAAGCGGGGTTCCAGTAGTGTGTTTGAGTGGCTAAGCAGAAATGCTGTAGGCAGCTGTTCAGGCAGAAATATTCAATCTTTAAAGCCTAACCCACTTGCTCAGTTTTGATTCCCATCCCAATGGAATTCCACAGCATTGCAACAAGTCTGAGTGTTTTTGCATCAATGTATGTTGTCCTGAATGTGTATGAGTAAATCTGGGGGGAGCTGATGGGGATAGGGATTGCTGTAGGATTAGTTTTGGTGGCCAGCAGGGACTCAGTAGGCTGAAGGGCCTGTGTGGGACCTCTCAGTAGTCCACCCACCTCTGCCCCAGTGTCATATTTTGCTATTTATTGCTGTTCCCCACTGTCTACTTAAAGCCAAAAACCCACAGTCATTACCAGTTTACTAACACTTGCTTAATTAGAAAGTGGGCCTCACTGTTTTCATGCCTCAATTTGAGTTTTTTCTCCTCACTAGACTCAACATTCTGTAGTGCCAAAACCAGTAAAATAGCCCAAGATACATCATGGCTGTTGAACACAGAACAACACAAGCCCTTTGGCCATGATGTTGTGCTGATCGTTTAAATTTCAAGATCAATCTAACCCTTCTCACATAATCCTGTTCTTGTTTCATCCATGTGGCTAAGAATTTTTTTAATGTCCCTAATGTATCTGGCTTTATTGCCAGCAGTGTGGTCCACACTCCCATTATGTTTTAAATAAAAATGGCCTCCCACTGACATCCCCCTTCCCCTCTCCATATACTCCAAACACCTTAAAGTGATGCTTCCTCATATCAGCAGTTTCTGCCTTGGCGGTGGGGGGGGGGGGGTGGATAAAGTATCTGGCTGCCCACTATTATGCCTCTATCAAGTCTAGAGAAAAGTGCTAGCTCAATCAACCTTTCCTCATAAAATATGCTCTAATCCTGGTAAATCTCCT
The DNA here is from genome assembly GCF_048418815.1 of Hemitrygon akajei. NCBI lineage: Eukaryota > Metazoa > Chordata > Chondrichthyes > Myliobatiformes > Dasyatidae > Hemitrygon > Hemitrygon akajei. The sequence goes on along the minus strand of NC_133141.1, from coordinate 18,379,135 downwards.
TTGCACCCACTCTAAAGCTTCCACATCAGTCCTATAATGTGGTGACCAGAACAGAGCACAATATTCTAAGTTATAAAACAAAAATAAGGTATGAGGAGAGTATAAATCTTAAAAGGAGGGAAAAGGATTGAGATGTTTAGGGAAGTAATTCCAAAGATTAGATCTGTATTGAGGGATTGAATAGACTGGGTTTGATTTCTTAGGAGCTGGGTGGGGTGTGGTTACTGATGGAGATGTGTAAAAGTTTATTTTATATAGAGATGCAGCAGGGTAACAAGCCCTCCTGGCCCAATGAGCCCATGGGACCAATTAACTTCCTAATCTGTCTGTACATCTTTGAATTGTGAGAGGAAACTGGTGCACCGGGCAAAAAGCCCATGCAGTCACAGAAACATCCAGACTCCTTACAGTCAGTGATGGGAATCGAATCCAGTCACTGGCACTGTAGTAAGTGTTACACTAATACTGTGCCAAACCCCAAGTATGAGGGGCACGGATATGGTGAATAGTAGGAAACTTTTCCACATGGCTGAAGTATCTATACCTAGAGGGAATAGGCTTAGGATAATGATGAAGAAGATTCTCCCTCAGAGGAGAATTGGAATCTGAAGGGGGTGGCAGAGGCAGAGACTGTTGCAGCATTGAAGTATCCAGGCGAAGTAAAGAAGTGCTGGTTCATAGGTACTTGATTTCCAACATGGATAAGGCAGACTATGCCTCTGAGACATCTGAAAACTCAGCATCCTTCCCCACCACCCTCCTAACAGCTGTTCAAGAGGCCAACGTTATAGGAGAATAGAATTATTGGAGGGTTTTCAGTCTGGCAGAAAGAGGAAGAGGTAGGGTGAGAGTTGGATGGTTAGCACACAGAACTGTAGGGTTCTGGATGCTGAAATCCCTTTAGCTCCCCTGTTGGCACACTCTTTGCACTTTATCTTTTTCCCCTTCCCCATTTCTTTGCCATTAACTCAACAAACTACACAGGTAACAGTTTTGAAAGCCTCGGCCAGAATTGCCCTCTCATTAAGATCTTTATAAACTGCTGAAAATTCAGGGCAAGTTTCAAATCTATAGACCAATATGAGTGGCACAGAAACGTAGCAGCATAACGCTTTACAGCATCAGCAATTGGTTCAATTCTTGGTGCTATCTGTAAGGAGTTTCTATGTTCTCCCTTTCACCACATGGGTTTCCTCACACATTCCAAATACGTACAGGTTAGGGTTAGCCCGTTCTGGGCATGTTATGTTGATGTCCTACGTCCTTTTCTGCTCCTATGGTCTTATGGAAGCATGGCGACACTTGGCAAGCTGCGCCCAGCACATCCTTGGACCATGTTGGCCATTGACACAAACAATGCGTTTCACTGTACATTTCGATGTTTCGATGTACAGGTGACAAATAAAGCTAACCTTTCATTTTTCAATTGTCTTCAGCAATAACTGATGTGAATGCATGGGTATGTTTTATTTCATTCATTTATTTAGTGCGACAGCCATTCTGTCACCTTCAAGCAATCCCACACCCTGATTAACCTCAACCTAATTATGGGACAATTTACAATCACCAATTAACCTACCAACTGATACATCTTTGGATTGTGGGAGGAAACCGAGGCACATTCTGTAAGGAGTCTCTCTATGTCCGCCCCATGGAAAGCCCACAGATACTCCATACAGAACAGTGCTGGAATTGAGTTCAACATTCAAAGTAAAAAGTAAAATTTGCTATCAGAGTACATACATGCCACCACATTCAACCGAGATTCTTTCTCTGCGGGCATACTTAGCAATTCTATAAACAGTAACTGTAAACACCAGGAACTGTAAACAGACTGTGCAAATGCAGGTATAAATAAGTAGTAATGAGCATGAAATAACAAGATTACGGTCCTTAGTGAGTGTAGCTATCCCCTTTTGATCAAGAGCCTGATGGTTGAGGGGTTATGGTTCTTGGACCTGGTGGTGCGAGTCCTGAGACTCCTGTACCTTCTACCTAATGGCAGCAGTGAGAAAAGAGCATGGCCTGGGTGGTGAGGATCTCTGATGATGGATGCTGCTTTTCTACAGCAATGACTCATGTAGATGTGCTCAGTGGCTGGGAGGATTTTACCTGTGATGTGCAGGGCTGAATCCACTACCTTTTGCAGTTAACCACAGTAATTAAAGGCACTAGCCCTTTATCCCCTGTGCTGTCTCTGAACTGATCCTGTCTGTGAAACCCTTCCTTTTCACCACTACCCATTCCATCACTCTCTGGAAAAAAATCTTGCCCTGCACACCTCCTATAAATTATCCCCCCTCTCATCTTAAATGACTAGCCACTGGTGCTTGACATTTCTACCCTGGGAACAAGATTCTAACTGCCTCTCATAATTATGTAAGTATCAAATCAGATCTCCCCTGAGCCTCTAATGCTAATACAATCCAATTTTGTCCAAACTCTCCTCGAGCTAATAACCTCTAATCCAGGCAGCATACTGGTAAACCTCCCCTGCATCATTTTCAAAGCCTCCACATCTTTCCTGTAATGGAGCGATTGGAAATGCACACAATACTCTAAGTGTGGCCTATCCCGGGTCTTCCTTTGCTGGATACATTCCTACTTGTCTGGCCTGAGTCATGGTGGATACTAAGTTCCCTGATAAAGAGTCTCAGCCCAAAGCTTCCACTGTCATTTCACTCCATAGATGCTGCCTGACCTGCTGAGTTCCTCCAGCATTTTGTGTGTGTTGTTGGGATTTCCAGCATCTGTAGACTCTTCTGTGTCTCCATGTTCCTGTCTTGGATGCTCACAGTACGTGTACAGTCAATTACCTCTTTGTCTGCGAGTACAGTCACTGTTGTATTGTGGATATTTCACCAGCCAACTTGCAAACTTCATGACCCCGCTAACTGCAATAGTTTTGTGACGTACCTCAGGTGCTCTGGTTTCCTCCCACTTTACAAAGACGCACAGGTTTATTGGTTAATTGGACACATGGCTGCGATTGGGCAGCACAGGCATATTGGGTCAGAAGGGCCTGGTGCATGCTGTATCTCTGAACAAAACATAAAATAAATTAATAAATGTGACAATATGTGGATAATTTTATTTTCAAGAGATGAAGTTTAGGCAAATATCAGCCAAAGCACTAGAGTTGGTGGATCAAGAACCAGAGGGCATAGGTTTAAGGTGAGAGGGGAGAGATATAATAGGAATCTCACACAGAGGGTGGTGGGTGCGTGGAACAATCTGCCAAAGGAAGTGGTTCAGGCAGGTACATTAATAACATTTAAAAGGTACTTGGACAGGAATGGTTTGGTGGCCAGACGTGGACAAATGGGACTAGATTTGATGTGAATCTTGGTTGGCTGAAGGACCATGTCGTATGTTGTATACAACATGTCGTTGACATGTATGACTCCATGCTGAGGATATTTAGTAGGACAAGGAGCATTTGAAAAAAAACTGGGTTCATGTTTCAGCTCAATGCCCCCTCTGTTTTTATTGCAAATGGGTGCCTCTCTGCAAAGCTCTCTCCAAAAATTTAGGCTGCATTCCAGTTCCCAACTGAGGGAATTCATACATGACAGAGGCCCAAGGCCCTGGCTACTCTCTCCAGTACAGGTAGTGGATTCCATGGCCCTGTTTGAGAAAGAGCAGGGGAGTTTTCCCCAATGTCCTGACCGATATTTTCACTGAACACCACTGGAACAGGCTACATGGTCAATCTGATACTGCTGTTCATGGGAGCTTGCTATGCATGGATTGGAAGCTGCATTTCTAACACTGCAATGGTAATGGTATTTCGTCGGCTATCGAGTCCTTTGAGATGCTGTGAAGTTGTGGAAGGCGCGATAATAATGCAAGTTTGCCCTTTTCCATGGGTATGTGAGCCCTCCTATTCAAAGCCAATATTATCAGGCCCACACCTCAAAAGCCCTACCTTTGACTGCTCATGAGTTAAGCAAGTACAATGTCATCCGAGCTAATTCCCCACTCTCTCACCAGATTCTTTCCGACTGAGGTTAGAGGTGGAACTGGATGCACGTTAATAAGGGCAGGGTTTGCAGGCCATTACTTCCGACAAAGCGAAACCTAATATTGTGAATGGCATTGATGCTTCACTCCCAGATGAGCTCTACGCCTTTAATGCATGCTTTGAAGGGAAGAATAAAACTACAGTTATGAGGATCCCTGCAACGTTTGGTGACTCTGTGATCTCTGTCCCTGAGGTTGATGTCGGAGCATCCTTCAAGAGGGTAAACTCTTGCAAAAGGCGACAGGCCCCAATGGAATACCTGGTAAGGCTCTGAAAACTTGTGCCAACCAACTGCTGGGTGTATTCAAAGACATTTTCAATCTCTCATTGCTACAGTGGGAAGTTCCTACCTGCTCCAAAAGGCCAAAATTCATACCAGTGCGAGCTGCATTAACGACTATCATCCAGTAGCACTCACATCTACGATGATGAAGTGCCTAAGCAAGGACCTAGACCCACAGCAATTTGCCTATCGCCACAATAGCTCTACAGTGGATCCAATCTCTATGGCTCTTCACACGGCCTAGGATCTCCTGGATAATACAAATACCCATGTCAGGATACTGTTTATTGACTACAGGTCAGTGTTTAACACAACCATTCCTACAGCTCTGATCAAAAAGCTCCAAAATCTGGGCTCTGTACCTCCCTCTGTAACTGGATCCTCAATTTCCTTACCTGAGGACCACAGTCTGTGCAGATTGGAAGTAACATCTCCTCCTCACTGATAATCAACACTGGCGCACCTCAGGGGTGTGTGCTTAGCCCACTGCTCTACTCTCTCTATATCCATGACTGTGTGGCTAGGCACAGCTCAAATACCACCTATAAATTTGCCATAGACACCATCTTTGTTGGCAGAATCTCAGATAGTGATGAGAAGGCATGCAGGAGTTAGATATATCAGTTAGTTGAGTGGTGTCATAGCAACAACCTTGCACTCAGCATCAATGAGACCAGAGAACTGATTGTGGACTTCAGAAAGGGTAGGACGAGGGAAATCACACCAGTCCTCACAGAGGGATCAGAAGTAGAAAGGGTGAGCAATTTGAAACTCCTGGGTGTCAATACCCCTGAAGACCTATCCTGGGCTCAACAAAGAAGGCACAACAACAGCTATATTTCATGAGGAGTTTGAGGAGATTTGCTATGTCACCAAAGACACTCGCAAATTTCTACAGATGTACTGTGAACAGCATTCTCTCTGGCTGCATCTCTGTCTGGTATAGGGGTGGGGGGGGGGGGCGCACAGCACAGGATCGAAGTAAGCTGCAGAAAATTGTAAATTCAGTCAGCTCCATCATGGGCACTAGCCTCCCCAGCATCCAGAACATCTTCAAGGAGCGATGCCTCAAAAAGGCGGCGTCCATCATTAAGCACCCCCATCACCCAGGCAATGCCCCCTTCTCATTGCTACCATCAGGATCAGGGAGGAGGTACAGAAGCCTGAAGGCACACACTCAATGATTCAGGAACAGCTTTTCCCCCTCTGCTATCCGATTTCTGAAATGGACATTGAATCCGTGAACACTACTCACTATTTCTTTTCTCTCTTTTTGCACTATCTATTAAATTTAACATTTACACACAAACACAAGCATGCGCGCACACACACACACATATATATACTGTAATTTATAATTTTTATTATGTATTGCTACCACATATAAACAAATTTCATGATATATATCAATAGACAATAGACAATAGGTGCAGAAGTAGACCATTCGGCCCTTCGAGCCTGCACCGCCATTCTGAGATCATGGCTGATCATCTACTATCAATACCTGGTTCCTACCTTGTCCCCATATCCCTTGATTCTCCTATCCATAAGATACCTATCTAGCTCCTTCTTGAAAGCATCCAGAGAATTGGCCTCCACTACCTTCCGAGGCAGTGCATTCCACACCCCCACAATTCTCTGGGAGAAGAAGTTTTTCCTTAACTCTGTCCTAAATGACCTACCCCTTATTCTCAAACCATGCCCTCTGGTACTGGACTCTCCCAGCATCTGGAACATATTTCCTGCCTCTATCTTGTCCAATTCCTTAATAATCTTATATGTTTCAATCAGATCCCCTCTCAATCTCCTTAATTCCAGCGTGTACAAGCCCAGTCTCTCTAACCTCTCTGCGTAAGACAGTCCAGACATCCCAGGAATTAACCTCGTGAATCTACGCTGCACTTCCTCTACAGCCAGGATGTCCTTCCTTAACCCTGGAGTCCAAAACTGTACACAATACTCCAGGTGTGGTCTCACCAGGGCCCTGTACAAATGCAAAAGGATTTCCTTGCTCTTGTACTCAATTCCCTTTGTAATAAAGGCTAACATTCCATTAGCCTTCTTCACTGCCTGCTGCACTTGCTCATTCACCTTCAGTGACTGATGAACAAGGACTCCTAGATCTCTTTGTATTTCTCCCTTACCTAACTCTACACTGTTCAGATAATAATCTGCCTTCCTGTTCTTACTCCCAAAGTGGATAACCTCACACTTATTCACATTAAACGTCATCTGCCAAGTATCTGCCCACTCAACCAGCCTATCCAAGTCACCCTGAATTCTCCTAACATCCAATATCAATGATATTAAACCTGATTCTGGTAAACTGACCCACTGATTGCTTGTGGAACAACTCAAGCGAGGTTCAGTTTGTCAAAACTCACAAAACTTGTTGAACACCCTTGGAACAAGCTGACACATTCCCCCCAAAAGCAGACATACAGATATCAGTTAACAATCTGAAAATAAACCAGCTACTAGTTGACTGTTTCAGACTGAAAACAAGATGTGCACACAAGAGATTCTGCAGTTGCTTGAAATCTTGAGCAACACACATAAAATGCTGGACGAACTCAGCAAGTCAGGCAGCAGCCATGCAGGGAAATAGTAGTCGACGTTTTGGGCCAAGACCCTTCATCAGGACTGAATGAAGAGTCACAAAAAAAGAGTCTTGTCCTGAAATGCCAACTGTTTATTCCCCTCCATAGATGCTGCCTGACTTGCTGAGTTCCTCCAGCAATCTGTATGTGTTGATGAACAAAGAACATTTTGTGGGTGCTGGATATTCTCCCCAGTGTCCAAAGGGTCAACTTTCTGTGAAAGTTCAGTGTTTGGAGGGTGGGTAAAGCCAATTTTTATTTGTTTTGTTCCACTTATGAGGAAAGGGAATGGGAGCAGCAGGCTGAGGTTAGTAGTTTGTCCTATTAGCAGAGAATGCATCAGGATGGCCAATGCTCTGGATGGTTGATGATCTCATTTAGAGATACAGGGCTGTGAGAGGAGACTGCTGGGATCAATGGTGAGGGTTGAACGTGAGGCATACATTGTGTCAGAGTTACAGCCAATTCCAAAGTGTAATCAGCTAGTGAAATGATGATTAGTATATTACAATAGTGATGTATTATTTAATGAAATTGCCAGCAACCCAAGTGTTACAGATAGAATAACAGACACTTAGGATGAAATTACAACACTGCAATACATTTGAGGGATTTGAATCGCTTTGTTGGGTGCCAAGTTCATTTTCACACACAGGTGTGCGAGGTGGGAGCTTTTGTGGTTTCAAAGTTCTGAACTTACATGCCTTGGGTGGCTAGTACAGCTGCTGACTCACAGCCTGAGAGACTTGGGTTCAATCCTTGCCTTCTCTCCCGTTTCCTTCCACATCCCAAAAGATGAACGAGTCTGATGTAACCTGTACTACAAACTGCCCCAGTGTGTTGGAGAGGGGCAGAATCAGCAAGAGTGATGGGAATGTGGGGAAAGTAAAATGGGATCAGTGTAAATGGCTCGGTTGATAGTCAGCACAGACATGATGGGCTGAAAGGCCTGTTTCTGTACTGAATGAACCTATAACTTGGCTCCTATGCTTTCTTGTGCAGTCACTACTTACTCTCTGAGGTTCCTTCCTCACACTAAATGTCGCCCCAGCCTTGTTTGACCTCAGACCTCTGTCCTGTATATAACTATGAGTTCAGATAACTCAAAGCTGAAAGATAATAACATGATAAAGCTTGGGCAATGTTGCTCTCAGCTGCATTTCTCCGCTACTTCAGCCCACGTAGATGACCCACTCATGGTGCTTTGCCCAACAGAACAACTGCTTAGGAGCGTGGGTTTGACACTGTAGATACCTAAATTCTCCAGCTCATGAACTGGAATCTTGGAACCCCATGAAGGCATTGATTACCAGTGACTGAGCCTCATTATCTGACTCCCTTTGTCTCCATTGCATCCCCCCTCCACCTTCCCCACTGGGTCACAAGGGGAACGGAACTACATACACCCCACCTAAGTGCTTGGGGAGTTCATGCTCGACCAGCTACGGAAGTATCCACCTCACACAATGAACAGGGAACCCAAGCCCTTTCCTCAACCAGTTTCCTTTTATTTCAAAAATAAACTTTAAGAACATTAAAATATATGCACAAGAAGAGAAAAAAACTCAGTGCAAAACTCATTAAGACACACAAAGCTGCAGATACTGGGATCTGGAGCAACACACAAAATGCTGGAGGAACTCAACGGGTCAGGCAGCATCTATGAATGGAAATGGACAGTCAACATTTTGGGCCCAGACCCTTCAGAGTCCAGATGAAAGATCTTGACCAAAAACATCTACTGTCCATTTCCCTCCATAGATGCCGTCTGACCTACTGCGTTCCTCCAGCTCCTTTTGTCTTGGTGCAAAATTTATTATGTTATGAGTATCATTTGGTCAAGACATTCAGTTGTGTTAGTATATTCCTTTTTAATGTAGCACTATTGCCATTCGTGGTCCCCTGGGGTGATATATATATATATATATACCCTTTTAAGGTTTGAGAGAATTCCCCACCACATTCAGCCCCTCAGTGTTCGGTGACAGAAGGAGCCCAAACTGTTGTCCTTCCCTACAGTGCCTTAGGCTTATGTGTACCCCTCAGCACATACTCCTGCAGCCTGGAACGTGCCAGCTGGCAGCATGCCTTTACGGACACATCACTGTGGTAAACACAGCTGTGTTGCCCACTTCTGTGCATCAGTGTTACAGGAATTGGCCCCGGCCAATAAGTCCAATCCCTCCACAACACACACAAAGCGCTGGAGGAACTCACCAGGTCAGGCAGCATTATTAGAAAAAAATGAACAGTCGACATTTCAGCCTGAGATCTTTCTTCAGGACTGGAAAGGAAGGTGGGGGGGAGGGCGCGGAGTACAAGCGAGAAGGTGATACGCAAAACACATCTCTGCAAAATAAAAGCTGGGACCAGAGTGACATATGGTGAGTTCAGATGGGCTCTGTGCATCCTGCAAAGCTTCATGGTCTGGGTCAGCAGCTCTTGAGGTGGTCACATAATACAACTCCACATCAACTTACAAAGCAGTGCGCTTCCAGCTGAGTGAATGATGCAAACTGGCTCCTCCATCTCTCTTTATTTCATTAGCTCGGGTTCCATAGAGCTCCTGCCCGTGACTCATTCATTGCCTGGCAATTGTAGTAAGGGCTCCTGGTAAGATCCAGACCCCTTTGCAGCTGCTGTGGCCGAGGGGAGAGTGACACTCAAGCTTGGTGCAGCCAACTTTAAAGCTCTGTGGAGAAGGACCACAATCAAGGCTCCTTCCACTGGTGAGGGAAGCCCTTCAGATACTAAAAGGGTGTGTCACCCCAGGGGAAGACATGAGTTGCAATGATCCTATGGTTTTAAATAAATATTAACACCACTGAATACATTGATCAAATGACACTAAGAATGTAAAAACTTTTGCTCTGTTGTTTTTATTTTTGTATGTATATTTTATTATGAATAAAGTTTATTTTTGAAATAAAAATGTAATATTGACTGCCTAGGCCAAGCAAGCCTGCACAAAGTGTACTGCCTGGCAATAAAGTGGCAAATGTGCAGTCCCAGCCACCCCAACATTCATCCCAATCACTTCAGTGAGTCTGGGAATGAGCAGGCTCCGTATAGTACATACATATTCCATACAAAATTATGGCCCATTGAATCCATGTTGGCTCACAGAACCATCCAATACCCCCTTGAATTTGCAATGCTTCCCCTCCCACCACCTTTTTAACTCTGGTATGTGCCCCTTCCTTTCCAGTCCTGATGAAGAGTCTTGGCCCAAAATGTCGACTTTTTATTCCTCTCCATAGATGCTGCCTGACCTGCTGAATTCCTCCAGAATTGTGTGTGTGTGTGTGTGTGTGTGTGTGTCCCTTGAAAATTTCCCAGTAAATTCTTCATCACTGATTCTATCATCCTCTACGAGCAAGTTACAGCGGTTGATGGAGCCACCAACCACATAGTGGGTGTTTCACTCCCTGGGCAGTCTGCTACCTTGCTTCTCTCCCCTCTGCTTAGTTTTCCTAATCCTTTTCCAAAGATCTGTAGAGATTTGGTTAAAGAGTCCATTCTTCAGCTGAGCCAAGAAAGCTGCTCCCCACACCCCGAGTTAGACCACACCTGTATCCCAAGAAAGCAGCATAGGGATGAGATACTGACATTGGAGGCTGTTGGCTTTCCTGGAGGCCAAGGTTTAAAATTACAAGATCATGGAGACACAAGGATCAACAGATGCTCAGATCTGAAGCAACACACAAAATACTGGAGCAACTCAGCTGGTCGGGCAGCATCTGCGGAGGGGAATGGAACAGTCAACACTTTGAGTCCAGGTGAAGGGTTTCAACTTGAAACATTGACTGTCTATTTCCCTCCACCGATACTGCCTGACCTGCCAAGTTCCCTTGACTTATTAAATCATACTACCATCATCTCTGGATCTACATTAAGGTATCACTTACTGAAATTTCTCAGGTTAGTATGGGAACAGCTGAAGTCCAAAGCAAGGAATGGTTTACGTTACTTGGCAAATCTGGGACCAGAGAGTGCAGGGTAGACTTGGCAAAAAGTGCTGGGGTTTCAGGAGTGCTTTTGGAAGCAAATCCACACATGTTTGGTGATTGCAGAAATCCTGCTCAAGCATAACTTGATACCAGGGCAGTCATCAATTTTAAATCTGAGATTGGTACCAAAGATATTAAGAGCTACGGGCTACAGAGAGAATCAGAATCAGAACAGGGCTTATTGTCACTGTCTTATATGCCATGACATTTGTTGCTTTGCAGGAGCAGTACAGCGCAAAGACATAAAATTGCTATAAATTACAAAGTAAGTACAAAAGCAGGAGTAATGAGGTCATGTTCATGGGTTGATGGACTGTTCAGAAATCTGCTGACAAAGGGGAAGAAGCTGTTCCTGAATCATTAAGTGAGGGCCTTCAGGCTCCTGTACCACCTCCTCGATGGTAGTAATGAGAAGATAGCATGTCAGGTAGAGAGGGTCATTAATGATGGATTGGGGCACTGTCCGTTGAAGAAGTCCTTGATGGTGGGAAGGCTTGAGTTGGCTGAGTTGTGATCCTGTGCACTGGAGCCTCCGTAACAGGCAGATTGCTCTTCATTATACATCTACAGAAATTTGCAATAGTCCTTGGTGACATACCAAATCTCCTCAAATTCCTAGTGAAGTAGTATTGCCAGCACGCACAGTGTAAAGAATGCAGGGAAGCTTCAAGAGGCCAAACAGTCTGCTGACGCTAATCCTCCTGTCCTTATCAGCCTTGTTATCAGAGATTCAGCTGCTAAATTATTATTAGATTGCAAGGCTGAGCAGGAATTTCGGATTATCCAAATATTTAGGGTCAGAAATCTTGAAACATGTTTGCACTGATGTCTGGAGTAACTCCAGCGCCAGCAATAAGGGAAGTGGCAGAATTATGGAGAGGGTCATGCACGGAGCAGAGCTCACAATCACAGCAAAAAACCAGAAGATATTCTTAATTTCAAAAACATTTCTTTATGTGGAAAATTTGCAAATATGATACAGTATAATACATTCACACATTACTTTGCTCTGTACAAGCCATATCATTTCACTTACATCACATCGACACAAGGTCAAATTTCCTTTACATCTATTCCTTACACAGTGCCAGTGTTCCGACCCCTCAGTGCACAATGGTGTGAGGACCCTCCACTGTGACCCTCTGCGGTGACTCACCATGCACCCCACGACACGTGGTCCTGGATGTTGAGAGATACCAGCCTGTGGCCTTTGGCTGTGGATGGCCCCATCCACTGGAAGCTTTGGGCCAGAGAACATCTTTACCAGATTCATAACCTTCCAGCAGCAGTTGGTATTTGTCTCAGTGTCTCCGGAAACAGCCGGACGGAGTCCTGGGTTACACAATGTTCGAGATGAACCCTGACAGCGCCACAGAATCTCTTTCCTGACCTTCCGGGCAAACTCCCATCCCAGAAGGAGATGGGTGAGTGAGGATCTCATCCCCAGTGCAGCCACCTCATGGGCTGCACACAGTGGTTATAAAGCCATAGCATCATAGAGCACAGAAACAGTCCCTTCAGCCCATCTAGTGCATGCCACATTGTTATTCTGCTTGGTCTCATCTACCTGCACCTGAACTATAGCCCTCCATACCTCTATCCATGTACCTATTTGAACTTCTCTTAAATGCTACAATTGAATCTATACCCACCACTTCCACTGGCAGCTCATTCCACACTCACACCACCCTTTGAGTGAAGAGGTTCCTCCCCAGATTCCCCTTAAATATTTCACCTTTCACCCTAAACTTACCTGCATGACTTCTAGTTCTAGTCTCACTCAACCTCAGTGGAAAAAGCCTGCATGCATTCACTTTATCTATACCTCTTATAATTGTGTATACCTCTATTAGCTCTCCCTTCATTCTGTTACACTCTAGTGAATAAAGTCCTAACCTACTTAACTCAGTTCCTCAAGTTCCGGCAACATCCGGAATTTTCTCTGTACTTTTTAAAGCTATTGAGATCTTTCTCATAGGTAGGTGATCAGAACTGCACGTAATACTCTCAGCTTGGCCTCAGCAACATCGTGTACAACTGCAACATAACATTCCAACTCATGTCCTCAGGGCCCTGATTTATGAAAGCCAATGTGCCAAAAGATTTCTTCATGACCCTATCTGTCTGTGATGTCACTTTCAAGGAATTATGGATCTGTATTCCCAGGTCCCTGAGGTGCCAGCTGTCAGTGAAAGATTTGACAGTGAGGGCCCTTCTCCACCAGTTGAAAAGGGCCTTGCTGCTTGCTTGTGAGTTCTGGTGATAAGATTTTCCTACAAGTGACTGTGGGGGTCAGCTCAGGAGGCCATCCAATTGGATCCACCTTCTCCCACAAGACCTTGTGTTTCAAACACACTACTGCCTGATGGGCTGATGGCCGAAGATGTTCTTCTGCACAAAATTATCCACAAGGAGCAGGTGATATGGCACAGTCCAGCTGATTCAGATTGGTTTATTGTCATACACACCAGGATGCAATGAAATACCTCATTTGCATTAAGCTTACAGAATAAACAGTGTACATGGTAATAATAAATACAATATATACAGTGCTGAGTGCAAACACAGCAGATTGATGCCAAGTACCGCAATGCAAACTGAGGGAGTGTAAAAAGAAATGCCAAAGTAAGAGGTAGAATTAAGTGTTTGAGAACGTGGCCTGAACCACCGGGAAGGGGATGTGAGGGAGGTGATTGGTTCAGGAGTTTGACAGCAGTGGGGAAGAAGCTGTTCTGGAGTCTCATTGTCCGGGCTGTCAAGCTTCTGTATCTTCTCCCAGAAGGTAGAAGAGAGAAAAGGGAATGGCCAGGGTGGCAGGAATCCTTGCAATACTGTTAGCCTTCATGATGTAATGCACTGTGACTGGACGAAAGGGAGTGACGAGCCCTGTGAAAGGAACAGTCCACAGTACCCTGGCCAAACTATCCTTCCCAACACCAGGGGCAAGCAGAGCTTCAGCACACAGTAGCATTTGTTGTTTGCACAGCCACAGTCCACACACAGAGCTTGACACAGCCACACTCAAAGTCAGACACCAGGCCATGTTGGCTGCATTTTCACCCCTTTCGCTGGCGATTTGTACACTCTATTTCTGCAGGTGTGGACATGGAGTCATCCAATAACCTGTAGGTTTACCCATAGCTTCAGTGGTGGACTCTAAGCCAAACTGGCCATTGAATCACACTCTCTCCCCTGCCTGGTCAAAAGGTAAGCAGAAGATTTACAAGTGCTGTGCCCAAGAGTTGAGTTGGCCACATATTTTGTGTTTTAGGTTGACGTGACAAGGACCTTTTAGTGCCTTGATTTTTCTCCTTGAAACCAATGACCCTTTCAATATATCCATCGGAAACTCAGAACCTGTTTGCAAATGTCTTTCTGCTTCAAGTGAATGCTGATGTCAGACAGCGTCATGTTGCACTGGTTCCAGGTGCAGATGGGTTCAGGCCGCCTGCATGGAGAAGTGCAGCTGTGGCTCAAACTTAAATTGCTTTCAATCCAAAGAACTCAGGCGAAACCTGCTTCAAATGATCCGTTTCAACACGCTCCTTGTGCTAATGGCATTGATTTTGGTGAGAAAGTGGTCAAGTAAATATAGTTGTTAAAGCAAGATCATTAAATTAGTCCAATAGACCATAAGATATAGGAACAGAATTAGGTCATTCGGCCCATCGAGTCTGTACCGCCATTCAATCCTGGCTGATTCTTTTCTCAACCTTATTTTCCTGTCTTCTCCCTGTAACCCTTAACCCCCTTACTGATCAATTTCTGCCTTAAATGCACCCAGCTGCTTAGCCTCTACAGCCGTCTGTGGCAATAAATTCCACAGATTCGTCACTCTCTGGCTGAAGAAATTTCTCCTCTGTGCCCTCAGATCCTACATAGTACCCACACTTCTGAAAGAGTTTATTGTCTGTAAAGTGCTTTGGGACATGCTGACAAGGCTATTTAGTTAAAAGGCTATCTTTTCCTTGGCCCATCTTTGCAAATGATGAAATCCTATCACGTCAGCCGATAATCTGTGTATTGGAATGTGGGAGGGGGGATGGAATAACTCGGTGACAGACGATGAGAGCCTTTGTAAGCCTTTGCTTTCATGTGAGTAAATCCCAGTGGTCTAGGTGGTACTGTTTAAGCAGTCATATCACTCACCTGGTTTATATGACAGCTTGAAAGGAGTGAAGGAAATAGAGATCTTTCCGCTCAGATCCTCTGGAACAGAACTGAATGCAGTGAATGTGGAGAC
Source organism: Hemitrygon akajei (assembly GCF_048418815.1). NCBI lineage: Eukaryota > Metazoa > Chordata > Chondrichthyes > Myliobatiformes > Dasyatidae > Hemitrygon > Hemitrygon akajei. Next base: position 18,363,975 of record NC_133141.1, on the reverse strand, counting down.
CGCCCTGCAGCTAACTCCACCTTGCTAGGCTGTAGGGATGTTAAAGCTGCACTGGTACAGATTATTGGGTAACATCGACTAGCTTCTGTGGGATGAGAGAAATTTTCAATCTTTTCTAACATAAGAGGAGGAAATTCAGCCCATCAAGTCTGAAGTTCAAAGTTCAAAACTAAAAGTATATTTATTATCAAAGATACTATATACAACCTTGAGATTTGTCTCCTTACAGACAGCCACAAAACAAAGAAACCCAACAGAATCCATTTTAAAAAAGACCAACAAACACCCAATGTGCAGAGAAAAAAATTGTGCAAACAATAAAAGTAAGCAAATGGCATTTAGAATGAAAGTGAGTGCTCAGACATGAAGCCCAGAGTGGGCCCAGCAGTTCTATGCCAGTTCTCTGATCAATCCCATTCCTCCACTCATTTCCCTGTCACCTAACCCATTACCTCCCTTCCTCCACCACCGCCCGCCTCCAACTCTTCCACCACCCACCCACACTAGAAACAAGTTACAGAATGCAATTAACTTACTGACCCAGCACATCTCTGGGATGTGGGAGGAGGCCCAGGTGCTCACAGACAGAACAAACAAACTCATACATTCAGCACTGGACGTCAGGATTGAACACAGGCCTCTGTGTCATTGTGCTAGCCTAGTATAAAAGGAAAGTCAGCAAACTAAATTAAAGGGTGGGACTGATATGAGGTAGACACAGGTCAAGGCACTGGAAAGAGTTAAAGACCAAAACTGTTGCTTTGTATGAGGGTACATTGATTTGACAGCATAACAAGAGAGACATATACTGATTGTACTTCCTGCTTATATTTTTATGAATAATGGATACATTTTAAATAAAATTAAGTTATCACAGTTGTGGTATAGAAAATAGAATGCATCACCGTTTCATCTGTCTCTCACATTGGATGAGGAGTATTGAGGGACCCCAAATTGTCCTTGAGGTAACATGAAATCTACTGTACACCCACACCACACACACACACACACACACACTCCCTCTCTCTCTCTCCCTCCCTCCCTCCCTCCCTCTCTCTCTCTCTCTCTCTCACTCACTCTCTCTCTCTCTCTCTCTCTCTCTCTCTCTCTCTCTCTCTCTCTCTCTCTCTCTCTCTCTCTCTCTTCTGCTCTTCTGTACATGGTTTCCCAGCGTGGGTCTTGACTCACAACCTTCTGACCCTCAAGCAAGAATGCAGCCCACCGAGCCTTGAAGCTGGCTGCAGGATAGCAGCTGGATAAGTTTGCAGAGGAGATAAGGAAAGGAAGGAGCCAGTGAGAATGCACAGGTAAGGGCTTCTTCAGGAGAAACCCAACTTTTCTCTGTAACATATTCGGTTTCCAGGATGGGCACATCACCTGTAGAACCAACATTTATTGCCCATCCCTAATGGCCCTTAAACTGAGTGATCACTTCAGAAGGCAGATTGGAGCCAACAACATTGGTGATCTGGAGTCACACTGGGTAAGAATGGCAGGTTCCCCACCCTCAAGGACTTTGATGAACTAGATGGGTTTTTGCAAGATTCCAGTTGCTCCAGGTCATCATGATTCACATTATAATGCCCTGAAGTACCAGCCTTAGTCCAATTGATCCGCGAGGCCAGGCTGAAGAAAGGTGACCTTAACAGTCGTCTGGTTAGACATAGCCGATGACTACCACACATCCTCATCCAGGTTGGCCTGGATCACTACCATATCCCAGCAGTAACGCAAGGCATGATCACCAGCTACCTAGAAGGTTTAAGCTATGCTTCACTTCAGCCCACTTTACAACCAGGTGACAAAACCTCCAAAAAGGGATTCCAACTGGCTGTACCAACTCCCCCATCTTGTTTGTTATGGGTATGAACTTCCTCATATCAGCAGCAGCTGCAGGCATAACCTGAGGCTCAGCGTTGGAGCGCAGGAGCCAACAACCTGTAATATGGGAGTTCATGGACAACACCGCAGTAACCATAGTAACAATGTCTAAGCAAGATGGATATTGGAAACCCTGGACAGTGTAGCTACCTGGACTAGGATGACCTTCAAGGCCAGGAAGTCCAGATGCATGGTGATTATAAAGGGCAAGATTACTAGCAAGTTCAGTCTTCAAGTACAGGGAGAAGTTATTCCATTTATAGAGGACAACCCCGTAAAGTGTCTTGGAAAGTGGTTTACTGCAGAAGTGGCAGACAGCGCCAACACCACCGACACTGTAAAGCAGAATAAAGAGTGGCTGATGAAGATTGACAAAACTGGACTCCCTGGTAAATTTAAGACATGGCTGTTACCATCATGGTCTTCCAAAGCTGCTCTGGCTTTTCACTGTATGATGCTCATGACCACTGTTGGAGGCATCGAGAGGAAAGTCAACCAGCACCTGCAGAGGTCGCTGGGGATACTCCCCAAGATTTTCTTCAGTGGGGCTCTACATAAGATCAGGCCAGCTACAGCTCCCATTGTCATTGGTAGTGGAGGAGTTCAAGGTGGCAAAGTGTAGAGTTGTGTTAGCACTGAGGGGCTCTGATGACAAGCTGGTAAATCAAGCAGGAGTCACAACAAGATTGGGCCGAAAGTGGGCCACCAACTCGGCCATAGTTCAGGCAGTGAGCTCCCTGCAATTGAGAGACATCATCGGCAACCCATGCCTGGGATGGCAGGGCTTCAGCTCAGCACACTTCCAGTGATGCGGGAGTGCAAGTGCAAGGGGTAGGTGTGACATGGTCCAGGCAGAGGTACGGAACCACGAGGATGAAAGGTGGGTATCAAAGACAGTGGAGCTGGGGGTCTCAGGGAGCCTGGATGAAATGGGATCTCCCCAAGCTCAAGATCACTTGAGCAGAGCTTTGGAGACTGGAGCCTTTCCACATTTCTTTCCTCCTGCAGTCCGTTTATGACACTCTCCCTACAACATCACAGCTGCACATGTGGGGGCTGAGAGAGGACCCTAACTACAAGCTTTGTTGTCAGTAGGGTTCACTGGCACACATACTGTCAGGATGCAAAACAGCTTTAACACAAGGACGGTATAGGTGACGCCACGACAAGGTCCTGCTGTCCCTTGCTGACACACTGGAGCGGGAGAGGTGTAAAAAGAGACCAGCTGGCAGAGAGGAAACAGGGCAGTCATTTTCATCAAGGAGAGGGCCACAACAGTCATACCAAAGAGGCCTAAATCCAATCTGCTGCAAACGTCCAAAATCATGGGAGATGAGGGTCGATGTGGGGAGGAAGCTGCAGTTCCCAAAGGTGGTACAAACCGCACTTGGACCAGACATCATACTGTGGTCCTCCAAAGACAAGAAAATCACCCTGGTGGAGCTCACAGTACCATGGGAGGAAGGATGTGAAGAGGCTCACGAGAAGAAGGCCCTGAGGTAACTGTCCTTAGTCCAGGAGTGCGGGGACAAAGGACGGCAGACGTGGCTATTCCCCGTGGAGATCAGCTGTAGAGGGTTCCCAACAAGGTCAGCATGGAGGTTGCTGTCTGCGCTGGGCCTTGATGAAAAGGGCAAGAATCAAGCAGCTCATGGGGGGTGGGGGGGGGTGAGGGATGAAGCAGAAAGAGCCTCTTGCTGGAGATGGAGCAGGCGAGAGGAGTTGAGCTGGAAGTCAGGAGCAGATGGGCAGTGACTTGGCTACTGACCTGCCAACTGGTGAGTGTAGTTGTAGGACAGGACCGGAAGAAGCTGCAGAGGGTTGTAAATTTAGTTGGCTCCATCTTGGGTTCTAGCCTACAAAGTACCCAGGACATCTTCAAGGGGTGGTGTCTCAGAAAGGCAGCGTCCATGCCCAGCACCCAGGGCATGTCCTTTTCTCACTGTTACCATCAGGTAGGAGGTACAGAAGCCTGAAGGCACACACTCAGCGATTCAGGAACAGCTTCTTCCTCTCTGCCATCCGATTCCTAAATCGACATTGAACCCATGAACACGTCATCGCTTTTTAAAAAATATACAGTATTTCTGTTTTTGCATGATTTTTAATCTATTCAATATATGTATACTGTAATTGATTTACTAATTTATTTATTATTATTATTTTTCTTCTTATATTACCATGTATTGCATTGTACTGCTGCTGCTAAGTTAACAAATTTCATGACATATGCCGGTGATAATAAACCTGATTTGGATTCGATTAAGGGTTGAAGCACTCTGTGAATGTTGGGCACCACCTGACAACATCTGCTCCTGGCCAGAGGCTACAGTTAACTCACCCGGTAACTGAAGAGAGCACTCCAGTGTATGGTGCAGGTCCTTTTTATTTGTTTTACATTTTCAGTCCAGACTTCTGGTCTACTAATCCAATGATGTAACCACTGTGTAGTGGGTCAAAACTGCAAGAGTTTGAGCAGGAGAGGCAACGGTTGGGAGCACAAGATCAATGGGCTGTCAGGTTTCAAGCTCAGCTCTCGATGGAAGAGGTTACCAAGGATGGATGTGCGACAGTTCAGCCTAATCCAGTGGTTAGGGTGTCAAATGGAGTCACTGAAAAGGAAGGAATAAAAGCTCTGGATGTTATTCACCAACAGTATGCAGAGAGACGCAACATGAAAATAGGCACTTCGATCCATCGAGTCCATGCTGTCCATCAACAACCATTTACACAGATCCTATTTTATTCTCATGTTCCCATCTACTTCCCCCAGGATCTACACCCCAAAGGCTCAAAGGTTCAAAGCTTAATTTTATTATCAAAGTATATATGCAGAATACACCTCTGAGATTTGTCTTCTCCAGATAGCCATAAGATACAGAAAACCATATAAGTAGTTGAAAGAAAAAACTCCCCTCCCCCACAGGAAAAGAAAAAGAAACAAAAACACCCCCCCACACACACAAAAGCTGACAGATCACCCAAACCCCCCAGCCCGCCAATCAACAACAAGAAGGTCTGGGTGAGAACACATAAAACTGACAGAGGCCAATATGAACTGTAGTCCAACCCATATATGTCAGAATTTCGATAACATCTCCAAGAGCGCCTGAACCCAATGGCCACTCCAAGGGAAGCAACTCAAACCCAGCGGTCCCTCCAAGGCTGTCACTCACACACTAGGGGCAATCTACATCAGCCAATTAATCCACCAACCTATATGTCCTTAGTAAGTGGGAGGAAACCCGAGCACTAGGGGGAAACCCACAGGGAGAACATGCAGGCTCCACACAAACAGCAGCTGAGCTCAGGAGCAAAGACAGATCTCTGAGGCTGTGAGACAGAGGCTCTTCCAACTGCACCATTGTGCTGCCCAGTCACAATACCCCTCCTGATAGCTACCGACAGGAGACTGGACTCCCACACTTGGTTGCATTCGTTCATATATCACAGAAACCTGTGTTCACAGTCAGTCCCTTCTAGTGATGTCACCAAGGACTTGCAAATTTCTATAGATGTATTAAGGAGAGCCTTTTGACTGGTTCCATCGGAGCGTCCATCACAGTCTATTGTCCACCACAGTCTACCATCCACTGTGTGAAAACAGGTGCAGTGGTGATGCTGTATGGGGTCCTGCGACCTTCTCAAATGCACCATTTCAGTGCTGGAAGACCTGATTTTTAACTGTGTCTGACATCCTTTGCAAGGTCCTTTGGTGTGTTTGTAGCTTGCATGGGAAGCCACTGCCACCCACAACGGATCCCACAATTCCTCACAGCGGAATTTTACACTGGGACTGGTTGTTGCTGGAATATTGTTTGCTTTGAGAAGGAAACTCAGACTGGCCAATCACAGAGCATTTCTGCACTGACCTTTAAAGTATGGTCACAAATGTGAAGTGGGTAAGTGGCAGCAGTTCCCGCACAGCAAGGTGGGAATGATCAAGTCGTCCCAGTTAGCAGTGTTGACCGAGAGACGAATATTGGCCAGGACTCTAATAGGTTTTCTCCTTTCTTTTTCTCAAAATAGGATGTTCTGCATCAGTAGAGGGGGACCTCTTTAAATACCTTGTCCAAAAGGGAGCCCCTTTTACAGTGCAGCACCACCTCAGTAATCATTGGAGCATCAGCCTCACACCTCTGAGCTGTGACAGCTTATGCTTCTGCATAAATGTATAAAATCAACAATCTGTAGATTAGCTTGAAGTGGTGAATGGCTGCAGCTTTCTGTTCCAGAGGGTTGTGGAGACTTGCTCATTAGGAATACTTAAAGTGGACCTTTGTATTTTTGAAAGATTGGGGGATAGAGGGTGATGGGAATTGGGAACAGCGATGGAAGTTGAGATTTGAGGCTGATCAACAATGATCATAATGAATGGTGGGGCTGGCTTGAGGGGCTAACAGGCCTGAAAAAATGTTGTCTCATTGTTACTACGTACTGTACCAGCAGTTACGGTCGAAATGACAATAAAAGTGACTTGACTTGACTTTATATTCTGCTGTTCTTCTTGTGTACAGTGCAAAACTATGTTCTACTTGCTGGCCATTGGTAATGTAGTGGTCAATGTATATTATGCGCGCGTGTTTCCTGATGGGTACAAGGGTAGATTGTTAAACCTCGTCTTGCTCACCCTCTCATTACAGGTATAGTATGGGCAATGTTAAACAGATTCAGCTGAGGCTGCCCGGAGTTACTAGCTAGATGTAACTATCTGTGGGGGGCAAAATTAGACCGGGGAATCAAACAAATGTCATTCCCTACCCCGTCAGGTGTCCCTCAGGCAGGGGACATTGGAGGAAGGTTACTGCCAGTTTTATTGTGTCTGTTGAGGAGGGCAGTAAGACTGCTGGGATTAAGCCAAAGTTGTGACAGAGACTTTTGTAGTGCAGGGGGAACTGTTGCTCAGCAGTGTGTGGAGCTCACAAAGAAACAAATTATACAGGGACTCTAGGACAATGATGATTAATGCTCCTTCCTCATTCAATACTTTGTTGTGTTCATTCCCTACCTGGAGTTCCTTTAATTGAAGTAATCTGATACAACCGGTGATAAATTGTTGATGATGGAATTTAAGAAGGATATTTAAGTGCTGTACTTGGTGAAGTATTGGGAACAGGCTCGAGCTCATCTGTGCTGGTAGCCACCAGTCGAATAGCTTGTTCATGCTCACACTAATGTGAAGTACCAAAGGAGTATCTTGTCCAAAAGGCAGCCTCTTCTGCCATGCATTACCATACCACTTATGAGGATGTTTCTAGAACTAGAGGGCCTGAGTTCTTAGGAGAGGTTGAATAGGCTAGACCTTTATTCCTTGGAACATAGGAAAATGTGGGGCAACCTTATAGAAATGTTTTAAATTATAAGAGGCGTAGATAAGAATTTTAAAAATATTAGGTTTATTTGTCACGTGAACATTGAAACATCGACAAATACTGTGAAATGTGTGGTTTGTGTTAACAGCTAACACAGTCCGAGGATGTGCTGGGGGCAGCCCGCATCGCCATGCTACCACTGCCAATATAAGATGCCCGCAACTTACTTCCAAACCCGTATGTCTTTGGAATGTGGGAGAAAACTGGACAAAACTCACGCGGTCACTGGGAGAGTGTACAAGCCCCTTACAGACAGCAGTGGGAATTGAGCTCCGATCTTACAGCTGCAGCTGTAAAGCCTTATGCTTACTGTTACGCTACCATGCTGCCCATGGATGGTAGCTGTCTTAAACCCAGGTTAGGGGAGTCCAAAACTAAGGAGCATAGGTTTAGGATGAGAGTGGAAAGATTCAAAAAGGACCTAAAGGGCAGCTTTTGTACACAGAGGGCGGTGAGAATATGGAATGAGCTGCCAGAGGAAGTGGTTGAGGCAGGTACAATCGTATCATCGAAGAAGCACTTGGATAGGCACAAGGCGGGACGAGTCTTAGAGGGATATGGCCCAAACACAGGAAATAGGGATTAGATGGGTGGACAATGTGGTCGGCATGGACTGTGTGGGCCGAAGGGTCTGTATCTGTGTTCTGTGACTCCAACAGAACCCCAGCTAGAATTAGTTAAAATGGCCAAGGAAATAGACAGCCAAAAAAGGTGATTGGTTGAAACAATTAAAGGTGTCCTCCTGTGGATTTATAACCAGCCTACACTGGGACAGAAGAAAATAAAATGCTTCAAAAACACAAGAGTGCCAAAATTATCATGTAATTTAAACTGGCAATTAGCCAGGTTTCTCTAGAATGGTTCTCAGGGTAGTAAAATCTTTTCACTGTAAAGAACAAAGCAATTTAAATGAATAATGACTGGAATAAGATCTGGGGGAGTGGACAGCTCATTGCACCAAGTTTTGGTTGAGAACTGAAGAGCGTCCTTTGAAAAGCACCATTAGGTCTGCACAAAGCATTGGGTGTTACCTTTCACAACACAGCTTACCTTGGATGAGCTGAGTAGACTGCCAAGTTTAGAATGGATTTAAGGTGGACCTGTTTGGGGTGTGTTGATGAGGTAGCAGGTGAAGGTTGGAAAGAGTGGGATATATCGGTGGGGATAGTGGGAGGGGGCGGTGGAAAGAGGAGGGGGAGTGGGCAGGTGCCATGTTTCCTCAACATTACCTGCCCCTCTACTTATCTTTATATCATCCGCAAACTTGGCCACAAAGCCATCAATTCTATCATTCAAATCATTGACATATAATGTGAAAAGAAGCAATCCAACACCTTTCTTCTCACTTTTTGCCTCCTGCCAGTTGTTAGAGCAATTTTTGGGTTTAGAACATGTACATTCAGCAATTGACTTTGGCTACCATTCTTCACATCTGAAAGTGTATTATAGATTTAATTTGGAGTGCAGCTCTGAACAATGGGTTCCTAAAAGCCGTGAATCCCAGACCAGACAATGCTGACTAAAATTCATTTGTGAAGTTTGTGTGTAGCTTCAAAGAAAGCATTGTCCATACATTGTAAATATGGAATTGCCCTTAGATGTTTAGCACATAAAACATCAAGCACCACATTGGGCCAGCGAGGCCTTTCGACCGAAAGCGTCTCCGGATGATGCATACTGTACCTTGTTTTGTTGAATAGAGAAGCTGCTTTGTATCTACCAGTACTTTTCTCCAGTGACTTCATTCATGCAACAATACAGTAAGCCAATCTCCTGTTCATGCTGGTACCTTTCTTGTAATACTATGGGCTCTTATCTTGTTAAGCAGCCTCATGTGCAGCACCCTGTCAAAGGCCTTCTGGAAATCCAATTACACCATATCCACCGATTCTCCTTTGTCTCTCCTGCTTGTTATTTCCTCAAAGAATTCCAACAGATTTGTCAGGCAAGATTTTACCTTAAGGAAACCATCCTGACTTCGGCCTATTTTATCATTTACCCTAAAACTTCATCCTTAACAATCGACTCCAACATCTTTCCAACTACTGAAGTCAGGTTAACTGGTCTATTATTTATTTTCCTCTGCCTCCCTCCCTCCTTAAAGAGTTGAGTGACATTTGCAATTTTCCAGTCCTCAGGAACCTTTCCAGAATTGAGTGATTCTTGAAAGATCATTATTAATGCTCCACAATTTTTCCCACTACCTCTTTCAGAAACCTGGAATGTAGCCCATCTGGTCCAGGTGACTTAACTACCTTCAAACTTTTCAGTTTCCCAAGTACCTTCTCCTTAGTAATAACAATGTCACTCACTCCTGCCTCCTGACACTAACATTTCTGGCATTTTGCTAGTGTCTTCCACAATGAAGACTGATGCAAAATACTTATTCAATTTGTCCACCATTTCTTTGTTCCCAATTACTGCCTCTCCAGCATCATTTTCCGACAGTCCAATATCCACTCTTGTCTTTCTTTTACCCTTTATACTGTATATCTGAAAAAAAACTTTTGATATTCCCTTTGATATTATTGGCTAGCTTACCATCATATTTCATCTTTTCTCTTTATAGCTTTTTTAGTTGCCTGCTGTTGATTTTTCAAAGCTTTCTAATACTCTACCTTTCCACTAATTTTTGTTATATTATACTGTGTGCCCTCCTTTTTGCTTTTATGCCTTTTGACTTTCCTTGTCAGCCACAGTTGTCTCATCCTCCTGTTAGAATACTACTTCATTCTTGGGATGTATCTTTCCTGCTCCTTCTGGATTCCCCCAGAAACCTCAGCCATTGCTGTTCTGCCATCATCTCTATTAGCCTTCCCTTCCAATCAACTTTAGCCAGCTACTCTCTCTAATGCCTCTGTAATTCCCTTTACTCCACTGTAATACTGATACATACGATTTTAGTTTCTCCTTTTCAAACTGCAGGGTGAATTCTATCATATGATCACTGTCTCCTAAAGGTTCCTAATCAACCTTAAGCTCACTAATCAAAGTTGGGTCATTACATAGCACCTAATCCAGAATTGCCATTCCCCTTGTGGGTTCAACCACAAGCTGTTCCAAAAGCCATCTTCTAGGCATCTGACAAACTCTCTCTCTTCGGATCCAGCACCCGCCAGATTTCCCCAGAACTATTGTAACATTGCACTTTTGACATACATTTTCTATCTCCCATTGTCATTTGTAGCCCACATCTTGGCTACTGTTTGGAGGCTTGTATATAATTCCCATCAGGGTCTTTTTTTCACCCTTAAAGTTTCTTGCTCTACCCACAAGGATCCTACATCTTCCAATTGTATGTCATGTCTTTCTAAAGACTTGATTTTATTTTTTACCAAGAACCACCCTGCCCCCTCTGCCTCCCTACCTGCCTTTTTGATATAACATATATCTTTGGATGTTAAGCTCCCAACTATGATCTTCTTTCAGCCACCACTCAACAACATCATACCTGCCAACCTCTAACTACGCTACAAGATTGTCTACCTTATTCTGTATACTGCATATAATGTATATAATGTACTGTGGTGCTTTATAGCAAGGTTCATCAGATAAGTTGCTGACACTGTGCCATGCTGGAAGATCTATCCTGGGCCAGATACATTAATGCAATCATGAATAAGGCCCGCCAGTGGCTCTAATTCGTGAGGAGTCTTGTATCCTGCTGCTGGAAAACAACAAATTTCCTAGTACATGTCAGTGATATAAATCTGATTCTGATTCAGATTCAGACCAGCACAGGTGGCTACAAGTTTGTTCATGTGGTTAGGGTTCAAGCAATGGGGTGAAGGAAGACAAAGCAAGGTGGAGGCAGAGGGAGAAGTGGAGAGGTTTCTGGAAGGAATTCCATAGTTCAGGGAAGGAATTCTACAATTTAGTATTCAGTCAGCACTGGTGGAATAATTAGCCAAGGCCCAGAATGGAAGGAGTGCCCAGAATTCCGAGAGTCATAGGGCTGGAGGGGGTTACAAACATAGGGAATGTCAACATTGTGCTGGAACTTGACTGTAACATTGAGCCTTAGCGATAGGTGAACAGGTGCAAGATAGGTTAAGGGCAGGAAAACTTCGGATGGCTCCCAAGTTTGCAATGAAGGCAGATGAGAGTGCCCGAATAGTGAAGGTTAAAGGAAATGAAGATGCAGGCGAGAGTTTCAGCCGGAAGTGTACAGGGCAGGATGGAGTCAGTGATGTTGCAGTTGTGGGAGCAGGAACTGGAGATGGTACAGAGCAGAGTTCCAAATCTCAGCTTGGGACCAAAATCAATGCCCAGATACCCAACAGTCCAGTTCTGTCTTAGACAGATCGCTGGGGCAAGGATAGAGTTGGTGACGGGGGTGCGGCAGTTTTTGTGACGAGGAACAAGGATAACAGCTCCACTTTTCCCAGCGTGCAAATGGCAATAATCAACATGTGAGGTCCTGGCAGACTAATTAACAGTGAAGTTCATAGTAATGTTTATTTTAAGATAAATGTTTGTCTCACAAAAGGTGTGGTCCTGCAAGTTTGCAAGGCTGATGTAGAAGTTGCCATCATATGAAGTCCTAGTTACATGGGATCATGTTGGTTTTATGAAAATGAACAATGTTGACTTTGCTGCATTCCTCTCTGAAACGCTCCCAGGCAGGTGTTGATTGGGATAGACAGAGCAGTGTTGCCCTGTCTCGGCCCTCTGAGACAGAAGAAAATCACTGCATCTCATGGGTGACTCCTTGTTTTGAAACACTGACCCCTAGTTTTAGATTCTCCCACAAGAGGAGACATCCTCTGTACATCCACCCTGTTAAAACCCCTCAGGATCTTACGGGTTTCAGTCAGGTCCCTTTCACTCTTTGAAACTCCAGCAGATAACCTATCCAAATTTTCCTTATAACTCAACCCACCAGATCCAGGCACCTACTTGCTGGAACAATGCCCACACATTGCACAGCTGGGTGGCAAGGGGACATAGCCTTCCTATTTCACACTGCTCACTGATGCAAGCACCCTGTGGGAACTGTTTGTCACTCAATGTTGCAACTCAGAAAATAGCCTTTATACTTCCAATGGGGCAAATTTCTTATTGTCACTGCTGAGTTCCTCCAGCATTTTGTCTGTGTTGTAAAAGGTTTCTGAGGCAGGCAGGAACATGGATTACAATTAGATCAGCCGTGATCTGATTGAATGCCAGAGCAGGATTGAGGGGCTCAATGGCGTCTTGCTTCCAGCTCGTATGACCGTGTGCATGTTTGTAAGCCCCCTGTTTGTCTTCATCGTTATGTGTTAAAATCAAATCATCAGGAGATGAAGCAGAGAGGACCTGATTTAAGTCATTGGTTACTTCATATCGCAAAAACGAGGACATCTGCAGATGCTGGAAATTCAAGCAACACACATTGAAAGCAGCAGGCCAGGCAGCATCTATAGGAAGAGGTTCCTGACGAAGGGTCTCGGCCTGAAACGTCAACTGTACTTCTTCCTATAAATGCTGCCTGGCCTGCTGCTTTCCACCAGAATTCTGTCTGTGTTGGTTACTTCATATGTTGGCTCACATTGCATTGAGTTTACTGGCAGATAAAGCCTCTTACTAAGCCTGCTTCAAATTACATGGGCACAGGTCCCTGGTTGACGTATACCATTTGAAGACGAGTCACAGAAACGGACATAAACTCGACACCGTTGGATCTCTTATATCCACCTTGTGAATTTGGTTTAACATCTCACCCACAACGTGGTGCCTCTAGTGCACACCAGGAATGGGAAGTCAGGTGAATCAGTCCTTACTGAGGGATCAGTGGTGGGAAGGGTGAGCCTGGGTGTGTCTCAGAGGATCTCTCCAGTGTCCTGAAGACAGATGCAAGCATGACGAAGGCACACCAGCATCTCCACTTTCTCGGAAGTTAAAGCATGTCACTGAAGATGCTGAAAAACTTCTACTGCTGCACAGTGGAGAGCATTGTGACTGGTTGCATCACATCCTGGCATGGGAACTCCAAGGCACAGGATCCCAAGAGGCTGCAGAAAGTGTCAAACTCAGCCAATTCCATCACAAGTGCAGCTCTTCCCAACATCGAGTTCATCAACAAGAGGTGGCGTCTCAGGAAGGCAACATCTGTCATCACCAGAGAAATTATAGGTGTCAGAGAGAACTCCACACAAACAGCACCTAGTTGTGGGAGGATTGAACCCGATTGCTGGAACTGTGAGGCAGAAGCTCGACCACTGCATCACTGTGTCATCCCACCTACCTCAGTGTCATCCCCCAATGGGGTGTCCAAGGAGGGGTAGCACCTCTGGTGGCAGGCTTGTCTGCTCCACCCAGAATCCCCACCTGATATGAGGAGCGTTTGATGGGTCTGGGCCTGTTTTCAAAGGAATTCAGAAGAACGAGGGGTGATCTCATTGAAACCTATCGAATGATGAAAGGCCATGATAGAATGGATGTAGAGAGGATGTTTTCTATGGTGGGAGAGTCCAAGGCCAGAGGCCATAGCCTCAGAATAGATTGATGTCCATTTAGAACAGGGATAAGAGAGGAATTTGGTGAATCTGTGGCTCTTTATCATAGATGTAATGTGCTGAAACTGGAGAGGGTTCTAAGGAGATTCATGAAAATGATTGCGGGATTGAATGGTTGTCATATAAAGATCATTTGATGGCTGTGGGCCTGTATTCAATGGAATTCAGAAGAACGAGGGGTGACCTCATTGAAACCTATTGAATGATGAAAGGCCTTGATAGAATGGATGTAGAGAGGATGTTTTCTATGGTGGGAGAGTCTAGGACCAGAGGACACAGCCTCACACACACACACACAACCCCACTCACATTCCTTCACACACACACACATACAGAGACACATATACATAACAGGCATACACACACACTCATCATACATGGGGCACTGGTGATCAGATTTCTCAGGGGATGTAGATATCACTGGTAATGCCAACATTCTTTGGCCACCTTGAGTTCCTCAGACTGTCATAAGTGAGTGGATCTGGAGTCACACCCAGTCCAGATGGGGTAAGTTTGGCAGTCCTCCTATTCTGGTGGGCACGTATGATCCAATGGACTGATTGCAGGAATGCAAAGGGTTCCAAGGATGGAGGAGGCTACAGAGGGAGGGAGACAGCTATCACCGGGCAAGAATTTGAGCACAACAGGGAATTTGACCATGTTGTCCACTTGCACCTCCATTCTGAGCGCAAGGTCACTTTGGCAAATGTACCATTAAACAGGATGCCAAGTCCTGTGACATCACTAGACAGTCAAGTGAACCATCCTTCAGCTGTCCTCCATCAGGGAAGGAAATAATGCATTTGTGTCTACAGGTCCTTGGTACGGGATTAAACAGTTTAGAGAAATGCGCGTTGTTTTGATTGGCCAACTCCGTCTGCTGTTGATACATCTTTGCCTGACTTGGTTTTTGAATATGGACAACCTCACCAGTAAATGGAAGGCAGGCAAACACCTGCATTGGTATGGCAGCATTCCCAAAGTCTTTTCCATCCAACGAATAGTTCTGAACTGGCACCTCTGTGGTAGTGTGGGGAATGGCAGCAGTCAATTTGTGCACAGCAGGATCATACAAACATCATTCTGTACACCACAGTAGCATAGTGATTACAGCTCAAGGCGTCAGAGTTTAGATTTCAGTTCCAGCGTCCTCTGTAAGAAAGTTTGAACCTCCTTCCCATGAGTGCATGAGTTTCTCTGAGTGCTCTGGTTTCTTCCAACAGTCCTACTGGTTAGTAGCATAATTGGTCATTGTAAATTTTCCTGTGAGGGGAAGCCTGCTACATGGGCAACAGCTTACTCT
This sequence comes from Hemitrygon akajei, assembly GCF_048418815.1. Classification (NCBI taxonomy): domain Eukaryota; kingdom Metazoa; phylum Chordata; class Chondrichthyes; order Myliobatiformes; family Dasyatidae; genus Hemitrygon; species Hemitrygon akajei. Next base: position 18,348,922 of record NC_133141.1, on the reverse strand, counting down.
TCATATCGTACTGCCCTGGCTTACATATCACATAGACAGTTGAGACACATCATCCATGGTCAACCTCAACCAACTACTTGTCCAGCAGTTGAGCTGCTGTTAAATAGGTGGGTTGCTGGGTGGTGCGGCTTGTTGGGCCAATAGGGTCTGTTCCACGCTGTATTTCTAAATAAATATCTAATAAATAAAATAAAATGACCAGATAATTGGCTTGAAATGCAAAATTGGGTTATTAAAACCATTTGGCCTGTCTCCAGAGTTTAGTACATTGACTTTATTGAGGGGGAGATTTGATAGAGGTATGCAAAATTATGAGAGGTATAGATAGGGTAAGTACAAGCAGGCTTTTTCCCCTCAGGTTGGGTGAGACTAGGGCTAGAGGTCATGGGTTAAGGATGAAAGGTGAAATACTCAAGGGGAATCTAAGAGGTAACTTGTGCCGTAGTGCTCTATGACTCTATGACGCACAGTTGCATCTCGATGCTGTCAAGCAAGGAAGCTTTCTTAGGCAAACCATATCAGTATTGGGAATGACAGATAGATACTGGCACCTTCTTACTAGTAAGCTAAAATGGAGGGTGGTGGGTGTTCACCTCCATCCTTTCTTCTGAAACAACGCTTTGCAATGCAGGGGTTTTAAGTTCAATTTCAAGTTTAGTATCATTGGTACATACACCAAGGGTGTAAGTACCATGAAAGTCTAGTCCTTAGCAATAGAAACACAGTACATGACAAACATAAATTGACATAAGCTTAAATTAACATAAATTGTACATAAAACACACAACAAAATAAGCAGAATGACACTAGTGCAAGTTGAGTGAGGGAGAAAGAAGTATAATCCAAGGATTTTTTGGTGGTTCAAGCTGGAAGAAGCTGTTGTTGAACTTTGAGGTGTGGGTCTTCAGTCTCCTGTACCTCCTGCTTGATGTACCCATGATGGAACTGGCTGAATCGTAGCTCGCTCAACCTATCCTCATAGGATATGCTCTCCATTCCAGGCAGCCCCCTAGTAAATCTCCTCTGCACCCTCTCTACAGCTTCTCGATCCTTCCTATAATGAGGTGACCAGAAGTGAACAGGTTTTGCTAACATTGAGGGAAAGGTTGCTGTCCTACCCCTTTAACCTCCAAGCTGGATTTGAAGTTGCAAACCCAGACAGTGCATGGCCTGAAATCTGTCCTCTCTGGTACGTTCTGATTGTATACACTTGCATTGAATGCTACTTTTGAAATATGGTTCCATTTCCTTCACTCAAACTGCAATTGAGATAAGGAACTTAAATTGCTCATGGTACCAATCGGGGTGTTGAGCAGAGAGCAAAGGGCAATGTTTACTGAGGAATGATGACAGGAAATGATGAAGAAGGGTGGGATGAAGAGAGGCACACCGATCACTCCTTTGCTTGCTCAACTTGTGAACTTGCCTGCACAGTTTCTCAAATGCTGAATTAATTTGCACTCTCTCTCTTACACAGCATCAGTGTGCAAATTGCAGTTGTTTTCTTTACTGTTTGCAAAGCCCAATATATAATGGGAGTGCCCTGGCCTCGTCACAGCATTGCACTGGGTGAGGGAGGAAGGAGGAAGTTGTAACATTGGACTGATTCTTTTTTTTTATCTAAATGACACTTGAAAACCAGGTGGGCCACGGGTAAAATAAAGATAAAATAAATCTTGCAGAACCATGTTCTGCCCATGCCCCACCCTGCAGGTAAGAAGAGGACAGGAGATCTTTGAACAAGGTGTGGCACTTTACAATACTCTACAACAGCTCATTCCACAGTTTACTACTGTTTACCCCAGATGCCCACTAAACACACTAACTGGGCTGCAGCCAACAGAAGAATCCAAAGTGCCATTGCCTCGTTGCCTGCTCCACCCCAGGCACAGCAAGGTGGCATCACATGCTAAGGTTATAAGGTGGCACAATGCCTTGGAAGTAGAATGGACTTAATCCCTGGCTTTTGAAGACCTGAGAAAAATAAGTTGCATAGTATGAGGCACACAGGCTTAAAGGATAATATTCCCACGTTAATACCACTGGTTGTATTACAGAAGATTAGATTGCATTTCTTGCTTCACAACAGGAGAAGGGATCAGCTCTCAAAACTTGGATTTCAAGCTGTTGCTGACTGTAAAACCCTGCCTATTATCATTCCACCCGGTATTGTGTGTGAGCCTCGCTTGGGGTAGTGAATCAGACTTCTCAAACCCACCAACCACACCATTAGCCAAGAGGGGAGCTTACAGGGCATTTTGGAAATGTCAGATCACCCAGGAACTCTCTCTGGTACTGCAAAGGGCAATTTAAGCCATGTTGCCTCATGAGAGCCACACCTGAAAAATTCAGTGCCAATTGGTGCCAGTTGTGTCCAGTTTATAACATTAGCCAATGGCGTAGTTTCAAGTTTCTGAGCTGAAGTTAGCAAGGCGTGACTGAACTCATTGTGGCTTCTCGCAAAGAGTAGGGGTTCATCACTTGAAGGGGAAGCATCTCTGCTCGCAGTCAATGATGAAAGGCATTTGCTTTTTTTTTTGCAGATCATTTGTCAAAGAAGCCTTGGGGAGTGTTTTGTGGATGTCACATGCTGTTGCTGGGGGAAGTGAATGCTTACGGCGATGGTGGGGTGTCAAATCATGTGTTGGATGGTATTAGGCTACTTGAGAGCTGTTTGAATGAATACCATTCAGTGGAATTTATTCCACTGCACTCTTGACTTGTCTCTTGTAGATGGTGGAAAGGCTTTCAGGTATCAGGAGCTGAGTCACTCACTGCGTCTGGTGTCTTTGATATTCATGAGGCTGGCCCAATGGAGTTTCTGGTCAATGTTGTTATCCAATGTGCTGAGACTTACTGATGGCAATGTAACCAAATATCAAGGATAGGTGGTGGGATGCTCTATTGTTGAAAATAGCTATGACCTGGCACTTTTGTGACACAGTTATTTCTGGAATTGCTTTATTTTTGTCACACGTACAGTGAAAAGCTTGTCTTACATACTGTTCACACCGATCAGATCATTACACAGCGCACTGAGCTAGAACGGGGGGAATAAAGTACAACAGCTACGGACAAAGCACAGTGCAGGCAGTCAATAAAGTGCAAGGCCATAACAAGGGAGATTGTGAAGTCTGAGCTCATATTATTGTGCTAGGGGTCTGTTCAATAGTCTGATAACAGTGGGATAGAAGTTGTCCTTGGGCCTGGTGGTACGTGCTTTCAGGCTTTTGTATCTTCTGCCAATGGGAAAGGGGAGAAGAGAGAAAGTCTGGGGTGAGTGGGGTCTTTGATTATGCTGGCTGCTTTACTGAGGCTGCAAGAAGTATGGACAGATTCTATGGAGGGGAGGCTGGTTTTTGTGATGTGTTTGTGCAACAAAAGTACCCAGATGCTTCCCCAGCTCTTGCTGCTTGTAGCCTTGCTTCATTTTCTCTGCCCTGTATCTGGAGAGCAAGCTGCCTTGGTAAAAGGAAGGGTGAATCACTGTATCCTTACAGTATATCCCAGAAGGATCACTCATTGACTCCCTTACCTCGATCCTCCTCGCCTTTCTCGTCCTCTTCCTCCCCCTCCCTTCACTCCAACCCATAGCTAGGCTCCATTGGAAGGATGAACATAGAACAGTAGAGCACAGTAAGGCCCTTCGGCCCACAATGATGTGCCAGCCTCTTAACCTACTCCAAGATTACTCTGACTCTTCCCTCCCACAGAGCCCTCCATTTTTCTATCATCTATGTGTCAATCCAAGAATATCTTAAATATACCTAATGCATCTATCTCTACCACCACCCCGACAGCATGTTCCACATACGCACCAATCTCTGTGTAAAAAACATACCTCTAACGTCCCCCCTATACTTTCCTCCTATCACCCTTAAAATACTCATATTTCTGCCCAGGAAAAAAAAGCCTCTGGCTATCCACTTGATCTATGCCGGTTATCATCTTGTATGCTTCTATCAGGTCACCTCTCATAATCCTTCACTCCAGAGAGAAAAGCCCTAGCTCACTCAACCTGTCCTCATAAAACATGTTCTTTAATCCAGACGGCATCCCGATAATTCTCTTCTGCACTCCCTCTAAAGCTTCCACATCTTTCCTATAATACTGTGACCAGAACTGAACACAGTATTTCAGGTGTGGTCTAACCAGTGTTTTATAGAGCTGCAATATTACCTCACAGCTCTTGAATTCAATTCCCCAATTAATGAAGAACAACACTGCATACACCGTCTTAATAACCTTCCTTGTGCAGCAACTTCAAGGGATCTATGGATGTGGATCCCAAGATCTCGCTGCTCCTACCCACTGCCAAGAATCCTGCCGTTAACTCTGTATTCTGCCTTCAAAATTGATCTTCCAAAGTGAATAACTTCACACTTTTCCAGATTGAACACCATCAGCCATTTCTCAACCCAGTTCTCTATCTACATTACTACAGAGTCATGTCAAAGTTTGTTGAACTTACGGCAGGTGATGGAGAAGGAGGAGTCCTTTCGGGATGGGACTACGGAGAGACTCAAAGTCGACTCGGGCTCCAGAGCCCATTTGAAGTTTCTACTGATCCCAGTGCTCCAAGCAGTAGGATATAGATATCTGTACCTCACCAAATTTTACCTGACTTTACAATGTACCACATCGTCAATCATGTAGCTTTTATGCTGTGACTTTCATGCTTTATTTCTCTGTAGCTTTCTACACTTTATTCTGCATTGTTACTGTTTGATCTTGTTCTACCTCATTGTACTGTGTAATGAAATGATCTCTATGCAAGGCAAATTTTTCACTGTATCTTGGTACAATTCCAATTCTAATTCACAGGGGACTGGGAGCTTCTGGCCAACCACAGCTGCCAGAGCATTTTGGCCATGGGATTGTGGTGGGTTTGCAGCTGGCCATTATCACGGTTGGTGATGGTGTTTGCAGATACAGTATACGAAATGCTCATCCTCCCTGTGGCTATGTGTGTGCACAAACACTGGCTCTCTGTAATGCCCATGCATGTGTTGATTGTATAAACATTTCAATGCAACTGCATCCTGGTAGACCATGGAACAATATTACATTACAACTCTTAAATATTTATGCTATTAACATTTTTAATGTGTTCACTTTAACTTCCATTTTCCACCATCTTGTTTCAGTTGGTGGTACTTGGGTCTGAGAGATTATTATTGAATGGCAGAATTATGGATGTTACTTCATGAATATTTATATAAAGACGCAGTTCCTAGTGAGGAGCAAAAGCACTGAATTTCAGGCAATATCAATCGATACTTTATTGGTCGAACATGACCAATCTTTGTGACAGTGCAAAATGGATGGCAGCATTAAAATTAGGTTCTAAAGGCCAGGGGATATAGCGACCTGAAGTCCCACACTACCATGTTCAAGAACAGCTATTTCTCTTCAACCCTGAACCAACCTGCACAACCTTAATTCCTTCCTCAGTATAACAACATTCTAACCATTTACATTGCAATGACTTGGGTTTCTTTTTGCTCGAATTGTGTTTTTCTTGAATGTTTGCATCAGGTTCTTGAACCTGAGCAATGGAACATTATGGACCACCTTTTGCACTACTGTGAACATGGCTCTGTGTGCTTTTGCACTAAGATCTTGTTTCCCCCAGTCTTTTTTCTCTCTCTCTCTTCACTACCTTCTGTATAATATATGTGGTCTGTGATGCTGCTGCAAGATTTTCATTGTACCTCACCGTACTTGTACACATGACAACGAACTCATCTTAACTTGAACCTGCCTGCCACAATGGCACACTTGTAGCTTTGGTTTCAACAAAAGGTTTGAAAGTGCAGCTGCTTGCAAATGCTGCATGTCCTCACGGTAGCTGTGAACATGACAATAAACTTAACTTGACTTTACGCTAACATGAGAAAGTCTGCAGATGCTGGAAATCCAAGCAACACGCACAAATTGCCAGCTTTTCTCTGTCAGTAGGTCATGACTCACTGGAGTGTCTCCTGCTACATACATAGCCTGAAGGGGTGGCTGAATATTGACCACAGTCAAATTGCCAACACATGAAAGGCTAGAGACCACGTACAGTCTGGAAGGTTGGCATGCACTAGATGGGCCAAAAGGCCTGTTTCTATGCTTTAGCTCTTTATGACTAATGCAGTCCAGTTGGGGAAATATTTTTTTCTTAGGAGGACACCAGTGTTACCTCCAGCTGTAATCCCAGAGCCAAATAGCTAATTGTATTTTGCTAGCTGTGGTTGAGTGGGGCAGCACTTGCGTTTTTGCTTCAGCAGGTTTGTCAGTTCAAAATACCTTCTGCAGACTTTGGCACTGAGGAAAGGTGCACTATGTGTCATTTGCTGGGACATTGGATAGCGGCGCTGACTGTTCCATCAGGCTATGTAAAAGAATTAACGGCAGAAAATGCTGGAAACACTCAGCAGGTCAGGCAGCATCTGTGCAGAGAGAACAACAGTTAAAGTTCCAGGTGTTCTTCAGAATTGGGAGTGAGAGATGATAGAGCTGTAACTGAGTCTGGTGAAGGTGGGCAGAGATCTCCCAGCTTTTCTGGTACATATTTATCCCACACAATATCAGATGACCTGCTTGTTATAACACTGCAGTTTGTAGGATCTTACTGCATATCACAAATTTCAACAGGGACAGCACTTTCTAGGCCTAAAGTGCCAAGGCTGTGTATTTATTTAGCACTATAGCTTGGAGTAGCCCTTCCGGTTCTTTGGGCCAACAACCCCACAACTCCAATTAACCCTAACCTCATCACAGGATAACTTACAATGACCAAGTACCCTATCTGGTACGTCTTTGGAAGTGGGAGGAAACCAGAGAACCTGGGGAAAACCCATGCATTCCATGGGATGGATGTACAGAGACTCCTTACAGAATGGCACCGGAATTGAAATTCGAACTCTGGAGGCCCCAAACTGTACTAGCGTTGCGCTATCTGCCAACACACCACACACTTTCTTAACCTTTTTATTAATTTGCATGTCAACTTTGAGGAATGTATGAAAGTGATACACTCTGGAAGATCAAACTTGAAGGCAGAGTACAAGTTAATAGGCGACCGTTTCAGGCGCCCGTCACTCTGTGAAAAAAACCTGCCTTGCACATATACTCTGGAATCCCTGCACTTTGGGATTTTTATAAATGGCTTTCATGAGGACATGGAAGGGTGGATTAGTACATGTGCAGATGACATGAAGGTTGGTGGTCTTATGGATAGTGTATAAGATTATCGTAGGTTACAAAGGGACTTTGACACGATGCAGAACTGGGCTAAGAAATGGCAGATGGAGTTCAAACCAGAAAAGTGTGAAGTGATACACTTTAGAAGATCGAGCGTGAAGGCAGAATACAGGGTTAATAACAGGATTCTTCATAGATCCCTCAAAGTTGCCATGCAGATTCATAAAAAGGTTAAGAAGGTCTATGGTGTGTTGGCCTTCATTAGTAAGGGCATTGAGTTCATGAGCTGTGAGGTAATGTTGCAACTCCATAAAACTCTGGTCACCTCATTATAGGAAGGGTGTGGAAGCTTTCGAGAGGGCGCACAGGAGATTTACCAAGATGCTGACTGGATTATAGGACATGTCTTATGAGAGCAGTTTGAGCAAGCTAGGGCTTTCCTCTCTGGAGTGAAGAATGATGAGAAGCAATTTGATAGAGCTGTACAAGATGATAAAGGGCACTTTTTCCCAGGGGGGTAATGGCTAAGATGAGAGGACATGCTTTTAAAGTGGTTGGAGGGAAGTATAGAGGGGATGTCAGAGGCAAGCTTTTTTACCCAGAGGGTGGAGGGCATGTGGAACACGCTGCCAGCATGGCAATAAAGGCAGATACATTAAGGACATTTAAGAGATTCTTAGATAGGCAGATGGATGAAAGAAACATGGAGAGCTATGTGAGAGGGAAGGGTTAGATTGATCTTGGAGCAGATTAAAAGTTCAACTTAAGGACCTGTACTGTGCTGTATGTTTCAATGTTTTATGTTCATATATCTCCTTTAAATGTACCCCCTCTCATCTTAAATGCATGCCTTCTAGTACTTTAACATCTTGACCCTAGAAAAAAAGACTCTGACTGTCTACCCCATCTTTGCCTCTCATAATTTTTATAAACACCTATCAGGTTGCCCTTCAGTCTCTAATGCTCCAGGGAAAACAACTCAAGTCAGTGCAATCTGTATCAGAAAGGAAAGTATGGATAGCTTGATTCATAAGCACAAGGGGGTGGAAGATCTGTTGTAACCTGGCTCACCTGAGTAAGGTGCCAATAAATAAATAACTTTAATTGCTGTAGATTTATGATCCACTGTCACGCTCACTGTGGTGTTTGTGATCTCTCAGTCAGAGTCAACTTCCTGTAGATTAAATAGTGTGGTGTTGATTCATAAATGCACCCAACCTGATTGAACCCCATCCTCTCCAACTTATATCACTCAACATTCCATCTATAACTAATAATGAGCTGGAAGCAGCTAGTTGAGAATGACTGTACTACAAGGTATATCAGCACAACACAATGAGCCAAATATTGGTTAAACATTGCATGTGGCCATGGATACCGGAGAAGAAAAAAATGTCCACTTGATATGGACATTGCCCCATGGATTATCTGCTGATGAATAACTCAGTGATGAAGTATTTTATGGATGTGTGAATCAGTGTGTGTGTGTGTGTGTTTGCCTTTCTTCTCAAAATCTACCAGCTATGATAATGAACAAAGAGCATTTCACCAGTTATTTACAAGCTGCTGTTGTGGGTGTTTGATTGATGCATTAAAACATTTTTATCAATGATGATGGGTGTTCCCCTAGACCCTGCCTTTTTGCCCCACCAAGCGAAAATATTTCAACAGCTCTGTGAATGCAGTCATTAACTAAGTGCTCTAGGTCATGCTTTTAGGCTCAAATGAAATACTTCAGTTAATTTAATACACAAACTTATTAATGTTCAACCATTGGTAAACACAATTGCTTGCTAAACTTTCAAAGTTAAAATGTATAACTCATCCCCTGAAGCTAGATTCTGGATACCTGAAATATAATGCTCAGAAATTGAAACGGAATTATTGTTTCAGATGCTTTTAACTTAAAATTCAAAGTTCAAAGTAAATTTATTATGTAAATATGCACTGTATATGTCACCATACACTACCTTGAGATTAATTTTCTAGCAGGCATTTACAGGAAAATAGAAATACAATATCATTTTATGAAAAAAAACATATACAGACAACGACTACCACATGACCATAGACAAAACTGCAAATAAAAATAATACTGAGATCTTGAATTGAAACAAGTCCTTGAATGTGACTCTGTAGGTCATGGAACCAGATCAGGGTGGAGGTGAATGAAGTTATCCATGCTGGTTCAGGAACCTGATGATTGTAGAGTGCTAAAATGATAACATTGCTACAATTGCTGATGTTTAGGACAGCAATGAAGGTATTCCATCTCTGGCGGTGTTCTTTCATCGTGTCAGTAGCTCAGTTTTCACTACTGTCAGTCATGCAAGTCCCAGGTGGGGACTCAGGAATACCGTCGCACTCACATGTAGAAGGATTCTTCATCACTGTTTCTGTAACAAATTTGTTTAACCAGACAGGGTTGTTAGCCCTAAGCTGAATCCCTGAACCTGGAGGACCAGTGGACCACTCTTCGTCTGGCCTCTACCCTTTGACCTGTTTAGCATGGGTGACCTACCAAGAGCCAAAGCATAAAGCCTTGACTCCAGCCAACATTGCTCTCCGGGTCATTGAGGCACACAAGCCTCCAAACCATGACGAGGTTGTGGTCCTCTTGGAGGTCTAGAGCTAGTAAAGTTGCTTCAATGCCTGTAAACAGAGACAGACTTTGCTTCATCTCTATGTCTGCCCATGGCAAGGATGGGCCATGTCTGTTTGTGATCTTGCCCAGCCCCTGGCAAACTTGGCATTGTGCCTATCAATGGGCTGTCCTGGCGAGTTGGCGAATGGCCATGAGGGCAATCTGATGGAGTCCTTTGGACCTACAGTCACAGCCACAATGTGGGCGACACAGCAAGCTCCCTCAGGCACTGCAGCTGGTCAAGTTGCCTCGCAGGTCCAGAGACCTGGGTTGGATCCTGACCTCAGGTGCTGTCTGTGTGGCGTTTGCATGTTCTCTCTGAGACTGTATAGGTTTCCCTTGGATGTTCCGGTTTCTTCCCTCATCCCAAAGATGTGCAGTTCAGTGGGTTAATTGGCTGCTGTGAATTGCCCCTTAGTGTGTATGAGGGGTAGAATCTGGGGAAGTTGATGGGAATGTGGGGAGAATGAGATTATTGTAAGTGGGTGGTTGATGGTAAGCAGAGACTTGCTAGGCCAAAGGGCCTGTTTCCAGGTGGTATGACTCTATGACCTATCACCTGCCAGCTTGTACTCCTTCCCTACCCTTCACCTTCTTATCCTGGCTTCCTTTCTAGTCCTGGTGAGGGTTCTCAGCCCAAAAAGCCAAGTGTTAATTCCCCTCCATAGCTGCTGCCTGACCTACTGTGTTCCTCCAGCATTTTGTGTGACTTTACAACTTCCTGCTTTTACATTAGAGAGTTAAGCTGATGAGAGACATGAAACACAGGAGAAGGCTCAAGTGAATGTCAGCAGTAATTAATTGGACCAAAAGGCCTGTTCCTGTGACCTACGCTCATAGGTCAGGGATGCAGCTCACAGTTTCTTCATTCAGACAGAATGTCTTGTGTTTATTTAATTATTTTGATATTACAGGTGCGTAGCTGGCTGCACAGTGGCTTGATGGCCTCCCCAGGATTAGTCAGAGCCTGATAATATCCCCACCCTCTTGTTCATCTATTCACTTCACACAAGCGAATGTGGGCTTTGTCTCCTCTGAAGGGTCAATAATCTTGATAAGGCCCTGCTGGCAAAACAGATTCCTGGTCACCTTGGAAACCAAGGCACTCCCAGTATGACCACAGCTCTGTTCCGGAGTGGCTTGTTTACCTTAAAAGGAGTTGATGCAGAGATCCAGGTTGCTAGCAGATAAGGAAGGAATATAGTTGCTGGAAGAGAGTAATTTATAATGTTTGAGCAGGGTAGGGCACACTCCTCACAGCCCGAACATTCCTGAAACAGTAAACATGGAGAGGTTTGGTAGTGTGTTGTTCCATATTGAGAACACCAAGAGAGTGTGCAGCCAGTTAAGCCAGTGGCTCCGGAGGCTCCACATTTACAAACACTCAACTATACACTCTCCCCACTGTAGTAATTACAGCTGCCCATCTACTTGGATCAGTGGACAATGAGAGCTGTCAGTGTTGAGGAATCAGTGAGGTATTAGAGCAGACGGTGTAGAGGGATCAGTGGGGTATTAGAGTGATCGTTGGGACTGTGGACATATTTGTAATTTGATAATAAATTTACTGTGAACTTTGAACTGCAAAGGCCCTTCAGCAAGGATTTCACCCCCACCCCCCACTAAAAATTTAAGCTATTACAAAAACTTATCTCTGTGGAGGTAAATCAACATCATCTATTATCCCGACCTATCGACATTACAAGAGCAAAGGAAAAGAATTTTAATCTATCATTGGTAGTGATAAATCATGGCTGCAAGGGATTTGACCATATCCTGCTCTGGAGTTTGTTAGGTGTGTTCAGGAAGGTTTCTTGACACAATATGTAGATAAGCCTACAAGAGGAGAGGCTGTACTCGATCTGGTTTTGGGAAATGAACGTGGTCAGTGGGAGAGCATTTCGGAGATGGTGATCACAACTCTATATCATAGCGTTGTAGAGGGATAGGAACAGACAAGTTAGGGAAACGTTTAACTGGAGTAAGGGGAAATCTGAGGCTATCAGACAGGAACTTGGAAGCTCAGGGAACCATATGAAAGAAACGTGACAAATGTTCAGGGGATATTTGCGTGTGCTCAGTTCTGGTCACCTCACTACAGGAAGGATGTGGAAGCCATAGAAAGGGTGCAGAGGAGATTTACAAGGATGTTGCCTGGATTGGGGAACATGCCTTATGAGAATAGGTTGAGTGAACTCGGCCTTTTCTCCTTGGAGCAACGGAGGATGAGAGGTGACCTGATAGAGTTGTACAAGATAATAAGAGGCATTGATAATGTGGATAGTCAGAGGCTTTTTCCCAGGGCTGGAATGGCTAGAACGAGAGGGCACAGTTTTAAGGTTCTTGGAAGTAGGTACAGAGGAGATGTCAGGGGTAAGTTTTTTACTCAGAGTGGTGAGTGTGTGGAATGGGCTGTCGGCAACGGTGGTGGAGGTGGATACGATAGGGTCTTTTAAGAGAATCCTGGATAAGTGCATGCTCAGACAAATAGAGGGCTATGGGTAACCCTAGGTAAATCACCCTAGGTAATTTCTAAAGTAAGTACATGTTCAGCACAGCTTTGTGGACCGAAGGGCCTGTATTGTGCTGTAGGTTTTCTGTGTTTCTCTGTTTCTAAGATCTTCTTGAATACGTTTGATCCTCTTCTGAAAGTTTTGCTGCTGTTTTGTTTTGTTCCTTTTGTTTTTCTGCTGAGCATTGTGGGCAGAATGTGTGGTGCCACTTGCGAGCTGCACCCAGCGCATCCTTACGTTGCATTGGCTGATAACGGAAACAATTTCACTGTTTGTTTTGAAGTACATCTGAATCTGAATTCTTTCGATGATCCCAGCCATCCGTTTGTGGATATGCTTTAGTCTATCACTGTCAGATTCAAGATGTCTGTGTGGAAGATGGTGAATATGTCATTTGTAGTATTTCACCACTTCCTCAACCTGTGAGACGAGGATGCCTGCTGTATCCGCAAGGTCTTTACTGCTTATTTTATCTTTGTCCATGGTCTCAGTACAACCATTTGTTGTTGATGTGTGGGCAAGGGGCACCAGCAGGCGATCTTATCTAGCCCCAGGTTGAGGATCACACACACTTTCATGTGCTTGCCTTGACAGGAGGATGTTTGGGAAATCCCCTGGCAGATGCTTTTGGTCTGTTTGCAGAGGGTTTTGGGGCAATTCAAAGGCATGAACCACACAGAGAGCTCTTGGTCTTCATTCAGTATAAGCAAACATTGAGAAGGAAACCTGATGGAAGTCTCTCCTGGGAGGAACTCAGTATTATCGCCCCAAGCTAAACATATATTGAGTTTTTATACTCTTAAGAGCAAAGATGGCAGCGGATGTAATTTCAATCATTACTATTGCACCGTTTACTTCAATATTGGTAAATTGGTGCCACTGGGGTACATGTTTACAATGGGAGAATGCTGCAACTGACAAGACACCTCTGAATGTTTAAACACCTTTACTGGGGCAAAGTAATTCACATGGGTGGTCTGAAAGCTTCTGAGGGCAGAAACCGCAGACATCAAAATTAGAGTGATGGGGGCTGATTCTGTGAGGACACAAATACTCCTAATTATCAGTCAATGGAACAAATACGCTCAGGAATTAGCCTTGTGAATTTCTTCTGGAGCAGTTTCAAACTTAACCAAAATGCAATCACATCGCACCTGCCTCCCTGGCAGGGAAAAAGGGGCCTCTTTCTCAGTCAGACGGCCCACTGAGCGCAGTGAGTGACCACACCAGCTTCCTGTGGATTTGAACTGCTGGACTGAAGATGGAGCAGAGAGCATAAATCATGGTCAACACTTCACCTCCCGCATTACCAGTGTTAGGGGAAAAGTACTCGTGGCAGACCAGCCCTGTGCACTCACAAAGAGAAAGAATCAGAGACAGAAGGGTCAGTGCCTAACTTACTAAACAGGCACTGAAGTTCTCATTCAATCTGCAAATTTTCACTCCGAATCAATTAATCCTGATGCATACTTGCCTTTGATTTACAAATCCATTCCTCACTATCATGAAATAGCTCTGGATGATAAGAGAATCAAGGGATATTGGAATCAGAACTGGTTGATTGTTATTGCATGTACCGAGATACAGTGAAAAACTTGTTTTGAATACTGTTCATACAATTTCAATCATTACTCAGTGCATTGAGGTAGAACATGGTAAAAGAATAACAGTGCAGAGTCGTAAACACAAGAGATTCTGCAGAAGGTGGAAATCTAGAGCAACACAGCTAAGATGCAGGAGGAACATCAGCAAGTCAGACTGCATCTATGGAAAAGAATAAACAATCAATGTTTCGGGCCGAGACAGAACAGTGTAGAATAAAGTGTAACAACTTCAGAGAAAGTGCAGTGCAGGTAAACAATAAGGTGCAAAATCATAATTAGGTAAATTGTGAGGTCAAGATTTCATCTTATTGCACTAGGGAACCATTGAATAGTCTTATAACAGTGGGGTAAAAGCTATCCTTGAGCCTGGTGGTCCGTGCTTTCAGATAGATAGATAGATAGATAGATAGATAGATACTTTATTCATCCCCATGGGGAAATTCAACATTTTTTCCAATGTCCCATACACTTGTTGTAGCAAAAACTCCTTACATACAATACTTAACTCAGTAATAATATGATATGCATCTAAATCACTAACTCAAAAAGCATTAATAATAGCTTTAAAAAAAAAAAGTTCTTAAGTCCTGGCAGTTGAATTGTAAAGCCTAATGGCATTGGGGAGTATTGACCTCTTCATCCTGTCTGAGGAGCATTGCATCGACAGTAACCTGTCGCTGAAACTGCTTCTCTGTCTCTGGATGGTGCTATGAAGAGGATGTTCAGGGTTTTCCATAATTGACCGTAGCCTACTCAGCGCCCTTCGCTCAGCTACCGATGTTAAACTCTCCAGTACTTTGCCCACGACAGAGCCCGCCTTCCTTATCAGCTTATTAAGACGTGAGGCGTCCTTCTTCTTAATGCTTCCTCCCCAACACGCCACCACAAAGAAGAGGGCGCTCTCAACAACTGACCTATGGAACATCATCAGCATCTCACTGCAGACATTGAATGACGCCAACCTTCTAAGGAAGTACAGTCGACTCTGTGCCTTCCTGCACAAGGCATCTGTGTTGGCAGATGCCAGAGGCTTTTGTATCTTGTGCAAATGGGAGAGCGGAGAAGAGAGAATGTCAGGGGTGGGTGGAGTCTTTGTTCATGCTGGCGACTTTACTGGGGCAGCAAGAAGTGCAGAGTCCATGGAGGGGAGGTTGGTTTCCATGATGTGTTGAGCTGTGTCCACAGCTCTCTGTAGTTTCTTGTAGTCACAGGGAGAGCAGTGCAAGGAGAGTCAAGGTGCTGTTCTTTGAGTGAGTTATTCAGCTGCGGGTGCATCGCCTGAGAATGGCTGCACCTGATAGCTCATTGAATAGACCATGCTGGATAAGTTCTGTTCTGTCCTCAACATAAAACATTTCCTACTGCCAGCCTGTCCAGCTTGGGAAAACTCTGAACTGTTTGGAGTTAGAACTCAGCACGCCAGCAGGCTTGGAGACACGAGGGATTGCCGGTGCTGGAACCTAGAGTGACATTCAAGATGCTGGAGGAACTCAGCGTATCAGGAAGCATCTGTGGAGGGGAATGCATAGTCACTGTTTTGATCAGTCCAGATCCAAAACATTTGGCTGAGACCCAAAACATTGACTGTCCATTCCCCTCCAAAGTTTCAAGTCCAGAGTTAATTTATTATCAAAGTGCACAGAGAATCATTTTCTTGCAGACATTTACTGGGAAAAAACAAATACATAATTTTATAGTTTTATGAAAAGCTATACATAAATGAACAAGGCTGACAAACAATCTAGATAGATAGATAGATAGATAGATACTTTATTCATCCCCATGGGGAAATTCAACATTTTTTCCAATGTCCCATACACTTGTTGTAGCAAAAACTCATTACATACAATACTTAACTCAGTAATAATATGATATGCATCTAAATCACTAACTCAAAAAGCATTAATAATAGCTTTAAAAAAAAAAAAAAGTTCTTAGGTCCTGGCAGTTGAATTGTAAAGCCTAATGGCACTGGGGAGTATTGACCTCTTCATCCTGTCTGAGGAGCATTGCATCGACAGTAACCTGTCGCTGAAACTGCTTCTCTGTCTCTGGATGGTGCTATGTAGAGGATGTTCAGGGTTTTCCATAATTGACCGTAGCCTACTCAGCGCCCTTCGCTCAGCTACCGATGTTAAACTCTCCAGTACTTTGCCCACGACAGAGCCCGCCTTCCTTATCAGCTTATTAAGACGTGAGGCGTCCTTCTTCTTAATGCTTCCTCCCCAACACGCCACCACAAAGAAGAGGGCGCTCTCAACAACTGACCTATAGAACATCTTCAGCATCTCACTGCAGACATTGAATGACGCCAACCTTCTAAGGAAGTACAGTCGACTCTGTGCCTTCCTGCACAAGGCATCTGTGTTGGCAGTCCAGTCTAGCTTCTCGTCCAACTGTACTCCCAGATACTTGTAGGTCTTAACCTGCTCCACACATTCTCCATTAATGATCACTGGCTCCATATGAGGCCTAGATCTCCTAAAGTCCACCACCATCTCCTTGGTCTTGGTGACATTGAGACGCAGGTAGTTTGAGTTGCACCATATCACAAAGTCCTGTATCAGTTTCCTATACTCCTCCTCCTGTCCATTCCTGACACACCCCACTATGGCCGTGTCATCAGCGAACTTCTGCACATGGCAGGACTCCGAGTTATATTGGAAGTCAGATGTGTACAGGGTGAACAGGACCGGAGAGAGTACGGTTCCCTGTGGCGCTCCTGTGCTGCTGACCACTGTGTCAGACCTACAGTCTCCCAACCGCACATACTGAGGTCTATCTGTCAAGTAGTCCACTATCCAATCCACCATGTGAGAGTCTACTCCCATCTCCGTTAGTTTGTGCTTTAACTGACCCACTGAGTCTTTCATATTGACCCTCATGGTTGGTTGTCCATTGGGAAAGCTGTCAAAAAATTAAATTAATCCATAGATTAAATAAATGGGACTTGGGTGAATCAGGCACATCAACATTGAGGGCATCCACATTTCATTTTCAAATATATTATTATACACAGGAAATATAATCACTACTTGTTCTTCTCTACCATCATTGCACTTTCAGCCCAATGCCTTCTCTTACAACGTGTTAATGTCACTCATGTTTCTTCTTTCAACAACATACCCATGAAGTATTTGAGAGGCTTTTACACGGGACCCAGCCCTCAGTGTCTGGTGTCAGTAGGAGCCTAGACTGCAGACCTTTCCCACGGAGCCTTTGCATTGGTAGCACCGAGTTTCAGTGCGTCCCTCAGCACATCCTCCTGCAGCCTGGAGAGTGCCAGTTGACAGCATCCCTCTATGGACATCTCATTGTGTTGGAAGACCAAAGTGTGTCTTTCACTGAGTTGATAACCTTTCAACAGCACTTGTCTGTCTCAGTGTGTGTCCCTGGGAACAGCCCGTAGATCAGAGATCGTCAATCTCTGTTTTGCAGCTGCTAAGGACAAACCTCAATAAGGACCATCCCATCAGTCTCTAGACCACCTTGCTGTCCTCAGCTCTGATCTCTAATTGCACTACCCCTGTACTTGCTGACCAACACTTTCGTGTAACCGTGCTTTTTTTGAGTGTTTTCTTTCCACCAAAAGCCTAATCCAATGAGACCATATGGGAGACCTTGGTAGCTGTTTAATTTGCAGATAGCAGTAAAAATATTTTGCCCACTCAACATGCACTATATGTTAATGTATTTGCATAAAGTCAACATGATCGAAGTCCAGGCTTTACCTGCCAAGACCCCAAGTTCTGGTGTTTGTGAAACCTCCCCTTAAGACCCAACTTGATGCTGAAGTTTTTAATTTCCTGTCCTGCTACAGCCTCCTTTAGGTCAACATCAAATTACTGTCTCAAAATGTCTTGAAGCTGTTTGTTACCTTTTCTTTAACAAGCTACGTATAAGCTGTTCTTGTCGGCTCTCGGATTTGCTATTTCATTACGCATTACTCACTATTTAAAAAAAAGTCTTCCCTTGGGTCACTGTCAAAACCAACTAAAATGACAATTAACTTCTGGGAGGCATTATAACAGTTTAATTTTAATCTGGCATACAATGTCATTAGCTGTGCAAATAATTGCTTCACAAAATGCAGGGGGCTGGAAAATCAGCAGTAAGGAGCAGGGACCTAATATTGTGACCTGAGTTGGTTTGCAAACATTGCTTTCTGCTTCTTGGGTCTGATATCAACCTATTAGACAACACCAGCTCTGGGAAATCAGTTATGCATTCATCAGGTTTAATCATACAGCAGGAGTGGCAAAAATGTAGCAGATAGAGAAATTCTTTCTGAATGAGGTTACTCCACCGCCTGTTTTTTTCTTTACTGGGACCTGCTCTTAATCTTATTTGTTCCATCACTCTGCGAAGCAAATTAATTAATTTGGTCAAATAACACATAGATAAACCAGTACAGTACAGTACAGTATAGCCTTTGGGCCCACAATGTCTGCGGTAAATATGCTGCCGGATTAAACTAATCCCTTCTGCCTGCATAAAATCCATATCCCTTCCTTCCCTGCACATTCATGTGTACACTTAACAGCCTCTTAAACACCTCTATTGTATTTGCTTCTACCATCACTCCTGTTAGCTCGTTCTAGGCACCCATCTCCTTTAAACTTTTTCCCCTTACCTTAAAAACGTGTATTCTAGCATTTGACAATTCTGTTTCTGCCTGTCTGCCCTATCTTTGCCACTCAAAATTTTATAAACTTCTATGAGATCTCCCCTCAGCTTTTGGCACTCCAGAGAAAACAATCCAACCTCTCCTGAGGGTCATATCTTGTAATCTGGACAACATCACAGTGAACTTGGTCAGCGCCCTCTCCAAAGCCTCTACATCCTTCCAACAATGGAGTGACTAGAACAGTACAGCCCTTGTCCTTCGGCCAGCCTTCAAGCATGTTGATGGGTATGCCTGCCCACTCTCCTGGATCACGGATGGTCACGTATTCAGACAGTTGGCCAGAGCTAACTCAGGGGGTGGGTCCCAGGGTCTTCAGGGTGATAATCATTGCAAGACCAGCATCTCCTCCGATTGCCATAAGAACATAATGATTATGAGACAAGAGAAGGCCATTTGGGCCATCATGCCTGCTCTGCCATTGTGTCAGATCAGATCAGGTTCTGACTTCTTTCCTGCCTGTTCCCTATACATCCTGACTTCACTGTAGGGCAAAAGTCTGTCCATCTCATTGTCACAGTTTTGGAGAGATTCAGTGCCTCCACCTTCACAGCCCAATGGGACAGAAAATTCCAACGACTCACCAGCCTGCAAGAGAAGAAATTCCTCCTCATCTCTGCTTTAAAAGAACAAAACCCTTACTTTGAAACTTTGCCCCTTGACTTTAGGTACACTGCATTCACACTCTCAATCCTCTTCAGAAGTTTAAAAAAAACTGCAGATGCTATAAACACAAAATAAAAACACTAGTAACACTCAGCAGGTCAGGCAGTATCTAGGAGGAGAGAACCAGAGTTAAGTTTTCAGGTCGTTGACTGAATGAGCCACACAGAGACTGTGGATGTGACTGGTCTTTATTCAGCACAAGGAGGAGAATTGGTGGACAAACCTCCTGGGAGAATCTCTTGAAAGAATTTCTCCATTAAGGTTTTATGCTCCTTAAACATAAATATATCAGTGGATGATTAAATGGTTTTAATAGCCAGAATTGCATAGTTTACTTCAACATTTTGCGTGTGGTTCCTCAGAATTACATACTCACAGTGGGACCACATCTTAAATGACAAGACATCTATGAATATTCAAACACATTTGTCAGAAATCTGGACACACAAAACAGTCCTTTTTAACTATTTTATTGAGGGATAACTCTCTAAATACTCAAACAGCCCAAATTTGATTGACAGAATAAATATGCCCATGATTATGTGGTGCATGTCAAGATAGCTGTTCTAGACCCCTTCTTGACATCATCTTAGGTGTTTCAATGTAAATTGGATTAAACATAGACACTTAGCTGTTGCTTCCGCGTGTGATTTACTATGGTACAAAACTGAGGATGTCCCACTCCTTGAAATTACATTTGAAAAGTTTAAAGAGTGGTTCCTGTTTGCTTTACCTCCAGAACTTCAGAGTGAAGTTTCTTATCAACTTCTAACAGACCATCTGTTGAAAATGGGAAAAGTTAGCAAAAGGTACGTTTTACCTTGTCATGGCTGCCAGGGAGCAAGGGAACCTCAGCAGCAGAGTGGAGATAAAGGGAAAATGGATGACGCGGGTTCATGCTGGTGGAGACAGAGTGTGAAGAATGGTAGTGATAGCTCCATCTAGCAGGTAAAGGGGAAGTAAATCAGGGAAACAAGAAGACATCCATTTCAAGCCCAGAGACCCCACATGAACTTAACTACACTTCCTCCTGCCCCTGCCTTCCTGATCAAAAGAGAAAAATCTCAGCTAACAGTGCAGTACTGAGGGACAGCTACACAGCCACAGATGCATTTTTCCAATAAAGTATTGGACCTCAGATATGTTTGATCTGAACCATAAGACCATAGGATATAGAAGCATAATTAGGCCATTTGGACCATTGAGTCAACTTCACTATTTAATCATGGCTAATGTTTTTCTTCAACCCCATTCTTCTCCCTGTAACCATTAACCCTCTTACCAAGTATGAGCCTACACCAATGACTTGCCCTCCATAGCCTTCTGTGGCAACAAATTTTACCAATTCACTACACCGTTAAAAATTTCTTTCTTATCTTAATTCTAAATGGACATCCCTTTATTCTGAGGTTGTACCCTTGGCTCCTAGACTCTCTTACTAATGGTGGCATCCTCTCCATGTCTGCTCTATCCAGGCAGTTCAGTGTTTGGTAGGTTCAATGAGATCCCCCTCCAGCGGAGCACAGACATGTCAAACTCCCCTCATAGATTAAGACTTTCATTCCTATGGTCATTCTGGTGAACTTCCTCTGGACCCTCTCCAGTGCTGGCACGTGGCTGGCACATAACCTGCAAGGATCTGTCTGCTATTGTATCCTGACAGACTACTGGATGCGTCAAGGCAAGTTAGAGTTTACAAGGTTTCTTTGAAGTGTGATCGCTGTTGTAATTCAAGATTCAAGATTATTTGATGTCACTTCCATTTACACAAGTGTAAAGGAAACAAAATAATTGTTATGTCAGATTCAAGGCAACATAAAAAGAACACAATAAGATAAATTACACAATAAAATAAACAATCAGTATAAATAAATAAGATTGATTATATGTCTATAAAGTGATGCTAGGCACAGGAGTGTCTGTACATAAAATGACTCTGACAGGAAATGATGAGTGGAGGCAATGGGTGTGGAGATCAGCCTTACTGCATGGGAATGCTAACTGTTTCTGAGCCTGGTAGCCCTGGCGTAGAGGTTTCATAGCCTTCTCCCAGATGGGAGTGGGACAAACAGCCCATGAGCAGGGTGGGAGCGATCCTTCATGATATTGCTGGCCTTTTTCCAGCACCTTTCTGTATATCTGTCCCTGATGGAGGGTAGGCTGGTGCCGGTGATGTGTCGGGCAGTTTTGACCACACGTTGTAAAGCCTTAAAAGGGTGCCCTGTGGTATTGACCATTGCCGCTCTGGGAAAAAGGCACTGGCTGTCCACTCTATCTATGACTTATCATCTTATATCTTATACAGCTCTATCCTCTACTCGTGCATTAACTCGGTGTTTGGAAAGAGAAATTCCCACGCTCACTTAGTGCTTCTTACAGCAAATTAAATCCACGTATCTTGGATAACCACCTCACTGAGCAGCAGTACGTATTATTGTAAAATTTGACTTCACAGTGAAGAGCTGATAAGCCTAACCTCAGTACAGAATGCCTTCATGTATTACTGTAGTATTGAAGTGATATGCCAGTCTGTGCTCTCGATTTACCTCGTTGACCTTGTATTTTTATTGCCTACCTGCACTGCACTTTTTATGTCACTGCATTGTAACCTTATTCTGCATTGTTTTCCTTTTACTCCCTTGATGTAGATGTGAACAGAATGATTAGTCTGGATGGCATTCAGACAGAAGCTTTTAAGACCATAAGGCAATAACACATAGCAGCAGATTTAGGACATTTGAGTCTGCTCTGCCCTTCGATCATGCTTGATTTATTTTCCCACTCTGCCCCATTCTCCTGCCTTCTCCCCATAACCTTTGACACTCTTACTAATCAAGAACCTATCAACCTCCACTTTAAATATACCCAATGACTTAGCCTCCACAGCTGTCTGTGGCAATGAATTCCCCAGATTCACCACCCTGGATAAAGAAATTCCTCCTCATCTCTGTTCTGAAGGGGCATCTTTCTATTCTGAGGCTGTGCCCTCTGGACCTAGACTCTCCCATTATTGGTATCATCCTCTCTACGCCCTCTCTATCTAAACCTTTTAATATTTGGTAGGTTTCAATGAGATCACCCCCGCGTTCTTCTACACCCCAGTGAATTCAGGCCCAGAGCCATCAAACATTCCTCATACATTAACCCTTTCATTCCTGGGATCATTCTCATGAACCTCTTCTGAAGGCTCTGCCTCGAAACACAAGGGCTAAGGGCATCAAAGGTTACAGGGTGAAGGCAGGAGAATCAGATTGAGAGGGAAAATAAATCAGCCATGATTGAATTGAGGAGTAGACTCAATGGGCTGAATGGCCTAATCCTGCTCGTATGTCTTATAGTCTTATGGTCTAATGTCTTCTAGAGATGAATAGTTCTAGGTCATCCACATTAGGAAGCAATGCATGCTTGAAGCCAAGCCCAAAAGAATCATTCTTTTGAAACTGGGCTTTCATTTAATAACTACAGTGTGTATGAGAGAGTGTTTTTTAATAAATGATTGAAAGCAAGTCAACAGGCCTATTGTTTCTTTGCAGGGTTGAAAGGAGCAGACTTGAAGGAATACTCTGCCATGTATGCATTGGCAAGCACTGTTTTTTTCTGTTCACTAACTATTTGAACTTAGGTTAACCATTGATGATCCTGTTAAAAATTAACGGTTTAGTCTGCACACTAATGTACTTTCCATTTTGCATCCAGATAAGGTTTACTTGCCTCATTGTAGAGTCAGAGATAGACTGCTGATGAGCTAAAGAACACTTGGTTTCAAGGTGGGTGTATGAGGAGTGGAAGGGTGTGGAAGGTGATTTATCTTTATCTCATAAAATAAATCTCATTGTAAAATTACAGCATGCACATTGGTCAGAAGGAGTTGATATGCTGCTGATCACTGAATTACAATGAGCGGGCTGAGTTCCAGGCTTTGATTGGAAGTCCTGGGGTATGCTGGAATTGGAGGGGATGAGGTTGATAGGAATGTGCTGCTCCATTGTCATCCTGCTAACTTTTGAGAGAGTGTCACTTTCAGTGAACCAGAAGCAACTGGTCATGAACCATGTCTAACAGAAAGAGAAGTGAAATCTTCATATTGATGCCTCTGACAGATCTCCTGTCTGGTCCACTTTCCCCATTTTTCTCTGTAAATCTGATCGGCAACTGGGGGTGAAAAATAAAATGATCCTCTTTGCATCAGTGCACAGCGGAGACTGCTGAGTCCATCTTCTGTTACTCGGTTAAAAAAGAAAGAAATGGATTTCTATAACCCCTTAAATTGGTAAATTGGTTTATTATTCTCACATGTACTTCAGTGAAAAACTTAATTTTGCATCATACAGATCATTTCATTACACAGCACATTGAGATAGCACAAGGGAAAACAATATGAGAGTGTTACAGTTGGAGAAAATGTGCAGTGCAGCCAGACAATAAGGTGCAAGGCCATAACGAGGTGGATTGTTCAGTCAAGGGTCCATCTTATCATGCTGTTCCTCCTCCTTGATGGTAAAATGCGAAGAGAGCATGTTCTGGGTAATGGATGCCACCTTTCTGAGGCATCACCTTTTGAAGCTATCCTGGATCTCTCCTCATCTCTGTTCTAAAAGGACATCCTTCTATTCTGCGGCTCTGGCCGCTGATCCTAGACTCCCCCACTATTGGAAATATCCTCTCTATGTCCATTCTATCTAGGCCTTTCAATATTCCGTAGGTTCCAATGAGATTTCCCCCCCTTTCTTCTAAACTTCAGTGCGTACGAGCCCAGAGCTATTAAATGCTCCTTATTCATTAACCCTTTCATTACTGAGATCATTCTCATAAACCTCCTCTGGGCCCTCTCCAATGTCAGCACATCCTTTCTTTGATATGGGGTCCAAATCTCCTCACAATACTCCAAATATGGTCTAACCAATGCCTTAAAAAGCTTTAGCGTTACATCCTTGCTTTGATATTCATTCTTGTCTTCTTGAAATGTATGTTAACTGACTCAATCTGCAAGTTAACCTTTAAGAAATCCTGTACTAGGACTCCCACATTCCTTTGTACCTCCGATTTCCAAATTCACTCCCTGTTTAGAAAATTATCCACACCTTTATTCTTTCTTACAAAGTGCATAACCACACACTTTCCTACACTGTATTCAATCTGCCACTTTTTTGTCCTCTTACTCAATGTCAACAACCTTTCACCCAATGTCAGTAAGACCAAAGAATTGATCATTGAATTCAGGGAGAGGAAACCAGAGATCCATGAGTCAGTCCTCATTGGAGAATCAGAGGTGGGGAGGGTCAACGACTTTAAATTCCTTGATGTTATTATTTTGGATGACCTGTCCTAGGCCCAGAACATAAGTGCAATTATGAAGAAAACACAGCAGTGATTCTTCTCCCTTAGGATTTTGCGAAGATTCGGCATCTAAAACTTTGACAAACTTCTATTGGTGAGTAGTGGAGAGTATATTGGCTGGCTGCATCACAGCCTGGTTAAAACACCAATGCCCTTGAATGGAAAATCCTACAAGAAGTAATGGATACGACCCAGTTCATCATGAGTAAAGTTTTCTTGCTGTTGCCATCAGGAAGAGGGTAAAGGAGTCTAGGACTCACACCACCAGGTTCAGGAATATTGTTACTCCTCAACCATCAGGCTCTTGAATCAAAGGGGATAACTTCACTCAACTTCACTTCATCATTGAAATGTTCCCACAACCTATGGACTCTATTTCAAGGTCTCTTCATCTCATATTTTCAATATTTATTACTTATTTATTAGTTATTATTTCTTTCCTTTTGTATTTGCACAGTTTGTGCCTTTTGCACACTGGTTAAATGCCCAAGATTGTGCAGTCTCTCATTGATTATATTATGATTATTATTTTATTATCGATTTATTGAGAATACCCACAAGAAAATGAATCTTAGGGTTGTATATGGTGACATATATGCATTTTGATAATAAATTTACTGTACTTTGAACTTTGAATTCTATCATCTTATGATCTCTGTCTCCTAAGGGTTCCTTTACCTTAAGCTCCCTAATCAAATCTACTTCATTATACAACACCCAATTCAGGATTGCCTTTTCCCTAGTAGAGTTGACCACAAGCTGCTGTAAAAAACAATCTCATAGGCATTCTACTAGTTTCTTCTCGTGGTCCAGCACCAACCTAATTTTCCCAATGTATTTGCATATTGAAAATCCCCCATGATCATTCAAGATTCAAGTACCGTACATGTTTTTTTCAAGGAATGTATAAATTATACAACCTTGAGATTTGCTTGCTTACAAATAGCCACAATTAAAGAAAAAAAAGAATAAAACTAAAAGACCAACACTTGATGTGCAAGAGACAAAAAGAAAAAAATACAAGTCATGCAAACAATTGAAGTGACCAACAACATTCCGAGCCAAAATTGAGTCCTCAAATCTGAACCCCGGAGCAGCCTAGAGTAGGCCCAAAGCCTTGCTATCAGTTCATCATAGTCGCAGGCATGGAGCACAGCAGCCGAGGCAGCCTTCATAGCCTCAGGGCCATGGAGAGAGGAGTGACCATCGCAGAGAACGAGCGAAACCATCCCTCGTCCAGATCCTGACACCCTGTCTTTTCAGTCCATCTGGGCCAGCATTTAAATTGACCAAACAATGTAACATTGCCCTTTTACATGCCTTTTCTATCTCCCTTTGTAATTTGTATCCCACATCCTGGCTACTGTATGGAGGCCTGTATATAACTCTCTTCAGGGTCTTTTTACCATTGTAATTTCTTAACACTACCCACAGGGATTCTACATCTTCAGACCTGTATCTAATACTATTCTTTTCAGTTTTGTCTCCACGTTGCTTGAAGTTAAATTCTTTTTGTCTTATTTTTTATTCTGAAGATTTTAGTAACCTTTCCTGCTCTCTCCTTCCCTTTTCCTTTATCCTCACTTTACCAAGCTGTTGAACCCACCTACCTTCTACTGTTTAGCTTGAAGCCCTATTCACAGCACTAGTCACCAGCACGTTGTTCCTGCATGGTTCAGGTAGGAGATGTCCCTCCTTCCCTTATATGGTGCCAATGTTGCACAAATTCAAACCCTTTCTCCCAAACCAAACTTTGAGGCATACCTTTAACTCTCTGATCTACTAACCCTGTGCTCATGGCTCAGCTAGCAACCTGGACATTATTAGCTTGTTGGTTCTGCATTTTAATTTAGTCTCTAGCTGCTCACATTCCTCAGCAGAACCTCTTTCCTTGTCTTCCTATGTTATTGGTACCCACATGGACTGCAACAACTGGATCTTTCCCCTCCCACTCCATAGTCTTCTGCAGGTCTGATGAGATGTCCTAAACCCGGGCACCAGGCAGACAAGACAGCTTTCAGGACTCTCGATCCTTGTCTATTCCTCTCACAGTATTATCTCAATTACAACTACATTTCTCTTCCTTTTGCCCTCCTGAATGGTCCCCTGAATCATGGTACCACGGTTCAGTTGCTCAACAGAAGAAATTTCTCCAGCCTGCTGCTCACCAACAACCACTTTGTCAACGGTTGGGGATGTAGGTGAAAGAAGGGGTGCAAAGGGAGAACTCAGAAGATTACAGGACCACAAAAAGCCACAAAAAATGTTGCTGTGTCTGTGACACAGATGGGCTTTATCTGTGCTGATTGAACAGATACATATTACACAGTCCACTGAGAACTCCAGAGGCAAGGTCTACGGTTTGGGACCAGGATGTTACTTCTCCTACCCTGCACTCTGATCTGTTGCATGCTGTCAGTACAGTATTCTCAGGGTGTTAGCTTCTTTGGTTCACCTGCCAGTGACCGGGAAAGGCAGCCCTAAACAATGGACTCAAGGGAACTACAGCTTCACCAGCCTCCAGCTTATGAGGCCCAGATTTTCGCAGCCTTCTTACCTAGAACCATGGAAGCTAGGAGCAGAAGCAGGCCTATCAACATCAAAATCACAGTCAAAGGTGAGTTTATCATCATCTGCACAAGTACCTGTACACACAGGTGCAATGAAAAGCTTACTTACAGCAGCATCACAGGCAACAGCATAAGAAGTATGACATTCACAAGAAAAACATAAATTATGCACAATACTACAAGAAAGTAGACAATTAGAACAAAATATAACAAGGTCAGTTGTAGTGCAAAGTGGTCAAAGTGGTTCTAGTGTTGCTATACTGAGGCAACACTGAGATGATTAGGATTCTGCAGATTGGTTCAACAGCCAAATACTTTGTGAACCGGATGGTGTGGGACTTCAGGTTTCTGTACCTCCTGCCTGATGGTAACTGTGACAAGGCATGGCCAGGATGGTGGGGATCTTTGATGATACAGTACTGTGCAAACATCTGAGACACACTAGATTTTTTGTATGGTTTCAGACAGTATGGCCTTCTTGGAGCCCTGATCTCAACATCATCAATACCGTCTGGGATTACCAGGAGAGATAGAAGCAAGTGAGACACCCAAAGTCTGCTGAAGAACTGTGGCAAGTTCTCCAAGGCGCTTGGAACAACATACCAGCTGATTTTCTTACAAAACTGCATGAGAGTGTACCTAAGAGAACTGATGCAGTTTTAAAGGTAAAGGGTGTTCACGCCAAATATTGATTTGATTTAGCTTTTTATTGTTTACTGCTTTTTATGGTGAATTTTCTGATACTTAGAAACACTTAATTTCATTATTTATGAAAGCATCTTCACCTTACAGAATTTTTTTTACATGTGCCTAAGACTTTTGCACACTACTGTAGATTTCCTTTCTTGAGACAGCACCAATGGTAGGAAGGAATGTGCCTATGATGTTTCTGACCTTTAAGCCTGTTCCACCATTCAATATAATCATGGCCGATCCTATATAGCTTCTCTCTCTCTCTCTCCCTCCCTCCCTCCCTCCCTCTCCCTCTCGATGCATGTTGTGTTGAGGAAACAATTTCCTTTTTAAATGCATTCAGTGACCCAGTGATAAAATTCCATAGGTTTGCCACCCAGCCCCATCCCTCATCTCAGCTTTAAATCCTGTGCCCATAACCCATGACAGTGAGACCTTGTACTGGATCTACCATCCAAGAACTGTGTTGCAATCTTCAGTAAATACAAGTGCAGCCAACGCAGTGTTTTCTGTTACAACAGTTCTGCTGTCTCAAGAGTTCGATTGGCAAACTACCACTGCATTCCATTTCTAGCAAGTGTATCATCTTCAAAGTAGCAGGCCAAAACTGCCCACAGTAGCTTGAGCTCCTTGATCATGAAGCAATTAATTCACCACATACAACAGGAGATTCTTTTCCTGCGCGCATACTTAGCAAAACTATGGAACAGTAACTGTAAACAGGATCAATGGACAACAAACTGTGCAAATGCAGATATAAATAAATAGCAATAAATAACAAGCATGAAATAGCAAGAGTCCTTAAGTGAGAGTAGTTATCCCCTTTTGTTCAAGAGCCTGATGGTTGAGGGGTAGTAACTATTCTTGAACCTGGTGGTGTGAGCCCTGAAGCTCTTGCATCTTCTACCTGATGGCAGCAGCGAGAAACAGGCATGGCCTGGGTGGTGAGGATTTTTGATGATGGATGCTGCGTTTCTATGGCAACATTTCGTGTAGGTGTGCTCAATGGTTCGGAGACTTTTACTCTTGATGTACTGTGATGATCCATGATGAATCTAGGTGTTTAGATGATTATTCCACTACATAATACTTCAAACTGCACTCTGAAAATTTGAAAATTTGAATCCTGTTAGGGTGGCATGGTGGTGTAGTGGTTAGCACAATTCTTTATGGTACCAGCGACCCAAGTTCAATTCCCACCATTGTTTGTAAGGAGTTTGTACGTTCTCCTCATGACAGCATGGGTTTCCTCCAGATGCTCCAGTTTCCTCCCACAGTCCAAAAAAGTACCGATTGGTACATTAATTGGTCATTGTAAATTGTTCTGTGATTAGGCTAGGGTTAAACCAGGGGATTGCTGTGTGGTGTGGCAGAAGGGCCTATTCCATGCTGTATCTCAATAAATAACAAAATAAAATCTCAGCTCCCTTTGGTAAATTGTGCACTCAGCCCTTGTCATTCACTGGTTGCGATCTGCAAATCTGGGTACTCACGAAGTCAGCACTAGGAAGGTACAAAGTATTTTCCTCAGCAAGTATATCTATACCGAGGATCTCACGTGGTCTGTACATACCGGCTATGTGGTGAAAAAGGCACAACAGCACCTCTTCCACCTCAGGCGGTTGAAGAAGTTTGATGTGGGCCCCAAAATCCTAAGAACTTTCTATAGGGGCACAATTGAGAGCATCCTGACTGGCTGCATCACTGCCTGGTATGGGAACTGTACCTCCCTCAATCACAGGACTCTGCAGAGAGTGGTGCAGACAGCCCAGCGCATCTGTAGTTGTGAACTCCTTGTGGTTCAGGACATTTACAAAGACAGGTACGTAAAAAGGGCCCGAAGGATCATTGGGGACTCGAGTCACCCCAACCACAAACTGTTCCAGCTGCTACCATCGGGGAGACGGTACCGCAGCATAAATACCAGGACCAACAAGCTCTGGGACAGCTTCTTCCACCAGGCCATCAGACTGATTAATTGCATTTCTATGCTATAAGACAATAATGTCATAAGATATGGGAGCAGAAGTAGGCCATTCAGCCCATTGAGTCTGCTCCACCATTCAATCATGGCTGATCCAATTCTTCCAGTCATTCCAATTCCCCTACCTTCTCCCCATACCATTTGATGCCCTGGCTAATCAAGAACTGATCTATCTCTGCCTTAAGTGCACCCAATGACTTGGCCTCCACAGCCTCTTGTGGCAACAAATCCCACAGATTTACCACCCTCTAACTAAAGTAGAGGGTGCATCTCAGAGATACATCTCTGCATCTCTGTTCTAAATGGATGTCCTTCAAACCTGAAGTCGTGCCCTCTTATCCTAGAATCCCCTACCATGGGAAATAACTTTGCCATATCTAATCTGTTCAGGCCTTTTAACATTCGGAATGTTTCTATGAGATCTCCCCTCATTCTCCTGAACTCCAGGGAATACAGCCCAAGAGCTGCCCGATGTTCCTCATACAGTAACCCTTTCATTCTTGGAATCATTTTCGTGAATCTTCTCTGAACTCTCTCCAATATCAGTATATCCTTTCTAAAATAAGGAGCCCAAAACTACACACAATACTTCAAGTGTGGTCTCATGAGTGCCTTATAGATCCTCAGCATCACATCCCTGCTCTTATATTCTATACCTCTAGAAATGAATGCCAACATTGCATTCGCCTTCTTCACCACCGACTCAACCTGGAGGTTAACCTTCAGGGTATCTTGCACAAGGACTTCCAAGTCCCTTTGCATCTTTGCATTTTGAACTCTCTCTCCATCTAAATAATAGTCTGCCTGTTTATTTCTTCCATCATAGTGCAAGACCATACACTTTCCAACATTGTATTTCATTTCCCACTTCTTTGCCCATTCCCCTAAACCAGGGGTGTCAAACTCATTTTAGGTCACGGGCCGGATTGAGCAAAATGCAGCTTCATGCAGGCCGGATCAGTCGGACGCGTGCGAACGCAGCTTTCGTTGCCTCCGTTTTTTCAGCCTGCTCTCATGTGTCTCAGTCTCTGCTATAACTACAAAGTGTTTCACTTTACAAATTCCGTTTCTTATGAAGAAGACTGCCGAGCAAGACTGCCAAATAAACACTAAAAACCCTGAAAACCTGGTACCTGAATAAACTCAGCATTAGCCATATCATACGCCACAGGCGCTTCGATTACTGGGTCCAGCTTTAATAGTAATTAGATATTATCTCACGGGCCAAAGATAATTCCACCGCAGGCCGGATTTGGCCCGCGGGCCTTGAGTTTGACATATATGCCCTAAACTATCTAAGTCTCTCTGCGGTCTCTCTGTTTCCTCAACACTACCCGCTCCTCCACCTATCTTTGTATCATTGGCAAATTTAGCCACAAATCCATTCATCCCACAGTCCAAATCATTGACATACATCGTAAAAAGCAGCGGTCCCAACACCGACCCCTGTGGAACTCCACTGGTAACCGGCAGCCAGCCAGAGTTTATATCGACTGTCCTGTTGCACATACTATTTAGTATAAATTACTATAAATTGCACATTGCACATTTAGATGGAGACATAGGTAAAGATTTTTAGTCCTCATGTATATGAAGGACATAAGTAATCAAGTCAATTCAATTCAATACATGTATGTACACTTTGATGAACTAATCATTATACGCTAAGTGAATACTGCCACACTATTTTGCTGTGTTTTTGCGCTGCTAACTATTTTATATACTCCTTATTGTAACTTATAGTAATTCTTCGTGTATTGCACTGGACAGTCAGTGATAATAGACCTGATCCTGATTCTGATAAACACAGTGATAATGTTCCAGACCCCTTGTGTCAAGCGGCTACCCGCTGAGCTGTTTTCCAGTAGAGAGTTGCTTTTGTTGACGCAGTTCACCTTGTGAGTTTCTTCTTGTAAGTTTCAGTGAAAGTAGCTTGTTTAATAATATCATTTCCTTTTGACTATTTAAACATTTACATCTGTTAATTAATATGTGTTAATACTTTTAGAAGTACACATTGTATTTGTGTTTATTTTTCAGATGTATTTGGTTCTTGTATCTTTTGTCATCTGCAATGCATTTATGCCTCACAGATAACACAGATTTAATGCAAACCAGGGCCCCTCTCTGCCTTCTCAGCTGAATGGAAATCATCCTGGGACATTATTTCAGAGAGCAAAAGCGTTCCCCTTCCACCCCCTTCGGTGTCATAGCGAAGACTGACCCCTCAGTCCCTGCAACAAACTACCTTGTCTGCAACACGAGTGAATCTGCAGATGCAGGAAATAAATAAAAACACAAAATGCTGGCAGAACTCAGCAGGCCAGACAGCATCTACGGGAGGAGGTAGTGACGATGTTTCAGGCCGAAACCCTTCATCAGGAGTGAAGTAACATGGGATGGTTGAGGGGGATAAGAAGTGGGGGGAGGGATGAAGTAGAGAGCTGGGAAGTGATAGGCTGGAGGGAAATGGGCTAGGGGGAAGGTGGAGAATTATGGGAAATAAAAGAGAAAGAAAGGTAGGGCTGGGGGGAGATTATAGTGAGGGGGGGAAAGAAAGAGAAAGAGAACCAGACTAAAATTATAGATAGGGATGGGGTAAGGGGGGGACAGGGGTATCAACGGAGGTCTGTGAGTTGAATGTTCCTGCCAGCAGGTAGGAGGCATGTGGCTGTGAGATCTTGCTGAGCTCAAACTGGCTGCAGCGTTGGCAACAGCGAGTACAGCAGGCGGTGCTTTGCTGATTGGAAAGATCATGGGCAGCAACACTAAAGGTGCTGCATCAATGCAAGCCTGTGTTTCTTGTGTCTTGAGCAATTCGCCCAATGACAAGGACTAAGGACACAACTTGATAGCCACATTTCTCAAAGGAGATGAGGTTATTTTTCTATAACAGGATTCAAATTCTCTAATTTTCAAAGTGGAAGTGCTCAGATGACAATGAGGAAGTGTACAGAAGTGAGCTAGATTAGCTGGTTGAGTGGTGTCACATCCACAATCTCACACTCAACTTCAGTAAGACCAAGGACCTGGTTGTAGAATTCAGAAGTAGGAACACACATCAGTCCTCATTGAGCTCAAGAAGGCAACATTCATCACCAAGGACCCTCACCATCCAGGACATACCCTTTGTTTTACTACCATTGGGGTGCAAGTACAGGAGCCTGAAGACCCACACTTAACATTTTCGGACCAACTTCTTCCCCTCTGATATCAGATCTCTGAATGGTCCTTGAACCAGCGAATAATACCTTGTTATTGCTCTTTTTTACAGTATTTAATTGTTTTGTAATTTATCATAATTCTATATCTTTACACTGTACTACTACTGCAAAACAACAAAATTCACATTATACAAGGCAGTGATAATAAATCTAATTCTGATTCTGATTTCTTGCACAAGTTCAAGCCAGAGTTATTGTAAAAACCTAACCTGTCCATTAAGGAAGGAAATAGCCGTGTCTAATTAGTTGGGGCCTACAGGTAACTCATGGCCCAACTTAGATGACTCTTGCCTGACCTCAGGAGCTGCCCAGAAAGCAAGACAGCTGTCTGAGGCCTGAGTTCCAAGGGGAGTTGTGGACAGGGCCCAGTCTAACACTGAAACCTGCCTCTTCCCCACATTGACTCAATTTGCACTTCTTGCTGCCAACATAATCAAAGGCCCCTCCCAGCCCAGTCATTCCAGAAGACTCAAATCTACCAGCCTCAAGGACAGCTTCTATCCCATCATTATCAGACTCTTGAACTGACCTCTCATTTGCTAAAGATTAACTCTTGATTTCTCAATCTACCTTGCCGTGGCCCTTGCCTACCTGCACCGCAAGTTCTCTGTAAATGCAACACTATATTTTGCATTCTGTTCCCTTTCTACTACCTCAGTATACGGAATGATCTGTTTGGATGATATGCAAGCAGAAGCTTTTCACAGTATCTCGGTGCATGGGACGATAAACCAATTGCCCATAACCCTAAACAGAATTAAACAGCATTCTCCTCTTTGTCCAACCTCCCCTATTTCTGTCTCATTGAGGCAGGATGACAAGGATGCGAGCAAACCATTCAATCCATCAAGACCATTCAGCAGAGCCAGGGCTGATCTGGAAGTGGCTGCAATGAGCTCAGAGAAGGGCACTTGTCTGTTATTGGGCACATGAGCGATGTGGCCCCTCCCTTGGAACAAGGAGTCAAAGACTTAGGACTGGGATGAGGGGCCATTTCTTCTCAAAGGCTCATGGATGCTCCAGATGCTCATCCCCAGCTTTTGAAGGACATTGAGAGCATCGAAAGGTATGGTGATCAGACACAAAAGTGGATTTGGTTATCCATTGGATAGGTTAGAAGGGCCAAATGGCCTGTTCTTGCTGATAATTCTTCAGACATGTTACCTGTCAGCACTCAGTATAATGATCCTTTGACCCATATACTAGAAGGGACTTGACTGTCCTTTTGGCCTGACTCCTAGGAGTTTCAGTAATCAGGACCCTGTTCGAGTCAAGTCAGGTCAAGTTTATTGTCATGTGTACAAGTACAATGAGATACGCGTACCGTGAAAAACTTGCATGCAGCAGCATCATAGGCACATTAGCACAAACACACAAAACATAGATTATACAAGGCACTGAAGAGAAAAGGTGGTGCAAAAGAAGACACTTGTGCAAAATAAACACGTCCACTTTAATGCATGCTGCATAATGTTCTGTTGATGAGGCAAGGTTAGGGTGGAGCAGGTCTGCTCAAAAATCTGATGATTGTTGGAAAGTAGCTATCCCTGAACCTGATGGTGTGGGCCTTCAGGTTTCTGTACCTTCTGCCCTGTAGCGGCTACGAGAAGATGGCATGGCCCAGGTGCCAGGGCTCCTTGATGATAGATGCTGCCTTCCTGAGGTTTTGCCTCCTGCAAATGCTGTCAACAGTGGGGAGGGATGTGCTTGTGATGGGCCGGGCTGTGTCCACTACTCTCTGCACCCACTTGCATTGGAATGGTTGGACCAGGCAAACCAGTCAAAATAGTTTCAACAGTCTATCTGTGAAAGTTTGTGAGAGTATTTGGTGACATGTTGAATCTCCTGAAGCTTCAAAGAAAGTAGAGGCACTGGCATGTGTGCTTCATGATTACATCTATGTGCTGGGCTCAGGATGGGTCAGGAATTTGAAGCTGCTTACTCTCTCCACCTCTGACCCACCAATAAGAAATGTCATACGGTCTCCAACTTACTCTGTCTGAAGTCAATGATTAGCTCCTTGGTTTTGTTGATGTTGAATGAGAGGGACAGCTCACCAGAGTGGAGAGCTTTAAATATCAGGGGCAACAAACACTCCAGAAGTAAACAATGATTGTGAATAGGACAGGAGGATGGAGTCACTGGAAGCAGCTGGCAAAAGTTTTGGAGGGGCTGAGATTTTCCACAAGGTTGCACCGTTACCACAGTAATGATCATACAACCTGCCAGGACAATCCTGGAGTCATATACACTGTTTGAAGAGACTTGATACTGTCGTGGTTTTTCGTGCCTCACAAATGACCAAGAGATGCAAAAAATTCTTCAAGAAGGGTTAAACTTTAATTTGCAAATCAAAGCTGAGACAGTCATTGAGCTAGTCGCTGATTGCCCACCGATCCCCGGGGACACAGCATTTTTTATAGCAATCGCCTGGTCCAGTTGCATTAGCATATGTAATCGATCTATAGTTGTGTATTACACGTACCTCACGTACATCATTGTCCCTATTGTTTCTATCAATTGACTTAATTATGTTC
This sequence comes from Hemitrygon akajei, assembly GCF_048418815.1. NCBI lineage: Eukaryota > Metazoa > Chordata > Chondrichthyes > Myliobatiformes > Dasyatidae > Hemitrygon > Hemitrygon akajei. The sequence continues at coordinate 18,313,275 of NC_133141.1, read as the reverse complement.
TAATCTATATCTCTTAGCTACTTCTCATTAACACATCATTGTCTTCTACATTTTTAGGATATATGCATAGCAAATAGCAAGCTCTTTCTGTAGCTACCTCTCATTAACACACCATTGTCATCTTAAGACTTCAGTCTCCTACCAAATTGGGTACATGCATAGCAAATAGCAAGCTCAGAACTGCAAATAGCAAGCTCAGAACTGACTTCATAGTTTTGGTAAATTTATACTTTTATACTCCAATAATACATCAACAAATACACTCAAAAACTTCTTTAGATGTACCATGGAGGCTGCATCTCTGTCTGGTATGGGGGGGGGGGGCTACTGCACAGGACCGAAAGAAGCTGCAGAGGGTTGTAAATTTGCTCGGCTCCATCTTGGGTACTAGCCTACAAAGTACCCAGGACATGTTCAAGGAGCGGTGTCTCAGAAAGGCAGCGTCCATTAATAAGGACCTCCAGCACCCAGGACATGCCCTTTTCTCACTGTTACCATCAGGTAGGAGGTACAGAAGCCTGAAGGCACACACTCAGCGATTCAGGAACAGCTTCTTCCCCTCTGCCATCCGATTCCTAAATGGACATTGAACCCTTGGACACTACCTCACTTTTTTAATATATATTATTTCTGTTTTTGCATGATTTTTATTCTATTCAATATATGCATACTGTAATTGATTTACTTATTTATTAATTTATTTATTTCTCTGCTAGATTATGTATTGCATTGAACTGCTGCAGCTAAGTTAACAAATTTCATGTCACATGCTGGTGATAATAAACCTGATTCTGATTCTGGTGTAAAGGAATTTCTGTTCATCTTTCCCTTAGAATGCAAGAAAATGGATTGATAAACTTATTCCAGTGTCAGAAGGCAGAATGGTTTTCCTCACTGTTATTTTTATCTTTCAAACAACCCTGACCTTAACATTCCAGCTCTCACCGTTGCTTACAACGAACACATTCCTTATTTTGATATAACAAGTAATTGGGCCGAGTCTCAGATGCATGGCGCAGAGGTGAACGAAAGAATTAACTTAAAGGAAAGTATTAGGACGGTTCAATTTTGGAACCCAAATCCTTTTTCAATAAAGGCCAACATACTGTTTGCCTTTCTAATAGTTTTTCATTACCTGTACATTAAGTGATGAGATATTGAAAGGGGCTGGTATTCAGTGGCACCAGGTGTTCATGCACATACCTGTTCAGCAAACAATTGGCAAGGCTAAAATGTATGCTCATTGCAAGAGGATTTAGACCTTCAGGAGGCCTTCAGTAAGATGCCACACAAAAGGCAATGAAACAGCATTGTGGGCAACATGCAGGTTAATGGACGGGCAATTGGGAGCAGGAATCAAATGGCCGCATTTGGGTCACAAGGCTGTGACTATTGGAGTGTGGTGGGGCCTGTTGCTGCTCATAATCTGCATCAGTGATTTGGATGAAGGAATCTAGGATGGCTAATGACACAAAGCTGGATGGCAGTAGAGGAATCAGAGGGACCTAGATGGGCCAAGTGAATAGACAAGAACACAGCAGATTTTTTTTTACATTTATCTTTCCTCATACTTCCTTACAACATAGAAGGAGGCCCGGTGGCTCGTTGTGGCTTTACCAGCTCTTAGAGCAATCTTATCCATCCTATTCCTCCATCCATCCCTCCACATCCTATTCCCTCCCACATTCCTACCACTTCACAAATCACCACCCACACACTGGAGTGGAATTTACAGCAGCCAATTATCCTACAGACCCACATGTCTTTGGGATGTGAGAGGAAACTGGAACACCCGGAGTAAACACACACAGTCACAGGGAGGACGTGCAAACTCCACTGAGACAGCGCCCAAGGTCGGGATCAAACCCAGATCTCGGGGGCTCTGAAGCAGTATTACCATTGTGCCGCCCACAGACACAATGCAGAAAAATCTGAGGTAATCCTCTTTGAGTTAAAAAAAAATAGAAAAACAGATAATTTGTTAAATGACAAGAAGTTAATGGTGTTCAAAGAGAACTGCTTGCCTTTCTAGACAAATCACTGACAAATAATATTCAGGTTCAGCAAGTAAGAGGAGTTGAATGAAAGAGTGGGGCTGTCTTGCTGCAATTATATAGGACCCTGGTGTGAAATACATAGCAACATAGAAAACCTACAGCACAATACAGGCCCTTACTTTAGAAATTACCTAGGGTTACCCATAGCCCTCTATTTTTCTAAGTTCCATGTAGCTATCCAGGAGTCTCTTAAAAGACCCTATCGTATCCACCTCCACCACCGTCACCAGCACCCCATTCCACACACTCGCCACTCTCTGAGTAAAAAACTTACCCCTGACATCTCCTCTGTACCTACTCCCAAGCACCTTAAAACTGCGCCCTTATTCTGTGATTTTATGTAGAACGGTGTATGCAATTCTGATTTTCCTCCTTAAGGAAGGGTATACTTGTGACAAAGGGAGGGTTTCAGATTGATTCCTGAATTAGCTGGCCTTGTCCTGTGAAGAGAAATTTAGCAGCCTTACAAAGTGACATGGAAAATTTTTGCAGAACTTGACAGGGTCGTTGCTTGGTAATGGTGATCAGGGAGCATTCAGGTCTTGGTGACTGCATCATGGAGCTTTCATCACATGACACACCCATCACATCACTGGCTGACTAACCCATCCGCACCTACCGTCCTCCAGCCAGTAGGAAAGCCGCCAGAATTTCCATCACCCAAAGAAATGATTCATCTATTTGTCAAAAGGCGCAGGTGGATTCCAGGTAACCAGTTACCTGCTCCATCCCTTTCTCAGCCTTCCAATGCCAATTCATGGGTGCAAACTCCTCAGATCTAATCCTTTGTCTGACTCTGTGTGCTATTTGTAGTGCAGGGAAGGTGAGAACACCACAAAGACTGCTGATAAAATTTATTTCCTTAATCCAAGAAACAAAATTCTGCCCACTCTGCCTAGAGCTATAAAATGGTTGCCCTGTACAAGCTCCCTTTCATTTCAAGTCTGCTCACTGACAGGTGACTGAAACCAGGGCAACAGGAGCATTGCCCATTCCTTGCATTTTTGTACCTTGCTTTAGAAGGGAGAGCTGATAAGCACTGATGTGTTTACACTGGGTGCTGTGGAGTGGAAAGCTGCACTATATCCACCTTGGCTCAGTGAAATGCTCACAGGCATTTTTCACATTTATTCTTTATCCATCTAACCTCCCAGACTCCTGCAGACAGTCATGGGGGAGGTGAGCTTGTGTGGCTGGGTTGATATTAGTCTCAGCTCGCATGTAAAATTAAATGCTTTAGCTCATTAAAACTCAGGGGCCTTCCTAGTTTATCAAACTAATCTAATCTCAAACTTTGCAAAACATTACAGAGGAAAACATAGTGCCACTTTAATTTTAGGTGGATGAATTGATTGAAGTATTTAATTTGGAAATACTGCATTAGTGAGCAAATAAGGAATAAGAAAAAAGAAACTCAATAACCTAAATGGCCTAATTCTGCTCCTACGTCTTATGGATTTAAGAAGGAGGAAAAACAAGAAGGTATTTCAGACAGTGGCGATACACACAAACTGCTGGAGGAACTCATCAGGTCAGGCAGCATCTATGAAGGGGAACTAACAGTTGACGTTTCAGGCTGAGACTCTTCATCAGGATTGGGAAGGAAGGGGGAAGACACCAGTATAAAAAGAATGGTGGGGAACAAAAGAGGACTAGCTAGAAGGTGATAGATAAGGCCAGGTGCATGTAAAAGAGAAAGGGCTGGAGAGGAAGGAATCCGATAGGAGAGGAGAGTGGACCATCTGAGAAAGGGAAGAAGGAGGGGACCCAGGAGGCGGAGATAGGCAGGTAAGGAGAAGAGGTAAGAGGCCATAGTGCGGAATGGAAGACGAGGGAAGGGGAAGGGGAAAAGTGAAAACAAGAGGAAGAAAACAAATTACCAGAAGGAGAAATCAATATTCATGCCATCAGGTTGGAGACTACCCAGATGGAATACGAGATGTTGCTCCTCCACCCTGAGAGTAACCTCATCGTTGCAGAAGAGGAGGTTATGAACAGCCATGTTGGAATGGGAATGGGGATAGGAATTAAAATGGTTGGCCACCAGAAATTACGCTTTTGGTGGATGAAGCAGAGGTGCTCGACAAAGCGGTCCCCCAATTTACATCGGCTCTTACCAATGTAGAGGAGGCCACATCAGGTGAACTGAATACAACAGATGACTCCAGCAGATTTGCAAGTGAAGTGTTGCCTCACCTGGAAGGACTCCTTGGGGCCCTGAATAGAGGTGAGGGGGGAGGTGAATAGCAGGTGTAACACCTCTGTTTGCATTTCTCTCGTGATGAATGAACAAGGGAATCATGCTCCCTTGGAATCCCTGTGGAAAGCAGAGAGAAGGGGAGGTAAAGATATGTTTGGTGGTAGGATCCATTTGGAGATGGCAGAGGTTGTGGAGGATGCAGAAGCTCATGGGGTGGTAAGTAAGGACAAAAGGAGCTCTATCCCCGTTAAGGCAACAGGAAGATGGGGTGAGCTCGGATGTCTGGGAGATGGAGGATATGTGGGTGAAGGAAACATCAATGGCGGAGCCTCCAGTTTGATGGCAGGAACATTAATTTCTGCTTCCAGTAATTTTATTTTTTCTCTCTTCTTTTCTTTGTCTTCCCCCTTCCCATTTCTTCTGTTCCTAATTCTGGCCTCTTACCTCTTCTCCTCACTTTCCTATCACCTTCCCCCTGGGTCCTCTCCTTCTTCCCTTTCTCCTATGGCCCACTCTCCTCTTCTATCTGATTTTTTCCTCTCCAGGCCTTCACCTTTCCCACACACTTGGCTTCACCTATCGCCTTGCCCTCCTTCCCCTGCCCCCACCTTTTTATTCTGGCACTCTCCCCCTTCCTTTCCAGTCCTGATGAAGGGTCGTGGCCCAGAACAACATCTGTTTATTCATTTTCATAGATGCTACCTGACCTGCTGAGTTCTTCTAGTATTTTCTCTTTGTTCAAGACATGGCCAGTGTTTTGCCCCAGTCCAAGATATGGAAGTCAATGCCTTCCTGTGATTGGATCTTTGATTTTCACTGCAATGTGGCTCTCGCTGCATACAGCCATCCTTGTCCAAGGCTGAAGACTGGTTGCATGAATAAATACCACTATCTGCAGTGAGAGCAGTAAAAGGAACAAATGCAAGAAGATCTGCAGATGCTGGAAATCCAAAGAAACAGACACAAAATGCTAGAGGAACTTAGCAGGCCAGGCAGTATCTCTGGAAAATAGTAAACAGTTGACATTTCAGGCCAAAACCTTTCATCAGGTCAGAAAGTCAAGGATCCAGTTGCAGGAAGGCATTGACTTCCACGTCTTGGACGGGTGATGTTTGCTTAGAATTATATGACTGAAGGCAGAGATGTCGTAAATGGACAATAGGCTGATGTAGGTGACTTTACTGTTCAGATGCTCCAGAGATGAGCATTGGACCAGGGAGATGTGTTCGCCATAGACTTGTATTGGCTGGAGGCAAACTGCAGTGAGACGAGGTTGGCTGGGAGACTGGAGCTGCTGCGTGCCTAAAACAACCTCCCAAATCACTTCATAATGGTGGATGTCAGAGCCACTGGGTGATAACCGTTAAGTGCTGAAGGTGAATTCGCATTTCATCACCTGCTGTTATCTTTGTGCTTAAAGAGTATAAGAAACTTCAGCGTACTTTGACTTCAGTAAGAATCTCCAAACACTCTCCAAGAGAGATTCTTCCAGAATGTCTGCCTGTCAGGCTGAATAAAGACTTTTTACATTTACAGCTCCAATCTCAGTGTGGCTCATTCAAAGTCACAGCACCTCGCTCCTATCTTCCAATCTGCTCATAATAAAATTTAACACTCCATTTGCCTTCCTAATCACTTGCTTGTGTGTGTTGGCTTTCAGTGACATGAACACAACCACACCTCAGTCCTCTTTAACATCAGCACTATTGGTCCCACCAACAATGGCACCCCATTGAAGGGTCAGCTTTAGCTTTCTCCTCAACTCGTGGAGCTCAGACCGAAGACCTTCCCATTCCAAAGGGCCAATGGCATCACTGGAGCCAAGTGCACAGTCCTGGCAATGGCCAATTGAGCTTTGATGGGCAGATGTGGAAGATGGGCATATTAGGGGGCCATATTAGTGCTTTGTCCCCCAGTTCTTCTCGTCATAGCATCAGCTGAAGTTCAAAAGAGTAAAATCAAAGAGACACAAGAGGCGGCAGATGCTGGAGTCTGGAGCATGAAATAGATTGCTGGGAGAACTCAATAGATCGGGCAGCATCTGTGGAGAGAAATGGATGGTCGATCCTGCATCCAAAAAATTAAATCAGGACTGGAGGGGACTTTGATCCAAATTATCATTGGCACGGGGAGCAGTGAACCAGCCACACTTGTCAATGTAAATGTGGGCAGAGAAATGGCAGTTGGAGTTTAAACCATCTTAAGTGTAAGAGGCTGCATTTTGGGAGGTCAAGTGTAATTGGAAAGTATATGGTAAATGGCAGGATCCTTTGAGCTTTGATGTACAGAGGGATTTTGGGGTGCAAGTCCAGCTCCCTGAAACTGGCAATGCAAGTGGATAGGGTGTTTAAGAAAGCATACAGCACGCTTGAGCTGAGTATAAAAGTCCGGATGTCATGTTGCAGCTGTATAAAACTTAGCCCAGGCCACAGTTGGAGTATTGTGTGCAGTTCTGGTTGTTGCATTACAGGTAGCATGTGGAGGGTTTGAGAGGGTGCAGAAGAGGCTCACCAGGATGTTGCCTGGATTAAAAAGTGCAAGCTATAAGGAGACATTAGACTATCAGAATCAGGTTTAATACCACTGGCATATGCTGTGAAATTTGTTGTCATGCAGCAGCAATACATAGCAATAGATAACAATAATACAAAACAACTAGAAATTACAATAATAAATATATATTTAAATTAAATTAAGTAGGTAGCACATAAAGAGAGCAAAAAATTGAGGTAGTATATCTGGGAAGAGACTGCTCCAAAAATGTTAAATGTGTATCTTCGGGCTCCTGCACCTCGTCAATGAGAAGAGCACAGGTCCTGGGTGATGTGGGTCATTAATGACAGATGCCATCTTTTTGAGGCACCATTTTTTGAAGATGTTCTGACCTCGATGCTGGGGAGGCCAATACCCATGATGGAGCTGGCTGAGTTTGTAACTTTCTGCAGCTTTTTCCAGTCCTGTGCAGCGGCCCCTCCATGCCAGATGATACAACCAGTTAGAATGTTCTGCATGGTGGATCTTTAGCTATTTCCAAGAATCTTTGGTGACAGTCTAAGTCTCCTCAAACTCCTAATGAAATACAGCCATTGGAATATCTTCTTTGTGAATGCATCAATATGCTGGGCTGAGGATAGATCCTCAGAAATGTTAACATTCTTGAACGTAAAACTGCTCATCCTTTCCACTGTTGACCTCTTGATGAGACCTGGTATGTGCTCCTCTGACTTCCCATTCCTGAAGTCCACAATCAATTTTTTTGGTCTTACTGATGTTGAGTGCAAGGCTATTGTTGTGACACCACTAATCTGTCTCACTCTTGTACACCTTCCAGTTGTAGAGGGAGGAACTGTTGCCCGGATTTTGAAGCTTGTTGATTAGTATGATGGTGTTGAATACTGAGCTGTTGTCAATAAACAGCAGTATGGCGTAGTCATTGCTATTGTTCAGGTGATCCAAGGCCGAGTGGAGAGCCAGTGAGATTGCATCCACTGTAGACCTATGACGGTGATGGGCAAATTGCAATGGATCCAGATCCTTGCTTAGGCAGGAGTTGATTCTGGCCATGACCAACCTCTCAAAGTATTTCATCACAGTAGTTGTGAGTGCCACTGAGTGATAGCCATTGAGGCAGCTCACTCTGCTCTTCTTGGGCACTGGTATGATTGTCGCCCTTTTGAAGCAGGTGGGATCCTCCGACTGCAGCAGTGAGAGATTGAAGATATCCTTGAATGATCCAGTTGGTTGGCACAGATTTTCAGAGCCCTACCAGGTCCTCTGCCTGCCATACCTTCTTGGTTCTCACCATTGGTGCTGTGGTCTTTAGTCTCTGCCTGTATGTCAGGAATAGAAGTACAGGCAGGTGATTAGAATTTCCAAAGTGCGGGTGTGAGATGGCATGAAAAATGTTCTTGATGGCGGTATAACAGTGGTCAAGTGTGTTGGCTGCTCTGGTTCTACGGGTGATACGTTGGTGGTAGTTGTTCAGAGACTTCTTCAAGCTGGCCTGGTTGAAATTCCCCACAATGATAGGGAAGGCCTCCAGTCTCTCCAGTATACCACCACCAGGATGATGGTAGAGAACTCCAGATGTCCCAGGTCGGGTGAGCGTGATTGAGACAGAACCACCACGTCTGTATACCATGATGAGTTAACCATGAAACAATGAATTATTCATGAGCAAACTTGAGCTGTTTCCTCTGGAATAGCAGAGGCCAAGAAGGGGACCTGATAGAAGTTTATAAAATTATGTGAGGTATAGATAGGGTCTTTTACCCATGGTGGAAATGTTAAATACTGGAGGGCATGCAGTAGCTTTAAGGTGAAAAGTGAAAAGTTTAAAGGAGATCTACAAGACACAGAGAGTGGTGGGTATCTGGAACGTGCTGCCAGCAGAGGTTGTGGAAGAAGATTTGATAGTAGCATTTAAGATGCATTGAGACAGGCACATGAACAGGGAGGGAATGGAGGGATATAGACCAGGTGTAGGCTGATGGGAATAGTTAGATCTGGGGTTCCCAACCTTTTTTTTATACTACGGACCAATACCATTAAGCAAGGGGTCTGTGAACCTCAGACTGGGAACCCCTGAGTTAGATTGACATGATGGGCTGAAGGGTTTGTTTCTGTGTACTCTTCTATGCTCTACATACTATGAACCTGCACATTATTTCATTCAGCAGATGGAAGGCAAGCCTTTCCAGCTCTAGCCTGGCTGAGTTACTCTGGCAAATTATTGTCTATAAGACAGAGGAGGGAATGTTAGTTTCTGTCACCCAGGCTAGAGGCAACATGGGCACAAGAGAGGCAGCTATTGAAGAGGGCCCTGTCTGTTGACAGACACACAGTACATTAAACATATACAAGTCAAACGAGATTGATTGCAGAAACCAGGGATGGAAGCATTGTGTTTTCAGACAAACATGTTCCTCAGGATAAGAACAACCTCAGATAAGCTGTCCAGGAGAGTGAAATCATGGACAAGGAATGTGACATATTTTGACCTTCCACAGTATCTGAATTTGCAGAAAAAAAGCACGGACTTTGAATTTTGGAGGAATGGTGAAACTATCAAACATTCTTGTGCAGGTTCCCCACACAGATTATGTTCTTAGAGGTTGCTGTGCCAGAATCAGGTTTAATATCATTTGTATATGTCGTGAAATTTGTTAACTTTGTGGCAGCAGTACAATGCAATACATAATAATTGAAAAAATACTGAGGGGAAGAAACTGTTCCTGAATCATTGAGTGTGTGCCTTCAGGCGTCAGTACCTCCTACCTGACGGTAACAGTGAGAAGAGGGCATGTCCTGGGTGTTGAGGGTCCTTAGTGATGGACGCCGCCTACTTGAGGCACCGCTGCTTGAACGTGTCTTGGATGCTACGGAGGCTAGTGCCCATGATGGAGTTGACTAAGTTCATAATTCTCTGCAGCTTATTTCGATCCTGTGTAGTGGCCCCTCCATACCAAACGGTGGTGCAGCCAGTTAAAATGCTCTCCACTGTACATCTGTGGAAATTTACAAGTGTTTTAGTTAAGTCCATAAGACATAGGAGCAGAATTACAAACCAAATCTCCTCAAACTCCTAATGAAATATAGCCACTGTCTTGCCTTCTTTATAACTACATCGATATGTTGGGTCCAGGTTAGATGTTCAGAGATCTTGACACCCAGGAACTTGAAACTGCTCACTCTTTCCATTTCTGACCCCTCTATGAGGAATGGTATATGTTCCCTCATCCTACCCTTTCTGAAGTCCACAGCCAGTTCTTTGGTCTTAATGACGTTGAGTGCAAGGTTGTTGCTGTGACACCACTCAACTAGCTGGTATATCTCGCTCCTGTACACCCTCTGGTCACATCTGAAGTTCTGCCAACAATGGATGCATCATCAGCAAATTCATAGTTGGCATCTAAACTGCACCTAGCCACACAGTCATGGGTGTAGAGACAATAGAGCAGTGGGCTAAGCACACACCCCTGAGGTGCACCAGTGTTGATCGTCAGTGAGGCGGCGACAGTGTATTATCAGTTCTGTACTCTGAGCAGGATATGAGCACTGAAATAGACCAGTAATGATGTGCTAACAAACCATATCACCACCTAACCTTACCCACTCCGTGCACGATCACAATTTGACCCATCCCATTCACGAAATGCTGCCTTCAATAAGATCAGAAGTGGGATGTTCTCTGATGATTGGACAATGTTCTGTTCCATTCACAGCTCCCCAGTAAGTGAAACACCTGGTGCTCTCATGCTGTAAAACTTAGACAACATTCAGGATGGGCTGATAAGTAGCAAATAGAATTCATCCTGCCTATCATGGACATTCAGTAACATTACCACTGTTGGTTGAATCATCATCAACAAACAGGGACATAGTCACTATTGACCAGAAACTCAACCAGACCAGCCAGGTAACTGCTGCTGTCTACCAGAGCAACACACACAAAATGCTGGAGGGACTCAGCAGGCCAGGCATCATCTATGGAAAGAGTAAAGTCGACGTTTCACCCTGAAATGTCGACTGTTCTCTTTTCCATAGATGCTGCCTGGCCTGCTGAGATCCTCCAGCATTTTGTGTGTGTTGTTCGGATTTCCAGCATCTGCAGATTTTCTCTTGTTTGTGAATGGCTGTCTATCTGATATCACACAATACCAAACAGTATAAAAGATACCAGTCTTGTCCTCTAGAACCTTATCAGTTTCATCTCTATGGTACTGTATTGAATGTGTGAACACATTGTTGTACAGATATGGCGGCACAGTCATGCAGTGGGTAAAGTTGCTACCTCACAGTTTCAGAGACCCACGTTCAATCTGTGTGTGTGTGTGTGTGTGTGTGTGTGTGTGTGTGTGTGTGTGTGTGTGTGTGTGTGTGTGTGTGTGTGTGTGTGTGTGTGTGTGTGTGTGTGTGTGTGTGTGTGTGTGTGTGTGTGAGAGAGATTCACAATGTCAAATTCCAAAGAAGCAAAGGGCTTGAAGCGCAAAAGAACTGCTCGTTCATTTAAAGAGGATTGTCTTTTTAAAGCATCATTTAGCAAGCAAACCACCAATGTGGACGGTGTGCAAAGACTCCAGCAAGAAAATCCTTCATTAGCCGCTACTGGGCTGCTACGTATGTTTTGTGAGAGTGTAGGTGAACGAGAGCGAAAATGATCAAAACCATAGGAGATCAAAGTCCTTATTGACAGCATTTTGCTGTCTATTAAATGTATAACATTCAGTGCACACATGTTGTCTCTGGGCAAAACAATTGCACAGCACGAGGTTTTTGTGCACACTGGTCATTACAAATTAGAGGGAACATTGCATGGACCCCAAACTTGGGGTTTGTCTGAGGCATTTGCACATTCTCCCATTGGCTGCGTGAGTTTCCGCCGCTCCCCCCAGCTCCAGGTGTTCCAGTTCCCTTGCACATGCTAAAGATGTGCGAATTGATGCATTAATTAGTCACTGTAAATTGCTCCGAGTGTCTGGGAGAGGGGTAGAATCTGAGGGAAGGGGGGTTTGATGGGAATGTGGGGAGAATAAAATGGGTGGCTGGATGGTCAGCATGGAGTCGATGGGTTGAAGTGCATGGTGACACGCTGTATCTTTCTATGACTTCTTGTACCAATAGTTTAGGAGGTTCATGCAAGAAAAACTTCCTTGTAGTTCAATGGTTCTTTTCACCCAACACTGCTCTAGGTGGAAATAATAATCAGTTTTCCCAAGCTAAGTGAGCCAGCCTATCTGAAACCAGCTCTGCTTGGGTTGGGGTAGTTCAGTACTGTGATCAGTGTACATTTGTGAATGTATGGACACCGAGCATATTCACCTTCCACCAACAGCAGAACACATGATATTAATAGATGGCCAGGTTCAAGGCAAAACAACTGTCCAGATTTATTTGTAGGTAAAATAATATACAAAACCAGAAACACACCCTAAATACAGCCATTATTGTTAGATTTACACCACATACAAACTGCGTTAACAGATTTCACACTCGTAACAGTTTCCAAGGATCTTTAGGCCATTTCTGGGAAGACTGGGTCAGGGACTCCCCTCCTGAAAACACAAGGCATAAATTGGGGGAGGGAATGCTCAGGTAAGTGCACCTCCAACAATGGCCAAGACTCTCGTCGCCCCCCCCCCCCCATTCTTCAGATTCTGTCACTCACCTACACACTGGGGGCAACTTACACTATCCAGTTAACCCACCAACCCAGACATCTTTGGGATCTGGGAGGGAACGGGAGAAGCAGGTAGCACTGAAGGTCAAATCAAACTCGGCCCTCCCAGAACTGTTAGCTACTGACTCTACTTTGAGACAAACGTTGGTTTTCCCCTCAGTGTTTATCTAGAAACTGTAAACAGATTATCTTATCCTTCATATTATCAACATTTAGGGGACTTTCCTCTGTGCAAATTATCCACCACGGGGTTACGAAAGGACTCCCAAATATGGCTCCAAAGAGCATCAGAAGACTATAACAAGGAGGGAGTTTGGCTCAGCTACTGCTTGGTCCTTGTAGAAGTCACGGAACCCTTTTCCATGTCCACTGAGACACAACATATGAGTCACCAGGGAAAGGCGGAAAGTGTACCCAACAGTCCCTCACTCTATGGTCCAGCATTATGTGTGACTATGTCAAGCTCTGACGAGACCCTGGCTATGCAACAAACACTAAATGTCATCATGTGCTGAGGCTCTATCCATCCCTAGTATTGGGAAGGATGGGGCTGACCAGGTTACTGTGGAATGATCCTTTCAGCTGGACAATGGCAATTCACCTGCACCCTTGTGAATAATGTGTGCAGAAGAAAATATTTGACCATCAGCCCATCAGGCAGTGTTTTTCGCACCTCACAAATGACCAAGAGACGCAGAAGATTCTTCAAGAAGGGTTAAACTTTAATTTGCAAATCAAAGCTGAGACAGTCATTGAGCTAGTCGCTGATTGCCCACCGATCCCCGGACACAGCATTTTTTATAGCAATCTCCTGGTCCAGTTGCATTAGCATATGTAATCGATCTATAGTTGTGTATTACACGTACCTCACGTACATCATTGTCCCTATTGTTTCTATCAATTGACTTAATTATGTTCTAATCTATATCTCTTAGCTACTTCTCATTAACACATCATTGTCTTCTACATTTTTAGGATATATGCATAGCAAATAGCAAGCTCTTTCTGTAGCTACCTCTCATTAACACACCATTGTCATCTTAAGACTTCAGTCTCCTACCAAATTGGGTACATGCATAGCAAATTGCTCAACTGAGCAATGTTCTAATCTACATTTCTTTAGCTCTTTAGCTACCTCTCATTAACACACCATTGTCTTCTACATTCCTAAGAATTCATTCTACTAAATTGAGTACATGCATAGCAAATAACTGACTTCATAGTTAAAATTTATACTTTTATACTCCAATAGCAGTAGTCTGTCTGAGGTACAGGGCCTTTGGGAGAAGACTGTGGATCCATTTGGATGCCCTCCATCCCCTGAGCAGACTACCTCAGTTAAAGGACCTCAACACCAGAATTCGCAAACAAGCACGAAGACCTTGCTTAGCTGGTGGGGAGAAGAACCCTCCCTGTCACATCCTTCACTGACAGCTGGAGCCTCAGAATCACTAAGCTCCAAGCCTCAATATCTCAAGGCCTCAATACTCTCTTGTGCACTGAATCCTTGATTTCCTCACTTCCAGACCCCAGTCAGATCAGACTGGCAACAACATCTCCTCCACAATCACCATCAGCACAAGTGCACCACAAGGCTGTGTGCTTAGCCCCCTGCTCTGCTCGCTTTATATGAATGACCATGAAGTTAAGTGTACCATACTTAAGTTTGCTGGCGATACCACTGTTGTTGGCTGGATCAAGGCTGGTGATGAATTGGCGTATAAGAAGGAGATTGAAAATCTGGCTGAATGGTGCCACAACAACCTCTCACTCAACATCAGCAAAACCAAAGAGTTGATCGTTGACTACAGAAGGAGGAGACCAGAGGGTCATGAGCCAGTCCTCATCAGTGGATTAGAGGTGGAAAGAGTCAGTAACTTTAAATTTCTCGGTGTTATCATTTCAGAGGATCTGTCCTGGGACCAGAATTTTAAGTGTAATTACAAAAGAGGCAAAGAAGTACCTCCACTTTCTTAGAAGTTTGCAAAGATCTTGATGCACCATCAATAACTCTCGGAGACGTGAGGCAAGATATAGGCTTTTATTCGCTGGAAGAGAGCAGTCAGCAGCAAGAGATCACCATACGACATCCTGGAGACTGAGGGAGGAGCAGTGCCTCCAATCACCTTTATACAGGGGTCTGTGGGAGGAGCCACAGGAGCAGTCAGCAGGGGGGGCGTGTCCAGACAGGTATATGTAGTTCCCCACAGATCTGACATGTCATCCATTATCAGGGACTCCCACCACCCAGGCCATGCTCTCTTCTTGCTGCTGCCATCAGGAAGGAGGTACAGGAGCCTCAGGACCCACACCACCAGGTTCAGGAACAGTTATTACCCCTCAACCATCAGGTTCTTGAACAAGAGTGGATAATTTCAATCACCCCAGCGCTGAACTGATTCCGCAACCTATGGACTCGCTTTCAAGGACTCTACAACCCATGCTTTCAATATTTATTATTTATTTATTATTATTTTGCTTTTTTCCCCTGTATTTGCACAATTTGCTGTCTTTGTGTATAGTTTTTCATTGATTCTGTTGTATTTCTTTGTACTTTCTATGAATGCCTGCAAGAAACTGACTCTCGGGGTTGTATGTGGTACTTTGATAATTCATTTTACTTTGAAATTTGGACTTCAAACTTTTCACTGCACACAGCCCTCAGGGTGACTGGACTGGGATGAGAACCACACCGATGGGTGTTTATCAGGAAGGTCAGGAAAGAGATACTGTGGTGCTGTACGTTGTGTAACCCAGGACTCCGTCCGCCTGTTTCCAGAGACACTGAGACAAATACCAGCTGCTGCTGGAAGGTTATGAACCTGGTGAAAGAAGTTCCCTGACCCAAGGCTTCCAGTGGAGTCCATGGCCAAATGCCACAGGCTGGCATCTCTCAACATCCAGGATTATGTGTTGTGGGATACATGGAAGCCTGGTGCAGTCACCGCAGAGGGTTGCAGGGTAGGTTCCTCACACTATTGTGCATGAGGGACTGGAACCATGTAAAACCCCCTGGACCTATCACTCATGAAATCTTAGTGAAGCAAAAATGTCACACTGAGACCATATAAAGCTTGTAAGCAAATAAAATAATACTGCTAATCATAACACATGAATATACTGTAATATATATTTGCAAATTAATTTTGGGGGAAAATTGTCTTATTCCTGTTCATTCACTAACATTATCAGCTATCCTCTTTTGCATAAATACTCTCTTCCAGCCAACATAAGAATAAAGCCCAAGATAACATCTCAATGTTTAGCTGTTAATGAAGTCTAGACAGCCTCTCCCAGCTGCAGGTGACATCAGTCTCCTGAAGCAATCTGTTCTGTCTTGGAATTTTAACTGTTTTCGACTGTCATCGAGAGATACAGCACAAAAAACATGCCTTCCAGCTCACTGCGTCTGTGGTGGCCACCACCCATCCATTTAGACTAATACTGCATTAATTGACATTCCCATCAATTACCCCTCGATACTACCACTCACCTACACACTAGGGTAATTTACAGTGACCGATTAACCAACAGACCTTCAGCTCTTTGGGATGTGAGAAACTGGAGCACCCAGGGGAAACTCACACAGTCGCAGGGAGAAATTGCAAACTCCACGCTGACAGCGTTTGAACACAGACCTCTGGTGCTGTGAGGCAGTGGTTCTACCAGTTGAGCCACTGTGACACCCCTATAAACAGTAAGAGCATTTAGGGCATTAACTGCTGGTCTTGTTAATGACAGCAACATCATTAAATAAAAACTTTGCATTAATATGGTGCCCTTACCACAGTAGCTATTATCAGGGAAATGATTGAAGAGATTATCTTAAAGGTTGCAGATTAAAGAGATTAAAGAATTTCTCAAATGTTTTAAATCTATATTCTAAATGATATTTGATAGCCTGTCACAGGACAGCTCTGTGGGCTTCAGATGTTTACCTGGATGAGCTTGGAGTTGTCTGGCAACATTTAGTATATGAAGGAAGTCAAGTTGGGATGCAAAAGTAGTCACTTGAATATAACAGTAATTATTTAAAATGCTTAAACACATCTGTCCCATGATGTATATCTGGAAGTAACAGAAATTATTCTATGTGCATGAAGTCACACAGAACAGAAACAGGCCCTTCGGCCCAACTTGTCCATGCTAGCCTAGGTGTCTATCTGAGTTTTCTCCCATTTGCCCATGTTTGGCCCATCTTTTCTATCAATGTATCTGTCTAAAGGCCTCTTAAACATTGTAATTATACTCACCTCTACAATTTCTTCTGGCATCTTGCTCCATACAATCTCCATCCTCAATTTCCTCTCAAGTCTCCTTCAAATCTTTCCCCTTTCACCTTAAATCTATGTCCTCTAGACTGCCCTACCCTAGGAAAGGGACTGTGACCATCCACCTCACCTCTTGTCAGGTCACCACTCAGCTCTTCACTCCATGGAAAACGGTTCCAGTCCATCCAGTCTCTCCTAACTCAATCCCTCCAGTGCTGATGACATTCTTCTGAATCTTTTCAGTTTAATGACGCCCTTCCTGTAGCTAGGTGATTAGAACTGTGCACAATACTTCAAGTGTGGTCTCACCATCTTGCACAAATATAGAAAGGTGTCCCAATTCCTGTACACAGAGCCCCGACCAACGAAGGCAAACATGCCAAACACCTTCTTCACTACCCTGTCTTCCTGTGCATCCGCTTTCAATGAGCTATGTACCTGTACCCCTAGGTCTTTCTGTACTGCAACGCTCTCCAGGGCTCTGCCATGCTCTGTGTAAATGTTAAGTGTCAGATTTTCATTTCATTGAGAACACCAGTGCAGAATGGAGAATAACTCCTTCTTTTAGCCAACATGACAGAGCTGCATTTTCTTCTCCTTAGAGAAGCAAAAAGCCTACGATTGCTGTAAACCAGAAATGTTTGACACTCAATAGGTCAGGCAGCATCCGAGGAGAGAGAAATAGGATTAATCAATGCACTTTTTCCAGTTCTTCCTCACCTACTGAGGATTCTGAGCATTTTCTGATTTTTTATTTCATTTTACTGTGTTGCAAAAGAAAAAAAAAACTGGGGGCAATTGTAATTTTTCCAGATGAGTTTTAAACAGGCAGTCTCAGTGGGAGAACACATCAGGAGAAGTGTATAACTTGCAGGTAATGTTATAAAGATTTTTGAAGTGGTCTCTTCCATTTTCCACTTGATCATTTTTAGTGGAATGCGAGGATTTATCTTACATTGCAGGTGTGTCTGTGCATTGTTTTGTACCCAGCATTATCTCAGAAACCTTGAGTGAATCAGTAGTCAGATAGCATTTTTCACTGAAGGTCAAACCTGACACATGGTTCAGTTACTCACTTGCCATTCCTGATAGATTCGAGTGAGATGCAGGTAGAAGAGGGTGTTTTTGATCTTCAGAGGCAACATTGACAAATATTCAATATACTGGGGTCAAGGGCTGGACGTGCTTCTCTCTATAGCCCACCTCCCACCTCCCACCTCACTCTCCCTGTGTCTTCTGTCACCTCCCTGAGAGGAGTGGCAAGGGGCAAGGGGTTTCTGTGGTTCTGAGGGGACTGTTGAGGGTAGTGTGGGAGCTGCAGACCCACAGCCACCTGTGGCAATGAATTCCACCAATTCACCACTCTTTTCAAAAACTTCCTCCTTATCTCAATTCTAAATGGACATCCCCTATTCTGAGGTGCTGCCCTCTCATCCTAGACTACCCCACCATAGGAAACATCATCTCCATATCCACTCTATCTAGGCCTTTCAACATTCGATACATTTCAATGAGATTCCCTCCTCATTCTTCCAAATTCCAATGAGTACAGGCCCAGATGCATCAATCGCTCCTCATATAATAAGCCTTTCATTCTCAGAATCCTTCTCATGAACCTCCTCTGAATCCTCTCCAACGTCAGCACATCCTTTCTTAGATAAGGGGCACAAAACTGCTCACAATACTCCACATAAGGCCTCCCCAATGCCTTATAAAGCCTCAGCGTTACATCCTTGCTTTTCTATTCTAGTCTTCTCGAAATGAATGCTAACATTGCATTTACCTTCCTCATCACTGACTAAATAGAGGAGCTGAGGGAAATGAGGGACTGTTGTATTCTATGTCTGAGCAAGTCCTGGCTGTCTCCCAGCACGCTAGATACAGAGGTGAAACCAGATGGTTTCTTAATTTTCTACATGGACCAAATTGCTGATTCAGAAGCAGCTAAAGGTGGAGGTGTGTGTTTCATGATAAACTCTCGGTAGTGTTCTGATGTGGTGGCTTTAGTCGAACTTGTGCTCCCCTGACCTTGAACACCTAATGGTCAAATGCCATCTGTTCTACTTGCCTGGGGAGTTCTCCTCCATAATCCTGACCGCAGTTTACATACCTCCAGTGGCCAACTATAATCAAGCACATGCAACACTACATGATGCCATCTCTAAACAATTCATCCCTATGCATTCCACATCATAGAAGGGGACTTCAGCCAGGCTTGTTGGACGAAATCCTTGCTCAATTACCATCAGCATGTAACCAGCTGCAACAGAGGTCCCAACACACTAGACCACTGTTATACTAAGATAAGGAATGCCTACCATTCCTTGCCCAGACCGCATTTCAGGAAATCTGACCACTTTGTTATCCTTCTGCCTGAATACAGGCAGAGGCTGAAGAGCAAAGTTCCAGAGATCAGGACAGCAAAGCGGTGGTCATGGGAGGCAGAGGAGCGGGTACGGGATTGCTTCGAGTTGGTGGACTGGGCCGTGTTCAAGGACTCATCTGTGGATCTGAATGAATACACCACGGTTGTCATGGGCTTTATTAAAACAGTTGCGGATGAGTGTGTCCCCACAACATCATTCAGAGGTTTCCCCAACCTAAGCCTTGGATGAACCATGAGATCTGCAGTCTGCTGAGGGCCAGATCAGTGGTCTTCAAGACTGGGGACCAAGAAAGTTACAAGAGGTCTAGGTACAATCTGCAGAAAACATCTCATGGGCAAAGTGGCAATTCCGAACTAAACTTGAATCAACTTCCCACTAATTTTTACTCTATTATATGTCCTCTCTTTTGCTTTTATATTGGCTTTGACTTCCCTTGTCAGCAACTGAATTCACAAGGATTTTACATCTTCTGACCCTATGTCATCTCTTTCTAATGATTTAATTTCACTTTCTTACCAACAGAGCCACACTGTCCTCTCTGCCTATCTGCCTGTTCTTTCGATACAATGTGTATCCTTGGATTTTAAGTTCCTGACTATAATCTTCCTTCCACCACAACTCAGTGATGCCCACAACATCATATGTGGCAATCTCTAACTGCGCTGCAAGATCATCTACCTTATTCTGTATACTGTGCGCATTGAAATATAACACCTTCTGTCCTGTCACCCTTTTGTCATCCATCACCCTTTTTGATTTTCTCTGCCTTCTACTCTGCAACTCACCCCACTGACTGCAATTTTGCCCTATCATCTGCCTGTCCTTCTGGACGGTCTCACTACACACTGCCTCTGCTTGTAAACCAACAGCCTTGTCACTCCAGTTCCCATCCCCCTGCCAAATTAGTTTAAACCCTTTCCAACAGCTCTAGCAAACCTGTCTGCAGGGATATTGGTCCCCCTCTGGTTAAGGTGTAACGCGTCCCTTTTGTACGGGTCATACCTTCCCAGAGGAGATCCCAATGATCCAGAAATCTGAAACCCTAGCCCCTGCACAAGTTTCTCAACCACACATTCATCTGCCAAATCATCCTATTCTTACCCTCACTGATGCGTGGCACAGGCAGCAATCCAGAGATTGCTACCCTGGAGTTCCTGCTTTTTAGTTTTCTACCTAGTTCCCTAAAATCTCTCTTCAGGACCTCCTCACCTTTCCTACCTACGTCATTGGTACCAATATGTACCAAGACTTCTGGCTGCTCACCCTCCCCCTTAAGAATGTCATGGCCTCATTCCGAGACAACCCTGACCCTGGCATCTGTGAGGCTACATATCACCCAGGTAAATCTATCGCGTCCACAGAATCTCGTGTCCACTCCTCTAACTATGGAATCGCCTATCACTACAGCAGAGCTCTTCTCCTCCCTTCCCTTCTGAGCCATACTGTATCTTTCTATGACTTCTTGTACCAATAGTTCAGGGGGTTCATGCAAGAAAAACGTCCTTGTAGTTCAATGGTTCTTTTCACCCAACACTGCTCTAGGTGGAAATAATAATCAGTTTTCCCAAGCTCCCCCAGTAGCTTATCGCCCTCAACAGTATCCAAAACTGTATACTTATTATTGAGGGGAATGGCCACAGGTTACTCTGCACTGGCTGCCCATTTCTCTTCCTTCTCCTGACAGTCACCCAGTTACCAGGGGTGACTGCCTCCCTGTAGCTCCTATCCATCACTTCCTCAGTCTCCCGTTTGAGCCAAAGCTCATCAAGCTGCAGCTCTAGTTCCTTAACACGTTCTCTGAGGAGCTGCACCTCAGTGCACCTGGTAGTGATGTAGTTATCCGGGAGGCTGGAGGTGTCTCCCAGAATTCACACATCTCACACACAGAACAAAACAATCCGGGGCCATTCTCACTTCACTAACTATGCCCTAACAGACAGAGCTACAAGGGCTCCAGATGAGCTTCTTCACGCTCAGCTGCAAAAACAGCTTAATTTCTACCTTTAATGTCTATTGTTTTCCTTTTCAAGGTGGATGGGGTTCTGTCAGTGCCTTTGACCTGCAGCTGGACTCAAACTGCGGGTCTTTACGGAGGTAGTTCCTACACCTGGACTTTGCTGACCAGCAGTTTCTCAATATTGGAAGGGTGTGGCCCAGAGGACGAGCGTACCTACGCGGTGCTGAGGCTTTGCGGCCCTGCTACCGCAAAATAACAAATTTCACAATGTATGTCAGTAGTTATTAAACGTGATTCTTATTCTGATTTCTCTGAGAGAACTCTGTCAACTAACAGTGATAAATATTCCAACCCTTTTCAAATAATGCATGAAAGCACAGATAAGCTGCCTTTGAACTTGATGTTGACAATGGTGGAGGTGATTTAAAGCTTAGGTCATGGATCGTTTGACTCAGTGTACAGTAAGGCAGAGTCAGCTTGTTAGCATAGGAGGTATGAGTCATTTAAATCAAAGGTACTCTCTATAAAATGCAGGAAGGAGGCACATTTACCCCAGTGAAATGTTGAAACCAGAATGATTCATCTATCATAAGGTGTTGAATGAACTGACAATCAAGGTCAGACAAATATCTAACCAAAGGAAAGGCTGCAGATGAACGTGGTGGAGATTTGACCATGAGTGTACCAATGCAGATCCATAGTTCCTTGTTCAGCATTATCAAGTCATATCTCATTTATAAGCAGGTTATATTCCAGTCAGCTGTTATAAACATTTGGCCCAACACTGCAATGTCAACCTTGCTTGGGGTGTGGATGTTCATGGATCTGTCCCTCTGCCGAACTTTGCATCATGTTAGTGTCTGTGCTGAGTCAGGGAAGATGACTGTGTCCCCTTTATCGTCAAGGAGTATCAGAGATTAATATTGCTCAAAACTGGGCCTTCACTGACTATCAAGCATGTATTCACACCAACCCTACACAAGTCCCATTTTATTCTCTCCATCAACTTCCCCCAAATTCTACCACCCACCTACAAACACCAGAGGCAATTGGCAATGGCCAATTAACTCATGAACCTGCACATTATTGGGATGTTGAAGGAAACCCACACAGTCACAGGGAGAACATGCAAACTCTACACAGACAGCGTCCGAGGTCAGGATTGAACCTGGGTCTATAGACCTGTGAGACAGCAGCTCTACCCACTGCACCACTGTGTAGCTTTACAACAACAAACTTCTCTCAACAGGCTCCAGGAGTAAAGTCAAGTGAAGTCCACGACTACCAGAGCAGGTTTAAGCTCTGCTCTGCCAGTCCCTCACCGTGCACTGCAGAGGGATTCCACATCATCAGAAGTGCTACCCTTCGGATGAGTGTTAAACCAAGACGGCTTTTGCTGTCAGGTAAGAGGCTCAGAAGTGCCATTTTGAGGGAGAGCTGGTGTCCTGGCCCGTGGCTACATCTTAATCAGTGGATTAGAGAAAAAATCTACAGATGCTGAAAATACAAAACAAACCCAGAATGCTGAAAGCAGACAGCAGGTAGGGCAGCAATGCTCAGCCTTCCCAGCATTCCTTGTTTTTGTCTGGGATTTCCTGCATTTCCAGGCTTTATTGCTAACCTGCCACAGGAATGGTGCTGTTGTTTTGGGGGAACTGTCTTCTGTCACTTCCACTTTCCTTAGAGGAACAATATGGCAGCCTCCTCTCACCCTCTAAACAAAGTAAGAGCCCATGGTATTAAAGGAAAGATATCAACATCGACAAAAGATAGGCTGACTGGCAGGAGGCAAAAGAGTGGGAATAAAGGGGGCCTTTTCTGGTTGGCTGCTGGTGGCTATTGGTGTACCATAGGGTTTGGTGTTGGGACTGATTCTTTTCACGTTATATGTTAATGATTTGGATGACAGAATTGATGACCTGTCAATTTCATCAGCCAATCTCCGGACCGCTCTATGGATTTGGATCTAAGGACTCAATTTGGTTTGGAATGCTGTTGTTTTTGCTTGCTTCTATTGTTTCTTCAATTTTGTTATTTGTTTCTCTTTCTCTATGCATTGGTCATAGGACCTTTTTTTAAAATTTTGTTCTTTTGGCTTTCTTGCTTTGTGACTGTTTATAAGCAGACAAATTTCAAAGTTGTATAATTTATACATTTCTTGATAATAAATGCACTTTGAACTTCTGAATTTTGATGGGTTTGTGGCCAAGTTTGTAAATGATACAAAGAAAGGTGGAGGGGCAGGAAGTGTTGAGGAAGCAGGGAGTCTGCAGAAGGACTTCACAGATTTTGAGACTAGGCAAAGAAGTGGCAGATGGAATACAGTGGAGGGAAGTGTATGGTCATGTACTTTGGTAGAAGGAATAAAAGATAGATAGATAGATAGATAGATACTTTATTCATCCCCATGGGGAAATTCAACTTTTTTCCAATGTCCCATACACTTGTTGTAGCAAAACTAATTACATACAATACTTAACTCAGTAAAAAAAAATATGATATGCATCTAAATCACTATCTCAAAAAGCATTAATAATAGCTTTTAAAAAGTTCTTAAGTCCTGGCGGTAGAATTGTAAAGCCTATTGGCATTGGGGAGTATTGACCTCTTCATCCTGTCTGAGGAGCATTGCATCGATAGTAACCAGTCGCTGAAACTGCTTCTCTGTCTCTGGATGGATAGACTATTTTCTATACAGGGAGTGAATTCAGAAATCAAAGTTGCGAAGGGACTTGAGAGACCTAGTGCAGGTTTCCCTAAGGTTAACTTGCAGGTTGAGTACATAGCAAGAAAGGCAAATGCAATGGCATCATTCATTTTGAGAGGACTAGAATATAGTCCTGGCACGTGTTGGCGCGAGGCCTAGTGGGCAAAGCATCAGACTAGTAACCTGAAGGTCACTGGTTCGAGCCTCAGCTGAGGCAGCGTGTTTGTGTCCTTGAGCAAGGCACTTAACAACACATTGCTCTGTGACGTCACCGGTGCCAAGCTGTATGGGTCCTAGTGCCCTTCCCTTGGACAACATCGGTGGCGTGGAGAGGGGAAGGCCTGCAGCTTGGGCAACTGCCGGTCTCCCATACAACCCTGCCCAGGCCTGCGCCCTGGAAACTCCAGGCGCGGATCCATGATCTCTTGAGACCGACGGATGCCACCACAGAATATAAAAACAAGGATGTAATGCTAAGACTATATGAGGCACTAGTGAGGCATCACTTGGAGTGTTGTGAGCAGTTTTGAGCCTATTTCTAAGAAAAGATGCACTAGTTTTGGAGAGTCTCCAGAGGATACAATAATGATCCCAGGAATGGTGAACCAGATGCTGAACCATCAGGCATTGAATAATCGGGTGGTATATTATTGTATTTAATCTTTTTATCATAATACATTCAAAGTACTTCATGTAGTGATACACCTGTTACTGATTATACCTGCTGTGCTGTTGAAGCAGGCCCCAGTTCCCTATAGCTGCTCTCTTAGTCATAGCATATTTAAAATTATGCTTACATTTAATTTGACTCAGAAGTTCTTTCACATTTTCTCTTTTTTGTGGGTATTTGAGCACTTATGATGCTTTCAATACTTTTCCTCAATCTGAAGTATTGAAAGCAATAGGAGCATTTGATGTCTCTGGGCCTGTACTCACTGGAGTTTAGAAGAATGAAGGGGGATCTTATTGAAACCTATCAAATATTGATGTCTATAAGACCATAAGGCACAAGAACAGAATTAGGCCATTCAGCCCATTGTGTCTGCTCCACCATTCCATTATGGCTGATCCCAGATCCCGCTCAACCCCATACACCTGCCTCCTCGCCATATCTTTTGATGCCCTGACCAATCAGGAAACGATCAACTTCTGCCTTAAGTACACCTACGGACTTGGCCTCCACCACAGTCCGCGGCAGAGCATTCCACAGGTTCACTACTCTCTGGCTAAAAGAAAATCCTTCCTTACCTCTATTCTAAAAGGTCGCCCCTCAATTTTGAGGCTGTGCCCTCTGGTTCTGGATACCCCCACCATAGGAAACATCCTCTCGGCATCCACCCTATCTAGTCCTTTCAACATCCAGTAGGTTTCAATGAGATCCCGTCCCCATTCTATTAAATTCCAGTGAGTACAAGCCCAAAGCTGCCAAACACTCCTCATATATTAATCCCTTAATTCCAGGAATAATCCTTGTGAACCTCCTCTGGACTCTCTCCAATGACAACATATCCTTTCTGAGATATGGAGCTCAAAACTGTCAACAATACTCTAAGTGCGGCCTTACTAGTGTCTTATGATAGCTCAGCATTATGTCCTTGGTTTTATATTCTATTCCCTTTGAAATAAATGCCAACATTGCATCTGTCTTCTTTACCAGAGACTCAACCTGTAAATTAACCTTCTGGGAGTCTTGCACGAGGACTGCCAAGTCCCTCTGCACCTCTGATGTTTGAATTTTCTCCCCATTTAGCAAACAGTCTGCACTATTGTCCCTTTTACCAAAAGGCATTATCATACATTTCCTGACACTGTATTCCATCTACCATTTCTTGCCCATTCTTCCAATTAGTCTAAGTCCTGCTGCAATAGAATTGCTTCCTCAGCACTACCTACTCCTCTATCTATCTCCGTATCATCCGCAAACTTTGCCACAAAGCCATAAGTTCCACTATCTTAATGAGTGTGAAAAGCAGTGGCCCCAACACTGACCCCTGAGGAACACCACTAGTCACCAGCAGCCAACCAGAAAAGATCCCTTTTATTCCCACTCGCTGCCTCCTGCCTGTCAGCCATTCCATCATCCACGCCAGTATCTTTCCTGTACCACCATAAGATTTTATCTTGTTAAGCAGCCTCATGTGTGGTCATCTAGAGGATGTTTCCAATAGTGGGCGAGTCTAGGACCAGGGGACACAGCCTCACAATAAAAGGATATTCCTTGAGAACAGAGATGAGGGGGAATTCCTTTAGCCAATGATTGGTGAATCTGTGGAATGCATTGCCACAGATGGCTGTGGAAGCCAAGCCACTGGGTATACTTAAAGTGGAGGTTGATAGGTTCTTGACTAGTAAGGGCATCAAAGGTTACAGGGAGAAGGCAGGAGAATAGGACTGAGAGGGAAAAATAAATCAGCCACAGAGCAGAGTGGATGGGCCAAATGGCCTAATTCTGCTCATGTCTTATGGTCTTTCACTGGACTTCAGCTCAGACCTCTGTGCCGCAGTCATTGATCTCACCTCCTTGGGGACTTTTCATCTCCAATCTCCACATGCATTGTTCCCAACCTCACACAGCCGGCCTCTAGCTTCCATGAAAGTACTGTCCACACTGGTTGCCCACCACACTTAATTTTTCCTATGTTGACTCTCCTCTCATCCAGTCCCTTCCCACTTACATCTGTGACACCTCTGATGCCAGTATTCTGGTCCCAACTGGTTTATTTTCACCTTTGGTGTGTGACTTCTATACATACCCCCCCCCCCACTTCTTTCAGTCCTGTTCAGGCCCAAACCCCGAAACTCTTTCTCCAGTGCATTGGTGCTGCTTCCTGCACTCATGCTGACCTTAGTTGCCAGTTATGATCCTGCTCTGTCTTCGGCACAGACTCATTTCCCCTCACAGATTTTGTACAACGCTGCTGAGTCCCTCCAGCAGTTTGTGCGTTGCTCCAGATTCCAGCATCTATGGTCTCTTATGCCTGCACAATGTCAATATTACTTGGGTGTGTCATCTTGCATTTTGCTGGGTCATTGTCGGTAGGATGCATTAACAGCAAAAGAAGTTGAGTGAAATGTTGCAGCTGAGTCACCTCATTCTTGCCATTGTACTTGGAGATGAATTAATAAAAAAAAGGTAAGTTAAACCTCATTGAAGCATCATTCATGATGCATTGAACCATGACCACAAGATATAGGAGTAGAATTAGGCCATTTGGCCCATTGAGTCTGCTCTGCCATTTCATCATGCTGGATCCATTTTTCCTCTCAGCCCCAATTTCCTGCCTTCTCCCTGAATCCCTTCATGCCCTGATCAATCAAGAATTTATCAACTTCTGCCTTAAACATACATAAACACTTGACCAGCACAATTGCCTGTGACAAACAATTCCACAGATTCACCACTCGCTGGCTAAAAAAATTCCTCCTGACCTCCATTCTAAAAGGACACCCCTCTATTCTGAGGCTGTGTCCTCTGGTCTTAGACTCTCCCACCATAGGTAACATCCTCTCCACATCCACTCTATCAAGTCCTTTCACCATTATTTAGGTTTCAATTAGGTCACTCCTCATTCTTCTAAATTCCAGTGAGTACAGTACTAGGCCACCAAATGCTCTTTATATGACAAGCATGTAATCTTGGAATCTTTTTTGTGAGCTATCTTTGAATCCTCTCCAGTTTCAGCACATCCTTTCTAAGATAAGGGGTCCAAAGCTGCTCACAATATTCCAAGTGAGGCCTCACCAGTGCTTTATAAAGTCTCAACATTACATCCTTGCTTTTATATTCTAGTCCATTTGCAATGAATGCTAACATTGCATTTGCCTTCCTCGCCACGCACTCAAATGGCAAATTAACCTTTAGGGATTCTGCAGAAGAATTCCCAAATCCCCTTGCACCTCAGATTTGTGTATTTTGTCTACATTTAAAAATAGTGAACAGATTCATTTTTTCTACCAAAGTGCATGACCATACACTTCCTGACACTGTATTCCATCTGCCACTTCTTTGTGCACTCTCCAAATCTGTCAAAGACCTTCTGTATCCTCCCTATTTCCTCAAAACTACCTGCCCCTCCACCTATCTTCATATCATCTGTAAACTTGGCCACAAAGCCATCAATTCCATTATCCAAATCATTGACATATAATGTAAAAAGAATTGGTCCCAACACAGACCCCTGTGGAACATCATCAGTTACTGGCAGCCAGTCAGAAAAAGTTCCCTTTATTTTCACTCTTTGCCTCCTGCCAACCAGCCACTGCTTTACTCATGCTAGAATCTTTCCTGTAATATCATGTACTGGTAGCTTGTTAAACAGCCTCATGTGTGACACCTTGTCAAAGGCCTTCTGAAAATCCAAATACACAACATCAACTGATTCTCCTTATCTATCCTGCTTGTTATTTCTTGAAAGAATTCCAACAGATTTGTCAGGCAAGATGCTGACTATGGCCTATTTTATCATCGACTCCAACATCTTCCCAACCACTGAGGTCAGACTAACTGGCCCTTTCTTCTGCCTCTTTCCCTTCTTGAAAAGTGGAGCAATATTTGCAATTTGCATGCCCTTCAGAACCATGCAAAAATCCAGTGACTCTTGAAGGATCATTACTAGTGCCTCCACAATCTCCTCAACCATCTCTTTCAGAACCCTGGGGTGTTCACCACCTGGTCCAGGTGACCTATATACTTCAGACCTTTCAGCTCCCTGATAATGGCAACTTCACACACTTCTGCCTCTGACACACTCGAACTTCTGGCATACTGCAGTGTCTTCCACAGTGACAAATGATGCAAAATACTTAATCCATTTCATCAACCATTTCCTTGTCCCCCATTACCACCTCCCCAGCATCATTTTCCAGTGGTTTGATATCTACTCTCGCCTTTCTTTTACACTTAATATATTTTAAGAAACTTTTGGCGTCCTCTTTCATATTATAGGCTTGCTTAACTTTGTATTTCATGTTTTGCTTCCTTTTGACTTTCTTTAAGTTGCTTCTGTTGGTTTTTAAATGCTTTCCAATCCTCTGAGTTTCCATTAATTTTTGCTCTATTATTTTTGGCTTTAATGTTGGTTTTGCCAAATCTTGGCAGCCACAGTTGCATCATCCTACCTTTAGAATACTTCTTCTTTGGGATGTATCTTTCAAATTGCTTCCAGAAGCTCCAGTCATTGCTGTTCTGCTGTCATCCCTGCTAGTGTTCCCTTCCCATCAGTTTTGGCCAACTCCTCTCTCGTACCTCTGTAATACTGATACATCTTTCTTTAGCTTCTCCTTCTCAAATTGCAGGATGAATTCTATCATATTGGGATCCCTGCTTCCTAAGAGTTCCTTTACCCTAAGCTCTCTAATAAATTCTGGTTCATTACACAATACCCAATCCAGAATAGCTGATCCTCGAGTGGGCTCAACCACAAGCTGCTCCGAAAAGCCATCCTGTCGGCATTCTACAAATGACCCCGCCTGATCTAGCACACACCTGATATTCCAAATCCACCTGCACATTGAAATCCCCCATGACTATCGTAACATTGCCCTTTTGACATGCATTTCCCATTGCAATTTGTAGACCACATCTTTGCTACTGTTTGGATCTGAAACTGTGCTACAAGTTAATCAACCTTATTCCATACACTGCATGCATTCAAGTATAACACCTTCAATCCTGTATTCAACAGCCTTTTCAATTTTATCCCCCTTTTACACTGTAACTTATCCTGTTAATTGTAATTTTGCCCTATCATCAGCCTCTTTTTGCTAGCAGTCTAACTACACACTGCTTCTGTTTGTAAACCAACTGCCCCTTCCTCAGCCCTATCATTCTGGTTCCCATCCCACTGCCAAGTTAGTTTAAACCCTCTCAAACAGCTCTATCAAACCTGCCCTCAAGGATATTGGCTCTCCCAGGTTCAGGTGAAACCTGTCCCTTTTGTACAGGTTGTCCCTTCCCCAGGAGAGATTCCAATGATGCAGAAATCAGAACCCCTGCCCCCTGCACCGATTCCTCAGCCACACATTCATCTGCCAAATCATCCTATTTTTACCCTCACTGTCACATGGTACAGGCAGCAATCCAGAGATTACTACCCTGGAGGTCCTGGTTCTCAACTTTCTACCCTCGTATCTCTCTTCAGGACCTCCTCACCTTGTCTTTGGTGCCAATGTGTACCAAGACTTCTGCCTGCTCACCCTTACCCTTGAGAACAGGTGTGGAAGCTGCAGCTGAAACTCATTAGAAAACTGCAGGAACTGGAAAATCTGAAATGAAAACACTAAATTCTGGTGAGGAAGAAAGGTGGTTAATGTTGCAGGTCATCAGAAGTTTCTGGATCAGAATGTGCCCTTCTTCTCCCTTCCTTTCCAGTCCCAATGATGGGCCTCAGCCCAAAACATCGACTGTTTATTCCCCTCCGTAAATGCTGCCTAACCTGCTAAGTTCACCATTTTCTGTGTGTTGCTCAGAATGCGCCCTTCCTGGCAGGAAGGACGTGCATAGTGTTATCCCTGGCTTTGGATTGCCAACATGCTTGAGATCAGGGCTTGCATTCAGATCTCATGCACCCTCGTACATAAAAACAGACTTTAGCCTGATTGAAGCTTTCATAGAGTTTGGAACATGGAGTACTAAAGCACAGTACAGGCCTTTAGTACTCAATGTTATGCTGGCCTTTTAACCTACCTCATGATTAATCTAGCCCTTCTGTCCCACATAGCCTTCGATTTTTCTTTCATATTAAGAGTCTCATAAATGTCTCTAATGTACTGTGTCTGCCTCTACCATCACCCCAGCAGAGCATTCTATGCGTCTAACACTCTGTAATAAATCTGCATCTGAATCCTGCCTTTACTTTCCTCCAATCTCCTTAAAATTATGCTTTCTTGCATTAGCCTGGATAAAGACGCTGGCTGTTTAGTCTATCGATGCCTCTTATCTTGTACACTTATGCATTTCATTGAAACATAATACAACAATCTGCACCAGAACCACTCACTTTTTCACTCAGTTGAGACCCTCAAATAACTATCTTTATGTTGTCCACAGACAACTGAAGCCACATCATTATTCCTTCACTTGCAACACTACTCATTAAATCTCCATGTACCGTATTGAGTGCCCTCCCTCACGCCTTTGAGAATCTCCCTCATTCCCCTCCCTCTGAGATTTTTCTGACAGTTCCTCACACACAATATCAACTATTGTCTGAACACCTTTGTCTCCCAGCAGTCGAAGGGAGTAAGCAGTGGGAGGTTCCCTGTTAACACGAGAGAAGTAGATTGTCATCTCTGTCCATCCAGGCATGCTGGGATCCAGAGAGTCAGAATTTTTCCACCCACCAGGCTCCAGTAGCACCAGGCAAAAGAGCAGAAGCTTTTTGGGCTCTGGGGTACAGACTGGTAACTACTATTTGTCATCGTGGCTATCCCTCAAGGTCGAGGATGATGGTCTTCGTTCTGTTGATCTATCACAGATCGAAGACGCCTGTGTGTGTATTTGTTTAACGTGTACTTGATGTTGCACTCCAAGAAGCATACGATGCTTCACAAATCAACCAACTGATTCCGATGGCATGGAAACCACGACGATTGGAGCTGATGGATTTATTGCAGCCTTCATCCACCTTCACAGCCATTGAGTTCGAAGTAACTTCGTCCACCTGTTCCACCGTTGAGGTCTTGGTTGGATTGTTCTTTGTCAGGGATCTCACCCTCGACCTTACCGCCAGACGGTATAGCTCCAGACAGCATCGCGCTCAGGATCTCAGGACCACACAAGCTTCTCCACCACAACAAGGTGACAATCCACGGAGAAGTACTATTTGCACTGATAAGAGAAACAGAAGGCTGCTTGGGCTGAAAGTTCCCATATATTCCTGAGTCACAAATCATCATGGTGTGAGCACAACAAAGTAAATACAGCAGTTTTGAGAAGGCTGAATAAAAGGCTATCAGGAGATTGACAACAGATCAATTACTGCTTGGATTGGGGTTGCCCATTGGCAGTGAGGGAGGGAAATATCCAGAGTCATTACAAAGGGAGTCCATGATGTGTCCAACCTGTCCAGTAATGTGTTGCTGCCCATCCCTGCACAGTACACAGATCCACGTTGGTGTAGAGGTTCTCTAAGAACCCTCCATCCAGTCCATTCCACCCAGTGTCTTTCCATGCTTTACTGTCAGGGTGCTGGAGTACGGATCCAATCACAGACCCAGTACTGTGCACACAGTGATATTAATTGAGTAACCAATCCCGAGGTACAAACCAAGTTGGCATCAAAGTTCAGGCAGAGATCAAAACATCCGGAGAAATCCAAAAACCAGAATCAGGAAACAGGCAGAGTCAATATTCATACAGACAGAGTACAGATACAAATGCTGGAAAGGCTCAGGAAAATCCATTGGTACTATCTGGCAACAAACCAGTGAAAACACAGGACTAAACTACACTGAGCAATAAACAGAGAGGCAGATGATAGGTGGAGCACAATGAGACAGAAGTGGCAGCAAAACAGGTAATAATGAGAAACAGGTGAGAGGCAGAGTACTCAGTGATACAGGGGCCGGAGTAGAGCAGGAGTGGGGACAGGAGAACATGGAGTGTGAAAACAAACAAACAAAACACACAAAACGACAAAGTTCAACTGGAGGTACTGACACTTCATTCTGACTGTCTTAACTATAGCCACCTCCCATCAGGAGCTGGGAGTTGGTCTATTAGCCGCCTCAGCGTCAATGTCAAAGGTTCCCCAGTCCCTATCCTGGCCCAAAGGTTCAGTAGGACAGCCCAGACTGAGTATGGACTGGGTTTGGACCACAGGAAACTCAAGACCTTTTAATCTAGCTGCACCCTGAATGGGTCACTCCAGCTTGGACACACAGAACTGGAAAGAGACCCACTCCTCTCACAGCAAACTGTAAGTGAGAAATGAGAAACAAAGCTCCACCCTCCTTTTAAATGGAGCCTACCTCTCGCCATCAAGCGTCCCTCTGAAATGCACCCAGGATATTTGATATGCTCCTCCATGTTTTCTTTGGGTAAAGGCGTTGCCCCATCCTCCCCTATATTTCAACTACCACTTGAGGGGGAAATATCAAAACTTTCCTTTGGTTGACACCATGATCATCATTCACCTGCCAGATTCATGAACAAACTGACCCAGAGGCAGGAGGGAAAATGAAAGGCCTCTGCACTACCAGCCAAAGGCCAAGTTTTGACCGTCCGCTGACTGGAAGGATTGAAGTTAGACCCTCCCTTCCCTTCATTCAGAGATATGTTCAGCACCAGCAATGGCCCGAGTACCATCAGCAAAAATGGGGCCTTTGTCTTGGCTAATCTGGGTGGCAAAGTGGCAAATTGGGTCGAGCTGCTGTCTCCCAACTTCAGAGACCAGATTCGATCCTAACTTGGAGTGCTGTCTCTGTGTGGAATTTGCACATTCTCCCTGTGACTGTGTGGGTTTCCCCTGGCTGATCTGCTTTCCTCCCTTATCTCAAAGACAGGACACTCACTCTTCTCCCCTCTTGAATCAAGCAGAAGATACCAAGACCTGAACGCACATACCACCAGGCTCAAGGACAACTATCCTATTGTTATCAGAATCTTGAATGGACCCCTTGTACAATAAGATGGACTCTTAACCTCACAAGTACAATATGATCTTGCACTTTATTGACTTGAACTTCATCTTCACTGTCACATTTACAGTTTATTTTGCATTGTTATTGTTTGTATTGTTCAACCTCAATGCACTGTGTAATCATCCAATATGTATGAACAATACATATTAACCAGCCTCTGGCTAAAAAAATTCCTTCTCAACTCTGTTCTAAACGAACATCCTTCTATTCTGAGGCTGTGCTCTTTGGTCCTAGACTCACCCTCTTGCAGGGGTGTCAAACTCATTTTAGGTCACGGGCCGGATTGAGCAAAATGCAGCTTCATGCGGGCCGGATCAGTCGGACACGTGCGAACGCAGCTTTCGTTGCCTCCGTTTTTTCAGCCTGCTCTCATGTGTCTCATTCTCTGCTATAACTACAAAGTGTTTCACTTTACAAATTCCGTTTCTTATGAAGAAGACTGCCGAATAAACACTAAAAACCCTGAAAACCTGGTACCTGAATAAACTCAGCATTAGCCATATCATACGCCATAGGCGCTTCGATTACTGGGACCAGTTTTAATAGTAATTAGATATTATCTCGCGGGCCAAAGATAATTCCACCGCGGGCCGGATTTGGCCCGTGGGCCTTGAGTTTGACATATATGCTCTATAGGAAACAACTTCTCCACATCTACTCTGTCTAGGCCTTCAATATTTGATAGGTTTCAATGCGATAACCCCTCATTCTTTCAAACTCCAGCGAGTGTAAGCCTAACCCAATTTGCCACTTTGCCACCCAGATTAGCCAATATTACATGCCTTTTCGATTTCCTGTTGAAATTAATATCCCACATCCTGGCTACTGTTGGGTGCCTGTATTTAACTCCCATCAGGGTCTTTTTACTCTTGCAGGTTCTTAACTCTACCCACAAGGATTCTACATCTTTTGATCCTAAGTCACCTTTTCCTAAGGTTTAGATTTCAATTTTTATTAACAGAGCCTCCCCACCCCCTCTGCTACCTGCCTGTCCTTTTGATATAATTGTGTATCCTTGGATGTTATACTCCCAACTACGAACTTCTTTCAGCCACACCTCAGTGATATCCACGACACACCTGCCAATCTCTAACTGTGCTACAAGATTATCTATTTTATTCAGTACATTATGTGCATTCAAATCTAACACCTTCAGTCCTGTATTCATCATCCTTTTTAATTTTCCCCCATGTTACACTTCACCTGATCCCTGTGTGTGTGTGTGTGTGTGTGTGTGTGTGTGTGTGTGTGTGTGTGTGTGTGTGTGTGTGTGTGTGTGTATGTGTGTGTGTGTGTGTGTGTGTGTGTGTGTGTGTGAGAGAGAGAGAGAGAGAGAGAGAAACCTGGTGGCAGTGGGGAGAAAGCTGTTGTTGAATCTCGAGGAGTGACAATAACCTCCTGAAAGTGGGGCTGTTACACCAGATCTCAGCCTTGACTCCCCCTTTGTTCTAGGGAAACACTTTTTAAGGGGTATACAAGGTCACTTGAAAGGGAATGGGAGCTCTGAGAATTGGGTTTCCAACACCTGGGGATTCGGACTATGATGGGAGTCAGGTCTAAGGTGTATCTACTGGAAACACTCAGCAGGTCAGACAGCTCTGCGGAGAGTGAAACAATTGGTGTTTCAGCTCTGAGGCCCTTTGTTAGGCAGCTGTCAGGCATTTCTCACTCAGATTCACAAGATTTTAACACAACATATTAGTGAAGGTGGGCCAGTTGAAGGATTCTGCCGGGGACATCCAACACCTCTGCACTCCCTTGGCTGCACACTCCTCATAGGAGAGGAGTTGGGAGACCTTTCAGCACAAGTGAGACAGCAGAGAATCTGGAGTGACCTGGAAGCTTGACACTGCCACCCTGTGACTGCTCACAGGCTGGGCAGGGAACTGTAGATTCCATTGGAGAGAAGTGGTGTCTAGGAACCTGCCAGATTAGTCAAACAGAACATCGATCGAGCTACCCATTTAATCCCACTGCTCCAATCTTTCCTCATAGATCTGGCAATTTTCTCCTTCGAGTTTATTTTGAAAATGTTGCTTCAGAACCTCCCAAGGCACTTAGCAATGCAAAGAAAAGCTTAAAAATATAGAAACTAGAATAATACAGCACAGTACAGACTCTTCACCCGTAGTTGAGCCAACCATTTAACCCATTCTAAAATCAATCCAACCCTTCCACATAGCCCACTGTTTTTCTATCTAAGAGGCTCTTAAATATCCTTACTTTATCTGCCTCTTCTGCCACCCCTGGCAATGTGTTCCACACACTTACCACTCTCTGTACAAAAAAAAAGCTACCTCTGGCTCCCCCTATACCTTCCTCCAACCACCTCGTATTAGCCATTGTCACCCTAGAAAAGAGATGCTGGTTGTCCACTCTATCTATGCCTTGTCATCTTATACACCTCTATCAAGTCACCTCTCATCCTCCTTCACTCCAAAGAGAAAAGTCCTAGCTTGCTCATTCTTTGCTCATAAGACCTGCTCTCTTATCCAGGCAGCTTCCTGGTAACTCTACTTTGCACCCTTTCTAAACCTTCCAAATCCTTCTTGCAATGAGGTGACTAGAATTGGAAGTGTGATCTAACAGGATTTCATAGAGCTGCTCGAGCTCAATCCTCTGACTAATGAAGGCCAACATACTATATACCTTCTTAACCACCTCATCTATTGCGTGGCAACTTTGAGGGAACTATAGACATGGACCCCAGGATCCCTCTGTCCTCCACATTGCTAAGAGTCCTACCATACATTTTGTACTCTGCCATCAAGTTTGACCTTCCAAAGTATATCACTCACACATTTCTGGATTGAACTCCATCTGCCACTGCTCCATCCAGCTCTGCATCCTATCAATGACCTGCTGTAACCTACGACAACCTTCTACACTACCTACACCACCAACCTTCATGCTGTCTGTGGACTTACAAACCCACCCTTCCACTTCCTCATCCAAATCATTTATAAAACTTACAAAGAGCCTGTGGAACACCAATAGTCCCTGGCCTTCATGCAGAATATGCTCCATATGCTTTTGGAGTATTGTCAAGTATTTTGAAGACTAGTCACACAGAGCATTATTCCATGTAAATCAATGCATTACTGACTAACTGATGTTGTTCCACCTCGTGGTGCATCGGGCAGCACCCTCGCTGCTTCTTTAGCACTTTGCCTGTTTTTTATGAGGCCAAGTTGCTAGCTTGATGCTCAACCCAGCCCGAATTGTAAGTGTGCAAGGAACCAGCCAGATTCGAACCCGGGAACACGTGCCTTGAAGTCTGCTATGGATGGCACTACACCACCAGCCGGCTTTGGTGATATTGATAGTGGGATAAATCTTCTTCTAAGGCAGTCACTGGGGATCGAGGAGAACTTGTTTCCATTCTTGTTCCGTGTGCTCTCTGGTGACTGACAAAATGAAGCCTATCTGGGACATATGGACTCTGCCACAGATGGGTGGGGAGGTGTCAGATAGGATGGATGGATGGACGGGTAGGTTCAGAGGAGGAGTACTTCCAGCACATAGACTTGAGAGTCTCAGGCCCATTCCCCATCTTAAGGGATTATGGGTTAGGAATTTCCCAGCAGTAAATGGGGATGTTATACTTCGGGGAATAAACATCCATCTCAAAACAGAGGAGATGAAATTTCACTCAAAACAGTCCCTTGGGAGCTTTTACAGCCAATGAGACAGAGACCAAGCAGGGCAACAGTTTAACAAATTCTCTGTCAATGTCTGCAAAACAAAAGAGTTGGTCATTGACTTCAGAAAGTGTGGTAATGCACACACTCCTGTCTACATCGATGGTACTGAGATGGAGATGGTTGAGAACTTCAAGTTCCTAGGTATAATTGTCCATGTAGATGCCATGGCCAAGAAAGCACACCAGTGCCTCTACTTCCTCCAAAGACTCAAGAAATTTGGCATATCTTCTTTGACCCTTACCAATTTCTACAGAGGCTCCACAGAAAACATCCTATCCGGATGTACCATGGCAACTGCTCTACCCATTACTGCAAGAAATTGCAGAGCTGTGGACACATCCCAGTCCATCACGTAAACCAGCTTCCCCTCCACAAACTGCATCTACACTTCCTGAGGCCTCGGGAAACCTGCCAGTGTAATCAAAGACCCACTGGACATTTTCTCTTCACCCCTCTCCCAACGGACAGAAGATACAAAAGTCTGAAATAACATTCCACTAGGCTCCTGGACAGTTTCTATCCTGCACTGATGATAAACTCGAATGGACCTCTTGTACATTAAAGATGAACCCTTGACCTTATAATCGTGACTCTTGCTCCTTATTGTCTGCACTGTACTTTCTCTGTATCTGTAACATTTTTTTCTGCATTCTGTTATTGCTTTCCCTTCTACTACCTCACTGCATTGATGGGATGAAATGATCTGAATGGATGGGATGTAAAACTAAGTTTTATACTGTACCTCGGTATATGTGACAATAATAAACTAATTCCAACTTACCCACAAGTCAGCACCTCCAACAGTGTCTCACTCCCAGCTGAGGCTTGAACCCACAAGTTTCTCTCTCAGAAGTAAGGGTTCGATATAGCCAATGTCACCAGACAGCACACCCAAAGATGGAATCAGGAGATTATTACAGCAGGGAAGAGGGCCATTTGACCTATTAGCCTTTACTAGCTCTTGGTGATAGCCATCCAGTATGTTCCAAACGTCTTCAGAGTTCTATAACTTCCTTCTTGGTAAAGACATAACTACAGGCAGTTCCCAGGTTACGACATGGTTCTGTTCCTGGGAACTGGAACTGTTCATCAGTTGGACATGAACAACAGCAGTGCATGGGGGACGATCACAGGACAGGAGAGCTAGCAGGCGCAGGAAGAGTGGCTGCCAGCAGCGGACAGTCTAGAGATCTGCCCGAGCTGACTGCTCTCCCCTCTTCCGGGGTTCCGCCCATGACAGGTGTCCGTGAGGGGGCATGCCATGTCCACTGTAACAATGAGGGTTTTCTGGGAATGCTGGGCACCTCAGGGTCTCGAGTGTGTTGATTATAACCATGTTATAATTTGAAATCTTGTGATATTGCATAATATTGCATTGCTGCGATATCGTAATCATTTGAATAAACTTTTGTAAGAAAAAGCAAAAAAAAATGTGGCAGCTAGCTTGTCACACTGACTCAGTGAAGAGAGGAGTGAGTCTGCTCAACTCAACCCAGCCCCTGAGTCTTGTGGCTTGAATGAGGGAGAGAGAGAAGGCATGCAAAAATGCCCCAGAAGAAGCCTACAGCCCCATAGCAGCCAACAATCCACCCCCATCTATCCCTTGGGTCTCATACACGCCTGCTTGTATGTCTGTGCCATGCATAAGACTACAAGAGAGCTAAACCAACGGGAGTGGAAAAGGTTTGTCTTGTGCAAACTTTTTCAGTTAGAAAACAAAATTCCAGTAATTCCAGGTCTTCACTAGGTTATTAATTGGATGGGATTGGGGATTAGGTCCTGGGTGACTCCAGCTTCAGTAAACAAGCAACAGCTGTGTCTGTTGCCCCCCCCCCCCCCATCGCCATCTTTTTGTGTTTTCTTCCCGCAATCTGGTTACCCTCTCAACCCCTTTATTTTCTTCTCCAGCCCTCACAATTTGCCCACCTCCTTCTGGCTCCACTCAACCTTGCCTTTCTTCCATGGTCCATTGTCCTCTTTTATTAGATTCCTTCTTCTTCGGCCCTTTCCTTCTTCAACCTACTCCTCCCGGCTTCTCACTTCATCTCCCTCTCGCCCACACACCCACCTTCCCTGTCATCTGGTTTTACCTATCACCTGCCCACTTGTGCTCTCTTATTCTGGCCTTCCTCCTCCTTTCCAGTCCTGATGAAGGGTCTCAGCTACATCTACAGACATACCGTGGGCAGCTTTCTGACAGATTGCATCGCCATTTGATGTGAAAGCTCTAATGCACAGGATCATCAGAGGCTTCAGAAAGTTTTAGACTCAGCCAACTCCATAACAGGCACAACCCTCCTCATCATCGAGGACCTCTTCAAAAAATGGTGCCTCAAGAAGGTGGCATCATCATTAAGGATCCTCACCATCTGGGATGTGCCCTCTTCTCATTACTACCATCAGGGAGGTAGCAGAGGAGCCAGAAGACCCACACTCAACATTTTAGGAACAGCTTTTTCACCTCCACCATCAGATTTTTGAGAAGTCTATGAATCCATGAACACTGCCTCACTATTACTCTTTTGTACCATTTATTTATTTTAGTTTTTAGTTTTGCACTGTACTGCTGCCACAAAAACAACGAATTTCATGACATATGTCTGTCATAATAAGCCAGATTCTAATTCTGAAATGCCAACTGTTTATTCCCTTCCACAGATGCTACCTCACCCTCTGAGTTCCTCCAGCAATTTGTTTGTGTTGCTCAAGATTTCTGGCATCTACTGTATTTGTTGCTCTGTGCAGTGGACCACAGTATTGAGCTGATGAGGCACAGGCTGCAAAGATCATTGATGCAGCACACCAGTGTCCAGATCAACTACCAATCCCTAGGATAACTGTTTACCTGTGCTGTGCACTACATGCACTTTGAATTATATCTTATTAACTTGTTTGTAGTAATATTTTGTTTTATGTGCTGTGTGTGATACATGTTTTGTGGGTGCACTGTGGTCCAGAGGAACATTGTTTCGTTTAGTTGTATATATACAGCTGGTTCTTTAAGGTTGTGAGAGCCGGGGGTGGTAATAGGGACAAACTCCCACTACCTATTAAATGCCCCCAGTGGCGTGCACCTCAAATAGCCTCTGACAACCAAGTCCAGCTCCTCACTTT
The DNA here is from genome assembly GCF_048418815.1 of Hemitrygon akajei. Classification (NCBI taxonomy): domain Eukaryota; kingdom Metazoa; phylum Chordata; class Chondrichthyes; order Myliobatiformes; family Dasyatidae; genus Hemitrygon; species Hemitrygon akajei. Next base: position 18,273,057 of record NC_133141.1, on the reverse strand, counting down.
CACATGTGGCCTAGCTACTAAGCCCGATGGAACGGTTTCTCCTGACAGGAGAAGGAGCAAAGACGGGTTATTGGCGCTTTAAAAACCAGTCGCTTCAGGCAGATGGGGCTCATCAGCTGTGGTTGGCAGCTCATCTAGGAGAAGGAAAACCCTGATCCCAAACCTCCGCTGCCTTGAGGCTATACACACTCATGGAGAAGGCTTCGGGAGTAACCATATAACATATAACAATCACAGCACGGAAACAGGCCATCTCGGCCCTCCTAGTCCGTGTCGAACTCTTAATCTCACCTAGTCCCACCTACCCGCACTCAGCCCATAACCCTCCACTCCTTTCCTGTCCATATACCTATCCAATTTTACCTTAAATGACACAACTGAACTGGCCTCTACTACTTCTACAGGAAGCTCATTCCACACAGCTATCACTCTCTGAGTAAAGAAATACCCCCTCATGTTTCCCTTAAACTTTTGCCCCCTAACTCTCAAATCATGTCCTCTCATTTGAATCTCCCCTACTCTCAATGGAAACAGCCTATTCACGTCAACTCTATCTATCCCTCTCAACATTTTAAATACCTCGATCAAATCCCCCCTCAACCTTCTACGCTCCAATGAATAGAGACCTAACTTGTTCAACCTTTCTCTATAACTTAAGTGCTGAAACCCAGGTAACATCCTAGTAAATCGTCTCTGCACTCTCTCTAATTTATTGATATCTTTCCTATAATTCGGTGACCAGAACTGTACACAATATTCCAAATTTGGCCTTACCAATGCCTTGTACAATTTTAACATTACATCCCAACTCTTATACTCAATGCTCTGATTCATAAAGGCCAACATACCAAAAGCTTTCTTCACCACCCTATCCACATGAGATTCCACCTTCAGGGAACAATGCATCATTATTATTAATTGTTACTGTTTTTCTTAAACATAAAATGCCTCACCCCATGCCTCTCCCTGATGGCAGCAGTGAGAAAAGAGCACGGCCTGGATGGTGAGGATCTTTGATGATAGATGCTACATGGATGATGGATGTTTCTATGGCAACATTTCATGTAGATGTGGTCAATGGTTGGGAGGGCTTTACCTGTGATGTACTGGGCTAAATTCACTACCTTTAGTAGGATTTTCCGTTGAAAGGCATTGGTGTTCCCATACCAGGCTGGATTGTCCCGGCCTTTGTACTAGCAGGCAGGTGAGCTGTTGCATGGTCAATAGCTTATTCTTCCGCTGACTCATCCCCTGAGTCTTTGAAGTTAGGTACGATTGTGGATTTGTGGATTTTCATAGTCTGCAAGTGATGTTTTGGTGTCATTCTTTGGTCTACAGTTAACTATGACAGAGATTGATGGAATTATTAATGGACAATTCTGTCACCTATACTCCATAACTGCATAGAAGGAGTCCATTCAGCCCATCACATCAATGCCAGCTTATAGAGCAATCTAATTCCTCCACTTATTTTCCCACCAACTTTCCCCACAGACCCATCAACTCCACCCCCTCACCCTAGACTTCACCACTCACCCACACTGTAGGGCGGTTTACCATAGTCAATTGACCTACCAAGCCACATATTTTTGGGGTGTGTGAGAAAACCGGAGCACTTGGGGGGTGGGGGGGAACACACAGTCCCAGTAGGATTGAGCCTAAGTCACTGGAGCAGTGGTGCTAACTGCTGTGCGCTGTACTCTGCCCTCACACCTAATCCAGAATAAAGAACTTCCAGTGTTTAGAAATAAACACTTTTATATTAAGAGCAGTATTTGAATTGAGAACTGCTGTTTTTATCAAAATAACTCAGTGGCTGCAAAACTTTGCAGACCCACTGTTTACTTTGAAGTAATTTGCAAAAGATAATAAATTGCGAATGTTGATACGGTTCTCTGAGTACTAAATTCCCGGCCACCTGCCTCTTGTAGCAAGGAATTTGGAAAAGAGATTAACATGATCACCAAGAACAGTTAAGAGTTTAATACTGAATTCAGTCTGGCATAAGGCATGAACACTCTGCTATGTCATGGCCTCAGGGCTGGGTAGCAGTCCCACAGGTATTAGCTGTACATCACCTTCACACCTCGCTCTGACAAAAGGCAGCATAAAGCAGAACTAATCTTGAAATAGCCAGCATCGTGAGATGAGGGATCATCTGCCCTTTAGTCTACATGCTTGAACAATTGCACAAAACCAAATCCAAAGAAAATCCATCCAGGTTCCAACCTCCCTTTCTGCCACAAATAGGCCACACAGAGGTTTCAGAACCAGCACCTCATATTCCATTTGGGTACCTCCGACCTGATGGCATGAACACTGATTTCTCTAATTTCCTGTAATCTCTCTCCCCTTCCCTTCTCTTTTCCTATTCCCCATTCTGGCTCTCCTCTTAGCTATTCTCTTCACCTGCCCATCACCTCCCTCTTTTCCTTTCTTCCATTGTCCACTGTCCTCTCCTATTAGATTCATTCTTCTTCTGCCCTTCACCTCTTCCACCTATCAGCTCCCAGCTTCCATCTCACCTGATCTCACCTCTCACCTGCCAACTTGTACTCCTTCCCTTCCCCCCACTTTCTTATTCTGGCTTCTTCACCCTTCCTTTCCAGTCTCGATGAAGGGTCTCGGCCCAAAACGTCGACTGTTTATTCCCCTCCCGAGATGCTGCCTGACCTGCCGAGTTCCTTCAGAATTTACTGAGTGTTGCACAGGTTCCAACTGTTCCTCGTTGGGATTTTGCGAAGTGGAGTTTTTGCGCCAGGGTGCTCTGGGAATTGTTGATAGTTGTGGATGGTGGTATTCATCCAGTCCTGTGGACAAAAAGTCTGACCACACTCGTTGAATCCTTCCAAGACAGAGCACAGGGCTGAAGGATTGGAAACATTATATGTTTGTTCATAATAAAGCCTTACATTCAAGGGTCAGCTGGTTGGTATGGCAAGCTTTTAAAATGATCAATCCTGGTAAATTAGTACAGTTGGTCCTCCTTATCCACGGGGGATTGGTTCCGGGACCCCCCGCGGATGCTCAAGTCCCTGACTTAACAAGCAGTGGTCTTTAGGACCCAGCGGAACCCGGGACTTTATTTAACATGTCTCCGTGCGGTGGACATTAGGACCTGGCGGCGCAGCTCTGAATCCGCAGTGTTTCTGGTCACGAAAATAATCACGATCGCTATTGAAAATAAGGTGAAAGTAATAAAGTGATCGGAAAGAGGTGAAACGCCATTGGTCATTGGAAAAGCGTTAGGCTACAGTCGGTCAACGATCGGAACAATTTTAATGGAGACTGTGAAAGGCCCTACCCCGATGAAAGCTACAATTATTACTAAGCAACACAGTGGTTAAATTATTGAAATACGTATGTTTCTTAAGTGTTTTATATGCATAGAAAAGTAAAATACGTACTATATACTAAGAAAAATGTTTGACTAACTGACGCTAAATAATACCGGATGTACCTGTTCCGACTTCAAATCCGACTTAAAGACGGACTCAGGAACAGAACTCCTTCATAACCTGAGGACTGCCTGTACTTTTAAATCATCTCTAGATTACTTCTAGTACCTAATACAATGTAAATTCTATGCAAATAGTTGTTATACTGTATTGTTTAGAGAATAATGACAAGAAAAAATAGTCTGTACATGCTCAAACAACGAGTGCTGGAGAGAGAACTTCAGGGTTTTCCTGATCCGCGGTTGGTTGAATCCGCGGATAAGGAGGGCTGACTGTAAATTACTTTATTATTGTCACATGTACCAAGTCTTTGAGCTTTCTTTGAACCTGGTAGTACATGTTTTCAGGCGTTTGTATCTTCCACGAGGGAGAAGTGAGGATGTCCAGGGTGGGTTGAGTTCTTTCATTATGCTGGTGCTTTACCAAGCCAACAAGAAGTACAGAGAGAGTCCATGAAGGAGAGGCTGGTTTTTATAATAGACTGGTCTGCGATCACAACTCACTACAGTTTCTTACGGTCACCTGCAGAGCAGTTGCTATACCAGGCCGTGATGCATCCAGATAGGACGCTGTCTATGCAGCTTCAATAAAAGATGGTGAGGGTCAATGGGCACATGTCTAATTTCTTTAGCCTCTTAAGATAGTAGAGGCATTGGTGAGCTTTCTTGGCCTTGACATGACAGACTTTGGTTCTGTTCACTCCCAGGAAATGGAAGCTCTCAACCCTTTCAATGTGAACACCATTGATGTAAATAGGAACATGTACCATGCCTCTGTTCCTGAAGTCAACGACCAGATCCTTTGTGTCATTGACACTGAGGGAAAGGCTGTTGTCATCTCACCATGCCACAAACCTCTCTGCCTCCTTCCTGTACTCCGACTCATCACTATCTGAGATAAAGCCCACTACGGTGGTATCATATGCAAACTTGTAGATAGAGTTAGAGCAAAATCTGACAACGCAGTCGTGAGTGAACTGTAGTAGAGTAGGGGGCTGAGGATGTGACCCTGTGGGGCACCAGTGATGAGGATAGTTGTGCAGAGGACTTGCTACCTTTCCTTTCTGATTGTGGTCTGTTGGTCAGTAAGTCAAGAATCTAGCTGCAAAGTTTAATCACTGCAAAGATTAACAATGTCTAGTTAAAGTTAACAGACATTGAAAAGCACAGGCTAATGAAACCACATAGGTTTGATAAGGGCATATCCTGTTTGATCAAGTTGGTTATTGCTGAGGCAATGGGGACACAGCCTCATGATTCGGAGGAGTAAATTAAGGATGGGGATGAGGACTAACTGCTTTTCCCAAAGGTTCTGTGGAATTCTCTGCCCAATGAAGCAGTGGAGGCTACCTCAGTAAATATATTTAAGACAAGGTTGGATAGACTCTTGCATAGAAGGGGAATTAAGGGTTATGGGGAAAAGGCAGGTAGGTGGAGATGAGTCCATGGCCAGATCAGATTGGTGGAGCAGGCTCGACAGGCCAGATGGCCTACTCCTGCACCTATTTCTTATGTTCTTGTGTTCTTAAATAAAAAAATGGCAGTGCACTTAACATTGGATTCACAGACTTGAAAAGGCACTTAATAAAGTATGCCATATAAGGCTTGTTAGCAAAAAGAAAGCACATTGGTCAAAAGGTGAAACAGTAGGGGACAGCACGGTGGCATGGCTGGTAGAGCTGTTGATACAGCTCCTGTGACCTGGGTTCAACCCTCACCTCTGGCACTGTCTGGGTGGTGTTTGCACGCTCTCCCTGTAACCATGTGGACACCCCGCCCCCAAGTGGTTAGATTAATTAGCTGCTGTAAATTGCCCCTAGTGTGTGGGTGAGGAGCTGATGGGAATGTGGAGAAAATAAAATGTGAGGGGTGTAAATGGGTTACAGGAAAAATCAATGAGTAATGGAATTGCTCTGTGACTGGGTGGGTCTCCTGTGGTGCCAGGAAATATATTGCCTTTAACAATTCAGCCTCAAATTTCAAAGGGTTAACATTTTCCCAAAAGCAAAGGCAACACTGGACACAAAGCAGGGATGGAATTACAAGAGGGGCCCTTTCCAGTAGGTTTGAGCTAGATTTAGTATGACAGATTTTGCCCGGCAGCCTCAGATAGATAAACATTCCTGTCATTACTGTGTCCTTCCAGGTTAGAGCTTCAGAACTGGTAACCGTAGGAAGGGGACAAATGCCTAGCAACGGGCAACAAAAAGCTTTCAGGAGCCTGTGGAGTGGGTGGGGTCCACTCTACAATCTCTCCATAGGGAGTGGCAAATGTTTGTTTAAGGTAGTAGAAAGATAAGGAATTAAAGTCCTTTTTATATAAAGGCAGCCTTATTCTCCCTTTGAACCAAGCCTGAGAATTTCTGTTACCTGTAAACAATGTTTTTGCAAATATTGCTGGCGTGGCTCCCAGAGTTACAGACAGCCCTCCAAACTAGGATTAGTGTGCTTAATGTGGGCTTGTCACTGCTCCCTGCCTTTAGTAGTTCTTGCCTTTCTTTATAAAACCAGGGGTCACACATGTTTTGTCCCTGTGTGGGACATCCTGTCCTCCCAAGTCTAATGATTTGTCCACTGACATCAGTAGGTCTCTTTGTTCCTTGAATTCTCTTTAAAATTACGCTTGGTTTGCATTCTGAGCAAAATGTGTCACTCCATAGTTTACTGCTGTGAATTTCAACTTCTGCCCCGTTCACCAGTCTGTCTGTATCTCCTCAAAGTCCTTTTCTATTTTCCTCACCCTTTGACACACTTCCAAAGTTTTGCAAAGTGCAGACCTGTGGGTGACCAGAATTTCACACTGCACTGATACTGTAGTCAAAACACCTAAATACATCACTGAAAGCAGGTCAGCCTCATTTCACTGATAATTAATAACAACATCAGAGACTGAAGGGTTTCTGCTCACGAAGCAGACACTGGTACACACAGGCTGAAACTCCAACCCACCAAGGTCAAGCTTTCTTGTTTTGACAGCAGTGTAGCTGCAGCAAAGCACAGGTGTGAAGCCTGCTCTCTTTCATCACCTGACTTCAGTGTTGGGTAAATATTTCTGCATAATACTCCAATGGCAAAGATGTGAAGGGACCTGTCACCAGTCTTGAAGGTGTCCTCAATAGAGAGAAAAAGAGAGAGAGAGAAAGAGAGAGAGAGAGTGAGAGAGAGAGAGAGAGAGAGAGAGAGAGAGAGAAGAGAGAGAGAAGAGAGAGAGAGAGAGAGAGAGAGAGAGAGAGAGAGAGAGAGAGAGAGAGAGAGAGAGAGAGAAGAGAGAAAGAAAGGGACTTAGAACATTTTTGCTTGACAAAGCTAAGAAATTTTAGGAAATTGCAACATTGATCCAAATTCATTGCAATTTGAACCAGGTGGGATTCAGGAAAACCCCTGCAGCTTTTCCTCAATGCTGGAAAAAGGATTTTGCTGAATTTGTACTCTTCTGATTGCTACCATAAAGGAAGAGGTACACACACTCAACGTTGGATACGAAAGGGTCTTTTAAGAGGCTCCTGGACAGGTACATGGAGCTCAGAAAAATAGAGGGCTATGGGTAACCCTAGGTAATTTCTAATAGTAAGTACATGTTCGGCACAGCTTTGTGGGCCGAAGGGCCTGTATTGCGCTGTAGGTTTTCTATGTTTCTATGCTTTAGGAACAGCTTCTTCCCCACCGCCATCATATTTCTGAATGGACAATAAACCCATGTACACTACCTCACTATTTTTCTTTTGTTTCTGCCCTTTTTGCACCACTTATTTAATTTAATTATTTTTTTTACTGTAACTTACAAATATTTTTATTGTGTATTGCAATTAACTGCTTTCAATAAAGAACATATTTCATGACATATCCCTGTGATATTAAAGCTGATTCTAATTCTGGAAAATTGAACTGCAGAATGTGTTCAAAAGACAAACTGGAGAATGCGTTCAGAAAAGTCAACTTATTGTTCCTCATAAGCAAGTTAGAGTCCAGAAGAAACTAACCTGGCTTCTTGCAGTTCTGCCCAACAAAGGCAGAAAACCCTGTTGGACATTGTGATTCACTGATTTATTGTCGGGCAGTGGGGAAGCTGCGTTGCCTCGGTCATAGTGAGAACCAGGCCTGAAGCTGCAATGTCACCTGTTTACAGCCGCCCAGGGGAGAGGCATCAAAGTTGGTACGCTCCACCAGAGGCAGGGTGGCATAGTGTCTAAGTTAGAGTCGGTGCTGTCCCCAGTATACACTCTCTGAAGACAAGCTGCATTGTATTTGATTACAGATTGCTGCAACATTCTTGCACTTGGGGTCTTGGACCATATTTTTTGTGTGACTACATCTACTGATACCGTATATGTGTTTGTTATCTTATATATGCTATATGTGCCTTGTGCTGTGTGTGACTGGTGATAAAGTGTTTTACACCTTGATTCCAGAGTAAAACGGTTTTGTTTGGCTGTATTCAAGGGTATTCATGTATGGTTGAATGACAATTAAATTTAAACTTGAAAGACAGCAGTCAAGATGGCTTAGAGGTCCAAAGATTGGGAGTTTCCCTGGACACATATCCTGTGCTCAGTGGGTTTATATCAGCAATTCTGGATCAGGTGTTGTGTAATGAACCAGATATGATTAGGGGGCTTAAGGTAAAGGAACCCTTAGGAAACAGTGGTCATAATATGATAAAATACACCCTGAACTGTGAGAAAGAGAAGCTAAAGTCAGATGTATCAGTATTACAGTGGAGTGTAGTGATTTACAGAGGCATGAGAGAGGAGCTGGCCAGAATTGATTGGAAAAGAACACTGGCAGGGATAATGGCAGAGCAGTATTGGCTGGAATTTCTGGAAGAGTTTGGAAGGTGCAAGATAGATACATTCCAAAGGAGAGAAAGTGTTCTAAAGGCAGGATGACACAACTGAGGCTGATAAGGGAAGTCAGAGCCAACATAAAAGCAAAAGAGAGGGCAAATAATAGAGCAAAAAAAAGTGGAAAGTTAAAGGATTGGGAATTTAAAAAAAAACCAACAGAAGGCAACTAAAAAAACCATAAGGGTGAAAAGATGAAATATGAAGGTAAGCTAGCTAATAATATCAAAAATTATACCAAATTTTTTTTTCAGATATATAAAGAGCAAAAGGGAGCTGAGAGTAGATATTGGACTGTTGGAAAATTACGATAGAGAGATAGTAGCGGGGGACAATGATATGGCATTCGAACTGAATAAGTATTTTACATCATTCTTCAATGTGGAAGACACCAGCAGTATGCTGGAAGTTCAAGAGTGTCAAGGGGCTGAGTCTCAAGTATCAAGAGAGTGCAGTTGCTATTACTAGGGAGATGATGCTTAGGAAACTGAAAGGTCTGAAGATAGATAAGTCATCTGGACCAGATGGACTACACACAGCATTCTGAAAGAGGTGGCTGAAGAGATTGTGAAGGCATTAGTAATAATCTTTCAAAAATCACTAGATTCTGGCATGGTTCTGGAGGACTTGAAAATTACAAATGTCACTCTGCTCTTCAAGAAGGGAGAGAGGCAGAAGAAAGGTAATTATAGACCGGTTAGTCTGACCTCAGGGGCTGGGAAGATGTTGGAGTCAATTGCAAAGGATATGGTTTCAGTGTACTTGGAGGCACATGACAAAATAGGCCAAAATCATCATGGTTTCCTTAAGCAGGATAGACAAAGGAGAATTGGTGGATGTTGCATACTTGAATTTTCAGAAGGCCTTTGACAAGGTAATGCACATGAGACTGCGAAACAAAATAAGAGCCCAGGATATTACAGGAAAGATACTAACATGGATAGTGCATTAGCTGATTGGCAGGAAGCAAAGAGAGGGAATAAAGGGAGTCTTTTCATATTGGCTACCAGTGACTAGTGGTGTTCCACAGGGGTCGATACTGGGACCGCTTCATTTTACATTGTACGTCAATAATTTTGATGATGAAATTGACAGCTTTGCGGACAATACAAAGATAGGTGCAGAGGCAGGTAGTGCTGAGGAAGCAGAGAGGCTACAGAAGGACAGATTAGGAGAATGGGCAAAGAAGTGGCAGATGGAATACAGTGCCATGCACTTTGGTAAAAGGAATAAAAGCATAGACTATTTTCTAAATGAAAAGAAAATTCAAAAATCTGAAGTGCAAAGGGATTTGGGAGTCCTTGTATAGGATTCCCTAAAGGTTAATTTGCAGGTTGAATCAGTGGAGAGGAAGGCGAATGAAATGTTAGCATACATTACTGACTTTGGAAAACTGGGATTTGATTCCCATAGTCTGAATGTTGGCAAGAAGACAATAGAGACTGCTGATATTGAAATCCAGAACAAAAACAGAGTGCTACAGATACTTAGCAAGTCAGACAGCATCTGCAGGAGACAAAAAGGGTGTAAAATGACTTTTGAGATTGAAACTGTGCATCAGGATTGAGGGAAGAGAAAAACTGAATGAAAAAAAAAACTCTGATGGACGGGTTTATCACACACCCAGTACTCACCATCTTCCACACTCTCTTTCTCAACATCCTCCCATCCCCAACACCTTCCTTCCAAAGGCCTCCCTTCCCCAACACCCTCCCATTCCCAACACCCTCCCTTCTCCAACATCATCTCATCCCCAACATCCTCCCATTCCTCAATTTTGATCTGGGATTTAGATTTCCTGGACCACGAGGTGTGACCGTTGCTCTGCACGCAGCACTATAGAATCTGTTACACACATGGGAGAACAGATGCCGCCTTGGTTCAAAGGAAGTGGAAGGAGCATAGATTTTAGTTCCTCCAGCATTCTGTGAGCATTGCATAAGCCTGACCAGGATGTTGATCCCTGTGCCTTCTCCGAGCCAGGACCTGTTCTTGCTTCGTTTGTTTATTTATTTATTTAGAGATACAATGCAAAAAAATTTGCATTGGGCTATGCCACCCAGCAACCAACCAATTTAACCCTAGTTTAATAACAGGACAGAGGCACTGTTTGCAAGGCAGCACTCCCTCAGTACCACACTGCAGGCTCAGCCTGGATTTTGTGTTCAAGGCTCTGGAATGGGGGTCGTCCACAAAAAACAAGGCCAATTGACCTACCTACAGGTAGGCTTTTGGACTGTGGGAGGAAGCCAGAGCACCTGGAGAAAACCCACACGGTCAGGGGAAGGAACACACAATCTTGCTTACAGAAGACACTGGAATTGAACTCTGAACTCTTTGCTGCCCTGAGTTGTAATAGCATCCTGCTAACCACTATGCTACTGTAGTGCCACTGTGCCTTTACCACCAGCTGTGTTTAAGTTCAGGGCAAAAAGGTGTAAGGGGGCAATTGTCCTGTTTTCTATCTCTGTTGTCAATACAGTCTCCACCCCTGCCCGAGTTAAAAGGAAGGAAGAGGTGGTTTGGCAAAGCAGGACTACAAATCTTACAGCTTTATAGTATGTGATGACTCTCTGCTGGGTGGGGCAGAAAGTATTTGGTGCCGTTCATTGTCTTTATTAGAACAATGAGCTCATTGTAAACCTGGCAGCTCAGAATGTTTACACCATACCTGGGAATCTGATCCTGCTAGGGCAGGATTAGAGAACGCAAATGGACCTTGGCAGCGACATTTCAAATCTAAATTGATTTATTTTAACTTCCTTAATGCCCAAAGCGATGTGTCTCCGTGGATTCGTCAATTTTTATTTCCTAAAGATAAGGTCTTTGACTTCAGTTTTATTACCTGGATGGCTTCTATAAAACAGACCATTTAAAAGGCAAGCATGAGGTGAGGTGTTTCCAGCTTTCATCCGTTCTTATCTTAAGGGAATTATCAGTTACTGAAGGATACCTTTGTTTGGAGAAACAAGAGGTTCTGGAGACGCTGGAAATGTTAAACCACACCAAAAAATGCTGGGAGAACTCAGCAGGTCAGGCAGCATCCATGGAGGGAAATACACCAGACAACATTTGGAGGGTCCTGACCAGAAATGTTGCCTGTTTATTTCCCTCCATAGATGCGGCCTGACCTGCTGAGCTCCCCCAGCATTTTGTGTGTTGCTTAGAGGTCAAGTTTGCTCAGGATAAAACAAGATCACCAAGAGGGAGGGGAAAGAGTCAATGAACCAGCACGTCTACCTGCTTCTTCACACCTGGCCCCAGTACCCAACCCATTTCTCCTCTTATTTCCCAACCGTGGCTCAGCCCCTAAGGATCAGGAAATTGTGGGTTCATGTCCCACTATAGACACCAGAGCACACAATGAAATGACCCTTTTTTATTTCAAAAATAAACTTTATTCCTAATAAGGTATACACATATGTAAAAGAATAAACAGTGCAAAAAATTTACATTCATGGTTAATGTAATGAGTAGTGTTAACTTTTTAAAACCCATAGCACCATTAATACTCATGTTGTCCCCTTGGGGAAATGCCCCATTTTATTGTCTGAGCAGCTACCCTACCATGTGTGGAAGCAGGAGCCTAGACTTTGGTTCTTCTCCATTTGCTGCACCATGCCTCCCCAGCAAACCCTCCTACAGCCTCAAATGCCCTTTTTTAAGGCAAAGTAGTTTTAATTTGCTCACTAAAGGCATCAGTGTCTTGAGTTGATACAACTCCTTTAAAGTCATTAAACATTCACCGAAAGAATTAACTGAAGTTGACACTGAGCCACTTTAGGAGCTTTCGGGCAGGTGGCATTAATTTTAAAGAGCATCTGTCGGAAGAGAAAACAGTAGAGAGGTTTTGGAAGAAATTCCAGATCTCACAATCCAGAACTGATAAAGGAGATCAGAGATGAAGGAGGGCAAAGATCACAGCTAGAGTATCCTGGTAGGTTGTATGGGAAAGCAGTGGACACAGCCCAGTCCATCACAGGCAAAGTCCTCTCCACCATTGTACACATTTACATGGAGTGCTGCCACAAGCAGCATCCATCATCAAAAAAGACCCACCATCCAGGCCATGCTCTCTTCTTGCTAAAACCATTAGGCAAGAGGTACAGAAGCCAGAAGACCCACACCACCAGGTTCAGGAACAGTTATTACCCCTCAACCATCAGGCTCCTGAACTGGCGTGGATAACTTCACTCACCACTATTCTGAACTGAGTCTACAACCTACAGACTCACTTTCAAGATTTCTTTACAACTCGTGTTTTCAGTATTATTTTTATTTGCACCATTTGTCTTTTTTGCATACTGGTGTTTGTCTGTTTATATATAAAATTCTATTGCATTGCATTTTTCCTGTAAATGCTGGCAAGAAAATAAATCTCAAGGCAATATGTTGTAGCATATATGGACTTAGATAATAAATTTACTTTGAGCTTTAAACTTCAAACCCCTTTTAAGGCAAGATTTCCGGAGTGACTTGTGACTAATCCTTAATGGTCATGCAGTATCAAAGTGTTGGAGCAAGCTTTGTTGTAGGACTGAAATGCTGTATCATCAGTACATAACAGCACACCTCAAGTGGAAGAAAGTTGCAGGGAGCCAATTCACTGTAACACTGTCGCAATTCTTCAAGCTTTAAGATTTCTTAATATCAATCCCAGTACACAAATGTAAAGGAGAACAAAATAATTGTTACTCCTGTCCAATGCAACACAAGGGAAAACACAATAAGGTAAAGATAAGGTAAAGAACACAGTAATATAAAGCACAATAAATATAAAAACATAAGATAGCTTATATGCATTGATTGTATGTCCATAAAGTGACACTAGACACAGGAGTGACTGTACTCTGACAGGAAATGATAAAGTAGTGGTGATTGGGACTGAGGACTGGATGGAAGTGTTGATCACTCTTACTGTTTGGGGAAAGTAACTGCTTTTGAGTCTGGTGGTCCTGGTGTGGATGCTACATAGCCTCCTCCCTGACGGAAGTAGGACAAACAGTCCGTGAGCAGTGAGGGTGCGATCCTTCATGATGTTGCCGGCCTTTTTTCTTTGTAACACGTACAAAATGCTGGAGGAGCTCAGCAGGTCAGGCAGTATTTATGGAAATGAATAAACAGTCAAGACCCTTCATCAGTCCTGAAATGTCAACTGTTTACTAATTTCCACAGATGCTACCTGACCTGCTGAGTTCCTCCAGCATTTTAGATGTGTTACTCTGGATTTCCAGCATCTGCAGGATCTCTTGTATTTCTGGCCTTCTTCCTTTTTGGTTCTTCTGTACATATGTCCTCGATGGCAGGTAGGCTGGTGCCAGTGATACGTTGGGAGGTTTTCACTACCCGTTGTGGAGCCTTCCTGTCCGCCACAGTGCAATTTCCATACCATGCAGTGATGCAGCTTGTTAGGAAGTTCTCTACTGCTCATCTGTAGAAGATTATGAGAATTGATGTGTATAGTCCAGCTCTCTTCAACCTCCACAGGAAGTGGAGGTATTGGTGAGCTTTCTTGACAGTGTTCGGGGACGATGAGAGGTTGTGTGTGATGTACACTCCCAAGGGTTTGAAACTGCTCGCAGTTTTCACTGCTGTGCCGCCGATGTAAATAGGGATGTGAGCGATGTGAGTTCTCCTGAAATCGATAACCATCTCCTTTGTCTTGTTGACATCGAGGAAGAGGCTATTTGCCTGGCACCAGGCCTCAAGCACTTCCACCCCCTCTCTTTAGGCCATCTCAATGTTATTGTGTCACTGTTGTGTCATCAGCAATCTTGACAAAGTGATTACTCGCGTGTTTGACTGTGCAATCATGTGTGATCAGAGTGTACAGCAATAGGCTCAGCACACTGTGGGGGGGGGGCAATCATGTTGAGGATGATAGGGAGGGAGGAGCGATTGTGCATCCCGACAATCTGAGGTCTGTTCATTAGGAAGTCCAACACCCAGTTGTACAGTGGAGTGTGTAGACTGAGGAACAGAATGTTCACCAAGGTCTGTGGGAGAATAGTGTTGAATGCCAAACTGAAATCCAGAAACAACGCTCTGACATAAATGTCCTTGTTTTCTACATGTGTCAGGGTCAGGTGCATGACAGTTGCTATAGCATCTGTTTTGGAACAGTTCTGTTGGTGAATGTCCAACATGGCAGGAATGGAGTTTTTAAATGCGTGTCGTTACCAGCCATACCGAGCATTTAATAATGAGTGGTGTCAGTGCCACCAGGCAGTATCCATTTAGTTCTGAAAGGTGTAGAGGGATGATGGCGGCTGATTTGAAGCATGTGTGGACATGGGTGAAATGTTGAAGATGTTCTTGAAGATGTCAGTGAGCTGGTGTGCACACTCCCCGAGTGCTTTGCCTGGGATGTTGTCTGCCTGGCAGCCCTACAAGGGGTTGACTCTATGCAGAGTCCTTCTCACACCTGCTGTTGTTATAGACAGTGGCTACTCACCTGGGAGGGGGTAGCTTTCGTGTCTGGCATTCCGTTGCTTCAGAATCAGATTTAGTACCACCAGCACCTGTTGTAAAATTTGTTAACTTAATGGCAGCAGTACAATGAAATACTTGATAAATATTGAAAAATCTGAATTACAGTAAGTATATACATTATATGTCTATTAAATAGTTCCGCTTAAGTAAGTAGTGCAAAAAAATTTCAGAAATAATTTTTAAAAAGTGAGGTAGTGTCCAAGGGTCCAATGTCCATTTAGAAATCGGATGGCAGAGGGGAAGAAGCTGTTCCTGAATCGCTGAGTGTGTGCCTTCAGGCTTCTGTATCTCCTACCTGATGGTAACAGTGAGAAAAGGGCACGTCCTGGGTAGTGAGGATCCTTAGTGATGGACCTTTCCAAGGCACCGCTCCTTGAAGATGTCTTGAACACCACGGAGACTAGTACCCATGATGGAGTTGACTAATTCCACAAGCTTCTGCAACTTACTTTGATCCTGTGCAGTAGCTCTCCCCCACCATACCAGACAGTGATGCAGCCAGTCGGAATGCTCTCCACAGCACATCTGTAAAAATGTTCAAGTGTTTCAAATGCTGTGCATGCCTCAGGGAGGGAGATGTCACTGGTTGCTGTTTTTCCTTGCTTAGTCAGTACTACCCCTGACGCCCAGCCACATGCGCTGGGAACCGTTATCAGACTCGTGAATTTTTTGTGTGTAGGTGGTCTTTGCCCTCTTAATGCCGGAGATAAGGTTTCTTCTGGGTGCTCAGAGCTGTTCTGCCACACCGGACTTGAAGGCAATGTCAGGAAATGGAGAGGAGGCTTGACTCAAAAGCAGAGCAATGGAGATGATTTAGCAATAAATGATACCTTACTGATAAACTGCAGATTAACAAGCTACAAGGGATGCAAAGCACGAATAGATTCTTAACATGAAAAGGCAACATGGTAACTGAAAGCTTGGAATAATTGGTTGAGCCTGGCTGGTTCAATGGGTGAACAAGGACTGTGGATGAGCCCTGGGTTTAAATAGGCTGCAGGTGACTCCTGTTAGTTGGATGGAGATTGGGAGGTACCTGCCTGTGACAGGAACTACCCCACACATCCTGCACCCAACTGTCCAGGGCGATCCCTGGGCATATGGTGGAACTCTTTGATGAACGATGGACCCAAGATGAAACTGGACAGCACCCAAAACCTCTCCTCCAGACTGTGCTCTTCCCAGTCAACCAGGTACTGCTCACCCCAGCCAGGACAATTTGAATCAATCAGCTGGTGAACCATGAACACTGGACCACCTTCCACCATCCTAGTTTCAGGTGGGTTGAGTGATCCATGGACAACAGGCTTGAGACAGGACACCTGGAAGGTAGGTGTGTCCTGAGCAATGGTGGCAGCTGGAAAGGGTAAGTGACCACGTTGATGTGATGAGTGATCTTAGAAGGACCAACAAACCAGGGTGAGAGCTTTCAGGAGTCAGTGTGCAGGGGCAGAGCGTGAGTGGACAGCCAGACATGGTTCTCAGGCAAAGTAGTCTGTCTGGGCGCCAATTATGGTTGGCCTGATGGCAGTAGGCACAGTTGATACCTAGGGTGGCCCTCCGTGCCCGCTTCCAAGCATTCCAGGAATGTTGAACCAGGGTCCCAGTAGATGGGAGCTCCATCGTTGGCTTCTCCACATGTGAGGAGTTAAACTGTGGTGAGCGAGCAGCCACGCTAGATTGTGAGAAATCGCACAGTTGAGCGTGGGCAGTCACGTACTGGGGTGTGAGCAATTATAATGTGGAGTGTGCGTGGTTGTACTAGAGTGTGAGCAGTCACACTGAATCGAGTGTAGTTACACTGTGGTGTGAGCAGTCACACTGGATAGTGATCAGTCGCAATACAGAACGCGAAATGTCACACTGGAGTGCCAGCAGTCACAACTTGGTGTGGAGCACGGTTGGTGGCTCTCTGCCTCAGGCCCCTGCAGTGATTCCTGTATGCTGAGCACCCTCCCATCGTGGTACATGTGGATGACGCACGTTCTCCAGAGGGGCCGCTATCTTCACAAAGAGATCCGGCTACCGCTGGCATGCGTCAGCTGTGCTGCTTTGCAGAGGCTGCCCAGCTTCCACTAGGACCTGCTGAGAGTCTGGAACATGGTTGCCTCGGGCCGGGAACCTCCTCCACTGGCAGAGGGTGGAGTCCTGACTGAGGGAATGCCCCACCCCTGACCTACCCCAACAGATGTCAGTGCAGCTCAGCTGTGTGAAGTGAATCTGGCTGGACTCACCCCCATTCCTCTGGAGCTACTTGTCAGACCCAGGCCCCAGAGACTTATCTGGCAGCCAGGCCCACACAATTTGCTGGTCACGTATTTCCACCTGGGGGTGAAGGTTGGTTCCTCAATGGCAGTCCCTTTACACCATGCACCTTGGGGACCTAGGGTGGAGGCTGCTGCATACAGCAGTGGCCTGCAATAAGTTTCTTAGTGTGTACATGGATCTCCCAGCCACATGTCACTTCTGTGGGCTGGAGGAGACCGTAGTACCACAAGTGTGTGAGGCTGCAGCCCCTTTTCACGTATCTGTGAGGCCTGCTCCTCACCTTCTGGTTATATTTTTTTTCATTTATTCATTTACGGGACATGGGCGTCGCCAGCTAAGCCAGCATTTATTGCTCATTATTGTATTTGCAATAAAGACACCTTGTCAAAAAAAATTTGGCGCGGAGCTGTTAAACTGCGGATTGGGAGCAGTCGCACTGTAGCATGTGCTTGTGAGCAGTTACACTGGATTGTGAGCAGTTATAAAATGGAGTACAAGCACTCACACTGGATTGTGAGATACTACACTGCAGAGCACGAGCAGCCACAGTGAAATGTGAGCAGTCCCACAGGATCTGCTGATTCTACAATAGGCATCTGTTAGTCTCGTGAGACCTTGGATTTGCACCTTGGAAGGTTTCCAGGGCGCAGGCCTGGGCAGGGTTGTATGGGAGACCAGCAGTTGCCCATGCTGCAAGCCTTCCCCTCTCCACGCCACCAATGTTGTCCAAGGGAAGGGCATTAGGACGCAAGCCACTTGGCACCGGTGTCATCACAGAGCAATGTGTTGTTAAGTGCCTTGTTCAAGGACACAAACACGCTGCCTCACCTGAGGCTTGAACTAGCAACCTTCAGATCACTAGACCAATGCCTTAACCACTTGGCCACGCGCCAACACCTAGTGATTCTTGAAAGGCCTCCACAATCTCTTCAGCTGCATCGTTCAGACTCCTGGAGTATAGTCCATCTGGACCAGGTGATCTGTCTACCTTCTGACCCATCAGTTTCCCCAGCACCTTCTCTCTAGTAATAGCAACTGCACTCATTTCTGCCCCTGATATTCTTACACTTCTTGCATACTGCTGGTGAAGACTGATGCAAAATACTTATTCATTTCATCTGCCATTTCCTTGTTCCCCATTCCTACCTCTCTAGCTCATTTTCCAGCAGTCCAATACCTACTCTTGTTTCTCTTTTACTGTTTATATAATTGAAAAACATTTGGTATCTTCTTTGATGTTATTGGCTATCTTACCTTCATCTCCCCCATGAGTTTTCAGTTGCTTTATGTTGGTTTTTAAAAGTTTCCTAATCCTCTAACTTCCCACTAGTTTTTGCTCTATTTGCCCTCTTTGGCACTTATGTTGGATTTGACTTCCCTTGTCAGCCACAGTTGTGTCATCTTGCCTTTAGAACACTTCTATGCGATGTGTTTATCCTATGCCTTCCGAATTGCTTCCAGGAACTCCAGCCATTGCTGCTCTGCTGTCATCCCTGCTAGTGTCCCCTTCCACTCAACTTTGACCAGTTTCTCGCTTGTGTCTCTGTAATTCTCTTTACTCCATTGTAATACTGATACATCTGACTTTCGCCTCTCCCTTTTAAATTGCAGGGTGAATTCTATCATATCATGATCACTTTCCCCCAAGGATTCCTTTATCCTTAGCTCCATAATCAAATCATGTTCATTACACAACACACAATCCAAAATAGTTGATCCCCTAGTGGGCTCAACCACAAGCTGCCTTAAAAAAACATCTCATAGGCATTCTACAAATTCTCCTCTTGGGATCCAAAATCAGCACCAACCTGATTTTTCCAAATCTACCTACACATTGAAATCCCCCATGATCATAGAAACATTTCCGTTTTTACATGCCTTTTCTATCTCCCACGTCCTTTTTGCAGGCCTGTATACAACTCCCATCAGGGTCTTTTTACCCTTACAGTTTCTTGACTCTACCCACAAGGATTCTACATCTTCCCATCCCATGTCACCTCTTTCTAAGGGTTTGATTTCATTTTTTATCAATAGAGCCACCCCACCCCCTCTGCCTACCTGTTTGTTCTTTCGATACAATGTGTATCTTTGGATGTTAAACTCAACTATAATCTTCTTTCAGCCAGGACTCAGTGATGCCCACAACATCATACCTGCGAACCTCTAACCGTGCTACAAGGTCATCTAACTTATTCCATATACTGCTTGCGTATACAACACACTGTATCCATCACCCCTTTTGATTTTGTCCCCCTTTTACACTGCAACTCGTCCCACTGACTGCATTTTTGCCCATACTGCGTCTGCATGATGGATCCATTTCTTTCCAGATGTCTCACTATTTCTTCTTTAATAACAGCCTCAAGCATTTTCTGAACTACTAATTGGCCTATAATTACCTGCCTTTTGCCTACATCATTTTTTTGAAAGTGGCATGACATTCACCTTCTTCCATTCCACCAGGACCCGCCCAGCATCCAGAGAATTTTGGTAAATTATCACCAAAGCCTCTGCTAGAACCTCTGCCATTTCTTTTAGTAACTTGGGATGCATTCCATCAGGACCAGAGGACTTGTCTATCTTTAGGCCCAAAAGTTTGCTATGCACTACCTCTTTAGTGATAGCTATTATAGCGAGGTCCTCACCTCCCATCACATCCACATCATCTCTCTTTGGCATGGTAGACGTGTCCTCCACTGTGAAGACTGACACAAAATAGTCATTCAAAGCCTCGGCAATTTCCACATTACACAATATCAATTCCCCCTTCTTGTCCTGCAAGGGACCTACATTCACTTTGGCCACCCTTTTCTGCTCTATATAATTATAAAAAACTTTTACTGTCCCTTTTTATATTTTGTGCTAGTTTATATTCATAATCTATCTTCCCTTCTTTATTGCTTAGAGTGGTTCTTTGTTGTTTTTTAAAGTTTTCCCAATCTCCTAGTTTCACACTACTCTTTGCGACTTTGTATGCATGAGCTTTTAGTTTGATACCTTCCTTTATTTCCTTAGTTATCTGTTGCTGGCTCTCTCCACCCTTACTGTCCTTACTTTTAACTGGAATATACTTCTGTTCAGCACCATGAAAAATCTCTTTGAAAGAATTCCACTGTTCCTCAACTGTCGTACCATATAGCTTGCATTCTCATTCTACCCTATCCACCTCCTGTTGTCTCCCTTGTTTAAACACCCTGGTTTTAGATCAAACTATTGCACCCTCCATTTGTATGAGAAACTCAATCATACTGTGATCAATCACTCTTTCCGAGAGGATTCCTAACTACAAGATTGCTGATTTTATCTGTCTCATTGCACAGCACCAGATCTAAGATAGCATGTTTCCTTTTAGGTTCAGTAACATACTGTTCAAGAAAGTTATCATGTTGTTTTGTGGTGAGTGGAATTTCAAGAGGGCGTGCACGTGTACACGGCTAGTTCTCAATGTGTTGCTGGTTTGCAATGGAGGGCATGCCTTAATACCCTGAATTTGATAAGGCAAGTTGAGCACTGATCCAGATCTGGCAATGCAGTGTTTGTGCATGTTACCATCATGAATTATGCCTAAACAGGCACCAGGTTAACACACATAGTTTTAGCAAGCTCATCACCTTTTATCTTTTAAATACCATTCGTGCTGCTGGAGTTTCTAAAGGTGTTGGTAAGGCCTGGGCTTTGATTGTATATCGATCTGTTCTGAGTACCACACACTCATTCAGATAATCTTCTATTACAAAGTCATGGTACTCAGCAACTTTTTTCTGTGGGGTTTATTTTATAAGGAGGGTGTGCCATGCACCGCATACCAGTTTGAGGCTGTACCAGTGCAGAGTTACACTTTAACCCTCTACAATAACCTTGCTTTCCACACATTAGTCATAAACTCTCTTCATGTACCCCTCTAATTCTAAATATTACACACCCTTTAGTTCTAGATGTACTGTCAATGGTTCCTTGCAAATTTTCTTTTTTTAAATTTAGTTTAGTTCATGGTTCACCAGCATGCAATGATATTCCTTAATTGTATGAAGGTCAAAGATTAAATAATAAAAGCAATTATATACAAAGTGATGAGTGCAAACACAGCAGAACTGTGCCAAGTAAATGAGCTCAAACTGAGGGAGTACAAAAAGAAATGCTAAATGGTCAATATTGGAAGAGGTGGAGAGTTAGGAGTCTGGGAACGTGGCTGCGTCACCAGAAAGTGGATGTGAAAGAGGTGATTGGGACAGCAGTGGGGGAAAAGCTGTTTCTGAGTCTGGATGTCTGGCTTTTAAAGTTCCTGTATATTCTCCCAGAAGATGGAAGAGAGAAAAAGGAATGGCCACAGTGGCAGGAATCCCGAACAGTATTGTTAGCCTTTCCTGATACAATGCACACCTGACTAACAATCAACAACTCAAACCCAAGGCACTTTGATTGCTAAAACTCTCCTATTTGTTTGTACCATCTTCCATCCTGTTTGTCCAACAGAAATACTTAATGAGTTAATAGCGTAACAATGAGGTTTGGATGGGGAAAAGTTTATCATTCATTCATAGGTTTAGTGTAATACCTGTGAATGAATATTTCTCCGGATGTTCACACTAACAAACAGGATAGAACTAGACTCAGAGCCATCTTGTTACTTAAGTGATCACTTGTATCTTCAGAACATTGCCATAAAGCAGGGGTCCAGGAGAAAATCTTGTCTTTCCATGAACAAATGTTTATTTTTTGGCTTACAGCTGGGTTAAAAACTGCAGTTCTGTCACTAAGTTCACTGCAACATCTTGAGATTGGAATTGCACGCAATCTTTGATCGATTATCGGAGCGGGAGTACACAGTGTCCATTGGCTTTGCTGGAGATCTTCTCTGATCAGTGGGAACTGCAGGAGCTAGAGGGCATCCTGGACAATGAGGATTACACCTGAATTGACAATCACTGTGAGCATTGTAAATCGGTAAATTAAGTCAGTTTTAAAAGAACTGCAAGGGTTCTGTTTAATGAGCTGCTATTCCACTCAATTTCTTTGAAATTTGTGTCAG
Source organism: Hemitrygon akajei (assembly GCF_048418815.1). Lineage (NCBI taxonomy): Eukaryota > Metazoa > Chordata > Chondrichthyes > Myliobatiformes > Dasyatidae > Hemitrygon > Hemitrygon akajei. The sequence goes on along the minus strand of NC_133141.1, from coordinate 18,250,970 downwards.
AACTTCATAAACTACTTATTTGAGTTTGAAAATGAATAACTGACAATATACTAGAGTTGCAGGGGGATGGGAACCAGAGTGCCAGAGCAGAGAGTTGAGAGGTTGTGGAGACAGATGTTGGTAAGACCTCAGACAATCAGGAATCAGAGGGTTGAACATGGTGCGACTACTGCCCTGAACTGCGCATATTTCAAAGCAAGTAGTATCGTAGGCAAGACGGATGAACTCAGGGCATGGACAGGACCTGGAATTATGATACTGCAGCCATTAGTGAGACTTGGTTGCAGGACTGACAACTCAATATTCCAGGGTTCCATTGTTTTAGACGCGACAGAGCAGGAGGGATTAAAGATGGTGTTACTAGTCAGGGAAAATGTCACGGCAGTGCTCAGTCAGCACAGACAGGAGAACTCGTCTAGTGAGGTGTTTTGTGTGGAACTGCATAATAAGAAAGGTATGACCAGGTTAATGGGGCTATATTACAGACCATCCAACAGTCTGAGGGATTTAGAAGAGCAAATTTGTGGAGAGGTTGCAGACTGCTACAAGAAACATAAGGTTGTTATAGAAGGTGATTTTAGCTTTCCACATATTGACTGGTACTTCCATACTATGAAAGGACTAGGTGGGATAGAGTCTGTCAAATGTGTTCAGAAAAGTTTCCTTAATCAGTGCATAGGTGTCCCAATGAGAGACTGCGCGATACCTGACCTGCTACTAGGGAATGAGACAGGGTGGGTGACAGAAGTTTGTGTTGGGAAGCACTTTGCATCTAGTGCCCACAATGCCATTAGTTTCAAAGCAAATATGGAAAAGGATAGGTCTGGTCCTTGGGTTGAGATTCTAAACTGGAGAAAGGTCAATTTTGATGGTATCAGAAATGATCTGGCAAGTGTGGATTGGGACAGGCTGTCCTCTGGCAAAGGTGAACTTGGTAAGTGGCAGGCTTTCAAAAGTGAAATTTGGAGAGTACGAAGTTTGTATGTGTCTTTCGGAATAAAAGGTAAAGATTACAGGTGTACAGAACCTTGGTTTTCAAAAGATATTGAGGCCCTGGTTAAGAGAAAAAAATGAGATGCATAGCAGGTAGGAGCAAATGAGTGCTTATGGAGTACAAGAAATGTAAGAGAACACTTAAATAATCAGGACGGCTAAAAAGAGTTCAGCAGGTCAGGTAGTGTCTATGTATGGGTATATACAGTCGATGTTTCAGGCCGAGACCCTTCATCTATTCCCATCCATAGATGCTGCCTGATCTGCTGAGCTCCTCCAGCACATTGTGTGTATTGCTCTGGATTTCCAGCTTCTGCAGTACCTCTTGTGTCGATGGGCTAGAAGGCGGCATGAGGTTGCTCTAGCAGACAAGGTAAAGAGGAATTCTAAGGGGTTCTACAGATATGTTAAGAACAAAATTAAGAGTGAAGAAGGGACAAAATTGGTCCTCTGGAAGATCAGAATGGTAATTCATGTGTGAAGCAAAGAGAGATTTGGGTGGGGGGGAAAGGATCTTAATTTTTTTTTGCATCTATGTTTACTCAGAAGATGGACACAGAATCTATAGACACAAGGCAAAAAGGCATCAACTTCATGGACCCTGTATAGATTACAGAGGGGAGGGGTTTGCTGTCTTGAGGCAAATTAGCATGAATAAATCCCCAGGGCTTGACCAGGTGTTCTCTTGGACCCTGTGGGAGGCAGGTGCAGAAATTGCCAGGGTCCTAGCAGATAAACAAATCATCCTTAGCAACAGGTGATGTACCAGAGGATTGGAGGATAGCCGAGGTTGTTTCATTGTTTAAGAAAGGCTCTAAAAATTTAACCAGGGGATTACAGGCCACTGAGCTTGACATCAGTAGTGGAAAAGTTATTGGAAGGTATTCTAAGGGATTGGATATATGAGTATTTGGATGGACATGGTCTGATTAAGGATAGTCAGCATGGCTTCATGCATGGTAAGTCATGCCTAACCAATCTCACAGATATTTTCAAGTAAGTTATCAGGAAGGTCAATGAAGGAAGGCAGTAGATTTTGTCTGCATGGACTTTAGTAAAGCATTTGACAAGGTCCCACGTTGGTGTTTGGTCAAGAAGGTTCAGTTGCTCAGCATTAAGGATGACATAGTAAATTGAATTAGACATTAGCTTTGTGGGAGAAGCCAGAGGCTAGTAATAGATGTTGCCTTTCTGACTGGAGGCCTGTGACTAACAGAGTGCCATGGGGATTAGTGCAGGGTCTGTTGTTGTTTGTCATCTTTATCAATGATCTGTATGATAATGTGGTTAACTGGATCAGCAGCTTTGAGGATGAAACCAAGATTGGAGGTGGAGTGGACAGTGAGAAAGGCTATCATGGCTTGTAGTGGGATTTGGATCAGCTGGAAAAATGGGCTGAAAAATGGCAGATGGAATTATTAGAGACAATTACAAGGTGTTATAGTTTGGTAGGGTCAACCAGCGTAGGTCTTACATAGTGAACGGTAGGGGACTGAGGAGTGTAGTGGAACAAAGGGATCTGGGAATACAGGTCCATTATTCATTGAAAGTGGTGTCACATGTAGACAGGGCCATAAAGAAAGTGTTTGGAACATTAGCCTTTATAAATCAAAGTACTGAGTACAGAAGATTAGATGGTATGATGAAATTGTACAAGACATGGGTGAGGCCTAATTTGGAGTGTTGTGTGCAGTTATGGTCACATACCTACAGGAGAGGTGGAAATAAGGTTGAAAGAGAAAACTTGTTAGGATTTTGCCAGATCTGAAGGACCTGAGTTACAAAGAAAGACTGAATAGGTTAAGACTTTATTCCTTGGAACATAAAAGATTGAGAGGAGATTTGATAGGGGTAACAAAATTTATGAGGGGTATATATAGGGTAAATGCAAGAAGGCGTTTTCCACTGAAGTTGGGTGGGACTACAACTAGAGGTCATGGGTTAAGAGAGCAAGGTGAAAAATTCAAGGAGAACGCAAGAGGAAACTTCTTCACTCAGAGTCTTGAGACTGTGGAACAAGCTGCCAGCACAAGTGGTGGATGTAAGCTCAACTTCAACTCTTAAGAGAAGTTTGGATAGGTACATGGATCGTAGGGGTATGAAGGCTTATGGTCGCAGTGCAGATCAATTGGATTGGGCAGTTTAAATTGTTTCAGCATGGACTAGATGGGCCAAAAGGCCTGTTTCTGTACTGTACTTTTCTATGACTGTGTGACTCTATGCCAGTGTTAAGCACATGGATCATAGAACAGTACAGCACAGAAACAGGTCCTTCAGCCCATAATATCTGTGCAAACCTAATGCCAAACCAAGATAATTCTATATTTAAGACAAATCTGGACATAAGCTAAGAGAAATGACATCTTGTTATGAAGATGTTGCTGTATTGATATGTTTGAGAGAGTTTAATGAAATTACTTTGACATACAAAATAAATGCGTGATGCATTCTTGATTAAGACAAGACTTGCTGACTTCCTGTCTGTCCTTATCAAAGCATGGTGCAGCTGGCATGGTAAAATTTGGCAAAACCAGCAAAAAAAAGAAAAAAAAAGGCCTGATCTTTCCAAGCAGTCAGTCAGCACTGAAAGCCTCCCTGACTGCCAAAGCACAGACTCTCCTTCCAATTTGCAGGAATGAACCTTCAGCAACACCAAAGAGCTTGAGAAAGCTATGCTGGAAACATTGTCAAAATGTGTGGAGTGGAAGCATTCTGGAGAGTTCTAACTTCCCAATCACTGACCCACCCATGTGTACAAAGATTCTAAGCATCAAACCATAATTAATTTCTTAATCATATGTCAGGGATCTGACAGCCAGAACATAAAATGTAATAAAGGCACTGAACACATGATTGAATTAAGTGTATATTATAGATCTTAGTTTCAAGGCAGTAAATTAATCAAAGAAGCTTCCGTCACCCACTAACCAATAATTACTCTATAATTATTGCCTCCAAAGATTTCTTGGGTATCCAGTATGTAGCGGTCTTGGCTTCTGGCTTCTAACTATAATAAGGTGTTTTGTCAGGGCAAATTAGTCAAAAGCACCCAGCTCAGATTAATTTACCACACCCATTACTTTATCCAGATTTAAAACCAGATTTCAACAGAGAGATAACTTCAGATTGTATGTATGACTGTACCATAGTTCCAGCCACTTCAGACCGACCTGCATCACCCACTGCCACAATTTATACTGCCCTTTACTCTCAATCCCTTCAAGTCTATTAACATGGATTATAAATGATTGATGATAATGATCCCTGTGTGACCTCACTAGTTACAGCTTGACATCCTGAAAATAACCTACCAGTCCCAACTCCACTCTTATGAGTGACCATACAGCATAGAAAAAGGTTCTGCAGCCCACCAAGCACGCATTTACATACATCTCTTTTTATTTAACGTAGAATAATACAGCACAGTAAAACCCCTTCAGCCCCACGATGTTGTTCTGACCTTTCAACATACTCATATTAGCTTTATTTGTCACATTTATATAGACATAGCGACACATACGGTGAAATGTGTTGCTTGCGTGGAGCACTGAGAAGAAGCCCATGCAGTCATGGGGAGAATGTGCAAACTCCTTCCAGACAATGGCAGGAAACCATTATTCTACCGTACCTGCGCTTCCTCCTTCAAAGAAAGAGGCTTTCCTTCCTCCACCATCAACACTGCCCTCACCCACATCTCTATTTCGTGCATATCTGCCCTCACTCCATCCTCCCACCACCCCAACAGGGATAGGGTTCCTCCTGTCCTCACCTACCACCCCACCAGCATCCACATCCAGCGCATAACGCTCCATAACTTCTGCCATCTCCAACAGGATCCGACCACCAAGCACATCTTTCCCTTCCCCCACCCCCCACTTTCTGCTTTTCACAGGGATCACTCCCTACATGACTCCCTTGTCCATTCGTCCTTCCCCACTGATTTCCCTCCTGGTACTTATCCTTGCAAGCAGAACAAGTGCCACACCTGCCCCTACAACCCTCCCTCACTACCATTCAGGACCCCCAAACATTCCTTCCAGGTGAGGTGACAATTCACCTGTGAGCCTGTTGGGGTCATTTACTGTTTCTGGTGCTCCCAGTGTTCCCTCCTGTATATCAGTGAGACCTGACATAGTTTGGGAGACCACTTCACCAAGTGCCTACGATCTGTCCAACAGAAAAAGCAGGATCTCCCGGTGGCCACTCACTTTAGTTCTACTTCCCATTCCAACCTGTCAGTCCATGAACTCCTCTACTATCATGATGAGGCCACACTCAGGTTGGAGGAGCAACACCTGATATTCCATTTGGGTAGCCTCCAACCTGATGGCATGAACATCAATTTCTCAAACTTCCAGTAATTCCACACTCACCCACCCCCAACATTCCCATTTCCCTCTTTCACCTCATCTCCTTACCTGACCACCACCTTCTTCTGGTGCTCCTTCCCCTTCCTTTCTTCCATGGCCTTCTGTCCCCTCCTATCAGTATCCCACTTCTCCAGCCCTTTTTCTCTTTCACCTATCAGCTTCCCAGCTCTTCACTTACCCACCTTCCCAGTTTCACCTTTCACCTACCACGTTGTACTTCTTTCCCCCCCCCCCCCCAACCTTCCTACTCCTTATCTTATTATCCAGCCCTGATTCTGCATTATTAAGGCAGCATCCATTATTAAGGACCTCCAGCACCCAGGACATGCCCTCTTCTCACTGTTACCATCAGGTAGGAGGTACAGAAGCCTGAAGGCACACACTCAGAGATTCAGGAACAGCTTCTTCCCCTCTGCCATCGGATTCCTAAATGGACGTTGAACCCGTGAACACTACCTCACTTTTTTAATATTCGGTATTAGTTTTTTGCATGATTTTTAATCTATTCAATATATGTATACTGTAATTGATTTACTTTTTTTATTATTTTATTTTGTACTTTTTTTTTCTAGATTATGTATTGCATTGAACTGCTGTTGCTAAGCTAACAAATTTCATGTCACATGCCAGTGATAATAAGCCTGATTCTGATGAAGGGCCTCAGCCTGAAATGTCGACTGTTTACTCTTTTCCATAGATGCTGCCTGGCCTACTGAGTTCCCCCACCATTTTATGTGCATTGCTCTGGATTTCCAGCATCTACAGATTTGTCTTTATGCTGAAAAAACAATCAATCTAACCCTCCCATCCTACACAGCCCATCATCCTCAATTTTTCTTTCATCCATTGGCCCACTTAAGTGTCTCTTAAAAGTCCTTAAATTTATCTGCCTCTTCCACTACCGCCAGCAGCGTGTTCCAGACACCCACCACTCTTGGTGTAAAAGCCTACCTCTGACACCTTCCCTAAACGTTCCTCCACTCACCTTAAATTGCTGTCCTCTGGAATTAGTCATTGCTGCCCTGGGAAAAGGGCTCTGGCTGTCCACTCTATCTCTGCCTCTATCAAGTTGCCTCTCATCCTTCTTTGCTCACTCATCCTTTTCTCATAAGACATGCTCACTAATCCAAGCAGTATCCTGGTAAACCTCCTCTGCACCCTCTAAAGGTTTCACATCCTTCCTAGAATGAGGCAACCAGAACTGAAGACAAATACACTAAGTGTGATCTAGCCAGTTTTATAGAGCTGCAAAGTTACCTTACAGCTCTTGAACTCAATACCCCAACTACTGAAGGCCAATACACCATAAACCTTCTTAACCACTGTAACCTTCTACACTACCAACACCCACCACCAACTCTTGTATCATCTGCAAACATGCTAACCCACCTCTCCACTTCTGCCTCCAAAGCATTGATAAATATTACAAAGAACAGAGTTCCCAGAACATATCCCTTCAGAACACCACTGGTTAGAGTCCTCCAGGCAGAATACACTCCATCTACAACCACCATCTGCCCTCTGTGGGCAAGCCAATTCTGAATCTATGTATCCAATTTTCCCTGGATCCCAGGCCTCCTGACTTGTTCTCCCCACATTACCTTCAACTATCCCCAGATTCTTCCACTCGCCCACATACTGGGGGCAATTTACAGCAGCCAATTAGCCTACAAACTTGGGCTGTGGGAATAAACGAAAGCAGACGGGGGAAACATGGGGTCTCCACACAGACAGTAGTCCCATAGGTTTGCTCAGGCCTCTTCTCTTGGTGACAATGCTGGATTTGTTTCTCCCTCACTTTGGCCAACATATTATTGGGATCCCATTTCAAGTCTAGTTGTCATTAATCTATTCATACTATCCTTGGGCCTTAACAGTCACATACTTACAGATGCTAATAACAACATTTCAACAATAATCCCAACCATCTTCCTCAGGCACAAGTTGGTCAAATGACAAATGATACCTCCTCACATACCCTCTCAAGTGAGCAGGGCATGGGTAGGGCTTAATGCTAAATCCTGATTCACTGGATCTGAATTACCTTTTCCTGATTGGTTAGTTTGGCCTTGTTCTGATTGGCCAAACCCTCTTTAGGAGGGTGTGATCCCAAATCAGAACTACCTCTACATTCTTAGAACCTACATTTAGGTCACCCACATCCTCCATCTCTAGTGATTCCCTAATCTTTCACTTGTAGGCATTCTCTTCCTTGCCAAAGATGTTGGCCTCATCAAACCTTGGTCTACCTGAGCATTATAGGCAGTGCTCAGGCCAAATGATAGTATGGATAGATTTGATAACCAATCACAAAGCTTCTGTAGTTAATTAATTGCTATTAAACCATACACATGAAAATAGCGAAACAAAAGTGTTCCTACGGTGCCAAGGTGCAAAACACAGTATTAACAGCCCACAGTGCAGAGCACATAAAAATAATACAGCCCAAGGCCCTGAATGGCATGGCCTACAGATTGCTGGTGCCTGGAATGTTATCCTTTTCCAGTTTGTCTTCCACTGACCGAACACTGGAGGGCAGGACCAATGCCGGGGGTGGGGGGGCATTCCCTACCTAGTAGGGATTCCAGTACCCCCACAGAGGCCTTTGCTGTCTCTGGGGTCCTCTCCCGGGAACTGCAACAGATGACACCATGGCATGAGGGGTTTGGACCACACAACAATTGAGGCAATGCACCTTCCCCGTCGTCAGTCTCACCAATGAGCCAATGAAATGGACTTGCAGTATTCTATGTTACCAATGTCTGACAGGGTCTTGCAATCACAATGAAAATGCCCAAGACGACACGGTACGCTTCACCGAGCACCCACGCTCTGTCTGCCAGAGAAAGCAGGATCTCCTGGTGGTCACCCATTTTAATTCCACTGCCCATTCCCATTCCAATACGTCAGTCCATGGCCTCCTCTACTGCCGCAATGAGGCCACAGTCAGGTTGGAGGAACAACACCTTATATTCCATCTGGGGAGCCTCCAACCTGATGGTATGAACATCGATTTCTCAAACTTCCGGTAATGCCCACCCACTCTCCTTCACCATTCCTCATCCCCCTTTTCCTTCTCTCACCTTATTTCCTCCCTCTGGTGCTCCTCCCTCCTTTTCTTTCTTCCATGGCCTACTGTCCTCTCCTATTAGGTTCCCCCTTCTCCAGCCCTCTATCTCTTTCACCAATCAACTTCCCAGCTCTGTACTTCACCCCTCCCCACTCTCACGGTTTCACCTATCACCTTGTGTTTCCCATCCCCTCTCCCCCACCACCTAACCCTGACTCCTCATCTTTTTCTTCCAAACCTGTTGAAGAGTCTCGGCCCGAAACGTTGACTGTACTCTTTTCCATGGATGCTGCCTGGCCTGCTGAGCTCCTCCCGCATTGTGTGTGAAACACGGTATGCAGTAAGTCTAGCTCCATTACTATTGAGCAACAAGCCGATGGGGTAGACCTGTAGTTCTTTATGTTCTTAATATCCAGCAGTGCCTTGCAATAAAAAAAAGATGTAAAAGACAAATAATTACCCCTTTGGTTGGACCAGAGAGGCCACTGTGACCGTGCATGCCGCCATTTTATCAGATTTGTGTTTTCTACAGCTACAATATATTTGTTCAAACTCCCCGCTATTTCCTTATCTTCCATTATTAGTTCCTCAGTTTCAATCCACATAGATGGGAACATTTGTGTTTTTTTAACCTTACCTACTCGCTCCCATCATATCCAGTCCTCATCGAGGGGTCAGCAGCGAGCAGTTTCAAGTTCCTGGGTGTCAACAAGTCAGACGATCTATACTGGGCCCAACATATTAATGAAATAACAAATAAGGCACAATAGCGGCTATATTTCATTAGGAGTTTGAGGAGACTTGGTATGTCACCAAAGACACTCACAAATTTCTACAGATGTACTGTGGAGAGCATTCTGACTGGTTGCATCACCATTCGTGCCCAGGCTAGAAAGAAGCTGCAGATTGTTGTAGACCCAACCAATTAAAAAAGTCATTAAGAAGGAAAACAAAGAATACAAAGGCAAGCTAGCCAGTAATATTAAAGAAATACCAAAAATTTCTTCTGATATATTAAGTGTAAAAGAGAGACAAGAGTGGATATTGGACCGCTAGAAAATGATGCTGCAGAGGTAGTAATGGCAAGGAAATGGCAGATGAACTGAAGAAGTACTTTGCATCCGTCTTCACTGTGGAAGACACCAGCAGTATGCCAGAAGTTCCAAAATGTCAGGGACGCAGAAGGGAGTGAAGTTGCCCTTACTAGGGAGAAGGTGCTTGGGAAACTGAGAGGTCTGAAGGTAGATAAGACACCTGGACGAGATTTCTGAAAGAGGTGGCTGAAGAGATTGTAGAGGCATTAGTAGTGATCTTTCAAGAATCACCAGATTCTGGGATGGTTCTAGAGGACTGGAAAATTGCAAATGTCACTCCACTCTTTGTGGTGAACTACATATACCTGTCTGGACACGCCCTCTGCTGACTGCTCCTGTGGCTCCTCCCACAGACCCCGGTATAAAGGTGATTGAGGTCTGAGCCTGGCCTCTCTGTCTCCAGGATGTAGTATGGTGGTCAATCACTGCTTGTTCCTTCTTCCAGTCAATAAAAGCCAATATCTCGCCTTTACGTCTCAGAGAGTTATTGATGGTGCATCACTCTTCAAGGGAGAGAGGGAGAAGAAAGGAAATTATAGGCCAGTTAGTCTGACCTCAATGGTTGGGAAGACATCGGAGTCAATTGTTAAGGATGTGGTTTCAGGGTGGTTGTAAGCACATGATAAAATAGGCCATAATCAGCATGGTTTCCTGAAGGGAAAATCTTGCCTGACAAATCTGTTGGAATTCTTTGAAGAAATAACTAGCAGGATAGATAAAGGAGAATTGGTGGATATTGTGTACTTGGATTTTCAGAAGGCCTTTGACAAGGTGCCACACTTGAGGCTGCTTAACAAGTTAAGAGCCCATGGTATTACAGGAAGGACACTATCATGGATAAGGCAGTGGCTGACTGGCAGGAGGCAAAGAATGGGAATAAAGGAAGCCTTTTCTGGATGGCTGTCTGCGACTATTGGTGTTCCACAGGGGTCTGTGTTGGGACCACATCTTTTTACATTAAATGTCAATTATTTGGATGACAGAATTGATGGCTTTGTTGCTAATTTTGTGCACAATATGAAGATAGGTGGAGGGGCAGGTAGTGGTGAGGAAGCAGAGTCTACAGACTGACGGGACAAGGCCTCTGGCTTCTGATTCTTTGACCTCGTTCGATAGGTCAGGCTGAAACTAAAGTGGTTAATGAACAAAGACCACCTGGCCAGTCTGGAATTCAGCCTCTTGGCCTCCTGAAAACAAACCAGGTTCTTGGAGTCTGTCCAAATGATAAAAGGTGTTCTTGGCTCCCTCTAGCCAGTGATACCATTCCTCCAAAGCTAATTTAGCAGCAAGAAGCTCCTGATGCCCAATGTCAGTCACCTCTGCCTGGTAAAAAATGCACACAAGTGCTGTTTATTGTCCAAAGGTGTCGGTTGAGACAACACTGCACACACTGAGCTGATGTTACTGATGAACCTTTGGTAAAAGCTGGCAAATCCCAGGAATCATTGGACTTGTTTCACATTGGATGGTTGTGGCCAATTTCTGACTGCCTGTCTCTTACTGGGGTCCATCTTGAATTGCCATTAGAGATAATGAAGCTCAAAAATGAAATGGTGGTTACATGAAATACAAACTTCTCTAGCTTGACATAAAGTCCATGATCAAGAAGCCTCTTCAGAATATCTCCGACAGGAGCGACATGCTCCTCCATGGACTTCGAGAAAATTAGGGTGCTGTCCAAGCAGATGAAGGGATACTTATGGAGAGCATCACAGAGCACATTGTTTATAAATGCCTGGAGAACTTCTGGCGCATTCACAAGGCCAAATGCATGACCAGGTTCTCATAGCACCCTCTTGGTGTGTTGAATGCCTTCTTCCATTCGTCGCCCTCCTTTATGCGAACCAGATTGTATGCCCTCCAAAAGTCCAGCTTTGAGAATTAACTTGCCCCTTGGAGAATCTCAAGGGCAGACTTCAGTAGTGGAAGAGGATAACGATTCTTGACTGTTGTGCGATTCAGCCCTCTATAATCAATGCATGGTCACAGGCTCCTGTCCTTTTTCTGTTTGAAGAAGAAGCCAGTACCAACTGGGGAGAGGAAGGGTCAAATGAATCCCATGGCAAGAGCCTCCTTTATAAATTCCTCAATAGCCCTTCTCTCCAGGCCTGAGATCACGTATAATCGACCCCACAGAGGACAAATACCAGGCAGCAGATTTATAGCACAGTTGTAGGGTTGGTGCAGTGGAAGAGTCGAGGCCTTGAAGACCTCTTCCAAAGGTCTTGGAGATGGAATGAATTTCTACCAGCTTAGGTGCTGAAATTACAGCTGAACCTTCCTACGAGATGACTTCTGAGACTCCTTAGGTAGCAGGGCTGATTTGGCAGACCCCAGAGTCTCCTCTACAGGTTCACAAGAGTCTTTAGTGAAAGCAGAGGCCAAACCACAGTCTGAATCCTTGTCCATATCCTCAGACATCAGTAGTGAGGCATTACAAATGGCCGTTGTGCTCCTTGAACTAAGCTCCCAGGATCTCCATTTTGGAGCCTTCACCTGGCAATTGGAGCTTGTGGCTTAGCTGCAAGAGTTCCAGACTGCTTGAGCACCTCCTTGGTTTGCTCCAGAACGAAAGATCTTCCAGCACACTCCCGAATGAACTCGCACGGGTCAATTGGCTGGAGCCAGCTTGTCTTCTTTTGAAGGTAGGATTGGGTTTCCTCAAGGCTCCAGTTTACCCTGAGCAAAAGTCTGGCCCCTCTTTGGCTGCCAGTCTCAGGAGAATCTGGGGGTCAGAACACCAAGACGAAAACATACCTTCTTGCAGCAAGTAGATCATGCAATGATCCTCCCTTCCTTCCAGTTCATGGAAGGGTTATGCTGGGACATCCAAGGGTGCCCAAGGATCAGAGGCATGTGAAGAGACTCAATGATATAGAAAATAATGTCCTCCGCCTGATCCTCTATCCTTATCCACAAGATCTATATCTGGTGCTGGATCTGCCTGGAACCAAGAGGACAGTCTTCTAAGACAGTTGTGGGCATGGGCTGGCTCAACTCCTGCAATGGTAGGTTAAGCCGATGGGCAGATCCCAAGTTTAGGAAATTTCTTGCTGTCCCAGAGTCCATAAAAACATTACTGTCTTGTTGGTTCATATCGCAGGAGATCTCAGCCATCAGTATGATACGAAAAACTGTGAGGTTGGGGGTAGTGGCTGCTACCATCACAGTCCTCCCAACACAGGATAGTCTTAACAGTTCTCCCAACCACAGCAGCTTTGGACATTCAGCCCTCAGGTAACCTGCTTTCCCACAGTAACAGCAGCAATCTTGACTCCAACGCTGGAACCTCTTACTGCTAAACATTCTTAAGCAGCCCATTTGCATTAGCTTGACAGAATCCTGAGCAGGAGACAGGCCGAGATCGGGGAGTGGAACTGCAATGCATTGAGGACAGGCTCAGGTGAGCCCTCTGCAAGCACATGATATTGTCCCACTTAACACCCTGCCAGACAACTGTCGAGACAATTGGATTGGTCAATCAGATCCTGTAAGTCATATATGTCAAACTCAAGGCCCGCGGGCCAAATCCGGCCCGCGGTGGAATTATCTTTGGCCTGCGAGATAATATCTAATTACTATTAAAGCTGGCCCCAGTATTCGAAGCGCCTATGGCGTATGATATGGCTAATGCTGAGTTTATTCAGGTACCAGGCTTTCAGGGTTTTTAGTGTTTATTCGGCAGTCTTGCTCGGCAGTCTTCTTCATAAGAAACGGAATTTGTAAAGTGAAACACTTTGTAGTTATAGCAGAGACTGAGACACATGAGAGCAGGCTGAAAAAATGGAGGCAACGAAAGCTGCGTTCGCACGCGTCCGACTGATCCGGCCCGCATGAAGCTGCATTTTGCTCAATCCGGCCCGTGACCTAAAATGAGTTTGACACCCCTGCTAGTGTAAGTCCTCGGCTGGTTCTCCCAAGGTGAAGGCATCCTTTAGTTCATCTCAGTGTCCATAGCGGTATAGAGTGGCCAAGGCCTCACTATTCCAGCCACTCTCTTGGGCCAACGTCCGAAATTTGATCACGTAGCCTGCTACTGACCGTCCATCCTGTTGAATTTTCATCAGCCAATCCAAAGCTCGGCTGGCTCTGGCGGAGTGATGGAACACCTTCCTCATAGCAGCCATGAATTCCTCCAACTCTGAGCAAATCTACACGCTCTGTTCCCAATGTGTGGTGGTCCAAGCCAGGGTTCTTCCAGTCAGAAGGGAGATAATGAAGGTCACCTTGTCGCGCTCCAAAAGGAACTGGGACGGCTGGAGTTCGAATACCAATGAGCATTGGACGGGGAAGCTGGGTCTCCATCAAATCTCTCAAGGGTTGGAAGATGTACTAGCTCCACAGCGATTCTGAGTAATTCTGTCTTCCTCCTTGTGAAAGTTGACAAATGGCTACCAGGGTGTTGCGAATCTCCAGGCTGTGTCTGGAAATTCTGTCACTGTGGTTGGCTACAGCAGCAGAAAGATTCTGAGACCCTGTTGGGTCCATACTGGTTCAATCAAACTGTGACAGTTTGAGGAGGAAGATGGTTTGGACCCACATGCTGGAGTATCTGAAGCAAGGATCGAGACATGGTATCAAACTGGATCAAGACCTGAGTACAAAACAAATTCTAGACGATATCACTAGTAGGGCTTATGATTGAGCACTGACCCTCAGTCCAGATGCTCTTTAAGTACTCAATTCTGATGCCCAAAATATGATTGCCAGTTAGTGGGACAGTCCTGAATCTTTAAAGAGATCGCGCCAGCTATCCGTATTATGGAGAGTTAGAACATCTAAACCCTGGAAGTTAGCTTGGCTGGGTGCGTGTCGTAACACTTTACTTCTCTGATGAGTTCCCATTTACAACCATTTAATCTACTAGCCAGTACATCTTTGGATAGTGGGAGGAAGATAAGGACCCAGAGGAAAGTCTGGTGGTCATGGGGCGAACATTTAAACTCCTTACAGACAGCAGTGAGAATTCTGAAATGCATGACTTACTCCTTAGATTCCCACAGGCTCTCCATCACTTACCATGTGTAATGCAGTAGTTCACAGTAGTATTCTTCAATTACCTAGGTTAGTGCAAATCCAACAATATTCAAGAAAATCCAAGCCAACTGGGTCTAAGGAATCCATTTTCCTGGCTCTTCATCCAGCTTCCTGAATACTCACTCTCTGTCTACCACAGTTGCATTGTGACTGCACTGTAAATCTACAAAGCATTGTATTTCACCAAAACTTAATCGTCATCACTATCCATATACACCTAAAAGGCAAAGCCTCTAATTGCTGGGAAGAATTCTGCCTACATTCCCTTCTAAGTTAAGTATTGTCATGAGTTGGATGAGTATCTCCGTCCCTTCATTATCACTGGATCAGCCTCGCAGTATTTACAGTTAGCAGCATTGAGCAAATCTCTTTATCTAAGAGCAGCTGTTCAGCAAAGCTATGCACCACCTTCTCAAGAGCAGTTAGAGATGGGCAATGTAATTTGGCCATGTTCCAGTCCCATGAGAGAGAAAAAAAAATGTTTCAAACCTATAGTGCACCAGTTATGGAAAACGGGCTACATTTCCTGCATAGCACATATAACACTCTCACCATGAGACAAACAAATGTCCCTTTACAAGACATTGCAGAATGAATTACTGACTTCTTGGAGATAGGAGC
Organism: Hemitrygon akajei; assembly: GCF_048418815.1. Taxonomy (NCBI): domain Eukaryota; kingdom Metazoa; phylum Chordata; class Chondrichthyes; order Myliobatiformes; family Dasyatidae; genus Hemitrygon; species Hemitrygon akajei. The sequence continues at coordinate 18,235,785 of NC_133141.1, read as the reverse complement.
TGTTCACAATGCAATGACTAATGAATTGCTACATAAGTGACTTGCACCAGAAAACTTCCAGGCATATGAAGAATTTTGCTGAACGTGCCTCAGTGGCCACTTTATTAGGTACACCTGCTCGTTACTGCAAATATCGAATCAGCCAATCATGTGGCAGAAAGTCAATGCTTAAAAGCATGCAGGCATGGTCAAGATGTTCAGTTGTAGTCCAGAGCAAATATCAGAGTGGGGAAGAACTATGATCTCAGTGACTTTGACAGTGGAATGAATGTTGGTGCCAGACATGGTGGTTTGAATATCTCGGCACCTGCTGATCTTCTGGATTTTCATGTACAATGGTCTCAAGAGTTTATAGAGGATGATGTAATAAACAAAATAAAAACATCCAGTTCTGTGGTCAAAAATGTTTTGTTAACGAGAGAGGTCAGGAGAATGTCCAGACTGGTTCAAGCTGACAGGATGGTGACAATGATCAAATAACCAACAGTGATATGCACTAGAGCATCTGTGAATGCTGAACACTTGAACCTTGAAGTGGATGGGCTACAGCAGCTGAAGACCATTCCTGAACTTAATAATGTGGCCATTGAGTGTGTATTTGTGCTGTAAAATAGAGAGTGCACATAGAAATAAACAGGAATGATCTAATAGCAATTATGGAGATAATGGTGCTAGATAATGTAGATTGGGACTTAAAAGCAAAGTAGCACAAGGAACTGGTTTGGATAGAGATGATAAGTAATAAAGGCAAAATAGCACTTGTGGGAGTAGTGTATAGGACTTCTTGGAGTAATCATATGGTAGGACAAAGAACAGGGAAAAAAAGTAATGGGAATTTGTCAGAAAGGACCTTAACCAGTATGTAAACTGGAAGAGATCGACAGGTAAAACAAGCCTTGGTGAGGGGTTTGTAGAATATTTTAGAACAGTTTCGAAGAATAGCATAATCTGGAGCCAAATCGACAACAGTCTATTGCAGACCTCGTATTATAAAATGAGATGGGATTAATTAATCATCTCATGTGAATGTGCCCCAAGGTACACTGAAGGTACATAATTTGTTGGTAATGTACATTGAATTGAATGGCAAGTAGAAAGAGTTCAAAACTAGAGCTGTAAACTGAAAACAAGAACAATTACAGTGATAGGACTGCAGAGCTACTAGCTAGTTATATTAAAGGTTCAGTCAATTACGATGCAGTGGCAGATATTTAAAGGAATCTAGTGAATTCCACCAAGAAAGAAAAATTCCAAGGGAGAGGCAACCATGCATGGTTAATGAAAATATTAAAAAATGACGTCAGCTTTGAAGAGAAAGTATGTAATGTACAAAACCTTGTGACTAGTTAGAAGAATAACTAAAAGATTAAATGAGGGAAAAATCTGAGTACAGGATTAAGTTATCCAGAAATGTAAAAACAGACAATAAGGCTTTGTATTAATATTTAAAAAGAGAAAGGATTAAGAAAGTGAGTATTCTTTCCTTACGATATAAGTCTGGGAAGAAAGAGATAACATGAGAATTAAGCTGGTATGTTGCTTCATTTTCACTGCACTGAAAGCACTGTATCATCACAGAAAGTTCCTATTTGGGAATTGGAGGGATGAGAGACACTCAAGAATATTACAATCACAGAGGAAGTAGCACTAAGGGAATTAATGGAATTGTGGATTTCATGTCCTCTGGTCCCAATGGACATCATCCTGGGGTCTTAAAAGAAATGGCTAGTGGGAGTGTAAATGCATTGTTTCCAATTTTCCAAAATACCATAGTTCTTTGAAGATTTTGTTAGGTTGTAAAAATAAGAAATAGAACATCTTTATTCAAAAAGGGAAAGGAGACAGCAGAAAACCAACAGAGCAATTAGTTTAACATTTGCTGTAGAGAAAATATTGGAAGTTGTTTATAAATAAACAAGAGAAAACCTGCAGATGCTGGAAATCCGAGCAACACACGCAAAATGCTGGGGAACTCAGCAGGCCAGGCAGCATCTATGGAAGAGAGTACAGTCAATGTTTCAGGCCAAGACCCTTTATCAGAACTAGGAAAAAGAGATGAGGGGTCAGATTAAGAAAGTGGGAGGGGAGGGAGGAAGAACCACAAGATGATAGGTGAAACCAGGAGGGGGGTGGGGAGTGGTGAAGTAAAGAGTTGGGAAGTATATTAGCGACAAAGATACTAGGCTGGAGAAGGGAAATCTGATAGGAAAGGACAGAAGGCCATGGAAGAAAGAAAAGGGGGTGGAACACAGGTAAGGAGATAAGATGAGAGAGGAATACGGGAATGGGGAATGGTGAAGTTGGGGGGGGGGGTGTTACTGGAAGTTTGAGATATCGATGTTCATGCCATCGGGTTAGAAGCTACCCAGACAGAACATAAAGTGTTGCTTCTCCAACCTGAGTGTGGCCATCCATTTATAAAAGCTATTTATAGAACTGTTTTGATGAGCACATAGAATAATTCAAAGTAATAAGGCAAAGTCAATATGATTTTGCTAAGACAAAATCATATTTGACCAATTTATTGGAATTACTTAAAGTAATAACATTTGTAGTAGATAAAGAGGAATGGATGATTGTACTCAAATTTGCAGAAAACATTTGATGACATGCTGCATCAAAGATTATTGTGGCAAATAAAGACTCATACTGTTATGGATAGAAGACTGGCTAATTAAAAGGAAATAGAGACAGTGCATAAATAAATCTTTTTTTTTGACCAGCAAGATATAACAAGTGCTATGCCACGCAGATCAGTGGTGCTCAGTATCTTACAATTAATGCAAATGACATAGATGAAACTATAGTTGCTGGATTTACTAATAGTACAAACATGATTCAGGCAGTAATTTGTAAATAAGGTATAAAGAGGCTACAAATGGATAATGATAGGTTAACAAAGTTCTGCCAAATGATGTGAAAAAGAATGTGAATTTGTCCATTTTGGCTGGGGAAATAAAAATGTATCTAAATAGTAGGAGATTGCAGAGTTTTGAGATGCAAAGAGATCAGGGTGTCCTAGTGCATGATTGGCAATGGGCTAGTATGTAGATCCAGTAAGCAATTAGAAAAGCTAATAGAATATTATGAGGTGACCTAAGTCAAAATGAAAAGAGGGTTCACATCAATTATATAAAACTTTTGTGAGACCACATCTGGAGAACCATGTACAGTTTTGGTCTCCTTGTTCAATCAAGGATGTTAAAACACAAGAAGAAATTAAGTGAAAGTTTACTAAACTAATACCAGGGATGGATAGATAGAAAAAGTATGTAAAGCCTGACTTGCAGTGATTACAGTTTAGAAAAAAGCATCATGGAAATTAATTGAGACATATAGCATCCTGAGGTGTTTTGACAGGCTGTAAATGAAGAGCATGCTTCAGTTTTGGAGAGTGTACAACTGGAGGAATGGTCACCATTTAAAATCAAGGGTTTACCCATTTTAGACTGACAAGGCATTTTTGTCAGATGGTTGTGAGTCTAAGAAAATTTCTTCCTCAAAACAGAGCTTTAGTTATATTTTTTAAGGTAGAAGTAGCTCAATTCTTGATAAGCAAGAGGTTGGAAGGTTCACACAAATAGATGGGACTGAGGAACTGAAATTACAATCAGAACAGCCGTGATCTTATTAAATGTTGGAGAAGGCTTGTGAGGCTGAGTGACTTATTCCTGCCTGTATTTCATTTGTCCATGTGGAAATGATATGCATTTGATCTAGATGCATAGGCTAGTTTATTATTCCTTAAAATAGCCATACAAATTATATTATCATGCTGTTTACGTTGTTTCCATGGGAATTGCCGTCCTCGTGAATTTAGTTGAAATGTGCCTGCAAAGTCTGAGAGATTCAATGCTGCTCATTTTGAGGAGGATAGGTGTGCAGAGTTTTTATGATTCTGTATTTTTTCAATTAGCTCACTAGTCCTTTTAATCTTCCCTACTTACTTACTTTCTGAAAAAAGATCAGTATATTTTCTGTTCAGGGTGCTTTTGGATAATTGACTCTTTCTTACACTAAGAAAGAATTGTAAAATAATATATAATGTTTCTTGGTCTGCGACTAGTGGTTTGTCACCGAGATTCTCCTGTGGCAAAATGTTTGGTATGCTGGTAATTCAGCACCATCTCTACCTTCACACAGTAGCTCACACCTGGTGATTCATCTCACCATGCCCCTTGTTAAAGATGTCATCTACATATCCTGTTAACATTCATCTTTCCTCTGCTTTCAAGTTCTTCACTCTTCGTGTGAAATCTTCTCCTTCAAAATAGTTTTGCTTTATGCACTTATACTCATTATTTGCTGAACTCTGTATATCGATATTAAACCTTGCTTTTCATTCCCTGTTCCTTATCTCCATGTAGCCTGCAATTCTTCAACATGCATGCATTGCTCTCTTTTCAACTGTTATACCTTAGATTTTATAACTTCCTCAGGCACGAGTTGGTCAAATGACAAATGATACCTCCTCACATACCCTCTCAAGTGAGCAGGGCATGGGTAGGGCTTAATGCTAAATCCTGATTCACTGGATCTGAATTACCTTTTCCTGATTGGTTAGTTTGGCCTTGTTCTGATTGGCCAAACCCTCTTTAGGAGGGTGTGATCCCAAATCAGAACTACCTCTACATTCTTAGAACCTACATTTAGGTCACCCACATCCTCCATCTCTAGTGATTCCCTAATCTTTCACTTGTAGGCATTCTCTTCCTTGCCAAAGATGTTGGCCTCATCAAACCTTGGTCTACCTGAGCATTATAGGCAGTGCTCAGGCCAAATGATAGTATGGATAGATTTGATAACCAATCACAAAGCTTCTGTAGTTAGTTAATTGCTATTAAACCATACACATGAAAATAGCGAAACAAAAGTGTTCCTACGGTGCCAAGGTGCAAAACACAGTATTAACAGCCCACAGTGCAGAGCACATAAAAATAATACAGCCCAAGGCCCTGAATGGCATGGCCTACAGATTGCTGGTGCCTGGAATGTTATCCTTTTCCAGTTTGTCTTCCACTGACCGAACACTGGAGGGCAGGACCAATGCCGGGGGTGGGGGGGCATTCCCTACCTAGTAGGGATTCCAGTACCCCCACAGAGGCCTTTGCTGTCTCTGGGGTCCTCTCCCGGGAACTGCAACAGATGACACCATGGCATGAGGGGTTTGGACCACACAACAATTGAGGCAATGCACCTTCCCCGTCGTCAGTCTCACCAATGAGCCAATGAAATGGACTTGCAGTATTCTATGTTACCAATGTCTGACAGGGTCTTGCAATCACAATGAAAATGCCCAAGACGACACGGTACGCTTCACCGAGCACCCACGCTCTGTCTGCCAGAGAAAGCAGGATCTCCTGGTGGTCACCCATTTTAATTCCACTGCCCATTCCCATTCCAATACGTCAGTCCATGGCCTCCTCTACTGCCGCAATGAGGCCACAGTCAGGTTGGAGGAACAACACCTTATATTCCATCTGGGGAGCCTCCAACCTGATGGTATGAACATCGATTTCTCAAACTTCCGGTAATGCCCACCCACTCTCCTTCACCATTCCTCATCCTCCTTTTCCTTCTCTCACCTTATTTCCTCCCTCTGGTGCTCCTCCCTCCTTTTCTTTCTTCCATGGCCTACTGTCCTCTCCTATTAGGTTCCCCCTTCTCCAGCCCTCTATCTCTTTCACCAATCAACTTCCCAGCTCTGTACTTCACCCCTCCCCACTCTCACGGTTTCACCTATCACCTTGTGTTTCCCATCCCCTCTCCCCCACCACCTAACCCTGACTCCTCATCTTTTTCTTCCAAACCTGTTGAAGAGTCTCGGCCCGAAACGTTGACTGTACTCTTTTCCATGGATGCTGCCTGGCCTGCTGAGCTCCTCCAGCATTTTGTGTGTAACACGGTATGCAGTAAGTCTAGCTCCATTACTATTGAGCAACAAGCCGATGGGGTAGACCTGCGGTTCTTTATGTTCTTAATATCCAGCAGTGCCTTGCAATAAAAAAAAGATGTAAAAGACAAATAATTACCCCTTTGGTTGGACCAGAGAGGCCACTGTGACCGTGCATGCCGCCATTTTATCAGATTTGTGTTTTCTACAGCTACAATATATTTGTTCAAACTCCCCGCTATTTCCTTATCTTCCATTATTAGTTCCTCAGTTTCAATCCACATAGATGGGAACATTTGTATTTTTTTAACCTTACCTACTCGCTCCCATCATATCCAGTCCTCATCGAGGGGTCAGCAGCGAGCAGTTTCAAGTTCCTGGGTGTCAACAAGTCAGACGATCTATACTGGGCCCAACATATTAATGAAATAACAGATAAGGCACAATAGCGGCTATATCTCATTAGGAGTTTGAGGAGACTTGGTGTGACACCAAAGACACTCACAAATTTCTACAGATGTACTGTGGAGAGCATTCTGACTGGTTGCATCACCATTCGTGCCCAGGCTAGAAAGAAGCTGCAGATTGTTGTAGACCCAACCAATTAAAAAAGTCATTAAGAAGGAAAACAAAGAATACAAAGGCAAGCTAGCCAGTAATATTAAAGAAATACCAAAAATTTCTTCTGATATATTAAGTGTAAAAGAGAGACAAGAGTGGATATTGGACCGCTAGAAAATGATGCTGCAGAGGTAGTAATGGCAAGGAAATGGCAGACGAACTGAAGAAGTACTTTGCATCCGTCTTCACTGTGGAAGACACCAGCAGTATGCCAGAAGTTCCAAAATGTCAGGGACGCAGAAGGGAGTGAAGTTGCCCTTACTAGGGAGAAGGTGCTTGGGAAACTGAGAGGTCTGAAGGTAGATAAGACACCTGGACGAGATTTCTGAAAGAGGTGGCTGAAGAGATTGTAGAGGCATTAGTAGTGATCTTTCAAGAATCACCAGATTCTGGGATGGTTCTAGAGGACTGGAAAATTGCAAATGTCACTCCACTCTTTGTGGTGAACTACATATACCTGTCTGGACACGCCCCCCTGCTGACTGCTCCTGTGGCTCCTCCCACAGACCCCGGTATAAAGGTGATTGAGGTCTGAGCCTGGCCTCTCTGTCTCCAGGATGTAGTATGGTGGTCAATCACTGCTTGTTCCTTCTTCCAGTCAATAAAAGCCAATATCTCGCCTTTACGTCTCAGAGAGTTATTGATGGTGCATCACTCTTCAATGGAGAGAGGGAGAAGAAAGGAAATTATAGGCCAGTTAGTCTGACCTCAATGGTTGGGAAGACATCGGAGTCAATTGTTAAGGATGTGGTTTCAGGGTGGTTGTAAGCACATGATAAAATAGGCCATAATCAGCATGGTTTCCTGAAGGGAAAATCTTGCCTGACAAATCTGTTGGAATTCTTTGAAGAAATAACTAGCAGGATAGATAAAGGAGAATTGGTGGATATTGTGTACTTGGATTTTCAGAAGGCCTTTGACAAGGTGCCACACTTGAGGCTGCTTAACAAGTTAAGAGCCCATGGTATTACAGGAAGGACACTATCATGGATAAGGCAGTGGCTGACTGGCAGGAGGCAAAGAATGGGAATAAAGGAAGCCTTTTCTGGATGGCTGTCTGCGACTATTGGTGTTCCACAGGGGACTGTGTTGGGACCACATCTTTTTACATTAAATGTCAATTATTTGGATGACAGAATTGATGGCTTTGTTGCTAATTTTGTGCACAATATGAAGATAGGTGGAGGGGCAGGTAGTGGTGAGGAAGCAGAGTCTACAGAAGGATTTAGACAGATTAGAGGATTGGGCAAAGAAGTGGAAGACGGAATACAGTATTGGGAAGTTTATGGTCATGCTCTTTGGCAGAAGAAATGAAACAATTCAAAAATCTGGGATGCAAAGGGTCTTGGGAGTCCTTGTGCATGATTCCCTAAATGTACATTTGCAGGTTGAGTCTGTGGTGAGGGAGGCAAATGCAATGTCAGCATTCATTTCAAGAGAACTAGAATATAAAAGCAAGGATGTGATGCTGAGGCTTGAAAAGGCACTGATGAGGCCTCACGTGGAATGTTGTGAGCAGTTTCAGGCCCCTGACCTAAGAAAGCATGTGCTGATATTGGTGAGGGATCAAAGGAGGTTCACAAAAATGTTTGTGAATGAAACTCTTATCATATGAGGAGTGTTTGATGGCTCTAAGCTTGTACTCACTGGAAGTTAGAAGAATGACAGGAGATGTCGTTGAAACCTATCGAATGCTGAAAGGCTGTGGACCCCATGCATCCTAATCTTCTGGATTAGGGACTTTGTCAAACACCTTACTGAAATCCATGTAGACAACATCTACTGCTATATCTTCATCAATCTCTGTCGTCACCTTGTGCAAAAACTCAACCAACTTGGTAAGGCATACTTGCCCCTCACTAGCTCTCCCTAATTAGCCCATGGCTTTCTAAATGCTCATATATCCTATCTCTAAGAATTTTCACCATTGATTTTCCTACAACTGACCTGAGACTTGCCAGTCTATAGTTTTCAGGATTTTCCCTTGTTCCCTTCTTAAATACAGGTACAACATTAGACATTCACCTGTTCTCTGGGACCTCATCTGTGCCTAGAAAGGCCACAAAGATACTGGTCAAAGCCCCGGCAATCTCATCTCTTACCTCACAATATCCCGTGGTAAATCCCATCAGGCTCTGTGGACCTTAATACTCATTAGGGGACCCAACACTTCCTCCTCCTAGACCTCTAAATGCCCCAACATATTTATACACTCAGCACTGAATTCCTGATCCTCCATATCCATTTCCTTGATAAAAACTGAAGCCAAGCATTCATTAAGTATTTCACTCATATTCTCTGCATCCAAGCAAATGTTTCCCTCTTTATCCTCAAGTCATCCTACCCTCTCCCGATGTTATAAGTCAGGTGTTGAATCAGGACCCAACTGCAGGACACAGACACTGGAGTCCCGGAAACAGGACGAGACAGAACCCAAGGACAGGACGGGACGCAGTCTCGGCAGGGGAAGCAGGACCAGGACGAGGGACTGGGAACAAGGAGCCTGGGGTGGACTCCACGCCCGAGACTGGGCAAGGACCCAGAACCTGGGTCTTGCCTCGGGCTTGGACCCCCAAACCCAGGCGAGGACGTGACGAGGCTTGGGTCGAGGCTAGAGGCTGCAGCCTTGGAGCTTGGATGTTCGGATGGCCTGACTTACCTCACGGAGGTGAGGACAGGAAGAGACAAACACCAAGGAACGACAGACAGGTCCACCTCTGCATCGGGGTTGCTCCGTGTAGCCGTTACAGCCAGCAGCCTTGGCTGGCTACGGAAGCAACCGGATCCCTACCTAGCTCAGAGTGGCTGACAGCCACCCAGCTGGCCCAGGAAACAGCTGAATCCATACCACAATGACCACTCCAACTACTACCAGCAAGGCTCCCAGAAGCCATGGTTCTCCAACGTGGCCCCAAGGATGGCAAGAGTCTGTTCTAGCCTTCCACCAGCCATCTGTGCCATGAGTATCTTGACAAAACACCCCCATGCCAACCACACACAATACCAGGGCCACTTACATTCCCAGTTCCAATATGAACCTCAGGTGTTTCTAGTTTAGTTCAACTGCAGCAAGGGACCGGCTGAAAACCCGGAGTCCGGTGTCCACGGACTGGACCACGGACTGAACTATCACACCCGAGTTATCCTCTCACTCTTGATGTACCTACAGAATGCCTTGGGATTCACCTCGATCCTACTGGCCAAGGACTTTTCATGGCCCCTCCTGGCATCCCTAATTCCTTTCTTTAGTTCTTTTCTGGCTCCTTTGTAATTTTCATGTGCACCGTTTGATATTAACTTCTGAAACTTTACATACTTTTCCTTTCTCTTCTTGACTAAATTCATCACCTCACTGGACATCCAAGGTTCTCTATCTTTCCATCCCCGTCCTTCCTTCTAACAGGAATGTACCCCTCCTGTACTCTGTGCAATTGATCTTTAAACACCCTCCACGTGCCTAACGTGAATCTGCCAGAGAAAAGAGTGTTCCTAATTAACTCTTCTTAGATCCTGCCTAATGCCCTGGTAATTTGCCCTACTCCAATTTAAGACTCTCCCACAAGGACCTATCCTTATTTATGGCTATCCTGAGTGTTAGGGAGTTGTGGTCACTGTTCCCTAACTGCTCACCCCCTGAAAGGTCAGTCACCTGGACAGGCTCATTAGCCAACATCAGGCCCAGTACAGCCCCTCCTCTCATTGGACCGTCCACATATTGATTTAATAAACACTCCTGGGTACACTTAACAAATTCTGCTCCATCCCAGCCCCTTCCCCTTAGAAGGTCCCAGGTTATATTAGGAAAGTTAAATTCCCTCATGACAACGACCCAATTATTTTTGAATGTTTCCTTAATAAATTTCCATATCTGTTCTTCAATGTCCAGGTGGCTATGGAGGGGGGTGCATCTGTAGTACAACCCCATCAATGTGATTGGGGTTTCCACCCAAATAGACTCAGTGACTGAATCCTTCATTATGAGTGCAGCCATGATATTGCCCTAATTTGTAGTGCAAGTCCTCCACCCCTTTTACCTCCTTCTCTATCTTTTCTAAAATGTCAAAAACATACTACATTAATCACCCTTTCCTGCCACTCTCTCAACAGGAATTGAATGTACAGAGAACGGTGGGATATGGAGTGACTAATGACTAGTTAGACGTGTAATTACTAGTTTAACTGGTTCAGTACAACAGGATGGGCAGAAGGGCCTGTTCCTGTGCTGTACTGTTCTGTGTAAGTGCTGGTAAATGGGTTTGGTGTAGATGGGTACTTGGTGGTCAGTACGGACATGTTGGGCCAAATGGCCTGTTTCTGTCTCTGACAGTGAGGAATAGAGCACTGAGTCTGTGCTGGTTTACAGAGCAATCTCATTCCTGTGATCTATTCCCCCCCCCCCCCCGCTCAGATTGTACCCCTCACCTACACATTAGGGACAATTTACAGCGTCCAATTAACCCACACGTCTGGAAACCGGAGCACCAGGGGGAAACCCACATTGTCACGGGGAGAACGTGCAAACTCCACACAGACAGTACCTGAGGACAGGATTGAATCTGGCTCTCTGAGCTGTGATATGTTGGTGCAACCCATCATATGACGCTCAATGGAAAAACATTGAGGAGCGGGTATTTCCCATCCCCATACAAGCAATTTTGGCTGATAACAACCTGCAAAGGTACATAAATACTATTGATAACCCATGGGTGAAATTGACTCTTAAAATATGGAAAACTACTATAAAAGAATATAATCTAGAGGGAGATATTGCAATTCTTAAATGGTGTGCATATGACACGGATTTTACACCAAATAAATTGGATGCTGTAGCGATGTGCTACACGCAGCACTGAAATAACGACATGCAGTCGGTAAGTCGTTTCGAGACTAGTTTATTCAAGCTTCGCGGCGATGGCATTTAATCCCTAGCGCCCGCCCTCTCCGGGCAGAAATGACGTCAGAGGTGCATTACCAAAGTCTCCCCCCATGCGCTGGCTATTTGTGAGCCAGTTCGCCTGCGCAGAAAGTGGGTCACCACAATGCTAGATTTAAGGACTGGACAGCTAAAGGAATAACAGTTCTTTGCAACATAATGAAAGAAGGAACACTGTTCAGTTTTGAAATGCTTAAAGAGAAACACTTATTAGAAAAACAAGATTTTTATTGGTATTTACAGATGTGACAATATATTAATAAGACGCTTAAAAATGTAACCAAGGCAAGTACATGCTTGATAGAGCTATTTAGAAAAGCATATAATTCAGATAATGGTAGTAGAATCATTTCAAGCATGTATAAGGGGTTGTCAAATCTTAAAACACATTCGACTTCATACATTAAAACAAAATGGGAGAAGGAAGGAGGGATAATTATATCTGAGGAAGAATGGACAACAATATGGAGGTATCAATGGAAGTGTACCAATTCACAGAAATGGAGGGAGTTTGGATGGAAAAACTTGATAAGATATTTTATTACACCCTCTCAGAAATCCCATTATGATAGTAACCTCCCTGTTTGCTGGAGAAATTGTGGAAATCAAAATGCAAATTATTATCATATTTTTTGGGACTGATCTGTTATCAAAAACTACTGGAGGGGGATACACAATGCCCTACAAGACATCTTTAAATGTGAAATACCCTTGGAGAGTAAGACCATATATTTTGGATATATACCTCAAGAATGGTTGAAAAGAGATAAATATTTAATGAATATACTGTTGGTGGCTGGTAAAAAGACTCTTGCTAGGAAATGGTTACCACAGGAGAGCCCAACTTTAAATACATGGATGGAAATTACAATGGACATTTACAAAATGGAGAAGATAACAGCATCTGTTAATCATAAGCTGGAACAATTTGATTCATACTGGGAAAAATGGTTTAACTACATAATGCCTCATAGGCCTGATTTTATTCTCACAAATCAATGAATTTGTTGTAAAAAAAAAGATCACTCTCTACTTGTACATAGTTCTTTCCTTTTGCTTGTTTTTTCTTTCCACTCTTTTCTATAAGTGTATACCCCAGATAAATACTTCATGGAGATTTTGTGATATATATGATTATATGATATATATGTACAACATCTGAAATACATCTTATGGAAATGTTTGTTTGATGAACTTCAATAAAAAAATAAATTACAAAAAAAAGAATCTGGCTCTCTGGGGCTGCCCTGCTGTGCCACTGAACTCCCGCATCTCCACACCTGTTTCATGGATCTCTGTCCTGACCAGGGAGGGGGTGAAACTGACAGACAGACTCGTGGTCCCAGGAAAGGAACCGATGGTGATCTGGGTTGTCTCTGGATCGTTATTGACCCCATTTGACAAATCCAAATTGATGCAAAGTCTGTCAACTGTGGAAACAGGAGAAAAGCTCTCTCTCTCTCCCTCCCCTCCCCTTCCCTTTCAAATGACTCATTTACTTTGCAAAGCAGGGAGTTCATGAACCAGCTGTCAAAAGTTTAATTATTTAAGATCACCAAACCATCAAATACTCCACGTCATCGATTAAAACATCCACCAGAATGTGAAATTGTCAGCAGCCAGGGAATTATCTGCCTGTCTACATTAAATGTTTCCTCACCTTTATTGTATCAGAAAAGAAAAGAAATTAATCGGATACATTAATGTTTCTTTCACTTGTTCTAACTTTTGGGCTAATTTGACGGTCTGACAGTCCTAATTACTGCCGGCTGCAGGGAAGATTTCAGCTCAGAAGCCTGTCATTGAGTTTCTTCAGCTTGCAATGCTGCCCTCTGCCGTTTACATCGTGTCATTACCAGTTTACAAGGAGCAGCACAATGTCTTGGTTCCGGGAGGTTGTCGTCTCAAAGTTCAAAGTAAATTTATTATCAAAGCACATTTCTGTTAACATATGTTACCCTCAGATTACAATGACAGCACGGCAGCACCTCTACTTTCTTACTGCAGAAGATTGCAATGATTTGGCATGTCACCTAAAACTTTGACAAACTTCTACAGATACACAGTGGAGAGCAGACAGGTTACATCACAACCTGGTATGGAAACACCAATGTCCATGAACAAAAAAGGCTAGAAAATGTAGTCAATATGGCCTAGTCCATCACAGGTAAAGTCCTCCCCTCCACTGAGCACCTCTACATAGAGCGCTGTTGCAGGAAAGCAGCATCCATCATCAGGGCCCCCATCATCAATGCCAGGTTCTCTCCTCACTGCTGCCATTGGGAAGGAGGTAGAAGAGCCTTAGGTGATGCTCCACCATCTTCAGGAACAATTATTGACCCTCAACCATCAGGCTCCTGAACCAGTGGGGATAACTTCATTCACGACAACACTGAACAATCCATGTGATTCCACAATCCATGTACTCATTTTCAAAGTTCAAATTTCAAAGTACAAAGTTCAAAATAAAGTTATTATCAAACTACACATTTTCTACCTTGAGATTCTTTTTCTTGTGTGCATACTCAATAACTCCATAATAGACTAGTGACCATGACAGAATCAATGAGAGACCAGGGCATTCAGCCAGTGTGCAAAAGACAACAAACTATGCAAATACAAAAATAAATAAATAAGCAATAAATATTGAGAGCAGGGGATGAAGTATCGTTGAAAGTGAGTCCATAGATTGTGGGAACATTTCAGTGATGGGTCAAGTGAAGTTGAGTGACCCATTTGGTTCAATGCCTGACGATTGAGGGGTAATAACTTTTCCTGAACCTGGTGGTGTGAGTCCTGCAGCTCCTGTACCTTCTTCCTGATGGCAGCAGTGAGAAGAGAGCATGGCCTGGGTGGTGGGGGTCTTGGATGCTGCTTTCCTGCAACAATTCTTCGTGTAGATGTGCTCACTGGTGGGGAGGGCTTTACCTGTGATGGACTGGGCTGTATCCATTACTTTTTGTAGGATTTTCCATTCAAGGGCATTGGTCTTTCTATACCAGCCTGTGAAACAATATACTCTCCAGTCAATATACTCTCCACTATACATCTATAAAGGTTTGTCAAAGTTTTAGATGTCCTGCAGAATCTTCACAATCTCTTAAGCAAAGGAGATGCAAACATGCTTTCTTCATAATTGCACTTACATGCTGGGCCCAGGACAAGTTCTCCGAAATAATAACACCAAAGGATTTAAAGTTGCTGACCCTCTCCACCTCCGATCCCCCGATGAAGGCTCGTGGACCTCTGGTTTCCTCCTCCTGCAGTCAATAATCAGCATCTTGCTCTTGCTGACATTTTGTAAAAGGTTGTTGTTGTGGCACCACTCAGCCAGATTTTCAGTCTCCCTCCTGTATGTTGATTCATCACCACCTTTGATTCAGCACACGATAGTGGTGTCGTCAGCAAACTTGAATATGGCATTGGGGCTGTGCTTAGCCACATAGTCATAAGTGTAAAGCAAATAGAGCAGGGGGTTAAGCACACTGACTTGTGGTGCTCCTGTGCTGATGGAGATCGTGGAGGAGATGTTGTTGCCAATCCAAACTGACTGTAGTCTACAAGTGAGAAAATCCAGGATCCAATTGCGCAAGGAGGTACTGAGACCAAGGTCTTGGAGCTTGTTGATTAGTTTTGAAGAGCTGATGATATTGAATGCTGAGTGTAGTTGATAAAGAGAATCCTGATGTATTTAATCTTTGTTGACCAGATTCTCCAGGATTGAGTGAAGAGCCAATGAGATGGCATCTGCTGTGGACCTGTTACTCCAGTAGGCAAGTTGGAGCAGATCCAAGTCATCTCTCAGATAGGAGCTGATATGTTCCATCACCAGCCTCTCAAAACACTTCATCACTGTGGATGTAACTACCACTGGATGATAGTCATTGAGGCAACTTCCTTGGGCACCAGTATGATTGAAGCAGGTGGGTACCACACACTGCCAAAGCAAGGAGTTAACAATCTCAGTGAACACACCAGCCAGTTGGTCAGCACAGGTCTTCAGTACACGGCCAGGTCTGAATGCTTTCCTTGGTTTCATCCTCCTGAAGGCAGCCTGCACATCAGCTTCAGATACTGCTCAGATACTCTATGTATCAGTCTTATAGAACGAGTAGAAATCAGGGAGGGGCAAAAACTTAAGGTGCCGTTAACAAATTTATCACTTCAGTGAGAAGCATTGAGTACGCTGTGGAAATATAATTTTCAGTCATCACCAGGAACAGGTCTGTCCACTTATCACCTTGCTGTCTGTAGGAGTTTGCCGTGTGCAGATTGTGCCCATCTCCGACATTGCAACAGTGACCACACTTCAAGATTTTCTCGGCTGTAAAACACTGTTGGAGAACTTTGATAAAATGAAGCAATGTGCCGTTTATAAAGAGCACAGGTCCAACATGGAGACAGAAGAGACAGCAGACGTTGGAATTTCGAGCAAAGAGCAAACTGCTGGAGGAATTTAATGCATCAGACAGCAACGGTGGAGGCAGAGGGACGGTTGATGTTTTGGGTCGGGACCGGTCTGGTACTGAGGAGCGAAAGCAGAGAGTCGAGAAAAGCTGCTGAGGGCTGTTCAGTCATCCAACTCCATCGTGGACAGGAGACCCTCCACCATCGAGGACACCTTTAAAATGTTGTGCCTCAAGAAGGCCCCTCACTATCCAGGACATGCTCCTTGCTCATTACTACCATCAGGGAGGAGGTACAGCAGATTGAGGGCACACACTCGGTGTTTTAGGAACAGATTCTTCCCCTCCGTCATTATATTTCTGAACGGTCCATGAACACCAGCTCACTATTTTGCTCTCCTTTTGCACTTTTTATTTAGTTATTGAAACTGAAAGTATTTTTAATGTTGCACTGAAATGCTCCAAAACAACAAATTCCACCACATATGTCAGTGATAATAAACCTGATTCTGATTTCAATTAACATATCAGATAACCTACCGCGGGTCCCCAACATGGACACAATCACAAGGGACACGACAGCATCTTAACTTTCATATAAGATCAAGGAGAATTCACTTGTCACTGAACACCCTGAGAAACTTCCACAGACGTGCGGATGAAGGTATCCTGACTAATAGCATCATGGTCTGGTACGGGAATTCGAATATTCAGGTATGTAGGGAGCTGCAGAGAGCCATGGACTGATCACGGGCACGTCCCTCCCCACCACCGGTAGTATCTACAAGACGGCAACACCGTCAAAGGTCCACACCATCTGAGGCACGTGATCTTCTCGCAGCTCCCATCGGGAAGGAGGTACAGAAGCCTGAAGTCCCACACCACCAGGTTCAGGAACAGCCACTTCCCTTCAACCATTCGGTTCCTGAACCAACTTGCATAGTGATAATCACTACCTCAGTGTAGAAACACTGGGACCACGATGACCACTTTGCACTACAATGGACATTGTTTTTGTCATGATTGTGTTCGTTCATGTGTGTGTAACACCCTGGGAAAGGTTTCACTGCTAACGTAATGGTCTTTCAGTGACGGAGAATCTCACCTGTTCCCTCAACACCAGCTCCATAGCAAAGAAAGCCCAGCAACGTCTCTACTTTCTGCGAAGGCTGAGGAAAGTCCATCTCCCATCCCTCATCCTCATCACATTCTACAGGGGTTGTATTGAGAGCATCCTGAGCAGCTGCATCACTGCCTGGTTCGGAAATTGCACCATCTCGGATCGCAAGACCCTGCAGCGGACAGTGAGGTCAGCTGAGAAGATCATTGGGGTCCCTCTTCCCGCCATTTCAGACATTTACACCACACGCTTCATCCACAAGGCAAACAGCATTATGAAGGACCCCACGCACCCCTCATACAAACTCTTCTCCCTCCTGCCGTCTGGGAAAAGGCATCGAAGCATTCGGGCTCTCACGACCAGACTATGTGACAGTTTCTTCCCCCAAGCCATCAGACTCCTCAATACCCAGAGCCTGGACTGACACCAACTTACTGCTCTCTACTGTGCCTATTGTCTTGTTTATTATTTATTGTAATGCCTGCACTGTTTTGTGCACTTTATGCAGTCCTGGGTAGGTCTGTTGTCCAGTGTAGCTTTTTTCTGTGTTGTTTTTACGTAGTTCAGTGTAGTTTTTGTACTGTTTCATGTAGCACCATGGTCCTGAAAAACACTGTCTCATTTTTACTGTGTACTGTACTAACAGTTATGGTCGAAATGACAATAAAAAGTGACTTGACTTGACTTGACTTTGACTTGATTTTCATTACACCTGTGCACACCTGTTCTCGTGCACGTTACAATAAACTCGACTTTGACTTTGAATTTGACTCTGCATCAGGACCATCCTGTCTCTGTCAGTCTGGATGATCACAATCACCGTGCATGTTAGCAAAACCACAGAGCTGATTATTGATGACAGGATGAGGAAACCAGAGGTCCGTGAGCCAGTCCTCATCAGGGATCAGAGGGGGAGAGGATCAGTAACTTTAAATTCCTCGGTGTTATCATTTCAGACTATCTGTCTTGGGACCAGCAATAAGTGCCATTACAATGAAAACATGACAGCACCTCCACTCTGTCGGAAGTTTGTGAAGATTCGATAAGTCTTCTAAAACTTTGCCAAACTTCTATCGATGTACAGTAGAGAGTAGACTGGCTGGTTGCATCACAGCCTAGTATGGAAATAATAACATCACTCAAATTCACTCACTCCAATACTGAACTGATTCCACAACCGATGGACTCACTTTCAAGGATTCTGCACCTCATGTCCTCAATATTATTTTTCACTTATTTATTATTATCTTTCTTTTGTATTTGCTCAGTTTATCTTCTTTCTTTGTGTAGTTTATCAGTAGCTCTATTGCATTTCTTTGTAATATCTGGTGACAAAACTATATAATGAATTTACTTTGAGACAACAACCTGGAACCAAGACATTGTCCTGCTCCTGTCGAACTGGTAATGACACGATGTAAACGGCAGAGGGCAGCATTGCGACCTTAAGAAACTCAGAACGACAGAGGCTTCCGAGCTGAAATCTTCCCTGCAGCCGCAGTAAAAGATTGTGTTTTCCTCTCTCAGTCACCTCGATCAGCTCTGGGATGCCAGACCGTCAAACTAGCCCAGAAGTTAGAGCAAGTGAATGAAACACTGATGTATTCAGATTAATTTATTTCATTGCTGATACAATAAAAGTGAGAACAACTTAATGTAAGCAGGTCATGCTTACATTAATGCTGCCTCCTGCTGTTTAGCTCGTGTCAGTTTGACAGGAGCAGGACAAAGCCCTGGCTCCATTGTTGCCTCAAAGTTCAAAGTAAATTTATTATCAAAGTACTTTTCTGTTAACATTATTGCCCTCAGATTACAATGTATATTACAATGACAGCACGGCAACACGTCTACTTTCTTAAAAGTTTGTGAATATTTTGGCATTCACCTAAAACTTTGACAGACTTCTACGGACACACAGTGGAGAGTAGACTGATTGCATCACGGCCTGGTATGGAAACACCAATGTCCTTGAAAGGAAAATCCTGCAAAAGGTAGTGGATACGGCCCAGTCCATCACGGGTAAAGCCCCCCCCCCCCACCATTGAGCACATGTACAAAGAGCTTATCGAAGTACATATATATCACCATCATTTTCTCACAGGCATACTCAATAAATCCATAACAGAATAACAACCATAATAGCATCAACGAATGACCACACCAACTTGGTCGTTCAATCTGTGTGCAAAAAACAACAAACTGTGCAAACACAAAAAGAAAGAACTAATGACAACATATAAATAAACAATAAATATCGAGATCATGAGATGAAGTGGCCTTGAAAGGCAGTCCACAGATTGTGGGAACATTTCAATGATGGGGAAAGTGAAGTTGAGTGACCCATTTGGTTCAAGACTCTGATGGTTGAGGGGTAATAACTGTTCCTGAACCCGGGGGTGTGAGTCCTGAGGCTCTTGTACCTTCTTCCTGATGACAGCAGTGAGAGAGCATGTCCTGGATGGTGCGATCCTCGATGATGGGTGCTGATTTCCTGCAAAAATGCTTCATGTAGATGTGTTCGATGGTGGGGAGTTCTTTACCTATGATAGACTGGACCATATCCACTGCTTTTTGTGGAATCTTCTGTTCAAAGATATTGGTTGTTGTTGTTGTAATGTGAATATTATTAAAAGTAAGTTAATACTACCAGGGTTGGCGGGGTCTTTACTTCCACTCTTTTTACTCCCAGTATGCATTGCATATAGTTCCTCCACCCACGCCGCACGAGGTACCTGGAAGCCTCTGTATTGTAAATATCATTTGCCGTCCCAGATAAAGATGCTCTTTTGGCCATCAAATTGTCGAGTGGTCTTTTTGTAAAGTAGAAGTTACCACATATTTTTGGCAATGAGGTAAACTGGTTTTGTGGATGGGTCGGCCCCGTTTTCGATCAGGAGCTGTGAGCGGGCGAGGAGCCTCGTGTTCGGATGGCTACGTTCGGAACGGTCGGTGTGTTCAAGGAGCGGACCAAGGAGTGGCCGGAGTACGAGGAAAGGTTGGGACACTTTTTCTGTGCTAATGGAATTACTGAGGAGGCTAAGAAGTGCTCTATTCTCCTGAGTGTGTGTGGGGCAAAGACGTACAAGCTGATACGGAACTTAGCTGTGCCACGGAAACCGGGAGAAATTCCATACGACGAACTGGTCAAGCTCGTGGGGAACCACCACAATCCGAAGCCTTCGGTGATAGTCCAACGGTTCAAGTTTCACAGCCATGTCCGGAAGCCAGGTCAGTCTGTGGACGATTTTGTGGCCGAGCTTCAGCAGCTATCAGAGCATTGCGATTTCGGAGCCATGTTGGATGACATGGTCTGTGATAGATTAGTATGCAGCATTAATAATGCCGCCGTACAACGCCGCTTGTTGGGGGAAACCCCACCGTTGACTTTCAAGACAGCCCTAGAGATTGCCCAAGGCATGGAGTTGGCTGCTAATAATGCCAAGGATATACAGAAAGGATATGGGGGGTCGCAGTCGGCAGCAGTGCTCCAAGTCAGGAGGGAGACTGGTAGACAGGAAAAGCAGGTGGAATGTTTTCGGTGTGGAGGAACGCACTATGCAAATGTTTGTAAATTCAAAGATACTGTCTGCCATGCTTGTAGCAAGAAGGGACATTTAGATAAAAAGTGCAGGAGCATAAAGGGTAAGGTTAAGCCTGGGCAGGGGAAAGCTCAACAGACTCAGGCAGCCACACACCACCTAGGAGAAGCAGACGAGGAGGCAGCGTGTGCCTACAACATGTTTGGGGTGGAAACAGATGAGGGACCACCTGAACCATATTATGCCACAGTCACTGTCAAGGGAAAGGACATTAAGTTCGAGATTGATTCAGGGGCTACTGCATCGGTCATTAGTGAAGAGACCTACAGGAGGACACGGAGATCCAACCTGCCTCCCATCAAACCATCTAAGCTCCAACTCAGGACCTATACGGGGCAGCCCATACCTCATTTAGGGGTGTTATATGTGGATATTTTGGCCGGGGGCCAGAAGGCTGAAGACAGGCTGGTGATAGCTAAGGGCAGTGGGCCCTGTCTTCTGGGCTACGATTGGCTTCGCAAAATCCGGCTCAACTGGCATGAAATTAAGTATGCACACATGACGGAAGAACAAGACGTGCAGCGTGCAGATGAAGTCGCCGATGGCAATGTGAGTGACAGACATAGTCCGGACACATTTGAGAGGGAGCTCGCAGCGCAGCTTGCGGCCTGTCAGCCTATTTAAGGAGAAATTTTAACTCTACGCTGAGTGAAAGATTCCTTGGCCTGAGTATTCGTGGTATTGAAGAAAACAGCCATTCAAGAAAAGAGAACCTGCTCCAGGAGAATGAATGTATCATCAAAATCAATGACTGTGATTTAACAGACAAGACCTTTGTTCAAGCACAAGAGGTTTTCCGAAACGCATTGCGATTTCCTGCTGTTGAACTCCACATAGTTCCAAGTTATAACAAGGAACTCTGTGAAAAATCTGCAATTGGGTCTATTCTGAGCCATGGTCGTGACGATGGTTCAAAAATCAAAGTTCCTTCTTCAGTGCGTTCCAAGCTCGGTGGCAAACCTGCAGATGCCGTTTATCCCAACGATGCTGAGAATAGCTTGCCACCGATTTCAAAGAAGCTCAGTAGTCCAAAACAGTTAAGGAGCAATGACTGCTTAATGCATACCAGGAAAGCATGTCCACCAGTGACTTAGCTAGAAGGAGAGACACTGGCAGAGGGGGCAGAGTCCCCTGAAGAGGATGGACATTCTCACACGGACACACAGACCCCTCTCGTGTCCCCAACACTAGATCCACCCAAAACATCCTCACCAGCAGTGCCTGCTGGGTCACCGGGGGTAGTGTGTAGATCGCAGCACCCTCGCAAACCTCCTGACAGACTGAATCTTTGATCGGATAGTTTCTTTTGTTGCTAGATTGAATGTTGAATTTGTCATGTTTTTTAGGTGTTTTTGTATTGGTAACCTGTTGCTAACGATACCACTTTTTATTTCCCAGTTCTTCAATATTTGGGGAATGTTGAATTTTAAAGGGGGAGAAGTGTTGTAATGTGAGTATTATTAAAAGTAAGTTAATACTAATCGGGGAGCTGTTGGTAGCAAGAGGCGGGATCCGGGGTTGGCGGGGTCTTTACTTCCGCTCTGAAACAAAACTATAGGCAGGTAGAGGAGGTGTAATCTCTACACTTTTTGATAAAATGGGTTTGATTTTGGGGGTAGAGTTAAACCTGCCTGTCCAGGTAGACCTATTGTCTCAGCTTGCTCCTGCCCCACCAAACTCATTTCTGCATACCTTGACACTCCCACCTATGTTTATGACACTTCTCACGCTTTGAATTTTTTTCAATGATTTTAAGTTCCCTGGCCCCCACCGTCTTATTTTCACCATGGACGTCCAGTCCCTATATACCTCCATCCCCCACCCGGACGGTCTCAAAGCTCTTCGCTTCTTTTTGGATTCCAGACCTAACCAATTCCCCTCTACCACCACTCTCCTCCGTCTAGCGGAATTAGTTCTTACTCTCAATAATTTCTCCTTTGGCTCCTCCCACTTCCTCCAAACCAAGGGTGTAGCCATGGACACCCGTATGGGTCCCAGTTATGCCTGCCTTTTTGTTGGCTTTGTGGAACAGTCCATGTTCCAACTCTATACGGGTATCCGTCTCCCTCTTTTCCTTCACTACATCGACGACTGCATTGGCGCTGCCTCCTGCACGCATGCTGAGCTCGTTGACTTCATTAACTTTGCCTCCAACTTTCACCCTGCCCTCAAATTTACCTGGTCCATTTCCGACACCTCCCTCTCCTTTCTTGATCTTTCTGTCTCCATCTCTGGAGATGGCTTATCTACTGATATCTACTATAAGCCTACAGACTCTCACAGCTACCTGGACTATTCCTCTTCCCACCCTGTCTCTTGCAAAAATGCTATCCCCTTCTCACAATTCCTCCGTCTCCGCCGCATCTGCTCTCAGGATGAGGCTTTTCATTCCAGGACGAAGGAGATGTCTTCCTTTTTTAAACAAAGGGGCTTCCCTTCTTCCACCATCAACTCTGCTCTCAAACGCATCTCTCCCATTTCCTTCGTCCCACCCCATCCACCCACCACACCTCTCAGGATAGGATTCCCCTTGTCCTCACCTACCACCCCACCAGCCTCCAGGTCCAACATATAATTCTCCGTAACTTCCGCCACCTCCAACGGGATCCCACTACCACTCACATCTTTCCCTCCCCCCTCTTTCTGCTTTCTGCAGGGATCGCTCCCTACGCGACTCCCTTGTCCCCCCCATCCCTTCCCACTGATCTCCCTCCTGACACTTATCCTAGTAAGCGGAACAAGTGCTACACCTGCCCTTACACTTCCTCCCTCACCACCATTCAGGGCCCCAGACAGTCCTTCCAGGTGAGGCGACACTTCACCTGTGAGTCGGCTGGTGTGGTATACGGCGTCCGGTGCTCCCGGTGTGGCCTTTTATATATTGGTGAGACCCGACACAGACTAGGAGACCGTTTCACTGAACACCTACGCTCGGTCCGCCAGAGAAAACAGGATCTCCCAGTGGCCACACATTTTAATTCCATGTCCCATTCCCATTCTGATATGTCTATCCATGGCCTCCTCTACTGTCAAGATGAAGCCACACCTGGAGGTTGGAGGAACAACACCTTATATACCGGCTGGGTAGCCTCCAACTTGATGGCATGAACAATGACTTCTCTAACTTCCATTAATGCCCCTCCTCCCCTTCTTACCCCATCCCTGACATATTTAGTTATTTGTTTTTTTCTCTCTCTCTCTCTGCCCATCACTCTGCCTGTTCTCCATCTCCCTCTGGTGCTTTCCCCCCCCCCCCCCCTTTCTTTCTCCCAAGGCCTCCCGTCCCATGATCCTTTCCCTTCTCCAGCTCTGTATCACTTTTACCAATCAAATTTCCAGCTCTTAGCTTCATCCCACCCCCTCTGGTCTTGTCCTATCATTTCGCATTTCCCCCTCCCCCTCCGACTTTCAAATCTCTTACTATCTTTCCTTTCAATTAGTCCTGACGAAGGGTCTCGGCCTGAAACGTCGACAGTGCTTCTTCCTATAGATGCTGCCAGGCCTGCTGTGTTCCACCAGCATTTTGTGTGTGTTGTTTGAATTTCCAGCATCTTCAGATTTCCTCGTGTTTGATTTTGGGGGAGTGATTTGCCTTTTTAAAAAAGGTTTAATAAAGGAACAATATGTTGTGTTCTTTCTGTCAGTTTATTGTCAATGTGATTCTCTGAAATGTTGCCAAATGTGTAATGCCTCTGGTACACAATCCTCAGTTTAGAGGAAGACCTGTTTCAAACCATTAAATTGTGACTATTTTTAAAAGTCCATGAATTTCCAACAGCTGTTATAACCGGTGGGTAGTTGATCCCTCATGAAGGGCAGAATTTTACTCTTGTATTTCAAATCTCATTGGTGGTTTTATCAGTTTTTAGGATTTGACTGCATTATTCAATTGCTGAGGGGCATTGACTCTAATTCTGTTTAATGTTTATTTGGTGAAAGTCCTGTGTTCAGTTGGCGGCATCCTTTACAGATACCAGGCGGGGAGTGTTGAGTCTCTCCTGATTTGCTTTGCTGTTTTATTTCCGGCCACTAGATGTCACTTGTAAGTTTACAGCTGTTGTTCATTACTTGTTATTGCGTTGCTAAGCGATTGACCTTCGACACCAGGTCGGCCATTTTATGATCATTCTCCATTTGCTCTCGGTCAGAAGCACGTTGTTACCAGTCAATATTTGAATCCATTTCTCCTGAGAACACCATGAAACACTGTCTTTTTACTCAGCTCCTTGTGTACTATGTAGGGTTTTGCAAATAAAAACAGCGGAAGAATTTTATGTTTAAAAAAAAGTAACAGCTCATTAATTGAACTCCAAAACCTGAACACAAAGTTAGATAACCCTACTTCACATAATTAAGCCATCACGACTGACCAGGCTCTTAAAGTGAACCCCATCTCAAAGTTGGTGGTTGCGATTTATGTACATTTCTACTAAATACGTTACCCCACAGTTCGAAAAAGTTAACATTCCACGCAGTATACCTCCGTGTCTCTCAGGCGAGCACACAGAAAGGAAATGTGCATTTTCTGTGAAGCATCCATGATCAGCATCATTGACGCAGATTACCTGATGAGGATGGCAGCTCGGATCTTGGTTTTATGTTTGGCATGGCCAAGCTTGCCTCGTGTCCTGAAATTACGGTCCCCTGGCTCGAACTCTGTGCCGCTGTCCCAGCGGTAGACGTGGCAGAAGTGATCACTGATGAAATCGATGACAAACTTGATGCCGTGACACTCCACTCTGATTCCGAGGCCGTCCTGGGGTGGAATCACAATGAATCCTGAGGCTTCTACGTCTACGTGAATAACAGGGAGCGGTGTATGAGGAGATCAGCTGGTCCAGAGCATTGGAAATTCATCTCTACTGACCAGAACATGCTGACCAGCTCCAGCCAGTCATCGAGCTCAGGGCACACAGTTCACAGGTCCAGGGTCTTGTTCACATAAGCTGAGACAGACACCACTGTTCCACAATTTGACCTGATTGACCCAGAATCTGATGCTGAGATCTGCCCACAGGTCACAAGCCATCTCCAGCAACTGGTTAGAACACAAATACTTTGAGAGGTTCTCAAGCATGAGAACACCATGAAACAGTGTCTTTTTACTCAGCTCCTTGAAAACATGAAAACGTGACAGCACCTCCATTCAATGGCATTGGTGTTTCCATATCAGGCTGTGTTGCAACCAGTCAGTCTACTCTCCACTGTCTATCTTCAGAAGTTTGTCAAAGTTTTAGTTGACTTACCGAATCTTCACAAACTTCTAACAAAGTGGAGGTGCTGCCATATTTTCATTGCACTGGCACTAATTGCTGGTCCCAGGACAGATACTCTGAAATGATAACACCGAGGAATTTAAAGTTACTGATCCTCTCCCCCTCTGATCCCTGATGAGGACTGGCTCATGGACCTCTGGTTTCTTTTGTCAATAATCATCTCTGTGGTTTTGCTAACGTTACAATGCAGAGCAAACATGCACGGTGATTGTGATCATTCTGACCATTATTAATTATTATTTCAGAGGACCTGTCCTGGGCCCAGTTTGTAAGATGCTGATGAAGAAAGCATGGCAGTGTCTCTATTACTTAGGAGTTTGTGAAGATTCAGCATGACAGCTAAAAGTTTGACCAACTGCGATCGATGTGTAGAGGAGAGTATATTGACTGTCTATATCACAGCCTGGAACGGAAACGCCAATATGTATTCTGCCCTCGCTCAAGGGTTTCCCCCATTTTCTCAAGCTGGGGAGACAGGCAAACTCCAGTCCAGGTGTGGTTGTAGTTCGAAGGTGGTTTTATTGTTCCCCAACGTGTTACAGTACACAAGGAGCTGAGTAAAAGACAGTGTTTCATGGTGTTCTCAGGAGAGATGGATTCAAATATTGACTGGTAACAACGTGCTTCTGACCGAGAGCAAATGGAGAATGAACCCTTGAGCGAGGGCAGAATATGTATTGGCGTTTCCGTTCCAGGCTGTGATACAGGCAGTCAATATACTCTCCTCTACACATCGATCGCAGTTGGTCAAACTTTTAGCTGTCATGCTGAATCTTCACAAACTCCTAAGTAATAGAGACACTGCCATGCTTTCTTCATCAGCATCTTACAAACCGGGCCCAGGACAGGTCCTCTGAAGTAATAATTAATAATGGTCAGGATGATCACAATCACCGTGCATGTTTGCTCTGCATTGTAACGTTAGCAAAACCACAGAGATGATTATCGACTACGTACTTTGATAATAAATTCTCTTTGAACTCTCAACTTTGAGGGGACAACTTGGAATAAAATAAATACAATAAAGGTGAGGAAACATTTAATGTAAACAGACTGATAATTCCCTGGCTGCCGACAATTTCACATTCTGGTGGATGTTTTAATCGATGACATGGAGTATTTGATGGTTTGGTGCTCCCAATGGGGTCAATAATGATCCAGAGACAACCCAGATCACCATCGGTTCCTTTCCTGGGACCACGAGTCTGTCTCTCAGTCTCACCCCCTGCCTGGTCAGGACAGAGATCCATGAAACAGGTGTGGAGATGCGGGAGTTCAGTGGCACAGCAGGGCAGCCCCAGAGAGCCAGATTCAATCCTGTCCTCAGGTACTGTCTGTGTGGAGTTTGCACATTCTCCCCGTGACCATGTGGGTTTCCCCCTGGGGCTCTGGTCTCCAGTCCTGGGAAATGGATACCAGCTGTCTACACCATCTATGCCTCTCGTCATCTTATAAATCTCTATCAGGTCTCGCCTGACACTCTACAACAGCAGAGAAAACATCCCAAGTTTGTCCAATCTCTCCTTCTGGATAAGATCCCCTGATCCAGACAGCATCTTGGTAAACCTCTTCTGCATCCCATCAATAGTCTCCACATCCTTCCTGTGATGGGAGAACCAGAATGGAATGCAATTCTCCAGATGTGGCCTAACCAGAGTTCTATATCTTGGCAGAATAGTCCAAAACCAAGTGGCAGAAGCTTGTTTGAAGGATTAAAAACCAATTTTACCCAGAAGGTGCAGAGTTCTGAAACTAAACTGCCCAAAATGAGTGGGAGAGGCATAACCCTCCCACATTTAAACAGGGTTTAAAGCTGTGACCTGCAGGCCATAGTCACGGTGGTGTGTATTTTGAAGGAGATGGACATTCCTTTACCAACTGGCAAAGGGCCAAACAGCCTCCTCATGTGCTAAGGTTAATGCAAATCTTTGGGTTTCTCTACTCCCAGATGTGGAGATAAAGAGCTTTTTGTATTACAGAGGAGTCAAAGATCGGGCAATGAAATAGAGCCGAGGACAAGTTCAGATCTTCAAGGCCGTAGATCCTGTTCCTCGTCCTTGCTGGAGGAATCGGCAAGCCAGGCGGTATCTGTGGAGGGAGGTGAACAGTTAACACACTTGCTCTGTATCTTCCTATACCTTGGCAATTTAAATACACATTGATTACCTGTATACAGGCAATGTGTCCAAGAGGGGAAAGCGTATACCCTCTCTATGTCTCACATAATTATGTACTCCTCTCTCAGGACACCCTCAGCCTCCTCTGCTCGACAGAAAACAAACCAACCGATCCGGTCTCTCCTCGCAACGGAAACACTGAGCTCCAGGTGACATTCCAGCTGACACACACAAAATGGCGGAGGAACTCTTCAGGCCAGGCAGCATCCATGAAGGGAAAGTCGGCATTTTAGGTGGTGACCCTTCAACAGGACTGAGTGATCTTGGTAAACCTTCTCTGTACCCTCACCAATGAAGTCCCATCCATGTCATCAATTGAAACATCCATCACAATGTGGACAGCCAGGGAATTATCAGCCTGTTCACATTAAATGTTTCCTCACCTTTATTGTATCAGCAAGGAAAATAAATTAATCGGATACATCAGTGTTTCATTCACTTGCTCTAACTTCTGGGCTAGTTTGACGGTCTGGCATCCCAGAGCTGATCGAGGTGACTGAGAGAGGAAAACACAATCTTTTACTGCGGCTGCAGGGAAGATTTCAGCTCGGAAGCCTCTGTCGTTCTGAGTTTCTCCATGTGGCAATGCTGCCCTCTGCCGTTTACATCGTGTCATTACCAGTTTGACAGGAGCAGGACAATGCCTTGGTTCCAGGTTGTTGTCTCAAAGTTCAAAGTAAATTTATCATCAAAGTACATTTCTGTCACCAGATATTACCCTCAGATTCATTGTTTTGGACATTCACAGTCGATACTAAGAAATACAATGGAATCACTGAAAAACAACACACGAAGATAGACAAACAGACAATATGTGCAAAAGAAGATACACTGCAAGTACAAAAAAATATATTAATTAAGTAAAAAATAACATTGAGAACATGAGTTGCAAAGTCCCTGAAAGTGAGTCCATAGGCTGTGGAATCAGTTCAGTATTGGAGTGAGTGAATTTGAGTGACGTTATCCCCACTGGTTCAGGAGCCTGATGGTTCAGGGGTAACAAATGATCCTGAATCTGGTTTTGTGGCACCGAACTCACCTGTACCTCCTCCCGATGGCAGCAGTGAGAAGAGAGCAAGATGGGGGTCCCTGATGATGGATGCTGCTTTCCTGTGACAGGGCTCCTTGTTTTTTTGAAATTTGAATTTTGAAATACCAATTCAGTGAAAAGGATTGGGAATGAACAGGTTTTTGAATTTTTCTGTCAGTTTGTCTCCTTGGATTTCAACATCAATGTCAGAATACACAGCAGACGTTGGAATTTGGAGCAAAGAGCAAACTGTTAGAGGAATTTAATCTATCAGGCAGCAACTGTGGAGGCAGAGGGACTGTAGTAATGTGCTACACACAGCGCTGAAACAACGACACGCAGTCGGTAAGTCGTTTGGAGACTAGTTTATTCAAACTTCGCGGCGATGGCATTTAATCCCTAGTGCCCGCCCTCTCCGGGCGGAAATGACATCAGAGGTGCATTACCAAAGTCTCCCCCCGCGCGCTGGCTATTTGTGAGCCGGTTCGCCTGTGCAGAAAGTGGGTCGCTACATAACCTCCCCCACCCCAGAACCGGCGATACACCCCCCAATGTCCACAGTCTGGATCAGCCTCTGTTTGGGAGGTCTGCCTCTGCGCCGTGGTGCCTGAACCTCGACTGGCTGAACCAAGTCCACATGGGCTGGTTTGAGTCGGTCCACCGTGAAAACCTCCTCTTTCCCTCCAATGTTCAGAACGTACGTGGACCTGTTGTTGTTGATCACCTTGAACGGCCCCTCGTATGGCCGCTGTAGCGGTGCCCGGTGTCCGCCCCTTCGTACAAACACAAACTTACAGTTCTGCAGGTCTTTGGGTACATGGGTCAGGGTCAGTCCGTGCTGTGAAGTCGGCACGGGGGCCAGGTTGCCGAGCCTTTTGCGTAGTCTGTCCAGGACTGCTGCGGGTTCTTCCTCTTGTCCCCTTGGGGGTGGTATGAACTCTCCTGGGACGGCCAGGGGTGCGCCGTACACCAACTCGGCCGACGAGGCGTGCAGATCCTCTTTGGGCGCTGTACAAATTCCAAGCAGGACCCAGGGAAGCTCGTCCACCCAGTTAGGTCCTCTCAGGTGGGCCATGAGAGCCGACTTCAAGTGACGGTGGAAGCGTTCCACCAGTCCGTTCAACTGTGGGTGGTAGGCAGTTGTGTGGTGTAGCTGCGTTCCCAGCAGGCTGGCCACAGCCGACCACAGGCTGGAGGTGAACTGGGCGCCTCTGTCGGAGGTAATGTGGGCCGGTACACCGAAGCGTGCTACCCAGGTTGCGATCAGTGCTCGGGCGCAGGAATCGGCAGATGTGTCGGTGAGCGGGACCGCCTCTGGCCACCTCGTGAACCGGTCCACCATAGTTAGGAGGTAACACGCTCCTCGGGACACTGGTAGGGGGCCCACGATATCCACATGAATGTGGTCGAACCTCCGGTGGGTGGGTTCGAACTGCTGCGGCGGGGCTTTGGTGTGCCACTGCACCTTGGCTGTTTGGCACTGCGCGCACGTTCTGGCCCATTTCGCTGACCTGCTTGCGAAGTCCGTGCCATGCGAACTTGCTGGAGACCAGCCGGACGGTTGTCCTGATAGATGGGTGCGCCAAACCGTGTATGGAGTCGAAAACTCACCGCCTCCAGGCTGCCGGGACGATGGGGCAAGGTTGGCCGGTAGCCATGTCGCACAGGAGGGTCCTCTCACCTGGGCCTACGAGAAAGTCCTGCAGCTGCAAACCCGAGACTGCAGTCCTGTTGCTGGGCATCTCGTCATCTGCCTGCTGCGCCTCCGCCAGTGCTGCATAGTCCACCCCCAGGGACAGGGCCTGGACAGCTGGTCTGGAGAGTGTGTCCGCCACGACGTTGTCCTTTCCTGAGACATGCTGGATGTCCGTCGTGTACTCAGAGATGTAGGACAGATGTCGCTGCTGGCAAGCCGACCAGGGATCGGACACCTTCGTGAACGCGAAGGTCAACGGTTTGTGGTCCGTGAACTTCTAAGAAGTACCTGAAATGCCGGATTGCCAGATACAGTGCCAACAGCTCCCGGTCGAAAGCACTGTACATGAGTTCGGGTAGTCGTAGGTGCTTGCTGAAGAACGCCAGGGGTTGCCAACGCCCCTCGATGAGCTGCTCCAGCACCCCACCGACTGCTGTGTCGGATGCGTCCACTGTGAGGGCGGTTGGAACGTCCATTCTGGGGTGCACCAGCATCGCGGCATCTGCCAAGGCTTCCTTGGCTTTAATGAAAGCGGCTGCGGCCTCCTCGTCCCAAGTAATGTCCTTGCCTTTACCCAACATCAGGGTGTACAAAGGGCGCATGATACAGGCTGCTGAGGGGAGGAAACGGTGGTAGAAGTTCACCATACCAATGAACTCTTGCTGACCTTTGACCGTGTTGGGCCGGGCAAAGTGGCGGATCGCGTCTACCGTGGCGGATCGCGTCTACCTTGGCGGGCAGAGGTGTTGCCCCGTCTTTGGTAATCCTGTGGCCCAGGAAGTCGATGGTATCGAGACCGAACTGGCATTTGGCCGGGTTGATCATGAGGCTGAAATCACTCAGGCGGGAGTAGAGCTGGTGGAGGTGGGCCAGATGCTCCTGACGACAACTGCTGGCTATAAGGATGTCGTCCAAATAGATGAATGCAAAGTTCAGGTCGCGTCCCACCGCATCCATTAGCTGCCGGAATGTCTGAGCGGCATTCTTCAGGCCGAACGGCATTCGGAGGAACTCGAACAGGCTGAACGGGGTGATGAGTGCTGTTTTGGGAATATCTTCAGGGTGCACCGGGATTTGATGGTATCCCCGGACGAGGTCTACTTTGGAAAAGATTCTTGCCCCATGCAGGTTTGCTGCAAAGTCCTGTATGTGCGGCACGGGGGTAGCGGTCTGGAGTGGTAGCCTTGTTCAGTCTGCGGTAGTCGCCGCATGGTCTCCAACCCCCGGCTGCTTTGGGCACCATGTGCAGGGGGGAGGCCCATGGGCTGTCGGACCTCCGTATAATCCCCAATTCCTCCATCCTCTTGAACTCCTCCTTCGCCAGGCGGAGCTTTTCCAGGGGGAGCCTTCGTGCGCGGGCGTGGAGGGGTGGTCCCTAGGTCGGAATGTGGTGCTGTACCCCGTGTCTGGGCATGGCTGCCGTGAACTGCGGTGCCAGAATCGATGGAAATTCCACCAGGATTCTGGTGAATTCGTTGTCCGACAGCGTGATGGATTCCAGGTGTGGGGCCGGCAACTTGGCTTCACCCAGGGAGAATGTCTGGAAAGTCTCGGCATGTACCAGTCTTTTCCCTTGCAAGTCGACCAGCAGGCTGTGAGCTCGCAAGAAGTCCACCCCCAGGAGTGGTTGGGCCATCGCCGCCAGTGTGAATTCCCACATGAACCGGCTGGCACCGAACTGCAGCTGCACTGTGTGGGTGCCGTAGGTCCGTATCATGCTGCCGTTTGTGGCCCCCAGGGTGGGTCCTGGCTTCCTGTTGCGGGTGTCGTACCCCATCAGGGGCAAGACGCTGATTTCCGCTCCGGTGTCGACCAAGAAACAGTGTCCCAACTGTTTGTCCCAGACATACAAGAGGCTGTCCTGGTGGCCAGCCGCCATAGTCATTAACGGCAGCTGGCCCTTGCAGGGCGGGCGACAACGGCAGGCTTCTGTGCCCCACCGCCGGTGGTAGAAACATCACTGTTCACTGTCCTCCTCACTCCTGCCTCTGTGTTGTGTGCCTGCTGGGCCTGGTCTGGTCCGCTGTTGGGCGCGTGGCCTGGTAATCTGACTGACGGACGCCACACTCTCCCTCTTGGCTTTCCACAGCACGTCTGCCCGGGCCGCCACCTTCCAGGGGTCGTTGAAATCTGCGTTGGCCGGCAGCAGATGTATGTCCTCGGGCAGTCGCTCTAGGAACGCTTGCTCGAACATGAGGCAGGGCTTGTGTCCGTCAGCCAGGGACAGCATCTCGTTCATCAATGCTGACGGCAGTCTGTCTCCCAAACCGTCCAGGTGAAGCAGGCGGGCACCTCGCTCACGCCGTGAGAGGCCAAAGGTCTCAATGAGCAGCGCTTTGAATGCTTCATATTTGCCTTCTTCCGGGGGCGACTGTATGAAATCCGCAACCTGGGCGGCTGTCTCCTGGTCAAGGGCGCTCACCACGTGATAGTAACGCATGGAATCAGAGGACATCTGCTGAATCTGAAACTGAACTTCTGCTTGGCTAAACCACACGCGTGGTCGCAGCGTCCAGAAAGTCGGCAGTTTTAGCAAAACTGCGTGAACAGATGAAGAGTCGGTCATCTTTGGTCCAAATCCCGTTTGGACCGTCGGGGTCACCAATGTAGCGATGTGCTACACACAGTGCTGAAATAACGACACGTAGTCAGTAAGTCATTTCGAGACTAGTTTATTCAAACTTCGCGGCGCTGGCATTTAATCCCTAGCACCCGCCCTCTCTGGGCGGAAATGACGTCAGAGGTGCATTACCAAAGTCTCCCCCCGCGCGCTGGCTATTTGTGAGCCGGTTCGCCTGCGCAGAAAGTGGGTCGCCACAGGACGGTTGATGTTTTGGGTCAAGACTTGTCTGGTATGGAAATGCCAATGCACAGGATCTTCAAGGAACCTCACCAACCAGACCTTGCTCTCTGCTCGCTGCTGCCATCAGGAAGGAGGTACAGGAGCCTCAGGACTCACACCGCTCTATTCAAAAATAGTTAGATCCTTCAACCATCAGTCTCTCGAACCAGCAGGAAAACTTCACTCAACTTCACTTGCCCCAATACCGGACTGATTCCACAACCTATGGACTCACTTTCAAGGACTCTTCACCTGATGTTCTCAATATTACTTTTCAGCTCGATGACCTTTGGCTCCAACAGGAGAATGAGAAGGTGATAGATAGGAGCTACAGGGAGCTAGTCACCCCTAGGTTTCCGGAGGCAGGTAACTGGGTGACTGTCAGGAGAAGGAAGGGAAATGGGCAGCCAGTCCAGAGTACCCCTGTGGCTGTTCCCCTCAACAATAAGTATTGAATTCTCTTTGGATTCTGTTGAAGAAGAGAACCTAACAGGGAGAGCCATGGCAACCGGATCTGTGGCTGAGAAGAAAGGACAAGAGGACTGTGGTAGTGATAGGAGATTCCATAGTTAGAGGAATAGAGACAAGATAGACACACCCGGATGGGATGTTGCCTCCCAGGTGCCAGGATCAGGGATATCTCGGATCGGGTTCACGACATTCTGAAGAGGAGGGTGAGCAGCCAGAAGTCTTGGTACATTTTGGCACCAATGACATAGGTAGGAAAGGTGAAGAGGTCCTGAAGAGAAAATTTAGAGAGCTACGTAGAAAGCGGGGAAAACAGGACCTCCAGGGTAGTAGTCTCTAGATTGCTGCCTGTGCCAAGCCACAGTGAAAGTAAGAATAGGATGATTTGGCAGATGAATGTGTGGCTGAGGAATCGGTGCAGTTGGCAGTGGTTCTGATTTCTGCATCATTGGAATCTCTCCTAGGGAAGATACAACCTGTACAAAAGGGACAGGTTGCACCTGAACCTGGGAGGGCCAATATCCTTGAGGGCAGGTTTGGTAGAGCTGTTTGAGAGGGTTTAAACTAACTTGGCAGTGGGATGGGAACCGGAATGATAGGGCTGAGGAAGGAGTAGTTGGTTTACAAACAGAGGCAGAGTATAATGAGACTGCTAGCAAGGAGAGGCTGATGATAGGACAAAATTGCAATCAACTGGATAAGTTGCAATGCAAAAGAGGGAGAAAATCAAAAAGGCTGATGAATAGAGGACTGAAGGTGCTATATTTGAATGCACACAGTATATGGAATAAGATAGATGAGCTTGTAGCACAGTTATAGATCTGAACAGTAGCAAAGATGTGGTCTACAAAGTCATGGGGGATTTCAATATGCAGGTAGATTGGGAAAATCAGGTTAGTGCTGGATCCCAAGGGGGTAATTTGTAGAATGCCCACGAGATGGCTTTTTAGAGCAGCTTGTGGTTAAACCCATTAGAGGATCAGCTATTCTGGACTGGATGTTGTGCAATGAACCAGAATTGATTAGCGAGCTTAAGGTAAAGGAACCCTTAGGAAACAGTGATGATAATTTGATAGAATTCATCCTGCAGTTTGAGTAGGAGAAGCTAAAGTCATTTGTATCAGTATTACAGGAGAGAAAAGGGAACAACAGAGGCATGAGTGAGGAGATGGTCAAAATTGATTAGAAGGGAACACTAGCAGGGATGATGGCAGAGTAGCAATAATTTCTGGCAGCAATTCGAAAGGACACCAATGTCCTTAAATGGAAAATCCTACCAGAAGTATTAGATGTTGCCCAGTCTATCTCACATAAAGCCCTCCCCACCATTGAGCACATCTAAATGGAGCATTGTCACAGGAAAGGAGTATCCATCATCGAGGATCTCACTACCTAGACCATTATTCTTTAGTGTTGCTGCAGGGTGAGGAATAGTTATTACCCCTCAACCATCAGGCTCTTGAACCAAATGGGTCACTCAACCTCACTTGCCCCATCATTGAAATGTTCCCTTTCAAGGACACCTCATCTCATGTTCTCGATATTTATTGCTTTTTTTTTTCTTTTTGTATTTGCAGTTTGTTTTCTTTTCCATACTGGTTGAATGTGTGGTTGCTGTGGTCTTCCATTGATTCTACTATGATTATTATTCCATTGTGGATTTATTGAGTATACCCACAAGAAAATGAATCTCAGGGTTGTATGTGGTTACAAGACTGTACTCTGAAATCTGAACTTTGAACTTTGAGAGTGAGTCCATCGACTGGACTCCCAGTCCCAGGACTGGAATGTCTAAATTGAACGGGCATGCATTCAGGGTAGTGGGGGCAAGTACAAAGGAGATTTGCAGGGCAAGTTTTTCACTCAGAGATCAGTAGATGCCTGGAATATGATGCCAGGGCTGGTGGTGGAGACAAATACGATAAAGGTGTTCAGGTAATTCTCACCAGCTGTTCCCCTGAGATTCATTGTTTTGGACATTCACAGTAGACACAAAGAAATACAATGGAATCACTGAAAAACTACACACAGAGATAGATAAACAACAAATATGTGCAAACGAAGACAAACTGTAAATACAAAACAGACATAATAATAATAATATTAAATAAGTGAAAATTAACATTGAGAACATGAGGTGCAGAGTCCTTGAAAGGGAGTCCATAGGCTGTGGAATCAGTTCAGTATTGGAGTGAGTAAATTTGAGTGACGTTATCCCCACTGGTTCAGGAGCCTGATGGTTCAGGGGTAACAAATGTTCCTGAATCTGGTTTTGTGGCACCGAACTCACCTGCACCTCCTCCCGATGGCAGCAGTGAGAAGAGAGCAAGGCCTGGATGATGGAGGTCCTTCATGATAGATGCTGCTTTCCTGCAACAGCGCTCCATGTACATGTGCTCAATGGTTGGGGGGGGGGCTTTACCCGTGATGGACTGGGCCGTATCCACTACCTTTTTGCAGGATTTTCCTTTCAAGGACATTGGTGTTTCCATACCAGGCCGTGATGCAATCAGTCTACTGTGTATCTCGAGAAATTTGTCAAAGTTTTAGGTGAATGCCAAAACCTACACAAACTTTTAAGAAAGTAGAGGTGCTGCCGTACTGTCATTGTAATATGAGGGTGATACCTGGTGACAGAAATGTTCTTTGATAATAAATTTACTTTGAACTTCGAGGCAACAACCTGGAACTCTGCTCCTTGTAAATTGGCAGTTGCACAATCTGAACAACAGAGGGCAGCACTGCAACCTGAAAAAACAGAATGACAGAGGCTTCCGAGCTGAAATCTTCCCTGCAGCCGCAGTAAAAGATTGTGTTTTCCTCTCTCAGTCACCTCGATCAGCTCTGGGATGCCAGACCGTCAAACTAGCCCAGAAGTTAGAGCAAGTGAATGAAACACCAATGTATCCGATTAATTTGTTTTCTTTTCTGATACAATAAAGGTGAGGAAACATTTAATGTAAACAGACTGATAATTCCCTGGCTGCCGACAATTTCACATTCTGGTGGATGTTTTAATTGATGACGTGGATGTGACTTCATTGGTGAGGGTACAAATTATTAGAAAAACGTGACAGGTGGGTCAGAAGGTGTAGAATCATTGTGGGTAGAGCTAAGAAACTACAAGGGTAAAAAGACCCTGGTGGGAGTTACATACAGACATCCAAACAATAGCAAAGATGTGGTCTACAAATTACAATGGGAGTTAGAAAATGCATGTCAGAAGGGCAATGTTACAATAGTCATGGGGGACTTCAAAATGCTTGTAGATTGGGAAAGTCAAGTTGATGCTGGATCCCAAGAGGGGGAATTTGTGGAATGCCTGCAAGATCGCTTTTTAGAGAAACTCATGGTTAAGCCCAGCAGGGGATCAATGAACTGGAATTAATTGGAGATCTCAACATAAAGGAACCCTTAAGAGTCAGAAGAGTCAGTGATCACAACAGGATAGAATTCACCCTGCAATTTGCGAAGGAGAAACTAAAATCAGACGTATCAGTATTACAGCGGAGAAAAGGGAATTACTGAGATATGAGAGAGGAGCTGGCCACAACTTATTGGAAAGGAATATTACCAGGGATGATGGCAGAGCAGCAACGACTGGAGTTTCTGGGAGCAATTTGGAAGGCACAGGATAGATACATCCCAAAGAAGAGGAAGTATTCTAAAGGCAGGATGACACAACCGTGGGTGACAAGAGAAGTCAATGCCAACATAAAAGCAAAAGAGAGGGAATGCAATAGAGTAAATATTAGTGGGAAGTTAAAGGATTGGGAAGCTTTTCAAACGAACAGAAGGCAACTAAAAAACTCATAAAGAAGGCAAAGCTGGAATACCAAAAGTTTCTTAAGATATATAAAGTGTAAAAGAGAGGCAGAGTTGGTATCAGACCACTGTAAAACGATGCTGAAGAGGTAGTAATGTGGGACAAGGAAATCACAGATGAAGTAAATAAGCTTTTGGCATCAGTCTTCTCACTAGCAATATGCTGGAAGTTTGAAAGTGTCAGGGGCAGAAGTGAGTGAAATTGCCATTACAAGGGAAATTGAAAGGTCTGAAGGTTGATAAGTCACCTGGACCAGATGGACTACACCTCAGGGTCCAGAGGTGGCTGAAAAGATTGTGGAGGCATTAGTAATGATCTTTCAAGAATCACTGGATTCTGGAATGGTTCTGGAAGACTGGAAAATTGCAAAAGTCACTCCACTCTTCAAGAAGGGAGAGAGGCAGAAGAAAGGAAACTATAGGCCAGTTCGCCTGACCTCAGTGGTTGGGAGTCGATTGTTAAGGATGTGGTTTCGAAGTACTAGGAGGACCATAACATCTGGGAGGATGATTGGTGGGGGAAATGAGGGTCTGGAAATGAGGGAATCTGATAGGAGACATTGTCACCTCCACTGCTGTGATGAGGCCACATTCAGGTTGGAGGAACAACACCTTGTATTCCATCTGGGTAGCCTCCAACCTGATGGCATAAACATCGATTTCTCCAACTTCTGGTAATTGCTCCCCCCCCCCCCTTCACCATTCCCCATTTTCGTTTCCCTCTCTCACCTTATCTCCTTGCCTGTCCATCACCTCCTTCTGATGCTCCTACCCCTTTCCTTTCTTCCATGGCCTTCTGTCCTCTCCTGTCAGATTCCCCCTTCTCCAGCCCTGTATCTCTTACACGAATTAACTTCCCAGCTCTTTACTTCACCCCCTCTCCCTTTCCCTAGCTTCCTACATATCTGAACATTTGAATTTTACAGGGAATTATCAGCCTGTTTACCTTAAATGTTTCCTCACCTTTATTGTATCAGTGAGGAAAATAAATTTATCTGAGACATTAATGTTTCATTCCCTTGTTCTAACTGCTGGGGAAAATAAATTAATCGGGTACATTAGTGTTTCATTCACTTGTTCTGACTTCTGGGCTAGTTTGACGGTCTGGCATCCCAGAGCTGATCGAGGTGACTGAGAGAGGAAAACACAATCTTTTACTGCGGCTGCAGGGAAGATTTCAGCTCGGAAGCCTCTGTCGTTCTGAGTTTCTCCATGTGGCAATGCTGCCCTCTGCCGTTTACATCGTGTCATTACCAGTTTGACAGGAGCAGGACAATGTCTTGGTTCCAGGTTGTTGTCTCAAAGTTCAAAGTAAATTTATCATCAAAGTACATTTCTGTCACCAGATATTACCCTCAGATTCATTGTCTTGGACATTCGCAGTAGATACTAAGAAATACAATGGAATCACTGAAAAACTACACACAAAGATAGATAAACAGTCAATATGTGCAAAAGAAGCCTGATGGTTGAGGGGTAATAAATGTTCCTGAATCTGGTTTTGTGGCACCGAACTCACCTGTACCTCCTCCCGATGGCAGCAGTGAGAAGAGAGCAAGATGGGGGTCCCTGATGATGGATGCTGCTTTCCTGTGACAGGGCTCCTTGTTGATGTACTCAGTGGTGGGGAGGGCTTTACCCGTGACAGACTGGGATGTATCTAGTTTGTCTGTGTACAACTACACATCAATTAAATAAAAGTACGCACGCAGGATATGGCTTTAACTGGTGTATTCACATTGCAGTGAGAGAGAGAGGGAGAGAGAACAGTGCGTATGCATTGACAACAGCGCTTGCGCAAACAACAGTTTAATACGTAGTGCTTGGGGGGGTCATTACTCTAAAAGAAATAGATCCTTACATTACACTTCCTCCCCCTTTAGATTAATGCAACAGAATACTTTATATGTACAAAACATTCAAATTCCCTTTCACAAACCCATATTCCAAATAAACACGCTTTCACAATAATAGTCCATAACTAACTTCACAGTTCTAAAGATTCAGTCTTTTGGGTGATGCTCTGTTTCTTTCAGGATAGGGTCTCTGGACCTGTGGAGTGGCATTGAGTTTGGTAGGTGTCTTGTCTAAAACAACCTTTTTGGTTTCCATTGTCATGTTGCTGTCAGTGACATGATCATCACTGGGAGATACGTCTGGTGACTGTAATGTGTCTGTCTTGCTGGAAGCAGATGTGTTCTTCAGTTGAGCATCCAGTATCTGGTCCACATGACGTCTCCATGTCTGATCTCCAACATCCACCGTGTACATCAGCGATCCAGTTCTTGTAGCTATCCTACCGGGTGTCCACTTGTCTTCTTGGTAATCACACGCTAGGACTTCCTGTCCAATCTCGAAACTCCTTGCTGCTTCACTTGGCAACTGTCTGAACTGTTTATTCTGTACTTCCCTCCGGAGGTCTGGTTTCAGGAGGTCTATGTGAGATCTCAGATTCCTGTTCATGAACAGCATTGCAGGTGTTTGACTTGTCGTTGCTTGAGCAGAGTTCTGATACACAAAAAGGAAGTTGTCCACCTTGTGCTGTAGAGAAACGTCCTCCTTGTCCATCACTTTACTGGACTTCTTGAATGTCTGGATAAACCTTTCAGCTAACCCATTCATTGCTGGGTGGTGAGGAGCTGACTTGAAATGTCTGATGCCATTTTCCTTCATGAACAGCCAGAATTCTTCTGATGTGTACTGTGGTCCTTTGTCACCCACAATTTGTTCTGGTAACCCATTTCTGGTGAAGACAGTCCTCAGAGTGGAGACAGTCTTTGCTGAGGCAGTTGACTTCATCGGTATAACCTCCGGCCACTCCGAATGAGCACCCACAGCAATCAGAAACATGGAGTCCATGAATGGCCCAGCAAGGTCAATCTGTACTCTTTGCCACGATGATGACTGCCACTTCCATGGGTGTATCAGTGCCTGTGGGGGCGCATTTTGAACTTTTTGTCATCCTGAACAGCTTTTGGTCAAGTTTTCAATCTGTTTATCTATTCCCTTCTCAAACACGTTCTGATTAGCATTAAGCACCTGTGACAGTCTCTGGTTAGTGCTAGCATTCGAAAACATTTTTAGCTTTTTGTGCCATTCAGGGATATATTGTGCATTTCACATTCTAACTTCCTTTTCTGTAGTTGTGTTGCATCCTTTACTGCAGTCTCTAATGATATTGCAATGGTCAATGCCCATTCTAAGGTTTGGTCTCTTTCTGCCAGTAGCCTCGTTTGAGTGCTTTGACTATACATGCCACATACCAGCCTGTCCCTTAATGCATCAGAAAGGCCATCTCTAAAGTCACGGTACTGGGAAAGTTTGCACAGTTCTGCAATGTATTCAGAAATGTATTTTGACTGGTTCCCTTTGTAAAATCTAAATCTCCCGGCTATTACCAGCGGATTAGGGCTCAAATGATTTTGTAAAATTGTAACAGTTTCATTGAACGTCTCTGGCTTTGCAGGGGTTACTAAGTTGTGTAAGAGACTGTATATTCTTGCACCCATTAAGCTAAGAAGTACAGGGACTTCCTTTTGCTCCTCCACATTGTTCACGTTACAATGCAGTTCAACCCCCTCAATATATGACTCCCAGCCATCATTAGCACTATTTAATTTATCACCTTACCCAACTGAATCCATCACCATGTTATTTTCACTTTAAATTCAGCACATCTTTCACCGTTACTCAAGGGTCCTTCGGCTTTCTCATGTCATTTAACGCTCATTGTTTTGTCCCATAACTGTCTGTGTAGTTCATGATATTTTCTGATATTCAGGTTTATCCTCTGATGCACCATCAATAACTCACTCTGAGACGTAAAAGCGAGGTATCAGCTTTTATTGACTGGAAGAAGGAACAAGCAGTGAGTGACCACCATACTACATCCTGGAGACAGAGAGGCCGGGCTCAGACCTCCATCACCTTTATACAGGGGTCTGTGGGAGGAGCCACAGGAGCAGTCATCAGGGGGCGTGTCCAGACAGGTATATGTAGTTCACCACATCCTCGTTGCCAGTTTGTTGTGTTTGTGCACAACTACATATCAATTAAATAAAAGGATGCATGCGGGAGATGGCTCTAACTGGTGTGTTCAATGAGAGAGAGAAGAAT
Source organism: Hemitrygon akajei (assembly GCF_048418815.1). Lineage (NCBI taxonomy): Eukaryota > Metazoa > Chordata > Chondrichthyes > Myliobatiformes > Dasyatidae > Hemitrygon > Hemitrygon akajei. Next base: position 18,193,783 of record NC_133141.1, on the reverse strand, counting down.
GCACATGTGCAGACAACAGATCAATACATAGTGCTCTTCATCGCTCTAAAAGAAATAGATCCATACATTACAGTATCCAGCATTTTTTATAGGTTTTTCTGTTCAACGGCATTGGTGTTTCCATATCAGGCTGTGTTGCAACCAGTCAGTCTATTCTCCACTGTCTATCTTCAGAAGTTTGTCAAAGTTTTAGTTGACTTACCGAATCTTCACAAACTTCTAAGAAAGTAAAGGCACTGATTTATTGCAATGGCACTGATTGCTAGTCCCAGGACAGATAGTCTGAATAACACCAAGGAATTTAAAGTTACTGATCCTCTCCCCCTCTGATCCCTGATGAGGACTGGCTCATGGACCTCTGGATTCTTTTGTCAATAATCAGCTCTGTGGTTTTGCTAACGTTACAATGCAGAGCAAACATGCACAGTGATTGTGATTATCCTGACCATTATTAATGATTATTTCAGAGGACCTGTCCTGGGCCCAGTTTGTAAGTGTGCTGATGAAGAAAGCATGGCAGTGTCTCTATTACTTAGGAGTTTGTGAAGATTCAGCATGACAGCTAAAAGTTTGACCAACTGCGATCGATCTGTAGAGGAGAGTATATTGACTGTCTATATCACAGCCTGGAACAGAAACACCAATACCTATTCTGCCCTCGCTCAAGGGTTTCCCCCATTTTCTCAAGCTGGGGAGACAGGCAAACTCCAGTCCAGGCGTGGTTGTAGTTCGAAGGTGGTTTTATTGTTCACCAACGTGTTACAGTACACAAGGAGCTGAGTAAAAAGACAGTGTTTCATGGTGTTCTCAGGAGAGATGGATTCAAATATTGACTGGTAACAACATGCTTCTGACCGAGAGCAAATGGAGAATGATCATAAAATGGCCGACCTGGTGTCGAAGGTCAATCGCTTAGCAACGCAATAACAAGTAATGAACAACAGCTGTAAACTTACAAGTGACATCTAGTGGCTGGAAATAAAATAGCAAAGCAAATCAGGAGAGACACAACACTCCCCGCCTGGTATCTGTAAAGGATGCCGCCAACTGAACACAGGACTTTCACCAAATAAACATTAAACAGAATTAGAGTCAATGCCCCTCAGCAATTGAATAATGCAGTCAAATCCTAAAAACTGATAAAACCACCAACGAGATTTGAAATACAGGAGTAAAATTCTGTCCTTCAAGAGGGATCAACTACCCACCGGTTATAACAGCTGTTGGAAATCCATGCACTTTAAAAAATAGTCACAATTTAATGGTTTGAAACAGGTCTTCCTCTAAACTGAGGATTGTGTACCAGAGGCATTACGCATTTGGCAACATTTCAGAGAATCACATTGACAATAAACTGACAGAAAGAACACAACATATTGTTCCTTTTTTAAACCTTTTTTAAAAAGGCAAATCACTCCCCAAAATCAAGCCTATTTTATCAAAAAGTCTGGAGAATACTATAAAACTACTTGCCTATAGTTTTGTTTCAGTTTACACACGTAGCAAAGTGTGGCAGGAAAAGACTTGTATAAAGTTAAAGTTATTTCCAACTTTCTGCAAAGGCAGTTGCTAAAAGTGTAAAAAGGGGGAGAAAAGAGGTTATCCCAACCCAGACTGCAAAATAACCCAATTTGTGTCCAATATACTGTACAACAGAGAATCCAAAACAAATCTGGAATCTGTAGAGACTGAAAATATTGTCTTTGTGTTCACAGATTTGTAACCAATGTTCCTGTTTCAATCATTTTCCGACAGTTTATTTTTCCATTTATACTGATCAGCTCCTGCTCACTCGTGTTCTGCAGGCTCTCTGCGTGATACTCCTCGTAGGATTCGGAGAAGTCTCTCTGCAGGAATTCACTGCCATCGTTTCCACTGTCCTGATCCTCCTCGTCCAGCTCTTCCTCCTCGCTTGTCTCGTCCGACTTGTTGACACTCTTGGGGCAGATGCCGGTGTTGAGGTCGGGCTCCTCCTGGTTGTGTTCCTCTCCTCACCCTGTAGACCGAGAGCAATGATGGTCTTGGCTTGACCAAAGTCACCCAGGGAGCAGGGACCCTAGTAGACGTGCCATCCCTTACAGCCACTCTTTCATGCCAATGATTCAGCAATGTGTGTGAGAGCCTTGCTGTGACCTGTGACAGCGTCCGCCAACTTGAGAACCTCTCAAGGCATTTGTGTTCTAACCAGTTGCTGGAGATGGTAGTAGCACAGGAACAGGCCATTCAGCCCACAGTGTTATGCCAAACCAGCTCAAAAGCAAATCAAAAACACCCAAACATTATTCCTCCTACCTACTCCAAGCCCATATCCTCCATCTTCCTTACATCCATGTGCCAATCCAAATATCCCATGTAAGTCTCTAATGTACTTTCCTCTACCACCAAGGTTGTGGCTGAGGGGGAAATGGATCAACCATAATGAAAAGGTGAGGCAGACTCGATGGGCCAAATGGTTTAATTCTGCTTATATACCATATGGTCTTTTGGTCTTTTCCAAATTGATGCAAAGTCTGTCAACTGCAGCTTCAGGAAAAAGTTTGTATTTATGATAAAAACATAGAAAACCTACAGCACAATACAGGCCCTTCGGCCCACAAAGCTGTGCTGAACATGTCTTTACCTGAGAAATTACCTAGGGTTACCCATAGCCCTCTATTTTTCTGAGCTCCATGTACCTGTCCAAGAGTCTCTTAAAAGACCCTATCAATTCCGCCTCCACCACCGTCACTGGCAGCCCATTCCATGCTCTCACCACTCTCTGAGTAAAAAACTTACCCCGACATCTCCTCTGTACCTACTCCCCAGCACCTTAAAACTGTGCCCTCTCGCATTAGCCATTTCAGCCCTGGGAAAAAGCCTCTGATTATCCACACGATCAATGCCTCTCATCATCTTGTACATCTCTATCAGGTCACCTCTCATCCTCCGTTGCTTCAAGGAGAAAAGGCTGAGTTCACTCAACCTATTCTTATAAGGCATGCTCCCCAATCCAGGCAACATCCTTGTAAATCTCCTCTGCACCCTTTCTATGGCTTCCACATCCTTCCTGTAGTGAGGCGACCAGAACTGAGCACAGTACTCCAAGTGGGGTCTGACCAGGGTCCTATATAGCTGCAACATTTCCTCTCGGCTCCAAAATTCAATTCCACGATTGATGAAGGCCAATACACCATACGCCTTCTTAACCACAGAGTCAACCTGTGCAGCTGCTTTGAGTGTCCTATGGACTCGGACCCCAAGATTCCTCTGATCCTCCACACTGCCAAGAGTCTTACCATTAATATTATATTCTGCCATCATATTTGACCTACCAAAATGAACCACTTCACACTTAGTCCTGACGAAGGGTCTCGGCCCAAAACGTCAACAGTGTTTCTTCCTATAGATGCTGCCTGGCCTGTTGTGTTCCACCAGCATTTTGTGTGTGTTGCTTGAATTTCCAGTATCTGCAGATTTCCTCATGTTTGCACTTCACACTTATCTGGGTTGAACTCCATCTACCACTTTTCAGCCCAGTTCTGCATCCTATCAATGTCCCGCTGTAACCTCTGACAGCCCTCCACAATATCCACAACACCCCCAATCTTTGTGTCATCAGAAAATTTACTAACCCATCCCTCCACTTCCTCATTCAGGTCATTTATAAAAATCACAAAGAGAAAGGGTCCCAGAACAGATCCCTGAGGCACACCACTGGTCACCGGCCTCCATGCAGAATATGACCCGTCTACAACCACTCTTTGCCTTCTGTGGACAAGCCAGTTCTGGATCCACAAAGCAATGTCCCCTTGGATCCCATGCCTCCTTACTTTCTCAATAAGCCTTGTATGGGGTACCTTATCAAATGCCTTGCTGAAATCCATATACACTACATCTACTGCTCTACCTTCATTAATGTGTTTAGTCACATCCTCAAAAAATTCAATCAGGCTCATAAGGCACGACCTGCCCTTGACAAAGCCATGCTGACTAATCATATTATATCTCTCAAATGTTCATCAATCCTGCCTCTCAGGATCTTTTCCATCAAATTACCAACCACTGAAGTAAGAACTCACTGGTCTATAATTTCCTGGGCTATCTCTACTCCCTTTCTTGAATAATGGAACAACATCAGCAGCCCTCCAATCCTCCGGAACCTCTCCCATCCCCATTGATGATGCAAAGATCATCACCAGAGGCTCAGCAATCTCCTCACTCGCCTCCCACAGTAGCCTGGGGTACATCTCTTCTGGTCCTGGAGACTTATCCAACTTGATGCTTTCCAAAAGCTCCAGCACATCCTCTTCCTTAATGTACACATGCTCAAGTTTTTCAGACCACTATAAGTCATTCTTACATTCGCCAAGATCCTTTTCCGTAGTGAATACTGAAGCAAAGTATTCATTAAGTACCTCCGCTATTTCTTCTGGTTCCATTCACACTTTTCCACTGTCACACTTGATTGGTCCTATTCTCTCACTTCTTATTCTCTTGCTCTTCACATACTAGTAGAATGCCTTGGGGTTTTCCTTAATGCTGTCCACCAAGGCCTTCTCTTGGCCTGTTATGGCTCTCTTAATTTCTTTCTTAAGCTCCTTCCTACTAGCCTTATAATTTTCTAAATCTCTATCATTACCTAGTTTTTTGAACTTTTCGTAAGATCTTCTTTTCTTCTTGACTAGATTTACAACAGCCTTTGTACACCATGGTTCCTGCACCCTATCATCCTTTCCCTGTCTCATTGGAACATACCTATGCAGAACTCCATGCAAATATCCCCTGAACATTTGCCACATTTCCCTGAGAACATCTGTTCCCAATTTATACTTCTAAGTTCCTGCCTGATAGCCTCATATTTCCCTTTAATCCAATTAAACACTTTCCTAACTTGTCTGTTCCTATCCCTGTCCAATGCTATGGTAAAGGAGATAGAATTGTGATCACTGTCTCCAAAATGCTCTCGCACTGAGAGAGTTGGCATTTGACCAGGTTCATTTCCCAATACCAGATCAAGTACAGTCTCTCCTCTTGTAGGCTTATCTACATATTGTGTCAAGAAACCTTCCTGAACCCACCTAACCAACTCCACCCCATCTAAACCCCTTGCTCTAGGGAGATGCCAATCAATATTTGAGAAATTAAAATCTCCCACCACGACAACCCTGTTATTATCACACCTTTCCAGAATTTGTCTCCCTATCTGCTCCTCGATGTCCCTGTTACTATTGGGTGCTCTATAAAAAACACCCAGTGGAGTTATTGATCCCTTCCTGTTCCCAACCTCCACCCACAAAGACTCAGTAGACAATCCCTCCATGTCTTCCTCCTTTTCTGCAGCCGTGACATTTTCTCCACATCAATAATTTAAACATTCACCAGAATATGCAATTGTCGGTTGCCAGGGATGGTTTATAATTACTATTCTATGAATTTGCTGAGTATGTCTCAGGAAAATGAATCTCATGGTTGTGTGTGGTGATATATATGTATGTAATCTGATAATAATTTTAATTTGAACTTTGAATTATCAGCCTGTTTACATTAAATGTTTCCTCATCTTTATTGTATCAGCAAGAAAATAAAATTAATTGGGTACATCAGTGTTTCATTCACTTGTTCTGACTTCTGGGCTAGTTTGACGGTCTGGCATCCCAGAGCTGATCGAGGTGACTGAGAGAGGAAAACACAATCTTTTACTGCGGCTGCAGGGAAGATTTCAGCTCGGAAGCCTCTGTCGTTCTGAGTTTCTCCATGTGGCAATGCTGCCCTCTGCCGTTTACATCGTGTCATTACCGGTTTGACAGGAGCAGGACAATGTCTTGGTTCCAGGTTGTTGTCTCAAAGTTCAAAGTAGACTATGTATGTCACCAGATATTATCCTGAGATTCGTTTTTTTTTCGGGCATTGACAGTAGATACAAAGAAATTTAATGGAATCACTGAAAAACTACACACAGAGATAGACAAACAACCAATATGTGCAAAAGAAGATAAATTGTACAAATACAAAACAAAATAATAATAATAATAAATAAGTGAAAAATAATATCGAGAACATGAGGTGCAGAGTCCCTGAAAGTGAGTCCATAGGCTGTGGAATCAGTTCAGTATTGGAGTGAGTGAATTTGAGTGACGTTATCCCCACTGGTTCAGGAGCCTGATGGTTCAGGGGTAACAAATGTTCCTGAATCTGGTTTTGTGGCACCGAACTCACCTGCACCTTCCTCCTCCCGATGGCAGCAGTGAGAAGAGAGTATGGACTGGATGATGGAGGTCCTTCATGATGCAGTTTCTTATAAACGTGCTCAATGGTGGGACGGATTGATCTGTATCCACGAATTTTCATAGGCTTTTCCATTCAAGGAGATTGGTGTTTCCATACCAGACCGTGATGCAACCATTCAGTCTACTCTCCACAGTGTATCTGTAGAAGTCTGTCAAGGTTTCAGATGACAAACCGAATCTTTGCAAACTTCCGACAAAGTGGAGGTGCTGCTATGTTTTCATTGCAATAACACTTATTGCTGGTCCCAAGACAGATAGTCTGAAATGATAACACCGAGGAATTTAAAGTTACTGATCCTCTCCCCCTCTGATCCCTGATGAGGACTGGCTCACGGACCTCTGGTTTCCTCATCCTGTCGTCAATAATCATCTCTGTGGTTTTGCTAACATGCACGGTGATTGTGATCATCCAGACTGACAGAGACAGGATGGTCCTGATGCAGAGTCAAATTCAAAGTCAAAGTCGAGTTTATTGTCACGTGCACGAGAACAGGTGTGCACAGGTGTAATGAAAATCAAGTCAAAGTCAAGTCAAGTCAAGTCACCTTTTATTGTCATTTCGACCATAACTGTTAGTACAGTACACAGTAAAAATGAGACGGTGTTTTTCAGGACCATGGTGCTACATGAAACAGTACAAAAACTACACTGAACTACGTAAAAACAACACAGAAAAAAACTACACTAGACAACAGACCTACCCAGGACTGCATAAAGTGCACAAAACAGCGCAGGCATTACAATAAATAATAAACAAGACAATAGGCACAGTAGAGAGCAGTAAGTTGGTGTCAGTCCAGGCTCTGGGTATTGAGGAGTCTGATGGCTTGGGGGAAGAAACTGTTACATAGTCTGGTCGTGAGAGCCCAAATGCTCTGGTGCCTTTTCCCAGACAGCAGGAGGGAGAAGAGTTTGTATGAGGGGTGCGTGGGGTCCTTCATAATGCTGTTTGCCTTGTGGATGAAGCGTGTGGTGTAAATGTCTGAAATGGCGGGAAGAGGGACCCCAATGATCTTCTCAGCTGACCTCACTATCCACTGCAGGGTCTTGCGATCCGAGATGGTGCAATTTCCAAACCAGGCAGTGATGCAGCTGCTCAGGATGCTCTCAATACAACCCCTGTAGAATGTGATGAGAATGGGGGGTGGGAGATGAACTTTCCTCAGCCTTCGCAGAAAGTAGAGATGCTGCTGGGCTTTCTTTGCTATGGAGCTGGTGTTGAGGGAACAGGTGAGATTCTCCGTCAGGTGAACACCAAGAAATTTGGTGCTCTTAAGGATCTCTACCGAGGAGCCGTCGATGTTCAGTGGGGAGCGGTCGCTCCATGCCCTCCTGAAGTCAACAACCATCTCTTTTGTTTTGTTCACATTCAGAGATACGTTGTTGGCACTGCCCCAGTCCATTAGCCGCTGCACCTCCTCTCTGTATGCTGACTCGTCGTTCTTGCTGATGAGACCCACCACTGTCGTCTCATTGGCAAACTTGACGATGTGGTTCGAGCTGTGTGTTGCTGCACAGTCGTGGGTCAGCAGAGTGAACAGCAGTGGACTGAGCACACAGCCCTGGGGGGCCCCCGTGCTCAGTGTGATGGTGTTGGAGATGCTGCCTCCGATCTGGACTGACTGAGTAGCAGCAGCAGATAAGCAGCATTCACAAAAATAACATAAATTGTAAAAAAATACACTGTACACACACAAGAACGAACACAATCATGACAAAAGCTAAGTCCATTGTAGTGCAAAGTGGTCATCGTGGTCCCAGTGTTTCTACACTGAGGTAGTGATTATCACTATGCAAGTTGGTTCAGGAACTGAATGGTTGAAAGGAAGTGGCTGTTCCTGAACCTGGTGGTGTGGGACTTCAGGCTTCTGTATCTCCTTCCCAATGGGAGCTGCGAAAGAATGGCATGGCTCACGTGATGGGGATCTTTGATGGATGTTGCCTTCTTGACACAAAGCTGGGTGGCAGTGTGAAATATGAGGAGGATGTTAGGGGAATGCAGGGTGACTTGGACAAGTTGGGTGAGTGGGCAGATGATTGGCAGATGCAGTTTAATGTGGATAAATGTGAGGTTATCCACTTTGGTGGCAAGAACAGGAAGGCAGATTACTATCTGAATGGTGTCAAGTTAGGAAAAGGGGAAGTACAACGAGATCTAGGTGCCCTTGTTCATCAGTCACTGAGAGTAAGCATGCAGGTACAGCAGGCAGTGAAGAAAGCTAATGGCATGTTGGCCTTCATAACAAGGTGTTGTGATGGAAAATAACTGGTTCTTTGAGTCTCAACAGTAGAGGCCTGGACACATAGTTTTAATAATAAGGAATTTATTTACAAGAGGAAGTCGGGTCAACACAAGCAACTACAATACACAGGAAGCGGTGTGGGGACAGGGTATGGTTAAACAAACAAAGAACAAGGGAAAAGCACTATGACAGCTATCCCCCTTGACCTTGGATAGCTGCGGCTCCCTTACCAGGACAAACGATAGACCTTCCCAAACATAAATCAATGCACTTACCTCTAATGTGGTGGTCTGTAAGAGAGACCGAGCCAGGGGCAAGTCTCACCTTTTATAGCATGGGGCTGGGCGAGATAATCCAATTAAGGTGACCAATAATTTAGGTGTGCATTGATTAGTTGGGAGGGACCAAATGTTGATTGGCATGTGGTGTGTCCTCTGACCAGCCAGGTGGCAGTGCGTCTGTCACGTGGCCGGTATCTCTGGATACACAAGGGGAGTTGAGTATAGGAGCAAAGAGGTCCATCTGCAGTTGTACAGGGCTCTGGTGAGACCACACCTGGAGTACTGTGTTCCGTTTTGGTCTCCAAATTTGAGGAAGGGCATTCTTGCTATTGAGGGAGTGTAGCGTAGGTCACGAGGTTGATTCCCGGGATGGCGGGACTGTCATATGTTGAAAGATTGGAGCGACTGGGCTTATATACACTGGAATTTAGAAGGATGAGAGGGGATCTGATTGAAACATATAAGATTATTAAGGGATTGGACATGCTAGAGGCAGGAAACATGTTCCCAATGTTGGGGGAGCCCAGAACCAGAAGCCACAGTTTAAGAATAAGGGGTAGGCCATTTAGAACGGAGTTCAGGAAAAGCTTTTTCACCCAGAGAGTTGTGGATCTGTGGAATGCTCTGCCTCAGAAGGCAGTGGAGGCCAATTCTCTGGATGCTTTCAAGAACGAGTTAGACACAGCTCTTAAAGATAGTGGAGTCAAGGGATATGGGGAGAAGGCAGGAACGGGGTACTGATTTTGGATGATCAGCCATGATCACATTGAATGGCAGTGCTGGCACAAAGGGCCGAATGGCCTACTCCTGCACCTATTGTCAATTGTCTATTATTATCTATTGAGTCAGCACCTCATGTAGATACTACCGATGGTGGGGAGGGATGTGCCCGTGATCAGTCCACGGCTTTCTGCAGCTTCCTACATATCTGAACGTTTGAATTTTACAGGGAATTATCAGCCTGTTTACCTTAAATGTTTCCTCACCTTTATTGTATCAGTGAGGAAAATAAATTTATCTGAGACATTAATGTTTCATTCCCTTGTTCTAACTGCTGGGGAAAATAAATTAATCGGGTACATCAGTGTTTCATTCACTTGCTCTAACTTCTGGGCTAGTTTGACGGTCTGGCATCCCAGAGCTGATCGAGGTGACTGAGAGAGGAAAACACAATCTTTTACTGCGGCTGCAGGGAAGATTTCAGCTCGGAAGCCTCTGTCGTTCTGAGTTTCTCCATGTGGCAATGCTGCCCTCTGCCGTTTACATCGTGTCATTACCAGTTTGACAGGAGCAGGACAATGTCTTGGTTCCAGGTTGTTCTCTCAAAGTTCAAAGTAAATTTATCATCAAAGTATGTGTATGTTAGCAGATGTTACCCTCAGATTACAATGTATATTACAATGACAGCAAGGCAGCACCTCTACTTTGTTAGGAATTTGTGAAGATTTGGCATGTTACCTAAAACATTGAGAAACTTCCATAGATATACAGTGCAGAGTAGACTGACTGGGTGCATCATGGTCTGGTGTGGAAACACCGATGTCCATGAACAGAAAAAGCTACAAAAGTAGTGAATATGGCCCAGTCCATCACAGGTAAAAGCCTTGTCACCGTTGAGCACATCTACAAGGAGCCCTGTCACAGGAAAGCAGCATCCATCATGATGGACCCCCATCTTGCTCTCTTCTCACTGCTGCCATCGGGAGGAGGTACAGGTGAGTTCGGCGCCACAAAACCAGATTCAGGATCATTTGTTACCCCTGAACCATCAGGCTCCTGAACCAGTGGGGATAACATCACTCAAATTCACTCACTCCAATACTGAACTGATCCCACAGCCGATGGACTCACTTTCAAAGTTCAAAGTTCAAAATACATTTATTATCAAAGTACATATATGTCACCATACACAACCCAGAGATTCATTTTCTTGTGGCAAACTCAGTCAATCCAAAGTAGAACAATAACCATAGAATCAACGAAAGACCACACCAACCAGGGCATTCAGCCAGTGTGCAAAAGACAACAAACTGTGCAAATACAAAAATAATAATATTTATTAACAATAATAATATGTAAATAAGCAATAAGTATCAAGAACATGAGATGAAGAGTCATTGAAAGTGAGTCCATGGGTTGTGGGAACATTTCAATGATGGGTCAAGTGAAGTTGAGTGACCCATTTAGTTCAATGCCTGACAATTGAGGGGTAATAACTTCTCCTGAACCTAGTGGTGTGAGTCCTGAGGCTCCTGTACCTCCTTCCATGGGCAGTAGGGAGAAGGGAGCATGTCCTGGGTGGTGGGGATCCCTGAAGATGGATGCTGCTTTCCTGTGACAGTGTTTCATGTAGATGTGCTCAGTGGTGGGGAGGGCTTTACCCATGATGGACTGGGTCATATCCACTACTTTTTAAGGACACTGGTGTTTCTGTACCAGGCTATGATGCTGCCAGTTAATATCCTGTCCACTACACAGCCATAGAAATTTGTCAGAGTTTTAGATGTCACTCTGAATCTGCACAAACTCCAAAGGAAGTAAAACCGCTACCTTGCTTTTTTCATAATTACACTTTTGAGGGCCCAGGACAAGTCCTCTGAAATAACACCACAAAAGAATTTAAAGTTGATGACCCTCTCCACTTCCGATCTTCCAAAGAGAACTGGCTCATGGACCTCTGGTTTCCTTCCCCTGAAGTCAATAATCAGCTCCAGAGATTTGCTGACATTGAGTAAGAGGTTATTGTGGCATCACTCAAACGGATTTTTAATCTCCCTCCTATATGCTGATTTGACACCACTTTTGATTTGGCCAATAACAGTGGTGTCCTTAGCCACACAGTCAAAAGTACAGAGCAAGTAGAGCAGGGGTCTACGCACACAGGCTTATCTTGTACCTGTGCTGATGGAGATCGTGGAGGAGATGTTGTTGCCAATCTGAACTGACTATGGTCTGTGAGTGAGGAGATCAGGGATCCAATTCCAGAAGGAGGTGTTGAGGGCAAGGTCTTGAATCTTATGGATGGGATTTGTGGGGATGATGGTAATGAATGCCAAGGACTCTATATCTCCATTTCTCGATATTATTTATTATCATTATTTTGTTTTTCTTTTTGTGTTTGTCACCTTTTACACATTGGTGCTTTGTCTGTCTTTTTTGCGTGTAGTTTTCATTGATTCTATTGTGTCTACTGTGAACGCCCACAAAGAAATGAATCTAGGGCAGTACCTGGTGACAGTGATGTACTTTGATGATAAATTGACTTTGAACTTTGAACTTGGTACAACAGAATTGCCCAGAAATTCATTGACAGCACCACTGAGGTCAATGGAATGGATTTGAGAGACAGAGTACAAGACTCCCGACACGGTTAGATGAACTGTCCAGTGATGAGTTTCTGGCAGCTTGAGAAAGAATGTTGAGAACAGAAACAGGCCACTCAGAACGTCTAGCCCATGCCAGAATTTACATCTTTCTCCTCCCTTTCCTTCCTTAAAGTTCTCAGTTCAAATTTCAAAATAAACTTTATTATCAAAGTATAACTAGATATCACCATTTACAACCCTGAGATTCATTTTCCTGTGGGCATACTCAGCAAATCTACAGAATAGTAACTATAACAAGATCAGTGAAAGATCAACCAGAGTGCAGAAAACAACAAACTGTGCAAATGCAAATATAAATAAATATCAATAAATAACGAGGACATGAGGTAACAAGATGAAGAGATCTTAAAGTGAGATCATTGATTGTGGGAACATCTCAATGGATGGACAAATGATTGCAGTTATCCCCTTTTATTCAAAGCCTGATAGTTGTAGGGTAGTAACTATTCTTGAACTTGGCCCTAAGGCTCTTGTACCTTCTACCTGATGGCAACAGCAAGTAAAGAGCATGGCCTGGGTGATGGGGACCTCTGATGATGGATGCTGCTTTCCTACGACAGTGTTTCATGTAGATGTGCCCAATGGTTCAGAGGGCCTTACCATAATTTACTGAGCCAAATCCACTACATTTTGTAGGACTTTCCATTCAAGGGCGTTTGCATTTCCATACCAGCCCATGATGCAACCAGTCGATACCATCTCCACGACACATCTATAGAAGTTTGTCAAAGTTTTAGATGTCATGCCAAATCTTCACAAACTCCTAAGGAAGTAGAGGCAATGCAATGCTTTCTTCTCAGTTACACTTACGTGCTGAGCCCAGGACAGATCCTCTGAAGTAGTAACACTTCGGAATTTAAAGTTGTTAACCCTTCCCACCTCGGATCCTCTGATGAGGAATGACTCATGGACCTGTGGATGAATGGATAAATCCTTTTCAATTTTGTCTCCCTTTTACATTGCAACTCATCCCATTGACTGCAATTTGGCTCAACCATTGGCTCTCCTTGCTAGCTGTCTCACTATACATTGCCTCTGTTCATAAACCAGCTACACCAATCTCAGCCCGATCTGTCCAGGTGCCAATTCCCTGTCAAATTGGTTTAAACCCCCCTGAACTGCACCAGCAAATGTGCCCTCAAGGATATTGATCCCCCTTGGGTTCAGGTGCAACCCATCCCTTTAGTACAGGTTGTATCTTCCCCAGAAGAGATCCCAATGATCCAAAAATCTGAAACACTGCCTCTTGTACCAGTTCCTGAGCCACACATTCATCTGCCAAGTCATCCTGTTCACTGGCGTATGGCACAGGCAGCAATCTAGAGATTACCACCCTGGAGATCCTGCTTTTCAGCTTTCTATGCAGCTCCCTAGAATCTCGCTTCAGGACATACTCACCTTTCCAACCTACGTATGTCATTGGTGCCAAAATGTACCAAGACTTCTGGCTGCTCACTCTCCCTTTTAGAATGCAGTGGACCCGATCCGAGACATCCCTCATTCTGGTTCTCCTATCACAGGAAGCATGTGGAGACTATTGATGGGATGCAGAAGAGGTTTACCAGGATGCTGCCTGGTCCAGGGGATCTTATCCAGAAGGAGGGATTGGATAAACTTGGGATGTTTTCTCCGCAGTTCTAGAGTGTCAGGCAAGAGCTGATGGAGATTTATAAGATGACGAGAGGCATAGATGGTGTAGACAGCTGGCATCCATTTCCCAGGACTGGAATGTCTAATACGAACGGGCATGCATTCAGGGTAGAGGGGGCAAGTACAAAGGAGATTTGCAGGGCAAGTTTTTCACTCAGAGATCAGTAGATGCCTGGAATGTGATGCCAGGGCTGGTGGTGGAGACAAATACGATAAAGGTGTTCAGGTAATTCTCACCAGCTGTTCCCCTGAGATTCATTGTTTTGGACATTCACAGTAGATACAAAGAAATACAATGGAATCACTGAAAAACTACACACAGAGATAGATAAACAACAAATATGTGCAAACGAAGACAAACTGTAAATACAAAACAAACATAATAATAATAATAATAATAATAATAAAGTGAAAATTAACATTGAGAACATGAGTTGCAGAGTCCCTGAAAGTGAGTCCATAGGCTGTGGAATCAGTTCAGTATTGGAGTGAGTGAATTTGAGTGATGTTATCCCCACTGGTTCAGGAGCCTGATAGTTCAGGGGTAACAAATGATCCTAAATCTGGTTTTGTGGTGCCGAACTCACCTGCACCTCCTCCCGATGGCAGCAGTGAGAAGAGAGCAAGATGGGGGTCCCTGATGATGGATGCTGCTTTCCTGTGACAGGGCTCCTTGTAGATGTGGTCAATGGTGGGGAGGACTTTACCCGTGACAGATTGGGATATATCCAATATTTTTTGTAGGCTGTTCCATACAAGTAGAATGGTGTTTCCATAACACGTCATGATACAAGTCAGTCTACGCTCCACTGTACATCGATAAAAGTTCAAAAAAGTTTTAGATAACTTAGCAAATCTTTGCAAATTTCGAACAAAGTGGAGGCGCTGTCATGTTTTATTGTAAAGGCACTTATTACTGGCCCTAGGACAGATGGTCTGAAATGATAACACAGAGGAATTTAAAGTTACTGATCCTCTCCACCTCTGATCCCTGATGAGGACTGGCTCATGGACCTCTGGTTTCTTTTGTCAATAATCACCTCTGTGGTTTTGCTAACGTTACAATGCAGAGCAAACATGCACGGTGATTGTGATTATCCTGACCATTATTAATTATTATTTCAGAGGACCTGTCCTGGGCCCAGTTTGTAAGTGTGCTGATGAAGAAAGCATGGCAGTGTCTCTATTACTTAGGAGTTTGTGAAGATTCAGCATGACAGCTAAAAGTTTGACCAACTGCGATCGATGTGTAGAGGAGAGTATATTGACTGTCTGTATCACAGCCTGGAACGGAAACACCAATACGTATTCTGCCCTCGCTCAACGGTTTCCCCCATTTTCTCAAGCTGGGGAGACAGGCAAACTCCAGTCCAGGTGTGGTTGTAGTTCGAAGGTGGTTTTATTGTTGATGCACCATCAATAACTCACGCTGAGACTTAGGAAGCGAGATATCGGCTTTTATTGACTGGAAGAATAAACAGCACTACATCCTGGGGAAAATGAGGGAGAGCAGCAGCCCACAGTCGCCTTTATACAGGGGTCTGTGGGAGGAGCCACAGGAGCAGTCAGACAGGTATATCTAGTTCACCACAATTGTTCACCAACGTGTTACAGTACACAAGGAGCTGAGTAAAAAGACAGTGTTTCATGGTGTTCTCAGGAGAGATGGATTCAAATATTGACTGGTAACAACGTGCTTCTGACCGAGAGCAAATGGAGAATGATCATAAAATGGCCGACCTGGTGTCGAAGGTCAATCGCTTAGCAACGCAATAACAAGTAATGAACAACAGCTGTAAACTTACAAGTGACATCTAGTGGCCAGAAATAAAATAGCAAAGCAAATCAGGAGAGACACAACACTCCCCGCCTGGTATCTGTAAAGGATGCCGCCAACTGAACACAGGACTTTCACCAAATAAACATTAAACAGAATTAGAGTCAATGCCCCTCAGCAATTGAATAATACAGTCAAATCCTAAAAACTGATAAAACCACCAACGAGATTTGAAATACAGGAGTAAAGTTCTGTCCTTCAAGAGGGATCAACCACCCACCGGTTAGAACAGCTGTTGGAAATCCATGCACTTTAAAAAATAGTCACAATTTAATGGTCATCGTCTAAACTGAGGATTGTGTACCAGAGGCATTACACATTTGGCAACATTTCAGAGAATCACATTGACAATAAACTGACAGAAAGAACACATTTGTTAAAAAAAGACAAATCACTCCCCCAAAATCAAACCCATTTTATTAAAAAGTGTAGAGAATACATCTCCTCTACCTGCCTATAGTTTTGTTTCAGATTACACACTTAGCAAAATGTGGCAGGGAAAGTCTCGTATAAAACACAAGTTAAAGTTATACTCTGCTCTACACATCGATCGCAGTTGGTCAAACTTTTAGCTGTCATGCTGAATCTTCACAAACTCCTAAGTAATAGAGACACTGCCATGCTTTCTTCATCAGCATCTTACAAACTGGGCCCAGGACAGGTCCTCTGAAATAATAATTAATAATAGTCAGGATGATCACAATCACCGTGCATGTTTGCTCTGCATTGTAACGTTAGCAAAACCACAGAGATGATTATTGATGACAGGATGAGGAAACCAGACGTCCGTGAGCCAGTCCTCATCAGGGATCAGAGGGGGAGAGGATCAGTAACTTTAAATTCCTTGGTGTTATCATTTCAGACCATCTGTCCTAGGACCAGTAACAAGTGCCATTACAATGAAAACATGACAGCACCTCCACTTTGTCGGAAGTTTGCAAAGATTCGGTTTGTCATCTGAAACCTTGACAGACTTCTACAGATACACAGTGGAGAGTAGACTGAATGATTGCATCACGGTCTGGTATGGAAACACCAATCTCCTTGAATGGAAAATCCTGCGTAAAGTATTGGATACATCCCAGTCTGTCACGGGTAATGCCCTCCCCACCATTGACCACATCTACAAGGAGCCCTGTCGCAGGAAAGCAGCACGCACGGTGATTGTGATTGTTATGCCCTCGGCCCCCTCCTTTGTGAGAATCGCAAGAGCCCTAGTCGAGGGGGGGTCAACTGACCCAAGAGAGAAAGAGACGTGCTGAATAGACACAGGAAAATGGAGAGAGAGAGAGAGACGTGCGGAAGACCACGTTCTCCCAAGAAGCAGAATAAAGGCGACATTGACTATTGTCTCATGGAGACCACGTGAAAAACCCTCGGGCAAAGTGGGCTGGTTGAGAGAGAGATCGCATTACCTGCAACCTGATTGACACCTGCGATCCCGTGAAGAAGTATAAAGGAGGGTCTGAGGGGGGGGAACCCTCAGACGCACCAAGGAGACACCAAGGAAGCACGATACCGATTCCCGTGGGAGCGGGAAGCCATTTTGAAGGAAGCCACGTGCGTTAGATCCCAAATGTTGAATCTGTGGCTAGAACCAACGAAAGACTGCTTTTTACTAACAACGGGGAAGCCTGCTCCCCTGATTCCAAGGATTTGCTCTGCAAAGACAACGGGCAAGTGTTTATCCTTTCTAAATCATCTCTCTCTCTCTCTACAACGTGAAAACCCCAGCGGTTCCCAAAAGGGAAAAGCCTGCAAACTTCTGAGTGACTCTTTATATTTCAATTGGACTCAGTATTACCCCTAGACAACTATAGAGCTTACTTCTGATTGATTATTATTACACCGGTGTTTTAGATTGAGTTTTGATGATGTATATGATCTGAATGTTTTGTATTAACCATACGTTTGTGCCCTTTTTGAATAAAACGTTTGAAAATAGTAGCATCCGACTCAGCTGATCCCGCTATCTTTGCTGGTAAGTTACCTGGTTACGGGGTTACGTAACATGATCATCCTGACCATTATTAATTATTATTTCAGAGGACCTGTCCTGGGCCCAGTTTGTAAGTGTGCTGATGAAGAAAGAATGGCAGTGTCTCTATTACTTAGGAGTTTGTGAAGATTCAGCATGACAGCTAAAAGTTTGACCAACTGCGATCGATGTGTAGAGGAGAGTATATTGACTGTCTATATCACAGCCTGGAACGGAAACACCAATACCTATTCTGCCCTCGCTCAAGGGTTTGCCCCATTTTCTCAAGCTGGGGAGACAGGCAAACTCCAGTCCAGGTGTGGTTGTAGTTCGAAGGTGGTTTTATTGTTCCCCAACGTGTTACAGTACACAAGGTGCTGAGTAAAAAGACAGTGTTTCATGGTGTTCTCAGGAGAGATGGATTCAAATATTGACTGGTAACAACATGCTTCTGACCGAGAGCAAATGGAGAATGATCATAAAATGGCCGACCTGGTGTCGAAGGTCAATCGCTTAGCAACGCAATAACAAGTAATGAACAACAGCTGTAAACTTACAAGTGACATCTAGTGGCCAGAAATAAAATAGCAAAGCAAATCAGGAGAGACACAACACTCCCCGCCTGGTATCTGTAAAGGATGCCGCCAACTGAACACAGGACTTTCACCAAATAAACATTAAACAGAATTAGAGTCAATGCCCCTCAGCAATTGAATAATACAGTCAAATCCTAAAAACTGATAAAACCACCAACGAGATTTGAAATACAGGAGTAAAGTTCTGTCCTTCAAGAGGGATCAACCACCCACCGGTTAGAACAGCTGTTGGAAATCCATGCACTTTAAAAAATAGTCACAATTTAATGGTCATCGTCTAAACTGAGGATTGTGTACCAGAGGCATTACACATTTGGCAACATTTCAGAGAATCACATTGACAATAAACTGACAGAAAGAACACATTTGTTAAAAAAAGACAAATCACTCCCCCAAAATCAAACCCATTTTATTAAAAAGTGTAGAGAATACATCTCCTCTACCTGCCTATAGTTTTGTTTCAGATTACACACTTAGCAAAATGTGGCAGGGAAAGTCTCGTATAAAACACAAGTTAAAGTTATACTCTGCTCTACACATCGATCGCAGTTGGTCAAACTTTTAGCTGTCATGCTGAATCTTCACAAACTCCTAAGTAATAGAGACACTGCCATGCTTTCTTCATCAGCATCTTACAAACTGGGCCCAGGACAGGTCCTCTGAAATAATAATTAATAATAGTCAGGATGATCACAATCACCGTGCATGTTTGCTCTGCATTGTAACGTTAGCAAAACCACAGAGATGATTATTGATGACAGGATGAGGAAACCAGACGTCCGTGAGCCAGTCCTCATCAGGGATCAGAGGGGGAGAGGATCAGTAACTTTAAATTCCTTGGTGTTATCATTTCAGACCATCTGTCCTAGGACCAGTAACAAGTGCCATTACAATGAAAACATGACAGCACCTCCACTTTGTCGGAAGTTTGCAAAGATTCGGTTTGTCATCTGAAACCTTGACAGACTTCTACAGATACACAGTGGAGAGTAGACTGAATGATTGCATCACGGTCTGGTATGGAAACACCAATCTCCTTGAATGGAAAATCCTGCGTAAAGTATTGGATACATCCCAGTCTGTCACGGGTAATGCCCTCCCCACCATTGACCACATCTACAAGGAGCCCTGTCGCAGGAAAGCAGCACGCACGGTGATTGTGATTGTTATGCCCTCGGCCCCCTCCTTTGTGAGAATCGCAAGAGCCCTAGTCGAGGGGGGGTCAACTGACCCAAGAGAGAAAGAGACGTGCTGAATAGACACAGGAAAATGGAGAGAGAGAGAGAGACGTGCGGAAGACCACGTTCTCCCAAGAAGCAGAATAAAGGCGACATTGACTATTGTCTCATGGAGACCACGTGAAAAACCCTCGGGCAAAGTGGGCTGGTTGAGAGAGAGATCGCATTACCTGCAACCTGATTGACACCTGCGATCCCGTGAAGAAGTATAAAGGAGGGTCTGAGGGGGGGGAACCCTCAGACGCACCAAGGAGACACCAAGGAAGCACGATACCGATTCCCGTGGGAGCGGGAAGCCATTTTGAAGGAAGCCACGTGCGTTAGATCCCAAATGTTGAATCTGTGGCTAGAACCAACGAAAGACTGCTTTTTACTAACAACGGGGAAGCCTGCTCCCCTGATTCCAAGGATTTGCTCTGCAAAGACAACGGGCAAGTGTTTATCCTTTCTAAATCATCTCTCTCTCTCTCTACAACGTGAAAACCCCAGCGGTTCCCAAAAGGGAAAAGCCTGCAAACTTCTGAGTGACTCTTTATATTTCAATTGGACTCGGTATTACCCCTAGACAACTATAGAGCTTACTTCTGATTGATTATTATTACACCGGTGTTTTAGATTGAGTTTTGATGATGTATATGATCTGAATGTTTTGTATTAACCATACGTTTGTGCCCTTTTTGAATAAAACGTTTGAAAATAGTAGCATCCGACTCAGCTGATCCCGCTATCTTTGCTGGTAAGTTACCTGGTTACGGGGTTACGTAACATGATCATCCTGACCATTATTAATTATTATTTCAGAGGACCTGTCCTGGGCCCAGTTTGTAAGTGTGCTGATGAAGAAAGAATGGCAGTGTCTCTATTACTTAGGAGTTTGTGAAGATTCAGCATGACAGCTAAAAGTTTGACCAACTGCGATCGATGTGTAGAGGAGAGTATATTGACTGTCTATATCACAGCCTGGAACGGAAACACCAATACCTATTCTGCCCTCGCTCAAGGGTTTGCCCCATTTTCTCAAGCTGGGGAGACAGGCAAACTCCAGTCCAGGTGTGGTTGTAGTTCGAAGGTGGTTTTATTGTTCCCCAACGTGTTACAGTACACAAGGTGCTGAGTAAAAAGACAGTGTTTCATGGTGTTCTCAGGAGAGATGGATTCAAATATTGACTGGTAACAACATGCTTCTGACCGAGAGCAAATGGAGAATGATCATAAAATGGCCGACCTGGTGTCGAAGGTCAATCGCTTAGCAACGCAATAACAAGTAATGAACAACAGCTGTAAACTTACAAGTGACATCTAGTGGCCAGAAATAAAATAGCAAAGCAAATCAGGAGAGACACAACACTCCCCGCCTGGTATCTGTAAAGGATGCCGCCAACTGAACACAGGACTTTCACCAAATAAACATTAAACAGAATTAGAGTCAATGCCCCTCAGCAATTGAATAATACAGTCAAATCCTAAAAACTGATAAAACCACCAACGAGATTTGAAATACAGGAGTAAAGTTCTGTCCTTCAAGAGGGATCAACCACCCACCGGTTAGAACAGCTGTTGGAAATCCATGCACTTTAAAAAATAGTCACAATTTAATGGTCATCGTCTAAACTGAGGATTGTGTACCAGAGGCATTACACATTTGGCAACATTTCAGAGAATCACATTGACAATAAACTGACAGAAAGAACACATTTGTTAAAAAAAGACAAATCACTCCCCCAAAATCAAACCCATTTTATTAAAAAGTGTAGAGAATACATCTCCTCTACCTGCCTATAGTTTTGTTTCAGATTACACACTTAGCAAAATGTGGCAGGGAAAGTCTCGTATAAAACACAAGTTAAAGTTATACTCTGCTCTACACATCGATCGCAGTTGGTCAAACTTTTAGCTGTCATGCTGAATCTTCACAAACTCCTAAGTAATAGAGACACTGCCATGCTTTCTTCATCAGCATCTTACAAACTGGGCCCAGGACAGGTCCTCTGAAATAATAATTAATAATAGTCAGGATGATCACAATCACCGTGCATGTTTGCTCTGCATTGTAACGTTAGCAAAACCACAGAGATGATTATTGATGACAGGATGAGGAAACCAGACGTCCGTGAGCCAGTCCTCATCAGGGATCAGAGGGGGAGAGGATCAGTAACTTTAAATTCCTTGGTGTTATCATTTCAGACCATCTGTCCTAGGACCAGTAACAAGTGCCATTACAATGAAAACATGACAGCACCTCCACTTTGTCGGAAGTTTGCAAAGATTCGGTTTGTCATCTGAAACCTTGACAGACTTCTACAGATACACAGTGGAGAGTAGACTGAATGATTGCATCACGGTCTGGTATGGAAACACCAATCTCCTTGAATGGAAAATCCTGCGTAAAGTATTGGATACATCCCAGTCTGTCACGGGTAATGCCCTCCCCACCATTGACCACATCTACAAGGAGCCCTGTCGCAGGAAAGCAGCACGCACGGTGATTGTGATTGTTATGCCCTCGGCCCCCTCCTTTGTGAGAATCGCAAGAGCCCTAGTCGAGGGGGGGTCAACTGACCCAAGAGAGAAAGAGACGTGCTGAATAGACACAGGAAAATGGAGAGAGAGAGAGAGACGTGCGGAAGACCACGTTCTCCCAAGAAGCAGAATAAAGGCGACATTGACTATTGTCTCATGGAGACCACGTGAAAAACCCTCGGGCAAAGTGGGCTGGTTGAGAGAGAGATCGCATTACCTGCAACCTGATTGACACCTGCGATCCCGTGAAGAAGTATAAAGGAGGGTCTGAGGGGGGGGAACCCTCAGACGCACCAAGGAGACACCAAGGAAGCACGATACCGATTCCCGTGGGAGCGGGAAGCCATTTTGAAGGAAGCCACGTGCGTTAGATCCCAAATGTTGAATCTGTGGCTAGAACCAACGAAAGACTGCTTTTTACTAACAACGGGGAAGCCTGCTCCCCTGATTCCAAGGATTTGCTCTGCAAAGACAACGGGCAAGTGTTTATCCTTTCTAAATCATCTCTCTCTCTCTACAACGTGAAAACCCCAGCGGTTCCCAAAAGGGAAAAGCCTGCAAACTTCTGAGTGACTCTTTATATTTCAATTGGACTCAGTATTACCCCTAGACAACTATAGAGCTTACTTCTGATTGATTATTATTACACCGGTGTTTTAGATTGAGTTTTGATGATGTATATGATCTGAATGTTTTGTATTAACCATACGTTTGTGCCCTTTTTGAATAAAACGTTTGAAAATAGTAGCATCCGACTCAGCTGATCCCGCTATCTTTGCTGGTAAGTTACCTGGTTACGGGGTTACGTAACATGATCATCCTGACCATTATTAATTATTATTTCAGAGGACCTGTCCTGGGCCCAGTTTGTAAGTGTGCTGATGAAGAAAGAATGGCAGTGTCTCTATTACTTAGGAGTTTGTGAAGATTCAGCATGACAGCTAAAAGTTTGACCAACTGCGATCGATGTGTAGAGGAGAGTATATTGACTGTCTGTATCACAGCCTGGAACGGAAACACCAATACCTATTCTGCCCTCGCTAAAGGGTTTCCCCCATTTTCTCAAGCTGGGGAGACAGGCAAACTACAGTCCAGGTGTGGTTGTAGTTCGAAGGTGGTTTTATAGTTCACCAACATGTTACAGTACACAAGGAGCTGAGTAAAAAGACAGTGTTTCATGGTGTTCTCAGGAGAGATGGATTCAAATATTGACTGGTAACAACGTGCTTCTGACCGAAAGCAAATGGAGAATGATCATAAAATGGCCGACCTGGTGTCGAAGGTCAATCGCTTAGCAACGCAATAACAAGTAATGAACAACAGCTGTAAACTTACAAGTGACATCTAGTGGCCAGAAATAAAATAGCAAAGCAAATCAGGAGAGACACAACACTCCCCGCCTGGTATCTGTAAAGGATGCCGCCAACTGAACACAGGACTTTCACCAAATAAACATTAAACAGAATTAGAGTCAATGCCCCTCAGCAATTGAATAATGCAGTCAAATCCTAAAAGCTGATGAAACCACCAACGAGATTTGAAATACAGGAGTAAAGTTCTGTCCTTCAAGAGGGATCAACCACCCACCGGTTAGAACAGCTGTTGGAAATCCATGCACTTTAAAAAATAGTCACAATTTAATGGTCATCGTCTAAACTGAGGATTGTGTACCAGAGGCATTACACATTTGGCAACATTTCAGAGAATCACATTGACAATAAACTGACAGAAAGAACACATTTGTTAAAAAAAAGACAAATCACTCCCCCAAAATCAAACCCATTTTATTAAAAAGTGTAGAGAATACATCTCCTCTACCTGCCTATAGTTTTGTTTCAGATTACACACTTAGCAAAATGTGGCAGGGAAAGTCTCGTATAAAACACAAGTTAAAGTTATACTCTGCTCTACACATCGATCGCAGTTGGTCAAACTTTTAGCTGTCATGCTGAATCTTCACAAACTCCTAAGTAATAGAGACACTGCCATGCTTTCTTCATCAGCATCTTACAAACTGGGCCCAGGACAGGTCCTCTGAAGTAATAATTAATAATGGTCAGAATGATTACAATCACTGTGCATGTTTGCTCTGCATTGTAACATTAGCAAAACCACAGAGATGATTATTGACGACAGGATGAGGAAACCAGACGTCCGTGAGCCAGTCCTCATCAGGGATCAGAGGGGGAGAGGATCAGCAACTTTAAATTCCTTGGGTTATCATTTCAGAGTATCTGTCTTGGGACCAGCAATAAGTGTTATTGCAATGAAAATATGGCAGCACCTCCACTTTGTCGGAAGTTTGCAAAGATTCGGTTTGTCATCTGAAACCTTGACAGACTTCTACAGATACACAGTGGAGAGTAGACTGAATGATTGCATCACGGTCTGGTATGGAAACACCAATCTCCTTGAATGGAAAATCCTGCGTAAAGTATTGGATACATCCCAGTCTGTCACGGGTAAAGGCCTCCCCACCATTGACCACATCTACAAGGAGCCCTGTCGCAGGAAAGCAGCACGCACGGTGATTGTGATTATCCTGACTATTATTAATTATTATTTCAGAGGACCTGTCCTGGGCCCAGTTTGTAAGTGTGCTGATGAAGAAAGCATGGCAGTGTCTCTATTACTTAGGAGTTTGTGAAGATTCAGCATGACAGCTAAAAGTTTGACCAACTGCGATCGATGTGTAGAGGAGAGTATATTGACTGTCTGTATCACAGCCTGGAACGGAAACGCCAATACCTATTCTGCCCTCGCTCAAGGGTTTGCCCCATTTTCTCAAGCTGGGGAGACAGGCAAACTCCAGTCCAGGCGTGGTTGTAGTTCGAAGGTGGTTTTATTGTTCACCAACGTGTTACAGTACACAGGGAGCTGAGTAAAAAGACAGTGTTTCATGGTGTTCTCAGGAGAGATGGATTCAAATATTGACTGGTAACAACATGCTTCTGACCGAGAGCAAATGGAGAATGATCATAAAATGGCCGACCTGGTGTCGAAGGTCAATCGCTTAGCAACGCAATAACAAGTAATGAACAACAGCTGTAAACGTACAAGTGACATCTAGTGGCCGGAAATAAAATAGCAAAGCAAATCAGGAGAGACACAACACTACAGCCAATGCCCTTGAACAGAAAATTCTACAAAAAAGTAATGGATATGACCCATATCCACTACATTTGATAGGCTTTTCCATTCAAGGACATTGGTGTTTCCATACTAGGCTGTGATGCAACCAGTCTACTGTGTATCTAGAGAAGTTTGACAAAGTTTTAAGTCTCTGAATGTGAACAGAACAAAAGAGATGGTTGTTGACTTCAGGAGGGCACGGAGCGACCACTGTCCGCTGAACATCAACGGCTCCTTGGTAGAGATCGTTAAGAGCACCAAATTTCTTGGTGTTCACCTGGCAGAGAATCTCACCTGGTCCCTCAACACCAGCCCCGTAGCAAAGGAAGCCCAGCAGCATCTCTACTTTCTGCGAAGGCTGAGGGTTGTCCATCTCCCAAACACCATCCTCATCACATTCTACAGGGGTTGTATTGAGAGCATCTTGAGCAGCTGCATCACTGCCTGGTTCGGAAATTGCATCTTCTCGGATCGCAAGACCCTGCTGGGGATAGTGAGGTCAGCTGAGAAGATCATCGGCGTTCCTCTTCCCGCCATTACAGACATTTACACCACACACTGCATCCGCAAAGCAAACAGCATTATGAAGGACCCCACGCACCCCCCATACAAACTCTTCTCCCTCCTGCCATCTGGGAAAAGGTACCGATGCATTCGGGCTCTCACGACCAGACTATGTAACAGTTTGTTCCCCCAAGCCATCAGACTCCTCAATACTCAGAGTCTAGACTGACATCTACATCATTTATTATTATATTGAAATTTGTCCTCTACTGTGCCTATTGTCTTGTTTATATAATTATTGTATTGCCCTGCACTGTTTTGTGCACTTTATGCAGTCCTGGGTTGGTCTGTAGTCCAGCGTAGTTTTTTTTCTGTGTTCACATCTATAGAAGTTTGTCAAAGTTTTAGATGTCATGCCGAATCTTCACAAACTCCTAAGGAAGTAGAGGCACTACAGAGCTTTCTTCTCAATTACACTTATGTGCTGAGCCCAGGACAGATCCTCTGAAGTAGTAACACTTCAGAATTTAAAGTTGTTAACCCTTCCCACCTCGGATCCTCTGATGAGGAATGACTCATGGACCTGTGGATGAATGGATAAATCCTTTTCAATTTTGTCTCCCTTTTACATTGCAACTCATCCCATTGACTGCAATTTGGCTCAACCATTGGCTCTCCTTGCTAGCTGTCTCACTATACATTGCCTCTGTTCGTAAACCAGCTACACCAATCTCAGCCCGATCTGTCCAGGTGCCAATTCTCTGTCAAATTGGTTTAAACCCCCCTGAACTGCACCAGCAAATGTGCCCTCAAGGATATTGATCCCCCTTGGGTTCAAGTGCAACCCATCCCTTTAGTACAGGTTGTATCTTCCCCAGAAGAGATCCCAATGATCCAAAAATCTGAAACACTGCCTCTTGTACCAGTTCCTGAGCCACACATTCATCTGCCAAGTCATCCTGTTCACTGGCGTATGGCACAGGCAGCAATCTAGAGATTACCACCCTGGAGATCCTGCTTTTCAGCTTTCTATGCAGCTCCCTAGAATCTCGCTTCAGGACATACTCACCTTTCCAACCTACGTATGTCATTGGTGCCAAAATG
Source organism: Hemitrygon akajei (assembly GCF_048418815.1). Taxonomy (NCBI): domain Eukaryota; kingdom Metazoa; phylum Chordata; class Chondrichthyes; order Myliobatiformes; family Dasyatidae; genus Hemitrygon; species Hemitrygon akajei. The sequence continues at coordinate 18,167,048 of NC_133141.1, read as the reverse complement.
TACCAAGACTTCTGGCTGCTCACTCTCCCTTTTAGAATGCAGTGGACCCAATCTGAGACATCCCTCATTCTGGTTCTCCCATCACAGGAAGCATGTGGAGACTATTGATGGGATGCAGAAGAGGTTTACCAGGATGCTGCCTGGTCCAGGGGATCTTATCCAGAAGGAGGGATTGGATAAACTTGGGATGTTTTCTCCGCAGTTCTAGAGTGTCAGGCAAGAGCTGATGGAGATTTATAAGATGACGAGAGGCATAGATGGTGTAGACAGCTGGTATCCATTTCCCAGGACTGGCATGTCTAATACGAACGGGCATGCATTCAGGGTAGAGGGGGCAAGTACAAAGGAGATTTGCAGGGCAAGTTTTTCACTCAGAGATCAGTAGATGCCTGGAATGTGATGCCAGGGCTGGTGGTGGAGACAAATACGATAAAGGTGTTCAGGTAATTCTCACCAGCTGTTCCCCTGAGATTCATTGTTTTGGACATTCACAGTAGATACAAAGAAATACAATGGAATCACTGAAAAACTACACACAGAGATAGATAAACAACAAATATGTGCAAACGAAGACAAACTGTAAATACAAAACAGACATAATAATAATAATAATAATAATAATAATAATAATAATAATAATAATAATAATAAAGTGAAAATTAACATTGAGAACATGAGTTGCAGAGTCCCTGAAAGTGAGTCCATAGGCTGTGGAATCAGTTCAGTATTGGAGTGAGTGAATTTGAGTGATGTTATCCCCACTGGTTCAGGAGCCTGATGGTTCAGGGGTAACAAATGATCCTGAATCTGGTTTTGTGGCACCGAACTCACCTGTACCTCCTCCCGATGGCAGCAGTGAGAAGAGAGCAAGATGGGGGTCCCTGATGATGGATGCTGCTTTCCTGTGACAGTGCTCCTTGTAGATGTGGTCAATGGTGGGGAGGGCATTACCCGTGACAGACTGGGATGTATCCAATATTTTTTGTAGGCTGTTCCATACAAGTAGAATGGTGTTTCCATAACACGTCATGATACAACAAGTCAGCCTATGCTCCATTGTACATCGATAAAAGTTCAAAAAAGTTTTAGATAACTTAGCAAATCTTTGCAAACTTTGATCAAAGTGGAGGCGCTGTCATGTTTTATTGTAAAGGCACTTGTTACTGGTCCTAGGACAGATGGTCTGAAATGATAACACCGAGGAATTTAAAGTTACTGATCCTCTCCCCCTCTGATCCCTGATGAGGACTGGCTCATGGACCTCTGGTTTCTTTTGTCAATAATCACCTCTGTGGTTTTGCTAACGTTACAATGCAGAGCAAACATGCACGGTGATTGTGATCATTCTGACCATTATTAATTATTACTTCAGAGGACCTGTCCTGGGCCCAGTTTGTAAGTGTGCTGATGAAGAAAGCATGGCAGTGTCTCTATTACTTAGGAGTTTGTGAAGATTCAGCATGACAGCTAAAAGTTTGACCAACTGCGATTGATGTGTAGAGGAGAGTATATTGACTGTCTATATCACAGCCTGGAACAGAAATGCCAATACATATTCTGCCCTCGCTCAAGGGTTTCCCCCATTTTCTCAAGCTGGGGAGACAGGCAAACTCCAGTCCAGGTGTGGTTGTAGTTCGAAGGTGGTTTTATTGTTCACCAACGTGTTACAGTACACAAGGAGCTGAGTAAAAAGACAGTGTTTCATGGTGTTCTCAGGAGAGATGGATTCAAATATTGACTGGTAACAACGTGCTTCTGACCGAGAGCAAATGGAGAATGATCATAAAATGGCCGACCTGGTGTCGAAGGTCAATCGCTTAGCAACGCAATAACAAGTAATGAACAACAGCTGTAAACTTACAAGTGACATCTAGTGGCTGGAAATAAAATAGCAAAGCAAATCTGGAGAGACACAGCACTCCCCGCCTGGTATCTGTAAAGGATGCCGCCAACTGAACACAGGACTTTCACCAAATAAACATTAAACAGAATTAGAGTCAATGCCCCTCAGCAATTGAATAATACAGTCAAATCCTAAAAACTGATGAAACCACCAACGAGGTTTGAAATACAGGAGTAAAATTCTGTCCTTCAAGAGGGATCAACTACCCACCGGTTATAACAGTTGTTGGAAATCCATGCACTTTAAAAAATAGTCACAATTTAATGGTCATTGTCTAAACTGAGGATTGTGTACCAGAGGCATTACACATTTGGCAACATTTCAGAGAATCACATTGACAATAAACTGACAGAAAGAACACATTTGTTAAAAAAATACAACTCACTCCCCCAAAATCAAACCCATTTTATAAAATAGTGTAGAGAATACATCTCCTCTACCTGCCTATAGTTTTGTTTCAGATTACACACGTAGCAAAATGTGGCAGGGAAAGTCTCATATAAAACTGTGGTGAACTACATATACCTGTCTGGACACGCCCCCTGCTGACTGCTCCTGTGGCTCCTCCCACAGACCCCGGTATAAAGGCGATTGAGGCCTGAGCCCGGCCTCTCTGTCTCCAGGATGTAGTATGGTGGTCAATCACTGTTTGTTCCGTCTTCCAGTCAATAAAAGCCGATACCTCGCCTTTACGTCTCAGAGTGAGTTATTGATGGTGCATCAAAAACACAAGTTAAAGTTATACTCTCCTCTACACATTGATCGCAGTTGGTCAAACTTTTAGCTGTCATGCTGAATCTTCACAAACTCCTAAGTAATAGAGACACTGCCATGCTTTCTTCATCAGCATCTTACAAACTGGGCCCAGGACAGGTCCTCTGAAATAATAATTAATAATGGTCAGAATGATCACAATCACCGTGCATGTTTGCTCTGCATTGTAACGTTAGCAAAACCACAGAGCTGATTATTGGCAAAAGAAACCAGAGGTCCGTGAGCCAGTCCTCATCAGGGATCAGAGGGGGAGAGGATCAGTAACTTTAAAATCCTCGGTGTTATCATTTCAGACCATCTGTCCTAGGACCAGTAACAAGTGCCTTTACAATAAAAACATGGCCGCACCTCCACTTTGTCGGAAGTTTGCAAAGATTCGGTTTGTCATCTGAAACCTTGACAGACTTCTAAAGATACACAGTGGAGAGTAGACTGAATGGTTGCATCACGGTCTGGTATTGAAACACCAATCTCCTTGAATGGAAAATCCTGCATAAAGTATTGGATACATCCCAGTCTGTCACGGGTAAAGTCCTCCCCACCATTGACCACATCTACAAGGAGCCCTGTCGCAGGAAAGCAGCATCTATCATCAGAGACCCCCATCTTGCTCTCTTCTCACTGCTGCCATCGGGAGGAGGTGCAGGTGAGTTCGGCGCCACAAAACCAGATTCAGGAACATTTGTTACCCCTGAACCATCAGGCTCCTGAACCAGTGGGGATAACGTCATTCAAATTCACTCACTCCAATACTGAACTGATTCCACAACCGATGGACTCACTTGCAAAGACTCTGAACCTCATGTTCTCAATATTAATTTTCACTTATTTAATATTATTATTATGTTTGTTTTGTATTTGCACAGTTTATCCTTTCTGAGGCAGATGTCTTGGATACTATAGAGGCTTGTGTCCAAGATGGAGCTGACTGATTTTACAACTTTCTGTAGCTTCTTTTGGCCTGTGCAGTAGCCCCCTCCCCCCACTCCCTCCATACCAGACGATGATGCAGCCAGTCAGAATGCTCTTCACAGTAGAGCTATAAAAGTTTTTGAGTGTTTTAATTGATACGCCAAATCTCTTTAAACTCCTGATGAAATATACTCTCTGTCTTGCCTTCTTTATGACTACATCGATATGTTGGGACCAGGTTAGATCCTCAGAGATCTTGACACGCAGGAATTTGAAGCTGCTCATTCTCTCCACTTCTGATCCCTCTATGAGGATTGGTATGTGTTTCTTCGTCTTACCCTTCCTGAAGTCCACAATCAGCTCTTTCATCTTACTGACGTTGAGTGCCAGGTTGTTGCTGTGACACCATTTCACTACAGGCTTCCCCCGCTATCCGAAGGTAGAGCGTTCCTATGAAACTGTTTGTAAGCCCAAATGTCGTAAAGCGAAGAAGCAATTACCATTAGTTTATATGGGAAAATTTTTTGAGCGTTCCCAGACCCAAAAAATAATCTACCAAATCATACCAAATAACACATAAAACCTAAAATAACACGAACATATAGTAAAAGCAGGAATGATATGATAAATTTACAACTATATAAAGAAGAAGGCTTCACGGTCATGGTAGTTTTTCTCGGGGTAAACACACGTATAAAGAGTGCATCTTTTTTTCATAAAAGTGAAAATCCTCTTTGGTTAGCGAAAACAGGTACTAATGTAGGTCTTTTGTAACAGCGAGCTGTCGTAAAGTGAACGTTCGAAAAACGGGGACCACCTATAGCTGGCATATATCACTCCTGTATGTCCCCTCACCTCCATCTGAGATTCTACCAACAATGGTTGCATCATCAGCAAATTTACAGATGGTATTTGAGCTATGCCTAGCCACACATTCATGGGTATAGGGAGAGTAGAGCAGTGGGCTAAGCACAAACCCTTGAGGCGCGCCAGTGTTGATCGTCAGCGAGGAGGATATGTTATCACTAATCTGCACAGATTGTGGTCTTCCGGTTAGGAAGTCAAGGATCCAATTGCAGAGGGAAGTACAGAGGCCCAGGTTCTGCAACTTCTCAATCAGGATTGTGGGAATGATGGTATTAAATGCTGAGCTATAGTCGATGAACAGCATCCTGACATAGGTGTTTGTGTTGTCCAGGTGATCTAAAGCCATGTGAAGAGCCATTGAGACTGTGTCTGCCGTTGACCTATTTTGACGCTAGGCAAGTTGCAATGGGTCCAGGACCTTGTTGAGGCAGGAGTTCATTCTAGCCATGACGAATCTCTCAAAGCACTGTCGATGTGAGTGCTACTGGGCAATAGTCATTAGGGCAGCTCACACTGTTCTTCATAGGCACTGGTATAATAGTTGCCTTTTTGAAGTAGGTGGGAACTTCCCACCATAGCAGTGAGGGATTGAAAATGTCTTTAAACACTCCTGCTAGTTGGTTGTGTTACGTAACCCGTAACTGGGTCACTTACCAGCAAAGATAGAGAGGTCCGTTGAAGTCTGATGGTACTATTTTTTAACTGTATTTATTGATAAAAAGACACAAAATAATATCAATGCAAACATACAGATGATATACTTCGTCAATACTAAATCTAAAAGCGCGGGTATAATAATAATCAATAAGAAATAGCTCTATCGTTGTCTAGGGGATAATGTATTGTCCGATGGAAATATAACAGTCAGTGTCATTCAAGCTGCAGCTCTTTGGGTTTAAGAGAGACGGTTTTAAACTTGCCCAGGTCTTTTATGATGCCAGTCCTTTGAGTCGGGGGAGTTGATTTCCCCGTTGCTAGCTAAAAGCCGTTTTCCGTGGTTCCAGCCACCAGTCCCAAGCAACGGAACTGAACGCAAGTGGCCTCCTTCAAATGGCTTCCTGCTTACGGGATCGCTAGCGTTTCTTCTGGTGCATCTGAGGGGCTGTTCCTACAGACCCTCTTTTATCCTGACTCGCAGGGTCGTAGATGTCAATCAGGTTGGGGTGATGCAATCTCTTTCTCACCCAGCCCACTTTGCCTGAGGGCATTCACGTAGCATAGCATCTCAATCCACAAACGTGTCTCCAAGAGACAATGGCCATGTCCCGTAGCTTTACATCGCCGGGGAACGAGGCATTCTGCACGTCTCTCTCTCATTTCCTGGGTCCCCTGACCCAACCCAATAGTGATCTTGCGATTCTCACAAAGGAGGGGGCTGCAGGCATAACAGTTGCCACAGGTTTTCAGAGCTTTACCAGGTGCTCCATCAGGACCTGCTGCCTTGCGAAGGTTCACCCTCCTTAAAGACAGCTTAACATTGGCCTCTGAGACAGAGATCACAGGGTCATCAGGTGCAACAGGGATCTTCACAGCTGTAGTTGTGTTCTCCCTTTCAAAGCATGCATAGAAGGCGTTGAGTTCATCTGGTAGTGAAGCATCGCTGCCATTCATACTATTGGGTTTCACTTTGTTGGAAGAAATGTCTTGCAGACCCTGCCAGAGTTGTCGTACATCTGATGTCGCCTCCACCCTCATTCGAAATTGTCTCTTTGCCCTTGAAATAGCCCTCGGCAAATCATACCTGGTTTCCTGGTACAGGCCTGGGTCGCCAGACTTGAATGCCAGAGATCTAGCCTTCAGCAAAAATGACATACCTCCTGGTTCATCCACAGCTTTTGGTTTGAGAATGTCTTTGTAGGCACACACTCATTCCCACAGGTTTTAATGACGTCAGTAACACCAAGGAATTTAAAGTTACTGATCCTCTCCCCCTCTGATCCCTGATGAGGACTGGCTCATGGACCTCTGGTTTCTTTTGTCAATAATCACCTCTGTGGTTTTGCTAACGTTACAATGCAGAGCAAACATGCACAGTGATTGTGATTATCCTGACCATTATTAATGATTATTTCAGAGGACCTGTCCTGGGCCCAGTTTGTAAGTGTGCTGATGAAGAAAGCATGGCAGTGTCTCTATTACTTAGGAGTTTGTGAAGATTCAGCATGACAGCTAAAAGTTTGACCAACTGCGATCGATGTGTAGAGGAGAGTATATTGACTGTCTGTATCACAGCCTGGAACGGAAACACCAATACGTATTCTGCCCTCGCTAAAGGGTTTCCCCCATTTTCTCAAGCTGGGGAGACAGGCAAACTACAGTCCAGGTGTGGTTGTAGTTCGAAGGTGGTTTTATAGTTCACCAACATGTTACAGTACACAAGGAGCTGAGTAAAAAGACAGTGTTTCATGGTGTTCTCAGGAGAGATGGATTCAAATATTGACTGGTAACAACGTGCTTCTGACCGAAAGCAAATGGAGAATGATCATAAAATGGCCGACCTGGTGTCGAAGGTCAATTGCTTAGCAACGCAATAACAAGTAATGAACAACAGCTGTAAACTTACAAGTGACATCTAGTGGCCAGAAATAAAATAGCAAAGCAAATCTGGAGAGACACAACACTCCCCGCCTGGTATCTGTAAAGGATGCCGCCAACTGAACACAGGACTTTCACCAAATAAACATTAAACAGAATTAGAGTCAATGCCCCTCAGCAATTGAATAATACAGTCAAATCCTAAAAACTGATAAAACCACCAACGAGATTTTAAATACAGGAGTAAAATTCTGCCCTTCAAGAGGGATCAACTACCCACCGGTTATAACAGCTGTTGGAAATCCATGCACTTTAAAAAATAGTCACAATTTAATGGTTTGAAACAGGTCTTCCTCTAAACTGAGGATTGTGTACCAGAGGCATTACGCATTTGGCAACATTTCAGAGAATCACATTGACAATAAACTGACAGAAAGAACACAAGATATTGGTTAATAAATGGCAAACCACTCCCCCAAAATCAAACCCATTTTATCAAAAAGTGTGGAGAATACTATAGAACTACCTGCCTATAGTTTTGTGAAACAGATGACATCAGGCCTGTGATTTTACCCCATTGGTACGAACATTAGGAAATGCCAAATGCCTTGCAGCTTTGACAGTGCCAGCACATCGGGACATCAGAGGTCTGTGAACACCGTGGGTTCCAGCTGCCAGGGATGCCTACTGTTCATTACAGACACCCTTTCAGGGTGACGTTTCCTGGGTGACACAGGTGCTCAAGTGAATGTGCTGCCAGCATGAGAGGCAAAGGGTGACAGAGCCTTGCTGGAGGCCGCCAATGGCAGCAGGATCCAGACTTAAAGCATGCTTCTCCAGTAAGTTCCTCACAACGACACTGTCAAGTGCAGGCACCACCACATGTGAGTTTACTCGACTGCTGGGCAAATTTCCATACCTCACGATGGCCAAAGTATCAGACCCTTGGTCTGCACAGCAGCAACGCCAGCTGGCCGGCATATCCGAGTTCATAGCGGATATACAACATGTCAAGGGGAAAAATATTGCTGTAGCTGATTGCCTTTCACGGCCAGCTGTTAAGGCCGTACACATAGGGGTTGACCATGCCGAAATAGCAGGCAACCAAGTTACTGACCCAGAGGCCCAGGCTAATCGAACAGCAGTCACAGGCTTGTGGCTGGCTGATACCAAGTTCAGGGAAGCTAGGATTTCTCTCTGTGTAATGTCTCAACTGGTTGCCCTTGCCCCATTGTGCCGCCAAACTGGAGGGAGACTGTTTTCGACTCCATATGGGCTCCATACTCCATATGCCTTTCACATATGGGCCGGAAGGCCTCACAGAAACAGTTTCCACTAAAGTTTGTGTGGCGTGTCCTTTGAACGGACGTGTATGATTGGACTGCAGCCCGTGTGGAGAGCCAGTGGGCAAAAATTAACGCGCCATTGGCAACTTTGTGCCTGAGTGACGGTTTGACCATCAAACCTGGTTGCTCCTCTTCACAACCCCACCCCCACGAGGTTTCGCACACTTCCTTACCACAGTGGAACGTACCACCAGGTGGTCAGAGGTCTTCCCTCGAGCATCAACGACGGGCTCAGTTGCTGAGTTGCTCGGTTTGACACCCCACCTGATATATCCTCTGACCATGATCCCCAATTCATATCAGACCTCTGGGCTGCGATGGTCCAGAACCTTGGCGTTAGGTTACAACACACCATGGTGTATAGTGAATATACGGTGAATAGTCCAATGGCCTATTCAAGGTGTTTCACAGCTCCTTAAAGGCTGCCTCGAGGGCTTCCCTGACCGATGAGTGTTGGCATGATCATTTCCCATGGGTCCTGCTGGGGCTCAGAACAGTCGTCTGTGGCTGAGTTGGTAACCAGGCAGCCATTGAGAGTGCCAGGTGATTTAATTCTTGATGCCACATCTGCCTGGTCGGCCTCTCAACAACACTCCCTCCTCCTCAGTAAATTGAATTCCTTTGCACCTATTCCTACCTCTCATCATGGCGTACAACACTCCTGGGTTCCTGTTGACCGACATTCCACCTCGTTTGTTTTCGTCTGCCATGATGTACACCAACATCCCCTTAGGCCCCCTTACGATGGCCCGTTCCACATTTTGTGTGGTAACTTCTACTTTACAAAAAGACCACTCGACAATTTGATGGCCAAAAGAACATCTTTATCTGGGGCAGCAAATGATATTTACAATACAGAGGCTTCCAGGTACCTCGTACGGCATGGGTGGAGGAACTGTATATAATGCATACTGGGAGTAAAAAGAGCAGAAGTAAAGACCCTGCCAACCCCAGATCCCGCCTCTTGCTACCAACAGCTCCCCGATTAGTATTAACTTACTTTTAATAAGACTCACATTACAACACTTCTCCCCCTTTAAAATCCAACATTCCCCAAATATAGAAGAACTGGGAAATAAAAACAGTGGTATCATTAGCAACAGGTTACCAATACAAAAGCACCTACAAAAAAACGTGGCAAATTCAACATTCAATCTAGCAACAAAAGAAACTATCCGATCAAAGATTCAGTCTGTCAGGAGGTTTGCGAGGGTGCTGCGATCTACGCACTACCCCCGGTGACCCAGCAGGCACTGCTGGTGAGGATGTTTTGGGTGGATCTAGTGTTGGGGACACGAGAGGGGTCTGTGTGTCTGCGTGAGAATGTCCATCCTCTTCAGGGGACTCTGCCCCCTCTGCCAGTGGGCCTCCCTCTAGCCAAGTCACTGGTGGACATGCTTCCCCAGTAGTCTGTCTCACCATTGGAAACTCCATGGAACTGTCTGCCTCTGAGCCGGAATCATGACGCAGGCGCACGTGGTCCTGATGTCTGCGGAAAACACGCCCATCAGTCAGCTTAACGACATAGGAGACTGGACCACTCTGCTTAAGAATAACCCCAGGTAGCCATTGCTGATTGTTTCTCACATAGATATCGTCATCCGGTTCTAACTGTCTCTCTCACGCATGTTGATCATGTCCCTCCTTCTGCTTTTCCTGCTTTCTCTCCACTTTTGCCTTCATGTCCGGGCGCAGCAGGTCCAGTCTTGACTTGGGCCTACGCCCCATCAGCATCTCTGCTGGAGTGCGTGCAGTCGTAGTCTGTAGAGTGAGGTGGTATTTAAACAGGAAACGTGAAAGCCGGTCACTAAGAGAGTCCCCTGTCATCCGCTTCAGGCCTTCCACTCAGCCAAACCATTTGAGGCTGGGGGGAAAGGGGCCGTCCGAATGTGACTGGTGAACATCAGGCCATTATCAGTGACCAGAGTGACCAGAGTGTCAGGCAACCCGTGGACTGCAAACACTTGCCTGAGTCTGTCTGTGGTTGAGGGGGCTGTGATGTTGCTGCTGATGTGAGCTTCAATCCATTTGGAATGCACATCTACCATTACAAGAAACGTCTGTCCCATAAAGGGGCCAGCAAAGTCCAAATGTAGCCTGGACCACGGGTAGACTGGCCACTCCCATGGGTGCAAAGGAGCTGGTGGTGGCATGTTCTGATTGGTCTGACATTGCGTGCATGATTTTACCTTGTTCTCTAGATCCTGATCCACTCTTGGCCACCAGATGTAGAATCTTGCAAGGCTTTTCATTCAAGACACCCCTGGGTGAGTCTCATGAATTTCCTCCAAACGAGGTGAACTGGTTTTGTGGACGGGTCGGCCCCGTTTCGAACGGGAGCTGTGAGCGGACAAGGAGCCTCGCGTTCGGATGGCTACATTCAGAAATATCAGTGAGTTTGAGGAGCGGACCAAGGAGTGGCCGGAGTACGAGGAAAGGTTGGGACACTTTTTCTGTGCTAATGGAATTACTGAGGAGGCTAAGAAGCACTCTATTCTCCTGAGTGTGTGTGGGGCAAAGACGTACAAGCTGATACGGAACTTAGCTGTGCCACGGAAACCGGGAGAAATTCCATACGACGAACTGGTCAAGCTCGTGGGGAACCACCACAATCCGAAGCCTTCGGTGATAGTCCAACGGTTCAAGTTTCACAGCCATGTCCGGAAGCCAGGTCAGTCTGTGGGCGATTTTGTGGCCGAGCTTCGGCAGCTATCAGAGCATTGCGATTTCGGAGCCGTGTTGGATGACATGCTCCGTGATAGATTAGTATGCGGCATTAATAATGCCGCTGTACAACGCCGCTTGTTGGGGGAAACCCCACCGTTGACTTTCAAGACAGCCCTAGAGATTGCCCAAGGCATGGAGTTGATAGATAGATAGATAGATAGATAGATAGATAGATAGATACTTTATTCATCCCCATGGGGAAATTCAACTTTTTTTCCAATGTCCCATACACTTGTTGTAGCAAAACTAATTACATACAATACTTAACTCAGTAAAAAATATGATATGCATCTAAATCAGTATCTCAAAAAGCATTAATAATAGCTTTTAAAAAGTTCTTAAGTCCTGGCGGTAGAATTGTAAAGCCTAATGGCATTGGGGAGTATTGACCTCTTCATCCTGTCTGAGGAGCATTGCATCGATAGTAACCTGTCGCTGAAACTGCTTCTCTGTCTCTGGATGGTGCTATGTAGAGGATGTTCAGAGTTATCCATAATTGACCGTAGCCTACTCAGCGCCCTTCGCTCAGCTACCGATGTTAAACCCTCCAGTACTTTGCCCACGACAGAGCCCGCCTTCCTTACCAGCTTATTAAGACGTGAGGCGTCCCTCTTCTTAATGCTTCCTCCCCAACACGCCACCACAAAGAAGAGGGCGCTCTCCACAACTGACCTATAGAACATCTTCAGCATCTCACTACAGACATTGAATGACGCCAACCTTCTTAGGAAGTACAGTCGACTCTGTGCCTTCCTGCACAAGGCATCTGTGTTGGCAGTCCAGTCTAGCTTCTCGTCTAACTGTACTCCCAGATACTTGTAGGTCTTAACCTGCTCCACACATTCTCCATTAATGATCACTGGCTCCATATGAGGCCTAGACCTCCTAAAGTCCACCACCATCTCCTTGGTCTTGGTGATATTGAGACGCAGGTAGTTTGAGTTGCACCATATCACAAAGTCCTGTATCAGTTTCCTATACTCCTCCTCCTGTCCATTCCTGACACACCCCACTATGGCCGTGTCATCAGCGAACTTCTGCACATGGCAGGACTCTGAGTTATATTGGAAGTCTGATGTGTACAGGGTGAACAGGACCGGAGAGAGTACGGTTCCCTGCGGCGCTCCTGTGCTGCTGACCACCGTGTCAGACCTACAGTCTCCCAACCGCACATACTGAGGTCTATCTGTCAAGTAGTCCACTATCCAATCCACCATGTGAGAGTCTACTCCCATCTCCGTTAGTTTGTGCCTTAAGATCTTGGGCTGGATGGTGTTAAAGGCACTAGAGAAGTCAAGGAATGTAATCCTCACAGCACAACTGACCCCCTCTAGGTGAGAGAGTGATTTGTGCAGCAAATACATGATAGCATCCTCCACTCCCACCTTCTCCTTATACGCAAACTGAAGAGGATCCTGGGCGTGCCTGGTTTGTGGCCTCAGATTCTGTATTATCAGCTGCTCCATGGTCTTCATAACGTGCGACGTCAAGGCAACAGGTCTGAAGTCATTCAACTCCTTTGGTTGTGGTTTCTTCGGTACCGGGACAATACAGGATGTTTTCCACTGTCTGGGTACTCTTCTCTGCTCCAGGCTCATGTTGAAGATGCGCTGTAGTGGTTCTCCCAGCTCAGTCGCACAGGCCCTCAGTAATCGTGGGGAAACTCCATCCGGTCCAGCCGCCTTGCTGGTACAGATCTTCCTCAGTTGACCTTCCACCTGTGCAGCCGTAATCCTGGGCGTGGGCAAGGTCTCCTGTGAGTGGCTATTTTCCTGTGAGGGAAGTAAGCCTGGTGTGGATTTCTGCGGTGAGGAAGAGATTGAGCTGTCGAACCTGTTGAAGAAGTTGTTCAGCTGGTTCGCTTTCTCCACATCTCCACTTATGTTCGCCCCCCGCTTTGCACCACATCCGGTGATGATCTTCATCCCATCCCACACCTCCTTCATGCTTTTTTTCTGCAGCTTTTGTTCTAGCTTCCTCCTATACTGCTCCTTTGCCCCCCTTATCTGTACTCTGAGTTCCTTCTGAACTCTTTTAAGCTCCAACCGATCACCATCTTTAAAGGCCCTCTTCTTCTGGTTTAGGAGGCCTTTGATGTGACTAGTGATCCAGGGCTTATTATTGGGATAGCAGCGAACAGTTCTAACAGGGACAACTGCATCCACACAAAAGTTAATATAGTCCGTTGTGCATTCAGTGACCTCCTCAACGCCCCCACAGAGCCCCCCTTGCAGTACATCCCAGTTAGTAGTACCGAAGCAGTCTCTCAGGGCCTGTTCAGCTTCAGGAGTCCACTTCCTAAAAAATAATGCCAAGGATACCCAGAAAGGATATGGGGGGTCGCAGTCGGCGGCAGTGCTCCAAGTCAGGAGGGAGGCTGGTAGACAGGAAAAGCAGGTCGAATGTTTTCGGTGTGGAGGAACGCACTATGCAAATGTTTGTAAATTCAAAGATACTGTCTGCCGTGTTTGTAGCAGGAAGGGATATTTAGTTAAAAAGTGCAGGAGCATAAAGGGTAAGGTTAAGCCTGGGCAGGGGAAAGCTCAGCAGACTCAGGCAGCCACACACCACCTAGGAGAAGCAGACAAGGAGGCAGCGTGTGCCTACAACATGTTTGGGGTGGAAATGGATGAGGGACCACCTGAACCATATTTTGCCACAGTCACTGTCAAGGGAAAGGACATTAAGTTCGAGATTGATTCAGGGGCTACTGCATCGGTCATTAGTGAGGAGACCTACAGGAGGACATGGGGATCCAACCTGTCTCCTATCAGACCATCTAAGCTCCAACTCAGGACCTATACGGGGCAGCCCATACCTCATTTAGGGGTGTTATATGTGGATATTTTGGCCGGGGGCTAGAAGGCTGAAGACAGGCTGGTGATAGCTAAGGGCAGTGGGCCCTGTCTTCTGGGCTACGATTGGCTTTGCAAAATCTGGCTCAACTGGCATGAAATTAAGTATGCACGCACGACGGAAGAACAAGACGCGCAGCGTGCAGATGAAGTCGCTGATGGCAATGTGAGTGACAGACATAGTCCGGACACGTTTGAGAGGGAGCTCGCAGCGCAGCTTGCGGCTTTTCAGCCTATTTAAGGAGAAATTGAAATTATCCCCTCAGCACTGGAAGCCAGCATGCCACTTCTAGTACGGCGAAGCAGTGACCCAGCTCTTGTACCACCTGCCCAGTTACAGCAAGGTGCATCTCAGCTGAGATTGAAACTTCTCAGAAGTTGAAAGACCACTCGACAATTTGATGGCCAAAAGAGCATCTTTATTTGGGACGGCAAATGATATTTACAATACAGAGGCTTCCAGGTACCTCGTGCGGCATGGGTGGAGGAACTATATACAATGCATACTGGGAGTAAAAAGATCAGAAGTAAAGACCCTGCCAACCCCGGATCCCGCCTCTTGCTACCAACAGCTTCCCGATTAGTATTAACTTACTTTTAATAATACTCACATTACAACATTTTGGAACTGGGCAAAAAGACTTTTACGATAGATAAGAAGGGGTAGACCTGTACATATTTCAGTAGATAGCCTCAAACTGATTTGGAGGACTCCACCACCATTATGAGATGACCAGAGGCACCTACTGTCTCTCCACCCATGGAACATCGGACTGGAGCTGGGTGGCTCCTCCAAGCTCCAGACTGGCTTACAATGTCGGTTTTAGTAAATCCTGGGGGGGCTGTGTAGGGTAACATAACTGGGAGATATGTACATAATTCACAGGCACCAACATTGAGTTGGGGTTCAGAGGCTGTTCTGACGTGTTGGTGTAATTGCGTGAAGTAGGGTTACCGCACTTTGTGTTCAGATTTTGAGTTCAATAAATGAATTATATATATAACCATATAACAATTACAGCATGGAAACAGGCCATCTTGGCCCTTCTAGTCCGTGCCGAACGCTTACTTTCACCTAGTCCCACCTACCTGCACTCAGCCCATAACCCTCCATTCCTTTCCTGTCCTTATATCTATCCAATTTTACTTTAAATGACAATATCGAACCTGCCTCTACCACTTCTACTGGAAGCTCGTTCCACACAGCTACCACTCTCTGAGTAAAGAAGTTTCCCCTTGTGTTACCCCTAAACTTTTGCCCCTTAACTCTCAACTCATTTCCTCTTGTTTGAATCTCCCCTACTCTCAATGGAAAAAGCCTATCCATGTCAACTCTATCTATCCCTCTCATAATTTTAAATACCTCTATCAAGTCCCCCCTCAGCCTTCTACGCTCCAAAGAATAAAGACCTAACTTGTTCAACCTTTCTCTGTAACTTAGGTGCTGAAACCCAGGTAACATTCTAGTAAATCTCCTCTGTACTCTCTCTATTTTGTTGACATCTTTCCTATAATTCAGTGACCAGAACTGTACACAATACTCCAAATTTGGCCTCACCATTGCCTTGTACAATTTTAACATTACATCCCAACTCCTATACTCAATGCTCTGATTCATAAAGGCCAACATACCAAAAGCTTTCTTCACCACCCTATCCACATGAGATTCCACCTTCAGGGAACTATGCATCATCATTATTAATTGTTACGGTTTTTCTTAAACATAAAATGCCTCGCCCCATTTTATTTGCAAACACCGACACAGTACGCAAGGAGATGAGTAAAAGGACAGTGCTTCTAGATGTTCTCATGACAAATATTGATTAAAATTACTTCGACTCGTAACAAAGTGCATCTGACCGATAGCAAATGAATAAAATATACAAGCGATTATAAAATGGCTGACCTGATGTCTACAGCTAATGGGCAACTGCTATAACCTTATAGGTAAGCAGTGACATCTAGTGGCTAGAAATAAAATAGCAAACCAAATCAGGTGAGACACAACAACCAGGATCAGAATCAGAATCAGGTTTATTATCGTCGGTATGTGGCGTGAAATTTGTTACCTTAGCAGCAGCAGTTCAATGCAATACATAATCCAGCAGAGAGAAAAAAATAAATTAAAATAAAACATAATAAATAAACAAGTAAATTACATGTATTGAATAGATTATTAAAAAATGTGCTAAAACAGAAATACTGTATATTTAAAAATTTACTGTATATTTGGACACTAACACTTGAGTTAGTGTCCAAGGGTTCAATGTCCATTTAGGAATCCGATGGCAGAGGGGAAGAAGCTGTTCCTGAATCACTGAGTGTGTGCCTTCAGGCTTCTGTACCTCCTCCCTGATGGTAACAGTGAGAAAAGGGCATGCTCTGGGTGCTGGAGGTCCTTAATAATGGACGCTGCCTTTCTGAGACACCGCTCCCTAAAGATGTCCTGGGTACTTTGTAGGCTAGTGTCCAAATTTAGGAGCCAACTAAATTTACAACCTTCTGCAGCTTCTTTCGGTCCTGTGCAAGGAGATGAGTATGCCCCTGCATACCAGACAGTGATGCAGCCAGTCAGAATGCTCTTCACGGTAGAGCTATAAAAGTTTTTGAGTGTTTTAATTGACACACCAAATCTCTTCAAACTCCTGATGAACTATACTCTCCGTCTTGCCTTCTTTATAACTACATCGATATGTTGGGACCAGGTTAGATCCTCAGAGATCTTGACACCCAGGAACTCACAATAAGTTGCTGGAATTTTGTTCCATTCCTCCTGGTGTAACTGAGTCAGGTTTGTAGGCCTCCTTGCTCGCACACGCTTTTTCAGTTCTGCCCACAAATTTTCTATCGGATTGAGGTCAGGGCTTTGTGGTGGCCACTCCAATACCTTGACTTTGATGTCCTTAAGCAATTTTGCCACAACTTTGGAGGTATGCTTGGGGTCATTGTCCATTTGGAAGACCCATTTGCGACCGAGCTTTAACTTCCTGGCTGATGTCTTGAGATGTTGCTTCAATATATCCACATAATTTTCCTTCCTCATGATGCCATCTATTT
Organism: Hemitrygon akajei; assembly: GCF_048418815.1. Classification (NCBI taxonomy): domain Eukaryota; kingdom Metazoa; phylum Chordata; class Chondrichthyes; order Myliobatiformes; family Dasyatidae; genus Hemitrygon; species Hemitrygon akajei. Next base: position 18,150,072 of record NC_133141.1, on the reverse strand, counting down.
TGTGAAGTGCACCAGTCCCTCCTGCAGCAAAGCACCCCCACAACATGATAGATAGATAGATACTTTATTCATCCCCATGGGGAAATTCAACTTTTTTCCAATGTCCCATACACTTGTTGTAGCAAAACTAATTACATACAATACTTAACTCAGTAAAAAATATGATATGCATCTAAATCACTATCTCAAAAAGCATTAATAATAGCTTTTAAAAAGTTCTTAAGTCCTGGCGGTAGAATTGTAAAGCCTAATGGCATTGGGGAGTATTGACCTCTTCATCCTGTCTGAGGAGCATTGCATCGATAGTAACCTGTCGCTGAAACTGCTTCTCTGTCTCTGGATGGTGCTATGTAGAGGATGTTCAGAGTTATCCACCCCCATGCTTCACGGTTGGGATGGTGTTCTTTGGCTTGAAAGCCTCACCCTTTTTCCTCCAAACATAACAATGGTCATTATGGCCAAACAGTTCAATTTCTTTTTCATCAGACCAGAGGACACTTCTCCAAAAAGGAAAATCTTTGTCCCCATGTGCATTTGTAAACTGCAGTCTGGCTTTTTTATGGTGGTTTTGGAGCAGTGGCTGTTGTAATGTGAGTATTATTAAAAGTAAGTTAATATTAATCGGGAAGCTGTTGGTAACAAGAGGCAAGTTCCAGGATCAGCAGGGTTTTATTTCCGGTGTGCTTTGTATGTAGTTCCTCCACCCAGGCCGCATGAGGTACCTGGAAGCCTCTGTATTGTAAATATCATTTACCGTCCAGATAAAGATATTCTTTTAGCCATGAACTTGTCGAGTGGTCCTTCTGTAAAGTAGAAGTTACCACAGTGGCTTCTTCCTCGCTGAGCAGCCTTTCAGGTTATGTCGATATAGGGCTCATTTTACTGTGGATATAGATACTTGTCTGTCTATTTCCTCCAGCATTTTCACAATGTCTTTTGCTGTTGTTCTGGGATTGATTTGCACTTTTCGTGCCAAAGTATGTTCATATGTTGGAAAAGATTCTTAGAGATAGGATCTATGGGCATTTAGAGAATCATGATCTGATCAGGGACAGTCAGCAAGGCTTTGTGAAGGGCAGATCGTAACTAACAAGCCTGTTAGAGCTCTTTGAGGAGGTGACCAGGCATATAGATGACGGTAGTGTAGTCGATGTGATCTACGTGGATTTTAGTAAGGCATTTGACAAGGTTCCACATGGTAGGCTCATTCAGAAAGTCAGAAGGCATGGGATCCAGGGAAGTTTGGCCAGGTGGATTCAGAATTGGCTTGCCTGCAGAAAGCAGAGGGTCGTGGTGGAGGGAGTACATTCAGATTGGAGGGTTGTGACTAGTGGTGACCCACAAGGATCTGTTCTGGGACCTCTACTTTTCGTGATTTTTATTAACGACCTGGATATCGGGGTAGAAGGGTGAGTTGGCAAGTTTGCAGACGACACAAGGGTTGGTGGTGTTGTAGATAGTGTAGAGGATTGTCAAAGATTGCAGAGAGACATTGATAGGATGCAGAAGTGGGCTGAGAAGTGGCAGATGGAGTTCAACCTGGAGAAGTGTGAGGTGGTACACTTTGGAAGGACAAACTCCAAGACAGAGTACAAAGTAAATGGCGGGCTACTTGGTAGTGTGGAGGAGCGGAAAGATCTTGGAGTACATGTCCACGGATCCCTGAAAGTTGCCTCACAGGTAGATAAGGTAGTTAAGAAAGCTTATGGGGTGTTAGCTTTCATAATTCGAGGGATAGAGTTTAAGAGTCGCGGGGTAATGATGCAGCTCTATAAAACTCTGGTTAGGCCACACTTGGAGTACTGTGTCCAGTTCTGGTCGACTCACTATAGGAAGGATGTGGAAGCATTGGAAAGGGTACAGAGGAGATTTACCAGGATGCTGCCTGGTTTAGGGAGTATGCATTATGATGAGAGATTAAGGGAGCTAGGGCTTTACTCTCTGGAGAGAAGGAGGATGAGAGGAGACATGATAGAGGTGTACAAGATATTAAGAGGAATAGATAGAGTGGACAGCCAGCGCCTCTCAGTACAAGAGGACATTGCTTTAAGGTAAGGGGAGGGAAGTTCAAGGGGGATATTAGAGGAAGGTTTTTTACTCAGAGAGTGGTTGGTGCGTGGAATGCACTGCCTGAGTCAGTGGTGGAGGCAGATACACTAGTGAAATTTAAGAGACTACTAGACAGGTATATGGAGGAATTTAAGGTGGGGGGGTTATATAGGAGGCAGGGTTTGAGGGTCGGCACAACATTGTGGTCCGAAGGGCCTGTAATGTGCTGTACTATTCTATGTTCGACGTTCTATCTCTAGGAGGCAGAATGCGTCTCCTTCCTGAGCGGTATGATGGCTACGTGGTCCCATGGTGTTTATACTTGCATACTATTGTTTGTACAGATGAATGTGGTACCTTCAGACATTTGGAAATTGCTCCCAAGGATGAACCAGACTTGTGGAGGTCCACAATTTTTTTTCTGAGGTCTTGGCTGATTTCTTTTGATTTTGTTTGTAAACTTCTGACCCACTGGAATCATGGTATAGTCAATTAAAAGTGAAATAATCTGTCTGTAAACAATTGTTGGATAAATTACTTGTGTCATGCACAAAGTAGATGTCCTCAACGTCTTGCCAAAACTATAGTTTACTAATATGAAATCAGTGGAGTGGTTAAACAATGAGTTTTAATTGCTTCAACCTAAGTGTATGTAAACTTCAGACTTCAACTGTACATGCACTTTGCTAAGCGCTCCTTGTAAATGGGGGTTTTACCTGTGATGGACTGGCAGTATTCACTAATTTTTGTAACTTTTCTGTGATGCAACCAGTTTACTCTGGGCTGTGTATCTATAGAAGTTTGACAAGGTTTCAGGCTACATACCAAATCTTCACAATCTTTTAAGAAAGTAGAATGCTGTTGTGCTGTCATTTTAATGTAAATGTTCATCTGAGGGTAATATCTGGTGACAGAAATGTACTTTGATGATAAATTTACTTTGAACTTTGAGACAACAACCTGGAACCAAGACATTGTCCTGCTCCTGTCAAACTGGTAATGACACGCTGTAAACGGCAGAGGGCAGCATTGCCACATGGAGAAACTCAGAACGACAGAGGCTTCCGAGCTGAAATCTTCCCTGCAGCCGCAGTAAAAGATTGTGTTTTCCTCTCTCAGTCACCTCGATCAGCTCTGGGATGCCAGACCGTCAAACTAGCCCAGAAGTTAGAGCAAGTGAATGAAACACTGATGTACCCGATTAATTTTATTTTCTTTGCTGATACAATAAAGGTGAGGAACCATTTAATGTAAACAGACTGATAATTCCCTGGCTGCTGACAATTTCACATTCTGGTGGATGTTTTAATTGATGACGTGGAGTATTTGATGGTTTGGACATCATAAAAACATCTTTTCCTCTCTTTGTGCAGTTCACAGACTTTGCACCCATTTGGATAAGACCAAATGACCATAAGATATATAGGAACAGAATTAGACCATTGAGTGAATTGAGTCTGCTCCACCATTTCATCATACAAATACAAATACTTTATTGTCACCATACAATTGATACTAGAGCGTACAATCATCACAGTGATATTTGTTTCTGCGCACCTTCTTGGCAGCGGACTCTGCTTGGTTAGACCAAGTCAGGTCATTTGTGATATTTACCCCAAGGAACTTAAAGCTTTTGACCTGTTCCACCTGCGCACCACCGATGTAGATGGGGTTGTGCGGTCCGCTACTCCTTCTGAAGTCAACAACCAATTCCTTCGTCTTGCTGACGTTGAGGGATAGGTTATTGTCTTCGCACCATGCCACCAGGTTCTTAATTTCCTCTCCACACTTAAACTCATCATTACTCAAGATACGGCCTACAATTGTGGTGTCATCAGCAAACTTATATATTGAGTTCGATGGAAACTTGGCTACACAATCATGGGTGTACAGTGAGTACAGCAGGGGGCTGAGTACACAGCATTGTGGGGCACCGGTGCTCAGAGTGATTGTAGAGGAGAGCTTGTCCCCTATTTTTACAGCCTGGGTCCTGTCTGTGAGGAAGTTGAAGATCCAGCTGCAGATCTGAGTGCTAAGACCCAGGTTCCGGAGCTTAGGAATCAGTTTATTTGGAATGATGGTATTAAAGGCAGAGCTGTAGTCAATGAAAAGGAGCCTTACATATGTGTCTTTATTCTCCAGGTGTTCTAAGAAGGAATGTAGTGCCAGAGAGATGGCATCTGCGGTTGACCTGTTGCTCCGGTAGGCGAATTGCAAAGCGTCGAGGTTGACCGGTAGGTTATGGTTGATGTGTGCCATAACCAATCGCTCGAAGCACTTCATAGCAATTGATGGTCGAGCCACAGGTCAACATGGTTACCCTCAACCACATGGCTGATCCACTTACCCCTCAGCCTTCTTCCCCATTTCCCATCATGCCCTGATTAATCAAAAGTGTATCAACCTCTGCCTAAAACATACCAATGACTCGGCCTCTTCAGCCACCTTTGGCAACGAACTCCAAAGATTCACCACCCACTGGCTAAAGAAATTCCTACTCATCTCCATTTTAAATAGACGTCTCTCTATTCTGATGTGCCCTCTGGTCTTAGACTCCCCCACCATAGGCAATGTCCACTATCAAGGCATTTCACCATTCGATAGGTTTCAATGAGATCCCCCCTCATTCTTCTGAATTCCAGTGAGTACAGCAACAGAGCCATCAAATGCTCCTCATATGATAATCCTTTTTAATCCCTGAATTATTTTTGTGAACTTTCTATGCACTCTTATCAATGTCAGCACATCCTTTGTCATATAAAGGGTCGTGGAATCAATTCAGTATTGGAGTGAGTGAATTTGAGTGATGTTATCCCCACTGGTTCAGGAGCCTGATGGTTCAGGGGTAACAAATGATCCTGAATCTGGTTTTGTGGCACCGAACTCACCTGCACCTCCTCCCGATGGCAGCAGTGAGAAGAGAGCAAGATGGGGGTCCCTGATGATGGATGCTGCTTTCCTGCGACAGGGCTCCTTGTAGATGTGGTCAATGGTGGGGAGGACATTACCCGTGACAGACTGGGATGTATCCAATACTTTACGCAGGATTTTCCATTCAAGGAGATTGGTGTTTCCATACCAGACCGTGATGCAACCATTCAGTCTACTCTCCACTGTGTATCTGTAGAAGTCTGTCAAGGTTTCAGATGATAAACCGAATCTTTGCAAACTTCCAACAAAGTGGAGGGGCTGCTATGTTTTCATTGCAATAACACTTATTGCTGGTCCTAGGACAGATAGTCTGAAATGATAACACTGAGGAATTTAAAGTTACTGATCCTCTCCCCCTCTGATCCCTGATGAGGACTGGCTCACGGACCTCTGGTTTCCTCATCCTGTCGTCAACAATCAGCTCTGTGGTTTTGCTAACATGCACGGTGATTGTGATCATCCAGACTGACAGAGACAGGATGGTCCTGATGCAGAGTCAAATTCAAAGTCAAAGTCGAGTTTATTGTAACGTGCACGAGAACAGGTGTGCACAGGTGTAATGAAACTCTTACTTGTAGCAGCATTCACAAAAATAACATAAATTTTGTGAACCACCAGGTTCACTTGCGCCATCACTAAAATGTTCCCACAACCCATGGACTCACTTCCAAGGACCCCTCATCTCAAGTTCTTGATATTTATTGCTTATTTATTTATTATTATTATTTTTTTCTTTTTGTATTTGCACAGTTTGTTATCTTTTCCATACTGGTTGAATGTCTGGTTGCTGTGGTCTTTCATTGATTCTGTTATGGTTATTATTCTATTACGGATTTATTGTGTGTACCCACAAGAAAATGAATCTCAGGGTTGTATATGGTGACATATATGTACTTTGATAATAAATGTATTTTGAACTTTGAAAGTGAGTCCATAGGCTGTGGAATCAGTTCAGTATTGGAGTGAGTGAATTTGAGTGATGTTATCCCCACTGGTTCAGGAGCCTGATGGTTGAGGGGTAACAAATGTTCCTGAATCTGGTTTTGTGGCACCGAACTCACCTGTACCTCCTCCCAATGGCAGCAGTGAGAAGAGAGCAAGGCCTGGATGATGGAGGTCCTTCATGATAGATGCTGCTTTCCGGCAACAGCGCTCCATGTACATGTGCTCAATGGTTGGGGGGGGAGGGCTTTACCCGTGATGGACTGGGCCGTATCCACTACCTTTTTGCAGGATTTTCCTTTCAAGGACATTGGTGTTTCCATACCAGGCCGTGATGCAATCAGTCTACTGTGTATCTCAGGGTAATTTATGGAGACAAAACTGTACTTTGACAATAAATTTTCTTCGAACTTTGAGACAACAACCTGGAACCAAGACATTGTCCTGCTCCTGTCAAACCGGTAATGACACGATGTAAACGACAGAGGGCAGCATTGCCACATGGAGAAACTCAGAACGACAGAGGCTTCCGAGCTGAAATCTTCCCTGCAGCCGCAGTAAAAGATTGTGTTTTCCTCTCTCAGTCACCTCGATCAGCTCTGGGATGCCAGACCGTCAAACTAGCCCAGAAGTTAGAGCAAGTGAATGAAACACTGATGTATTCAGATTAATTTGTTTTCTTTGCTGATACAATAAAGGTGAGGAAACATTAATGTAAACAGACTGATAATTCCCTGGCTGCCGACAATTTCACATTCTGGTGGATGTTTTTAATTGATGACCAGGAGTATATGATGGTTTGGACATCATAAACACAACTTTTTTTCCTGTTTGTACATTTGACTGTCTTTGCATCAATTTGGATAAGACCAAAAGACTATAAGATATACGAGCAGAATTAGGCCATTTGTCTGCTCCAGCATTCATGTTGGCTGATCCATGTTCCCTCTCAGCCCCAGTCTCCTGCCTTCTCCCCGTATCCCATCATGTCCTGACTAAGGTAGGGACATTTCGGCACAACTTTGTGGGCCAAAGGGCCTGTATTGTGCTGTAGGTTTTCTATGTTTCTAATCAAGAATTTATCAACCTCTGCCTTAAATATGCATAAAGACTTATCCTCCACTGTCGTCTGTGCAGAGAATTTGACAGATTCTCCACCCTCTGGCTATAGAAATACCTCCTCATCTCTGTTCTAAGTGGACATCCACCTATTCTGATATTGTGTCCTCTGGTCTTGGAATCTCCCACCATGGGAAACATCCTCTCCACATCCACTCTGTCAAGGCTTTCACTATTCAATAGGTTTTAATTCATTCTTCTGAATTCTAGTGAATACAGGCCCAGGCCATCAAACGCTCTTCATATGACAAGCGAATCAATCCTGGAACCATTTTTGTGAACCTCCTTTGAACCCTCTCCAGTTTCAGCACATCCTTTCTAAGACAGGGTGCCCAAAACTGCTCACAATACTCCAAGTGAGGCCTTACCAGTGCTTTATAAAGTCTCAACATTACATCCTCGCTTTCATATTCTCGTCCTCTTGAATAATGAGGCACTGGCCTTTCTCACCATAGGCTTAACCTGCAACGAACCTTTAGGGAATCCTACACGAGGACTCCCAAATCCCTTTGAGGCCTCAGTTTTTTGTATTTTTCTCCATTTAGAAAACAGTCAACCCTTCCATTTTTTCTACCAAAGTGCATGACCATACACTTCCCAACACTGTTTTCCATCTGCCACTTCTTTGTCCATTCTCCTAACCTTTCCAAGTCCTTCTGCAGCCTCTCTGCTTCCTCAACACTACTGGCCCCTCCACCTATCTTCATATCGTTTGCAAACTGCAACAAAGCCGTCAATTCCATCATCCAAATCATTCCAATCCTGCCAATCAGCCACTGCTCTACTCATGCTAGAATCTTTCCTGTCCATACCATGGGCTCTTATCTTGTTAAGCAGCCTCATGTGTGGCACCTTGTCAAAGGCCTTCTGAAAATCCAAATACACAACATCAACCGATTCTCCTTATCTATCCTGCTTGTTATTTCCTCAAAGAATTCCAACTGATTTGCCAGGCAAGATTTTCCCTTAAGGAAACCATACTGCCTTCAACCAATTTTATCATGTGCCTCCAAGTATCCCGAAAGAATGTGCAGAAAACTGTGGGATAGGACATTGTTGTTGGTAGGAGTGACTAGTTTAGTTAGACGTGTAATTACTAGTTTAACTGGTTCAGTACAACAGGATGGGCAGAAGGGCCTGTTCCTGTGCTGTACTGTTCTGTGTAAGTGCTGGTAAATGGGTTTGGTGTAGATGGGTACTTGGTGGTCAGTACAGACATGTTGGGCCAAATGGCCTGTTTCTGTCTCTGACAGTGAGGAATAGAGCACTGAGTCTGTGCTGGTTTACAGAGCAATCTCATTCCTGTGATCTATTCCCCCCCCCCCCCCGCTCAGATTGTACCCCTCACCTACACATTAGGGACAATTTTACAGCATCCAATTAACCCACACGTCTGGAAACCGGAGCACCAGGGGGAAACCCACATGGTCACGGTGAGAAACGTGCAAACTCCACACAGACAGTACCTGTGGACAGGATTGAATCTAGGCTCTCTGGGCTGCCCTGCTGTGCCACTGAACTCCCGCATCTCCACACCTGTTTCAATGGATCTCTGTCCTGACCAGGGAGGGGGTGAGACTGAGAGACAGACTCGTGGTCCCAGGAAAGGAACTGATGGTGATCTGGGTTGTTTCAGATCATTATTGACCCCATTGGTCAAAACCAAATCAATGCAAAGTCTGTCAACTGTGGAAACAGGAGAAAATCTCTCTCTCTCTCTCTCTCTCTCTCTCTCTTCTCTCTCTCTCTCTCTCTCTCTCTCTCTCTCTCTCTCTCTCTCTCTCTCTCTAAAATCTCTCTCTCTCTCTCTCTCTCTCTCTCACCATATATATATAAATTAATCGGGTACATCAGTGTTTCATTCACTTCTGCTCTAACTTCTGGGCTAGTTTGACGGTCTGGCATCCCAGAGCTGATCGAGGTGACTGAGAGAGGAAAACACAATCTTTTACTGCGGCTGCAGGGAAGATTTCAGCTCGGAAGCCTCTGTCGTTCTGAGTTTCTCCATGTGGCAATGCTGCCCTCTGCCGTTTACAGCGTGTCATTACCAGTTTGACAGGAGCAGGACAATGCCTTGGTTCCAGGTTGTTGTCTCAAAGTTCAAAGTAAATTTATTATCAAAGTACATTATCTGTTAACATCTGGTTCATTGTTCATCTGATTCATTGTTTTGGACATTCACAGTAGATAGAAAGAAATACAATGGAATCACACTGAAAAACTAAACACAAAGATAGATAAACAACAAATATGTGCAAAATAAGATACACTATGCAAGCATAATAATAATAATAATAATAATAAATGTTTGAAAATTAATATTGAGAACATGAGGTTCAGAGTCTTTGCAAGTGAGTCCATAGGTTGTGGAATCAGTTCAGTATTGGAGTGAGTGAATTTGAGTGATGTTATCCCCACTGGTTCAGGATCCTGATGGTTCAGGGGTAAACAAATGTTCCTGAATCTGGTTTTGTGGCACCGAACTCACCTGTACCTCCTCCCGATGGCAGCAGTGAGAAGAGAGCAAGATGGGGGTCCCTGCTGATAGATGCTGCTTTCCTGTGGACAGGGCTCCTTGTAGATGTGGTCAATGGTGGGGAGGACTTTACCCGTGACAGACTGGGATGTATCCAATACTTTACGCAGGATTTTCCATTCAAGGAGATTGGTGTTTCCATACCAGACCGTGATGCAACCATTCAGTCTACTCTCCACTGTGTATCTTTAGAAGTCTGTCAAGGTTTCAGATGACAAACCGAATCTTTGCAAACTTCCAACAAAGTGGAGGTGCTGCTATGTTTTCATTGCAATAACACTTATTGCTGGTCCCAAGACAGATGGTCTGAAATGATAACACTGAGGAATTTAAAGTTACTGATCCTCACCCCTCTGATCCCTGATGAGGACTGGCTCATGGACCTCTGGATTCTTTTGTCAATAATCACCTCTGTGTTTTGCTAACGTTACAATGCAGAGCAAAACATGCACGGTGATTGTGATTATCCTGACCATTATTAATGATTATTTCAGAGGACCTGTCCTGGGCCCAGTTTGTAAGATGCTGATGAAGAAAGCATGGCAGTGTCCTATTACTTAGGAGTTTGTGAAGATTCAGCATGACAGCTAAAAGTTTGACCAACTGCGATTGATGTATAGAGGAGAGTATATTGACTGTCTATATCACAGCCTGGAACAGAAACACCAATACGTATTCTGCCCTCGCTCGAGGGTTTCCCCATTTTCTCAAGCTGGGGAGACAGGCAAACTCCAGTCCAGGTGTGGTTGTAGTTCGAAGGTGGTTTTATTGTTCACCAACGTGTTACAGTACACAAGGAGTTGAGTAAAAAGACAGTGTTTCATGGTGTTCTCAGGAGAGATGGATTCAAATATTGACTGGTAACAACATGCTTCTGACCGAGAGCAAATGGAGAATGATCATAAAATGGCCGACCTGGTGTCGAAGGTCAATCGCTTAGCAACGCAATAACAAGTAATGAACAACAGCTGTAAACTTACAAGTGACATCTAGTGGCCGGAAATAAAATAGCAAAGCAAATCAAGAGAGACTCAACACAACAGCCAATGCCCTTGAACAGAAAATTCTACAAAAAAGTAATGGATATGACCCATATCCACTACTTTTTATAGGCTTTTCATTCAAGGACATTGGTGTTTCCATACTAGGCTGTGATGCAACCAGTCTACTGTGTATCTAGAGAAGTTTGACAAAGTTTTAAGTCTCTGAATGTGAACAGAACAAAAGAGATGGTTGTTGACTTCAGGAGGGCACGGAGCGACCACTCTCTGCTGAACCATCGACGGCTCCTCGGTAGAGATCGTTAAGAGCACCAAATTTCTTGGTGTTCACCTGGCGGAGAATCTCACCTGGTCCCTCAACACCAGCCCCGTAGCAATGGAAGCCCAGCAGCATCTCTACTTTCTGCGAAGGCTGAGGGTTGTCCATCTCCCAAACACCATCCTCATCACATTCTACAGGGGTTGTATTGAGAGCATCTTGAGCAGCTGCATCACTGCCTGGTTCCGGAAATTGCATCTTCTCGGATCGCAAGACCCTGCTGCGGATAGTGAGGTCTGACTGAGAAGATCATCGGGGTCTCTCTCTTCCCGCCATTACAGACATTTACCACCACACGCTGCAATCCGCAAAGCAAACAGCATTATGAAGGACCCCACGCACCCCCCATACAAACTCTTCTCCCTCCTGCCATCTGGGAAAAGGTACCGACGCATTCGGGCTCTCACGACCAGACCATGTAACAGTTTGTTCCCCCAAGCCATCAGACTCCTCAATACTCAGAGTCTAGACTGACATCTACATCATTTATTATTATATTGAAATTTGTCCTCTACTGTGCCTATTGTCTTGTTTATATAATTATTGTATAGCCCTGCACTGTTTTGTGCACTTTATGCAGTCCTGGGTTGGTCTGTAGTCTAGTCTAGTTTTTTTTCGGTGTTGTTTTTACGTAGTTCAGTGTAGTTTTTGTACTGTTTCATGTAGCACCATGGTCCTGAAAAACACTGTCTCATTTTCACTGTGTACTGTACTAACAGTTATGGTCGAAATGACAATAAAAAGTGACTTGACTTGACTTGACTTTGACTTGATTTTCATTACACCTGTGCACACCTGTTCTCGTGCACGTGACAATAAACTCGACTTTGACTTTGAATTTGACTCTGCATCAGGACTATCCTGTCTCTGTCAGTTTGCACGTTCTCCCCGTGACCATGTGGGTTTCCCCCTGGTGCTCCGGTTTCAGACGTGTGGGTTAATTGGATGCTGTAAATTGTCCCTAATGTGTAGGTGAGGGGTACAATCTGAGCGGGGGGGTGGGGGGAATAGATCACAGGAATGAGATTGCTCTGTAAACCAGCACAGACTCAGTGCTCTATTCCTCACTGTCAGAGGACAGAAAAAGGCCATTTGGCCCAACATGTCCATACTGACCACCAAGTACCCATCTACACCAAACCCATTTACCAGCACTTACACAGAACAGTACAGCACAGGAACAGGCCCTTCTGCCCATCTGTTGTACTGAACCAGTTAAACTAGTAATTACATGTCTAACTAACCTAGTCGCTCCTACCTACACAATGTCCATATCCCACCGTACTCTGCACGTTCAGTTACCTGAACACCTTTATCGTATTTGTCTCCACCACAGCGCTGGCATCACATTCCAGGCATCTACTGATCTCTGAGTGAAAAACTTGCCCTGCAAATCTCCTTTGTACTTGCCCCCTCTACCCTGAATGCATGCCCGTTCATATTAGACATTCCAGTCCTGGGAAATGGATACCAGCTGTCTACACCATCTACGCCTCTCGTCATCTTATAAATCTCTATCAGGTCTCGCCTGACACTCTAGAAATGCAGAGAAAACATCCCAAGTTTGTCCAGTCCCTCCTTCTGGATAAGATCCCCTGGACCAGG